>NC_138753.1:17952505-19352505 GCF_965113315.1 Podarcis vaucheri | reverse complement strand
TTGAAAATCCTATCATGATCCTATCATGAAAAGTCCATCTATGCTTCTGTGGTTACTCCTGCTCATGTGTTAAACATGGGAAGGTAAAAATGTATTGAGGAAGAAATGGGGGCATGCTTCTAGCTCCACCTCTAGTATCAATCAATCAATAGACTTTATTTGCGTAGCCGACAGGCCATAGCATCAAAGGACAAACACATATAAATATAACCTCGGAGGGATGGTCAGGACAGGGAGAAAGATAATAATAACCAGATGCAGATAAATTAATAATCTCAGTACTTAAAACTTGGCAGAGGTAATAAAATAATAATAATAAAGCATAATGATAATAATAATAAGATCCTAGGCGAGGAATCCGGGTGACGACACTGATGTCATTCAGATAGCAGCTCTCAGTCTCATTGCTCTCTCAATAAATTTGGCAACCTTCTCTGTTGTTTTACCTCTAGTATTACATCTATTGTTGTTGTTTTCATTCATAGAATTGTAGGGTTGTAAAGTTAGGAGGAGCCCCAAGAGTCCAGTCCAACCCTCTGCAATGCAGAAATCACAGCTAAAGATTCCTGACAGATGGCCATTCAACTTCTGTTTGAAAACCTCCAATGAAGAAAACTCCACAACCTTCTGAAGTAGTCCATTCCACTACTGAAGAGTTCTTCCCACCAGAAAGTTATTCCTGTCAGGGTGCTGTCAGCAGCTCCTGGCTGGTTTCCCGGGAAAGTATAAAGACAAGGAAAAGTTTATTTACAGAGAGAGGCTATAGAACCCAGTATATGTCCCAAGTAAATCTCCACCTTCTCTCGCACCTCCCCATTTGTCATCAGCATCTCTACGGGTGCTTCTACATGCCCTCTGTCTTTGAGCTCTTTGCTCTCCTACTTTTAAGGCTCACCGGATTCTGGGAGATGGTGGGTCTGGAATGCTTTCTAGTGACAATGTTAAAGCCAGCTGCTGCTTTGGCTCTGCCTGCTCCTCTCCCATTATTTCCCAACTTTTCCCCTCATCTGCCTCTGAGCTGTGATCTCCTGCAAATCACTGTTGTAAATCTATACTGTCTTCCCCCTCCTCCCTGGAAGGGTCAGGATAGGGATGAGGTCTCCACCACTCCTCCTTCTCTTCCTGACCCCTGACATCTAATATTTAGTTGAAATCTCTTTTCTTGTAATTTGAATCGATTGCTTTGGGTCCTGCTCCAGAGCAGCAGACAGCAAGCTTTTTCCATCTTCCACATGACAGTCCTTTAGATATTCAAAGATGGCTACAATGCCATCTCTCAGAAATGCAATGCTGGGGGCAGGACTTAAACCACTGCTCCACTCCTTTCTGCACAGTTTTGCCCTAAGGAGGAGTAACATGTGATCAAGGAAGATACATGCCTTGTACATGTGATGACACAAGGTGGCATACTAACAGATTCAACTATGAACATTACACATATCCCTAGAATTTTCTGTCTTTGGCAGTCTCAATACTAAGATGTGGGGTATTTAAAATCTGCACTCCTTTAAATATCATAGGAACATAAGAGCCCTGCTGGATCAGACAAAAGACCCATATAGTCCAATAACTTATCATTACAGTGGCCAGTGGTGGACCTACATTTTTGGGACCCTGGAGCTTTAATTGTCATGGAAGCTCCTTTGCAACCAGCAATGAGGTCTGGGTATATTCTGTTATATTCTTTACTAAGGATGATCCATGACAGATCATCACACCTTTACAACATCTGTGCTACCGACTCTCCAAATTTGGGGTTGTTGAAATATATACAACAACAAAATAATCAATTTGAGTTGAGTGACTCAAATTGGGTCTACCAGACCCCCCAAAATTAAGCAATGTAAACCAAAGACTCAGGAATTGGGGGCCCTGAAGTTTAAACTTCATTAGTTTCATTGGCCCCTGACCGTGGCCAATCAGATGTCCATGGGAAACCCACAAATGGAACCTGAACACTACAGAACTCTCCTGACTTTGGGTTCCTACCAACTGGTATCCAACTGCCTCCAACATTGGAGGTAGAACATAGCCATCATGGTAAGTTACAGAGATAGCATTGATGTTTAAGGGGTCTCAAGATAGTTTGCATTCTGAAGAACAGCCCTGCTGGATCAGACCAGTGGCCCATCTAGTCCAGCATCCTGTTCTCACAGTGGTCAACCAAATGCCGATGGGAAGCCTACAAAGAGGGCCTGAGCACAACAGCACTCTTCTCGCGTCCAAATCCCAACAACCAGTACTCAGAGGCATACTGACTACATTCTTGGATACACAAATAGGAAATGGAGAGCCTGAGACCCTGGGGAAGGCAGTACCCCAATTTGACCAGGTTCAAACCAGCAGGAGCATAAAACAGGCAATGCAATGGGAACGTTCAAGGCTGAAAGTTGAGCTATGTAGCTTCCTTGGGACAAAGTCACCGTAGTGAGCAACAGGTTTGCAACCCAACCAAAAGATTTGTTTTTGAACAAAAAGCATTTGGTTCCACAGGCTCCTGGCTCTTTGTCAATTTCCAAAGTGAAAGAAAATGCAGAGGAAAATATAGCCTACACATCTAAGACTTAGATTTTTAAGGGCAGATAAAGAGCTTGGGCACAATATAATGAAAGAGGATTGCCTGGGGTCATAAAGCATGTCTGAAAATCTGACCTCTATTTATATATAACTCTGTATATTGGCTTTCCAGTAAGGATTCAGCTTGCGTTGCCCTTGCTTAGAGCCCTTTCCTGAAAGAGAAGGGAAGTCTAAGGCTTAGAAGCTGAACATAGGCTGCAATTGTGGGCGATCTCTGCTTTCCCTAGGAAACTCTCTGGCTTCCCAAAGCAGTATGTTGCTACCCAGTGGCGTAGCATGGGGGGTGTAGGGGGGGCCGGCCGCAACATCTGGGGGTTAGGGTTAGGGGGTGCAAATCCACGGGTTAGGGGGCACAAATTACTTGCCTTGCCCCGGGTGCTGACAACCCACGCTACGCCACTGTTGCTACCCCACTGTCTCTATTTACTTCTGTATCTTGGCAACCTACAAGGGAGATGTTGACCTAAACTAGGACTGGATCTCACATCGGTTGGTTGCACTACTCTTGATAACCACATTTAACAGTAGCAGCAACAACAACAGGCTGGATTCAACTAATTGGTCCTACTAGTGGAAGACTGCACAAGGACTTCTGCTTGTGCAAGGTGTTCCCACCTCTTCCTCCTCCCCCTCCCCCCCCACATATACCCCAAATTGTCTCAGTAGCTTGTGGAACCCCCAGAGCAGCAGACAGGGAGAGGAAAGGAGAGATAATTCCATCAGGCAAGCAGACATTTAAACTACAGTTCAAGGGAAGAATGAAACCAGAGGAGAGTTTACGTCCCACTTTCCAGCAGGCGACACCAGGGTGAGGGCAATAAGTGGTACAGTGGTACCTCAGGCTACAGACGTTTTAGGTTACAGACTCCACTAACCCAGAAATAGTACCTCAGGTTAAGAACTTTGCTTCAGGATGAGAACAGAAATCATGGGGGGAGGTGGCAGCAGGAAGCCCCATTAGCTAAAGTGGTACCTCAGGTTAAGAACAGTTTCAGGTTAAGAATGGACCTCTGGAATGAATTAAGTTCTTAACCCAAGGTACCACTGTACTTCCTCCCTTTGCTTCCTGGTTTCAGGATGGCACAAGCAGAGCAGAAGCAAAAGCAGGAAATGCTCAGAGCAGGAAGGAACTTCAACGAAGAGAAAATTAGTACCCCTTAGGTGCGATTGCTGTGGACAGGTTCACAGAGATAGGTGACAGTAGAGAAAGGTAAATGAGTGGAGGAAAGAAGGTGTTGGGAATCCTTCAGCTCAAGGCAAAAAAAAAATATTAAAGAACCTTCAGTTCAGATCTCAATAGAACCAATTTTAAGACGAAAACTCACCTCTGCTGTATTGATCTTGCTAAGATTCTACTCTCTTTAATAAATCTCCTTCTAAAATGTCTTTTGCCCCAGACTGATGGAGCATTTCTGCTCTCGTCTGGTGTCTGGCGACCAGCACGAGGAATGCTGGAATGAAACTGGGGCAAATGAACCAGTCCTATGCAGTGAATGCTTTTGTTCAACAAGAGAGGTTAACGTTCTCAGAGTCCCCCTCATTAATCTGGTCTCATCTCAGCAACGCACACTTTAAAGCCAAAATAGTAGCCTATTAACCCATCATGAAATCTCAGCTCAATTTTTCATGAGACCCTTTGGTCCTGCAACTTGTTCAAATTCCTTCATCTGAAATAGCTTCTGATCTATTCATTGACTTGCAAGGCGCAACATGCAGACTGTCTTCCAAGGTCTAGGGTTAGTCGGGTTGGCTAAGAAAGGCATTTTTTTTTTAAGCAATATGGTCCTCACCATAAAGTATCGCTCAGCCCATGCTACCTTTGTTCTGAAGCTTCTTAGAGCTCGAAAAGTTTGGGTGTGGCTTACCTGTCTAGCACTTCTAGGAGAAAGTTTCTATTTTCAGTTAATCACACAGATTCAAAAGCAACCATGTGCAGCAACCCAGCATTGTATACTTTTAGTTATCTGTATCGATGCAACACTTCAAAAAAAGCAATCTTGAAGCCTTGCAGTTGGCTACAGCTTGATAGTGTGTGGTATATTATCACTGCATGGGAACTGCAGGACACTGCATAAGAAGAGTCTCAAACCATGAATGAACTATTTTAAAATGAACTTTTACAATGTGTGTGTGTGTCTTCTCAATGGAAACCTGTGCACTTCCAACTATTTGATTTCATAGTTTGAATGCCCCCACCCCTCTTACTGTAGAAAACTAGAAGATCAGAAATAAGACCAAACTGAAACAATGCTTTCCCCCGACATACTACTTAACAGCTGTGACTCCACAGGTGGTTTTGACATCATCATGGCTCCCTCCACTCTGATGTGGTACCAGCCGGGAGAATAGCATCTTACGCCTTTTTCTGACTAAGTAGATCAACCCTACAAAGTCTCTCCCAGTTCACATCACCTAGACACTTGTTTCCCTTAAGCTGAAGAGGGTGGATGTATCACTGGGGATCATTCCATTCAATGTTAGCAAATAATTTCAAACGAATCAGATTTCTTTTTAGGCTTGGGTTGGGGGTGAAAGAGTAGCTGAAAGACACCTGGAAGTGACAAGGCGGTTGTGCTACAAGATAATTAGAGATTATTATAATCGAGATTTCATTGCCACATCAAGCGCTGTCTTTTAGCATTAATTAATCTCCGCTCTCAGCTTCGGAGAACTCTGGGGCTCTCTCCCGCTGTAGGACAGCAGCTTGTCAACACACCGAACATTCACATCTCATTATCTTATCAGAAGGGAAAGCGGGAATTAGGAAAGCACAAACAGATGACTTGAGTTTTCAAAGATGCATTGATGGGAAGAGTCATCTGTATTTTCAGAGAGTGATTTGCAAACTTGAGCAAGCAGACATGTGGCTGGTGAAGTGAGGAACAAGATGTTTCTCTTTTCCCCCACAGCACTTCCTCTGGGCAATTAGCCTGTAAAGATGTTTTGCACAAAACTCTCTGGGTGACCTTGGGCCAGTAATACTCTCTCAGCATAACCTGCTTTGCAGGGCTGTTGTGAGGACAAAATGGGGAAGGGAAAAACTGTGTGTGCCGCCTTAAACTCCTTGGAGGAAACAGTGGGATGCAAATGTAATATTTTGTTTATTTATTGTTGTATTTATAGCCCACCATTTTTCCAAGGAGCTCAAGATGGCGGCGTACACACCCCTCTCCAATTTTATCCTCACAACAGCCCTGTGAGGTAGCTTATGCTGGGGGAATGTGACTGGGCCATGGTCACTCAGTGAGCTCTAGGCTGAATGGGGATTTGAACCTGGGTCTTCCAGGTTCTAGTCTGACACTCTAACCACTACACCGCATTGGCCCACACAAAAAACCGATAACCTCCTCAACCTTTCCAAGGACCCAACTGGTAATGCATAACAGTCTCCTAAGCTTTTTGTGAATGAAAAACACCCCTAGGAGACTGAGAACAGGAATAAATTCCTCCATCTATTTCTTGTCTGTGGCACTTTTGTATGGGACAGAAGGACTGTGGCTCAGTGGCAAAGCATCTGTTTTACATGATAAAGGTCCCAGGTGCAAGCAAGAGCATCTCAAGCTAAGGATGGGAGAGATCCACCCTGAAATCCTGAACAGCAGCTGCAAATCGGTGTAGACAACACAGAGCAAGATAGACCAGTGGCCTGACTCAGTTAAAGACAGCTTCCTGTGTCTTCATCCACATGCATATTCTCAATAATTTCTGCATTGATGTTTGTTTTTTAACAAAACCATATGGACATGTGCATAACAATGCACAATTAAATGTGTGTTTATAAATGGATTTCATCTAAAAATATGTTTTTCTAAAAAAAAAAAAATTCCCAAAATATGCACATCCAAATTTATTTATATTTTACAGTTATTTATATCCTGCCTTTCAGAATGACCATCTTTCCAAAGCAGCTTATGAGAAACTTCAGGTTGTATCAAACACAACTCATACTCAGAGTAGACCCATTAAGAACATAAGAGCCTGCTGGATCAGGCCAATGGGCCATTTTGTTCTCACTGTGGCCAACCAGATGTCTGTGGGAAACCCACAAGCACAACTCAAGCACAAGAATGCTCTCCTCTCCTGCAGTTTCCAGCAGCTGCCTCTGACTGTGGAGGCAGAGCATAGACATCAAAGCTTAGTGGCTTTCTCCTCCATTAATATGCCCATCCTCTTTTAAGGCCACCCAAGCTTGTGGTCATTGCTGCCTCCTATGGAAGCGAGTTTAAATATGCACTGGGAATGAATTTTTTTTATCTGTCCTGAATCTTCCCAAAATTCAATTTCACTGGATGTCCATGTTTGAATGTTATGAGAGAAGTGGGGTGAGAATCTTCACTCCCTTTCTCTAATGCCATGCATCATTTTATAAACTTCCATTATATCACCTTTCATCCACATTTTCACTAATCTAAAAAGCCCCAAATGCTTCCCTCTTAGGGGAGTTGTTCCATCACCTTGAACATTTGGGTTTCGCCTTTCTGGACTTTTCCCAACTCTACAATATTCTTTTTGAGTTGAGACAACCAGAATACTGAAATCAATAAACATGGTGAACTTGGGTGGCCCATTAATTGCAGTGGGTCTTGTCTGAGTAGAATGTTGTTGAAGACTACCAATTAAAACCACATTTTTTTAAAAAAAAACCCACAATTAATAATATTAACATAGTCAAAGCCATCATAATCCTTCCCCCAAGGCAGCTGATTGTGGAATAGCCTTGTTTTTTGGGAGGGATAGGTCTCTATGGAGTAGCGTCCACACACCCTTTTCTCCTAAAATCCTTCCCACAATTTAAACACATGCAAACAGAAGCTTAGAAACATGTATTCCTATATAAAATATAGCCAGAAATGCATATTTTAAAACACATATTTTAATGCAGAGAAATGCATTTTGATGCTTTATTCAAGCCGAGACCTGTTGGAATATTTGAAGAAATGCAAAATCTGAAGGGTAGCTGCATCCTGATTTGTACCTCTGTCTGGGAGGCAAGATCAAGTGAGTTCCTTTTAGAGTTCACAAATACAAAATTCCTCAACCAACCCTACAGGTGGCGAAAGTTGACTAAACTCTGTTTTCTATACAAACTTTGCATCTGGTCATCTTTCTTGGACGGGGGAAAAATACATAGGGCCAGTAAAGATTGTTCCTGGCTGGTTCTCCATCTCCTCTGTGTGACATCCTCCATGCCTTGCTGCTGTTTCCCTGCTCACTTGCTACCCGTTATGGATTATTTTTTTCCTCCTGGAGGAAGGCTTTAATTTATTCTCTGTGCAATATCTTCACGCCACTTTTTTCTGTAACTTACACCATATATTATCCGCCGTCTTGTATCATTTAACTCTGGAAAGTGTTTGGAGATACCATTTACTTGAAAGATGCCCTACCATCAATCCTTATTCTGCAGTCCTGCCTCTTGCACTAGCTCCATTGGCAATTTTCCCAGTGGGAACATCAAGCTGGATTTGTATCATGCCTGGACAGGAAAGAGGGAAGACAGCTTTATGGGGTCCTTCTCTTGCCCCTGCTTGGAAAGAAATCTCTCGGGGGATGGGGAAGAAAAAGTAACATATGCTGGTTTATGTGCATATAGACATTACTCAGTAGCCACCAAGTCTTGCTCCTCCAAAACTGAACTTTGGGATTTGGTCAGAACTGCCTCTGCCAGCAAAACTTGGGTGAATTTGGCACCCCTTTAATAAAAATGTAACCAGGTATCTTGTTGGGCTGTTAAGGCAATCTGTGCTGCCACTGTGAAATTATGGGTTTCATGCCATTCTGGTTGTATTCAGAGTACCAGTTAACATTAATGGACATTACTCACATTCATTCATTAATTACAATGGGTCTACTTTGAGTAGAACTTAGTTGGAAGCATCCCTATATTTTCTGTGTTCTTTTTGTGGCCTCCTTTTGTACTATGTCTTGTCTGTTACTTATTTGATGTTTTTATTCATTTTAATGTGAAAATCATTCTGAGTTGTTTATCATTATTTGCCACTGCTACTCATGAGCCCAGTGTTGAGGAGCCTCCAGCCCAATTAAAACCTCAACTTCAGAGTGGGCTCCTGATTCCTCTGTCGTAGCAATGGTCAGAAATTTATTGAACCTGATCTAAATATGGTGCCAGATGACTGAATTGTGGGTTGCCCCACCCACCTGCTAGAGTGGCCCACACTCTAACCACTACACAACCAACCAATGGCTCCTACACTGAATGAAGGCTGAAGTCCATTGCCCTAACCCCCTCCAGCATGGTGGATCACAGGGTGCAAAAATATTGTGGGGGCCCAGGTAAGCCCTGCATCATCGATCACATAATGCAGTGCACACACATGATTTGAATCGGAATGCCAATCAACTTTGTGGGGGCCAGGCCCCCTCAAATATTTTATTGTGGGGGCCAAAGCCCCCATAGACCCTAGGAGTTAGCTCCTATGGTGGATCAGGAGGTCAGATTGCACTATAAACCTGGTAACTCTGCCCCAGGAGCTTCTCACCACTAGCAAACGGGGGAGCATGTAGCAATTCAGTACTTTTAGGTGGAACTCCTGCGGATATGCTGGAAGCTCAAGAGGGGTCTCTGTCAAAGTCCATTGCCATCAGCCACTCAGAAAGCATTCCAAACAATTCCCTTAACAAAGGCTGCCTGTCTGCCTTGAGACTCAACTTAGAGGAGGACTTTCTAGCACAAAGACAGATCCTAATTCGAAAAAGCTAGCTGAATCTTTAGTTGCAGCTTGCCAGTACTTAGTATTTTGATTTTTATCCTGAATTTGCAGGGTGGATTAGCACTGGATCATCCCCACTTGGTTCCTGAGCCTCTTGCAGACAGTATTAGAAGTGATTTTCCATGATCACATGGCTTAGAAACTTGCCTAAGAAATTGCAACTGCTATGCCGAGGGATTTCTGATTCAGCCTCATCTCTCCAAAGAGCAGAATAACACAACCTTAATTTTGCAGTTTCACAAACTTAATCCCTGCTAGTTCCTTTGACAACACACAGCAAACTTGAAATTGTACCTTTGCACCCTGCTGCATAACTCATCACATGCCATTGCTTCTGCTCGGTGACATCTTAAAGCTTTCTTTCTAAATTAGGCCAGTGAATGAAAGACAAGTTGCATCTCTAGATGACATCTTTACTCATAGAAATGTTTCTCGAAATAGCTGCAAACCAAGAGATATCCCTGTGGCGATCCAGTATATAAGCTATAATAAATAATTAGGGATGAGTCACTACTCACTGTTTTTCAGGAATGTCCAAAAAATGTCCCCTTCTATTTAATTATCTCTCTTCCCACTAAAAGGTGAAGGTAAAAGGGCCCCTGATCGTTGGGTCCAGTCACAGACGACTCTGGGGTTGCAGCGCTCATCTCGCTTTACTGGTCGAGGGAGCTGGCATACAGCTTCTGGGTCATGTAGCCAGCATGACTAAACTGCTTCTGGCAAACCAGAGCAGCGCACGGAAACACTGTTTACCTTCCTGCTGGAGCGATACCTATTTATCCACTTGCAGTTTGACATGCTTTCGAACTGCTAGGTTGGCAGGAGCAGGGACCAAGCAACGGGAGCTCACCCCATTGCAGGGATTCAAACCGCCGACCTTCTGATCAGCAAGCCCTAGGCTCAGTGGTTTAGACCACAGCACCACCCGCGTCCCCGCTCCCCGCTACTGTGCGCAAAAAGGGTTCACCTAACCATGGTCTTCTCATGTTCTCTCTCTCCGTCCCCTTCATGTGTCCTCCATGACATCATCACCACATACCCAAGTCTGATTGGCTAATTACCATAGTGACTCAATCTTGTTCATAAGAGCCTTGCTGAATCAGGCTAAAAATCCCATCATCCAGTGTTCTGTACCCACAATCACTAACCAGATGTTTAAGTGGGGAATGAACACAATAGCCCTCTCCTGCTTATGGTCTTCAGCAGTGGTGGCTGGTCCATTAGATCAAATGGTGCACTGCCCCACCAACCATCATCTGTTCTCAGCCAGCCCCCATCAGCTTGATCTTCGTACCTACAACCAGCTCAGGGTGTTGGCCCTGGCTTCCCGCTTTCTCCTTTGTAGTCTCAGTGTTGCCCCTTATAGAACTCAGCAGAGAGGAGGAAGAGGGTAGGGACAAAACTAGAAATAGATGACCCTGCCTGTCATTCGCTCTGACACCACCTACTGTTGGGCTCCCTGCTTTCCACCTTACTAATCTCAATGGGTACCAACCATCACTGTTCTCCAGCGACTAGTATTTAGAGGCATACCAGCTCAACTGTAACGTATCCAGGAAGCAGGAAGGAGCGATAACCTATGGGTATGTGTGAGTGAGAGTGTCTCAGGGCTTGGTCATGGTCAACCTTCTGGAGACAGCCAGGAGCTGGAAACCAGGTCCCAAGGCCAATCAGCATCAAAGGAAGCTATGCCTACCTGGTGACAAGTTAGTATGTCAAGTCCCCGGTCCAGGGTCAGTCCAAAGTCCAAAGCACAGTCCCATAAAGATCCTGGAGCATCCAAGCTGAGGTCCATCAACATGGGCAGTTGAACAGACACAGTACCTCAGTTCTTCTGCCCTTTTATATATTGCATGTTGATTGCAGTATCTGGGCTTGATGGGACCCTCACCTGTTCCAAGTCTACTCCAGCTGAACACCTCTTCCCAGAGCTAGTGAGCCCCACCTGGCCAGCTACAGAACTGGACAGTGGACCCCTCCCTGCCTCAGCCTCCTGGAGCACCCCACCCATTGTTCCCTACGCCTCAGAGCCCACCGTGCTCATGGAGACAGGGGCTCCTCTGGCTCTGGTGATGGGTCCTGCTACTCTGGTTCCTATGCACTGCCCCCCAGCCCCTCGTCATCCATTGTCACCCTATGAGCACTTCCAACACCAACCTCTCCTTCCCCATCCCCAGCTCGCCCCAATGTGTCCCAGTCCCAGCTACACCCTTCGCTGGGATCCACCTCCCCGTAGTTCTGCCAGTTCATTTCAGCTGCAGGGTCAGAGAATGAGCAAGGAGTCAAGACTGGAGAACATTCATAATAAGAGGACAAAGTCTAGCTAGGAGTCAGGAGCAAGGCTCAAGACCAAAACCCCAAGAGCTCAGGTAGATTTTGTTTTGCAAGCCCTTCCTGCCACAGAGAAGCCCATGATCAGTCTGATCAGGAGGAGCCAGGGTCTAATTTGGGAGGAACATCAACAGGAGGCTGCAGGTACATGGTTCATCACTGGCCAGAAATTACTGACAAAGGGTGGTGGTGATAAAATAGCAGCTTTGGTTGGACAGTTCCGTTGAACAGGATACACAAAAGCTGAACAACTAAAGTGTTTTTCAGAAAATATTTCTACTCTCTCCATCTGTGTTTTCCACCCCAAAATGCAAATGGGAAATTATCCAGCACAACCCCTTTTTAAAAAGCCTACCATTATAACACTGGCAACACAAGTGACTTGTACTTTTCTCTCATTTTCAAAAACTATTAACAAACTCACATTTTCACATTATTGTTTGAGCACAGAGAACTCCCAGTAATGGAAATACAGCTGTCTCGGAAACCGAAAAGATCCTATATCTCATTTGCAATTTCCCCAAGCCCCCCTCATGCACCCATTGGTATAGGTGACCTCTCGCCAAGACAAATATAAAGGCTGGGTGGTACACATGAATGTTTGTGTATATTCCTAATGCTGTAATTTAAAAGACCAAAGCATTAACAAGAGGCATGGGGGCATGAAGCGACAGCCGTCTTGGTGGAAAATGCAAAATTACCATTTTAATGGATGGTGTGTTGACTTGCCACTACTCCCTGGGGGAGCCTGTTTGATTTCATTTGCTTGTTAGCGTAAGGATTTGACATAGGCGATTAATGCAGAGTTCATTAAGGTGGTTTTTTCCCCTACTGGATTAGAAAAAAAGACACACAAAGAAAGCAAAATTACATTAACTAAGAGATGGAGGTTTAACATGCCCTCTATTACAAGCACCTAGGCCTCATCATAAAGGCACCAGGAGTCTATCAAAAGAGCATCAAAGCTTTTCTAAGGGGGAGGAAAAAAAGCACAATGAACTTGATATGCAATAAAGAAATCACTAATTAGATGTGACCTCTTCTGTACCCTCAAAAGAGGGCGGAAAGCAGGGAAACAGTTGCTAAAAAATTTAAGCAAGCTTCGTCCAGCATCTACAGAGATCTGGGGATTAACTCTCACATCACCAGAAGCATTTAAATGACAAGTAGAGGGAGATCAATCCACATAAAGTGGGTTACACTACGAGAATGTAAGCAATCAGGGCCAATAATGGTAAGGGGAAGACCAATACAAATTACTGGGACTCGTCAATCAGGGAGAGGGCCCAGGGCTCAACTGTCTTGCATGTTTTATGCAATTATTAACAAAATATAAATTGCATACTCAATGCACAAATGATTCTGAATAACCACTTGCAAACTAGTGCCACAAACCCAAGTATTTCTCAGCATTTCCAACTGTATATGAACTTTCACGTCTGTGCTTTGATAGTATGACAGTGTAGCCTCACCTTTTTCTGCATTTGTGCGTTTTTGTAAGTGAACGCCAGGTAACCGCAACCAAGTTCAGGCACAATATACACTGTGTTGTGTTGCACATACAAGGTTAACATTTAAAGGATATGGCTAGCTCAGCAATAATTGTAGGGGCGCTTATATTACTGATATTAGTCATTAGGCTATTAATATTCTGAAATGGTACAAATATTATATATATCCTTAAAAAATAGTTTTTTTATTAAAGATTTTCTTGAGTTACAAAACAGACAAATAAACGAGGGAAAGTGCAAGTCGTTTCCACTTTCAATTCATAGTCTTTTCCACAGTTCGTTTACATGTAGAGAGAGACACTTTTATCATAGACATCTTGCGGTTGAGGGGAAAGAGAGGAATGCGAGTGGGAGAGAGTTGCTGTTCATTTGTGGTGTTGCTGTTCATTTGTTCTGTTGCATAGTGTTAGTGTAGGGAGGGGTTCGTGTAAGCTAAAAAGGAGCTCACATATTTATTTTATACCCCATGTTTAAAAAAAAATAGCCAGTCTGCCCTGACTGGGAAGGCCCACATCTCCCCACCCCCACCCCCAAGTCTAACCCAAACCACCACTTTGTATCTCTGCAGGCAATTAACCCTATTAAGTCTGGCCCACATATAGAACAGAACGAAGTGGTACAGGCCTGAATAAGTCAAGCAGACTGTACCAGTTCAGAATGTAGAAAGGGCAAGGTGGATCTTTTTTATAGGATAAATTATACTAGGATGGGGAGGACAGCTGCAGCTGCTGAAATTCCACTTTTATACTGGCTTTTTGTTATGGGCACAGGATCCCCATATCCTTTTGGATTTGGTCACCCAAAGATGCTTTTCCATTTCAAGTATCACCTCAACAGAACCAGCCAAGGCAGTCCAAAACCATCACAGAAGGAAAGACCAGAGAGATAAACCAAATAATAATAATAAAGGCAGTCTGTTCATATATATTATATCTCCCAATTTTCTGAGCTAAATGACCCTCTGCAAAACCAGCGAAGGAAGCACTCAAGCCTGAAATGGTGCTCAAATTGCTACATTGACTGCACCAGTATTGAATGACTGACCAGGAAGCAGAAATCAAACCTGGCAACCAGACTGACCAGCTGATGGATTCAGGGCTGGCACCAGCGGTCTTTAATGTCAGGCATCTGTGCCCCAGCAGAGGGCTCACTGACAAAGAGCAGCAGTTAGCAATATCAGCAGTAAAAAGGCAGAGTTACTGAAAAAGGGGCTCCCACAGTGGTTGTACTACCAAAGAGCCATCTCAAGCTTGGAGCCAACATTGGGGACTGCCATCCAGATCATGGAATCAAATCCATCTTACACCCTTAACTGTCTTTCCTGCTTCCCGGCAGGGTGGATTAAAAGCAAAATTGGTTGTCTTCAACTAAATGCTCCTTGGAGCAGGCCCGCTGAAATCCATGAACCTAAGCTAGCCATGACCATTAACTTCTATGGGTGGGTCTACACTGAGTAAAGCTGGCCCCCAAACCCCCACAGTGCACCAGGGTGTGTTTGTGAACAACAAAGCATTGGTATGTGTGCTTGAGTTGCACCATCTCATATACCCCATATCACTAAACTTACCCTCCAGATGTTGTTGGACTCCAACTCCCATGAGCCTCAGCCAATGTGGCCAATGTTCAGGGAAGATGGGAGTTGCAGGTCAACATCTTTGGGACAGACACAGGTTCCATACCACTGGTCTAAAATGGCCGGTATCTGCTATCCAGGGTTTTGAAGCAAGAGATATTCCTATCTACAGATACCTAGGATTCAACTTGGCAAAGCATGAGCACTACCACTAAGCCACAACCAGTGGTGGCTGATGCACATTGGAAGTGGAAGAGTTGAAGGTAGGGAGACCAAACAGTAAATGGCATCAGGGTCAATACCAGATAGAATTAACTAATTCTAGTTTTGCCTCCACCCTTCTCCCTTCTGATTTCTACAAGGGCAACACTTGTGACTGATGTTGACAGCCAGTGCCATCTCCTGGTCTACTTGAGAGGTAGGCAAGCTGGCCTAAAGTTGGTGGGGCAGTGACCTATTCACCCTAATGGGCCAGCCTTCCCTGGCTACAACCCTTGATCTCTTCCCATGAGCTCATTCTCAGTGGAGAGACCACAGAATTGTTCATGGCTCACCCAGAGCCTATAATTCATTAACTAAGTTGTTGTATCATGCTAGCTTTTTTCTTGTGCTTGAGAATTACTTGCTTGTCTACCTGGCCACCTTCCCTCATTCCTTCCATCATGAGCCCTGAGAAGAATGGACTGTGCGTCTGCCTCTGCGTCTGCAAGAAGGCATCATCTCCTGTTCTGCATGCAGCACTGTTTCTTTTCCACTGCTGCTCACCTTCAGCGAAAAAACCAACATTATTCAGCTCACTCATCTGTGGCTACTTACATCTATTGCATTGTCATGATGTGATTCTGCCCCACTGATTTCAATGCAAAGGAAATGCAATGCAAATAGGGCTGGGGCGTAATCAATTACACATCATTTCCAGACAGAAAGCAGAAGCTGCAGAGAATTCCGATTGTATTCACTGGATTGATTTCCATTCCCGACATAGGGGGAATAAGCAAATATTGGCAATTTCCACTCCTGTTCCTGCCAGAATTCTCTAACATCCTTAGTGTGTGTGTGTTTCAAGTGTGTGGTTTTTTGCTCTTCTAAAATGAGCAATGTGTCTTTCACATGTACATAGGCTAGAATGATAGGAGTTTGGGGGTGTGGGGAATGCAGATCCTGGAACTTATTTCAAGGTCAATTTGTTTCAAAATCAAAAGCCATTTGCTGTTACACAGGGAAACATCAGGGGAGAGGGTGGAAACATGGTCGAGAGGATGGAAATGCACCAATTGCCCTTTTGAATCATTAAAAAAGAAAAAGAAAAACCTGGTCTTTCTATTTTCCTACCACCTCCTTTGGATTTTATGCTAAGCCTACCTCCCTTAGCATTTTCATATTTTATCACCTGGACAGACAGGCTGCCAAGAGACCTCCTGGGCACAGTTGTCTATTCAGCTGCTTCATTGCAAGCTATCAGGCCATTACTAAACTCCTGCCAGCTCCTTATGGGCTTGTTTTTACCCACTGCTCACACAATCAGTTTTGCCAAGTTCCCAAAGGGGAGCCTGGATGTCAGGGACAAGAGCAATTGCTACCTCCTCCTCAAATTGTTCTCTCAGATATTACAGATATCATTTGATTAGAGATCAGCTTTGGAGAGCACAATTAGCATTTATATTGCCTCGCATGTTCTAGGTGGGGCTGCCGGCTTGATAACAGAAGCCCATCAGCACAATTATGAGGCAAGGCCCCTGGGAAGGGACACACGGATACCTCTGTGGAAAGCACAGGTGTGAAGAGTTTCAGAAAGTGGTTTGATAGTCTATCTGCATTGTCCTCCAAAGCAGATTAGGGACCTCCAACAGATTACAGGACTTTAGGCACAGGAGAAGGATGAAGAGCACTTCACTGGCAGATACACTAAGACCAAGAAGCTTCTTGAACTGCAATCCTGTGTGTGTTTACTTGGAAGCAAGTCCCAGTACGTTCAGCAGGGCTTAAGTGTACCCATAGCCTCCAATATTTCTCCGATGAAAATAGGAACATTCTAGGAAAAGCAGGACATTCAGGATCAAATAAGAAACTAGGATGGCTTCTGTAAATCTGGGACTGTCCCAGGGAAATAGGGACACTTGGAGGGTCTTGTGTACCCAGGGGTGGAGTTCCTCATTTCATTCCAATCTTAAATATTCAGTATGTTTTCTTTTAATTGTTGAATGATTCTGTGTACATTGCGGCAGCCTTTGGCTATGTGCAATGAAACTGACTGACTGACTAAATATGTCATTTTTGCATGATTGTGATTTTTTAAGAGCAGTTCTCACACAAAAAATTGTCAGAATTTAAGGGCACTCTTCTCCTAATATATACATTTTCAAATGTAGCCACTTTGTGGTTGGTTGGTTGGTTTTACAATCAAGTGGTATATAAATTTTGTGAAAAAAAATAAATTGTGAAATGATTTTTGCCTCCTCTAATATATACATTCTTGTATTTTATTTTCCTTAATATATGCTTTGCTATGCACATCCCCCCCCCGTATACACTTTTTAAAAATAAACTATTTGCAGCTGTGCTTTAACAACAGCAACAACAAAAGCTATCCAGAGCTTTCAGAGGGTTTTGTGGGCAACACTTTTGAGAGCCTCAGTTCTTGAAAGCCCACAGACCTAAAGAAACATAGAAATATAAAGGGAATAGAAGCAAAAGAAGAAGGAAGAAGAAGACTGAAAGAGAGAAGCTTCATGGGGTTCCCAATTGGACTCGGGAATTATTAACAATGTGCTTTAACTCGCCGCAATATGCCTCATTATTTGGCCAATGCACAGAACCGCTTCCAGCTGTGGATGCAGAACACAGTCATCATGGCTAGCAGCCATCAATAGCCCTCTCCACAAATTAGTCCAATTTTCTTTTAAACCCCTCTAGGTTGGTGGCCATTGCTGTGGGAGCAAATCCCATGGTATAACTAGATGACACAACTTTGACAGCGCACTCTGAGGAAGCTCTACAGAGACTCATCAAGTGTTTTTCCCAAGCCTGCAAGGAGTTCCCAACAGCCTGATGAAGACCAACATCCTGGGTCAGGATGTCACCAGCACTCCATGTATCAGCACTGCTGACCACACACTTGAGGTGGTAGGCAATTTTGTCTCCCTGGCTTCCACCATAACCAGCAATCTCTCCACCAATGCTGCGTTGGGCAAGTGTATTGGCAAGGCAGCTACGGCAGTGGCTCACCTCTCCAAAAGGGCATGGGGAAATGTGATGCTAACGTCCAATACCAAGATGAAGGTCTACCAGGCTTGAGTGTTGTGCACGCTGCTTTATGGAAGTGAGTCGTGGACAACTTACAATTGTCAGGAGCTACGCCTACCACATGTGATGTGTCAGGAGGATTTGGGGTATCACATGGCAGGGCATAATTTCAATCAAAGGTGTGCTCTCCCAAGCCCACATCCCCAACGTGTTTGCACTGTGAGGGGAATATAAGGCTCTCCAAGCAACTCTCAGCACCTTGAACAAGCTACAGCTCCTAGGATTATTGGAGGAAAGCTCTGGTTGTCTAGAGCAGAGTTTTCCAAACTGTTAGCAGATAGGCTGCAGTGTGTAGGTGTGTTGTGCAAATGCCCCCCGCACTCCTACTGGGGCTGGAATGGGGTGAGTTTAACCTCTGGCTTGATAATAAAACTGAACTACTGCATCACAAAATGATGCATGTCTGAAGAGTATGTCACCAACATGAAAAGTTTGGAAAGCTCTAGTCTGGAGTGCTATCACAACACTTTAAAGGTATGGTGTGAATGTAACTGGTCCAGCAACATCCAGAGGGGACCCTTTTCAGTATCCTTGTATTAGGCCAGGCATCTGCCCTCCAGATGTTTTTGGCCTACAACTCCCACGATCCCTAGCTAACAGGACCAGTGGTCAGGGATCGTGGGAGTTGTAGTCCCAAAACATCCGGAGGGCCAAGTTTGCCTATGCCTGTATTTGGCCGATCAGCAAGCATGCTTACCCAGTACCGAATTGCATCCTAATCTTGCGAGTGCATCACTAAGCTTGCCCATTGTTCCTCAGTAATCGACACAACACCCAACATGCCCACTATTCCGTGGTAATTTACACCCAGAGTAGGTAGTGTCCTGTAACGTTGGAGCTATATTCTGTAAGGCATGCAGAGCAAAACCACACTGGAAACCGTTCTTGTTAACAGCTGGGGAGGGACTATCGCAGTGCCGACACCCTCCATAAAACAGAGACCATTATAAATGTTATAACATGTAACTGGCAGCCAGAAAAGAACAGTGGCAGCAGTAGCTGCCAAGTGTACTGGAAAGATATAGCAACAATTAGCCATACAAAGGAGGGGAGAGAATGCTTTGCTCTCCCTGTTGGTCAGGAAGTGCCATGGGGAGCACGTGCCGGTGGCTGAAAGGCCTTCTTAGCCGCTCTCGAGAGTAATTCCACTCGTAACCTCATAAAGCTTCCTCAGGCTGCCAGGCTTTGATCAGCAGCTCCTGCAGGGACTCGCCGCGACCAGCATCCTCTATGAGGCTGAGTACGGAGAGTCGTTTCGGCTGTTCAAAAGCTCTCCAAAGTTTTGTACAAGGACAGAGTCTGCAGCATTCAGGGCATCAAAGGGGGATTATTGGGGAAATGATAAGAGATTTTAATTTAGATCCTACAGGATGGGTACCAGGGGCAGGTGGGGAGGGGGGTGTGATGCAGGCAGGGAAGAGTAGGCTGGCTTAGCATTGCACTGGAAAGAAAAGGGAAAGGAGAGAATTTAGAAGCTGTGTCCAGCCTTTTATTATTCCAAGCATGGACTGTGAGTCTGCCTTGAATTTTGCCCTCAGCACAGAATAGAGTTTTGTTTTTGTTTTTTTGTTCTGCATGCCACACATATCTGTGTATAAGACAAGCTGGCTGGTGTTGTTTCTCATGCATTCAGTATTCCATCACATTCTGCTGTGGCCACAAAACAGGATCCAGAATAGGACTGCTCACAGGCAGGAGCAAGCATGGTTGTTAGTGGCTGGTGTTGCTAGAGGCAGGGAATAGCTTAGCTCTCTTTTACACACACATATCCCCACCTGAATTTTACACCTTTCTCACCTCACCTATAAATGGATGATACGCATTTGTGGGGAGAGCTTGGACCACACTGGAGAAGCAGATTTAGGGCACTGTAACTGGTTCCCCCACACTGGGCACTGAGCCTAGAGGGTGCCACAGGGAGTCAAAACTATGACAAAGTGAATTGAGGAGAACAGAAAGCAAGAGGCAGGGTGTGTGTGCCAACTTTTGGCCTTGTATAGGGTGCTACTGAGATTTGAAAGACCAGTCTACCCCTGCTCACAGATTCATTCTGATTGTGACCTCACAATATTGACCATCAGGAGCAGCCCAGACCCTGAGATTTCAGGGTCCACACTTGAGACCTGGGGGCAGCCTCTGGTGTTGTCCTAGGGGTGGGCCCTGGTGATGTCACAGTTGAAGGGGAACCGATGTCATCAGGCAGGTCCTGATGATGTGATTAAGCATGGCACATTAAGCAGCAACCACAGCATGCCATTCAAATCAGAAGCACAAAGCTTTACAAATCAGCAAATGTGTCACTGCTTGGAAATTAAGATAGAAACCTTAGCGCACACAAGGTGGTGCTCCCAGGTCCAGGTGAAGTGACAAGGTTTCTCCTCACCTGCATAGGGAGCCTGGGTAGGGAAGGTGCTTTTGCCCACCGGAGATTGAAGCCCTTCCCTTGGCACCTGTCAGTGGGCAGACAGATTTGGGGACTCCGAGCCAGTCCTGGGTGTTTTGCAACCGCACAGAGTGCTGACACACTTGCCACTTCTCTAAGGAGCAGCAGTTCAACAGACAAGAGACCACATGCATGATGTCATCCTCCTTGCTACTGCTGCCATGGATCCTATAGGAGATGGATCTCTCAGGAGTCTGTGAAAGACATAAACCAAGGGCCAGGAGTTGGCATCATCAGGCTTTTGGCACACTTCTAATGAGAGCCTATTGCTGATCATGTGAGGCCTCTGGTTCCCAAAGCTGCTTCTGGTCTTCCTCATTGCCATTGGTCTTCACTGCATTCCTGTGTCCCAGAAGGAGAACAATGACGAGCAAGCAACAACTTGGAGTTGTTGGGGATTGAATCTGGGAGCTTCTGTATGCTCTACCCCTAAGCTGCAGCCTTTCACTATAAATTGGAAGTGGTTACATGGTCAAGGCAATGTATTCTGCAGTCAGGACTGATACCTCCATAGAAATATATGGGCAGTGGTTGCTCAAATTCTCTCCACATATCATCCTTCCTGTGGTCACCACTGAATGTGTCAACTGTCTTAAACTTGCTTCCTCCTCCTCCTCCTGCTTCCTTTAGACACATCTAACAAACAACATGACCAGGCCAGTGTCCACTGTCATCAGTACAGCCATATTTAGATTAGCCATGGAAGAACCTATTAATTGGCATCACTCATTGATTAATTCATTAAGCACAGATGTTAAAATGCAGATTTTTAATTGGATTTTAATCAGAGCTTGTCTCTTTCAAAGGGTGATGAGTGCTTATTGCAATCTCTTTTCCCCCCTTTTTTTCAAAGCCCACGTATATCTGTCCAACCCTCTATACAAATCTTTCCCTGTTCCACCAAAAACAGGCAAACCCTCTCCACTTTATACATACTAAAAATAATAATACTTGTGCCTCAGCATGGGAGAGAAATTCAGTTTGATGCATGTCTAATTTGCACTACCTGGCAAAATATGTGATTTGAAATTGGCACGTCTCCAAATTTTTCAGTGCAGTTCTCCAACCAAGATGTGTGTACAAAAAGCATGTAGAAAATGAACAAGATGCATATATCTGCAAGAAAATTATACAAACATGCATCATATTAGGGAGAAGTCTTGCAAAAATTGGCGTATTAGAAAATGAATTTCCATTACTTTTTAAAAAATAAAATCAAAGCGTAAATCAATCACAAACTGATGCAGAAATATGAGAAACTGAGCATAAGATTGTAAAAATGAGACTGGCAGGGCTCTGTTGAGTGTGTGGGGCAAATGCAGGGGGTCAGGGACTGATCCAGGAGGGTGGACTAGTGATTCATGGGGTAGGTGATAGTGCAAGAAAGGAGCCAGAGAGGGGAAAACAAGATGGGTCAGAGCAGTCAGAGGCAGAGAGGCAAACACCAGTGGCGTAGCGTGGGGGGTGTAGGGGGGGGCCGGCCGCACCGGGCGCAACATCTAGGGGTTAGGGTTAGGGGGCGCAAATCCACGGGTTGGGGGCACAAATTACTTGCCTTGCCCCAGGTGCTGACAAACCACGCTACGCCACTGGCAAGCACAAGATGTGTTAGAAGCAGAGGAAGAGGGAGAACCAGAAATCTTTTTGTCTTCTTCATTTTCTTTGCTTTCTTTCTCTTTCTCTTTCTCTTCCCCTTCCTTACCCTCTTCTCCTTTTTTCCCTGTTTCTGTTCCTTTCAGGGGTGCAGTGTGGGAGGGCATAGTCCCAGGCACATGATTTTGATGGGGTGTGTGACAGGTACTCCCATGCAGGGATCCTCACCCTCCCTACCACCAGGGGTCTCTGGGCCCTGAAGCCCAACCTGGCCTTGCCACCGCACCCCCAGCCCCCACACTGAATGACCACCCGACCAGCATCGGGGAGATGTGCCCGCCATGAGCTGTGTCAGGTTCCTTCCCCCCTGCAGGCAGGCGGTCAGCACAACACTTCCACGTGAACCCTCCATACCCTGCACCAGCCCAGTGTTGGTGGCGGAGAGGGTTGGGCCACTGTGGCAGGTTTTGTTTACCCTCCGCATTCCGTGGAGGAAGAGGAGAAGGAAGTAAGTTTAAGAGAGTTGACATCCAATTTATAGTGGACAGAGCACGCACCTATACATGTGCATGTGCCCCGGGCACCAGTGAAGGATGCAACGCCACTGGTTCCTTTTTAGATTAGATTTTTTAAACATTTTTTTCATTCTGATGTACAGTGGTACCTCGGGTTAAGAACGTAATTCATTCTGGAGGTCCGTTCTTAACCCGAAACTGTTCTTAACCTGAGGTACCACTTTAGCTAATGGGGCCTCCTGCTGCTGCCGCATGATTTCTGTTCTCATCCTGAAGCAAAGTTCTTAACCCGAGGTACTATTTCTGGGTTAGCGGAGTCTGTAACCTGAAGCGTCTGTAACTCAAGGTACCACTCTATTATTAAAAGGTACTTTGTATTGGGTATGAACTTTTGTATATCCTTCGACAAGGATCAATAAAAAATAGATTTAAAAAAGAAGCAGAAGAGGAAGAGGCTATCCAGGCAATGAGTGTGTGACCCAGATCCCCACCACCACCACCACAGCCTGCTGTCTCCTAGAACCAGGAGGGGATTGGAAAGGAAAGAGCAGCTGTTCTAGTGGGGCATCCTGTTTTTTCACCTATAAACACTTCTTTCGGGGCCGCGATCCCATGTGGGTCACGTGACTTGCTTTGGAGCGCATCCCCGGAAGATGTGCATCCTGGTTTTTCACCTCGATGTGTTAGAGGTTATGGCATAAGGCTAACATAACTACTGCTCATGATGACAGGTGTGTTACCTCTAGTTATCAACAGCAGAATGCCTCTGAATACCACATGCTGGGGGTGGTCGGTTGCACACATGCCCTACCTCTGGGCTTCCCACAGCCATCTGCATGGCTGTTATGACAACAGGATGCTGGATTAGATAGGCCTTTGGTAGAGCTCTTCCATGCGCAACGCCCAGCACCCTCTTCCCCCAACACCTTTGTTTTCTTGAATGTCGGCTTTGTGCATCAAGTTGCTTTCTCTGTACCAAAGTGATGCATAAAAGGCAAAGAGAGTGTTTTACTGCATTTTCCCAGCAACAGTCATGGAAACAACAAGCAAGGGAATGAGTGAACATTGCTTCTGGGAGGCAGGGGGCCGTAATTAAAATCTCTCTTTCTCGTTTTATTTCCAAATGGCCGATTAAAATGCTTGAACACAAAAGCACCCGCAAGGAGGCCCCTTACCCTATCCCGCCCCTATTTTCTGTTGTTTTTGCTTCTAAATGGAATGAAATGGATTATTTCACACCCCAAAAACACCTACTCCTTCCCAAATACCATACTGGTTCCCACTCAATAATACATCGGCTACAGACAAGGCAAATAATATATATTTTAATCACTTTTCCAACAGAAAATACAGACTGTATAGGAGTCGCCCTTCTCTGTGCCTCAAAATTATGAATTTTTCAATAACCCTTTTCTATTATTCATCTCGTGTTATTCCGTTAACATTTTCTGCATGAGGAATGCTCTTGCCAGACATTTTATGAAGCTTTTCTATAATTTATTGAACAGCAAGGTGTCTCCCAGTACAACCCACCCACCCCGACACAACTGCACTTCCAACCTGCTCCGTTCCCAGGAAAGCGTGCTGAAGATACCATATAAGAAAGGAGGGGAGGGATGTACAGTTCTCTGGAGGCTTATTAATAATTTCCAGTAAGTAAGAGAGATGCTGAGTCATTCCTGTGACTCAACAAGCTCAATGGCTAGGCTTATTGTCTTAACCGTACTCTGAAAGTGGCAGGAGTTTAAAGAACAGGAGAGCTGGGACAAGCCAGAGAAAATATTTTCAACAGGTAAGGCTGGCCTTAGACATTCACGCCATACATTTCAAACACCATGATACCACTTTAGACAGTCATGGCTCTTCCCAAGGAAGTATGGGAGCTTTAGGTTATTAAAAGTGGTGAGAGTTGATAGAAGACACCTGTTCCCTCCCAGAGCGACACTCCAAAGAGGGGTTTTACAACCAATTCCTCTTCACTGGGAATTTTGAATATTTTCTGTACAGAAGAAGTGGGTCGGAACATCTATATAGCAGACCCTCCAACTCTCCCTATCTATATGCATATAGCAGACCCTCCAACTCTCCCTATTTTCCAGGGACAGTCCTGGATTTACAGAAGCTGTCCCAATTTCTGATTTGATCTTGGAATGTTTTCTTAGGGTGTCCCTATTTTCATCTGAGAAATATTGGAGGGTATGCTATAGCCAGTGGGTGGTTAAGTTCTGATCCACACCTTGGTTCCAGAGGTTTAGATTGTTTCCATCTGTATCAGAATTTGTAAAGATCAAATGCCCTGGGGAATTCAACCATCCCTAGTTTTACTGCAGCCGATCTTTAAAAAATAATGCGGTGCCTATTTATCATCTGCAAGAGCAAAGTGCAAATCCATACTGGTTTGAGAGTCTTTGGACTCTAAAGGAGGACATTAAATTTCCACACTAAATACTAAACTGGCAACAAGAAACAACCAGCCAACCTTTATTGCCAGCCTGAATTTGCTGCTGCAGGTGGTTGGTTACAGCTAGGCTGCTTTTTAAGCAACATGAAGGCAAGTGGGCGGAAGGAGAGGGTAGCGCACACAAGGCAGGCCCATAAATCAGCTCTCTGCAGTTTCATGGCTTGAAGAGCCACTCAAGCAATTCACCTCTTGCCAAAGTGTTTGACATTCCTCTCCCCTCAATACATCAATTTGTCAGACAGGAGAGTTTTCACCTGACAGGTCTGAACCACCATCCGAATATGTTGGAGTATAGATTATAGCAGAATCGGAGTTGGGAAGGTCAAAAATCCAGCCCCCCTTCTATTGTGCAGAAGAACATACCTCAAATGGTCCATGATCTACATCAGGAGTGAGGTACCTCAAGCCATCCAGGTGCCTCTCTCTGGCACTTGGAGTTTTTCTCCCTCTCTCACTAAAACTCATGGACATCCAATGAAGCTGAGCGTTGGAAGAATTGGGACAGATAAAAGAAAGGACTTCTTCATGCAGAACATAGTTAAACTATGGAACTTGCTCCCACAGGAGGCAGTGACGGCAACCAATTTGGGTTAGACATGGAGGAGTGGTCTGTCAATGACTTCTAGCCATGATGTTATGCTCTGTCTCCACAGTCACAGGCTGTAATGTTTCTGAATACCAGTTGCTGGGAGAATATACTCATTCTTGAATCCTGCTTGTGGGTTTTCCACAGCCATCTGGCTGGCCACTGTGAGAACAGGATGATGGAATAGATGGGCTAGGCTCCACCAGGCTCTTATTATGTTCTTATTGTGGGATAACCTGTCTCATATAAGAAACTTGCTTATGTCCAAATAATGCATGAAGGAGTTAATACCATAGAGTAAGCTGTCCTGCCTGGCTTAGCTGTGTCCACTTCCCTTACCTTAGAAGGAAATGAAAAATCAAGCCTATTGTTCCCCTTTTAGTCTACTTGATGAACTCCTATACCAATAATTGTGTCCCTACACCAATAATTTAGGAACTTTCACCACTTTGTAATTAAACCAGATTTTACTGCCTGTTGTATGGAAAAACACACGAACCAATCCTTTGAAGAGTTTGTAAGTCATAGAGTCATAGAACTGTACGAAACTGAAACGTGTGGTCTTTTTCCTATGCTGGGGGAAGATGGGACTATTTTGGAACTCACATGGAAAGACATATTTTAAAGGTCTAACAGCCTATATTTCCATGCTTTACTTTGTTGCATATTTTGTGATTTCAAATCTCTGCTGAGATTCCTTCACCAAAGATTACTTTCCCCCATTTTGGATTTTGGCATCGTGGAATTCTCCTTTCTATTATACTCCCCCCCCCCTTGGACCAACCCTTAGGAGGAAAAGGAGGAGGAGAAGCATTTGTTTACCCTGAAGCTCCTCTTATATGCCTTGGTCTGGCAGCAGCAATTCTATTGTCCTGAAGAAGAGCCCATCTAAATCTCGAAAGCCCCCTAGGAAATCACTTCTGGAAATAACCCCCCCCCCCACACACACACCTCTTTGTATATCCTCTGCAAGTGTGATGCTTTTTTTTTTTTTTTTTTTGCATTGTGGGAGTTTCAGAAGTTGCTTGCAGCCTCATGGAGAAGGGAGGGATTAGTTTTACTCAAGCTGCCATTTCCTGTGGCTCCAAAAGCAATTTCTCCTCCTGCCAATTTGCTCTGAAAGCAGACACTTATTCTGTCTCCTCCTGCCCCACTGCCTCTTCAGAGTCAGTGAGTTTGGGTTTTATAAACCAATTACAAGCTATTTGCAGACAATCACTTTGCCCAACATCCCAAAGTACCAAAGCACAAATGCTACGAAAACACGGCAGTGAGAATCCACTACAGTTTGGAAGGGGTTTGAGGGAGAGTGAGGCATGAATGAAAGAGGTTTCAATCAGTTGTAATGATCAGGAGAGAGCAAAAGGAAATTGCTCTATATGTGTGTGGGGGGGGGGGGACTTAAGCTTGGAATTGTATATTTGAGGTTCAAAGCTCTATTCTTCTGTGGAATTCCTAAAGTCTAGCCTGCACACCTTTCAATGCATAAGTCATGCATTGTGGCCTGCCAGGTGTATGAAAGTTCTCCCCATCCAGGGCAGGCTCTAACATGAGGTACAATGAGGCAGCTGCCTCAATAATCAAATGTCAAGGGGTACAAAGTGCACAAATATATTCTGACCAAGGCAGAATAGAGTGGTACTATGACTTCCCTTGATCTGGACACTATACTTCTGCTGATGCAGCCTAGAATAGCATTAGCTTTTTTTCTTTTTGCTGCTGTATCACACTGTTGACTCATGTTAAACTTGTGGTCCATGAAGACCCATAGATCCTTTTCACATGTTCTGCTAGTAAGCCAGGTGTCCCCCACCTTATATCTGTGCATCTGGTTCTTCTTGCCTAAGTGCAGAACCTTACATTTGTCCATACTGAAATTCATTTTCTTAGCTTGGGCCCAGTTCTCCAATCTATTCATGTCGTTTTGAATTCTGTCTTCTGCGGCATTAGCTACTCCTCCCAGTTTCGAGTCATCTGCAGATTTGATGAACATCCCCTCAATTCCTTCATCCAAGTCAGTTATAAATACTTTTTTAAGAACGTAAAAGGAGTCTGCTGGATCAGGTCTAGCATCATGTTCTCACAGGGGTCAACCAGATGCTGAAGGGAAGCCCAGAAGCAGGACCCGAGTGCAACAGAAGAAGAAGAAGAAGAAGAAGAAGAAGAAGAAGAAGAAGAAGAAGAGGAAGAGGAGGAGGAGGAGTTGTTGTTTGGATTTGATATCCCGCCTTTCACTCCCCTTCAGGAGTCTCAAAGCGGCTAACATTCTCCTTTCCCTTCCTCCCCCACAACAAACACTCTGTGAGGTGAGTGGGGCTGAGAGACTTCAAAGAAGTGTGACTGGCCCAAGGTCACCCAGCAGCTGCATGTGGAAGAGCGGAGACGCGAACCCGGTTCCCCAGATTACGAGACTACCGCTCTTAACCACTACACCACACTGGCTCCCCCATCTTGGGTGGACCAAACTATTAACTCCTCCATCCCAAAGGTCAGACTGCTTGTCCATCTTAGCCCCACACTGTCCACTCACAGTAACTCTCCAGGTTTCATTCCTTCATCTGCTTCTCCTTTCAACTGGGAGTAATGCCAAGGATTAAACTTGTTATGTTAAGCATGCAAAAACTTTGGGCACTCCCCCCCTCCGCCTCAAAAAAGCTGAACAACTCTGGCCCTCCCCCTTAAAAAAAGCTCTACAATTCTGGGCAATGCTCCCCCAAAAAAGCTCGACAACTCTTGGCAATGACAATGGGCAGATGACTGACAGTTTTTTTATATACTGGGAGTAGATCGCAGTCTCTTGGGAGTTGGACGTGCTTGCTCTAAAGCATGACTTTATCCAGCCCTGAAAAGATGCTCATCATCATTTGATTGACATTCATTCACAGACATGGAGAAAAGGGCAGTGCCAATTAAATGGAGGTACAACAACTTGAACCAAGTAATGATGACTTGATTGATGGAGTTAATTGAAAAGGTGCAACATGCCAAATTCTTAACACAATGTCAGAGGCACACAAGGGTGACATCAGTTGATGGGCTTTGATGCTGGGAACACAGCACAAATAATATCATTTGGACCAGGCTCAAAAAAGTGTGAAAGAAATCTATATGATTAACAGAGGAGGAAGGGTTTGTAGGATACATTCCAGATAATTGAAGTGACAGTGCTTAATTGTTATCAATCAGCCTATGACCACATAGAAACTTGTCAGACCCAATATTCAGGGAAGTGGGACCCATCACCCTAGTGGACATCTGCCATCAATAAATAAGACAAGTTAAGTAGACAGCCGGAAAGTCAAAAAGATCAATATTCAAATGGATTTGACCAAGAGAAGGCTTAAATCAAACCAAATCACAGGGTATTCAAGAAGAGCCAAAGGAAAATGACCACATGCAGACTTTGCTTTATGTGTATCTGGGAGAGGCATGACGGAATCTGGCAGAGCACAAAAAGGACTCAAGAATTGGGGATTGACTGACTTTTCACAACCAGAATTGGAACACTGTTTTACTTATGGATGTACATAACTGTCCCTGATAAACTTATCTAGTTACAGTGAAACTGTTCTGGTACTCTTCAAGATTCCTGAGATGTTTGATTACCAGATAGAACCTCCAGGTTCATTAGCAAGGGAATCAACCATAACCTGCCTGAGTTATTTTGCTGTCTGAAACAGCTTCCATGAATGGTTTCAGGTGTGTGTTTCAGGTTCTTCAGCCTTGCAGAATAGGATGATGGGGTACTATCCTCGTATTAGTGACCCTCTCTGGCTCAGGCACACAGCTTGCATCCTCTAGGAGCTGTGCATTCAGTTCTGTGGGCCCAACTCTTTGGCATCATCACTATCAGGAGGTGGTGCCAGAATCAATGCAAATTTTATCTTACTTAGTGGGTCACACAAACCACCATTCTGAACAATGCTATTTATGCAGTAGAATAGGGCACTGGAGATGAGTTTATGGAACCAAGTGGGTAGTGGCCCAAAAATGGTTTGGGAACCATTGATGCCTTAACCTGTAATGTTGCTCTCCAATTCCTATCAGGTGCACAGAATGGTAACAGGCTCCGATCCCATCTGTACTTCTGTACCATTGTTGGCATCTGTCTGCCCCTGGAGAAAATGGAGGAGAGTGCCTGTGTGATGTTCTGTACCAGATAATAATAATAATAATAATAATAATAATAATAATAATAATAATAATAATGTGTCTCATTATTGCTTTTCATACCCTACACAGGTATGGAAGAACCCATTACATAGAAGTCTCTCAATTTCCCCAAAGCCCTCATTAGAGGGGATTCATATTTCACGTCCAGCACATGCTATTTTTAAACATTTAAATATAACAATGCCAAAAAGAAAGTCAGGGAGAGGAAGGAGCAGAGCCACCCCCAGCAGAGGAAGCATTGCAGTGCATGGAGCCTTTGTGGCGGTGGAAGCGAGATGCAAAAGAGGATATCAAGCCCGATCTTGCCTGTTGCTGCTCAGTCTTCCACACAGCGGAGGAGGAGGAGGAATGGTGGGGCGGGGGGCAAAGGGCACAAGATATCTGGGCTTTTTCTTTTTCTACTCAGTGGAGGGGCACACTTCCTGCCAAAAGTGCCGCTTGCAAGGGCAGCTGCCTGACACCTAGGGGAGCACAGGCGCCGGCAAAACAGGACGAGATAAAATCACAAGTGACAGCTGAGCCTATGTCTGCAATTACAATGCATTGTAAACAAGGGGACTTGCAATTCAAGCTGCCAGCCCAGGTCAGTGATTGACAGTGCAGAAGATGTGTGCGCAGGGTGCAGGGAAGAGAGTTGAGGACGCTGCTCCTCACTCATCTTCTGCATCCAGCTGAGGAAGGTGGCAAAAGGAAAGCAGGGAAGAGGGAGAGAGGAGTTATTTTTAAGGCTGAGTGGAAGAGAGCGCTCTTGTTCTAAAGGTCCCCTTGCAGGTTTTCCACATCTAGTCCAACTTGATGAGAGGGTGTTGGACTAGATGGGCCATTGACCTCATGCAGCATGCTACATTTTTTTGTTCCCATGTGGGAATTTTAAAGAAACAAATGAGAGAACAAAGCAATAAGAGGTCTCGAGGGTGGCAATGCAAGAATGGGCCTTTTCTGCAGTGGCACCCCTTTTGTGGAACGCTCTCCACAGGGAGGCTCCACTGGCGCCTTCATTACAAATATTTAGGCACCAGGAGAAAACGTTTCTCTTCAGCCAGGTATTAGGCTGATTAGCATTCTGTGGCTTTTAAAATGTGTTTGTGGGTTATTGGTTTGTTCTTGTTCTTATTATGTGTTTTGAAATCTCATTTTGTCTTTTTTTTCTGTTGTGAACCGCCTATGGATCTATGAATGGAGGGTGGTATACAAATTTAATAAATAATAATAAAGTCTGGGAGCAGCCACTGAGGAAACCTTCTCCCGCGTCCCCATCAAGCATGGCAGTGAAGATTGGCAGAACTGATAAAGTAAGGTAAAGGTAAAGGGACCCCTGACCATTAGGTCCAGTCGCGGATGACTCTGGGGTTGCGGCGCTCATCTCGCTTTATTGGCTGAGGGAGCCAGTGCACAGCTTCTGGGTCATGAGGCCAGCATGACTAAGCTGCTTCTGGCAAACCAGAGCTGTGCACGGAAACACCGTTTACCTTCCCGCCGGAGCGGTTCCTATTTATCTACTTGTACTTTGATGTGCTTTCGAACTGCTAGGTTGGCAGGAGCAGGGACTGAGCAATGGGAGCTCACCCCGTCGTGGGGATTCGAACTGCCGACCTTCTGATCAGCAAGCCCTGGGCTCTGTGGTTTAGACCACAGTGCCAGTAGCCTCCCCTAAAGATCTCAGAGCCTGGGCAGGTTTGTACATATGGGAGGATACAGTCTTCCAGGCCCCTTCCTTCTGGAAAATATTCAATTTGTTACAGAATTACCAAATATATATGGAAGGGAAATATTCCATGAAAAAGCAGATCTAGACAAATGTGGCCCATATAGATACAGATATATATATATATTTAAAGAGTTAACTCCTCTCACTGGAACACACAGGCAGTCAACTTACTCTGCAAATCTCATCGTAATGAGTTTGTGGGGACTGCAGTCTTTTGGAATACTTGATGCTCATCTGCTAACCATCAGCAATGTGGACAACTTAATAGCAACCAGCATGTTGTTTTCATATTAAAATGAGAGAGAAAAACATGACCAGAATATTTACCTGGATAAACTAATTGCAACTGCTTGTTGGATGACTTAAGCTGCAATAAAATCCTGCACTTACATGATATAATTACAGTAGCTTTTATTTTTTCCCAGGGAAAAAAATCATTAAGATGGAAGTTGAAGGAGTAAACAGGCCATTAATTCACAATAGCGTTATCAGATGAGCTACAGATATTTGAAAAAAGAGCAAACATCTGGAAACCCGCACATTTTATGGGTTTTTGGGTAGTTGTTTTGTTTCTTGAGAGAGGCAATTTAAACAGTGATGTTCCAGGCCAAACATATACCATGGAAATAATCTGATCACAAATTGAGTCAAAGGGGGATTTAGAAATAAGTATAAATTGAATCTGTGATCAGGACTGACTCCAGGTTTTTATGAGTTCTTGGTTCTGAGACATCCGGTGATCTTGACACCTGGCCCACAACCTGGATAGTAAGAAGACCCTCATTTCTGCAACAGGTAATTGTACCATCCCCACTGGTCTGTAGAGAACTTGGAGTAAAAGGAGAGAATGGATTAAGGCTCTCACTGAGTCCAAGGCATAGCTTCATGGATTCTTCAAGCACTGTTGGGTTCCAGGAAGCTGCTTTGCTGTTGTCACCTGGGAGCACTGGCCATGCCTATGATTTCTAACTACTGGTCAGGAATAAGGATGGATGAAGATGTCCATCCTTAATTGGAAGTTTGTAAGGAGAGGTTGGATGGTCATCTGTCATGGATGCTTTAGTTGAGATCCATGCATTGCAGGGGGTTGGACTAGATGACCTGTAGGGTCCCTTCCAACTTCTATGATTCCATGGTTATTCCAGTTTCCAACCTTCATGCCCCGCTATTTCTGCAACAGTTTGCCGTTTTTCCTTTTAAAAGGCTACAATAAATTTTGTATGTATCTTTGTATATTTTTCTCCTAATGTAAGTTTATTTGTAAGCATTTCCCCCCAATGTATACATTTTTGCAAGTAATTTTCCCTTACCTGTTATTTTAAATGTTCTTTTCACTAACATTAGCTTTTTTTGTGCATGTTTCTTTCAGCTTGGAAATTGCGTCACAAAATTCGGGGAAATGCGAATTTTGAAGGAGGGCAGTTTTGTGGGAAAGGTGAATTAGGTAGGTTTACATCTTAAACTGAGCAGATTTCTTCTCCATTCATAAGCAGGAATCACGGACTCACAAAATACTAGGTTGCCATTTTGCATGGGCTGCTGAAAATTGGATCCTGGCCCCTAAGCATTTACAGAGGATAAAGGCTATGCTACATACACGTCAGCAATCAGAGAACGAGACTGCAAATCTAGACACAACAACTCACTCAAATCACACACAAAAATGCAAGTTGTCGACAACAAATCAAAGTGAAACCAACAACTAGGCACATACACCTCACATCATTATAACAGATTGCATATAACGTACGTCGTTAAATTTCCAGAGCTTAACTCCCGTAATGCACGGGGGAAAGAAAAATACTGCACTTCACCACGCAAGTCCTTGATTTGTCTTCTAATTATAAAACAAAGGGGAGCATGTTGAGAGTGTCTCCTGATTGCTGACAATCAGAAGATCAGCAGGCTGCTGGTCTCCCTCTAAGAACCTAAGAAGAGCCCAGATGGATCATGTCATTTAGCACATCATCCCCTTCTCACAATGGCCAACCACATGCCATGGGGAAGCAGGACATGTGCTCAACCGTTCTCTGCCCACTTGTCATTCACTCCAACTGGTATTCAGAGGCATACTGTGGAGATGGAATATAGCCTCATGCCCTGTGACTTTGTCTAATCAATTTCATGATTTTTGCCTATCCATTTCAATTTGAGATATGTTTTGTATATCCACATAGGGCTGTCTCCAAAACAAGGAGATTGACTTAATAGCTTGAAATGTCATGCGTCACACTCCCAGCTCTGGTCTGAGTTTAACCACGATTTTTCATCCAAGTACGGTCTCCTTCCACATGTCCCAGCAATAGAAAATGCATACAACCATCTTCTACCAGATCTCTAGGCTTCCATAGCAAAACCATTCTTCGCTCAGGAATAGGGCTTAGCTGAAATGGTTTCTTGTTCCTCCTCCTGCACTGCTCCCCCCCCCATGCTCCATCAATTAATGAGAAAAAACAGGATAGGATAAAATGTTACCCTAAGGACCATTAGTGTGTAGGGTAAGCTTTTGCCTCTTCTCTTCCCAATGGATTGTGGGGATTCAGTTGAGATTTGGTCATTGAGTTGCACAGGGGAAAGCATAGATTTATGTACAGTGGTGGACTTGGGCACTCCGGTGCCATATGTGAGCCCAAAATTTGGTGCCCCCAGCCCCAAAAGTGGCTTCCCAAAAGTGGGGAAGGAGGCATCTGGCTTAGGGAAGGTGGTGTATGGGCTCTGAAGGAGCGTCTCCACCTCCATTGTTCTGCCCGGACACTGAGGTCCAGTGCCAAGGGCCTTCTGGCGGTTCCCTTGCTGCGAGAAGCCAAGTTACAGGGAACCAGGCAGAGGGCCTTCTTGGTAGTGGTGCCCTCCCTGTGGAATGTCCTCCCACCAGATGCCAAAGAGGAAAAAAACTACCGCACTTTTAGAAGACATCTGAAGGCAGCTCTGCTTAGGGAAGCTTTTAATGTTTAATAGGTTATTGTATTTTACTGTTTTGTTGGAAGCCGCCCAGAGTGGCTGTGGAAACCCAGCCAGATGGGCGTGATATAAATAAATTATTATTATTATTATTATTATTATTATTATTATTATTATTATTATTATTAGGGAAGGGGGAAGGGGAACTCTAGGGGCCTGTCAGAGCCTTGCACCTTCTTCCCAAAGCTCAGCACCTCTCTTACCGGGCTTTGAGATGGCACCTGCTCAGTTGTGAATGCCCAGGGTGTGCCCATTCTTCACACAGCCCTAAATCTGCCCCTGGCATGTGGTAAACAGTTTTTAATCGTTTCCCCTAAATCAATGTGATTGGAGCACTCTGGGAAAATAATTCACTGATTAAAAGCTAGATTGGCCCATCAAAATAAAAGATACACACACACTCCATCCCCCTCCCCTCTCAAGCTCTGGGCATTTCTCCAGTCGGCTTGTTGTTGTTGCTTTATTTTTTATTTGGACAAACTTCGTTGAAAAATGTAAACAGATAACAAGCATAATCTGTAGTCTTCCAAGACAGATACAGGTATATGTATTGAATATTGAATACAGTTAGCCTCATGATGTGAAAACAGACTTGAAAATAATATTTTACAAGACCACATATTTTACAAGACCACAACTTGGTTTTGTTTGGGGATGGGGGAATAGCTAATTGTGAGTTTTATATTTGGGGGGGGGGCAGCCAAGGCCCCAGAGCCACTCAAAACCTTAGTCAGTTCCTTTCCTGACTTCAAATGCCTTGTTAACAGTGCAATCTGACTTGGAAACCTTCCCCGAATCACCCCAATTCCTTTCCCAGAGCTGATGCACACCCCTTTTCTATACATATGAAATCTCCCCTCCTGTTCAAAGTCCTGATTGCCATCTTCTTCCCAATGATGCCAATTGGAGAAATGATTAAGGATATTTTGAAAGAGACCCCACTTTTGAAAGAGACACCTCTTGGGTGGAGGGAAGGACCTTTGATGTGGCCTTTTTCCTAGTTAGGTTGCTGGATGATGGCTGTTCCTCAAGGGCTGGTTTTTATTCTGAGCATGTCCACCCCCTCATTCATCAGCTGAAGGGTTCCAACTGATCTATTCCCCTCCTTCAAAAAAAAAGAAAAAGAAAAGAAAAGAAAAGAAAAGAAAAAAAGAAGCTGAACCTTTTCTTTCCCACTGATTGGACTCTGCAAATTCTCTCTGAGAGCACTTCCTTGATCACATGAACCTTCCTGGCTGTACTCTACCAAATTAGAAGGAATTTGAGGGTGTCATGCGCAGCCGCTTCAAAGCTTTTGAAAAACCAACTTTATAATCTGAAATGAGATTTGCCTGTTCTTTAAATATTAAAAAAAGTTCTATCTTTCAAACAAGACTTCAGGATCTTGGCTAGCAGAATACAGCTGATACTCTCATGCTTAAACATCATTTGATGCCTTCTCTCTTCCAGGTTACTCTATCATTGGGAGCTGAAGGTGTGGACTGACTCCAGTGAAAAGCATTGTGCTTGAAATGAGGAGGTTAATTAATGGTGATGGCAAAGATACACCATACAAATAAATTGATGATGCTGTTGTTGATTACCTAGCAGTGTTTAGTCTGAAGTCTTAGAGTATTGATGCCTCATTCACACTTGCAAGCCATCCCTTGAGACTGCAGTTATTGTTATTATATCTTAAACATTTTAGTTGATTCTTTGCCATAGCATTAAAAAAATAAAGCTAAAAAGACCATTTAAAAAACAACAACATTAAAACATCCCACCCATGAAAAAAGGACATAGATAATTAAAATCCTCAGGCCTGACAAAAAAATAAATATTTTTGCCTGGCACCTAAAGCTATGCAGCAATAGGGGCAGGTTAGCCTCCCCGGTGAGTGTGTTCCATGAGCAGACAGCCATTGCTTGAACTCTATTGTGCTGCCACTCTCCAGATCTACCATGGAGGGGGCAGATGAAGAAGGGCCTCAGATGACAATTGCAAGATCTCGGTTGGTTCATATTGGGAGAGGAGGTTCTTGTGGGGTCCTGAGCTACATAAGACTTTATAGGTCAAAACAAACATGTTGAAGTGAGCCTGGAAACAAATTAGCAGCCAGTGCAGTTGGGGCAGGATTACTGTAATGTGCTCAGACCATCTTTCCCCAGTGTGCAACCTGGCCCCAGCTGCAATTTCTGAACTGACTTCAAAGCAGCCCTATGTTTAACATATTACATTAATCTAACCTAGCGGTTACCAGATCATAGACAAGAGAATTCACACTATCCCTGTCAAACCTGAGCAACTGAAGCTGTTGGAAGACACTCTGTGCCACCGAGGCCACTTTAGCCTTATTTAACAGCTATCAAATGATTGCCCATAGATGGGAGACCTGAGCTACCGCTGGCTTTCTGGTCCTGGACCTCCTAACAACACTTGGAATATATTGTTCTATATCAGGCATATCCAACTCCCAAGAGACTGCGATCTACTCCCAGTATTAAAAAAACTGGCTGTGATCTGCCAACAGCTGTTGTTGTTGTAATCAAACCTTTATTAGGCATTGTACAGATAAAACCATAAAAGAGAGAATAACATATAAGCAACTTGAAATATATATAAAAGGTAGCGGTTGGCTACATACATATATATTTATATACATATAAAACCAGTGATTTTCCTTGTTAACCTGCTCTTTGGAGGGCTGCTACCAAAAACTCAGCTACCCCCGCCGTTACCCTTTGGTCAACGTCGGATAGGCAGAATCCCACACATTCACCTTGTTGGGGTTCCAGGCCATCCAAAAGAGCTGTTCAGCTTCTTTTAGCGGGAGAGGCCAGAGTTTCTGAGCTTTTTTAAGGGGCAGAGGCTAGAGTTGTTGAACTTTTTCTAGGGGGAAAGACCAGAGTGCAGCGCTAAAGCTAACTAACGTATCTACAATCATTGGCAACATACGAGAAAATAGTGCACAAATTACGCAACAGAGGGACAGAGCGAGGGGGCGGGGGGCGGAGACATACATTCAACAGTTTTTATAATTCAGAGATCAAAAAGTATCCTGCAATCAACTGTGATCTCCAGGGAATGTACCTGTCAATTGTGGTCGACCGGTTGGACATCACTGTTCTATATGATTGTTGACCCAGCCTACCACATGTATGCTATCAGATCACCCTCCCTACTGCATCTGAGGCTCAACTGTGTGGAGCCCCCCCCCCGTCATGCATCTCTGGTTGCCCCTCCATGCTGCTCTGATCTCTCCACTTCACTTTCACCAATTAGGAGCCCATTGTGGAAGCAGCTCATTCTTGAATATTGTCCTTGAGTGCCCATTGCACCAATAGCCCAACCCAGCATGGCTTTGCCGAGGGACTGTGCTGACTTCTAAAGTCTCTTCTGAGCAAAAGCTGAACTACCTGGCAGTACTTCTAATCCAGAGGCAATTGATATTCTGTGGAGCATCTTTAGAAAATAATCCGCAAACAAGGAGCCGCAGGCTGTAAAAGCCTCTCCTTCATCTTTGCTTTAGATCGCGGCTTAAATAAAAACAAAACACAGGCAAAAGGAGAGGCAGCCGGAGATCTTTGCCTAGCTGTTTCATCCCAAAAGGGATGCATTAATCAATTTTTAAAGTGATCCAGCAATTTTAACAGGGTGTGAAAAGGGGGGAGGGGGGTATCCTCCAAGATCCCTTTGTATCAGGCTTTGGCATCAAAGAGCTCAATTAGCAGAACAGGCAGGGAAGAAAAGCTTGCTCTTAGAGAACACTTGGATCCACACTGTGCCCACAATAAAGATCAATACAAAGAGCCATTTTGGCTACTCCCGTGCAAGCAGCCAGCAGAGGTCCTGCACCTCAAGGAGTGTGAACCTTTTCACTCACTTCAATTCACATGAAGTTGGGAAAACATTCAAGACTTTCAGAAGCCTGACTCCAGAGTCAGACACTTCCAGGTGGAAAATGGATCCTGTGTCACAAGAAATCTCTCCTCCTATTTTTTTTTTAACCAAAGTCACATAGGATATTTTGCACAATATCCCCCCATTCAGAGACACTCAACACCCTATCATAAGAACATAAGAACAGGTTGCTGAGTCAAGCCAATGGCCCATCTAGTTTAGCATCCTGTCACCAAGTCACCAAGTCACTCCCTATGTAATGAAGTAACCAGACCAGACACAGCAGCATGCAGAGTTTTGGGGTTCAAATAAGCCACAACTTTTTTGGATGTGGGATTTGGACATAGGCATTGAGTGAAGCCATTTATTTAACTCCCACCCATCTGCTGGGAGGGTATCTAAGGGTAAACCACACCTTGGGGAGGGGGGCTATGACCCAGATCAAATAGGGGTACCCCCAAGGGGTCACTGCTGGAGGAGTGCTATGGCCCTAGCCCCCATCTGGGTGTCGGACAGAAGCAAATCCTCACAGATCTGACAAAAAACTCTCTTTTTAAGGAGAGGTTGGATGGCTATATCTTGGGGATTATTAGGATGTGTGTTCCCTGCCTTGCAGGGGGCTGGATGACCCTTGACATCCCTTTCAGCCCTACAATTCCACCATTCTAGGTATGGGGCACAGTCAAGTTCAATCAGTTCCCATATTACTGGGGTGACGTAAGCCTTTGCCCTCCAGCATGTCCATAGGTTAGGCTGTCTTTCAAACAGTGCCTCCTAGGGTCAAAGCAAATGTTCCCTAGAGTCTAGACACTGCACAGCACTGCCCTGCTGTCATCACCCAAATTCATGCCATTCAAAGGAGCAAGAGAGCAGGAAGTTACTGCTACCATGCCTTTGCCTCATCGCTGCTGCTCTGGAAACACCCAAGTATGTTGTCTTTTCTGGGAGCTGTTGAAGCTGGTTCTTTTCATAGTCAATTAACCCCATTTGAAAGTTGATTCTTCTAAAACCTTGGCATCAGGCCCCAACCATCAGGCCTACCTTGGCATGCAGGAGATACAAGCATTTAGCCCCCCATACCCTCCCTCCCTCCCTCCCTCCCTCCCTCTCTGTTTCTGTCTCTCCCTAGCTTGCAGCACTAAAGGTGCTGTCACATATATTGCTTGGAGTTGCTAGCCCTTGGCAATCACAGCTCAATCATTTTTAAATGCCACTGCTATTTATTGTTGTCACATGAGGTCCTGTAAAGCCCAGCTAGTTTCGATTGAGGGAAGGGAAACAAGATGTCTGGCACGACAGTTGGGTTCAGAGATTTCCCAGGATCTTTACAGGAGGCATAATAGAACAGCTCCAAATTCAGGATCCTCAGGCACTGACAATTTGTAACACCCACCATCCTCTTTGGGAAGCTGGCAGCAAGCGGGCAAGAATCCACATGGGACACCAGCTTTTCCCAGCAGGCAGTCTTTTGTAGTGCCTAAAAACAATAGTATAAAAAAATGAGGGAGCAGACAGCCATCAACTTTTCACCTCTTCACCAACTCAGAGTCCTGAGTAACTAACAATTCTTAAGCCGGGGGTTTAGCCTGGGGAGGGGAGCGGAGCTGCCGGGGCAATGCCCCCAGGCACATTTTTCGGGGTGTGGGTGTGTGCTGCTTATGCTGTTCTGCCAGCAACAGTGTTGCTTTGAGAGGCTGGCATTTGATCTGAATGATTTGCCAGGTGAATCATTCAGATCAGATCCCAGCCTCGCAAAGCGGCAGAGGGCTAGGGTTGCTCCAGAGGTATTGACGGCAAAGGCTGGACTGGGGCGGTGGGCTCCATTTATCCTCTGTACCCCACCCCTTGTGATGTGCCTGCCCACCCCGGGCACTGGCAAAGCACTCTATGCCACTGTCTTAACTAATAAGAGTACAGGGACCTGGCTTATATCAAGATCGCTTCTCGGCCTTTTGGCTAAGATCAAGTGTAGTATATCAAGTCATAGAATCATAGAATTGCAGAGTTGGAAGGGGCACCAGGGTCATCTAGTCCAATCCCCTGCAATGCAGGAATATTTTGCTGAACATAGGGCTCAAACCCATGACCCTGAGATTAAGAGCCTCATGCTGTACCAGCTCAGCTATGATCAGAGTCAGACCAATGGTCCACACTGCTCAGTTCCATCTATGCTGACTGGCAGCAGCTCTCCAGGGTTTCAGACAGGAGACATTCCCAGTTCTATCTGGAGTCGTCAAGGATGGAACCTGGGACCTCCTACACTGCAAAGCAGTTGTTCTACACTTTCCTTTCTCTACAGTCATTGGGTAAGAGTAGATCACAAGCACAAAAGCAGGATAGATATGGGGCTGCAGTGTTTTCCTCTGGCAGAAGTGGTCCCTGTAAATGTTCTCTCCCTTGTAGCACACACAAGCTGGGTCAATCCAAATGTAACACCAACCCATGGTTTGGCATTATATGATAGTGAGTGAAGCCCACATGCTCTGTTCTCTCTCCTTCCAGCTCTCATCACTTAATTAGGCACTCCCTAGTTTGCAGCAAACCATAGTTTGCTGTTACATTCAAAGCAGGAAACAATGGTTTGGGCTTGCACTCTGAATTAGGATTTCTGACCAGCTACAACCAGTTTGGATAATGGCATGCTTGAGCATACTCAGGTGCATCTAGACCACTTAAGAAGAAGCTACAAAACCTCTCATGTCACCAGCAAACCCATTCCCTTAAGAGGGAGATTGATTCCCTTAAGAGGAAGGCTGAGTTGTGAGCTCCTCTGTGCTTTTGGAAGAGCACCCTGAACTTTCTCCAGGCATTCTACCAGATAGCTTGAGAAAAGGAAACAGAAAGCAGGGAGGGAGGGGGCCATACCCATTATAGTCAGAAGATATCCATACTTCAGCCTGCGGTCACTTTACACATAATGTGTTAGGAACAGCAGGCCTGACACAAGGTTGTGTGAAGTCAACTGGAAGCCACAGTCAACCATGGGTTCCTGACGAATGCATGCATAAAATACCCATGTTTGCAAACACAAATGCTTCATAGTCACACTTTACATATTTAAGTGTGAACTGCAGAAACAGTACAGTGTGAAGCAGACTCTGACTCACCGTCTCACCATTTCACTGCTGCTGTGACGATCTACTAATGCCTCAAGGCAAATTCATACCAGAACCTTGTGCGATAAAACACAAAGATTCTCTGTGACAAACTGCGGTTCTAATGTGATTGTTTGGGGAGACCCATCTTATTGAGTCCACTTTAATAGATTGTTCTTTATTATCTCGTTCAACCCTTGCCCTCTCTCCCCCTCCCTCCCTCCTTTAGTGATGAGCTGGTCTGATAAGAACAAGCCATGATTTTGTAGCCATGATATGGGCTTCCCAACAAGAGATCACAAGATACCTTCAGTTTATCGCAAGAAAAACTGTTCAGTTTTAACACATTAACTAAATCTCGGAAGGGAAATAATATTTCCTGGCACCGAGACAAGAGTATAAGGCAAGGACTCTTTATGCTCCAGAAACATAGGCAGTTGCCTTGCACCATCAGACAGTTGGCCTATCTAGCTCATTACTGTCTACACTGATTGTTAGTGTCATTCCCAGTCCTACCTGGAGATGCCAGGGATTGAATTTGGGATTTTCTGCATGCATGTTCTAACATGGAGCCCACATGGAATTTGGTAAGAAATAAAGTTTTACACATACAGATTTGTATCTGAAAAATTGTATTGTATCTGAAAAATTGTATCTGAAAACTGAAACGGACACATTCTTGTGTGATGCCTCCAGAAAGATTCTTCTTCTTACTTCTTCAGGGTATGGCTCAGACACACTTTTGAGTCTGATTAATTTCAAAGGGAGAATCATGCACATGCTGAAATCTCTTGCACTGAAATCAATGAGACTTAAAATGTTCCACTTTGACTGAATTATGGGCGAAGTGTTTTACAATCCTCTGCTCATTCATTCTCACAACCCACCCTGTGAAGTACGACTTTGCTAGTCCCATCTGTCACCGAGGGAACAGATTGGGATGCAGAAATCTACCCCACGCCAAGGCAGCAAATCCATGGCTGAGCAAAAAAGTTCGTCTCCAGTCCCTACATATATTCAGGTCCAACATGCCACTGGCCGGACTGAACAGGCTTTCAGAAGACTTGAAACTATATTGCTGTGCAAAAAAAAGCATTCCCATTTCACCAATGACATGACAAATCTGGGAGGCTTAGGCTGATTTCGCATGGCAGTTTATTCCATTGCTTGGACATTTCCCTAACGGTTAATTTCCACAATATATTTGAGCATTCACAATATGTAAAAGTCACTTACAGAAAACTGATGGAATATAGTGCATGTTTACCACTCATTTCCATGTTATTAGATTTTGTAAAACTCCATTTGCAGTGCCCATAACCCAGAAAATCATGGCAGTAAAGTGACACAATTTGAGTTGGTATACCAGCATACAGTTCTTTCCTGACATTTCCATGGGGGAACAGAAGCACACATGTGTGGAAGGAGGGGGGGAGTAGCCACATTGCCGAATGTTGTTCCTTGTTGTGTCATACCTTGCCCACTGGCATGAATGAAATTTAATGCAACATGCCAGTATGTGGATCAAAAAGCCACCATTCCATGATGCAACAGGTATTGTGGCACAAAAGAAACCTTACAGAATAGGACAGAAGTGTTTGCATTATAATCAGAAAAACAAATTCCTCACATCTGAATGAACCTGTGTGTGTGTGTGTGTGTGTGTGTGTCAAAGGGAATATGCAGTTTGTGCACTGACCAGATGTTCAAATTTTCTGGCCCATCATTGCACATTAGTGTGGTACAGCAAATTGCACAGAATCAAGGCAAATACATTTTGCTACCTGAAGCAAAGGATGAGGTCATGCCCACAGACGATACAGGAATCAGTGTGTTTTTACATGAGTAGAATGTGTGCTTTTATTTAAAATGCATCTCTGGGTTACTTGTGGGGCATAGGAATTTGTTCATTATTTTTTCTTCAAAATATAGTCCGGCCCCCCACAAGGTCTGAGGGACAGTGGACCAGCCCCTTGCTGAAAACGTTTGCTGACCCCTGCCATGGGAACTAAGGACTCAGCTACATTAGTAAAGAAAAAGCGCTTTATATGTGTTATAACACTGTGACACTAGATGACGCTGTGGAGTCCCAGCTTTCACCAACATGACGTCCCCTTATAAAGATTACAACACATTTCCCTGAAAATGTATTTTTAATGTATCTAGATCCAGCTTAAGGGTTTGATCTTACTTTGACAGTGGGGATGGGATAGCATCCTGCACCACACCTTAAAGGGGCAGGGCAGGCTGCATATAAGTAGTAGTAGTAGAAGAAGCAGCAGCAGCAACATTTAATTCCATTATGAATTGCTCCCCATGAGACATCCCGAAACAATTTGCAATATATGGCATCATGTCTCTGTCCCATCTAATTCCTCATATTTGCTGCCTGCCTCCCAGGCAGCCACCCCATTCTTCCTAATTGTAGGGCTAGCCCTACACATCCTTTTCATTCAAAGGCATAGATTTTTCACAACTCCAAATCACTGTTTCACTTTGCTCAGCTGAGCACTGTTTTGGTAACTGAATCACTGGACCTCCCCCCACTTGCCAATTTACATAAAATCACGGGACTGGTTTTCAAATGCTGCACATTTGGAGATGAGGGCTTAATTGTGCATTCCCTCAGACCCCATTCAATGCCAGTACAAAGGTTGGTGCGTTGTTTGTGAAATGACACAGACTGCACCGCTTGCAGAAGTAGTCCCTTTCATTGATCCGAGCGCATTTTTCATGAACCTGTTGCTTGTTCATAAGCCCGTCCCTATTTTAGGTAATAGCTTCTTCATAAATGGCCACTTAAGGCAAACCAAACACCTTTCAGGTTTCGAGTGAAAAGTGCAGCAAAAGAACAGCTGCAGTGCCATCGATTTTAGGTGTGCTTGAGTGAAGATGTCAGAGCAGCCAGCTCTGATTTTTTTTTCCTTTTTAAAAAATGAAACAAGGTTGCAATCTTATACATACTTACCGGAGAGTAAGACCCACAGAAGGTACTGGGACTTAGACACACATAGATATAGTAGACGCTGGTTCATTAGAGCAAATGAGGCATAGCCCCACCAACCAGCAGGTAGTCAGAGCAGCTCCTATTTGAGGGGGTGGTGGAAGGACCCGAAGAGTCCTTTTTGCATCACCTGTATTTTCCTGAGTCTCTTTGCATTTTCAGAAGCAGAAGCCTCTCCCACCCCCATGCCTCCCTCACCCTATCTAATAAAGTGGTACATGACATTTGAAGGAACAGAGCAGCTAAGAGATGCTTTGTAAAGATGGAGCACAGCGATGTGCAAAAAAACACACAAAAAAACCAAACAAAACAAGGGAAAAATGCCACCTCTCCATCACCTTGAAAATGACACCGTCAGGTCTTCTTCCTTCGTCCAGCCTCTCAGCGGGCTAATGAGAAGGATTGAACTTCCTGCCAATATTTTGCAGGCAATCTTGCACATCTGCTATGCAAAGCCCTTTGTACACTTTCTCTTTATATGACGCCTGCCGGAGAAAATATTTTCTCGAAGATGCCACGAAATCCAGCCGTTTCCCATTCTTCTCTCACTCCATGCCTGGTTTAACAGCTGACAAATACTACCAGTTAATATATATATATATATATATAGAGAGAGAGAGAGAGAGAGAGAAAGAAACAGACCCTCTCCTCACCACCACCCGCTTTTCCTCCAATCTCTGGCATTGCTGACATTTTGCTGTTTCCCCCTGAGATTATACTGCACATAATGAATTCCCCCCCCATCTCTTCCCTGGTTGCTTCTCTGCTTTGCTTCCCCTCTCTAAGCTCCACTGTCTCTCTGAGTGAACCCAGCGCAAAGATGAATTGTCCTGAGACACTAGATGCATCCTTCTTTACACTTCACCTCCCTCTGCCATGGATGAGAAATAGGCCCTTCTCTCATCCATCATAAGTCAGGATGACAAGGCCTGTCATTCCCAGCCGCAAGTGTGCTGTATCATTCCTTCCCGGTGCCCTGCAACACTGAACGGCCTTGTTTTCAGGGGAGCATCAGAGACCATTCTAAAGGGCTTGGATCATGGGAATGATGCAGGCAAACTCATTTACTGAGACAGGTGTGCCAATATTGTTATTCAGACTCCTTTTTCACTACAAATAACCGCAACCTCTGGCCCGTACCAGCCATCCCCTGTCCCACTGAAACTGCAAAAGTTTTGCTCTGCTCCATGAGTTCAGTTATCAGACCCTCCAAGTGTCCCTATTTTCCAGGGACAGTCCTGGAATTACAGAAGGTTTCCAATTTGATCCTAGAATGTCCTGCTTTTCCTTAGGGCATCCCTATTTTCATCAGATAAATGTTGGAGGGTATGCAGTTTGACTGTCTTGCAGGCAGTTGGACTGGCTGCCCTTTTAGGTCCCTTACAACTCTACAATTCTATGATTTTTTGACTGGTAGGGGTCTCAGACTCCTGGTGTTTAGGGACCTTTCTGTTCTGCAGGGGCAGAATAACCATTAAACTAAGTACACCATAAGGAAAGTGTGCAGTTACAACAGCCAACTGAATCAGGCCCATAGCCCATCTAGTCCAGCATCCTGTTCTCTCAGGGACCACCCAGAAGCCCGTGGGAAGCCCACAAGTAGGGTCTGAGGGCACCAGCTCTCTCATCTCCTGCAGGTTCCAGCCCCTGCTATTCAGAAACCTACTGCCGCTGACAGTGGAGGTAGAACATAGCCATCATGGTCAGTACCATCAGTGGTCCTCTCCTCCATGAATTTGTCTAATCCTGTTTTTAAGGCCAACCAGCTTAGTTGCCAATTCCATATTTTAACTGTGTGAAAAAAGCACTTTCTTTTGCCTGTGTTGAATCTGCCAATGCCCAGCTTCATTGGATGTGCCTTGTGTTAGCTATCACTGCTGTAGTTTATGAAGACCAGTGATCTTTTACAATGTTGATAAAGCATATTCATTGTGTCCCTTGTTCCTATAATTCTTCGCTACTTAAAGGGTGGTGCCAAAGATTTGGCTGGCTGCTTCGAATCCACACATCAAGGGTTGCCAACTCTTGTAGGCCCGTGGGCACATTTGGATTTGTTGACAGCCATAGGTACAACCTATTGGTCAGCTCTTTCTTCCCTCCTCCAGATCAGCCCCCTAAAATATACACAAAGATACATTTTTTTTGCACAGAAACGTCACTTTTCCAAGGGAGCTGGATAATAGTCAGATCTACTGGAACTAATCTGAGCCTTGAGAAGTACATAGAGCTGAAAGAGGAAATTGGAAAGGGTGCTACTCTTCTAATCTCCTCCTCCAAATATGGGTAACTTTTCAAGAGAGGGGAAAAAATGGTAACTATCCTCATGACCAAGGGTGCAGTGCAGTGGCTTCCTGGGTGCCTTGGTAAAGTTCAAGAATGTCACTATTCCCATGGTTGCCATGTTGGTGATCCCTACAATACCCAGACTTTAATCTCTCTCAACCTGGCAGTCCTTGACTGCATATATCTTTCCATACGAACCTACCCGGACCCTGAGATCATCTTTTGAGGCCCTTTTTCGTGTGCCTCCTCCTTGAGAGGTCCGGAGGGTGGCAACATGATAACAGGCCTTCTCTGCAATGGCTCTCCATCTGTGGAATGCTCTCCCCATGGAAGTTCACCCGGCACTTTCATTATACATCTTTAGGTGCCAAGCAAAAATGTTCCTTTTTAACCAGGCCTTGGGTTGATTTGATTGACACCCTATGTCCTTTTAAAATGTGTGGGGACGGGTTTTTTGGGGGGGGCTATTGGGTTGTTGTTTTTATTCTGGCTATATATTTTGTGGTTTTATATTTTGATTTTGTTCTGGGAACTGCCCTGAGACCTCTGGGTATAGGGCGGTACATAAATGCAATAAAAAATACAGTGGTACCTCTGGTTACGAACTTAATTCATTCCAGAGGTCTGTTCTTAACCTGAAACCATTCTTAACCTGAGGTAGCACTTTAGCTAATGGGGCCTACTGCTGCCACCGCACCGCTAACATACAATTTTTGTTCTCATCCTGAGGTAAAGTTCTTAAGCCGAGGTTAGCAGAGTCTGTAACCTGAAGTGTTTGTAACCCGAGGCACCATTGTAATAATATCTCTATCTCCTGTTTGGGTATTTCTGGTTTCACTTCTAGTCTCAGTGTCTTCCCACTTGCCTTCCCCATCCCACCATATTATTTAAAGCCCCCATATACCTCTTCCAATCCTGCTCTCTTATGACTCTCCCTTTTCACTTTCTCAGGTTCCTACTTCTCCCTTTAGAACATTCTGTCTCACTCAGTGATCCTAACAGCTTAGCCCACAACAGAGACCCTTGGATTTGTCCCTGTCCTCTGTGACATCCAAGCAGTTCAGCCAATCACTATCAGAGGCTTCATTGCCATCCTGACCACAAAATTCTTTAGGGCACCTCTCCTCCAAAAATCAGGATATAAAATCTGTCTCCTCCAAGGAACCAGCCTGCCAACATAGCAGAAGCCAAAGTACAGATTGCAAAAAAGTTTCAGCTATGGAACTCCCTCTATCACATGTTTTAATAACCACCAAACAGACTCGGAGAGGGTGGATTCCCAGTGGCAGCTAGGTGTGTTTCTCTGCAGTTATTTGAAGTGTTGTATACCTTTCCTATTCCCAGCAAACATGCCGCCTTCTACTCAGTTCAGCTTCGCTAAGAGAAATGAAAAGGCTTCACAGGAGGCTGGGCTGATTTATGATTGTGGAAAGGAGTCGTAACAAATTCAAGGCCACACTAGGCTGGACATGAAACCATGCAGATCAAAACAGAGGCAAATCTGTTTACACAAAGGAAGACATCCAGGCTTTGGGCAGCTCCAAGAAACAGAAAATGGATATTATGATGACACCCATCAAGGGAAGTCGGAGAAAGCAGCCGACTCCAAGCTTCATGCAACTAATAACTAGAGTTGCTGCTGAAAGTTCATAGCAAATTGGGCTGTGCTTCCTAAAAGAGAACTAGATGAGTAACTGCAAAGTCATCAAAATAATCTCAGTAAAATTAGCAACATATCTCAGTAGGCTTCTGATATACTGGAGGAAATTGAGAGCGGTACTTAGGACAAGATGGGGTAGGAGTTAATCTTCCACATCCTTAGTGAGCCCATCAACTGAAAACCAAGCCCACCGCTGTCTCCGTAGGTTTCATTTACACCATAGGTGCAAAACACATTTAAGGCACATGTCCAGCCCCAAATAATATTGGGAACTGTAGTTTGCTAAGAGTTCTAGCTCTGTGAGGGGTAAACTACAGCTACTGGAATTCTTTTGGGTATGGCTGTTACCATAGCCCCACCCCAGGTTAGGTTCTTAGTTATGCTGGAGTTAGAGAAAATGTTAGGGAACTAGCTTACCATTCCTGTTATGAATGTTGTTTGGGAATGAGTGCCAAACATTTTGTAAGCAAAATGTCAGCACCCGTCCATAAAAGGGAGGTCTTGGTGAACTTGGGTGAGGACCAAGGTTTGCAGAATCACTTTAAAAAATAAAATAAATAAAAACTATTCTCCCTAGGCACAGGAAATTTGAAATCTGTGGGGGAGGGAAAGAGATAACTGGGGTGGGGCAATATAATGGAGTATTGCTAGAGGTAATAGCTGGTTGGAACTCTTAACGAGAGCAAGTCCTACTGCAATGTTTTAGTGCAGGTCCCACTTGTCTATGCGTATACCCCATAGGATCATCAGAGCCACATTTTCCTGTGAAAGCTCATTACAGGTGCTTCAATTCTGGATAATGAGGGTAGACATTTCAGAACTGTCTAGTAATTGACTAACAACTGATCCTTAGAGGAATATGCCAATGTACTCCCCGATTAGAGGAAATGGCATGAATCAAAGCTGGCCAGACTAAATCATCCATTCAAAGCCCATATTATGCAGGCTTCTGAATGCCTATTTTATCTCTTCTCCCTCTCTCTCCCCCTCTGTGTGTGTTTTAACAGTGAATCCCTCCTCCCATGGAACTCTGGGAACATGGGGTCTTCTAACAACTCCCAGCATCCTTAACAAACTACAGCTTCCAGAATTCTTTAGGGGAAGCCATGGCTGTTTAAAAAGGCATTATAGTGATTTAAATGCATAAATGGGACCTTTTGTTTTCCTGAGCCTTTTTTGAAGAATGTCATTCTATTTTACTACTGCTTTTCCTCTCAGAATAATCTACCTCATAGGGTTGTTTTTTGGGGGGTAAGGGGTTAAATGAGGAGGAAGAGAAGAACTGTGCAAGCCACCTGGAGCTCCTCAGAGAGAAAAAAATTGGATTCAAGTGGTGATGATGATGATATGATAAGCAACCCACAAGCAAATCAGGATGAATGTACGATGCATGCTTTTTGTTGTATAACCTCCCTGCAAGCATATCAGAATGAATACGCAGGAAAGACCAGATATAATCTAACTGCTACATAAGCTTTGTGCAAGCAGATCAGGATAAATTGTCAACAAACCAGACATGTGGAGGAGCTCCCATTAACAACTGGGACCTCTCAATCTGTATAACTCCACCCCTTCATCAGCATAGCCCCACCCTAAGTTTTAGCTATTCACCAATCTAGCGTGAGGCAGAGGTGGAATATCGGGGAGTGACTATTACATAGGGAAGCCTGTGATGCTCTGAATGTTGCTGGACAAGTCCCATCATCCTTGATGACCGGCCGTGCTGGTAGAGCTGGGAGTCCTTTCCCCGAGTCTAGCCCTATAGGCCGTTGTAACTTTCAAGAGCAACCTAAGTTATAAAGGTGACTAAATGCAGCTTGGAAACCTTCACCCAGGAGCTCCTTCCAAACAACGCAACACGGAGAGCTAAAGTTTCCAGAAGTTCCATTCATCAAGTGCTTAGCAGAGGAAAAGATTTAAGCCCCAATCCAGGAGGAGGGAAGGAAAGCCCATTCTGCATGGAATACCCCAGCCATAAGCTGTCCTTTCATTCCCAAGATAAGTGGCTCAGCGAGGGAGATAACATTTAACTATGTTTGCTTCAAAACTCTCGGAATGAGCTTCTGCCTGCCTGCCAAGAGAGATTGATTTCCTAAATAAGTTATAAATCGCTCGAAATTTCCCTTGGCACATGTGGAAAAATAAAGGTACTGAGGTGCGGGGGGAGGTGGAATGCTGGAAAAAGCAGCAAATGAGTTATTCCATTCGGGCTTGTGTACCAAGACAGTAGTGATGTCTTTAAGCAGGTTATTTATCCGGAGTATTTCTTAAATATAATATTTTTGGGGGGAGGGGGTTAAATTTAATATCCAGTTAATGATTTCCCTCACCCCCATTTTACTGCATCGCCTTTTGTGACAATTGATTCCTTGACTGATGCGCACATCACACTTGCTCCCTGCTCTCCCACTGGAGATGGCTGAAGAGGCAGAATATGGTTATGAGAACATAGTGTGATTATGGCTGAGCTCCTGGGATCGGTTCTCACTTTTGACAATTAAATCCCCGCTGCTGGAGAACAAGATTGTGGGGGGGGGGGGATGGATGGATTGATGCTAAAGCATTAGGGTTTTTCGCCCCTCTTCAAAAAAACAGTCTTCGTGGAGGGAAGGAGCTCAAACCATGAGCCTCACTTGCATGGATGCCATTTAATTTAAGCTAGGGGGCGGGGGGTTATATTTTGCTGCAATCAAACAGTTTACTTATAAAAGGTGCCTGAGAAAGCACTTTTTCACGCAGTGCACAGTTAAACAATGGAACTCTCCCACAGGAGGCAGTGATGGCCACCAACCAAGATGACTTTTAAAAAGGATTAGACAAATTTGTGGAGGAGAGGGCTGTTGATGGCTACTGGCCATAATGGCTGTGTTCTGCCTCCAAGGTCAGGATTGCTTCTGATTACCCAGGTAGGGACAGTGCCATGGGTAGGTAAACTAAGGCCCGGGGGCTGGATCTGGCCCAATCGCCTTCTAAATCCGGCCCATGGTCGGTCCGGAAATCAGCATGTTTTTACATAATGTGTCCTTTTATTTAAAATGCATCTCTGGTTTATTTGTGGGGCCTGCCTGCTGTTTTTACATGAATAGAATGTGTGATTTTATTTAGAATGCATCTCTGGGTTATTTGTTGGGCATAGGAATTTGTTCACTTTTTTTTCCAAAATATAGTCCGGCTCTCCACAAGGTCTGAGGGACAGTGGACCGGGCCCCTGCTGAAAAAGTTTGCTGACCCCTGGGCAGTGCTCTTGTGCATGAATCCTGCTTGTGGGTTTCCCACAGGCATCTGGTTAGCCACTGTGGAACAGGAGGCTGAACGAGATGGGCCATACTGTATTCTTATGAGCTTGCTCTGCCGAACCTTCTCACGGCCTCCAGACACTGATGCACATCCAGGGCTGACCTAGGATATTTTACTACATAAGACAAATCAAAATATGGTACCTCATCATCACGAGGAGTAGAACAGACTTCAGCACTGGAAAGTGGACAGTGTCTTCCAGCACACCTGAGAGCAGCAACCTAGGACACATAGTTCTGTTCTCCAGAGGAGGAAAGAATGACTAGGGCAGGGATGAGGATCCTTGGGCCTGGGGGGGGGCAGTTATCCACCCTCTCCATGTGGACCTCAGAACTCTCCACAGACCACATACCCTCGTAAGCCCCACATACACCTCACTGGATCTGCTGTGCATCCTCTTTGAGTGTTTTCTCCTGGCTGGAATGTGTCCTTCAACTCTGCTGAGCACGCTCCTTACTTGGTTGGATGCAGAACAGAGAGCATTGTGGGAGAGTGTGTGCACAAGCAGTCCACTGTGCAGAAGCAAAATGTATGTTCCTTGCTCCACCTACTTTTGACTCTAGCCCCACCCACTACTGGCATATGACACCCCCCCCATAAGGTTGCCCAGAAGGAAATGTGGACCATGGACTGAAAATGTTCCCTGTCCCTGGACCAGAGGTTCAGATGCTTGGGCAGCTAGCTCATTCTGTCTATTAGCAGGGCCGGCCCTACACACATCAATCTATCCTGCTCTTCATCCACCTTGGATAGGTCCCAGGGTTGCCTCCAAATCAATATGGGCCTTCAGGCAACAGACCCTCAAGGGCCCTTGCTTCATCATTTCCCATTGCCTGCTTCATTCCCATTTTACAGTGATCACCTTTCACACCCGCACCAGCCAGAGGTGAGGCAATTGTACTGTGCCTAACTAGGTAAAGGTAGATAGCCATGTTGGTCTGCCGTAGTTGAAACAATATAAAAAAATTCCTTCCAGTAGCACCTTAGAGACCAACTAAGTTTGTTATGAGCTTTCGTGTGCATGCACACTTCTTCAGATACCTAATTCAGATACACAATTCAGAGAATTGTGCCTAACTAGATGAGCTAAGGCTACCTGTTCACAGGTCCCATAACATCTGGGTGCAGAAAGAAAGGAGCCCCAATATTAAAAGCAAGCAACATAGGGAACATGGGGGTCTGGAGGAGGCAGCAGGAGGAGTTGAGATGGAGGCATACACTTGTTTCAGTTCAGATTTCAGAGAAGGAGCATACCTAATTCACACTTTCCAAACAATAAATGAACCAAAGCACAGCTGTCCTTCAAAATCTTCATATCTCTGAATGTTGCCAAGTTTTTTTAAAAAAGCATATACTAGGATAACAGGTGCAAGTAAGGGCATGTTTTGAGGACACTTGCCTCTATGTCCTGCCCTGATGGCACCTCTGGTTCCAGATCATGGAGGAACCCAGATCCGGGGCATCACCCAGGATGTGGCATGAACTGCCCCAGCATTTGCCCAGACAAATCCAGAGAGAGAGAAAACAAAGCAGCATGTTTTTCATCTGTGCATTTCCATGCATGCACATGGGAAAGAAAGGGAGGGAAGAGACAGAGAGGCAGAGGGAGCTTTCTGTCTTGGGTGCCCAGTTGCCTTCTAGCAATTTGCACAGCTGTCTGGATGTAGGATACACTCTGCCCAATTAGCTAATCAACCTCCACCTCCTTTGTCACTTGCAGTAATTGAGAACCTCATTTCCCTCTCTCAAAGGCCAGTGATGGAGAGATGGCACAGCCCTGAGAGCAAAGTGATAAACAGCTGTAGACTGGGCGAGAGATGGGGAGGGAAGAGAAGGGGAGAGAGAGACTGATTACTATAAAGCAGGCACGTCCAACAGGTAGATCACTAGATGTTTGTGGTAGATCACTGGCTCCAGCCAAAGAAGCTCAATAAGTTTGGCTCCCCTAAAAAAAGGTGAATATTTTTGCCCTGCACCTCAAAAGGGCCTTTCTCCTTCCTAAAAAAAGCTCAAAAACTTTGACCTGAACCCCCTAAAGGGGGGTAGATTACTGCTGGCAGTCTTTAACTCTGTGAGTAGATCACAGTCTCTTGGGAGTTGGCCACCCCTGCTGTAAAGGAAAGGGTTAGAAGTTCCTGCTACTGTGTTAACAAGTCTTGAGGGCAAATTGAACTTTCATCCCAACTCAATCCCCTAACCTGGTGGAAGGAAACTGAGTGAGATCAATGATCAGAATAGACAACTTTGTTTCCCAGAGTGATGCTATGCCCTACAGCTTGGAACCACATAATGGAGACCCAGCATGGGGAGGTATAAACATACCATCCTCTAATCTAACTACAACAACATGTTGCTTCACCCCACTGGCAACATTTCCTGCTCTGCTCTTCCTACACAAATCCACATGTTATTATTTCAGGCGTGGGTGGTGTAGTTTACCATTGAGCAGGGGGCTGCATACTGAATTCTCTTCCCTGGACAAAGATGTCCAAACATTACCAACTGAGGGCATTATGGGCAATCAGGAATCTCATGGATATACAGTAGTGGGCTTCAGTCCAACTCCCAACCTCACAGGGTTATCATGGTGGGAAGTGTTAACACATTATATTTGATGAGTGTACAATCTGTTTGACTGTGTATACAATCTGTACACACATATAGTTATTCACAAGTAATGCTCAGTTAATTTAGAGTCTGTGTACACAATAGTTCAGCTACAAATCAATGAATTTACACCCTTTCACACCAACGATGCAGCAAGCTTGTTTTCTCCTGCTCTGGGGGGTAGGACCCGTACCAATGGATTCAAGTTACAAGAAAGATTGTGCATCAAAGAATTTTCTGCCATTTGGGGCAGTATTCATGCATCTACTACAGTATGCAAATCTACCCACAGTCTTTGGGGATTGTTTTTAGATGTGCGGTGAGGATAAATCAGTTTGGCGCCTGTGAGTGTCACTGTTATCTTAGTTTTTAAAAATTGAGCAGTGATGTCTCTATGAGAAGCTTCCCAAGTCCCACACAGATGACATTTGTTGAGAAAGTCGCTGTAGAGGATGCTAGCAGAAATGATCTCTGGCAGAGAGACTTTCAAATGACGTGAATGGGATCCGAGTGGGATGCTAAATTTGTTCTTTGTGGAGCGTCGGCAAGCGGCCACCATTGTCAAGTTAGGACCTCAGTCGCGCTCCAAGTGCCAATTTTAGAAAGGCATTTATATTACCACAATTTGGGCTTCCTGGAAGAAGGCTGGTCCTGGACTATTCCAGACTGCTCGCCTCATCAGAGTTACTGTTTGGGATAATGAGGAAGCAGGAGAATTGATTTGAAGCTTAATGAATAATCAGCTGCCATCAATAATTGTAATCACTAATCTGGTGCAATTAGAGGCAATTATAATAAATGCAATTTCCTCCTGAGCTGCTAACGAACTGCAGAAATATGAATTGACTTAGAGGCTGGATGGTGGTGATTTATGCAACTGGGTGATCAAAGATCCTATTATCATGGTGAACGTGCTTAACAAATGAGGGTTTGCCTTGGTGAGCTGCTTTCTCCGCTAGCCCCTCTGCATGGCAATTCCCTAATGCAGGCATCCTCAAACTCAGCCCTCCAGCTGTTTTGGGACTACAATTCCCATCAGCCCTGACCACTGGTCCTGTTAGCTAGGGATGATGGGAGTTGTAGTCCCAAAACAGCTGGAGGGCCGAGTTTGGGGATGCCTGCCCTAATGTGAGAACCCAGAACCTTGCGCACCTATGGAATCACATCTCCTCCCAGCCCCTTTGAGTTCTGCAGCCCCAGAAAACTCAGCAGTGCTGATGTATTCCAGGAACGCAGCTCTCCACCCTCATCCAAAAGACTTGCCCATTTCCCAGCTCAGCTAACCAATTCCTGTACTCGTAGGTTGAATCTAGACAAGGCCCTTCTTCAAGAATGACCCTCCACATTCCAAGAATCCATGAATGAGGGAGTATGGTGGCACAGAAACCCACTCCATTCATTGTTTGATCCAGCTGCTGGTGGTCTCCCTGTCTAGCCAGGTATGACCCGGTGCTCCATTTCAAAATGGGACTAAACAAAGCTTTATGTAACCAAATCATTCTGAAGAACCATTGCCTCATTTAACATCCAAGCCAATACAAAATGCCGTCCTATTTATGCTTTTGCTCTCTCTCGCTCTCTCAAAGCATTTTCTTCTTTTTAAATGCTATGGACATTTTAATTCCTTAAGATACATTCCATTTCCCCATATAATTATAGCCATGCATCTTCTGTCTTTTGCTCACTGCCCACCCACATTTCCCCTGGCTACAAGCTATTACCATTTTGCTCCCCATATAGTATTGGGGGTACTTTTTCTGTGCAGAGAGTCAAGGTGTTGTGGCTGCCTAATGATGGGCTAGATGGCAACTGCCTACAAAGTTTATCCTACATTTCAGGCTCAAGGTTGCTGCCAAGGCTAGTCCTATTCAGAGCAGACCCACTGAATTTAATGTGCATGCCTAACTTATTTTTATTAATTTCAATAGGTCTACACTGAGTATCCACCAACAGCTGCCTTCTTCTTGAATTTGTTTAATCCTCTTTAAAAGCCATCCAAGTTGGTAGCCATCACTGCCTCCTGTGGTAGTGAGTTCCATAGATTAACTCAGTGCTGTGTGAAGAAGTCCTTCCTTTTATCTGTCCAGAACCAACATTCAGCTTCATTGGAAGCCCCCAGCTTTAGTGTTACAAGAGAGGGAGAAAAGGACAGTTCCCTGTGTTCCTAAAGCCATCCAAACAGGTGGCCATTATTACACATTGTGAGAATGAATTTGATCATTTAACTACATGCACAGGAACAATAGCAAGTTTGAAAATGGTTGGAAAAACCATAGTGAAGACCTACCCTTGGTTTCATGTCTGCCCCAGTGCTGCTACCATGCACTGCTTTTTCTCTGGGGTTCATTGAACTGAGAATTTGAAAATGGAGCAGCGCGCGCGCACACACACACACACACGCACACACTCCTCTTCAATTACCTGCCAACAAACGATAGCAGCCTTCTAAAGATGCACAAATGGCTTATGGTGCATCCCTTAAAAACTCGCATCCACCCAGCTTAGGCCTTCTAACTGCAAAACGTTTTGCCCACCCCCACGCCCGCCGGCAGAAAACAGGTAATAAATATGGAAATCCAGAAAGCCAGGGAAAGGGGGGCGGGAGAGAGACTCCACTGTCTCTTGCCAACAAAAAGTGCACAGCAGCCTCAAATGGCAATGAGCGGCTTTCCGTCCTCCGCTGCCTTCATGAATTCCTTATGGCCTCCGTGTTACTGCCGGCCCATCAAAGCGACAGGTGTCTTTCTTCCTCCGGCAAAATAGCCTGCTGTTTACGGACTATCAAGCAGCTACGCTCACGGCCTCCGCTCCCCTGCCAGGAACCCAATTGCGGCGCCACCGTTCCCTTTACCAAAGCGGCTGAAAACCCAATGTAAATTCATCGCTAGGAAAATCTACACAGAATATAGATGCAATTGACTGAGCAGAGAGAAAGAGAGAAACAAAGTCTTCGGGGGGAGGGAGGCGATCAAGACCAAGATGCTACTGCAGCTGGATGCCTCAGAACACACTATTTAAAAGGAAGAGCGTTCTTCCTCTTTTGCTTTGGGGTGGGTTTTGTTTTTGTTTTTTTGGTGGGGAGGAGGCATTGCAGAAGCTACTCTGATTAGCCTGTGGATTCCAAGCCTTTTTTATTTTCCAAATTGAAAGTCTGAAGGATTTGGCTGCAAACACCACACGCTGGTGCAGAACATGTCTCTCAAAAGGCTTCGCTTAAGTAAGACCTTGGCAGGGCGGTTTTTAAGGGAGATCAGCTTTGGCGTGACAATGGGAGCAGCGGCCCATCCTGATGATCTGTCTCTCATGACAGCGGCTGGCATTTTGGATTTTGGAGAGAAACGAATGGAATTAGTTGACTGGCAAGGAAGGGGAAGGGACTACTTAACAGGGATAGAGTGGTACACTGTTTGCCAGCCTGAGACTAGATTAGGGTTACCAGACATCCTCGTTTCCTGGGGACAGTACCCGGATTTGCAAATAAGTCCCTGGACAAATTCCATCCCCGGAATGTCCCCAGATTTCATCTAATGTCCCCAGGAAACGCATCAGCGGCAGTCTCTCAGCAGCCCAGAGCAGTTGGCTCTGGCTGGCTTCAGGAGCTGCTTGGAAGTCCCCATATGATGGTGGTGCAGGGGCTCTAAGACGCAGCCTCTGGGCTGCCTCCACCTTCCCTGACCCTAGCAACTAAGTTGTGAAGGGAGGCTTCATGCTGCCTATCAGAGCTTGCGTGCAAGCAGGAGGGGGCTGGGATCTCTCAGTTAGGCAATGGGAAGCCTCCCTTCCCAGCTGAGGGATCCCTGCCCCCTCCTGCTTGCACACAAGTAGGTGTTGGAAAGGGGCTGTTCCGAAAGGCAGTGTGAAGCCTCCCTTCCCAGCTGTGGGATCCCCGCCCCCTCCTGCTTGCACACAAGTAGGAATGTGATTGGGGCTGCTCCGATGGGAAGGGAGGCATCGCACTGCCCGAGCCTTGCTGCCATCACTGCCACTCTTGACCCTCCTTCTCCGCCTTCCATGCCTGACCCAATGCACACCGCTTCACCACCACCACCACCGAAGAACCAACAACTAAGGGGCTGCCCAGGCTCATGGAGAAAGGAGGTAGAAGCCTCGGAAGAAGGGGAAACGTGGCGGTTGAGGTCAAGGCAGTGGCCACCCCTCTGCCACCACCATCACTGCAGCTTCAACATCCCAAACATGTTGGTATTGTATTGTATTGTATTGTATTGTATTGTATTGTACTGTATTGTATTGTATCCACAGATTCATTGAAAAAAATATGGTAAACTTAGACTAGATTAGCCATTGCAAGGTTTGGAGATTAATTTCTGAAGGAAGAAATCAGACCAAAATTCTGTAGCACAGCACTCTGTTATCACAACACTGGCACCAACTCCAGGGGGTCCTGGGTGCCCGGGCTCCCACACATTTTTTTTTGCGGGTGCTCGGTCTCTGCACCCTCCCCTGCTGCTATCCAGCCTCCTACCACCACCACCGCTGCTGCTGCCCAGCCTTCACCTCCTGCCGTCACAGCTGCATTTGTTTAAGTAGGCTGGGGTAAGGTCATGGACTCTGGTGTGCAGTGGCCTACAGAGGTCCACAACATGACACATTCACATTAGATATTTGTGGCATTTTGACAGCATGAAGGGGGGGGGGGAGGAGAAACAAAACATTCCTGTCTATGAAGTCTTCCTTCCCTGCTCACTTGGCAGTGGTTCTTGCTCACCATAGGTGAGCGGTTATCCTCCAATCTGAAATGAGCGAGTAAAAACAAATAAAAAGGATTATGGTCTACAAAAACAGAAGAATCACAGTCTACAAAAACAAGGAGCAACAGCGATGCTGTAAAAGGAAACGAGCAAGTGAAGTGTGTGCTTTCAAGCCTAGCAGAAGGGTAGGCACCTGTGCAAATACATTTCAAGTCAATAAATTTGCCAAGGTGAGGCGAGAAAGAAAGAAAAAACTTTACCTTCCGTGCAATGTTGAGAGTTGTTCAGAGCCACCTGCCTCTAAACTGCCTCAACTGCCTATTACTATTAGAAATTACAGCGCAGGGTTTCATGGTACCGGGAAGCGAGAGCCTGTGTCAAAGGATGCACTTAAGAACCATTGTGACAGAGCCATAGATGTTATTGACACGCCATTTGGTTTCTGCTGCCAGATGTACCCTATAGTTAGCGTCAACTATAGTGAACATTTTCTCTCCCCACCACTGAGCTATAGAATTAAAAAAAATGCAGTGTGGTGTTTGCTTCCAATTCCCCAGAATCTCAGACGCAGCACAAAAGAAGAAGCAATTCCGGTGGCGGCAAGGCTAATCTATTCAGTTTTGCATCTCCTAGAAGTGTCTGTGCCCCTCATTTTTTATTTTATTTTTATAATAAAAGCTACTCGATTGTCCTTCATTTATGGCAGGTGTGCTCTTATTTTTTTGGGAGGCATTTCCCAGGGCTGGCTGTTGCTCTGCGTATGGAGGACAAGTGCCTTAAAATGGAAAAGAAATCAGTTGGCAATGAACAGCTGTGCCCCCCCCTCCATAGGCTTGCACCGTTTAAGGGGCTCCAGCATAGTGTTTTGACAACACAACATACAGAATGAGGAATAAAGCTGAGAGCGGAAAGAATTCTCCTTGTTTTTGTGCTGGTGCTTGAAGAATGCCTCTGATTCAGGCTGGTTTTCAGCACTGTGGCTGACACACCTGTGCCAATGTAATGCCCTTCTCCTCGTCTCTAATTTCCTCCCTCTTCCTTTGCTTGCTTGCCCATACCTCCATTTTGGCTTCACTTGCCCAGACTTCCAAGCAATCCCGTTGGCCGCAGTGGCCCATGTGTGCCTGGTGAATGACATCACACGGTATGTTGTCTGATGATGTCACAGATGCTCATCAGCAAAGTCATCCAAGCCATTTGGTTTAAATGGCAGCTGGGGCACATGTGGTCAAGGATCCAGAGGACAAAGACAACGGGGAGATATGACAGTGCTGGGACAAAGCCTGTCCTCCAGTCCCCCCCCCCCCAAATACTTCCCCTGTAAAAGAGGCTTCCATTTTTTTCTGCTTCATTCTCAGGGCATGAGAATTTCTTACTGGCTTCAGTGGGTGTGGGGCAGCACAATCAGATATCTGCCTATTCCAAATTTGCTCATCTTGGCAGATATTGGGTTTGGATTAAGCTGCAAGATAGCATTCTCCTTTGCCCTAGTAATTTTTTATCTATTCGTCCCCTTTAAAAGGAAGGAAGCCCCACTAAGGCTGAATACACACTATAAATCTAAAGCACATTTGAAGCATATTCTTTGCCACAAAGAATTCTGTGAAATGTATTTTATCATTCACATAGTTACAATTCCTTGCAACCCTTAGCATACTACAGGGCCCAGCAGTGCACCAAAGATGGGGGGGGAGAGACAGGAGCATGCCACACATGTGCGATGTCATGCACCCAATGTGCATCACATGCGTGTGATGTCATGCACCCGGTGCATGTGATGTCGCACCATCGGGAGGAGGCCAAGAGTTGAGCCCAGAGCAGCATGGCTTCCTTTCTCACACTGAGGAGCCAGCTATTGAACCGCCCCATGCCCAGTCTCTGCCCCCTCAACATTAAAGGGGCCCAGCCCTCTGCCAGCAGATTTTGAGGGGGGGCGAAGACACCTCTACCTCTAGGAGTTGGCATACCTGGGGCCCATAATTCTTAGAGATGGAAAATGTGTTTTGAATGTGCTTTAAATGTAGTGTGTGTGTGCAGCCTTAAACTGCATAACCACCAAACTTGTTTTGAAGGGATAAGGGAGCTTTTCACTTAAAAATAAAAAGTCGATGGCTGCATAAATTTGCAGGCAGGTGTGCATGTGCGTGCATGCATGCATGCGTGCCTAAAACACCTTCTCTGTGTCCATTTCCTCTTCGGTGTTTTGCACACTCCCCCATTTGCTTACACAATTCTTTCCTCCCTGGCTGTCCTTCTCTCTAAGGAGCAGTGAGTGTTCAAAGCACTCAGAGAAGGGGCAAAAGCAGTCAGGGAGATGAGGAGCCAGGAAATCTTTCCCCCCCCCTTCACCTTGGTATTTATTGCCTGATTGGTTCCAGCCCGATGCTCCTTCCCCAAGGCTCATCTGCAGTCTATGGCAGTTCCTCACTGTCAGCTCACTGCTTTGCTTCTCCAACACTTTCATTCCCAAGTTCTCCTCTTCTAAGGAAGAGCCGTTTCCAAGCAGGGGCTGTGCATTCCTCATTGGATTGTTGGGACATCATTTTTGCTCCCCGTGTTCCTTCAGCATACTGTGGCCCAACGACTGGCTCATCCCAAGTTGGATTTGCCTAAAAGGTCACATCCCCACTACAGATTCAATGACAGCTGCCTTTTGTTGGTTGTAGGGGAAAGGAGAGCTGCAAAAACCCACTTCTGCTGCCTCAACATCTCAGAGCAAAAATTGCATCTTCACAGCAACAAAACAGTACCCCCAATAAAGCCACAAAGGATGGGCAGATCTTTCCATTTCATTTTCTCTCAATTTCCCATTTTTCAAATCTTCAGTTCTCCACATTCCCACGTCAGTTTGCAATTTAGGGGGGAGGGGAATTCTTATGAAATTCATCAGCATTTTAGTGCAATTTTCTCCTAATAGACATACATGTATGCAATTTTGCCTAATATACACACTTCAGTAAAGCCATTTCCCCTCATGTAATACATTTTTGTATGTTATTTTCACTTTCCACTAATATATGCATTTTTATGCACACTTTACACTAGTATGTGCATTTTTGTAGACATTATTTGGCCAGAGAAGTGCACTGCAAAATTTGGAGAAGAGCAAATTTAATAGAATGCCTGTGTTTTGGTTCATTTTGGTAAGTGTAAGTTTGGGAAGTTCACATTTAAATGATAATGGAGGCAAATTTCTCCACCATTCATAAAAGCCCTAAAAGTTTATGTAATATGAGAGTTGGAAAACAATGTGTTTTGCAGAAAAGGAAAGGCAGCAGTGGCATGAGATCCGTCAGTGGACTGGGGGAAAAGGCTAGTCCCAAAATGTTCCTGGTAAATTTGAGTACAGTAGTACCTTGGTTCTCAAACTTAATCCATTCTGGAAGCCCATTCCAAAACCAAAGCATTCCAAAACCAAGGTGCACTTTCCTATAGAAAGTAATGCAAAATGGATTAATCTGTTCCAGGCTGTTGAAAAACTGAGGCAAGGAAGGAAGGGCTACCCCTACATTATTCATATAACCAGTTATCAATAATCAATATATTCAATATATGCTTACATGAATCAAGGATTACAGTATTTTATAAATCCACTTGAATCAAAAGGGAAGCTGTGCCTTAGCAAAAATGCAAACTGCTTGGAACAGCAAAGTTAGGAACCGACCTTTCCCCTAGAAACATCTGTGCACCCCGGACAAGACATGAGTCAGGGATACTGGTACAAATTCCCCATCAGGAACAGGCTAAATTAATCCACAGAACAGGAAGAGCAAAACCACAAAATGTCCAAGCTCCCTGTCCTGTCATAACTAGGGGAAAGGTTAGACTGAGCGTCACTGGAGCATTGGAAAGCGGAACTTGAACCCTGTGCAGGACCAGTGCTATACCAGTAGCTAGGAGCGTGACAACTGCTTGCTGATTGGCTGATATTTTGCTGACCAAGTTATGAATCCTTCATGATTGTCTTATGATCTATGATTTGCTGTGATTTGCTCAGGTATAAAGACCCCTGTATTTCTGTCAATCGGGGTCCCAGTTCTTTGGAAGAGATTCCAACTGGGTCCTTATTGCCTGGCAATAAACTTCACCTTCTTATTCTCCATTGCTGCGTCTGGCTGATCCTTATCCCTTGCAACATTTGGTGCCGTGACTCGGATCACACAGGCCAGTGGGGTTTTTTTTACCCAAAAAGAGCCGGCCTCCGGTTCTTGGGGGAGGACGTCCCGGAGATTATTGGCTTCGTTCCAGGCGCCGATCGGACATCATTTCCGAAGGAGGAGGGCAATCGCCTTCGGCGCGGACTCCCGACAAGACGGAGGCAAGGACCGAAAAAGGAGAATTTGAAGGGGAGCCAAAAGGAAAGGCGCGCCACGACAGGAACTCACGGTGAGTTGAGAAAAAAAAATGAGTGCTGATCAACACTCGGGGTGACCCACCAGTAACCTCCCGTTAAAGGGAAAGGATCACCAAAAGGGTGAGGGAGGAGAAGCTGAGTCAACCAAGGATAGGAAGAGGTTCTGCAGGAAAATTGGGGAAAACAGCTGTGGGGGGGAGAGAGTGGAAAAAAAAGGGAAAAACGCTGTATGAAAGTGTGTGCTTTTCTGCCAAGTTGTTTGCCGCAGGCAAGGGGGGAGAAAGGGCTGTGTGTGTGTCTGTGTGAAAGTCCCGGGACGCCGGGTGGATGTGTAAGATCTGAGTTGAAAAAGGAAGTGTGCTGTGGTTTTTTCCTTGATCTATTTTTGAAACTGCCTAGCTGAAAGTGTTTTGTCTGGCGAAAGTTTTGCAGAACTATGGGGGGGAAATGCTCAAAACCAATTCAAGCCTGTACACCCCTAGACTGCATGTTAGAAAATTTTAAAATAGTTTTTCCAGAAGAACCAGGAGAGGTCAAACCAAGTAAGGAAGTTTAAAGAAATATTGTCAACTGATGTGGCCCCAGCAGGTCAAATCCTGGCCACAAATTGGCTCTTTTAGAATTGAGAAATGTCAGGCGGTTATGGACTCAATAATGAAAAATCCGGATTTGTTTAAGGAGCAGTATTATTACATTTCGAAGTGGACTGCCAGTTGTTTAAAAAATCCAGATTGGATGAAAAGAGGAAGTGATAGCTGCGAGATTTTTGCTGTAAGGCAGGAAGCCAGAAAACCCTCAACAGTTTCTGCAGCTGACAGGAAAATTTATGTGGGTCCCTCAGAGGAGGATGGAATCCCTCCCCCGCCATACAATTATAGCAGCAGGAATCAAGCAATACAGCCGCCCTCAGGGCAAGTATTGCCAGACCAAAATGCAATGGCAGGACAAATACAACAGATTCCCATGCCTAGCCAACCTCAGCCAGCAATGAATAAATCCCCCCACACCACAACGGGTGCTTCGCAGGCAGCCCCACTTTCTCACGCATCGCTGGATGTGCCTAGCCTTCCAGAATTACCTTCACAGCCAAAACAAACAGCAGCTTTAGATCAAAGCACGTTACCCTCCCCTCCCGAGGAGAAATACAACCAGGACATGTCAGCCTTGCAAACACAGACTGAGGGAGCAGAAGGGGGAACCAGCGCATTTCAAATGTCTGAAGCATGGGGGGAACAAATTAATTCATTAAGAACCCCAGAAAGCCATGACAGTTCAAAATTATGGAAATTGATGGATGCAATTACAGATTCTGGACAAAAGTTGGTCCTGAAAATGAGAGAAAGTGATTTGCCCAGCACATCTCAAAGCCCAGCCTCGCCTAAACTTTCAAAAGGAGGCTATTACTTACGTAATAACAAAGGGGCACCAGCGCCAATGCTTCCCCTAAGGGCTGTTCTGGGGCCCCAAGAGCCACGGCCAGTGGATGCAAATGGGAGACCAACGGGTCCTTGGCCTTCCAGGGCAGTAACTCTTCAATATGTCCCTTTCACAACCACAGATTTATTGAATTGGAAAACGCATACGGTACCCTTTTCAGAAAAACCTCAGGCCATGCTGGATTTGGTTGCTTCCATTATGGTAACTCATCTGCCTACATGGCAAGATTGCAGGCATCTTTTGATGACTCTTTTCACCTCTGAGGAAAGGAGAAGGATAGATACAACTGCAGACAACAATCTTAAAGCTCAGGTGCCAAATTCAGAAAACAATCCAGATGTTTGGGTCCGTGCCAGATATCCACTCACAGATCCAGGGTGGGACCCAGAAAGGGATAAGGACGCCTTGGACAATTACCGGCAGGAAGTTATTAAGGCTATAAAGGGTGCTGCCAGAAAGCCTACGAATATTTCTAGGGTGGCAGAGGTTGTTCAACTCCCAGATGAATCTCCTTCTAATTATTTGGAACGCTTAATGGAGGCATATAGAATTTACACCCCCTTTGATCCAGAAGCCCCAGAAAGCAAGCAAATGGTAAATGCAGCATTTGTGGCTCAAAGTGCTACGGACATTAAGAGGAAATTGCAAAAGTTAGACGCTTTTGAAACATTGCAAATGGATCAGCTCCTAGCAATCGCTCAAAAGGTTTATTTGAACAGAGAGAATGAGGTTAAGAAGGACAGAGTTCGGGAAATGAAGCAAAAGGCAGTGTTTTTGGCTGCAGCCATCAGCCAAGGCTCAGCATTTGACACGGGTGCCCAAGGGAGAGGTTCCAGTGGGGCACGAGGACGAGGAAGAGGAAGAGGAAGGGGATTGCCATTGGGAAGGAATCAGTGTGCAATTTGCAGAAAGGAAGGTCATTGGAAACAGGAGTGCCCTGAAGCAAGGGAAACAGAGGGAGAAGGTGAATTCAGGGAACAGAGGGAGCGTGGACGTGGATGGGTATCGCAGAGAGGAAGGATGCAAGCTGGAAGATACATGAGGAACAGAGGAAGTAGCAGAGATTTTGTTGGACTAGCGCAACTGGAGGAATATGAGAATGAGAATGCATAGGACAGACCGGGCTCAACTCTTTCTTTAGGCTCCCAAGAGCCCATGGTCTCGGTTAAACTGGGGAGCCGCTTAGTAAATTTCATGATTGACACAGGAGCGCAATTTTCGGTGCTCACGAAGCCGTTAAAAGCAAAAAGCAACCAAACAGTGACAATTGTGGGGGCCACAGGCAATAGGGTCCTCACACCGTTTTTGCAACCTCAGGAATGTCAGATTGGGGGGAAAACCCTTACACATCAATTTCTGTATGTGCCTGAATGCCCAATCCCCTTGCTGGGACGTGACTTTCTGTCAAAGGTTCAAGCACAGATCACCTTCACACCAAGAGGGGCAGAAATGAAATTACCCCAGGCTGCATCAGGGATTGTCACAGTAGCGGTGCCTAGGGAACAGGCATGGAAAATGATGGGGGCTTTATCAAAAACAGACTCCCAAAAGGACATTTCACAGATTCCTAAAAATCTGAGAGCCCCACCTGGAGTATGGGCAGAGGACAACCCACCAGGCATGGCAAAGAATATAGCCCCATTCGTAATAAACCTAAAGCCAGGGGCAAAACCGATAGCAACCAGACAATACCCTATTCCAAGACAAGCAGCAGAGGGAATGCAGATGCATATAGACAAGTTTTTGCAATATGGGCTTTTGGTAAAGTGCCAGTCCAGTTGGAATTCTCCACTTTTTCCTGTGCGCAAGCCAAATTCAGACCAATTTCGCCCAGTCCAGGATCTAAAAAGGATAAATAATTTAATTCAGACTGTGCATCCGTGTTTGCCCAATCCTTACAATCTCCTGGGATTAATTCCAGCAGAAGCAAGGGTGTTTACAGTATTGGACTTAAAAGATGCATTTTTCTGTTGCCGGATTGCCTCCCAGAGTCAGCCAATATTTGCATTTCAATGGGAGGATCCTTACAAGGGGACAAAAACCCAATTAACGTGGACAAGATTGCCCCAGGGCTACAAGAATTCGCCAACACTTTTTGGAACAGCCCTTGCCCAGGATTTGTCTAAATTCCCTTCAGTACCTGGGAAAACAATTCTTCTTCAATTTTTGGATGACTTATTGATCAGTTGTGATACTTATGAAACTTGTAAAAAGGCCACAGAGGATTTGCTTCATCTCCTTTGGGAGGCAGGATACAAGGTGTCTCGGAAAAAGGCACAAATTTGCCAAGAGACAGTGAAATATTTGGGTTTTCACATTTCTCACCAGCAAAGGGCGTTGGGATCAGAAAGGAAGGAAGCCATTTGTGTCATTAAGGAACCCACAAGCCGCAGGCAATTGCGGGGGTTTTTGGGGGCTGCAAGTTTTTGCCGAATTTGGATCCCAGATTTTAGCACCCTAGCAAAGCCTCTATATGAAAGTACAAAAGGCAGAGAAAATGCTCATTTTGAATGGCATGCAGAGCAAAGGAAAGCTTTCAATACATTAAAATCTAAACTGATGCAGGCTCCAGCCTTGGCTTTGCCAAACCCAGAAAAAGCTTTTTTTCTTTTCGTTTATGAGAAATCTGGAATTGCAGCAGGGGTCTTGACTCAAGTGTTGGGAAGTTGGAAAAGACCGGTAGCTTATTTGTCAGAACAGCTGGATGCAGTGGCAAAAGGATGGCCACCTTGTATGCGATCGGTGGCTGCAACAGCCCTATTGGTCAAAAAGGCATTTAAATTCACCTTTGGACAGGAGATTTATGTGAATGTGCCTCATGCTGTGTTGACATTAATGGAATACAAAGGAAGTTATTGGCTTTCCAACGAGCGCATGGCAAATTACCAAGGGCTTTTGTGTGGAAACCCACAAGTACATTTGCAAATTGTAAACACCTTGAACCCCGCTTCCTTGTTACCCCTTCCTGAGTCAGTGGATCATGAACCTCATGATTGCATTCAAGTAATGGACTCAATTTACTCTAGCCGTCCAGATTTGCAGGATGAACCATTAAAAAACCCAGATGTAGAATATTTTACGGACGGGAGCAGCTTTGTAAAGGAGGGGCAAAGGAGGGCTGGATATGCTGTGGTTACACTAACTGATGTCATTGAAGCACAGCCTCTGCCTATTTCGTCCTCAGCGCAGAAAGCGGAACTTGTGGCTTTAACCAGAGCCCTTCAGCTAGCAGCTGGCTGCAGCGTAAATATCTACACAGACTCAAAGTTTGCTTTTTTAACTCTACATGCCCACGGAGCTTTGTGGAAAGAGAGGGGGCTCATAGGGGCAGAAGGGAAAGCACTGAAATATGGCCCAGAATTGGAAACGCTTTTGGAAGCTGTGTGGGCTCCAAGAAAGGTTGCAGTCATACATTGCCGAGGCCACAGCAAGGGAACCACAAAAGCGGCAAAGGGAAATCAATTGGCGGATCTGGCTGCAAAACGGGCAGCTTTATTGCCACCGCCACCTGCCTCTATAACAGCATCTCTTCTTCCTACAGCAGTTGATTTAGAGCAAATAAAGCCCATCTACACGGAGGCAGAACAGGAATGGGCACAGCAGGAAGGGGGATACAGAATGCCACCACAGGATGGATGGTTTATCCTCCCAGACCAACGAGTATTTATTCCAGAAGCCTTAGGCAGGAACATAGTGAAACAATATCATGAGTCCACTCACTATGGGGCCACAGCATTGCGGGAAAGCCTGAATAGGCAATTCTACATAACAAGGATTTCCCAGCTGGCAGAAGCAGTATCACGGGCATGCCTTCTGTGTGCAAAAAACAACCCCAAGCAAGGCCCAGTTCCTCCACCAGGAATACAGCAAACAGGCTTAATGCCAATGGAAAATTTAATAGTGGATTTTACAGAAATGCCAAAGGCAAAGGGGTATAAGGCTCTTTTGGTCTTCACATGTTCTCTTACAGGTTGGCCTGAGGTATATCCTACTAGAACAGAAAAAGCCCAGGAGGTTATAAAACGCCTCTTAACGGAAATCATTCCAAGGTTTGGTCTTCCAAGGTGTATAGGCAGTGACAATGGTCCAGCTTTCATCGCATCAATAGTGGATGGTGTATGCAAGGCCTTCCAAATACAATGGAAACTACATGCAGCCTATAGACCTCAAAGCTCAGGGAAAACAGAAAGGATGAATCGGACTCTTAAAGCGCAGTTAGCAAAATTGTGCCAGGAAACTCATTGTAAATGGGTAGACATGTTGCCTATTGCTTTGTTTAGGATCAGATGTTCACCAACAAAGAGACTGAAACTTTCTCCGTTTGAACTTTTGTATGGGAGACCACCTCCAATAGCAAGGGGGAAAACAGCAGACTTGACTCAAGTGGGGGGGCAAATAACTGCAGATCAAATCCAGGCTCTTTCTCGTATTTTTCTTGATTTAAACAGGTGGTGTCTCCAACGCATTCCCATCTGCCTATCCGAACCAGTACATCCTTTTCGGCCAGGAGACCGAGTTTGGGTTCGGGATTGGAAAGACGAACCGCTGACGGCTCGGTGGAAAGGTCCCTACACGGTTCTGCTGGCCACACCAACTGCGGTGAAAGTTGCGGAAGTAACTCCGTGGATTCATCATTCTCGTCTGAAGCGGTCTGAGGGTCATTGGAACTGTGAGCTGAACCCATCTAACCCTCTGAAGCTGAAGCTCACCAGGAACCCCTGCACCTAGCCCCACCGGAAGCGGGCAGGAGCACGGGCGACGGGACTACAGGTCTGCTCTCACTGCACCCCGGAAGCCAGTGAGTCTACGCACACCGGAAGATTGAGGAGCTGCACCAGCGTATGGGAGGACCCCTACCAGTTGAAATTACAGTCAATCCCAGATTCCAGCCAGACTTTGCTCATAAACCCTTAGTAAAAATAACAATAACAAGGGTGAACAAAAGGGGGGTCCTTATTGACAAGTGGGTGGATTGGGTAACTACATACGGTTGTTACATTCCTTTCTTTCATTGGGAATTCTACATACCAGATTGGGCACAGGCAGGTCCACAACAATAGTTCACATACAAGGGAAAGTACATGCCAGGGGAACCTAGGAGGGCCATACGTTGCTTTTCCTACCCACCTCCCCAAGGAGCATTTCCCGGTGCTATACTGGTCACTGTAGTTGTTTTTCCTCCACCACCCACAGGTCCCTTCAAGGTAGCAGTTGCAGAGTGTATACGGTGTGAGTTGACCTCACCAGTTCGACCAGAACCTGGGGACCACCAATAAGTCCACTGGGTGCGGCCGAGCGGGAGGCTATATCTCACTGAAGGGTATGTTCTGGTACCTGCTACCTTATATAATTGTTGCAATTTCACTCCTTCTGGTCCTAATCATTGTATATTGTGTATATAAGAAGGATCACCGTATAAACATCAACCTAGAGCCAGAACTAATAAGATTCAACCTTGAAGGTATACGTGGGGGAGATGAAAATGAAAATGAAGCTCCTGTTGAGTTTGATGTGCTTGTGGCTCCAGAGAGGCCCAATGGTAGTAGGTAATGTTTTTATAAACCATGCTGAACACATGTTCCAGATATATGGGGAAAATGCTACCCTATATTATGAACACCCAAGGAAGGTAGCAGACATGTCCCTTATACCAGGATTAATCAAGGATCTTGATGTCGTGTTGGCAGGCCTACTTTACAATCAGAGTGGTCTCTTTGCAGCCCCACCTATTGAAATGAATGACATCCCCTACAGATATCTCAGATATACCAGAACCACAAAAGGTCTATGTTTTTGCTGTCATGCCACCGGAGTATGGAATTCTAAATGGAAGTATTGGCCCCAAGTTAAGTACCACATGGACAAAGGATGGCTGGGAAATTATACCCAATGCTCGGATAAATTTTGGCTTTGGGGATCCCACAATGCCTCCTACCAGGGCAATACTACCTCTTCGGATCTGTACCCATATTTTCCTCAATATTCGGTTAATTTCACCGGACAAGGGTCCATTTGTTCTGGTTGGATGATTAAAGATCCTAACCTCTGGTTTTTATATGATGGATTGGCAACAAATTTCCATCCAGGAAATTACCAGTGTGTTGGTGTGGGGGCATTTACCTTTCCGGTTGCAGTGCAGTTCAATCACAAGGTACCTCACCTTGCAAGCAGACGGAAAAGGGTGGCCCTGGGCGACCACTGTGAAGATGAAATTTATCTGACAAATTCTGTAGGGAGCGTTGGGGGTGGATTTATAGGATTCCTCTCAATGGGTATTTACCCAGGAATAGTTGCTGAGCAAAATAGAAAGGCACTGTTTGCTCTTACATGCAGGCTGGAGAAAACTATCAATGCCACCACCCATGTCTTGCGCTCCTTGCAGTCAGAGGTTGAGGATTTGAACCAGCTGACATTGACCCATAGATTGGTTTTGGACTACCTCCTTGCACGAGCAGGCGGTTTTTGTAAAATTGTCCCAAAAGGTCGGTGCCAGGTTAAATTCCACGACCTTAACAAAACAATTGAGGACCAATTGCAAAAACTGCAGTCTCTGGTAGCTGACAACACACCCACCCAGAATCCCTGGGAAAAGGTATGGTCGTGGATACCAGGAGAGGGGTGGGTGCATGGCATTCTGACCGCCTTAGCCATAGGAGGAATTGGTTTTCTGTTGTTTCTTTCTGTAATCCCTTGTTGTTTGTCTTTGCTTAGGGGAATGATAGCCCGCAATGTTAAGCATCTCACTGACCCTCACATCATGGCAATATACAGAGCTTTGCCCCCAGTCCCAGATGAGCCAGAAGAAGACGATGGTTACGAGCGAATGCGTAGGGAACACGTCCCAATGCCTGGGGAACAGGTCCCAGTGCAGGAACAAGCCCCATTGCAGGAAGCAACGGATTACACTGATGTCCTGAGTGGTGTTCAAGCTCAGGAGTCAGATGAATCTTCTCTCTGAGCTTGAAAAGGGGGGAATGAGGCAAGGAAGGAAGGGCTACCCCTACATTATTCATATAACCAGTTATCAATAATCAATATATTCAATATATGCTTACATGAATCAAGGATTACAGTATTTTATAAATCCACTTGAATCAAAAGGGAAGCTGTGCCTTAGCAAAAATGCAAACTGCTTGGAACAGCAAAGTTAGGAACCGACCTTTCCCCTAGAAACATCTGTGCACCCCGGACAAGACATGAGTCAGGGATACTGGTACAAATTCCCCATCAGGAACAGGCTAAATTAATCCACAGAACAGGAAGAGCAAAACCACAAAATGTCCAAGCTCCCTGTCCTGTCATAACTAGGGGAAAGGTTAGACTGAGCGTCACTGGAGCATTGGAAAGCGGAACTTGAACCCTGTGCAGGACCAGTGCTATACCAGTAGCTAGGAGCGTGACAACTGCTTGCTGATTGGCTGATATTTTGCTGACCAAGTTATGAATCCTTCATGATTGTCTTATGATCTATGATTTGCTGTGATTTGCTCAGGTATAAAGACCCCTGTATTTCTGTCAATCGGGGTCCCAGTTCTTTGGAAGAGATTCCAACTGGGTCCTTATTGCCTGGCAATAAACTTCACCTTCTTATTCTCCATTGCTGCGTCTGGCTGATCCTTATCCCTTGCAACAAAACTACCTCTAAAACGTTTCTCCCCACCGCCCCAATCAGCACAATCTCTCTCTCTCTCTCTCTCTCTCTCTCTCTCTCTCTCTCTCTCCCTCTCCCTCTCCCTCTCCCTCTCCCTCTCCCTCTAAAAATGGAAGAGCAACACTAAAAACAAAAGCTCAGGACACTTTCAACTTTCATTTTTTTAAAAAAAAACCTGATACGTTCACTTCCAGGTTTGCAACATTCAGGTCCTAAGCAGTTCATGAACTAGGCTGTTTGAGAACCAAGGTACCACTGTATTAAACCTGGCACCTCCTTCCCAAAGCCCAGGAAACTTCTGCCCAGCTTAGGGATGTGTTAGCAGCCAGCAGTGGCCTAGTAAAAATGGAGACTGGAATTATTCAGCTCAAGAAATTCCACACACAAAATTTCAGGAGAAAAGTTAAAAATTTGAGCTAAAATGTCTACTTTTTCCAGGGGGGGAAACTTCTTGTTGCATCCATCCAGATGTGTATTTAATCTATTTGGAGGCATTTTACCAATTATCCCAATGCCTTCTGCACGACCCATTACCTTGTAAGATGTTCCTAAGTGCTAGATAAACAACCCTCTCTACTGAGAGGCTGACACTTAAATGCACACCCGTTAAGTCCATTAAACAGGGCAGCAAATGGAAGCACCAATTTGGCAGCCGATATTTAGCTGTACATTTGGGGCTGTGACTCTGACAGCGCAACTCAGCATTCCTTAAACTTTGCAGAACTCAGGACAACTGTTTCAGTTTGTCCCTCGCGGGTCACCTAAGGAAATGCAAAATTTCTAACTTTATTCCCAATGATATCTCTGCCTTCATGTCCGTTGGGATGCCTGCACTATATCACACATAATGGTCTTCCTGGTAGACCCAGATATCAGAAAGTCTTGACAGGCACTAGGATGCAGAATATTTCATGGGGACAAAGAAAGTTGCATTATACTGAGGGTGCATTTAGACATGGGGAATATTAGTTTTCCTGATTATAATGCCAGTGCGCCTGTCCTGTTTTCTAACATTTCTTGCACACTGCAGTACCTGTTGAGTCATAGAACTGTGGCTTTTCGATTGATATACCAGCACAACCTGCTAATTTTCATTCACAACAGTGGACATGGTGTGACACAACACACACACATCCATTTTCCACAAATTACATACATGATACATCACATATCACTTCCCTTAGGACTTCCCAGTCCATCTCTCCATGGTCTTCAATGCAAACCTTATTCTGCTTCATATCCTGTTATACTTCCCTGTTATACTATCTCATGTGTTTCCTTTATTTAAGACTAACTGCTGCTCATATGGTTACCCCTACTTGCAGGTTAAATTGTGTGTTATAATCTCCTGAGATATTCTCCAAAAGACTTCCACTCTTCTCTTACCTGTGTTTCGTCTTCGTTTCTTGTTTTCTCCGTCGTCATTGCTAATTCTGTATATTCGGTCAATTTACTCTGCCATATTTCTTTCGTTGGTATTTCTTTGTCTTTCCATGTTTCCGCATGAACTATTCTAGCCGCAGCAGTTGGGTATATGAAGAGGCTGAGTGCCTTCTTTGGGATATCATCACTTATTATCCCTAGTAGGAAGGTCACGGGTCTTTTGGGAAATGTAAAGGTAAAGATCTTTTTCAATTCTATATGAATCATTTCCCAGTGCTCTCTAGCATATTTTCACAGTCACCACATATGCATCAGAGTTCCTTCTACAGTGGTACCTCAGGTTACGATCTTAATTCATTCTGGAGGTCTATTCTTAACCTGAAACTGTTCTTAACCTGAGGTACCACTTTAGCTAATGGTGCCTCCCTCTGCCACCGCGCTGCCGCCACGTGATTTGTGTTCTCATCCTGAAGCAAAGTTCTTAACCTGAGGTACTATTTCTGGGTTAGCAGAGTCTGTAACCTGAACCGTCTGTAACCTGAAGTGTCTGTAACCCAAGGTACCACTGTACCTCTTGACATTTCCTGAATAACTTGGACCCTTTTAAATAATTTCTTACCAGTTTGCTGGGTGTCAAGTACCACCTGTACATCATCTTTTGTAAGTTTTCCTTGATAAGACAACAGGCTGAGAACAACGAACGTCATTGGACAAGGCTGCTAATCCCCCACCCTCTTCGCACATGCCTGCTTCTGTTCGCCCACAATTCCCCCATTAAACAGCAGCAGGAACGAATTGTATGCCAGTACACTGCCCCAAATTTCATCACTTTACTTCTGTGATTTTCTGGGTTAATGGGGCTGGAAATGGACTTTTTCTGGAAGCAATGAACACAGAAATCATCACTAAACTTATACTAGATTTCTGGTAGGGGCTTTTACATTGTATGAAGGCTCAAATCTAATACAAAAAAACAAGTTAGGGTAACATTGGGCAAATGGAACATACTGCCATGTGAACACAGCCTGCATGAGACCTTTGGCCCATCTAGTTCTGATCGGCCGTAGCTCTCCAAGGTTTCAGGCAAGGTTCTTTCCTGGGTGTTCCAGGGATTGAATTTAGGACCTTCTACACACAAAGAAAATCCTCTCTCAATTAGTTACAGTCATTTTCTAAAACAGTCCTATTTATTACCTTCTAACTAGCTGCCCCCTGCAGTGAGTTCTGTCCTAAAATTATCACTATTAAACAGTGAGACTCGAACGAGTCTGCATTTTCGTGCAGATTAAAATCATAAGCCTGTGTGCATGTGGAGGGGGAAAAAAAACTCTTTTTAAAAAAGGCAACTAGGTGTACAATTGCACATGGATTTGCAGCCTCATTGAGCTCCATCTCTTAGAAGTACAAAGCCCCCTGGAAAAGACAGATACATGTAGCAATCCAAAACTAACTTAAAGCTTCGTGATGATCTCCACTCGGAAACACTGTGCCGTCTTGATCTAAAAATCTACAGAGCTGGAAAACGACCTGTTCTTGGCAATTTCCTGTGGTGGCTCCTTTGCAAAATTAATGATGGCTCTGGGTCATCTTTTAGGGCTGTGTGCCTGAAACTGGTGCCTTCCAGATGTTTTGGACTACAACTCCCATCAGCTTCAGGCAGCAGAACTGTGCTGGCTGGGGCTGATAAGAGTTGTAGTCCGAAAACAGCTGGAGGGCACTGCAGGGGAGGGGAGGTTTCACAGCCCTCACTGCAGTCATTGGAAGCAAAAGAAGGAATACAATTAAAGCACATAATATGTCTATTTGCTGGAGAAAGTTTTGCCAATTTGTCCCCCCCCCCCGATCAGATGGAAAAGTGGGGGCGCTGGATATAATCACAAGAACACAAGGCTTGAAATTGCTTTTGCAAGTGGGCTGGCTGGATACGATTAACAAATACATATAACATCAGATTCTAATTGTGTTCCTTTTAGAAAATAACTGAGTTAAAATCAAAGCTGGATTTAATAGAAACAAACACGCCGAAGTCTATCCTAGCAATCTCTTAACACTTAACCAACGTCATCTATCAAACATATCATGTTAAAGGCTGCTTTTCTATCAGCAAGAAAACTGATATTGAAGCTGACCATTATAAATGATGCCAGAGTTTTGTGGCTGTAGGTGAGCTGTCACAAGACTTTGCTGTGTGTTGAGGTGGGTATCTTCCTCCCCACCCCCAACCTCACCCCCATTTACAGGAATCCTGCTTAGCACACTGCAGTTATGACATCTGGGTAAGCTGTTAAGTCGACAATTATGCCATATTCAGCTTTTAGCATTATAAGCTAATTTAATAAAATCATTGTTGCGAGGACTAATTAATAAATAGGTGACAACATACACCCTGCCTTTGTCATTGTTGTGGAATTGCTTCTTGTGGACCTAGGGTCTAAAAGATAGGATCCAGGAGATGTCACCCAGGAACATATTTCTCTGCAATTTGGTAGCCTTTATTGATTCTGGTAAGCCTGCAAATTCTGGTAAGCTGGGGGGGGGGCTCAAATTTTGGCCTTGTTCCTATGGGTTCTATTTCAAAGTATTCTTGCAGGCCACTTGCTATGAAAAGTTGGGCCACCCTGGTCCCTGGTCTGAATGATGCCCTGAGCCCCTTCTAGCACTTGGGGTCTTGTGCCCACTGAAGGTTGGAATCAAATGGAGGAGGTTTCTGAACTGGTCAGACAAGTTTCTTTGTAACACTATGACCTGAGCTGGCCTAATAATAATAATAATTTATACCCCGCCCATCTGGCCTCCCCAGCCACTCTGGGTGGCTTCCAACAAAATATTAAAATACAGTAATGCATCAAACATTAAAAGCTTCCCTAAACATTCCCTAAACATTTAAGTGTCCTCATCAGCATCCTCAAAAGCGAGTGAGGTCACATGAGCTATAATGGTGTGACTGTGTCTCCCAGGTTAATAGGTGGGTCTTTCCTCCACCTCCCCTTACCTTGCTGCTAGAACAATAGCCAGAGAGGTGTATGGAAGCTGGGACTCAGCTACATTAGTCAAAATACAGCGTTATAACTGAGTTATAACACTGTGACACCAGATGGCACTGTAGAGCTGAAATCACAACTCAATGATATTGTGAGCTTTGCAACTGTCTTTTTTGGCAGAGTATTTTCAAAGTGTGATATATATATATATATATATATATATATATATATATATATATGCAGGTTTTGGTGTCTTCGGGTGTCTTCCCGTGTAAGAGTCGGGGTGTCTGTGCGACGTTTCGACGAGGTCTCACTCGTCATCTTCAGGCTGGTGCTTTCGGCTTCTTGTTACTGGAACAGAGCAGAATCTGGTGTTTGAGTTCCTATAAATACTGTTGAGGGGTGTGGTGTATAGCCTCCAACGTTCTGGGCAGAGAGGAAGTTCCTAGATTAGTGTGCCTCTTCTTCTTTTGTTCCTTAATTACTTGAGGGATATCTTGAGTGATTTCATGAGTGATATTCTGAATACCACTGGGTGGGTCATTAAGTGTAGATTAGTTGCTAAAGCTTTTGTGTCTTGACCTCTTGAGCTTGTGAAGAGTTTTTCTGAGAAGATGGCTGTGCTGCATTTAGTTGTGCTCTGGCTTGGCTTCGTGTATAGGGGCGAGCTGTGGTTTTGTGCCTTGTGCCAGCCAGATCTGTGTAGGGATTGCAGGGGGGTGCAGCATCCGGAGGTGCCACTATAGTTTGGCTACTGGATGGAGTCTGTAATATGTCTGTGGAGAGGGTCTGGGTTTGGGTCTGGTGTGGTTGATTGGTGACGGCGTTCTGTGTGCCTCTGGTTCTGGTGTCGGTTTTTGTGGGGAGGGCTAATTTCCAGATGTCTGGCAGGCGGGACGTGTCGTCACGCTTGTTCATGTTGTGAGGGTGTTTCTCCCCACAAAAACCGACACCAGAACCAGAGGCACACAGAACGCCGTCACCAATCAACCACACCAGACCCAAACCCAGACCCTCTCCACAGACATATTACAGACTCCATCCAGTAGCCAAACTATAGTGGCACCTCCGGATGCTGCACCCCCCTGCAATCCCTACACAGATCTGGCTGGCACAAGGCACAAAACCACAGCTCGCCCCTATACACGAAGCCAAGCCAGAGCACAACTAAATGCAGCACAGCCATCTTCTCAGAAAAACTCTTCACAAGCTCAAGAGGTCAAGACACAAAAGCTTTAGCAACTAATCTACACTTAATGACCCACCCAGTGGTATTCAGAATATCACTCATGAAATCACTCAAGATATCCCTCAAGTAATTAAGGAACAAAAGAAGAAGAGGCACACTAATCTAGGAACTTCCTCTCTGCCCAGAACGTTGGAGGCTATACACCACACCCCTCAACAGTATTTATAGGAACTCAAACACCAGATTCTGCTCTGTTCCAGTAACAAGAAGCCGAAAGCACCAGCCTGAAGATGACGAGTGAGACCTCGTCGAAACGTCGCACTGACACCCCGACTCTTACACGGGAAGACACCCGAAGACACCAAAACCTGCATTCCTGTACCCGTGAAAATCTACGAAAGCATATATATATATATATATATATATATATATATATATATATATATATATAGCTGTATAGATCTAGCCCTGGAAACAGTTTGGAAGGTGGAGAAACAGTGACATGTCTGTTCTGTGCTGGATCCAAAGCTGTGACTAATGGAGAAGCAGAATCTTTTCAGGTGCTGATGCTGCAATTTCATCCATTTTATGTTCAGGTTGTGTATATGTGTAAATAAAACCATATATACGGAAGACACAACAATCTCTGCGGACCTTCATTCTAAGGGAAGCAAACTCTGTGTAAGCGCCTGGGAGCCCTGGAGTCTCTTGGAGTTTGGAGTAGCATATAAGAATGCCATTTGTGAACCATGTTTATATGCATATGTTGCAAATTTATTGTAATGTATGTTGTTGGTCTTTTGCTTATTTTGCTTTGGTTCTTGTCTGTTTTCTGTAAGTTTTTGGCTGTTTTAAATTTGGAGGTTTAAGTATATATATGTTGGTGGGAAACTGTCGTGTGACGGGCCAATGGCCGTAATAAATATCAATCAATCAATCATAGGAACGTATGGAGAAATACAGAGGTGTTACTTCCAGATGCAAATGGATGTTTCTCTCAACTTGTACACAAATAATTGTACTTGCGGAGAAGCCCTGCTCACTGAGGAGAGGCGAGTCCTTCAATCACAACACAAACCAAAAGGAATTGGTTAGTACAATTGCTGTCACTTGTCTAAGAATCTCCTGAGCTCGATTCTTTGTTCCTTTAGGTCTGAAGGAACTGACACACCATATGAAGAAAACAAGACTAGTTTATTTTACATCAGGACTGGGATGATAAGAACTTGACATGCACTTTCAAGGAACAGGGTCTTCTTAATACGTTCATACTATTAACAGTCGATTAGAAATGTGACAGTAACCTGGGGAGGTTTGCATTAGATATTTGTTATTCATCAGAACATAAGAAGAGCTCTGCTGGATCGTTGCTGTCTCCAGCAGTGACCAGCCACAGGCTTTGAGGAATTCAGTGTGTCTAAAATGGATTTATTCATGATTTAGTTAACATGTTTGCAATATGTTAATACTAAAAAAAGGGAGCTAGAAGAGCCCTCGTCCATATGGGCTCCCTAGTGATTGAAACAAACACTACTAATTTGAATATCTAGGAGAGAGAGAGAGAGAGAGAGAGAGAGAGAGAGAGAGAGAGAGAGAGAAGAGGAGAGGAGAGGAGAGGAGAGGAAGGAAGGAAGGAAGGAAGGAAGGAAGGAAGGAAGGAAGGAAGGAAGGAAGGAAGGAAAGATCCATTATAAGCTTGTCGATGAAACTGAATCTTGGAAGATTCAAGACGGATACAAATACAGTGGTACCTCGGGTTACATACGCTTCAGGTTACAGACTCCGCTAACCCAGAAAGAGTGCTTCAGGTTAAGAACTTTGCATCAGGTTGAGAACAGAAATTGTGCTCCGGCGGCGCGGCAGCAGCGGGAGGCCCCATTAGCTACAGTGGTGCTTCAGGTTAAGAACAGTTTCAGGTTAAGAACGGACCTCCAGAACGAATTAAGTACTTAACCCGAGGTACCACTATAATCACTTCTTCACACAGTGCATAGTTAAACTATGGAACTCACTGATGCAGGAGGCATCATTGGCCACCAACTTGGATATTTTAAAAAGAGGATTAGACAAATTCATGGAGGATAAAACTATTGATGGCTACTAGCCATGACGTCTGTGCTCTGCCTCCACAGTCAGAGGCAGAAAGCTTCTGAATATCAGTTGCTGGAAACCACAGGAGGGAAGGGCGTTCTTGTGTTCAGATCCTACAGGGCTTCCAAGAGGCACTGTAAGAGCAGAATGCCGGACTAGGTGGTTCATTGGCTTGATCCAGCAGGCTCTTATGTTCTTAAGCCTTGCTTGCAGAGGAACGCTCAGGAGCACACTGCAACACCTGTCATTGACAGCTGTGGCTGTATCAGCCCCACATATAACATATGTCAGACATAGATGGTGATGGAAGGGGAATTTGCTTTTGTTTGCATTGTGATGAGAAACTGCCTAAGGCACAGTGTTTGGTCCAACGTGTGAACCAATACACAGCTACCCATCTAAATCTACACTTCCTTAGTTTTTTTTTCTTTTCGATTCAGTTCCACAACCAAACAATACTTACAAAAATGTATACATTAAGGAAAATTGTTCATGAAAACACATATATCAGTGAACATAGCATACAGCAGTGGATTATATCAAGGGAAATTGCTTGCAAAAGAATGTGTGCATTAGTCCAAATTGCAAAGAGATGTTTTTAAAAGGCGAAAAAGGAACACACAAATGCTGATGAATTTTCATGAGGATTTTATTTCATTTCTATATATATTCTTATAAAGAAATCCACGTATTGCTGCGCAAATGCAAAAAGCTGAATATAAGATGCTGTGTGAGTGTGTGAAATGACAAACCAAACCTAACAACTGAATGTTGGAAGATTCAGGACAGATAAAAGAAAGAGCTTCATACAGCACGGTTAAACTGTGGAACTCTCTCCCACAAGACAGTGATGGCCCCCAACCTAGATGGCTTTAAAAGAGGTTTAGACAATAATGCAGCAGCTAGACTGGTGACTGGGAGTGGTTGCTGAGACCACATAACACCTGTCCTGAAAGAACTACATTGGCTCCCAGTAAGTTTCCTAGCACAATTCAAAGTGTTGGTGCTGACATTTAAAGCCCTAAACGGCCTCGGTCCTGTATACCTGAAGGAGCGTCTCCACCCCCATCGTTCAGCTCGGACACTGAGGTCCACTGCCAAGGGCCTTCTGGCGGTTCCCTCATTGCGAGAAGTGAGGTTACAGGGAACCAGGCAGAGGGCCTTCTCAGTAGTGGCACCCGCCCATCAGATGTCAAGGGAATAAACAACTATCTTTTAGAAGACATCTGAAGGCAGCCCTGTTTAGAGAGGATTTTAATGTTTGATGTTTTATTGTATTTTTAATATTTTGTTGGAAGTCGCCCAGCATGGCTGGGTGGACAAACAAACAATTATTATTATTTTTTCATGGGGGAGAAGGCTATTGATGGTTGATAGCCATAATGGATATGCTCTACCGCCACAGCTGGGGGCAGCAATGCTTCTGAATGCCAGTTGATGGAAACCAGAGGAAAGAAGTGTTCTCCTGTGCTTATGTCTTGTTTGCAGGTTTTCCACAGAAGGCATCTGGTTGGCCACTGTGAGAACAGGATGCTGGAGAAGACAGGCCACTGAACTGGTCCAGCAGGGCTCTTTTGTGTACTTAGGTTCTTATGATAGATCTATCCATCCCAAGGTCTTGGGGGAAATGGTCTTGCAGCCACATTGGGAATTCCATGTGGGCCTCAAAAGTGTTACAGTCATTCCTGAAGAGGTTTGATTCCCTCCCTATTCAAAGGAAGTGAAGTTCTTGCGATCGTCTGCAGTGCAAGTCCATCTGTCAGGAAGTGGCTCAGTGAACAAGGTGGGAAGCCTCCCTGGGAATTACAAACACACTGCCAGCCTCTCCACCCATGCCGTTCTGCATTGCTTTTTTCTTTTTTTAAAGAAACAACAGGCTCTTAATTAAAAAGCTGGGAATCAATTGCCCTCATCTTCCTCGTTCCAAGGCTCCTGTGCACACGAGGATTAGAGTCTGCCTCTGTGTTAAGTCAATTAGAGATAAGGCGGGTTATAGAAATGTCAGCTTCCGCTTATCGGCCTGCTTGAAAATGACGCAGATTGAAATGTAAAAAGATTATTTCCTCAGCTCTCTCCCACCCACTCACCCCGCCCCACTCTACTTCTAAGAAGGAGGGAGGGGAATTGTTAAGCAAGAAATCTGACAACCCATCGCCGATAGTTTCGGGTAGCCGCCTGTGGAAAAGAGATATTATGAATTCCTCCACACACCTGAAGTGCAGCCTGCAAGGGTGGGCAGGAGATGAATACCTGTAAGAGCTCCGTTGCTGTCGCCTCTGATCTCTCACATGGTTTTACCAGGAAGGGTGGGCACAGAATCTTCAATTTGCATGAATCAACCTCACTGCCCTACTCCTGGCAAAGATGTACAGAGATACAAAGCCACTATCAAAAATCTCAGATGTAAAAGCATTCATCAAATGGTCATGAAAGGAACTACAAAAATAAAATAGAATAACCATGCAGGGAAAGGGAGGAGAACCATTTTTCTTCCCAAAGAATACGCTCCTTAGGAACTGCATGCCAATAGGTTACGTTCTGTCTTTGCACTAAGCTTACTGTTAATTCTTCATCCAAGAGAGATCAAATTTTTATTTGACAGTTCTCTGGGCAGACTGACCTGGACCCCATAGTAATCACCTAGGACCTAGACCCAGAGGAATTCACACCCTGCTAGCACTAATCACTTATTGACCGCCATCTAATATGAAATGCAGTTGTTGCTTTGATTTCATATTAAAAGGAGGTTCACAAGCCGACCAGTATTATTCAGAATCACCACTTAACAATAGAAGAGAAATAAAGCAAAAGTGGAATAATGGGAATGTTTCCTCTTATTGAAATGTAGAGCATCCTCAAGTCTCAGGATAGAATCACGGAGCTGGAATTGATTGTGGAACCCAGTTCTTGTGTTAAAACAGGATTCCTTCTGCCTATAATTGCCTGATCCCATTTCACCCCATCACAGGCCAGTACAGGGCAGCTTTTAAAACTTCCTGCCTTAATTCAAAGTGATGGGATGCCTGTTGTGTAATGACTCCCCATCTGCTTCTTGCTCAGTCATGTACCTTCTGTTGCTAAAAATGGTACTGGATGGCTTCTGTATGTCCCAGAATTGGGAGCTGGTTATGTGTTGTGTGAGTGAAAGTCCAAAAAAACACACAACTACAGTGGTGCCCCGCAAGACGGAAAACCCGCTAGACGAAAGGGTTTTCCGTTTTGGTGGTGATTCGCAAAACGAATTTCCTATGGGCTTGCTTCGCAAGACGAAAATGTCTTGCGAGTTCCTGCGGGGTTTTTTTCCTCCCCCCCTTTTTCCCAAGCCGCTAAGCCGCTTATCAGCTGATCCTAAGCCGCTAAGCCACTTAACAGCTGATCTGGTAAGCCGCTTATCAGCTGATCCGCTAAGCCGCTTATCAGCTGATCCGCTAAGCCGCTTATCACCTGATCCGCTAAGCCGCTTATCACCTGATCCGCTAAGCCGCTTATCACCTGATCCGCTAAGCCGCTAAACCGCTTATCAGCTGATCCGCTAAGCCCGCTAAGCCACTAATAGCGCTAATCCGCTAATGGGCTTGCTTCGCAAGACGAAAAAACCGCAAGACGAAGAGACTCGCGGAACGGATTCTTTTCGTCTTGCGAGTCACCACTGTAGGTTGAAAGCCACTGTAACGCAAGGAACAGCAAAGGAGAAAGAAGAAGTGATTTTCTCTTAGTCCAACCAGCTGTGTAAGTCTTCCTTGGCTTTCTTTGAAAAATTTCAGACATTTAATCTCACACCAACCCTCCAGATTCACTTTAAATCCCCTGTGAGTCAGAGGCTCTTTTCTGGAGAACATATGTAAATACTACCAGTTCCTGGTTGCCCAATGATGAAGTTCCAAAACATAGATCTTTGCTCAGTTGTAAGAACATACGAAGAACCCTGCTGGAGCCAACCCAAAGGTCAATTTGGTCTAGCATTCTGTTCTCTCATTGACCATTGCCTGTAGGAAGCCCACAAGCAGGACATGAGTACAGCAGCTCTCTCCAGTCTTGGGGAAGACAGGAGACTGACCTGGAGGGTGACCAAGCCCCATGATCCTGCCATTTTCAAATCCCACCACCTCTCGGAGTGAATGGAAGCAGGCAAGAGGGTAGGAAGCTACAGGAATGGCCCTCATTAGCAGAAGTTTAATTTACTTTGCAATGGCTTTTTAAAGTCTCTTTCATCTACGTGTTTGTTGAAAGCAGTGTGTGTGTGTGTTCCTGATAATGTTTGAGATAGAATAAGAAACAAACTAGTCTACAGAACAAGAATATTTTTTGAAAACAAACAAACCCAAAGATGAAAAAGCAAGAGAGAAAAACAAAAAAAGAGAGAAAAGGGGGGGGAAATACCTGTAGGGCCCTTTACCATATTTACATCATAGATATATTGTCATTTATCCACATACTCTCCCATCTTCCACCTGGGAGCCTACTTCTTCTCCCAGTCTCTTACCCTGGGAGACCTTGTTGAAAGCAAAGATTGAGGGACCCACCAACCCTCGTGGGCAAAATTACAGAGGCAACAATAGGAGGAGCACCAGATGTGGTTCTTGGTTTTGTCTGGTAGGCTACATAGCAGGCTTGCAAAAGAAGAGATTTATAAACACACACACAAACACACCTCCATCCAAGCAAGCCCAGAGGCAGCCAAATCTGAGCCCTATGTCAGAGGTTCCCCATCCCGATTGAAAGCCACATGCCAAATCGAATTGGAAGTTAAGGTTTCCCAACCAGCACTCCCTCTGGGAGCACCATTCACGCAACACTGGTTAATAGCATTAGCAGAATAAAATGCTTACAACGAACACACGTCTTCTGCATGGCTTTAATGGAGTCCATCCGCTGCCACTGTTTCACTTCCAAAAGGCCACAGAGACCACCCATAATTGCCCAATGGAGTACTCCATCCATAGCTGGCTCTCTCACACACGTGGCAAATAGCATAAGGAGTGTTGTGGGAGGACTAGGAGAGTGTTGATTTGGATGTTGTCTTTTCAAAAACGCAGGCAGTGTGGATTACACTAAGTGCCATCACATTTATGGGCCTGTTAAGTATCTAGCTAGCAGGTTGACTTGCTGATGTGTCAGGAAAATACGGTCTAAGATGCTACAGTGAGAAAGTGTAGGATGTTGCACCACAAAATAATGTGGTTGTTTTGCTCCCCAAGCAAAATAAGAATAAGAATAATAAAGAATTAATGCTTTTGCAGATGAGCATCCACAGGTTTCAGATCATCAGATGCAATAAAATAAAATAAAATAAAATAAATGTGAGCGGGTTCAGACTCTTTCCTTCCTGCACTTGAAATGGTGTGTGTGGGGGGGGGTGTCACTGTCTCTCAGACTGACCAACTTCACAGGGTTGTAGAGAAGATTGAGTGAGGAAGGGGAGAACCATGCTTGCAACCTTGAGCTCCTTGGAGGAAAAGGTGGGATATAAATGCAATTAATCATAATCACAATAAATAAAAATTGCTAATAATATGCATGCAATGCTTAACTAGAGTAGCATCACATTTAATTCTCACTTCACTTTCAACTCTTTCAAAAGAGGACAACCATTTGCCAGATAAGAATCCTCCTTTGTTAAAATAATAATTATAACCATTGCATTCTGATGTATTTGGTGCATCTTCGACAGAGAGCTTCCCACAATATGCAAGGTTTTTCTCCACATTCCCTTGATGTTCCATGCTTTTTAATCATGAGATTTATGAGTCTACACACAGTCAGTACGAAGCAAAATATAGTAAACAGTGTGATGTTAAGATTTGTCCACATAATGAATCTGCAGGGCATGCCATTGTCTTACTTAATTATTATTTTTTCCAGAAGGAAAATAGTTATGAGACCAGGAAAATTTCCCCAAGCTATTAAGTCAGGATATGGCTTTCCTGTTCAATTGACTTGACATTTATAATCTTGAAGATCTCAATCTTGTTCAGTTTGGTGAAGTACCAATGAATGCTCACACGTATGAAATATTACCTTATTACTTCAAACACCAGCTCTGAGTTAAAGGGGGTGAATGTTTTCTTTTTTTTCACCTTTTTTCTAAAAAAATAAAATGAGATTATGTCCCATGGGGGGATCCACCCCCCAACTACATTTTCCTTGCTGACAAAAACCATCATTTTTCACTTAAATGGCTCAGAAATTCAGCTGGTATTAAACAACAATTAAGAGGCAGCTTTTAATGGAGTCATTCACTTAATTTTCAGAACAGCTTTACTTTAAAAAGAAGTAGTATTAATTTATCTGATGGGTGCAGTGACTGGCAGAGGAAGAAAGCTGTCACGGTTATTGGGGAAAGGGTTTGCATTCTACAGCGTTTAGTACTTTTTCACACAGCACATAGTTAATCTATGGAACTCCCTCCCACAGGAGGCGGTGATGGCCACCAACCTAAATGGTTTTTAAAAAGGATTAGGCAATGTCTATGCTCTGCTTCCATAGATGGAGGCAGTAATGTTTTTGAAACACAAGAGCTGTTGGAAACCACAGGAGGGGAGAGGGATCTTGTGATCGAATCCTGCATGCTGCTCTCCCTCAGCGATCTGGTTGGCCTCTGTGAGAACAGGATGATGGGTCATTGGCTTGATCCATCAGGCTCTTCTAATGTTCTTAAATTCACCAGAGACATTTTTCTGATTACCATACTTTTCCATGTACAGTGGTACCTCGGGTTACAGACGGTTCAGGTTACAGACTCCGCTAACCCAGAAATAGTACCTCAGGTTAAGAACTTTGCTTCACGATAAGAACAGAAATTGTGCGGCGGCTGTGGGAGGCCCCATTAGCTAAAGTGGTGTTTCAGGTTAAGAATAGTTTCAGGTTAAGACTGGACCTCCAGAACGAATTAGGTTCTTAACCTGAGGTACCACTGTATAAGACTTGCCCTCCCCCTTAAAAAGCATGCTAAAAAGTGGTGGTCGTCTCATACATGGGTAGTGCATTGGGTGGATGTTTGATTGGTTGCTGCTGCGGCTGTCAGCAGCTCTTGCGCATGTTATTGGTTGGTGCGTAAATGTGTGGTGTTGATTGGCTGACGCTGTGACAATTGGGCGGGCCATTGGCAGTTTCTGATGGTGAGGGGACAGACGGGAGGCAGATTTTGCGACGTGTGAGGGTGAGCAATTTTTATCATTCCCCCTTAAAAAAAGCTCAAAACAACCCTTGGTAATCCCTCCCCCCAAAAAAGCTCAACAATTTTTTCCCATCTCCCCCCATTTCCTGAAATTTAAGTCCCCAATACATGGGGGTGTGTTATACACAGAAAAGTACGGTACATTCTTGATAGCTTTCTCCCCTCTCACAGAAAAAAGACAGCTTTGCACATTTTTCTCTGAATGTTCACCACCACTTCCTCCCCCCTACACACAGAGGCAGCCATTTTACTCACTATGAGTGATATATTTTCAAAGTCCGCATCAATGGATCAGCATATTGTTCCTTGCATAAACACCCAAAAGATATGCTTTGGCAAGGACAAACCTAACCAACTCCTATTTAATGCTAGAACAAAGACGATGGGAAGAAATGGAAAGACAGCACTTTTGAGGCCGATACAATGAGTTTCCCTTTCATACACAACACATAATTAACCTTGCCACCACTAGATATCATTGAGACCAAGAGCTTAGCAGAATTCAAAGAAAGGATTAGGCATTTATATAGCTAATGAGAACATTGATAATTACATTACATAGGATAACGGGGGGAAATGTCAGAAGAGCTATAAACCATCATGCTTCAGTGCCTTGGCCAATGAGTAATTGATGGAAGTCAGGAAGAAAAATCTTTTGTAGGAAGGATGATCTCTAGCAACCCTTGATGGTGTTTTTGCAGCGGCTTGCTGCCAAGACCTTAGATAAAAAGCCAATGGGTCATTGGCCTAATCTTTGGTGGTATTGGTTTTGTTCCTAAGCAAGCAAAACGATGGTGCGTGTGCAGAAAATAACCATCTAATTATTCTTGACAAAATCACTATCAACTTTCCTCTTCATTGTCTCTTTATAATCCTGTATGCTATTAGCAAAGTCTGTTCTTTGACTAAAGACTGCGGATCTTTATTTGGTTATACCATTCCTGTCCACACACAAGAGGAAGACATCAGGCAGGCTTCAGAGACAATCTTCTTAATCATACAATTTCTTATTCACTTCCAACTGAACTTTGGGAAGAGATTCATACCCGGCGACTGTAAGGAGCAGGTTTAAGCTAAACCTGCCACTGCAAAGTTCTCCACTTTGTTGAATTTTGCCACATATGAAATCAATGGGTACAAGTGTGAACATGTGCATGTTTTCACTAGACCTTTTGTAAAGAAGACCTCTTAAGGAAGATGCGCCACTTCGATGATGAGCAATTATAAATAATAGATAAAGGAGAGCCCTCAGATATGGATGAACAGCTCTCTAGAAAGCAAAGCAAAAATTAAAGGAATGACTGGTGTGCCTTTAGAATTCCAGAGATCTGGAATAAGGCCAAGAATGTGGCAAAAAAGGTAGAACTCTCATAGGACTTCCATCAGTGTTACAAAATTTCTCCATGTTTCCCAGTTAATACATTGCCCATTCAGGACTATGGAGTCAGGGTTCTCACTTTCTTGAGCTTCTGGTCATCTGAGCTTTTAGAATTTAATAGGTCTGAAAAAAATATTTATAAATAATAATAATAATAATAATAATAATAATAATAATAATAATAATAATAATAATAATTTACTTGGTCTGAAGGGTTCAGAGGAATCTAAGGGGGGATTTATTTAATGGAATATGAATTCAATAGGGGAAGAAAAGCAACTACAACAAGAGTGAGAAAAAAGGACCAGTTTGGAGGGGTACCAAACATGTTATCCTTTAGATGTTATTGGATCAGCCAGCATAGTCAATGGTAAGGAATTATGAGAACTGCAGCCCACAACATCTAGAGGGGACGACATTGTCTATCTCTGGTGTAATGTGTGTGCAGGAGTGTGCATGTATACATGCACAGAAACACACACTACACATGTTTAGGTTGAAACTAGGGAGGAAATGCATATATTTAGAGTATTTGGTGTCCCCTGCTCTCTCTAAGGCCCCGCTGGCATTAGACATTTAAAGCAGTATCCCACTACTTCAAACAACCATGGCTTCTCCCAAAAAATTCTGGGAACTGCAGTTCAGGGTGCTGAGAGTTGTTACTATTCCCCTCCCAGAGCTGCAATTCCCAGAGTTCCCTGGAAAGAAGGACTGGCTGCTAAACCACTCTCAGAAGTTTAGCTCTGCGATGGGAATTGTGGTCTCTTAACAATCGGTGACTCAGCCACTCTTTGCATTAGGCTGTGCTGAACTGCACACCTTTTTCGACGGATGTTTGGAGGGAAAGAAACCTGAGTAAGCAAATGGATTTGTTGTTGTTGTTGCTGCTGCTGCTATTAATAATTGTTCTGGTTCCCACAGCAGCAAATGTGAGAGCAGCGGCTGTTCCTGAGGAGTAAGAGAAGACCTTTATTAAAGCAGAGTACAATATAGAGGGCAAGAGCTAACTCAGCCTCACAGATCCTACAAATATGGTGGAGGAGGGAACCAGAATAGGAGCAAGGCCATAATTCCAGTGTCCAAGATCAGGGCATAAAGTTCAAAACAAGGTGTGAGTCATTAAGTTCTCATGCCCACCAAGCAAGCTTTATAGCCAAGGTAGGCCACACATCTGACTTATGACAGTTAGCCTTGCAAGATCACCTAATCTGCAGAAACACACTCTGTCAGGGTGGGTGTGTCCATTCCCACTGGAGAAAGCATTGCCTAGGTGTAGGAGACAACAACAGACCCATCTCCTTGCCTGAATCCTGATCAGTGCCATCCATCCACAGCTCTGAGCTCTCTTCAGCCTCTGACAGAACACCTTCACCAACAGGGCGGGAAGATACTGGGACTTCTGTTCCAATATGGCCATCTGACGGGGAAGGGCTTTCCTCAGACAGGCTTCCCTCTGCTGTCTCAACCTCCTCTCCCCATTCCACTCCATCTGCCTCACCATCTTCCTCCAGAGTCTGCTGTCCCAGCTCTGTGCCCAAAGGCGCTGAGAGACAGTAATCAGCATTTGGTGAGTTGCTGTGCTGTTTATTTTAAAGACTGTGCTTGTTAAAGAATAGATTTTATGAATTCATTTTATGCTGTATTGTTTCGTCGTAAAAAGTCTGTTGCAAAAGCTTGTGGCTTGTGCAAAGGGTGGTAGATAAATAAATAAATGTCTGAAGCTTTTGGTTTTTTGGTTTTTTACTATTTACTATTTTCTTTATTTATTCCATTTGTATCCCACCTTTTCTTCCAAGGAGTTCTTTTTCCGTAATATTTTTTATTAATTTTCATCAAGAAAAATACATATCACACCACATTACAACTTTAACAAATTTTCTCATTTTTGGACTTCCTTCAGCCTCTCTGACAATTATCCAAATTAGACTTTTTAATACACATTTCCTAAATTTTCTATTGCCTTTTAACATACTCTTCCACACCTGTTTTTCTTTCTTACAATATTTCTTAGGTTTTTACAGAGCTTCTTTAAATGCCACTAACGTTATTTCATTATCACTTATACATTCCCAATGCTCCACTAGCTTTCCCCAGTCCTCGATGAACTTTTGATCTCGTAGATATCTGATCTTCCCTGTCAGTTTATCAAGTTCTGCATAGTTCATCAGCTTCATTCTCCACTCCTCCAATGTTGGTACTTGTTCCTGTTTCCATTTCTGGGCCAGTAATATTCTTGCCGCTGTTACTGCATATTGGAAAAGTTTACAATCCTTTCTATTTATTTCATTTCCTATAATTCCTAGAAGAATTATAAATTCTGAATAAAAAATTTAATGGAAAAAAGAAGAAGAAAGGCCTCTGGTTTCAACATTTCAACATTTTTTTCAATTCATTATATATCAATTCCCAGAAGCTCTTCACTTTTACATTCCCACCACATATGGTAAAAAGTGCCACCCTTTTCTTTACATTTCCAACATTTCTTGCATGTTTTATACATTTTTGCAAGTTTTACCGGTGTAATATACCATCTGTAAATCATTTTCATAACATTTTCCTTTAACACAGTACATGTGGTAAATTTAATATTTTCATTCCATAGTTTAATCCAATCTTTAAATTGTATATTATATCCAAAATCTCTGGCCTATTGTATCATAACAGATTTAACTTCTTCATCTTTTGTATGCCATTCCAGCAATATCTTATACATTTTAGGTAGAATTTTATATTCATTATTTATCATTTCTGTTTGAAATTTTGAATCTTTCTATATATATCCATATTCCTTAAGATCCTTTTTAAACATTTCATTTATTTGAAAATAATGCAACCAATCATATACATACTCTTTTACTTCATAGGGTTTCATTTTCCATTTCCCCCCTTCCTTAACAATCAGATTTCCATATATAATCCAATTCCTTCTCATATTGATTTTTTTAACACTCATAACCTCTAATGGAGATAACCAGTGTGGAGTTTTTGGTTCGAGTAGGCTTATATACCTATCCCATATTTCTATCAACGATCTTCGGAAAATGTGGTTCTCAAAACCTTTATGGATTTTCTTCTTTTCAGACCATAAATATGCGTGCCACACAAATCTGTTGTCAAATCCTTCAATATCTAACAACCCTGTATTTTCTAATTTTACCCATTCCTTTAACCAACAGAGACATGAAGCTTCATAATATAATTTCAGGTCTGGCAGGGCGAAGCCTCCTCTCTCTTTAGCATCTGTTAGTAACTTAAATTGAATTCTTGGCTTCTTACCCTGCCAGATATACCTTGAAATTACTCTTTGCCATTCTTTAAAGGTCACAGTCCCTTTGATTATTGGAATTGTCTGAAACAAAAATAACAATTTTGGCAGCACGCTCATCTTTATCGATCCAAGGAGTTCAAGGTGGCTTTATCGATCCAAGGAGTTCAAGGTGGCTTTAGCGATCCAAGGAGTTCAAGGTGGCATAAATGGTTCCACTGCCCTGCTTATTTAATACCAACAACCCTATGAGGTAGGATAGGCTGAGAGACAGTGACTGGCCTAAGTTCACCATATGGGATTCTTGGCCAAGTGGGGATTTGAACCCTGGTCTCCCAGGTCCTAGTTCAACATTCTAACCACTATACCACATTGGCTTTCTATTGAGGAGAGGGCTGAAGTGAACATGTTTGTATAAATGAGAGGGAGGTAGAACTTCACAGGATGGGAGCTATGTTTACCTTATGAACAGAATGAAATGGCCAAGGAATCTCCCTGCCACAGCCTACCCACCCACCCTGGTTCAGCAGCCATGTTTTATAAAGGTCATGTGTGCATTCATACTGGCACAGAACTCCATGCATACCTGCTTCCAGCTTTCCTGGACTGACATTTCAATCACACAACATCACATGGTCACTCTGGGTTGGCCACTGTGAGTGAGCACGGGGCTTTCAGAAATCACAGTTGTGCTTATTAAAAACCAACAACCCCAAAATCAAAACTAGGTCCCTCAGCAACCTTCTTGAGTTTATTAGGTATGCACAACGCTGCCTTATCCGACAAAATTTCTTGCAAATTTCATCCTCTCCCTGTGAAGGCGGCAAGAAAGAAAACAGGCCTCTTTTGTAGTGGGCAGGATTCAGCAATGCACTAATTTGCACAGATTGGACCTCTGATTCAGAAGTGCGGTGCTCCCACACTCTGTTGATGGCAGTCAGAGCTTGCTTAGCACTACTTATGATGTGAGGAAGGTTCAAAACCCTGTGGTTTACCTCCGTTTTGAAAACTCTCCCACTAACCAGTGTAATCTGCTCCTGCTCTGAAAGGCCTGCTGCAGAGATGACCCATTGACCTGTTTTCCAAGCCCAGACACCAGCATTCTCCACATCAAGAGCACCTGCAACCATATTTATGGAGGTTGCTTTTCCTGCAAGATCAGCCAAGCCTGAAATTCAATCTAAAGTGAACCTACCTACCTTTAGAAAAACACTCAATAAAAGGGACAGAGTGCCGGGAAAAGCTAATGGAGAAACCAATTTCTCCCTGACTCCAGGTGGGACCTACTAGGGCCCAGAAACAAGTGAAGCTGAACAAACAATTAACCATAAATAGTTTAGCTGACTGATTTAACTCCCTCTCCACTCCCAGAATATCCAGAAACAGGTCATGATTCTGAAAATGATCTGCAAGATGTGTGACTAAAATGCTAAGTGATAACCTTTTTTAAAGGATCTGTCAGCGATGTACACATCACACCGGCAAATAGCAGGCCAGCTAACCAAGTTGCCTTTCCTGCAGAAATTGATGAAATGGAGTAGCCTAGAACCGCTTCATAAGGATATACAGTGCAGAGAAAGAATCAACATCGCTTCTGCAAAGAGGCTCTTTTGGCCTGATTCAGATATAGTCATGGCAGGCCTAAGGCTTGCATGCTCCCCTGTGCAAGAGGAAGCCACAGTTGTCAGTCACATTTGAACTCCAATAACTGTGGTGTGTGTGAACTGTAGTTCATGTATAAAGAACCCCTGGCCCTTTTTTCTGGACTCCAGTACCCATCAGCCTCAGCCAAGATGGCCAATGGTCTGGGATGATGGGAGTTGCAGTCCAGCAACAGCTTCCCCACTCCCATAGGCGCCAACTCCTGGGGTCCCAGGTCCCTTCAGCCCCTACAATAAAATAAGTTTTCATGTTGCAGTATCCACAAACATGTCAGTAGGGGTGATACAGAGGACACTGTGTATCTCGATGGCCAGAGTCCATTGCCAAAGTCTTCTACTGAAATGTGACAGTTTCAGGAGAAGAGCAAAGTTCAACTTATGGACTAGTAAATGATTAAAAGAGAGGAGTTAATTGTTCTCTAGCTGAGAGTGAATGGAAGAATGGACTTACAGGGTGGGGCTGAGCTCCTATGCTAGCCAGCTGACTGGGGGTGCTGCTGGTGATTAATGGGAAGGTTGAAGCAGTGGGAAGGTTGTTGAGGTGCATGACACCAGCAGAGCAGTGCTCCTGCTGGTGCATTTGCGCTGCACCAACCTGCCTGCTGCCTCGCTCCTCTAGGTATGCAGCAGTGACCCACCTGCCAGAGAGCTAGCATAGCTGCTTCACCCCACCCAGTGAGCTGAATCTGCTAGTCACCTTCAGTTAAATAACAATTAGCTCCAATGCAGATACTTGGAGGGCACGGGCCATTCCAGATATTCTCCTCTTCTCCCTAGCTGTGATTTGCTTAAGACTCAACAGTTGCCAGGCACTGATGCTAACTGGGGCTAATATTCATACTATCATTTAGCATTAACTTCGAGCCAACAGCAAGCTATTCCCTGTCTCGATGCTAATGTGAAAGGTCTTGAACAAGAGACCCGGTAGATTATTTCCAAACTCATCATATGATTTAACTCCTCTGTCTTAAAAAAATAAAATAAAATATTGTAAAATAACGGAAAGCGGAAAAAGAACCAGGCTGCGATAATTTCTCTGCAAACCTTTTTGGTCATTTCAATACCCTCCTCCAACAACTGACAAGCCAAATTGGCTACGGAAGGAGGCATAGAGGGAAAACTCGGATCCAGGGCCATAACTCTAAGTTCATTAACTCTGAATTATTATTTGAGCCAGCCTCAATTTTTTCCGAGAGCGGAATTATACATTCTTAAAATAATGTCCCTGACACAGGCAGAAAAGAGGCTTTACAGCGCTCACCTTGAACTCCATCAGAACTCCTACCTCATCTGTTATCCTTCTTTGGATAGGAAGCCCAGCACAGCCACTGCCGTTTCACCTTTAATTATGCTGGGCATTTAAGAGCTAATGTTCATAGAAGAGGAGTATACGAGGCCATAAATGGCTTTTGCAGGTGATTAAATGCCCAAGCAGAGCAGAGGCACTCGATAAGCGCAAAGGCCATTTGTTCACTTATAATCCCAATGCCACGAACTTTTTTCCCTCTCCCGTTACATGACAAGGCGGGAGAATATTCAACAAGGCTCCGCTAGAAAAAGGATGAGGTATTAATTTCTCTCCTTCCCTAGGGTGCTTCCTGACGGTTGTTAGCTTCAGGTGGGATGCAACCACACACCTGCAAATTCAGATGGTGCAATTACACTTGATTTGATGCTCTTGCACAATGCACAGACCCTGTGACTTTTTTGCAATAAGGAAAATGATATGAAAATGCACTGGAAAGTGTGGGATAACAACATGAATGAATAATATCCATTGTAGTCCCTGGACCAATTTCCCTTCCTGACCACAGACAAATATGCAACTTGCAGCAACTTTTGCCCCAACCCTAATAAAATTGTTGTTGAATTTCTCCTCTCCCTGGATAAATTTAGTGACACACTCCTTAATTTCTCTGACCACAAATAGAGTAGTGAATTTTGCACAAGCTCTATCCAAAAGAGAAATAACACAGAGAGTTATGGTTTAAGTGAGAGTGCTTGCACTTATTTATTTGTTGCAATATTCTGTGCATCTATCAAAATAAGCTCCATTTTGGAGTCGTCTCTTTGGGATGCCCATTCAATTTGAAAGAGGATCTGAACTGGAACCAAGTTATTCCCAGAAGCCCATTGGGCAGCAGAGCCTGGCAGCTGCTCTCAGTGTCCTTGCTGGTGGCAGGGCATCCGGGCAAGCCAGGCATCCTGGGAGATCATATGTTGAGGGCCTTCATTTGCAAAGCAAATACATGAATCTGAACTAATAGGATTTCATCTTTCCCCTATTTCCATATAGACGATTGCATTATGCATGTTAAAGAAGGCACTGTTCCCTGTTCAAAGGCATAGACCTGGGCTACTGTCCATAATTCCCCCGCTCAAAAGCAGAAGACCATCATCATGCAAGTTTTGAATCACTGCAATACACACAACAGTTTGTGCAATGACTTGCAGTGTTTCACCATAGATCAAACCATACTATTGGCAACCTTACTGGCTGTCTGAATGTCTTACCACGTATGTGAATACGTGATTCACATGCAGTTCATTATTAGTGGTAAATGTATAAGCCCTTGATTCATGAATTGGTTTAAACAAAAGCAAAGATGAAACAGGATACAACAGAGTTCACAGATAACACACCACCACCTGATCAGGAGCCCTTGTGAGTATGCGTAGATTAAGTATAAGTAATAGTCATTTTCCCTCTTTATGTTACCAATGAAACAATATAAAGTATTGGTCTATTGATGAACGTGGGAGGAGTGTTCAAAGTAAAGATAATAATTTACATTTACACTTACATTTAAATCAACCGGATTGAGCCAAATGCTGATTGATTGTTCATTTTCTGGAATACTGGCATATGTTACGAAATTATACCACACTAGGGTAAAGCCATCTTTCTTGATCTGTCCACATGTCAGCCATAGTTTATTTGTTAATCTCTCAAGGGGAGCTGTTATGTATCAATTGCCTATCACGGTGCCGGAAAAGGTCTTTCCACTGTCTAGTTATGTTGCGTCTCACATCTTGTATTAAATGGCTTATTAATTCTTTATTATGTAAATCCAGGTTGTTGTCTTGAAATATATTTAATAAATCTAATTCTGGGTTGTCTTCCAATTGTTGTTTTGTGGTTTTATTTCTTGAAATATCAGATTCCAGAAAGGCTGGATTCTTGCACATTCCCACCATATGAAGTGATATGTACTGAGTGGGACAGCCCCTCCAGCAAGATGGTAAGGTGCCAGGATGAATCACTACCAGCTTCCTGTTCACATACTCCCAACCTCCATCAGAAAGTTCAGTGTGTTCTTCCTCCGTTGCCTCCTTGCTGCCATTCCAGAGGTAGGTTGATTCCAAGAGTGTTGAGAGGACCTGTTGCTTCCAGTCTGTTGCTGTGAGCCGGGTTGATCCTCTCATGACAATAAGACAGAAGGGAAAGCCTCAGTGATATTTAATTCCAGTTCAATCATACAAGCATGTAGACCCCTTCCCCCTTTTTAAAAGCATTTCAGAAGCCAGATCCTGTATTGCCATAACTGGGCTGTTTTTTTAATAACTTGTGAATATTAGGTTCCTCAGTTTGTTCCACACTTCCTCCTTCTTCCTTTAATGGCCAGATCAGACAATTATATAATGGTGGGACAGAGCTCCCTCCTGCAGTCTGGGCTCAAGTGCTCTGTGTCCATTAAAAATTATCAGCAGAGATTATGAGGACTGGAAGCAGTGATCCAAGCCATGAAGCGATGAGTTGCTCAAGATCATTCTCTTCCACTCCCTCTCCAAAAAACAAAAAAGCAAAACAAAAATAAATTATCTTACCTCCATTTTCTGTATCCCCAAGACTGTTGCATATATCTACGTATTTTTTTAATCTTTTTGTCATGGATTTGTCTTAATTCTTTTGTGGCTGTAGCTATTTCTATTAAAGCATCAAGCCTTGCATTAAGTTCTGTCAGTTTTGTTCCCATTGGAAGTATTCATGGCTTCTTGATCTGCTGAAAATTCTTCTCTTAATATGTTGTTACCATTTGCTTTCTCCAACAAGGAAGAGGTCTCTTTTGAAGGTGGGGCCATCTTGGCTGCAGTCTGCATTAGTGTCCTTATTGAAGTGAGATCTTTTATTTTCATTTTTTTTCCTGAATCCTTCTGCATTCCCCTCTCCTTTCTTCAATGTGTTTTTTCTTTTCTTTTCCCCTAGACAGCAGGGGCTTTTGCTACAAGTTGTTTTTCTGGGCCTTGGAGCAGAAAATTGTGGGGACATATATGATCAATCCAAAGGATATTGCTATCACAGTTCTTGCTCCCTGACAATGGGCAAACCCTGAAACACTCAAGCTAACTCTTCAGTTGTTGGCTTAAGGGGGGGGGAATCCCTCAGCGTTGTGTGAAAAAAGGTAGGCTGCCTGAAGAAAGCTATAAATTTGAGTGATATAATATCTCCTAAAAGCATCAGGAAAGAGAGCAAAGCTTTGTGTGGTAAATAAAAAGAGCGTGGAGGGAAGTAAATTTAAGCAGAGTTGGAGCAGCAAAGAAGTGTCGCCCAAGAGGGCTGCTCAACAAAGTACTCTTTTATTGGGATAATTTCGTGGCACAGGCAGCTCGCCTGTTCAGTGGAAGATTGGCTTCAGAATAGGATTGTATGTGCCTGATAACACATTTGAGTTTGTTGGTGGAGCGATATAGGATGAGAGATGGAAACAGCAATTCTGAATGCAGAATAGATTCACTAGGGTGCGGCAGTAAGGGCATCTGATTTCTGATAAGGTTGCAATGTTCACAGTGGTAGAAAATGACCCTACAGCAGGTTATATAATATTATTAAGGTAACATCTGAAAACTATTCCACGTTCTGTGTCTCACTTTTGGGCAATTATACCTAGTTTCAATGCGTGGGTGAAAATCCACCTGTTTGCTCAAAGGGTTGGTGAAGACCACAGGACAGGGGGATGCTTGAAGCATTTGATCAGCCTTGTGGCTGCTTCCTAAGACAGGGAAGCACAATAGGCTGAAATCTGAAATGTGGGGATAATATGACTGATGATATTAAAATGACAGAGAATACTGTACACTAAGATTTTTGAGCAATTAGGAGGAAATGCCCAGAATCCCGTGTAAGCAGGATTGCTTGTTTCTAATGACAGAGTGATATACATTTCATACACACTAACATTGCAAGGGAAGAAATGTTGTCATGCCTTTTGTAGAAAATGCAAAATATAGTCACTAGCATCTTCCCCATACGCTGTAACACAGGAATGGCTAAGTGATGGACCTTCAAGGGTCATCATCTCCCATCTCACCATTGGCCAGGCTAGCAGAGTCTAGCAACATCTGGCAGGCCACAGGTTAATGACCTAACCTGTGGCCCTTGCCAGAGACAGAAGACTTATCAGAAGTGGATGGGCCAGACTCTTTGTCTTCATGATTTGGAGATTCTCTGAAGTAACAGGTGTAACCTCAGTACATCAGGGATGAGCAGACTTTCCTCATTCCATTCAATTATTATTTCCATGACTTCATTCTGCTTCACACTCAGCCCCACCTGCCTTTGGGGTTAATGTGGGGAACTTCTAAAATTAACTTTGGAATTGCAATGAAGACAACTTGCTGCAATCTTCCACCCCCCTATATGTATTACATGCAAATTGCAGATGCACACTGATGTGCATATGGGTGCTGATTAAATCAGCCTAAAAAGGAATCTTGATGTGATTGCACGATCACATCAGGATTCTGCCTCCTCCTGTGATTTACTCTTCCAGTGCTCGAACTCATGTAACATGGATGTGTGGAGGACATTTCAACTTCTCCTTCTTTCATCCTGTCTGCATCCAAAGTGGTAAAAATGAAGCATAAGTGTGTGATTATTTTCCTTCCCTTTCAGTGCATGCTTGTGAGCAAAAGGCGAACTGCAATGGGAATCAGTAGTGGCCATAATTCTAGATTAATTGGTGCATGGTAATATAAGGGTATGTTTTGTGCAGCAAGGGATGCACTTCTGACCTACAAATTCATTGGCTCCTGTCCATTCATAAGTGGCTGAGCAACCCAGACTCTTTCCTCCTCATAAGCTGCTGTGCTGCTGACAATTGTCCCTCGATGACAGGTGATTAAATATACATTGGTCTGTGCCACACAATGTTAGCACTTGGTGGTTCCTGTCTCTGAAAGTAGAGCCAGTTCTGCCCCTGCCCAATGCAACCAGGGACCCTTTGGGAAACACCAGAAAGCTGGAATTCCCATCACTCCGAGTCCTGAATCCAACACTCTGTCTGCCCCAAGCAAGCACAGAAGGGCTGTACTGGAATAGGGGTGGCTGTAAAGAGCCAAGAAATAGCCTGGGGCTTTGAGAAAGACATCAAGGATCTTTTCCACACTGTAAGCTCTTGCCATTTAGCAGTTCCCCATGGCTATCCCTTGTTAATGCAGTAGATACAGACACTGAAATCAAGTAGGAAAGGGAGCATTTGGTTACAGATTCTGATAGCACCGTGATGGGAAGGACTAGCAGCAATCTGACTACTCTACAATTGCCACGTACTGATTAAAAAAATAAATCGTGGGGGCTTGAGACATGAATGGAGAAGAAGAGGAGGAGGAGGGGAAAGAGGGTCCTTTCCTGTAAAAAATAAATAAAAATAAACCTCAGATCTCAGGTCCTACCTTTTAATTTCCAAACAATTCCATGAAGTAAGTTAGGTTGAGGGAGTGTGAGGTCACCGATGAGATTTGTGATTGAGCATGTATTTGAACCTGTTCTCCTTGGCGCTCTATTACCCAGGGAAGCCTAACTTGCAAACTGTGGACCCAATCTGGCTTGCCTGGCCTCTTCATAAAGGCCCCCGCGCTCCCCTCAAGCCATGCCCTCCTCTTCCAAGCCATACCCTACCCCAATTTTCATCCTCACCCCCACATGAAATGATTGAGGAGTGGGACGTCCCCTACAGCAGAACAGAAAGTTTTTCTTCCCTCTCATGGCAGAGATTAGTCGCTGTTCAACATTGGCTCAGTGAAGCGGGTTACAGATGGAGCCTGGAAGAATCTGGCTTATTTACTGGCTTTTCAAACCAGAATACCAATTATTTGGCACACATGCTGTCCATTCTTCTAAAATAATGCATGGTTGGCAACCTTCGATAACTTGTTCTCCAGCCTTTGTGTTATCATGGCATTCCCTATAGGTGAGATGATGGGCTCAATTGGCAACAGTGGCCGATACTATTGTGTACACTCTTTTGTCTTCATTTTGCTACTATCTCTTGGCAATAAGGGTTGACTTTTTTGGGGGGTGGGGAGAGGCACCCTTAAACTCTGCAAAACATATGAAGAGCAACAGTAGAATAATGAAGCATGTACAACAGGCAGTTATGGCTCTATTAGACTAATTTCAGCTCTCAGGGAGGTGAGTTCATACTTTCAACAACTGATTTTGCTTGCTCCTGATATGCCTATGGCCCAATTTCTCTCCTCCTTTCTGGACACCCCCCCTACCTTAGCAAAGCATTCCTGTTTCTGCAGCGATGCAATCAAATCTCTGTACAATACTTTTGTTCACTACATCAAAGTTAGTCTTGCATGAGTTTTGCTCTGAAACTGTGTGAGAGAGTGCATAGCCCTGAGTATAATTTAGTAACCTCGCAGTGTGAGAAGCAGACTTATGTAAAAAGGTCTCATGGGGCCAAACCCAGATCTCTCAAGTGTCATTCAAGTGCACCTTGCATAATAGTGAAATCCAGGCAGCATACCTCCATAGCTGTGGCTGTTTCAAAATATTCCAATTCATCTGAGGTTGCTACTTGAGCTTGGAAATCACTTCTTGGAACTACTGCCTCCGAACATACATAAACAAGCACACACACACAATGCACCACACACTCAGACTAGTAGCTGAGTTTTGACAAAGGGAATGTCCTCCAAGAACATTCCCTTTAAGCATTGCAAGAGAGGAGAAAGAAATCTGAAGCAATGAGGAATTTCTCAACGTGCCGGCAAGAATGTCACTCGCTCCAAAATGGAAAGAAGCAGAAGTCCCAGCAAAGGAAGAATGGATAGGAAAAACCTATGGAATGTGCAGAAATGGCAAAACTTTATGGAAGAATAAGAAATTAAGTTAACAAACTTTTCATAAAAGAATGGAGGTGGTTTATTCAATATTTATGGATAAATTGCAAACAGATAAGAACATTGGCAGGATTATTGTAATAACCTGTAGTTTTGTAAGAGTATACATTTAAAGTAGATGAATAAATGAGTAAATTGTGTTAATTTGGACATGCAGAAGGTATTAAAAATAAATTTAAGGAACTGCAGAAAGAGGGGGAAGGAAGTCAAGTTTTGAAGTGTTAAAATGATTGTAAAATTAGGGAAATGCATAAACCTGAAAAGCACGAATATTTTTTTTTAAGGAATTTCACAACATGCTGAGGTTCCTTCGCATTAATCCATTAAGGGAGGAGCAATACTGAGCTCCAGGTGCCAGCTCCTTTCAGCCAAGTTGCCCATTAGCTCAGGTGTTTAGATTTTGATTTAATTTGGAGCCTCGGCAAAGACTGTTGTTTATGTTCTCAAAACCAGGCGACTGAGGCCTCTGGGATGGGAGCAACATTCCAAGAAGGAGGCATTTAGAAGCCTAAACAGCTTTTGACAGGTGGTGAGGGCCAAATGAATGCCAGGTGCAGAAAGCCAATATGTCTGCTGGAGTGGAAATGCCGAGGAAGCTAGCGCCATATACGTACAGTTCTTCTAAAGTGCTTTGCTGGAGGAAGGGTGATATTGCCTCCCTTCATTTCGAGCCTGGTGCCGATTCCAGGTTCCAAAATTCAAAAAACACTCAAGCCAGAACTGGCAAGCATTTGCTTAGCTAGACTTCTGCAGTGGAACCCGCAAATAACAAAGCACATTGCCTTGGGCCAAGCTTCTGAGCGGGAGAGGAGCTCTCCGGAGGACCACTAGGCTAGGAGTATGTCTATGGTGATTGACGTACCAGGTAGCAACTAGGGGTTTCAGAGATGGAGACCTATGCAGTTGTTTTTATTTATTTGGGAAAAACTATAGCCAGTAATTAGAATGACTGTTCTCTGTTGCCTTTAAAGGAATTATTTTAATGTTGCTACACCGATCTGATGTTTTGCAAGAGGGAGGTGTATAAAAACTTTTCAAAATCAATCACTCAGTCAATATAAGATGGGTAAGTCATTGTTGAGTATATCCAGAGAGGGATAGAGATACTTGAGAAATTCGATCTTTCTCAACTCTGATAGGAATTGACCTCGTTCATACCTTCCAGAGTAATGTGAAGATTAGGGCTCACTTAACAACTTGCAGTTTCTGCTCATTGAATGCTCTGAATAGGATGGAAAGACCAGCCCATTTCCAGTGTGTGTCAATTTCCCACATGCTCATTAATAAATTCATTCCGGTCCATCCCAGCTTCACATGTGTTCATTCACAAGTCCATTCCATTCCTATTTATGGACCTATATTTCAATATGTTTTTTATCCCAAAATAACTGTGTGTGTTTTTTATCTCAGTGTACACAGTCTAAATGTATTTAATCTCACTATAACATTTTTATGCCTTTAAGCCCAAAAATCCATGGAAAAATTGGGAGAAGAGCAAAATCTAAAATATAAATATGCTCCAATCAATGTATTAGAACTTAAGCTCTCTGTGCACTGAATGAAATTCTCCTCCACCCCTAGTTCTGACACATTCATAAGATGATAAAAAAATAATAGCTTAAATGTATGTATTTTGAGAGAAAATGGGTTTAAAGATAAAATGCAGAATAATATGGCAATGAAGTGGCACAGACTTATGGTTGAACAGAGGTAAGAGTGGCAGACTGGCTATAGATGCGCACTGGATTAATCCGTTGGCAGAGAGATTGTTCAATATCACCACCAAAAATACTCCCTCTCCAGCAGCCAACCACCTCACCTCAGAAGATGGGACACTCAAATTTGGGCCTCAGTGGAATTTCTTAACATGTAGGTAGGTTCACATAAGTCATAAGAGAAGGATGTCCTTTGAGGAGCCCAAGCCTAGGTTGTTCAGGGCAGACAACTGGGTTGAGGGGCACAATACTACAGCCAGAAATTGCTTAGAGTGAATGCATTCCAGCAGTGGGTGGAGCCAGATTCAAAGTGTTTTTGGGTGGGCAGGTACACACACAATCACAAACCCTTAACAAACACAGGAGCATACACAGAAATAGATACAGATATTTACTTCTTAATAACTCCCCTCAAATTTCACCTTCCATTTTCTCCATAAACTTTCTTTGTCTTTGCACATTTTGAAGGAGACAGAAAGGATCTTCCAACCAACGCCCTTATCTGTTCTGACTGTGCAAAAGGCAAAAGCGCTCAGTAATCCCAACAGAAGAATGAAAATAAAAGACTGGTGTACAGCTGAACAGCAAGTCCTGCCTCACAGTTGCTCAAACCTTTAACTTCAAATTGCTATTGAATCCCCCCAAAATTGCATCCATGCAATTGCAAAAGGCATGATACATTTGTGAGGAATGCAAAACACAAATCTGCTCAGAAGTTTTCCTCTCTGTTTTGATCTTTTTTGCAGAGTCAGAAGCTGCAAGTGCACTTTGCACAACATTATGGCCCTTTCCGTTCAACCATCAATGGTTGGGAGGGTACCCCCCCCCCCCACCGGCCAAATCCCTTTAAGAAGTTTTGCTGTGGGCATCATCAGGCCAGCAGCCTGTGTGTGCCTTATCCCTGGTTTAGGACTTTAAAGATAAAAACTAGATCTTTAAGCACTAGTGAGCTTCAATCAACTCTATGAACTTAGCTGCCTGGTCTCTGCATTCTGAACACTTCCCCCTCCATCCCTTTCTCTGCCAGTCAAACCTGATGGGCCCTTACCTAGCACAAGTTCCATAAGGATCTATAGAGGAGTCAGCCCTCCCACAAGACCTACGGGCACTTTAGACTGGGAGCCTCCAATTCATCCTCTCAAACTGTTTTCTGTACCATATCAATTTACAGGTGAGCACAATAAAAAAAAGCAAGCCCACAGATGTCCCACTGCTTGCAAAATGGAACTGGGAGCTGTCTATTTGCCAGCATGTGGAAGCAGCTGGAAGGAATTGCTGGGCAGTGATTGCTCCGAACAATAATCCTATCATTCGGGCTTACTGTGATCAGGCTTGGAGAAAAATCAATCCAAAACTGAGATTGGATACAGCAATACAATATTTATGGCATGAGCAGTTGAGTCAGGTGCTAACCAAGTAAAGTGAGGCTGAAGTTTCCCCCCCCTCCTCCCTACTTGTGGAAGGTTTGACTGCTTCTGCCCTCAAGTCACAAGAAGTTTTACTTGTGGATGTTACATTTTACCAATCAGGGGCTAGAGAACAGCATCATAAGGTCTTTGTTAGTGGTGTTTTCAGCTTGCCAGAGGAATGCTGATTTCTTGTCAGTTGCACTGCAGCCAAGAGAGCACAAAAACCCAAGACTCTGGGAGCCTAGTTTTGATGTTATTGCTCCATGAAAGCAAACCAGTGCATTAAGAAGGAGGGCAACTCTTGGGCCCAAGAATTATCCCTCCATGCTCCTCCTGTATTGTGCATAGGACATACCATTCACTTGGAGCTGTACCTGTTTCATTGTACACAGGATCTTCCTGACCCCACAACCCACATAAGCACCCCATTTCAAACCCTGGAAGTGTCAGGACTGGGAGCAAGGTTGTAAGTAGCCTGGGAGCCTGTCAAGCAGGTGAGCAGGCCTAAGCTCAGGAAGACAGGGCAAAAATTAACAGGTATACATAAGCTATTGGAAGCCCAATTGCGCTTACTACCTTTTGGCTATCTTCACAACTGGCAACAAATGCAATGATGATATCACAGCAGCACAAAGAGTGAGGCTCTTGGGTTCTGCTGCTGCAGTCACTGGTTTGAGACAGTGACTGGTTTGAGACAGTGACATCTTATCGGACGTGAAAGATTTGAAAGATCTCACAGGGAGATGAAGGATGGAGGAAAATTACTTTCATTCCTCATTCTCTATCTAACCTAATTTGAACCTCATGGATTAAGACACAGATCAGAACACAATTAATTATCCTTTGGATTTAGTACCTTTTAGTACCTTTCAGAATGTTGCAGTGCAATTCCAAGCTCCATCCCAACTTCAATGTACCAAAATATTTTTAATGCGTATTTTAGGATAGAATATATTTAGATAGATGATTGATTCTATTTAAATGCCTTTTTGTAATTATTATTTTTTTAATAAAATTTTGTTTTAGAGTCATAGAATTTCAGAGTTGGAAGGGACCCTGAGGGTCATCCAGTCTTTATTTATTTACATGTTTGTTGGTTTATTGGCATGCTTTTAAAAAAAGAAACAAATCAGATTAATGCCGAAACAGGATGGGATGTACTTAGGAATGTACACATGTGAAATGGGCATGGACCAAAAGCAAAATGACTAGATGATCCTTGACGTCGCCTCCAACTCTACAATTCTATGTTTCTATGGCCTCCTCATGCCTAACAGAATTAAACATCTTAAAATCTGCCATTCCACATGTGGTGTGGCAATGGAAGTGAGGTGTGAGTGACCTTCAGACTGACTCCTCCTAGATTTCAATAGGAAAAGCGCCCTACCCTGTTGTTTGGGTCACATCATCACAGCCCGGCTACAGTGAAGTTGCCACAATTTGCCATTTAGGTGGTGTTTCATAAATGGCGTTTTGTTCCCCTATAAGAATGTAAGAAGAAAATGCTGGATCAAGCCAATGGCCCATCTAGTCCAGCATTCTGCTCTCAAATTGGCCAACCAGATGCCTATGAGAAGCCCATAAGCAGGACCTGAATGCAGAAGCATTCTGACAACCTTTGATTCTCAGCAACTGGTATTCAGAGGCATACGTCCTCTCGTAGCAGAGGAAGAACATGGTCATTGTGGCTCGCAGTTGTTGGCAGCCTACGAATTTGTCTAACGCTCTTTTAAAGCCATTGGGGTTGGTGGCCACCACTACCCCGCCACAGGAAATTCTCTAGTTTACAGATGTGATGTATGAAGCTTTCTTCTGTCCCAAGTCATTCAACAAAATGTGGTCTTACCTGGGAACAATTTGCATTCCTCCAAGCCCACCATTTTTGAAACTCTTCTTGACCCCTCCAGTCTTGCAGATCGGGTGGACTGGAAATTCAAATTAATGCCCTTTCAAAGGTCAGCGCACCTCCGTGTAAGAGGCTCCCTGGGATTTTGCTTGCTCACTGCTTTACGAGGTACCTCTCACTTAATGTAAAGCCAGGGAATCTATTTTCCTCTGTCAAGTAGCGGAGAATGTATATCCCCACTTCAGCATCAGAAAGACAGTTTCGCCATATCAGCATCTCTGCTACTTGCTGCACCGCAAAGTGAGTCTCTCCACGCTGAACTCAGGTGCAGAGTGCCCTTCAGTTTGACATTTAGCATTTCATAAGCTTCTGCTTTAGGCAAAGGAACAAAGGACGGATGATACAAAAGCTGGAAGGAGTGGGCTTCTCTCGTAGCATTTCATCCACAGCACACTGCCTAGCAACCAACTCACCAACGCCTCATGCAAAAGAAGCCATACAAGGAGAAGTAGCCGGTGGGGCAGCCATGCTGACCTGACCTCCCATTGCCAGCATCACTATGAATTAACAGGAAGGAGAGCAAGAGGGGCAACGTGGCGAGGAGGTTGATGTGGTGCAGGTGCACCAGCAGAACCAATCCAGTGCTCCCCATGGTGCATTTGCTGCCACCTTGATCCTCCCACTTTTCTTCCCAGTAATTTGCAGTGATGCTGCCGATAGGAGACGCAGTAAGTACTGCTGCTCCACCCTCCCAACTCCTACTGCATACAAATTTGTCTCTGAGATCAGCAACAGAAGCCCTTCTCTGACTTCCTCTGTTATCAGAGGTTAGATGGGCAGAGGGCCTTCTCTGTAGTGGCACCTTAGCTTTGCAAGTCTTTCCCCAGAGGAGGTAGCAACTAATCTGTAAATTTTTGTTTCTCGTGTTTTTCAATATTAAGCTTAGATTGCCCCGTTTCTGCAAATGTATGAAGATGATGGTGATTATTTTTTTTAATAAAAAGAAAAGAGCCACATGGAAATTTGTAGAAATTTCCAGGCAAATCCCTCCAAATATACACAACTTTATATGCAATTTTGTTCAGCATATGGATTATTGAAAGCAATGTTCACTAATTATTCACATGTTGCTATGTATTCTTTATGGTGAAACTCGGAGCAGAGCAATTTTGGAAAGAGAGGCAAGTTTCAGTTTGCATATTGGATTGGGAAATGATGCAAATTTAGTAGATTCACTTTAAAATTTAAACTGAACAAATTTCTCCCCCATCTCTATCCTAGGGAAGATTATCTGGTGCCATCTCTACTGTCACTTCAGCTTCGCCCTGAGGCCGCCCTACATTTCTAAGCTCGCCATTAAAAGAATGATGGCTTTTATACTGGCATTATTCTGTGATGCTGCTTTCTTCTTCCATTTATTGGTTCATTGTTATTTTAAACCTATGGATCTGTAAGCCACTTGCATTTAAAATGGAAAGATAACCCAGGGAAAAGGGTTACCGTATTTATAAACAGGCATGAAAACAAATGGACACAATTCAATGTAATTATAGAACTACACAATGCTACTAAGCCATGATGGCTATGATCTGCTTTGACAATTGGAGGCAGAAATGTTTTTGAAAGCAGTTGCTGGAAATCACAGGAATCACTGAATCATAGAATTGTAGAGTTGGGAGGGTCATCTGGCCCAACCCCCTGCAATGCAGGTATATCAGCTAAAGCATCCATGAAGAATAGCCATCCATAGAAGCATAGAATTCTATGGTATAGGAGCAGAGAGTCCTGTTTGACTCAGGTCCTGCTTGCAGGTTTCCCATAGGCAACTGGCTGACCAATGAGAGAACAGGGTGTTGGACTAGATGGGCCATTGCCCTGATCCAGCAGGTTCTCCTTATGTTCTTAGGAGAGAGCAATCACTCATTTTATCAGAAGATTTATACCTCAAATTTCAATTGAATGATTCCCAATATGACTTTGGATAATACAACTACACCCATTACACAAAAGTCAGTGGCTCGTAGCTTGGGATAGGGAAGAAATTCAGTTCAATTCGCCTTTAAAAGCAAACCTACTTAATTCACTGGCTGAATCAATAGGCGGAGCGAAATCTGGTCATCCTTTGAAATTCACACATCTGTGAATTTTGTAATGCAGTTCTATAGTCAAGTAGCATACGTAGAATCAAATAACTGGGGAGTTGGAAGGGACCATGAGGATCACCCAGTCCAAGCCCCTGCAATGCAGGGATCTTTCACCCAAAGTGGGGCCCAAACCCCCAACCCTGAAATTAAGAGTCGCATGCTCTACCAACTGAGTTATTTGACTTAACTAAGCTATCCCATGTGCACACACACACATACATACACAAACACCAGGGTGAAATGTATCATCTGTGTAAGCATGATGCAAAATGCATTCCTTTAGAGGAAAATGCTTGCAAAAACTTGTATTTTAGGCAAAAAATGAATATAAAAATGTGGCTATCAGGAGAAATTTGTGCGGGAATACTGATTATGTGGAATTGTAGAGAACTGAACTTATGATAGGTAAAATGATAAGCAGAGAGAATTTGAAATTGGCATGTTTTCCCAGTCCTAGTCTTGGTTCATGGATGTGGAACATGCTACAGATGTGGGTTCTGATGATATAAACTATGCCTTCCAATGTGTTGGCTGTTGTGTCGTAGCGAGGAGACTTGTTTTTTTCTGTGTTGTGGCCACTCTTAGTCCCCTGTACTTTCTCCTAAGTGCATCAAAGGTAGAAAGTGGAACCAGGTCTCCAGAGAGACTGAGAAAGGAACCCCCAATTCAGCCATGTTGTTCCCCACAGCCCATGATAAAGCAGGCAACCCAGACAACATCACTAATACCCATCGCCTCAAAGGCAAGTGATTGAAGTCTTTCTTTCTAGGGCATCGATGTGTCTTCCTCATAGCACCAGACACTTAATGTTTCTCCATTTTCCATGTCATCTCTTCACTTTCAGCCTCCCCCCTCCCCTGGTTCGATCTCTGGGGAGCGGGCCGGTTGGATTTATAGGGTTGTCCCAGTGACACACCGTCTCAGTAACTGCAGAATGGCAGTTGTAAAAAATCCCATTTGCCAACCTATTAGAATCCTATTAGTACTCCCGGCAGAGGAATAACCTGGGTCCTCTCTGTGGAATTAGAGAGGCTCACGGGTACTGGCGCCGCAGCTTTATGGCCCTCCCCCCCCCACGCAACTCAAGAGATCAAACTGCTAGATATAAAGCCTCAGGCAATGAGTGTCCTTGGTCCATAAGCCCCATGACAAAATACTTTTGAAAAGAACAGGTTGGACTGACAGCGCAGCGGCGAAGCGACTTGAACACAGCTGTGCTGAGGGAATTAAACAGGCGGCTGGAGAGTTTGTTTGAGGCGCATTTCCAGAGGCGATGGGAAATCCAACTCGGTTTTTGGGTACTCGTTGTTGCTGCTGTTTCCTTTCAGTCAAATGAGGAAGATCTGCACCTTGCAATTTACAGAATCAAAGCCTCGGTATATTTAATCCAATTCTTCACCCTCTGTGTTTGTCAACCCAAGCCAAAAAAATAATGTAAAAGAAGAAAAAAAGAGCTGGTCCTATCCAGGGGTTGTTCAAAACTAGTTTTCTAGGTACATGGGGAAAGCCTTCGCTTCCGTGGATTTGTCCAATCTTCTTTGAAAGCAAATCCAAATTTGTGGTCCTTGTTGCCTCCTGTGGGAGCGAGTTCCCTAGTTTAACTACGTGCTGTGAGAGGAAGGGCTTCTCTCCTGGCACTGAATTTTGCTGCCTGGCACCACTCCCTTAAAGCTGGGCCCCATCCTGCCCATGCATACTCAGTTCCCTCATCTATCAAACAGACGCTTGGTGGGTAGGAGGAGAGAATGCAATTTGACAGGGGAGAGCTATCCCTTCACACTGTCTTGCCCTCTCAGCCTATGCAAGAGCTGTTTGGCAGGCTAGGAGGTGCTTGGTTTAAATGGGCAGGGAGGAACAAGGAGAAGAGAGGTGTAGCCATGTTTGTGTGTGCGAGAGAGAGAAAATGAGTGTGCATGAATAAATGCATGTGTGGATGCTCCCACTCACCACCAGCCCAGTCCCTGCCAGCCATTATTTACTACAGAAACAGCTTTATCCCCTATATACCTGTAGATCACTCTATTCTGTGGGAAAGTCTCTCCTGCAAGTTCCAGATATCTCAGAAGCCCTCTCTGCAGTTAGTCAGAGCAGAACTTTTCATGTGGCTGCCCCATTCTGTGGAGATAGATACACATCTGTATTCTCTGGCAGCTGTTGAAGTCATTTCTGTTCTGGGAGGCTTTCCACCTAGCAGTATGTGGGATTGTCTTGGGGTGGCACTTTTAAAGGTGATTAATATGTACATTGCAGTAGTAATAATAGAAATAATTGTCCTATGAACTGGTGTGGCCCCTGACTGCCCATCTACTGCCAAATAAGTCTCTCAGGTGCACTTACTTGGAAGTATGCTCCATTAAACTCAGTACTTCCTTCTGAGTAGACACACCAAAGATCACACTGTCAAAGATCTTTTAGATCAAGCTCTGGAGTCCCTCACCCCATCTTTCAATGGCCCCACAAAGAAGTCTTTGGATATGGGACTCTTGTCCTTGAAAAATAGATGGAACCTATGACCCTACAGATGTTGTAAGGCTCCCATCATCCCTGACAATTTGTCAAGATGGCTGGGGCTAATGATAAGTTTGGATCCTAGTGACACCTACTGAGCCACAGGTCCTCTAACCTCTGCTCTGGAATCAAGACCCCAGGAGTTTCTCAAAAGTTTTTGTCTTCGGAGTTCACAGAAGGCAAACTAAGAGGACAGTGGAGGAATTGATATATAATGGCGGATGGCTTACTCAGCACTGCTGTAAATAGTTCATGAGCTCACCGAGATTTATTGCCTCCTGTGCTAACGAGTTTGCCTCCTCCGTCTGGGGATTAAAGGCACTGCTGAGTGGACGTGCAGAAATGGCTTTAAATTACCAATCCCAGCTGGACCTCTTTGCGGTGAGGGATGAGTCAGGCCATTTTACTGGGAAAACCCATAGCTATTTTTTATTATTATTATCTCATGACCAGGAAAGACCATACATATGATTAGAGCCCAACAAAGGGCAGTGAAAGTCCCAGATCAATTTTAGTGATGCTCCCATAAGTTCTTCAGAAACTAGGGTAGAATTGGAGTTTTGGCATTCCATCCCTTTGTCACACTCTGGTGTGACCAAGGTGGACAATCCAGGGCTTAATTTTAAATAGCCATAATAATAAGCATGAACATAGTACAAGGCCCGAATTCCAGATGCCCCAATCACGTTCTATGAAACCAAGTAAATGGGTTGTGATTATCAAGACTGTTGACCCAATGGCAAAACCCGTTCTACCCCATAAACTTTGCAAGTTTATTCCTCATTCCCAAAAGTGTGTTTAGTGCACTTCTTTACTTTGTCCCATACACATGCAATGGTTACCACCCAGTTTTCTGGGGGTGGGCATAATGCTGTTTGGGGGTAGATGCTGAGCTGAGCTTAAATTTATTGGATGCTCTTTTGGTGGCCAAAGGTCATCACCCTGAGCACCCTCAGTTACACTGAAACAGAACACTCAGTTCTTCTAATGTCCAGCAGGCCTCATCGCTTGTGATGTATAATGGACCAAAGTCTTCTCAGTGGCCTTCGGGGGTCTTATATTGTGCATCTCTTGGATCTATTTTTGGGTGGTGGCTTTATCCTTAGAATCTCTGTGGAATTAATTTCAAAAGTTCTTTTAAAACTTCTTAAATCATTGCAGTGCTGCTGTAGTTTGAAATAAAGTTGTAAGCTACTTTTTTGAAGAGCGGGGTGTAAATGTATTATAGGAAATGTATAATAGGAAAAAAGGAGGGAAATTGAACACTTTTCAGAAATTTCTCAGAATATCTTCCATCTGGCCACCCCCACAAAATGTCCTTGGGTGATGCTAGTCCCACACACCTGTGCGGGATAGAGGAGAGGGCTACTGATGGCTACCAGGCATTGCTTTGCCTCCACAGTTGCAGGCAGCAATGCTTCTGAATACCAGTTGCTGGAAACCACAGGAGGAGAGAGGGCTCTCATGCTGGAATCCTGCTTGTGGGTTTCACACAGGCATCTGCTTGGCCACAGTGAGAGCAGGATGCTGAACTAAGACGGGCCTTTGGCCTGATCCAGCAATGCTTTTATTATGTTGTTATTTTGCAAAATGTTGACCAGTTCTGCTTACTCTTGCCATTTTCAGTGACCAATAAAATGCCAGTGGACGGAGAATGAAAGGATATGTGCTAATTGTGGGCACCTGAGAAATCTCTGAGGTACTTACACTCCCCTTGGAGAAATTTTGGGAAATTACACCCTCTATTTATTTACCCACAAAAGTTGGAGAAATTCAAGAGTCTATTTACACACAACTCGGCAGGGTGTGGGGGCACTGCTGCATGGATGGGAACTTATCCTTTCTCTGCCTCCTGACGACGAGTGACCCAGTTTTGACTAAGAATTCCTCAAATGAGCACAATGCCCCTCTATGTTCAGAGCACACATTGAAACCTATTGCATGGACCCAGGGTGCTTGCAAAGTCCACGTCTCCCCCTCTCCCCAAGGAACAATGGCGGACATCTCACTGGCGGCAATCACCAGAGCAGATGCCTGCCACTGCCACCCTCGCTAAAGGTTAGCCCAGCTATAAAAAGTGCAAAACATTCCATACACAATTCACAATCCCCCGAGCCACTGAGCTTTATTATCTGCCTTCACTTTTTCATAGGGTGATATTTCCACCTCTAGGAACCATCAAGTCCAGCAGCCCACAGTAATATATGGAGTAATAGAGTCTGGGCACTGCAAGCTTAATCTTGTTTTCCTGAAGCCCCGGGTGTCCTCAGCAAAGCCAAGTTTGTCATTAGGAATTCCTTTCGCCTGATGGTAAGCTAGTTTTGTTTAGGGTTGTTATTATTATCCTCCCCTCCAAAGGGAACAGAAGCTCTTGAGATTGATTTATGACTTCCTTGATTCTTTTATGCAAACTGGCAAAGCTTCAACAGAATAAGTGAATGAAAGGGAGGAGGAGGAGAATAATAATTATTGGCGATGACCAGCAAAACTTTGTCACTGTTCCCTACACTGATCTTCCAAAGCAAAGGTGGCCTGGCTGGGTGAGGGGTGGGGGCAGGGGCAGAGACAGCTTGATGTGAGGGTGTCCCAGATTTCGGACAAAAAAACATTGGGGCATATGGGAATCCAGGATCTGACCATAGCAGGTCACAGCCCAGAGCTTCCAGTGCAAATGAGGCTTGCTTGGACTTCATTTTTCAAATGCTGTTATTTAGTTGTCAAGCAATGTCAGGGAAATAGTGCACCCACTGTGGTGCCCTCCGGGTGTTATTGGACTACAACTCCCATCATCCCTCACCGCTAGCTGTGATGGCTGAGAATGATAGGAGTTGAGAGTCCAACGGCAGTTAAAGGGCACCACATTGGCTATCCCTGCACTATAGAGGTACGTGGGGGTAGAGCAACTCTGTCCCCATCTGTGTCATGCCACCCAAGTGGCAGGTTCAGTTTGGTACCCAAAGCCCAGAGCTGTGCGGCACTCTCATCTCTTAGCTTCAGCGCTCACAGCATCAGGATGCAGAAGAGATAAACATCAGAGAGACTAGGTGCTGATGCTTCCACAATGCCTTAATCTGTTTGGAGCTATTTGACATTTTCCAGTTGGAATCTCGGGCTTTATCAAACCTGTGACAGCCTGGTGACTTGCCAGAGAACAATGGCGAGGACTTCCTCTTGCTGCATAGATTGCTGAGACGCCTCACCCCTAGCAGAGCTCAGAGCTCAATTGGCCTCTTGGAGATACCTTGTGGTTTTCAATTTCGGAAAAGCCAATGAGAGGCGATCTGAGGGGGCATTTCATTTGATCATGCAGCTCTCTCTGTGGCAGGGTAGGTGCACATTATGGATATGGCTTTTCACTTGGGGGCTAGAACATCCCTTAAGGGGGGTGGGGAGGGTGGATAATGGAAGCAAACAAAAGGTTCCCTGTTCATCCATGTCCTCCCATCCAGACACGCACCCGCTGTGGCTGCTTCACAGAGCTGCCTTTCTGACACCCAGGCAGATTTGCTCACAGTGTGTCCGGAGGCAGCACCAGCAGAATACGAATGAGCGGAGGAGGAGGCCCATGAATATGCAAACACCAGGAAAGCTTCCAGCCTGGCGGAATTAACATTGCTAATGAAATAATCACATGGGCAAGATGTTCAATCACTGGCCATTTTGTGGCATCCCTGGAAGACCCTGATAATGCAGAATGAGAGGAGAAATATTTCCTCAAAGGTCTGCAAAGAATCTTCACACAGGCCCTGCCCTCCCCACATCTTTTTGTTCATGGTCCCCTTTTCGAGTTTTAAATCTCCTTCCTGGGCAACCACTGGCAGTCACTCTCTTGCCTCTGAACATGGGATGGGGGGGGGAGTCATCAGTAAATCTAGCTCCTCTTAATGGTAATGCTGAGTCAGAGGGATTGTGACTGCGTTTTGATGCTAAGTCAGCAATGGGGGAGCCAAACCTGCCTCTGTGCAAAGGTCCAACATAACAGCTCTCACACAGAGGAACTATGTCAGGAGCCGCTTTCTAAAAGGATAGTTCTGCTTTCAAGCACCCATGCAAATAAGTTATTAAAAGATACGTGCTGTCAGGCTCCCATCCCAAAAGACCACAACAGCAGCTCTTACTTAAGAGCACGGAAGAGCAAGAGGGGAAAATTGCACTTCTCCAAATTTTGTGATACAGTGCTCCAACCAAATATTATGTATACAAATGTTTTTGTTAGGGGCATAAAAATGCACCTGTTTGTGAAAACAGCATTAAAACTGCATTGTATTGTGAAATTACAAAGGCTGGTTCTGCTCCCTCCCCCACCCCAAAAAATGTGGCAAAGGTGTGACAAAGCAAAGCATTATTGGTAAATGTGGTTGAAATAATAAGATAATGTTTGCAAGTTGAAATTCCACTAGACCCTTTGATCTGCTTACTAAGCTATGCTGAGAGTTGAATCCTGCAACCACACAAGATCCTGATTCTACTTCTCTTAAACACTGCAAGGCTATTATATGCCAGAGTTTAGAAAAACACCCACAGACCAACTAAACAAGATATCATTAGAAAGATTTGTGAACAGTTAAGCCTGATTAAATGAGCAGCAATGTTAAAGAATAGAGATAACGATCAAAGGGAATTAGTAAGTGGAGTCTGATGGCAATTTATGTGAAAAGTGAACTGCAAATATCAGGTGCTGGTGTAGATTATGTATTTTAACAAAGGGCAAACGTATAGAATGTCCCAGTTGTGCAAACAATTAAGAGATTATCCATTATGTTTGAGCATATGCCTCTCTAAATATTGGTTTATACTTTGTGTTATTGCTCAGCTTCAGGGGACAAGGATCCCAGGAGTCAAAGTGCATTTGCAAGGTGAGCTTTTGGGCTTACTTCATCTGGCAATGGTAAATAAAGGAAGGGGGTGGGAGATGTTGGCTGATGTCTGCATCTAGTCATAGAACTGTAGCCAATGTTCTCTGTCCACACAAGCAATGGGTCTTGCGCTAGTGGACAGGTGAGTTTTAATGTCGTACAATGAAACAGTTGCACTAGTAGAAACCCATTGTTCAACAGTGGTTTGTACCTACTATGTTTGGTACAAACCATAGTTTTGAGAGGCAGTATGGTGGGGGTAGCATTCTAATGAGGCTATTTTAGGTGCTATCCAGGCTGCTGGCTTCAGCCAGAACTGACATCTAGCTATAAACTGAGTAAATGTGATTATTATTATTTTGTTCTCCCCCCTCTTAACAAACCACATGTGAAAAAGGAAGATGGACCTGTCCATGCCAGCCTGTATGGAGAAACCATCCATGCCTAGGACCTGGTTGCACTGTCTCTCTTTCATCAAAATGCACCAGTCATTGCAATTGCAGGACCATTAAAAAGCTACCTTATACTGAGAAAGACTATTTGTTCATTTAGCCCAGTACTGTCTACACCAGGCATAGGCAAACGCGGCCCTCCAGATGTTTTGGGACTACAGGTCCCATCATCCCTGACCACTGGTCCTGTTGGCTAGGGATGATGGGAGTTCTAGTGTCAAAACATCTGGAGGGCTGAGTTTGCCTAAGCCTGGTCTACACTGACTAGCAGCACCTTTCCAGGATTTCAGGCAGGATCTTCTCTCAGCTCTACCTGGGGATTGGACCTGAGGCCTTCTGCATTAATCACCCAGCCACAGAATTTCAGCCTGTGCACACCAGCCATCCTGCAAGCAGGGGTCCCCTTAGGGGGTGCTGTCAACCCAGATTGTGCCCCCTATTGGGACACATTATGCAAAAGCACCAGTTGCTTTGTAAGAGTTAGGAGGTGATCAGAGCCCTGATAATTCGGGAAAGGGGGAAGGAGCCAAGTAATATTTCCCCCCCTCTGCTCTCCTTTGTCAAATTTACTGCAGCGGAATAATGTTTTCAGAAGAGATTTGTCATTGTTTGTGGCGTCTTGGAAAGCTCCTAAATATGCTCGATGCAATCGCGGATGTAAATTGCAGAGAAGAAAAAAGCAATTTGCAAGACATTAAAACCCCTGCACAGGTTTCTTCAAAATGATCAATGCATGTAAACTGAAACGTTATCTAGATAGGCAGAGGCTAGAGATGCCTACTGAACGCAGGTCACATCCTCCCGTCCCCGTCCCCCCCCCCCCGCTCTCTCTGTTTTACAGGGGATGGCCTTCAATTCCTGCTATTTGCCCAGGGAAATCCTGATCTCAGCTTTGCTGGGTCGGGGACGGGGGCAGGTGGTAGATTTTGCTGTTGTTCAACCTTCCACCCCCTTTCCCCAAGACACTGAAACCTTCAAGCAGCATGGACACGTTCTGTCCCAGCCGCACCCCAAATAAATGCATGTGAATGTACACAAAGGTATCTTGTGGTAGACAATTTGCCACTGCGCAACCACTGCAGCCACCAAGGCTCATTTTGAAACAAAATTGTCCTGAGAGGAATCGTTAACCAGAAGTAACACTCGCACAGATGCTCTTTGCTTTTAAATCAGTGCAAGACAGGCTACTGCAGAATCAATGCATCCAGCAGGTTCCTAGCAACATGAAATAGTGCACGGATGGGGTGTGTTGGGGTGTGCATGGTTCTGAGCCACACAATAAACCAGGGGTGAGCAACCTGAAGGCCTTGGCCTTCTGCAAGGTCAGACCTCTGGCAAGAGCAAACTACATTTCATCTTGGGAAGGAGAAGGAGAGAGAAGGAGTGGCAGAAAGGAAGAGGGGAAAATGCTGGTGGAAGAAGGGGGGTTGTGGAGGAAGAAGGGGGTTGGCTCCACCCACATTTGGCTCTGACCCTACCCAAAATTGCCTTCCTGTGCCAGTGAACCTTGGTGTGAACATATCACATAATTGTAGAGTTGGAAGGGACCCTGAGGATCATCTAGTCCAACCCCCTGCAATGCAGGAATATGCAGCTGTCCCATACGGGGATCAAACCTGCAACCCTGGTGTTATCAGCACCATGCTCTAACCAACTGAGCTGCATATTACTAGTTCACAATTCCATCCTTGTTTCCTTCTGTGAATTGCTGGCAGCCATGGCATTGACTAGCAGGTACCTGTAGAACTTTTCTTGGTCCCACCAACATCAGAGGCACAGGTTGCTGGCATGCCCTCCAACACCCCCCAGCTGAAAATAGAGACATTTCTCACTTTCCCCAACGGACCCTCCTTGACCCCCCCCCCCATGTTATGCCCCCTCAGAGAATTCCACAACCACTACACCAACGGGACACAAAGCACACACCTCCGCTGTCCTGAGAAAACTCCTTAATCCCAGTTTGATTTTTCTGGTAGATTTGCAAAAAGGGAAAAAAAACACCAGTAAATAAATTTTAGAAAGGGGTGACATTAGAAAGGGGCAAGATTGGACGCAGACACACAAAGCATTTAGAAGAAGAAGAAGAAGAAGAAGAAGAAGAAGAAGAAGAAGAAGAAGAAGAAGAAGCAAAAAGAAAGACTCCTTCATTCTCATCTGCTCCCCCTTTCTTCCTGCCCAGGGTGGCCCAGCGCTCCCCCTGTCCATCAGAGACCAATGCGTCACACACAGCAGGGCCTCAGCAGTGACAGCCTCTTCTCCTCCTCCTCACCCACTCTCCACCAGCTGCTATGAAGTGTCCAAGGGAGGAGACTGGCAGCAGCAGCCATGGAGAGGCCACGGAGAGGCAATGGGGTGCTCTGTCAACTTAGCTTCCTTCCTGAGCTTGGCGGTGGCAGCACTGGTAGGGGAAATAGGAGCATTCCAGGATCAAAACAGGAGCTGGAATAGCTTTTGTACTTCTCGGACACTTGGAGGGTATGTGGTGGTGACATGAGACTGAGTCTTTTGATTGGCTGCTCCCAGATTGTGGAATTCCCTCCCAGGAGAGGTCAGACTGGCTCCCTCTTTGCTATCCTTCTGCTGGCAGACTAAGATAGACCTTATTCAGACAGGCTTATGAAGCTAAAGTGCAAATGATGCTGATCACTGGACTGCTCTCAGGGCAAACTGTATTTTAATTCCTGGTTTAAAATGGTTTTTTTGATGTATTTTAAAGCCAGTGGATCAAGGGTGATGTGGGCTACAAGGTGAGATTCTTAGATTTAGTTTAGGGTTGTTGGTTGTTGTTTTTAAAAAAGACTTTTCCCATTAATTCTCTTTGATTTTGATCAAAAGGTCTCTTTTGTAAACTTACATTCTAAGAAAGGGAGGAGGAAGGACGGAGAGAGAAAGAGGCAAGATTAGAAGGGTTAAACACATCTCTCCCCCAGCTCCATCGCAGGCAAAATTTCTGTCTCTCAATCAGTAATAGATTGCAATCAGATGAAAGGTGCTGCTTGCATTAAACAGATCAGATGGAAGCAGGCAGCAGGAGAAGAAAGCAGGGGGAGCAGGATGCTCAATCGGGAAAATTTATGTCCGAGATCACAAAACAAAAATAAAAAGGCACTTCCTTTCACCTTGCAGTTACCTCTCCAAAAAGCACCATGCCCAGTGGCTCCCAAACTCCTGCTATCAGAAGAACTCTTTAAAAAGTTAGAAACAGAGGCATATGCCACCCATCCATTGAACCTTGCCTATGTTCAGAATGGGCACCGGGAAGAACTGGCAGGTTGCAGAACAGCCCACCCACTCTGTGCCTGAAGAAGCATGCATCTTCGTGGAAAACAGGCAAGCCCAGAACAGGGACACATGCAGAGGGACAATGGAGCAGCCTCCTCTCAGGGTGGTGAATTCTGCTGCCTTCCTGCAACCAGAACCATTGAATGAATCAATCGCATTCAATGCAACAACCCAGCAAAACAATCCAGTAGTCCTGGTGGCTGATTAGGAGAACAGTGAATCAATCAGAGATGCAGTGGGCAGCCTCAGATGTGATTGCTTCCTTGGACTCTTGTGGCAGTGATCCATTCCCAAGTTTAAAAGATAAGGCAAAGAAAGAGGGGCAGATGTGCTTACCTATGCTCAAATTGTTGCAGACAGAATAAAGACGGAACAGTGAGTAAGCATTAATGAGGCCCTTCACACAGGGCCAGATTGAGGTTTGATGAGGCCCTAAGCTACTGAAGGTAATGGGGCCCTTTATATGTCCAGCTGTCCATTGTCAACAACAAATTGTCACTGTTTTTTGTGTTGAATATATGCCATATGGTAATTTATGGATAGGTATCTAAAGCCATTTGCACATAACAAAACACATATTTTATCAAAGTAATTGTTGAACTGAAATACAATTAAGAAGTATATTAATAATGAAATTTTGGGTGGGGCCCTAAGCTATAGCTTGTTTAGTTTATACGTCAGTCTGGCACTGTCTTCACACATCCTTTGTGTATGGGTTTTCACATGAGCACCAAGGTGGAACTTTTGTGGGCCCATTATTAGGGAAGCCAGTGTCAAATACACAATAATATGATCTGACTACAACACTGGGAAGAACCAGTTAAAGTGGAAATTAATGGCTGACTGTTGAAGTGAAAAATAAATCCATATAAGGTACAAGGAGGGTTCTGCATGTACAGTAAAAAAGGGGTTGTGTAAGTTGGATTTTATGGACTGTGATTGATTGTGAGGTGGTGGGGTGATGGGGTGGCAGAACGTGGTTGGTTAAAAGATGGAGAGCGAAGATGATATACGTTTTGCCTAATGGAAATGCCCTCACAGACTCTTGGAACTTTCTCCTGTGACACATTACTGGCTGGGAATTTGGTCTGAGTCTTCATACTTGAACCCCCAAGGGGAATTTCCTCCACAACACCAGACCATTCACCCACCTTCTCTACCAACCAATCTTGGTCTCCTCGCCCGCCTTAGCAAGTCTCTCAATCACTATTTTTTTAAAGGATACTAATTTTCTCTTGTGTGTCCCCCCCCCCACTAATTTAATTCTCCACTTCTTTCAAACACCATCCAATGAAGCATCCAAATTACATCCAAATACCCTTTAAAAATGTTGAATTATGCAATTAAGAGCAGCGTGCTACAATAATAATGAGAAAAGGGAAGGGGGAGAGCCATTTACCCAGAACACACTGTGGACTGAAGCAAGAGCTCTTAGGTATTCTCTAGGAAAAAGAAAAAGAATAAAACTTTACACCTAATTTGAGCTCTCTCTCCTCTTTGCATCAAAGCAGACCCTCAAAACCACTTTGTTGCAACCATTCTGGGGCCTGCAGAGGAAAATGAGCTTCAACATTATCTCCCCCCCCCCCAGATCAGTCAAGCTTTCCTCCTCACTCAAAGCTGTTTCACGCTTTAAATGCCATCAACTGTAAACTGTAATTGTGAGATGTTTGCTTTGTGCATTTTTAATATTGGTGCATTTCATGATTTGATGAGTATTTTAGGATTTGCTGTTTCCAGGCTTGTGCGTAACTCAGAGTATCATGCTGCAAAAAAAGGATGGGTATACATACAGGCTATTTTTATTTATTTCTAAGAAGAACTGCAAATGGCAATAGGACACAGGAATATGGAAAACTGCCTTAAACTGAGTCAGACCATCAGCATATTGTCTCCACAGACTGTCAGTGGCTCTCTGGGTTTTCTCACAAATATGGAAAATTCAACCTTGGATCATCCACGATCCTTGTGAACTACAGCCCTTCCCAAAGGAGAATATTCACATACATTTCTCTCACTTGATGACTGCAGCATCAGGTGCTAACTTGCATGGTAGAACAACCCATCCCAAATCAGCCACCACCAACAGAACCTTGGTGTCACCTCATTTTCACTGAACCCTCAACACATTTCCAAGGAATCATATTCACATATTCAGTTGTGAATTATCACATGTTGAGTCAAATCAAAGTGTGAAGAATTAGTACATAGAAAACATTCATTCGTGAACTGGTCTATTTTAGACTTACTGTGATCTGACATTCACCAGTGTCCAACCCTGATCTTTCCACCACTGTGCACATTTCCATTACAGTGGTACCTCTGGTTACATATTTAATTCGTTCCGGACGTCCATTCTTAACCTGAAACTGTTCTTAACCTGAAGCACCACTTTAGCTAATGGGGCCTCCAGCTGCTGCTGCTCCACGCCCCACCCCCCGCACAATTTCTGTTCTTAATCCAAGGTACTATTTTTGGGTTAGCGGAGTCTGTAACCTGAAGTGTATGTAACCTGAAGCGTATATAACCTGAGGTACCACTGTATATAGCAGTTCCAATGTGTTAAGACATTTGAATCTGGAAACATCTTGCGGCAAGGAGTTCCACAAACTTAAATGTGCATCGCTTTAAACTTAAATGTGCATCACTTCAATTAAGTGCTTTCCAAGTCAGGACAGACAGACAAAGTCTGAGATTGGTCTTTTCCATGCCATTCATTATATCTGTCCTATCAGTCTAGCAAAAAACACCTTGTACCGAAGTTCAATGGCAAACGGATGAAAAGCAACCATTTCACCCCGACTTTTGCTTTGAGGCTTTGGCTTGCTTTGAACACAGAGCTCAAAGTGATGTTGCTCAGTCACACTTTGATGGCCACGTAGGTGGAAGCTGAACAAAAAGCTCCCAGGAGACTCAATGAACTCAAAGCCCCCTGCAGCTTTGGCATCATTTCGTCTTTGCCCCATATGCCACAGCCAAGGGCTCGCTGGTATAACTGTGCTCTTGAGGAAGAGCCATAGCTCAGTGGGAGAGCATTTGCTGTGCATGCAGAAGGTCCCATGTTCAATCCCCAGCAACATTTCCAGGTAGGGCTGGGCAAAGATCTGTGCCTGAAACCCCGGACCAAAAACCTGACTCAGTATGAAGTAGCTTCCAAATGGGCCTGTTAGCTGCGTGTGCATTCAGTGAAAGGATCATGCATTGCTAAGAATAACAAGAGGCCGTTTTTATTTATTTCCAGGAGTCTGAATAAAGAAGGTGCTGAAACGAGAAAGACAAATAGAATATTGTGTTACAGAGAGAGATTCCATTTGGAAGAAGAGAGGACGGCCGGCTTCACCTATTCTTCCTATGAAATATATAGCCTCCCTGTTGCTGCCGTCTCCTTTATCTGTCCTCCCAACAGGGCAGAGCAAGAAAATAAATGGTTGTCTGTGCAATTTTCTTTCCAAACAAGAGATATTTACTCATGCACGCTTTTATGCAAGAAATCAGTGGTGCGGAAGCTGACAGAAGGCCCTTGTGTAATCTGAAAGGAGTTCAGCTAGGTCTGACTAGATTTGGTTAAACTGTCATGCAGTGGGACCCTGTGATTAGAGATGTCTAAGGAATGCGATCTTTGCAAAGTCTGCTATGAACTGACTTGATCCACACAATCCACACATATGTGTGGATCGAGATGTAGCTGTGCATTGGATTATGCCCTTCCTAAGGGAATTCATAAGTAGGACTTTAGTCAAACAGCCCTCTCTCCCTCTCCCAAGTTGTGCTCCACAGCAACTGGTACTCAGAGACATGCTATCTCTGATTCATGGCTAATAGCCACTGGTAGCCTTACAATCCTCCATGAATTTATCTAACCCCTTTGGAAGACAGGCAAGGCAAGATGGTGGTTGTCACTTCATTTCATGGCAGCAAATTCCCAAGATTATTTTCCCCAATGCAGTGAGTTTTTGTATGCTCCTTTCTATACCATTTTCATGAAAACATGCATTTTATGCACACTTTCCCCTAATATAATAATGTGATACAAAACAACGTGATATGATGCAATAAAATACAATACAATTTGTACACACCTGGGGCTGGTTGATGGCAGACTGAGGTGGATGGGGCATAACCCTACTTTCTGATGTTAAGAGCTGTTCAGCAGTGGAACAGAGTACCTCAGAAGGTAATAGAATCTCCATCAGAGGTTTTTCAACCAATGTTGGATGGCCATCTGTCAGGAATTCTTTACTGTGATCTCTGCATTGCAGGGAATTGGACTAGATGACCCCTGGGGTCCCTTCCCATTCTATGATTCTATAGCCACTCTAATGGGATTAGTCTCCATTGCTTGCAACATTCTCCTGAAACAGCAGGAGGAGCAACTCACTTCTAAGAAATGGCTTTGGCCAGATGTTGACAGCCTGAAAAGCCTTCTGGAAGAGGATGCAGCTGGCCAAGTCATTCAATGCCTAAAGGAGGAAAGACTGTCAGAATTTAAGGAGATAAGAAGAGTCCTGCTGGATTAGGACAATGGTCCATCTAATCCACCACCCTCTTCTTCTCACAGGGACCAAGCCGATGCCTGTGGGGAAGCCCGCAAGCAGAACCAGAGTGCTCTCCTCACTTGCAGTTTTCAGCATATAGGCATATAGAATCAGGCAATGGAGGTAGAACATAGCCATTGTGGCTAGTAGCCATTGATACCACAGCTAGATAAAGAGCAGCATTAAGTGCACCATCTTTCTCACGGTGGGAGGTGGCATGGGCAGGATCAATGCATTCAACAGAGAGGAGAATGCAGGGCAGGGGGGAGGGAATAATCAGCACTCTGTTCCTGTTTGCAGTGCCAGTTCTCATCTATGTTTAACACACCACTGCTGTCTCTGCTAGTGACCGGCTTTGTGCAGAAGTAAATTGCTTCTCTCTGCCCGTTGTCGGCTGCCACCTGCATTTCTAATACAGCAGTCCTCGGAGCGAAATCCATTCCACCACGATCTCCCCCATTAAACTGCAAGTCTCTAAAGCTGGGAAATTTTCAAGAGGCACTTCTTGTCGTTTTAAAGGGTACACCTACGGACCACTCAACACTTTGCCACTGTGAAAGGGGGGAGGGAGGAAATGCCGACTGATCAAAAACCCTTGGCACTCCCCTGGACATTCTGCAGTCATTTACGCCAAGGAGGACTATTCAGGTTCATCTTGATATTTCGATTTAAGCAACTTTCGGAGGGTAAGTCTGGTCTTACCAATTTTGCCTGCTGTGTGGGAGAGGTCATTTGTCTGCTCTCAGTTCCCAATAACACATCCTGTGCAGGTGAGAGGTAGTGGCACCTGCAGGGTACTTTGGATAACTTTATGGAACATCTGTGTTCAAACACAGTAGCACACCTGTTACTGGGGAACAAAAGTAAAATATGACTACAGTCAAACCTCGGGTTACAGACGCTTCGGGTTGCGCGATTTCGGGTTGTGCACCACGCCAAACCCGGAAGTACCAGAACGGGTTACTTCTGGATTTCAGCACTTGCACATGTGCAGAAGCACCACAACATGACCCGCACATGTGCAGACCCGCTGCGGGTTGCAGGCGCTGTGGGTTGCGAACGTGCTTCCCGCATGGATCATGTTCGCAGCCCGAGCGTCCACTGTACTGTTGCCCTCCTATTCTGCTTCTGGGCTCATGCTCTTTAAGTCTCACTGCCCCCACCCATATTTTTGTACTTCTGCAAACCTTGAGGGTTCCACAACTTCCACTAACATCTCCATCTTCTGTGTGGAAAGTGACACAAGGATTGGCCGCTGGAAAATGGGTTTGCTATTCGGGATGGACCAGTAGTTGACAGTGTGATGAGGCAAAGGTGCTTCCCTGACCTCCCAGCAACTGAGTGGCTGATGTAAGCATGGGTGAAGAAGTGAGGAGGTGGCAAGGAGGGTGGCACAGTGTACACACACCACCAAGAGCATCAAACTTCCTCTGCTATCATGTTGGCAACTCATGGCCTCTCTGCTGCCTCCCCTTCCCTCTCTCCTAGGAAGCAGCAATGACTCACCAGCTAGGAGGCAACAGGGACTAGCAGGGCTCTGATGACTGTGTGGTGGAGGCAGCAGGGCAGAGGCTGACCCAGCGATTTATGGAGGTTTGTGCCACCTGCGAGGCAGGAGCCAGGGCTGGAGGAAGCAGAAGAGTTGGAGCAGTCAGAAGTTGTGGAAGCAGAGGAAGAGGCTGTTTAGGTGCGGGGCGGGCTGGTTACTGTAAATCCCTGCTGCCCCGTGCCCCACCATTTCCTAAAACCAGGAGTGGCTTGAAGAGGCAAGTGCAGAGGCAACTCCCATGTAGGAAAAGTCATTGGTTGCTTGCCCACATTCCATCAAACAGGGCTACTTAAGCCTGGGAGGGGTGTGTGGTCCCACTGCTGCTTCAACTGTCCAGCCAGGGCACAAGCTTGGAACGTTCATGCCAGCTATGTAGCCGCTAGAAGCACAGGTGCATGTTGTTTTCAGTGCACCTTAGGAGCTGCTGTAAGTGTGTGCTGTTATAATAAAGAATTGAAGCACGGGCCATTTGTCCTCCATCATGGGGTGTGTGCAGGGCAGGAGGTCTGGTAAAGATGTCCACCCCACCACGCTGCCCACTACTGAGATGGAACACTCTATTACAGTTGCTCATTGCCCCAGACTTGAGTATATTTTGCAACATTTCCGCATCTATTTGCTGAGACTGCACCAAAATTGTGTATGCATTTCCACACACATTTCCCCATGGTTTTTGGTTTGCAGTGTTGCCCTATATATGCATTCCTACAATCAGCCCCTGCCCCAATAGAATGCCTTTCTTTTTTCTTTTCTTTTCTTTTTTTTGCACACTATTTTCACAAATACACCCAGTTTTGATATGCATTTGTGTGTGAGTGTGGCTGAAGAACACCATTGCGAAAACCTGGAGCAGCATGGATTTCAAAGGACAGCTGTGCTTTGGTTCCTGTGTTGGCCAGGAAATGTGAATTAGGGAGGTTCACATTAAAATGCAAACCAGAAAGGCTTTTCTCATTCGTCGCTATTTGCTATTAGTATATAGGATCCTGGCACTTAGCATCTCAAGGATGCAAGCTTGTTAAAAACCAAAAAGGAGGGGAGAGAAACACTAAAATGAACAAAAGCAGCCACCACACACAAACAAAACAGGGTGATTTTGTGTGTGCCATCCCTGCTTTTCATTAGCAAAGAGGACACTTATCAGAACACAGGCAGCAAATTAGGCTTGCATCACCACCACCTTTCCTTTGCACCCCAGTTTTTAAAGCATATTTAAAAGCCCAGTGAGCCTCCCTCTACCCAGACAGCCCTGGGGGAACAGAGAAGGAGCGGGAATAGGAATCTGTCTCTCCTGTTTATTCCACAGGCAGAGGGTTGCCTCAGATCAGGAGAGTTAGGGAGCTGTGTCTTCTCCCGTGCAGCCGGCTTCATGTTCACAGAGGAAATTGATATTTGCTGCAAATTATTTTGGATGATTTACTGGAATGAATTAACTCCCCGGAACGTGGGGGGAATTTGAGTGATGGCATCTCCCCCACTCCCCAATCCTGTATTTACATGGCCAGCCTTCTGCATGGGTGAGTGTCATGAACTAAGCATCCAATCATGGGAGACAGTTAAGGAAGAAGCAGAAGAAAAGACCCAATGAACTGTGCCTCAGTGTCCCTTTGTGTGCCAGTGATTATAATATTTCTACCAACCATGGTAAGAAGCTGTTAGCATGATCCTTGGGGGAATTGCATGTCATTATGAGGGTATCTGTGACTTTACTCTGTCAGCTTCATGAAACAAAACCACAGAGCTGGGTGGAACACTTCTTTCTCAAGTTTTGCAGGAAAAATTGTCTAGGTCAAGTCAAGTGTAGCTTAAGAAAGTAGAGTGGATCGACACCTGCAGCAGAATGATGGGATAAGAGTCCTAAGATGAATAATGAATGGTACCACTTCAGGTTGCCGGGGGCGGATGAGAGGATACAGTTTTTGGATGCTTCTCCACCTTTAGAAAAAAAAATCAATGCAAATAGAAAACAAATACAGCAGGGAAAACTGTGGTTAGAGCTTCTCTCTTTGCTAGTTTTCTATCTGCGGAGAAGGTGGTGAACTCTCCTTCCAACTCTCCTCAGAAGGTGGTGGGGATGGAAGATGCAGCCAACTTGTTTTCTGCTCTCCCAGAGGAGAATCTGACTAAACATTAAACAGAACGTTCTGATTGTTAAGAGCCAGAGGCACCAGCTTGTGAAAGTGATGGGGGTGGGGACGTTGAAACACATTATGTCCTGATGTCCCGACATCACGTGTGTGACGTCAGGATGTCGGGAGGAGCTGGGGGTAGAGCTGATCACACAGCCATGAGGCTCAGTAGCTGGAGCTCATCCTCTGCCTCCTCTTGGCACCAACACCAGCAGGAGGCTGCTTCGACCTTCCTTCCCCTCTACAGTAGGATGAGAAGGAGAAGCCGGCCGCTGAAGGCATGTTGCACTCTGCTCCACACTAGGAGCACCACTTGCCAATGGCCCATCCACTCCAGCATCCTCTTATCACAGTGGCCAACCAGAAGCCTGTGGGAAACACGCAAACAGGACTGGAGCACTGGAGCTGTCTCACCCCTTGGGGCTTCCAGCAGCTGGTAATCAAAAGCATTGCTGCCTCCAGCAATGGAGGCAGAAGAGCACAACAACCATCATGCCTATTAGTCACTGACAGCCATCCCTTCCATGAATTCCATGAATTGCAACCCTCTTTTAAAACCATCCAGAGGAAAGAACCCTGGTTTTGGGCTCCATTCTTCCTCCCAAAAGCGTTTGCCTCATGGCTTAGAAAGGAACCCTCGTAGATGAAGTCAAGAGCTCCATCTCAGCTGCTATCTTGTTCCTGATAGTGGCCAAAAGCAGAGTGTCAAGGCAATATGCTCCTGTGGCAGGAGAAAGATGCAGATTGGTCCCATTTTGGGGGATTTCACACCCAGCCACTCTCCTTGTAAAACAAAGGCATTGCATATTCACTCAGGATGTTTAAGTGCAGGCAAGCAGGAAGTGCTTCCAGGTTCTTAATTGCCCATCATTCTGCATTTAAAAGCACCTTCAATTATCATTTGATTACCTTGTAAAAGTAGATCTTTGTTGCTCAATTTGCATTTTGCTAGCAGAAATAAGGCAGCTCACCCAAAGGAACTCTTTAAGTGGATCCAGTTGTAGATAGGTAGCCGTGTTGGTCTGCCATAGTCAAAATAAAATAAAAAAAATCCTTCCAGTAGCACCTTAAAGACCAACTAAGTTAGTTCTTGGTATGAGCTTTCGTGTGCATGCACACGAAAAGGTATCTGAAGAAGTGTGCATGCACACGAAAGCTCATACCAAGAACTAACTTAGTTGGTCTTTAAGGTGCTACTGGAAGGAATTTTCTTTAAGTGGAGTAACTCCTCCCTGCCCATTCCAGGGGTGCCTTGGCATTCAATGTTTTCCTCCACTTGCCTTCTAGTGCTGGTGAGGAACTGAGGTTCTAACTCAGCAGCAGAGCATCTGCATTGCAGACAGAAGGTCTCAGATTTAATCCTTTGCATCTCCAGGGATGGTCATGCCTGCCTGAAATCCCCTGCTGGTCAGTGTGGACAGTACTGACCCAGGTGGACCACTACTCTGACATGATGAAATGTAGCTTTGACTGTTCTTATACATGCACTTTAATTTATGGCGAGGCTTGGTGCACCTCTCTGTTCCCACAATATGTTTTCATCTTCTGAAGCCTGTGCAAACCTCTGATCATGAGCAAAGTTGTTGTCTCAGGACCTCAAGGGTCAAAAAATGGATAGCCTTGTTGTTTATTTCAGGACTGAGGGGAAGGGGAGGGGCGGGTGTCTCCATGCATTTGGAGAGAGAAAACTGCAGTTCCAGCAGGGGTCTTGTGCCCATGAAGAATGTGAAGGCATTCTTACGACTCCCGGCAAAACATAAGCAGAGGGAAAGCTCCCTTTATATAACAATTACACACACATATTATATATCAGCGACCTCAGACCAAACCTGAAGCATTAAGGTCTGGCTTAATTGTTCATTGTTCCCCATTAAACAGATCTATAAATCTCTCGATGTGTGTTTTTCCTGGGGGAGGAGCGAGGATGTCAGAGGTAATGTAAGGACAGGTAGAAAAATGGCCAAAGAACTGAGCAGCAGAAATCTTTTGAATGCCACTATAGTTCCAGCAGCTGCAAGGAAGCACACGCAGAACTTGCAGACCTTCAATTCCTTAAACTTCTCCCCAATGGTTGTGCCCAATCCAGTGGCGTAGCGTGGGGGTGCAGGGGGGCCGGCCGCACCGGGCGCAACAACTGGGGGTTAGGGGGCGCAAATCCATGGGTTAGGGGCGCAAATTACTTGCCTTGCCCCGGGTGCTGACAACCCACGCTACGCCACTGGCCCAATCCCTGTCACTACTCAGACAAGACCCATTGAAATGAATAGACATTGCTAAATTTGTTCATTAATATCTATGGGTCTACTCCAAGTAGAACTTAGTTTATATGACCCAGAGGATTTTATTTTTTAGACTGCCCATACATATGCAAACACTGCAGTTTTCCCAGTGAGTAAGCCATGGATACTCATTTCCCTCCTACTCAATATCTAGTATACATTCATTCATAGAATCATAGAGTTGGAAGGGACCCTGAGGATCATCTAGTCCAACCCCCTGCAATGCAGGAATATGCAGCTGCCCCATTCAGGGTTCGAACCTGCAACCTTGGCATTATCAGCACCACACTCTAACCAACTAAGCTGTCTGATTCATTCATTCATTTATATCCTACTCTTCTTCCAAGTCACTAAAGGTAGCATATAATGGTCTCCCCCTCTCCATTTTCCCCCTGTGAGGTAGGTTAGCCTGAAAAGGGATTTGAACTCTGGTATCCCAGGTTCTAGCCAAACACTCCAGCTACTAAACTGCAGACAGACTCCCTGTGACTATTGTTTCATTTAACCAGTCTGGCCAATATCGATAGCTCTACAGTGGTACCTCGGGTTACATACACTTCAGGTTACATATGCTTCAGGTTACAGCCTCCGCTAACCCAGAAATATTACCTTGGGTTAAGAACTTTGCTTCAGGATGAGAACAGAAATCGTGCTCCGGCGGCGCGGCAGCAGCAGGAGGCCCCATTAGCTAAAGTAGTGCTTCAGGTTAAGAACAGTTTCAGGTTAAGACTGGACCTCTGGAACAAATTAAGTACTTATCCCGAGGTGCCACTGTATTAAGCTTGAATTTTAACAACAGCAATACCCAGATTCCTTTCTAGATTGACAGCAAACCCAAGGCTTGTATCCAACATAGCGCTAAGTATACGTCCCATCAGTGCAAGGATTTACACTTGTGCAATGAAAATCCCCCCTTTCTTCCCTTGTCCACCCCCAATGTGTTCTTGGATCTTCTCAGTGGCGTAGCAAGGTCAGGTGATACCCAGTGTGGAAAATTTCTTTTTACACTTGCAGTGTAAAAAGACTGGCTGTGATCTACCCATTGTCATTGGCAGGAGTTGTTGAGCTTTTTTAGGGGAGGGTTGGCAAAAGTTGTTTAGCTTTTCGGGAGGTTACAGGGTTTGGGTCCTGAGTTAACGGAGCTCCTGCTTCCCTCCACCTTCCTTTGCTCACCTTCCTTCTTCTCGTCTTCTCCCTCCCTTCATACCTCCCCCAGCAGCCCGGGAGCACGGGGCTGTCAAAACGAAGGGGGAAGGCCACCGGAAAAGTGGTGCAGCTCCCTCCCTTCCCCCAACGTCTCAGGGTAGGCAGGTGTCGTGGGTGGAAAGTGCACCAAGTGTCACCCCCCTCAGAGGTGATACCCAGGGTGCTCCGCCCCCACCTTGCTCCGCCCCTGGATCTTCTCCAACCCTCAGAAGCAGATTTGGAGAGAGAAAAGAGGGTAGACATTCCATCACGCAAGCATAAATTATTGCACTGATGGGACACACACTCAGTGCTACATTGGATAAAAAAGATCTGAACTCATGACTCTATCACAGGGCTAGAAGCCAAAGCACCACACACAGGTCAAGTCAGGACCGCAGCCTGTCTCATGAGACTGGGACTTGCACATGATACCGCCACACACACACACCCCTGAGACAGCTCACGGCATGTTTGGCTCCACAGGTTGCCAAAGCAAATCAAGTGTACCCTACGATGTGGCAAATCTCTCCTGGGGCCCTGCAAGTGCGGAGACCCAGTCCCCTGACATGTTGCACATTAGTGTTTCATGACAAGGATCTGACAGGAGGCATAATGCCTTGTGGGGAGATAAGGAGGGGAAGGGGCAATCTCAGCCCCCAGGAACCCTCTCCCACACTGTGCAAAGGCAGGCACAGCAGGCAGAGATGCTTAACAGCCGCTGGCGTGAGGCAAGGGGAAGCGTGACTTCTGTCCTTTCCAGATCATTACAGAAACGATGACATTTATCAGGAAGGAACATTGGGCACCAGGCATCCAGTCGTGCAGGCTGTTTGTGCAAAGAGTTGACAGGGGAGAGCGGTGGATCAGGGCTAGATCACCTGCTTTGCGGAAGGTCTCATCCCCAGCATCTCCAGGTAGGGCAGCAAGAAAATTCTCTCTCTGCAGAGCTGCTGCCAGTTAGTACACTGAGTTAGGGGGACCCACGGCCTGACTATGTATAGAGCAGCGTCCTGGGTTCCTAACCAATGTGGCCTGGTGTCCCCTGTTGCATAAGGGAAATGCTACCAAAGCACATTTTGCAAATTCCTTAATGATGATGAACCAAGACCTAAGGGCAGTGGAATATGTGACCCTGTAGGCACTGTTGAGTTCCCAATTTCTTCCACTCCTGGCCATTGGCCATGCTGGCTGTGGCTGATGGGAGCTGGAGTCCAACTACACTTGGGAGAATCAGTTCTATGATTCACTGCAGCCCACCAACTGCAATTTAATGTAATTTAAATCTTTGTTGGAAGCCGCCCAGAGTGCCTGGGAAAACCCAGCCTGGGAAAACCCAGCCAAATAATAAATTTATTATTCTTATTCTTATTCTTATTCTTATTCTTACTCTTCAACTGCACACCTTTCAAGTGTCCCTATTTTCCAGGAACAGCCCTGGATTTACAACTATATTCTTATATATGTTGCAAGCTGGCCAGAGTGGCTGGGGCAACCCAGTTAGATGGGTGGGGAATAAATAATAAAATGATAATGATGAAGATGGAATAGAACGTCCCTATTTTCATCAGAGAAATGTTGGAGGGTATGCAACTGAGGTGGTAATGGCCTAAAAAGAGAAAAGATTAGGCCAGAATCATTGCCTTGTATCAACTCAGACCATTTGTCCATCTAGCTCTGCATTTTCTTCACAGATTGGCAGTGATTCTTCAGGATTTCAGGCAGGGAGAAACTCAGAGCTCTCCTGGTAGAGTGTAGGGACTGAACCTGGGATTGTCTGCATGCAAAGCAGATGAGCCACAGCTCTTTTCCAATTCATGGGAGGAAAGGTTTATTGATGGCCAATAGCAACGAATGTAGCATCCATGCATGGAAGGGTACCTAAGTCTCATATGACAGGGATGAACATCCACAGAAGGCCATCACTTTCCATCCAGGACAGACCTTGTTTGAGAGCCCCTCAGAGGCATCTCACCAGCTGGCTGATTTTGAAAACAGGGTCCTGGAGTAACTACCTACAACACATTCATCTGACTGAGTTCAACCATACTTACATTCTATAGGTTTGCACTGCAAAAAACAAAACAAAACCACTAGTTGCTGCAATGGTTAGGTGATGATAGATATGCTGTTGTGCTTTAATTTTACCCTTGAGGGGCTGTATGAATTCACTCAACTCTCATAGAATGCGAAGGAAGCCAAAGATAACCACTTAAACATGTATGCAAAAGGAGCTCAGCGGAGACAGTGCAGGTATGATTTGGACGTGTCTCAGTAGAGCTGTAAATGTACGGGTTGGTTGCATCCCTGGGCTGAAGAGGCCTGGTTTCATATCCTTACTCAACCGCAAAGCTCACTGGCTGACCTGAGGCCAGTCACTGTCTCTCAACATAACCTACCCCATAGGGTTGTTGCGAAGATGAAATTGGGGGGGGGGTTATTTACAACACTGTGAGCTTCATGGAGAAAAAGCAGAATGCAAAGTAATGTGATTTAATCCGCCATATTGATGGCTATTGTTTTGGCCCCATAAGAAAGGTTCTGCAGATCCTTCTCCCTTCTGAGTGTTTCAGTGGCCTTTTTGATAGGAGCGTAAAGCACTCCATGCGAGCTATTGGGATGCTAGTGGCAGACAGCTACTCTGATTTACACTTGTGCCTGCAGGACAGTCAGGCATGGCCTACTCGATTCTCTTGCGGTTTGGTTTATGTGTAGCCCATACATAACTGTCTAGGTGCTGCAAACACTTCTGAAATAAGCATGAAAATTGGTTTCCAGGCTCCAGCAGTTTCTAAATAATGGATGTTTAAGATAATAAAAAAGTAGTGACACAAAGTGGGTTCGAGGAGGATGGAATGGTGTCTGTATAAACCTTGGAGACGGAGTCTGGGGAAAATCAAATCCACACAGGGCAACAGGGCATCAATAAAAATAGAATTGAACCATTCGGGGGGGGGGATAGATGACAAAAGGGAAATAAAGGCATTGTTTGAAGCCTAGCTTCCTCTTTCCCTCTCCATTCCGCAGGAAGCTTCACTTCTCTTTCTAGTTCATCTGATGGCTAGGGATGGGGGAAGAAATCCAATCTTGCCTGCATTTTAGCAAGAAATTACCTAATCCACGCTTGTGAAACTAATGAAATCAAAACACAATTATGCTGCAAAATTCACACGTCTCCGAATCTTGCAATTCGGTTCTCCAACCAACCAATGTGTACACAGATGCACATGTTAGGAGCAAGCGTACATGAAAAAAATGCACATCTTGAAAACAGCAAATAAAAACACATCGTATGAGAGGAAGTTGTTTGTAACAATGTGAACTTTAAAGAGACTGCATACCAAAATGTGTAGATTTGCTCTAAAATGGTGATGAATGAAGAAACAAATTTAAGACTAGAAATGTCAGAAGCTGAAATTGACTGATTTTCTCATCCCCCACCTGATGAAGATGCAGTACCTTCCAACAGGGCAAAACTGGAAATGAAGCATGGACTGGACTTTGGAGACATCCATTCACAGACCAGTGTGGTGTAGTAGTTAGAGTATTGGACTAGAACCGGTGAGATCAGAGTTCAAACCCCCATTCAAGCCATGAAGCTTGACCCTTGGGCCAGTCACTGCCTCTCAGCCTAACCTACTTCACATATATGCTACTTTCAAGGTGTGCGTTTCACAGGGTTGTTGTGGGAATTATAGGGGGGGGGGAACTATGTATACCACATTGAGCTCCTTGCAGAAAGAGGTGGGATATAAACACAGTTTATAACAACAAACAACAACTGAGATGGAGCAGGAGCCACAAGCCAGCCTCACCAGGTGGTCCTTGCCAGGTGGATGTAAAGCATCTTATTCTGTAAACCCCATTGCTAGACAACTACCAAGAGCAAGAACAAGCAAAATAGCACGTGTGAAGCTGGAATTGGAACCTTTATTGTTGCCATTAACTTCTGCAAGGAATTTGCCAGTGAATTATCAAACCATAATCATGTATATGTCGGCATCAGCTAGAACATGCTGTGCCGGGGGAGGGGGGGAGAAAAGATGGAGGGCGTTAATAATCCCTACCATTGAGGAATGGGAAAGTAAAGTTGATGATTGCACAGTTATGTCTAAATTAACCAATTATGTGATAATATGAGGAGGAAGATAGCGAGAAAAACACATTTCTGAGTGGATGGGAACTGTTGAATGCTGGCAGAACAGAGTGCACATTTCCACAGACGCAACACATTTATCTGGTTTATTACATTTAATTTACTGATATTGTTAGGTTGTTGTTTTTCTCCTCTGCATCTATATAATTAGGTTTGTGAAACCGTTATGTATAAGACAAAGTTTGAGAAATCTTTTCTTTTGATCAGGTCATCTTGAAGGCAGGGTGCCTAGTTGTCTCTTGTCAACATGCTGGTGGTACATGAAACACCAAAATGCAAGGAGACATAGAAATATCACCTCACTGGACCAGACTGAAGAGCCATCTCTTCTAGCACTGACAAACAAGATGCCTCTGGGAAAAATCAAAAGCCAGGCATGAAGGAGATCAGACAGCCTCTGTTATTGTTTTTGTCTCAAATATTTAATAAGTCAGAGGTAGACTGCCATGGCAGATGAACTGTCTGTTCTTAGGGAAGTGGTGCGTGTTTGGTAAAAGCACAGAGCGGCCTGGTTTGAACATCATAGTAAGGCAAACTATGACACACTGAGACCATGCAAATGGCCTGGCTCCCAGAGAGGAACCCTGCTTTCCCCTGGGGCTGGGAATAGGTGCAACTAACTGTTCAATCCCCATAATATTTTGTGGGGAGCGGCATGCCTGCTGTTGGTGACACTAACCAGCAACCCAACCCACCTGGCCAGTCCTTTGATCTACCATCAGTTTGATTAGACTCATCACCTCCTTCCTTCCTAGAGGAAGAGAGGGAGGCAGAGACCCATACCAGGACTGGGGTGGGTGGGTGCATATGGGTTCCCTTTGGGTCCAACCTGTTTCACCTCTGATGCTGGGTGGGGATGTGATTGAAAGCCTTCTATATAGCCTGGATAGCTCAGTTGATTACGGCATGGTGCTGATAACACCAAGGTTGCAGGTTTGATCACTGTATGGGATGCTAGATGCGACCCCACCCCCCTTCAGCTCTCCTGCCCCACTAAATGAGCTTTCCTGGGGTAAGCAGCAGGGGGGAAAGGAAAAGGAAAAACAGACTGAAAGCATGGGGGGGGGGGAAGTAAGCGTCCCTGAGTCCTATTCTGCCTCCCCAAGTTTGTTGCACCCAAATACTGCTAATGTTTGAAATGTACAGTATTTCCTAATTTCACAACTTTATTTCTTATTTATTTATTTATTTATTTATTTATTTATTTATTATTAACAAGGTCCTGTTTAGACTTCAACAGGACCTTGTTAATAATAATAATAATTTATTATTTATACCTCGCCCATCTGGCTGAGTTTCCCCAGCCACTCTGGGCGGCTCCCAATCAGTGTCAAAAACAGTACAGCGTTACATATTAAAAACTTCCCTGAACAGGGCTGCCTTAAGATGTCTTCTGAATGTCAGGTAATTATTTATCTCTTTGACATCTGATGGGAGGGCGTTCCACAGGGCGGGCGCCACTACCGAGAAGGCCCTTTGCCTGGTTCCCTGTAGCCTCACTTCTCGCAATGAGGGAACCGCCAGAAGGCCCTCGGCGCTGGATCTCAGTGTCCGGGCTGAACGATGGGGGTGGAGAAGCTCCTTCAGGTATACAGGACCGAGGCCGTTTAGGGCTTTAAAGGTCAGCACCAACACTTTGAATCATGCTCGGAAACGTACTGAGCCAATGCAGATCTCTCAGAACCAGTGTTATGTGGTCTTGGCGGCCACTCCCAGTCACCAGTCTAGCTGCCGCATTCTGGATAAATTGCAGTTTCCGGGTCACCTTCAAAGGTAGCCCCACGTAGAGCGCGTTGCAGTAGTCCAAGCGTGAGATAAAGACGCCTTAGTCAATTACTCACAAGAGAGTCATAGCCAATGGATTGATCAGTCAATAGGCAAATGTATGCCAATTTAATATCCAAGTAAAGACAATAGTTTCGAAGCATGCTGAAATATAACAAAAAGTTACACACTGCAGGAACCATCTTAAAGGAGACAGAAGGGGCAACTGCTCCTGTCTCCTGCAGTTATTTTGAAGGAAAGTATTTTTAATTCTCCTTTCTTTCTTTTTTTAAAGGAAATCTTCTGATCAGCTAATCAAGGACAGGTTTTGATACGATTTGTTGACGTTTCATCTAACTGACTGACAAAACACTGCCGCACCGGTTATTTTGCATGTGACATTTCAAACTCAAAAATATCATTCTAAATGTAAATTTGAATTTTATCGCAAAATTTCAAGTCCAAATTTGAAGGCAGCTCTTGATTGTTTTGACAGGCATTGATTATGAAAAGTTATAATCTGTTTGCTGTCAAATACTCCTCCACACACTAAAACACCATTACATGACGAGTATCACATTCTGATAAATATCAGGTGCATAAAATGTGTAGGAGTGAAAATGTCACAGGGCAGAGAATGGAACTGAGGCCAAATCCACCCCCTCCACCCCATCCCACAGGATTTTCCATCTAGCCCTCAACTTGTCTCTGTTCCTGAGACCACCTGTACACAATTAGCATCTTATCTAATTCTCCCACCCTGAGATTTGGGCCAGAAGCTCAATATGTGGGGCATAGGTTAGTGTTTGCTGGTACATCTTTGAATGATACGCAGGATACAAATGGCTGGTATCCAACTAAAGAAACTACTTCTTCAAACAGTGCATAGTTAAGCTATGGAATTCTCTAGCACAGGTGGCAGTGATAGCTACCAACCTAGATGGCTTTCAAAGAGGATTAGACAAATTCATGGATAAAAGGGTTACTAGCCATTACGACTATGTTCTGGAGGCAGCAATGAATCTGAATGTCTGTTTTTGTCAACCAAAGGGAGGGGCAGTGCTCTTGTGCTTGAATCCTGCTTGTGGGTTTCCTATTGGGGCATCTGGTCGGCCACTGTGAGAACAGGATGCTGGACTGGGTGGGTGATGATTGGCCTGATCCAGCAGACACCTCTTATGCTCTTAACATGCTGCGTCAGCATAAAGATTTTCATGTACACAGTGGAACGTCCCTCCGCTCCCATCCCCCTGCACCCTCCCAAAATCTGCTCTGGAGGGTTGGAGGATTTCCTAGAACATATTTAGGGAGTGCAAGGTGGGAGTGAGTAGTCTCATAGTGCAAGCAGAAATCCTTGCACTGATGGAATGCATTTGTTAGATACCACCCAATAGTAACAACGAACCCCCCCCCCCCAGCCAAGATGATCAAGGGTCTGGAGACCAATCCTTATGAGGAATGGTTGAGGGAGCTGGGTATGTTTAGGCTAGGAAAGAGAAGACTGAGAGGAGATACAACAGCCATCTTCTGATATTTAAAGCTCTGTCACATTAAGGATGGACCAAGTTTGCTTTTTTTTTCTTGCTGCAGGGGCTAGGGCCTGAAGCAATGGACTCAAGTGTCAGGGACTGGACATCGGAGGAGGAATGGTGGAGGGCAGAGGAGAGGAGGGCAGTCTAGAATTACAAAGGTGGTCTGCAGAAGGTCATGACTCTGAGACAGAAGAAAGGCAAAGCTGGGAGGTAATGGAAGAGGAGGAAGGGGAAGCAGCAGAGCCAGAGCAGCTGGCTCACACATTATCATTAGACAGCATTCCTGACCCCCCCTTCTCCTAGAACCTGGCATGCATTGAGAGTAGCAGAACAGAAAGCTCAGAGGCAGAGAGCACAGATCAGCCAGCGCAGGGATGACGTAGAATAGGAGAGACAGAGGGGGTGGGACTTTACTGGGAGCAACACCATTATTTAAGAGGGGCGACATTGCTATGTCTGTGTGAATCTTGAATAAAAGACTTGGTAGAAACTCTTCTTTTTCATCTGCTTCTTGGCTGCCACAGTGGGAAGAATCAAATTTATGTTATAAGAAAGGAGATTCAGGAAGAACTTTCTGACAGTAAGAGCTATTTGGCAGTGGAATGGACTCCCACAAGAGGATTCTGCAGCATAGTGGACCCTGACATTGGACCATATAACAATCATAACTAGCAGGTATTAACAGACCATGTCCCTGAGATGTTCCCTGCTTGAAGTCTTATCAGCCCCAAAGATCCCCCTCTCTCACACACACACAAATGTCAAATGTTTGGGGTTGTTTCCAGTGCTATTTCTATCCAAGAGTAGACCCATTGAAGTTGGTAGATATTACTAATTTAGGCTTGTTAATTTCAAGGGAACTACTCTGGAGCAAAACTTAATTGAATACTCACCTTGGTGAATATTCACCCAGATGATGTGAGTGATGAGAGAAGAGCTGGAGAGATTTTCGGCGCGAAATAAATGCCCACAGCAGATAATTTTTCAAGAGCCAATTTTGTCTCAGCTCTGGAGAGCGACAATTTCTCCCAGCCCCTTTTGGAGTCCTTTCCCCGTGACAGTCCCACAAAAGGGACCAACAAAAGCTCAAAGCGAAAACACACACTTTTAATTATAAGAAGTGGGCTGCCTCCGCATGTCACCCAAATTATATACACGTGTCGTAATTCACTCAGCGGGGCTTTTTGCCAATGTCAGCAAAATGAAAAGAGTTTCAATTACAGCCTTTGAATCGGAGGCCTGCGTATTGTTATTTATAATACAATGCATCCTGATGGCCGGGGAAAGAAAAGGAAGAGAGATGTACAGATGCTGGGGGGGGGATACCGTCCATCTTGGCAGTTAATTGAAATGCCTGCGCCTTCTTGAGATTGCTTCTTCTGGCCTCCATGACATTGGCTGGTGGGACATACCTGTTGTGTAGCGGGAGAGGGAGAATGAACACCTGTGGAAGGAATAGACTTGTCAACGGAAGACAGCTTCCATCCCCTGCAGATCAAATAGCCCAGCAGCAGCACAATGCTGCCTTTGAAATGAACCTCGGGCGGACGCCATCCAGACTGAGCTGTGAGGTTCTGATTGCTTCCTGAAGTGCTATCGGGGGCCTCGAGAGTCCCATTGGCTTGAAGTCACTCTTCACCCAAATTCCAGACTACAAACTTCTCCCTGGTGAAGTGTTTGAACCAGGTCCTCTTTTCCACACCAGTAAGCAGGGTGAAACAACCCATTTTTCTCTTATTTCTGCGATTATTTCCACTCTGTTGATGTGCAAGATCACACATGCACAGCATATACCTCCCAAATTAAATGTGTGGTTTTTGCAATGGCAGGATTTTATAAGCGGTGCTGACATTTTAGTATGAATGGACCAGTATGGATGGAGCAGACAGCCCCATTGGCTACTCATTTAGGTGGGAAGGGCATAATGGGGCTAAAATTAGGGTGCGGCTGAGGTGGGGTTTCTGTTTTTAATTACGGCAACCTACACTGTCACCTGTTATTTAATAGTGTAAGAAAAGCTTGCTGGGCCAAGCCAGTGGCCTATCTAGTCCAGCTTCCTGTTCCTACATTAGCCAATCAGATGCCCATGGGAAACCTGCAAGCGGGATTAGAGCACAAAAGCGCTCTCTCCTTATGTGGTTTCTGGCAACTGGTATTCAGAAGCACTGCTACTTGCAATGGTGGAGGCAGAGTGTAGTCACTGTGGCTAGTAGCCATCGAGAGCCTTCTCCTCCATGAATTGGTCTTTGACTCTTCGAAAGCCATCAAATTGGTTACCATCACTGCCTCCTGTGGGAGCCAGTTTCACAATGCATGGCATGAAGAGGTCCTGTTACGAGAGGTAGAAAAGCTTTTTTCTATCCACTTTCTCCATGCCATACATGATTTTATTAACTTCTTTCATGTGACCTCTTGCATGCATTTTCTCTAAACCGAAAAGTCCCCAACGTTGCAACCTTTCCTCACAGAGGAGTTGCTCCACCGCCTCGATCAATTTGGTTGCAGTTTTCTGATTCTTTTCTAACTCTACAATATCCTTCTTGAGGTGAGGTGATCAGAATTCCAGTACAGTGGTGCCTCGCAAGACGAAATTAATCCGTTCCGCGAGTCTCTTCGTCTTGCGGTTTATTCGTCTTCCGAAGCACGGCTATTAGCGGCTATTAGTGGCTTAGTGGCTTAGCGGCTATTAACGGCTTAGCGGCTATTAACGGCTTAGCGGCTTTAAGAAAAAGGAAACAAACTCGCAAGAACTCGCAAGACGTTTCGTCTTGCGAAGCAAGCCCATAGGGAAATTCGTCTTGCGGAACGACTCAAAAAACGGAAAACTCTTTCGTCTTGCGCGTTTTTCGTCTTGCGAGGCACCACTGTATTCCAAATGTGATCACATACATTTGTATAATAGCATTGTATGCCACCATCAGAAATTTTATTTCCCTATCCTAGCAGTGCCTTTTTCACTGCCTCTACACACTGAATCCAGTTCAGTCCCTGTGAGCAAATATGTGAAATTAAGAGAGAGAAAATACGCCAATATGCACCACTTTACACTTGTTTACACTGAATTGCCTTTGCCATTTTACTGCACATTCTTTCAGTTTGGAGAGGTCCTTTTGGAGCTCTCCACAATCTCTTTTTGTTTCAATGATCCTGAATTTAAGCACTGACAAGGGCCCAGTGTTTTGCACAGAAAGTGATGACTAGCTTACTATTTGTTGCTCATGATGATGCGCTGTTCCTTACCAGTGGTCCTAGTTTAAAAGGCTGATGGACTTGTTGTTGCTCATTTTCATTTCCTTAGGTACCAACCAGCTTGCTAAAGAGCATCAACTCAGGCTGTTGTTCCAAGGACTATTGCATATTTATTCTCCATTCTGTGGAACTGGATTGCTTGTAAAATGCATTGCCTACAATGCTGTAAGAGGTCCCTCCTCCTTTTTCTCTCAAGCTTCTATTCAGAAACTTGCTGCTCTAGTCAGAAGGATGCTGTTGCACAGTTAAAATCAATGATTTTATTGGGGGGTAGGGGTGGGGTTTTCCATGAAATATCTATAGTCAATATCCCTATCATTCAATAAAATGTAAGTGTCTGAAACGAGGAATTCATTGGCTGGTGGTACAAAGCTATTTAGAAACAAACTGCATGTTGAAGAACAAGCCCTAATGCAGCGCTCAAGTGATGATTAAACCTTGAAAATAAGTTAGATTTGAATTTTCACTAGTGATGGGCAACATCTTCACAGATGAATCTTGCAATTAGCTCAGGTTTTCTGAGCTCTCTCAAAGAACTCTTGAGAAGTGGGCAGCTTCTTGGCATGCAAAGCTGGGAGAGTTCCACACTGAACTTCTGCCCAACTCTAGTCCTGGCCATGTTCTGTGCCTAGTGATGGACAACCCATTCCCAGACAAGTTCTTATTGATTTGACTCTGAATAAACTGGGTTATTCTCCCAATCCAGGAAATAAATTGTCCTGGAACAACCTAACGTGACCCAAACTGGTGTGTGTGTGTGTGTTATGATGTGGAGGACAACCATCATTAAAACATCAACAAGACAAGTGGATTTGGGGAATGGGTTGAAAATGGATAGCAAGGAGAGTAAGGAGCCACATTCAAAGTGCATTAAAATCTAAGTGGCAGAAGCAACAACGGAGTCATGGTTGTCACCAAGCACTTCAGGCAAGCATAATGACCTGTTGAGTTTCATCCTCCAAACCAAGAGATTACGAAGCCCAGCAATAACTGTAAGTCACCCCAGCCATTTATAAGCTACCTCTGGACATCATGCTGTTCCTCCTTCATATAAATGGCCAAGGTGGTGCTGTTCCCACCGAAACACAGATAGATCTCTCTGAGGGGGGTGCGGGGGGAGAGGAGGAAGTAATCTAGATGTAGCACTCAAAGGATGCAGTGGGGGCTGCATCATGGAATAGTCTATGGAGTTCAAAGCCAAATCTATACACTTTCTCTCAATTGCCTCCTCCGCCAGCCGAAATAGCCGTGTGTGTATTCATAAGTAGACAGGCATCTTGTATCTATTTGCTAAATAAGCCTATCCATTCATTCACGGGAGTGAATTTGTAGCTATTATGATTCAAATGGCATGACATGCTTTATTTTTCTGCTATCGAGTTAAAAGAAGCAACAACCTGAAAATTGCAAAACCAAAGCAATTTGCTTTGCATAGGGACGTCTGGCAAATAAATTCTCTTTATGTGGATCAATAAATTCCCCCATCCGCTGCCTCCTCCTTCCCCCTGGGACAAAACAAAGCATGGGCACTCTAAAGAATATAGAGAGGGTTCCCTGACCCATTTCTGAGTATGGCATGCATTTTTTTAAAGATGACATGCTGTATTCATTACCTATTGATTTTAATCTCTCCCTCATCAACATTAACTGCTACCAGGAATTTGTACCAAGCCAGATCTTTGGGATGTCAATCAATTCATTAAACGTTTGTTTAGTGTGTCATGAGCATCACTATCTCTCATTAACCCACTATGCCAAAAATCAATCAATCAAATTGGGGGAAAGAGGAAAATATAGCAGAAGGTTAAGCTCCATCATAGGATATGGGAAGTAAGAACCAGAAAAGACTGTGCATGGTGATCAGAACAAGGCAAGATCCATTCTACCCCACTTGCCATGGCTCCGACTACTGACATTCTTCCACACCTAAATTCTTGTCCATCTCACGGGTTCTACTGAATGCACAAGGTGACTATTTTGGTTGACCTTTTCTGGCATTCAGTCTAGGGCTGGTTGACAGGCATGTTCAATTCCCATAGGGGGTTTAACAGACAATCCCTCTGCCTGGGTAGCTTTGGAAATTGTAGCCCTGGGTGTCCTAACAACCCCCAGCACCCTTAACAACTAGCAGCTCTCAGAATACTTTGGGGGAAGCCATGTCTGATTAAAGTGCTATCCTAGAACTTTAAATGTGTAGTGTGAATGTTGCATCAGTGTTGCTTTGTAGAAATCAGCAGGGAGGAGGATGGGGACAAGTCCAGAGTTAGTTGGCTCTACCTGCCACTGGCGATGGCACCACTTGTTGTTGGTCTCCCTGCCTTCTGCCCTGCCAATCCCAATGGGCACCAGCCATGGCAGAACCTCAATGCATGCAACTCCATGCACGGTGGACACTCTATAGCATTCTAAATATGGCAGGTTGGCTGAAGCAAAGCCTGCTTCTTCAGTGCTGCCCATTGTTCACATTAATTACCCCATATTGGGAATCTAAGGTGAGACGCCCACTTAGCAGAAGTTGCTCCCAGTTGCAATCACCCCACAGAGGAAGTTTAAGGTCCAAATAGCTTGCTGCTGCAGAAGATTAGGCTTCAGTAATACAGTTCCAGATACCAATATATACATACAGCTTGTAGACATTGCAGATACAGATATGGATATATATGTGTCAAAAATATCTCTGTTGCTCCAGCAATTCAAGATGTAGCACTGACTCCTGAGCTGACATGCCTTCATTACTTATATAGTCAGCATTGGGCCACTACCATAGCAACTGACTTGGATGACCCTGCACCTGTTGCTTATCTCATCCATGGGGTGATTTGTGTCCATGAAAGAAATCAACCTCTTCCTCCAGTCCAGTTCCTTCAACACCCCACACTGAACATTGGGAATGAGATTATAATTAAACATGCCTGTGTGCTGGTTTTGCAACATTAGATGCATAGTTCCTTGTGTTTGAAAAGAGAGAAGTGTGACAGATTGTTCTGTGTTGATCATGTTGCTTTGTTAAGAGATATTAACAACCAACAGGGACAAATAGTTCTACAATGCATCAACATCTCTTATTCTCTTTTTGTCACAGTTTAATCTGGAACACACACAAAAAAGTGAGCATCAAACCTTGCTGAGAATTTCTTTTTTCTATGAAATGACACCTGTGCAAACAGCGCAGAGAGTTGGTTTCTCATTTATGCCAGCCACAGAAAAGCCAGCAAAAATAGTTTCTACATGGCAGCTTCTCCATAGTGAGCATGGAGCACGCAGCTCGAATCGATGCAATGGACGAAGACACACAACATGGGTTTCCAACATGGTGTCCGTGGGCACCAGTGTGCTCATGAGTAACTCCTAGGGTGCTCTGAAAAGGTCTCAGTAAATAGTTCTTCAAAAATCCATAATGCAACTGAGATTGATTGCTTTTCCTGCTCAATTCCTGTTTGCACTTGTTCAGCCTCTCCAACATTAAACATGCCCTGCTTTAACATGCCCACATTTCATTGGATGTCAGAATTGCATGCTGACACCCACTCCTGTCCCTTCTGAACCAAGGGGAGGTACAAAGAGCTTATCTCTCAGAGCAAGGGCAGTGATTGTTCATGCAGATACCTTTCCCCCCATTTATGAGGCAGCAGATCAGGGGAGCGGATGCCCCCATACCAATCTGTAGTCCTTTGTCTCCTTCCACTCTTTTAGATGTGGCAGTCATTTCTCGTGCCCCCAAGGCAGCCATTTTCTACTAGGCGCCATGGCAGCCATTTTGTGTTATACTACAAGCACACTGGCAGCCATTTTGTGACTGCACCTCAGACACCTTCTCCAAATGCCACATAGTTCTAGTGCCCCAACAAGGTTGGAGACTATTGCAGTCCTTAAGCCTTTTTGATAACTACAATTTTTCTCTCATTTCTCCAATACAACTCATGACAACATGACCACCTTAAACTCCAGATGGATGATTGTCGCAGGGTTTAATGTATTTTTAAAAAGCCATCTAGGATCTCAGTGAGACGAGTTGTCCTATTTTCCATGTGTATTTTCTTTTATTGTGGGGAAGCAGGCTTACAACCCCTGCTCCCAGCAATTTGAAGCAAGGCAGATATTGAACAAGATATTTACCATGTGATAATTGGATCCAGAGCCTGGCCTGGCAAGCCTTGAGGACAAAAATAGATCCAGGGGATTTGGTAGGTTAGGCTAAAACTGTGGCTAATTTGCCTCAGGTCAGGATGAACCCATCTCAGCTAAAAACATTGCTGGCTTTCCCTGTCCCTCATGATATCAACCTGGTTCCATTTGGCACCATCAAATGTCTCCATGCAAGTTGGTGCACAACTGGATGGAGACAGAGTCACATGTGCTACTAAACCCCACATGCAGAGAGTCAGTAGCTGCCCCTGAGATCACAGCACTGCCTTCCTCAAACATCTGGAATCTCTAGAAATTGGCTTACTGTTCCCAGCTACCTCTGCCACCTTAGACTGTTTCCAGCCTGCTTTATCAGATCTGTGTTGGGAAATAGCAGCCCAAGAGGGTCTAAGATCTAGCACAGGCATCGAGAACCATTGACTCTCCAAATGTTGCTGAAGCATAATCAGGGGTGCCATCTCATGGGGGCCAAGCTATGTTGGCCCCCAATAATTTTTTGAGGGGCTGCCCCCCTCAATGTTCCAAATGATCAGGGGGTGGAAAAGGTCGAACACAGAGCTGAGCTCGGTGTGGCTTCTGTGGCCAACTCCTCCTCCTCCTGCTGCTGTAGAAGGAGGCCCCAGCTGCTCCTGAAGTTGCAATGTGAATTCACACATGTGAAGTAACTCTTAACCATCACTGCTCCCACATCTGCAGCATAACTTGGTGCTTCTGAATACAACTCCCATCAGCCCGAGCCATTGACCATGCTTGTTGGGCCTGGTAGGAGTTGTAGTTCAGCAACCACTGGAGGGCAAAAAGTTCCCCATCCCCGATCTATCGGGTCTTTATCTAATTCTCTTTTGAAGCGAGCGAGAGATCTAGGCATCACCCCAAAATACAGGGCTGTCATTGATAAACACCAGTGCCCTTTGCTGTTGTCATGTGGAATTTCTTTATGTTTCCTTGATCCTTGCTCCATATTCTTGATAACAAAGGATTTTTAGGAGGGATGTCACATTACATAACGAGCTTCATATCCAAAAGTAGGAGTGGTAGCAGAGAGCGGACCCAGCCCCACATCTGAGGAAACATCTACCCCAAACTTCCGCCTTCCAGATGCACCGCGATCAGCCCCAGTCATCACAGTCAACAGTGAAGGATGATGGGGACTGTATCCCAACAAGGCTGAAGGAAGCTGATCTAGTTCCAAGCTCAGACTTCACTCTAAAACAGTGCTTCCCAAACTTGGGTCTCCAGCTGTTTTTGGACTACAACTCCCATCATCCTTAGTTAGCAGGAAGAGTGGTCAGGGATGATGGGAACTGTAGTCCAAAAATAGTTGGAGACCCAAGTTTGGGAAACACTGGTGTAGACAATGCAAAACTAGATGTATCAATAGAATGACTTGGTATAAGGCAGTTTCATGTGCTCCTGTGTACAAGTCTGGTCAGCTACACTACATGGGATTTGGGGTGGGGTGTGAATTGGTGCCATTTTGTCCTTATCATTTTCAGTCCCAGGGCCACTTTCCTTTCTGGGCAACCTCCCAGGCTGCTGAAGAATGTGGCCTGGAGACAAGAGGGCATGATCTGGGAGTGTTGTAGCCTGAGTCCCAAGGGCCACACAAACAGCTCTGGGGGCACATTTGACCTCCATGCCAGAGCCTCCTTGTTTTTAGGCCTATTTATCACCACTGATGGAGCTGAACATCTTCAGTTTGCAAAATTTCTCTGAAAGGTAGACAGGGAGGAGTAGGAGGAGAAGGGGGGGGGAGGAATATCCACGGGAGAGTAAACCACATGAATGGTGTTTAAAAACTGAAAGCTGCTACTTTAATTATGGGCTTTCCATTTTATCACCGATAGCATTTTCTCACACATTCATCAGTAGACCTGGTGATAAATCAATTGTGGCTAGCCAGAAGCTGCAGTCTGGCTCCATCCACTTCTCCTCCCTGAGAGCTCTGGAGCGATTAGTATGCAGCTCAGCACTAACAGACTGTGCATTTCGCATCAGCTTTGGACAAAGCTGGTATCAAGCAGATGCCCCCAGCACCGATTCTAGGCTGCTGGGTTTGGCTGCAGGGGAAAGAGGTGTGGGAAGGGGGAAGACAGATGAGGAAATGGAGAGAACAGACTATCTTAATGCTTTTAAGATTTTGCAACACAATCTCAAAGGTAAGGGGAAGGAAAGAAAGGACATTAAAGTGGACGTTTTAGAGAAATTCTCGTGGGTATCTTTGGCTGCCTCAATAGTAATAATTGCAAGTGGCTGCTGTGGTGCTTGTGTTCTCCTCCCTATGGGCTTGCAAAATCTCCCTATGAATATTCCTCTGCCACAAACTCATCAGATGCCGCCAGGGAAACCATTGCTTTTCAGACACGTGGGGTGGATGGGATCTACTATATGGGATCATAATGAAGGGTTATTATAGCCTGGTTTGCATGTAGCATTAAACCAGGGTTTCCCAAGCTTGGGTCTTCAAGCTTTTCTTTTGGACTACAAATCTGACCATCCCTAGCTAGCAGAACCAATGGTCAGGGATGGTGGGAACTGTAGTCCAATAAGAGTTGGAGACCCAAGTTTAAGGAAACACTGCATTAAACCATGGCTAACAGAAGCTGAAATTTATAAACCAGCAGTAAACTATGGCTTGCAAGTGGTGTTTGTTCCATGGTTGAGCTGTTGGACCAGGTTCAGGTGATCAAATTTAAACATAGTTTATTTAACCACAGGTTATAAATCTCAGGCTACTGTTGCATGGGAATCAGGCTGACAAGGGTTTGATGGGATAACTTTGGAACACTGAGAATCATCAGCATCATATATGCTGCATTGCCTGAGACAGACAGACATGTGTATCCATAGCAGTGACCAGAGGAGGAATGACTGCTGGGTGGACTGCAGAACGAAGAAAAGTTGGAAGGTAGCCCCACCTGCAATAAAACCTGTCTCTCCTGTATTGGTCTCTACAGCCACAGCAGGCACTGTAAATCTCCTACGGTTTGACTTTATCCCTGAAGGTGCATATTTCCATGGTCTCCAGCGATTGTTTCATTGCCCTCAGATCCGAGGAAAACCACGGGGCTGTCTGGGCTCCAATTGGAGAGGGTGAGTCGGAGCCAAACAGTCAATAGCCCTGGTTAACTCCGCATTCCAGCGGGCCACCAGGGAATCAGCTAAAGGGCCATCAACATGGGATAAAACATCCCCTACCACTCTCTGGAAACCATTTGGATCCATTAAGTGGTGGGGGCAGACCATCCGAATCGGTCCCACCTCCCCGCAGAGGGGAAGGGTCGCAGAGAAGTCCAGTTGCACCAGGAAGTGATATCTCATCTTTGAATGCATGTGTTATATTTTTTAAAGAAATGCAAAAAGGGTGCATAATTGCAGTGCATGTGGGCCCTTTGACCAAAGGTTGTTCCAAAACTAAGCACTGTACACTTATGAAATTAATGCACACAAGTTAATCATGTCAACAGTTTCAATGGGCCTATTCTGCACTGCATGCACTTTGGATACAATCTATAACGTTTCATGGATTGCTCCCTATTCAGGACCCTAGCCACTTCCATCACCATAATCCTTGCTGGTTTTTGAAGCAACAGTTAGTGGTTCATGACCACTAAATATCATTGGGATGTTCTGGGGGTCCCCTTCTGGGTTTTGACCCCTAACACGCACACATTGCCAGTCTGCTAATAGCTTCCTCTGAGTGGTTCCAATTGTGGCTACATATACAAAGCCCACACAGGCTGAACATCAGAAAGAGAGAGGATGGTTAGGTTAGAACCCTGATATGCTATTCAGGAAGTTTCTGCCTATTCCCTCCCACTTCCTTTCCATATACAATAGCTTTTCCTCCTCCATCTGTGGTCCAAAAACCATACAACTCAGCAAAAGTGGCTCTATGTGATTCGGCAGATCATGGAGCTCAGCTCTCGGTTAATAGGAGCCCCTTGATTGCTAATTGAGGAGACACAACCTTTTCATACATTCATGGCTCTTGTTTGCAGGTGAAAGCCTTTGTTCGAGTGTGCAAAGGCAACAAGGCAGCCTGCAAGACTGTTCCGTTGCTAGAAAGCAGAAGCCCATTAAACTCTTCCTGCTGCGGCAGCACTGACCCTTCCATCTGCACCCCCAGGCGCTATTGAGCAACACACTTCTCGCTCGCTCCACAGCCTGTCACCCACTAAACATTACACTGCCTCTTGATCATTCACTTTTAGGTGCAGGCACCCGACAGGAGAGCCAGGGCATGCGAATCATTTACTTCTTAATGTGAACGGCAATCCCAAAAGGGAGAGATGAGCAGAGGCTAGAGAAGAGGGAAGAAACTACATGATGTGTGCAGAGGGAGGCAGTAGCCTTAAGCTCTCAGATCTACTTCCACTGTCAGAGACCCATTGCTGGGAACTGCAGGTGGGGAACATCCTGATGTATTCAGGCTCTGCTTGCAGGCTTCCACAGGCATCTGGTTGCAACTGTTGGAATAGAATGCTGGTCCAGATGATGCAGCAAAGCTCCTCTGCAGTAATGGAGGAAGCCTCTCAGGCACCTGGGGCAAACCGCCCATAGGGGCGGGACACAATTGGTGCCCAGGGGGGCGATCGGCATGGTGATTGGCACCAATTGGGAGTGATTGACATGGTGATTGGCACCCAGGGGGAGGCGCGGCAATCCACCCAGGGGGGATTTTGTCACCCCCCCCCCAGGGATGACACCTGGGGCGGAATGCCCCCACCGCCTCCGTTCCTATGTTCCCTGCTCCTCTGACATTCTTCTCTCCAACATCATTGATAGGGAAGCAGAAGGTCCTGTTAGCCTCGTCTTGAAGACCAATCCGCCACCCTGCTTTCCCAAATGCTCTTTATGGCTGCAGCAAAGGTGTGTATCTCGGTCTGACATTAATTAGGCGGCTTCGGCATCCAGCCTTCTGGCACTCTGGCCAGCTGAGCCCCTGCTACGCTGAGCCTTTTTATCTCTTGCTGAGCCTGGGAGATGGAACTCTCGCCCTCCTCTACAGATGTTGTGAGAGACTCCGAGAGGCTGCAAGGAGTTGTTGCCATAATGACTCTTCTGCTCCAGAAGGCAGGTGGATTGGACACAGAAACAAGGAGGGAGGACAGGGCTAAATGCTCCTTTCTCTTTAATGGGATTCTCTCTCATTCATACACACACACACACACACTGATTGCAACTCTAGCACTTTCTAATGCTCCTCTCAAACTGCAGTACCAGTTGCATTATGGAACTGTGGCTTTTCGACTGAGGTTAACCTTGCAGGGTTGTTGTGGGGATTAAACAAGGGGAGGGAGAGAACCATGTACATCTCCTTGAGGGAAAAGGTGGGATATCAATGCAATAAACAAACAAACTCTTGTGCAGCGTAACTCTACTCCCCATGCCACCCTTTCTTCTGACTGGCCTCTGTCACTTCCAAGCCTTCTTCCGCTGGGATTTATCACAAAGAAGCATTATGTTTTGCAGGTTAATAAGGATCCCAATAAGCAGTATTTGTAACCAAGGTTCAATGGGGTGTGGTTGTGGTAGGAGGCGTTAGAAACTCTTGGAATCAACAGGCCAATTCCCAGGAGTCTAGCAATACATTTTCCCTTAGCGGAGCAGAGACCAACACTGAGGAGACAGGACAGTTAGGAGGTCACCATAAAGAAGGTTTCCAGGGGAAATTTTTGGAGAAGTTGCCGACAGAGATAAGCCTCCATTTCTGCATTTTTAATTAGCCACTATGACCTGTGAAGTAAACAAGACAGCAAATCAATTTGAAATGCAATATTTTCCACAACTGTGAGAGTCCTCTGGAGGCAATTGCTTCTCACGGCCAGAGAGCTGCCCTGGCGCCAACCCTTTGCCAGGTCAGAAGTTCCATTTCAAAATTAAATTAATAGCTATAAACATCACTTTGCACAAGCAAATGCTTGACAGCGGGTCACATAGCAAATGATGCATCCTACAATTAACTGTGCACACACACACACACACACACACACAAACACACACACACACCAGTTTCATGGAAAGGCTTCTGATTGGCTCCACCAGAAAATCTCACAGACCCTATTTTGATATTACACAAGTTTGCATGAGAAATTCACAGTGATCACTGTGATTTGCACAGTGGGATGGAATTTCAAAACTTTTGCAGCAAGTTTTTAACTTTTTTACAGTGTTATTATATGGTTTTATTGCTATAAACTGCACATATATAATGATATATATAGTCAAATACTTTTATAAATAAATAAATAAATGGCTCACCGGGCAGGATGCAGTCACTATGCTAGGATCCTAGCTGATGGGGTGCTGTTGCTGACTGGGAGTGGGAAGGGACAAGGAAATGGGGATGTCAGTGTTGTGCTAACACACTGGTGGGAAGGCTTTCATTGTGTTTGCACCATGCCAATCTCCCCACTCCCTTGCTCCTTCCTCTCTTCCTCCAGGTAAGCAAGAGTAATCCATCTGCCCAGAAGCCATTAGAGTGCTTCTGCTCTACCTAGTGAGCCACTTACAACTTCTGGCCACCCTACAGTGCTCAAAACTGCTTCAAAAGGGAACGAGCTTGAAACAGTTCTGGAAAGAGGAGCTAGTTTGAGAGAGGGCAAGGGATTTTCTGCATCAGTTCAGCAAGTTTCCAGAATTCAAACTGAAGTTTGAAAGCTCAGTAAGTTTCCAGAATTCTTTCAAAACTATTTTTCTGTAGAGAAAATACAAGAATTCAGAACTGTGCCACTTTTGGCTTCTTATTTATACCATCTTCAGTTCTGTTTGCCACATTTCTTATATCCCTTCAGGAAGTGTGGATTTGTGAGGTTTGCATTAAAATGCAAACCAAATCAAATTCATCTCCCATTCCAAAGTCTGTGTGTCAGCAATAAGTGCTAGGAAACATGAATGTGGAATTTTAAAGAGAGAGAATAAATGCTTCATTAGTATTTAACAATTACATAATTCATTTATCCTATTTTAATTATACAATCGGAGGCACATGAAGATGCAACCGAATCAATTTTAAAGGGGAGTCATAGAATTGTAAAGGGACACAAAGGGTCATCTAGTCCAACCCCCTGCAATGCAGGAATCACAGCTAAATAATCTTTGACCGATGGCCATCCAAGCTCCACTTAAAAACCTCCAATAAAGGTGGGTCCTTCTGAGGGAGTCTAATCCACATGCAGTTGGGAGTGGGTGCCATCTTGTTCTTTGCCTTGGGCAGCAAAATGTCCTGGGCTAGCACTGGCCTACATGCTTTAGTTTCCCCTTTTCTACTACCTTAAAACTAGAAATGTTCTTTTTTAAGAAAAGGTCAGATTTCCAGGATGCTCAATGCTTCATCCAGTACTCTATCTCAATGGATTTTGCTCAACACCAGTCATGCTCACCAGACCCACTGGAATCAAATGGCATGGCTAACTCTGTTCTATTCATCTCAATGGGTGTACTCTGAGTAGAGGTGAGCTGGATACAGCCCACAACTTGCATATTACCAGACTTTCTTACTTCACCCCAGAGGTGCACTCTCCTGAGACAGACGGATCCCAAACTTCAGTAGTACGTACTGATGGTTTTACAGTGCATCTGTTAATTGACTGTTTGTTTTTTTGCTGTTGCTTAGAGATTTCTATATATATTAAGTGGCACAGAAATTGCCTTGGATAATTTAAAAAAAAAAAGCATTTTTTAAAAAATCACAAGCACAGCTTGGCTTGCAACCTGTTTTGATGACAGATTAATTCCTTGTCGACTGCAAACTCGCAACAACGCCTCGCAGTACAGAACCATTTCGTGTCAAATGGAACAGGGGGGACCCAAAGTCCGCCTGAAGAACGGTTCATTCCAGTTCCCACCCTCTCTTCTTCTCGCACATGTCGGCCTGCCTTGGAATGGCTGTGGTGGTAGGGGGAGACCTCGTCACTGCAGTAAACAGCCAAGATTCTGAAGCTGCCCAGGAAGCAATGTAGGCCATTAAAGCCGGGGCTGCTTCCTTGGAGGACTCAAGTCTCTAACTGCTCTTTAATTATTCAATGGCTATAAAAAACACCTTGAGATCAACCATTAATAGGACAGGGGAAGCTTACGACTTGAAGTAGCTCTTGCTACATCTTTATCTCCTGCCGCTCTATCTCAGGGATGAAAGGATCTCTCGATTAGGCAAAGCATTGGTATTATTAGATTTCCTTAGAGCCCTAACACAGAGATATTAGATTATTACTGCAGATACATTTCTAAGGCACTCATCACTGGAGTATCTGGGTACCAATTACAGAGATTTAGAGATCTTTCGTCTCTTTTTCACTAGAGATGGGGAGGGAGACACACTTTCTCTCTTCCCCTTCTCAACTCAGCCCAAGTCTTTCCAGCTACCCTTTCCACTCATAATTATAATAAATTGTCTATTAACACAGCACCATAGAGTTAATGGACCTCTGCAGGAGTAACATCAGCAAGGAGAGGTTCCTGGACACAAAGAGCTTGAAAATGAAAGTTTTAACTAGAGGGGATACAAAAGAGGGAGGGGAAAGAGACTAGGGTAGCCTAGGAAAACAGAGAAAAGGCAGTTGCACACACAAAGGCTTGGTTGATAATTAATAATAACAATAATAACAGGTTACATTTGGGCAAAGGTGATGGGGTTAAACCAATGCCTTCACAGAGCAGGTGAGGATTTTGGGTGAGGGGGTATCTGAGAAGTGAGTGGATGAGCAGACTACCAGGCAAAAGGAGGGGGTAAAGAGAATAAGTGGAGAGCATGAAAGCTTGGGGCAGCTGAGAATCTTGGGGTTGCAAGGACAAGGCCATTTGAAGAGTACAAAACACAGGCATCTGGCTATCCACAGTGAGAACAGGATGCTGTATTAGATGGACCATTGGCCTGATCCACCAGGCTCTTCTCAAGTTCTTAAGAAGTACGAGGAGAAAGGAAGAAATGCTTGGGAAGAGTTTGTACTGAATATCAAGACAGATGGAAAACAGGAGATCACATGGCATCAGGATAGGGATATGCCAAAGTGCCTATTTTCAGCCCGTGACAAGCTTTCCAAACTTCACTTACGAGCACCTGCTCTGCCACCTGAGCAGAAATGGGAATGTGTCGCTCCCTGTCCCCACTTCCAATGTGTGCCAGAACGTCATCGTCCCCAACCGCCTCTTCACCAAACTCAACATGAGGGGGAATGTTCCACAATGCTTTCATGCTTGTCTTTTCTGCCCCAGGGGTGGGTAAGATGAGCAAGAGGGGGGCATTCCACAAGGTGGCTCTTGTCTTCTCTGCCACAGGGGCACTTGAACTTTTGCCGCCTGAGGCAGCTGCTTCACTCCGGCTCATGGGTGGATCAGCTATGCTTATGAGTCTGTTCTGAATCATCACCATCATAAAAATTCTCAATTGCCTTTTATTTATTATTTATTTCACGAAATCTAAATGCTTCTTGATTGGAAAACATATCACAAAACAAAAAACACCAGGTCTCAAAGTAGTTTCACATGTGTGCCAAGGCAATTTACAAATAACTATGTCAAATAGTTTCCCTGTACAAAAGCAGAAACAGCAACTGAAGACAAGTTTTTAAACTGTTTTGTTTTAACAGAAGATCTAAGTCAGGTAACTCCATGAAAATTTGCAATTCTATTTGCCTTTCACCTCAATGTCTGAATGCATTTTGTACTAAAATGCACACCCAAACCTTTGGGACAGTTTTGGAGGTGGGAACTGCACTGCAAAATTTGGGAAAGTGCAAAACCCCCCCCAAATAGCAACATTCCGATCTGCGTACAATTTAGTGAGGTATTAGGTCAGTTTGCTTGAAAATTCAGACTGAACGACATTCATCTTCTTCCTCCCTGTTTGAGCACAGAGAAAGAATGGTTTAAGTATGCCTGGAGGTGAGAGGACAGATGATCGCAGAAGGCCTAAGGTAATAACCAGGTATGTTTCAGTTGGTGAACTACTCCTCTGTTTTAAAAGCAACACATCCAGCACAGCACAGAAAGTTGATGGGAACCAAGAGGAACGAAGTTTAGATGTGCAAATGAATGCGATAACATGCCTGAAGTGGGACCCCACAAAATGTAGGACTTGTCAGAAGAGAAAGACTTGTTATTTAGGGAACAGATATTTCACCTTGATTCTTTTTCATAAGTAAAGCTACTGTTATCAAGGGCTGCAAGCCTTAGATCCACTGACCTCCAAAATATTGTGACTGTCGTCAATATACCTTCTTGCAAAGGAGACAAAGCTTTCAACCCACCAAGACATTCACCCAAGATTCATGTTTCCCATTTGTTGGTGTAAGGGTTGCATAGGACATAACATAACCACTATACAAATATGACTTATGCTAAGTGCTTTTCAAGCTGTATAGGGCAATATGACAATCCTTCCATCCCATGATACTATGCCATGCCTTCCTCTGTGGCAATATCTTGCAGAGGATGCATTATTGGCCTTCATCCAAACACCCTTCACATACCCTTTATTCCTTTACTTATAGAGACTCTACACACACACAGTGCTAATCTTGCCCATGAACTGCTACAGAGCAACTCTAATACTGCCATCACTGGCTGAGCCGATGAGAAAAAATAAAAATTTAAGCACATAATCTGTTGGCGCAGATGTATAAGCACAGAGACAACAATTTCCCCAAATATTCCAGGGCACAATTGTTTCCTGCTCTCCTCTCCATTCTCAAGCACCTCTCAGCTTGACACACTCTGAATCCCAAAAGGCAATGTGCCTTGAATTCCATTTTGTTTCTTTGGTTTATTTATTATCCTTTCTGTTTGAACTTCCACCTCCTTCTGCAGAGGGAGCAAGAGAAGAGATAAAAACAGCAGCAGCCTCAAAAAGGTACAAGGGCAGAGACAAACCTAATAATACGTGACAAAGAAAAGGGCATTTTCTCAAAGATACTTAAATCCAACATGGATTGAGATAAACTTTGAACCAACTGGTTGAACACAGCAGCACAAGGGTGGGATATAGAAGGGCTGAGTTAGCCCTAAAACAACCCATGCAATTGTGCCTGCTTCAAAAGACTGCATAGTGGGAAAGGGTATGGAAACCAAGCCATATGACTGACTTTCTTTAACTGTGTTAACCTCAACCCAACTGGCTTGGACCTAGAGATGGGTATACAGTCAAACCTTGGTTGTTGAAAGCAATCTGTTCCGGAAGACTGTTCGACTTCTGAAACGTTCAGCAATGGAGGTGCGGCTTCTGATTGGTTGAAAGAGCTTCTTGCACACAAGCAAAAGCCATGACAGATGTTCAGGTTCCGAAAAAATGTTCAAAAACCGGAGCATTTACTTCCAGGTTTTTGGCGTTCGGGAGCCGAAACGTATGATAACGGAGGCGTCCGGGAACGGTGGTTTGACTGTATCTGTCAATTTTTGTTTCTCTCAGTTTTGTATTATTATTATTTTTTTTCAATCTTAAGTGCAGTTCCTCACATTTGTACATCAGTCTGTATTAAAAGAAATAAAAAAGTCATCGTGAAAACTCATCATTTGAGTGCAAATTTACCCCATTATACATAATTTTCTATGCAGCTTTGTCTTTTTGCAAAACAATTTGCCCTCCTATAATGAACTTTTGTGTGTTATTTTCACCAATATATGCACACTTTGCCCTACTATATATGCATTTTTGCCTACAAGACATGGCTGGAGAGCTGCATTGCAAAATTCAGATGTTTGACTTTCAAAGGATTGCTGCGTTTCAGTTCATGTATTGTTTCACAAAGTGCAAATTAGATGGGCTTGCCTTTAAATGCTAACTGAATTTATTTTCTCATCCAACCCTACTTGGACCTGACCTATCTGACTAGACCTGACTTTTCATAACACAGGAAGGCAATTCCCATATCATCTCAGTAGGTATATTAATTGAATTCTATGAATTGATGAAATTAGTTGTTACTCCACAGGGAGAAAAGATAATATAAACCAGCAAGGATGGTGACTGTATGAGTTGCTAATCGCTCTCTTCCCCCAGCCCTCCATTTCAGGCAATGCTAGAGTTCCTTGGAAGCTTCCTGGGGATAATACAATGAGAAAGAGCTTTGCCTGTGGCTATTAACATACCACTATAATGTGCAACCAGGACAAAGTGTCTACATTCACACCATACTTTTAAAGCACAGCGATGGCACTTTAAACAGTCATGGCTCCCCCAAAGAATTTGGGGAGCTGTTGAAGGACTACAAGAAGTTTTGTAAGGAGAACTATATGAAATATTGCAGAAAAGATTTATGAGAATGAATTTTAAGTTATGGATTATAAAAAAGTAATACAGTGGTACCTCGGGTTAAGTACTTAATTCGTTCTGGAGGTGCGTTATTAACCTGAAACTGTTCTTAACCTGAAGCACCACTTTAGCTAATGGGGCCTCCTGCTGCCGCCGCTCTGCCGGAGCACGATTTCTGTTCTCATCCTGAAGCAAAGTTCTTAACCCGAGGTACTATTTCTGGGTTAGCAGAGTCTGTAACCTGAAGCGTATGTAACCCGAGGTACCACTGTAGTTAGGATAACAAATGTAAGATTAAGAGATGAGGTTTGAAATTCATTAGATGTGGCTGATGGAAGTCTCAGGCTAAAATAGCCAAAATGTTGTATAAGATGAGATGATATGTTCTGTTTGGAAAATATATGTAAAAACTAATAAAAATGTATATTAAAAATACAAAAATTTTGGGAGTTCATTAAAGGTGCTGAGAGTTGTCAGGAGATGCCTATTTCCCTCCCAGAGCTAAAATTCCCTGAGTTCCCTGGGAAGAGAGAACTGCCAAACCACTCCAGGAGCTATAGCTCTGGGACGGGAAAAGAGGGTCTCCTAAGAACTCACAGCACCCTTCACAAACCACAGCTCTCAAGATTCTTGGGGGGAAGCCACACCGGCTTAAAAGGGTATCATGGTTTTAAAGGTATGGTGTGAATGTGGCCAGTGTTGGGCATAATCTTGAGGGGGTGAGGAATTCTGAGCTCAGAAGGCGCAAATAGGCCTAGTCACTGTGGCCAGCATCCTACAATAAAGGAATGTCCATCCTAGAAGATCAGAGCCTCCAAGTATCCCTATTTTCCAGGGAAAGTCCCAGATTTACAACAGCCACCTGCTGTTTCTGATTTGATCCCAGAATGTCCTGCTTTTCCTCAGGCTATACCTATTTTCATCAGAGAAATGTTGGAGGGTATGGAGTTATGCAACCTCTGAGCCAAGGAAATAAGTAAATATGCAACATTTAGAAGACATCTGATGGCATTCTTGTACAGTCGTACCTTGGTTCTCGAATGCCTTGTGACTCAAACGTTTTGGCTCCTGAACGCCACAAACCCAGAAGTGTTCCTGTTTGAGAACTTGTTTCTATATATATTGGAAGTCACCCAGAATGGCTGTGGCAACCCAGTCAGAGGGGTGAGCCATCAATAATAAAATTATTAATATCATTATTATGGAGTAGGACATCCCTATTTTCATTGGAGAAATGTTGGAAGATGCCCCTGCTTATATTCTGCAAGCAAGATGGCAGATCTGCAGAGCTCCCTCAACAAATGTGTTAGTTTAAAAGCATTTACCCCCATTCCTCTCTCTTTATGTCTCTCTCTCTCTCATGACAAGATGGTTTAGAAAGCCCTGCTCTGGCAAAACGAGATCCTCTAGTTCATCATTCCTACATCACCTTCTGGCCTTCAATTCACTTAAACCTAGAACAGTCGTGTTTGAGCAGGGAGTCACCTCTGCCACATTCCTTCGCCTCCCTTCCCAAGCACACAGTCAGACTGCAAGGATATTAACATGGATGGCAGAGCCTGCCAGCAGCCTGACAACAGCGAGATTTCATTAGCGTCAAAAGGAAGAGCGGAAAGTGGGGAGCGGGGTGGGGTGGGGTGGGGAGAAAAACACCTCCTGGAGCCCCCCTGAGGAACTCCCCTCCAGTTCATTCATATTCTACAAGTCTCACACAACCTTCAGTGGATGTCAGGTGCAATAAAGGAAAGTTTGCCACTGAGCCTGATGGCAGAACAGCCCCCGAGGCCCTCCTCACACTGCCTCCAGGCACAGAGTAACTCTGGCTGGCTTTGGCGAACCAGGTCCTCACCTCCTGGCAGGAAAGAAAGCACACTCAGATCCTTTCTTCTTCATTGCCTGGGGCTGGAGGCGGCTGGAAGAAAAAGGGAGAGGAATGAAAGGAAGAAGGACAGGGGCAGGCAGCGAGAATCAGATTCCCATAATCCATAGCTGCTAATTGATTCGGAGTTTCGTTTTCTTTCTTCGTCTTCTCTGAGTCGACCCTTTGCGTGTCACGCCTTGGGACGTCCTTCCCCCCCTTTCCCGTCAGTGCAACAGAGGAAGGCACCGCCAGCCTCAGAGAAGCCCTTAGCCGATTAAGAGAGTCCCCACTTGGCATTCCGCGTACACAAATGCTCAATCTGCACGCGGCGGCAAAGAGTATTTCTGCTCCCTTCTCTCTTCGCAGCGTCTGTGCCTTCTCCTTGAATAAATCAATATGAACGTAGCCCCAAGCCTCAAACAGAGAAAGAGATTGCTTTCACCTTCAGCCGGAGACCCCAGGGTGAAGGGGCTGGTGGAAATGCGCGGAGGCAGCCTGAATAAACCCAGCCAAAATTAAAAGGAACCTGTGCGGGTTCCTTTTACTTATTTATTACTTATCTGCTGCTTACAGGAACACAAAGCAAATAGAGAGATACTCTGGACTGGCATGTGGGAGACAGGCTGCAACAGTTCCGTTTGCTTCTCCTGCGCTGCAACACTGCCTGCATGCTGCGTGGACCAGAGCTCCTCAAGATTCATGCATTAGTTAGTGCACCTTCTTTAATAGATCTTTGTCTTCTGTGCCACAATTTCAAAGCTGCTAAGAATAATTCCAGAACATGAAAAGAAGAAGATTCCCGGGTTCTTGTAGCCCTTTAACACTGAGACTATCTTCATCCTACAGATTACTTTTAGTCTCCTTTTCAAAGAATTTCAAATTATTTAAAGCTTAGCAGTCTGACAGAAAGTGTAAAGCAATGACAACCACAAAAGGTTATAAACTCCAGGCTAGCCAAGAGAGAGCAATAAGAAGGTTCAGGGCAGCCTGATTACAAACATTTCAAAAACTGCCCTTGTTGGGAGTCAAAGGCCTACAAAAAAAGGGAGTCCTGGGTGTCCACTTAAACATGGGATAATTCTTGGTCTCGAAGACCCTTCCAAAGATCATATTCCACTTTTTGTGCCTCCACTGATAAGGCCCCCAATGCCCCCAACGCTACCTGGGTGGCTATTCAGCAAGGCGGCCATGGTTGCAGTGGCAAGGCCAGGTAGGGCTCTGGGGCTCAGAGACCCCCAGTGGTAGGCAGGACAGGACAGGGATCCCTGATTCGCACCCCCTCAAAATTGTGCACCCAGGGCTACAGTCTCTCTTTCCCCTTCACACTACACCCCTGCAAGTGCAGGACCCCAAAGAGAGAAACATTCTTGCTCTTACACATATACACACATGCACAAACACCCATCTACCTCTGTTCATACTTCTCTAAATGGTCTCCACTTAGATTTAGAGGAGACCATTAGGATGGTGCAAAACCTGTCCCCTTATCATTATGCATTTTTCCACCTTCCACCTATTTGGAGCATTTATCCTGCTGATGCTGCATTTTTTGGACCACAAAAGCAGGCAAGCTGCTGCTGCTGCTTCTTCTTCTTCTTCTTCTTCTTCTTCTTCTTCTTCTTCTTCTTCTTCTGCAGAGTGGATCCAAAGCATCGTATACATCGTGTACAATTGTACATTATATCCACCCCTGCAAATAGCGGCTCAGAGCTCCTGCTTCCTTTCTCAGTGTCAGGAAGATAACTCTCTTTTTCTCTGGTGCCTGTAATACTGCTAATGTCAGATGTCAGGGAAAACTACATGCCCTAGGCTCCTGGCACTTGTAATATGACATACATGCATTGCAGACACCAAGGAAGCAGAGAGAATCCTCCAAGGCTTTCCATACCTTTCAATGACGAAAGCAGTTCCAGTACCAGCTGCCAGCAGCCAAGAAGTTTAGGAGGCTCATAGACTGGGCCGATATGTACGAGTCTTTAAAAAAGGGAGTGACCTTCTACACTTCTACTTATAATTGCTGGCACCCACTCAGAATGAAACCCTTCATTAGCCATAGTACTAGCATAACACATGCACTATTGACTTGACTCTGCACTGCCCAGGAACCTAGCGAGTCAAATACTTGGTCAACCTAGCTCAGTATTAGCAGGGGTGGAGGAAGGGGGATGCAGTAGGTGCAGGCCACCCTGGGTGTCACCACTAAGGGGGTGACAAAATGTCGGGCGGCACTCACCACGGGGCTTGCAGCACGCCTGAGCCACGCGTCTCTCCTGGGAGACGGTCTGCCCACTGCCTCCCCCCCCCCAGCTGTAGGGTGGCTGAGTGGGAGGAGGTAGGCAGACCCTGGAGGCCCTGTGGTGCGCCCCACCCCCGGCTCGCCCCACCCCGGGCATGCCGCCCCAGCTGCCCAAGTGCCTTCCTCCACCGCTGAGTATTAGGACTTTTTTTTTTAGCTCACCAAAATTGAGTTACTTTTAGGTGGGCACCATTGCCATCATAAGAGAACAAGGACAGTGTTTATGGTGAGTTCCAGCACCTCCTTTTTTCTAGAAAAATAGCCTTGCTCCGTATTGCCCATACCAAGAGGCAGCAATTCCCGACTGACATGGAGACGTTGAAGATTGAAACTGGGCCCTTCTGCATGCAGAGCTGAGGCCCCACCACTGAACTATGGTGTGCTCCTCATTGTCCATTGTGCAGATGATCCATTCAATTTGACCATGGAGTCAGCGACAACATCCACAAGCTGGCTGCCTTATCGGGACACTTATCCCCAGCTGGAAATGTGTGCTATTTGCAAGAAATTATGGATACTCACTGCTTCTCATCCAACACATGGCGCAAATCTGATACAGACATCTGCCAAGAAACACCTTGTCTTCTCCAGGCAAAGCATTAAAATCTAAAAATAGAGCATCTCCCCTCCTCCCATCCCTACCTTCTCCCACCCAATTATAAAGTTTGACACTATCTGTTAGCGTTCTTTTCTGTTGGCATAAACCCAGGCACAAACACAGAGAAATTAATAATAATTGTTGTGTCGAAAAGAAAAAGGATAAAAAAAGAGGATGCAATCAGGACGCAGAACAGAAAGCAACACAAACAAATGGTATTTATCCTCCCATACGATCCTCTCTCTTTCCTCCCCCGTTCCCAAGGGACAGCGATGATAATGCTGGTGAAACAGATGAATCAGGGCTAATGTGAGGATTAGGAATGGATTCCAAAGCCCCAGCCCAGCCTGGAAGAGAAAGCGGACTCTTAATTGAAATCAGAGCTGGGATTTTGAAGCCTCTGCAGAGTTGGGTTAAGTCCACCGGGGCCATGCAGACAGAGAGAATATGAATGGCGTCTCTTTTCAGGAGGGCCCAAGAAGGGGATGGGGAAAGCTTTTTAAAAACATCCATTTGCACAGAAGCACACTTGACTGGGGGACAGACAATAGCTGGGGAAGGAACCGTAATAATTATCTTTGCTCAAAGTGTGCATTGCCAGGGGTGTGGAACTGGATCTAGAGAAGGCAAGCTCCTCGTCTCCCTCACCAGCCATGGGCAAAGGATGACAGGTGGATGGGACCATCCACCTGTCAATCACCTGATGCCATGGTGATCATTGGGGCTAGCAACCTTCTCTTTGTGAAGTCAGGTTTGAGGCAGATGGGCATGGTTCGGCCAAAGCAGCTTCACAATCCCATGGGGAGGCCTGTTGGGCTCCCCACCCTGATGTACACAGTCATTTCTTTTACCCTGCTCTTGTTTCTGATCAAAAAAAATTTCTGAAACACCATAAAACCTGGCAGAACTTGAATAAATCATTGGGATGTGGAAGTGACTGGGTACACCATGGAGGACAACAGTTCTGCCACCACAACCTGTGTGACCAAAACAATAGGGCATTCTGCAAGCCACATATGGCTGTCTTTTGGAAGCTGCTGGTTTTGCCGCCTACCTGAGCCTGCAAAAGAGAAAGAGAAAGGGTGGAGCAGTAGCTGCATTTAACTCCTTGACAACCAATAGGAGATGCCATGGCAAATCTCTGCCCATGTTTTACAGCTAATTATACCCTAACCCAGGAGTTTGTGGCCCTCCACATGTACTTGGATTGCCATTCCCACAATGCCTGACCACTGGCCATGCTAGCTGAGGCTGATGGCAGCTGGAGTCCCAAAACTTCTGGAGGCTCTCATTTTTACCAATGAGCTAAACTTTATGCACAGCTGAGTGCTCTAAGCTTTCTACCTCCGAATGTTAAGCCCCACTGTGTCCAAAATGGGGCTTCTTCCAAGGTAAATTCATATAGGACTTTGGCCTTAACGGATTAATCCACTTATTAAAGCTTTGAGCTCTACTTTTTACTGCTATAATGATTTGCTGCACTATCCTTCTCCCACTCTCTCTTAATCCTGTTATTTTATTATGGTATTTGACAGATCTACATTTGAATAAACAAATGGAAATCATATTAAATTTCTCCTGTGCCACAATATTTTATATCACACAGTACTGGTAGAATCCAGAGTTATTTTCAATTAAATTCTGTCATTACAGGTCGAGAGAACAGAGAAGTTGAAGATGATAAGAAGGGAGAATTTCCTCATTGGAGTTATGACAAGACTCAGAAAAATTTGCATGATTTTAAAAGATGAAATATGATGATTGGTCAACAAATTTAATAAAGCATTTGCCATTATTTGATTGGGTCTGGTCTTGTACAGGCTGCATTTGTCTTTATGGATTGCTTCTGCCTGCTCTTTTATGAGAATTATTCTATTATCTCCACTCTTGTTTATTTTCCTGTAATTATACTGAACGAAATCAATTAATTTTTTTTTTAGTTCATCAAAACTGCCAACCATCCTTCCAAAGGTTTTTAGTCCCACTTTTTTTTTTTAAGGAAATGCAACTTTACAGTAAAACAACTTGTATTCCAGAACATTGTCCACACTGTTTAGAAATATTGTTGTTATGATTTTCTTGGTTGTACTTGAAAATCATTTAAAAAAACAACAACAGTGGAGTGAAATAGCATGGGGGAAAGATAACAAAAAATGGGGGAGTTTCTTACCCACCCAATATCCAACATGGTGTAAGGAAGAATATATTAAAAAACAAAACAAAACTACATGACTGGCACTTGAGCCAGCTGTTATGGGTTCAGTTACATTTTCAGATTCAAGCATCACTTGTGTGGGGTGTTTGCAGCTGATACTATGAATCCCACTGGTTAAGTGCAGAAGAATACCATTTGCAAGGAATTGCAGGTTGGGAGAATGCTGTTCACATCCTACCTGTTGGCCACTGTGAGAACAGAGTGCTGGATTGGATGCACCTTGGTCCTGATCCAGCAGAGGTCTTCCTATAGTCTCATGTTGTTAAAATAAGCAAGTTGAATAACGTTTGGTAGCACTGGTCAAGCATGGTCCAAGACACTTTGCTGCCTAAGGCAAAAGATAAGTTGGTGCCCTTCCTGTTTCATGTAGAGAAGCTGTCCAGATTGACAGCTGAATCATATTTCAACACTAGTGCCTGGACATCATCCCCAACCATATACGAGAGCATCAGGCAGGTTTAAGGGACATAAGGCAGGCTGTGCAGCATGCACAGGTTTGTGTGCGCTGCACAGCCACCCCCTGCACTTTAGCATTTTCTGTTGATGGTACCTGTCTCATTTTGCCTAACTGTAGAGCCGGCCCCAGGTTTTAAAGGATGACAAACTGCTACTCTGTGCAGATTCACTCTGAAATGTAACAAAGGCACATTTGAGGTTAAAATGAAACCAGAAGGCTCAAGAACATAGAAATAACCTTTTGAGACTTTAGCAGATTAAGCAGCACAGATTTATTTCAGCCTTAATTGTCACCAAAAGCATAGTAATTAGTTGTCACCTTAGCAATGGTTGCCTTAGAAATAGCCAATAAACAGGTAGATCTTGTTTGAAGCCACAGAGTTAAGTTACACTTTTACATGAAAAAGGAGGGACCCTGATCATCGCTTCGCTCTTTTCCAGAGAAGAACAGAAAATAAAGAGACATATCCCAATCTCCAGGCTATCAAGTTATGGTCTTTACTTTAGTAGGCAATTGTACAACTGCATACATTTTCCTACACCTAGTTCTAACTGACCTATTTCTTTTTCATTTAAGAATAATTTAAAATGATATACAAAACTATACAAAAACCGTATCCTCAGAATGAATAAGGATAATCCATATAACAAGCTATTTCATATTATTTTCTACATTAGATTCTTAGCCATGGGAGGAAGCTCCCCCCCCCCCCGCATGCATATTGACAAGGCTGCTATGGCAATAGATCACCTTTCCTAAAGGGTTTGGAAGAATATGATGCTAACGTCCAATACCAAGATGAAGGTCTTCCAGGCTTGCATGCTGAGCATGTTGCTTTATGGAAGTGAGTCATGGGCAACCTACAACTTCCAGGAGTGATGATGCCTCAGTGTCTTCCGCATGCACTGCATCAGGAAGATTTGGGACATCACATGGCAGGACACACCAAGATGTACTCTCCTAAGCCAACATTACATCCCATATTTGTGACTGCACACATTAGGGGAAGGGCAGGAGCACAGTAGTACAGCATCTGCTTTGCATGAAGGAGGAGACCAGTTCAATCCCTGGTGTCTCCAGGTAGGGCTGGGAATGATCCCTGCCTGACACCTTGGAGAGTCAGTGCATACGGTTCTGAGCTTGACAGACCAGTCATCTGACTCAGTGTAAGGCAGCTTCCTATGTTGCCATATTATATCAACCCCATCATATCCTGGTGGTCCTGCCCCAAATGCTCATGCTGGCTCTAAACCTAAAAGAGATTTTACAGGAGGTTTAAACACAGGTGGCTTGTATGGCTCACCAGTCAAGGAAGCCAGGGAGGAAACTTTACTGATTCAGAACAGATAAAATAAAATTCTTTTTCACACAGAACATAGCTAGACTATGGAATTCCCACAGAAGGCAGTGATGGCCACCAACTTATATGGCTGCAGAAGTAGATTAGATAAATTTATGGTGTGGAGGACTATTGATGGCTTCTGACCATGATGGCTCTGCTCTGCTTCCACAGTTGGAGTCAGTAATGCTTCTGAGTACCAGTTGCTGGAAACTACATGAAGGGAGCATGCTCTTGTGGTTGTGGGCTCCCACAGGCACCTGGTTGGCAGCTGGTGGTGAGATCTGATTGCTGGACTAGATGGGCCATTGGCCTGATCCAGCAGACTCTTTCTATGTTCTTATGCAGAAAATGTGGTGTCCTTCAGATATTGTGGACATCATCTCTAGCTATTTACCTTGCTGGCTGGGGCTCACAGAAATTGCACTCCACATCTTCTGGAGGGTGCCATGTGGCTGGCACTCTCTCTCTCTCTCTCTCTCTCTCTCTCTCTCCCTCTCTCTCGCCCTCTCTCTCTCTCTTTCTTTGTCTCTTCTCATAAAGAAAGGAGCAACAAGAAATTCCTGATGCCAATCAGCTACAATTAAGTCCAGTGCCACCTAGTGACTGAACTAGATAATGGCATGAGCCACATGCCCACACACGAATTCAGCAGCATTTCCCAGTCATTCTCACTTACACTCACACAACCCCATATTCCATTTTTGCTACTCAGCCAACCAAATGATCACCATTGATGGCGTTGTCCCCTCACTTCTCTTCTCCCCTTCCTACCAACACCCATTCCAACCAACGCCCCCATCTGTCCCTAACAAGCATAGTAACAGGTGCTTGAACTGTTCCAAATGTTCAGAATTTTTCCCCAATGGTATTCTATTGCATCTCAGCAGCTGAACCAGCATGGGTGTGCATACGTGCATCTGTGGGAGGCTTTTTAATCAACCAAAACCAGAACTCTCTCCTGGGAAAAACCCATGGTCGAGTTTGAACCCTGCAGCCTACGTGCTTTCCTTCACATTTTTATTTTTGTCTTCTGCATCAGATTAGGGGACCAACTCCTAAAGCGATTATTTCCTGCAACTTTACATGCTGTGTGCTTTAATTTGGTACCTCATTTGTGTCTCTATGGAGAGAAGCACGTTCAACCTGATGGGTTCGAAGCTGGCATTGGCTTCAAAAATCAAAACTGCAAAAATAAAAATAAAACCCTCTGCTACTACTACTACAGACCATGCAACGTAGTCTTGCGGTGAGAGGGGAAGGATGTACTAGGCTGCTGCAAATCCCTGCAAAGTTCTGCTCCAGACTCCCATTGCCCACTTTTATCTGCTTGGCTCCTCTTACTTCTGCTTCCCCGTGAGGCTGCTGTCGCTGTCACTCAGCCTCAGGCAGCAAGCCCTTCAGGCTACAACAATGGCTGATGGCAGCGTGGAACCCACCAAATGCCATTTAACAGAGCAACAACCATTTCCATGAACTAGTGGCTTCAGTTTTAGGCCACTTCCACACCAGCTAGCCATTGAACACAGAGCCGGCACAGCCAGTAGGAAGGGTGAGACCACTGACTCAGGTAGCAGAAGCCCCCACAGGTGGCATGCCTAGGGGTCCCATGCCTGCCTGCCACCTCCACAATTGGCAGAGAAGTGCCACTGTCACTAACACCAATTGTAGGCAAGATTGTGTCCATGTGGGGGGGGGGAGAGATCTTGCCTGAATTTGGTGCTGATGGAGGTGCTGCTTCTCCACCAGTGGCAGAGGTGGCAAGGTGCAAGTGGCTGCAGAACAGGCAATGATGGTAGGAGTCGATAGGTGATGGTGGGAGCAGCAGCAGGGCAAGGCAGCACTTCCTGATGCACTGTTGCTGATTGAGCACACACCCTCCAACATTTATCCCATGAAAATAGAGATGCCGCCTCTAATATTTCTCTCACAAAAATAGGGACATCCTATTCCATACACTCTTGAGAGGCTCTTGAGAGTCCCATGGACTGCAAGAAGATCGAACCTATCCATTCTTAAGGAAATCAGCCCTGAGTGCTCACTGGAAGGACAGATCCAGAAGCTGAGGCTCCGATACTTTGGCCACCTCATGAGAAGAGAAGACTCCCTGGAAAAGACCCTGATGTTGGGAAAGATGGAGGGCACAAGGAGAAGGGGACGCCAGAAGGGGACTACCAGCATGAGTTTGACCAAACTGTGGGATGCAGTGGAAGACAGGAGTGCCTGGTGTGCTCTGGTCCATGGGGTCATGAAGAGTCGGACACGACTAAACGACCAAACAATAACAAATTTCCATACACTCAACAATTCTCCAATTAAAATAGGGACATCCTAAGGAAAACTGGGACATTCCAGGAACAAATCAGAATCTGGGACAGCTTCTATAAATCCAGGACTGTCCCTGGAAAATAAGGACGCTTGGAGGGTCGGTGAGCACACATCCTGATTTCTTTGAACAAATTCTGTGGGGATGCTTAGACAATGCTACTGCTTACTAAGGCTGTGCATGTATGCTGCCTTGTGAAGCCTTTGCCTCAAAAAGCTTCATATAAGTCCAGTCAATCAATCAATGCTCTTTCAGGATGACAGCAGCCATTCTCTTCTGAGAAGTTCCTCAAGCCAACAGTTATCCACAAACTAGCTCAAAACCCTTGGTCAATGCTGACCCACAGGGGGAAGTTAAATGATACTCGTTTCCTACCCCCCTGCTTCTAGTGATGGTGTGGATGTCTTCTTCAGCAGAGGGGAAGGATTGACACACCCCCGTGCAGCATAACATTTTATTGACTCTTTTGGAATTTCCTCGGCACCACAAGCTGTTCCTCTGTCACTCCAGCCCTTATTGAATTTAGGGAGGTGGGTGGGATGAGGGAGAGGAGAGAAATGAACCAGTCCTCGCTCTCTCCTTATGTTGCTTTGGTTAAGAAGCAAAGCTCACTAAATGTTATGGAATATGTAGGGAGAGGGCCAGGGGGGTTGGGGGTGGATGGGGAGGGAGAAAAGAAGATAAATCCATCAACTAACAAGATAAGTGCCTTGTTCCTCCATCTGTTACTGCTGGGTTCTTATCTGGGATTGGAGCGTGGCAGGAGCGGTACATCTTGTGTCAGGCATTATATCCCAAACTCATATGAATGCATTTTCATGCTTGTGGCAATCTGTGATCCGGGCACCAGCTTTCACAACACTTGTCCTCAGGCACTCCCCACCTCTTTGCATTGCAAAGCGAATTTGGAAATTGATGGCGCAGGAAAGGCAGTTGGGGTATGCAAGCTTCCAGAGAGTAGCTGCAGAGTTGAATTTGTGCTATGTAAATATTTCTGTACCTTGCAAATATATACACATCTACAGATATCCTTTATTTTAAAAAATGGACACATAATATGGATCACACTCTGCAATTGCTGTGGCCCATGCCTTATCTAGAATTGTTATCTGCATACAGTGAAAGAAACGCGGCTCAAGTGTCATAACTTATTTGTTGCTGTTGGGGGGGGGGAGTCCAGCCACTTTCAAGGGAAATAAGAGAGTTTATATAATAATGCAAGGTGGCAAAGGGTTGCCCCATTTCACACACACACACACACACACACACGCCTACCTCTTTTTTGCCACTTCCAAGTACCACCTGCAGTCCATTGCTGTGCTAGTAAACCATCCTGACTCAGGGAAGGAGGGGTACAGCACAGCAACTAACTGGGTTCTCAACTGTTAAAAAGTAATAATAATGTTGAGCTTTTGTCAAAGATTTGATAGGAAGATTTGATGATGATGGGGGTGGGGGTGGATCTTGCTTGACTTCAGAGAAGGCATTGCACTTTGTTGTTTAGTCATTTAGTCGTGTCCGACTCTTTGTGACCCCCTGGACCAGAGCACGCCAGTCACTCCTGTCTTCCACTGCCTCCCGCAGTTTGGTCAAACTCATGTTTGTAGCTTCAAGAACACTGTCCAACCACTGTCCAAGGCATTGCACTACAAATCTGCAATGCAATCTGCACATCTATGTATCTATTGATTTATATTTATGTCCGCGCGCACGCACACACACACACACACACACACACACACACACATTTATATCCAGACCACCTTAGAAAATGTACAGAGAAAGCAGCTGGGAAGCACATAGATACCCAGCAGGTGACACTAGTTCTAAAGAAGCTGCACCAGACACCACCGCCCCTGGCACAAAAAGCAATAGGGTGCCTATATAGCTGCACTGGGTATAGTTTCTCATCAGCCAGTTTCAAAACTCCTTCCCTCTCCTCTCTCCAGACTCAAGTCTGTCTTCTGCACCTTCCCTGTTTCCGAGCACATGCAGGCTCCCCAAGCAAGGAAAATGAGTGCAACTCCAACCTGGTTGGCAATCCAGAGAGGTTGGAAGAGCCAATTGCCAATTTAATGAGCCACTGATGGGGATCCAGTCTGCAAAAAAAAAAAAAAAAAAAGTGTGCAGGTCCTCATGATTTCAGAGTGTCTGCTTGTTCAAAGCTAGGCTTCTACTGATTCATTCTCAGGACCAATACACTTTCCCCATCTGCAGATAAGGACAAAATGGCACCAATTCACGCCCTACCCCAAATCCCATGTACTTTAGCTGACCAGACTTGTGCACAGGAGCACAAGAAACTGTCTTATACCAAGTCAGTCTATCTAGCTTCGTATTGTCTACACCAGTGTTTCCCAAACTTGGGTCTCCAGCTGTTTTTGGACTACAACTCCCATCATCCTTAACCACTGGTCCTACTAGCTAGGGATGATGGGAGTTGAGTCCAAAAACAGCTGGAGACCCAAGTTTGGGAAACACTGGCCTACACTGTCCGGCAGTAGCCCTCTAGGGTTTCAGACAGTATGTGTCCCCCAGCCCTATCTGGAGCTACCACTGAGGATAGAACCTTCTGCATGCAAAGCAGATGCTCTACCACTCAGGTACAGCTTCAAGGGAGGTGGCAATGGGACAGCATGCTGCACTACACTTGGGGGGAGCAGACTAACTTAGGTGGTGCAAGGAAGACAGTGTGGCACACACAGGCAGTAAGCTCACTGTGCCTAATGATAGGGCTGGTCCCTTCCCAGATACCATCAATGGGCCTCTGGTAGAAAATCCAAGCTAACTGAAGCTTCTCTTGCAGTGCAGACTCCCAATACACTGACTCCCTATAGGCCTACAGACAGCACTAACTGAAACCTACTTGCCCCAAGTAACCACCTTCGAGGCTGCTATCTGCCAATCATCAAAGCAGCAGACACTTCCTTAGAGAAACGCAAAGGCAAAGGAGACCTCATTTTGTATCGCCAGGCATCCTGCTGTGCCTACATTTCGGTATGAAAAATAAAAAAGGGCTCTTGCCATCTCCTCGCTCCCTTTCCGCCCCACCACACAAGAGGTTAAAGTGGTAAAGAACAACCTGGAGGCAGATAACAGAATGACAAGCACTCGATAAAAGGGAAACAGAAGCTGTGTAGGAAACTGGCAGAGAAGGTGTTGGGGATTTCTAGGGCAGCCACAGGAAGTGACAATGACCCCCCATGAACTCAATTTGCTCCACATCTCTAAACCTACCCCAAAATAAAGTGAAATAATAGTACTGCGGGACTCCTCTTCTGGCTTGCAAAGGCTTTGCTGAAGACTCTCTGACAAAGGTTGCCCACAGTTTCTGTCAAAAGTGTCAGATTGAGAAGCCTTTGACATATTATAAAGAAGTAGACTGCGGAATGCTGGGCTGTATGGCTTTCAAATTAGCAGGGGGGGTATTTTTTTTTATTGCATTGATTGCTATTCCCTTCTTCCTCTCCAAGGAGCTCAAGGTGGCCCCCTCCTCAATTAATCCCCACAAGAACCCCTGTGAGGTAGATTAGGCTGAAAGGAAGTGACAGGCCCAAGGTGAGCTTCACAGCTGGGTGGGAATTTTCCAAATCCCACACACACACAAAGTTCCATGCAAGTTTCCTACACGACTACTTTCTCACAAGAGAGAGGGAGAGAGGGAGAAGAGAGCACGTTTATTCATTGCATTTAGAGCAGATGACTTTGGTGGGGCTTCTGGGAGTTTCATACTGGAGGTGAGTGGGGACAGAGGCAAGAGTGAAAAGAACAACAGACATGACCCATACCTCTGCATTCCAGTCATACAGAAATCAGGGGCTCCTACGCCTCTCCATCCCTGATCTAGAAAAGCAAAAATCAATAACATGCTTCAAGAACATCCCAACCAGGCATGAGACACCTGATACCTTTGAGCTCGACAGGGAGAAGTTTGGAGGGTCATATTTGGTCCACTGGCTGAAGTTTCCACATGTCCCCATTTAGATCCTGCCTTGAAAGCTGTGCTGGTAGGATTTTCAGGAACATCCCCATCCAGGCACAGATCAATTATATTCAGCAAGTCTCCTGCATTGCATTCGCTGCAGCCCTGTGCAACTCTCACGGAATCACAGACATCCTTATTATATGTTTTTTCTTAGGAAAACTAGAATGGGGAGAGCCAAGCAAGGCAGACTCAAAATCCTTGCAGTGAGGGCCTCTGTTTCCCACAAAGGCAAGGCAGCTGCCTGCATATCTTACTGAGTGCTGGCCCAAACCCCATGCCTGCTTGCCTGGCTGCCTTCCCTTTAATGAGTAGAAATCCTTCCTACTACGCATTAGCGCCCGATGTAATGATGCAATGAGTTTGCCATTTATCATCATAATGCCAGTCAAACGAACCCCCTAATCACATAAACACAAGGAGGAAAAACGATTAGAGTTTATTTGCAGAGCAGCTTTGAACTCACTTCTGCTGCTCTGGCTGCATAGGTAAAGGAGACGAGTTCTCAGTCTGGTCTCTGGGTTCGCTCCATGGATGGCCAGGACTTCCTGGGGTGGGGAGGAACCCACCTACAGGCTTCTGCATATTACTGAGCTGCTGCCGCTCACTGTAGGGTGGGTAGGTTTTTTATTTCTCCTTATGAGTGCAGAGCATCTTTGGAGATAGGCTCAAGGGCCAATTGCCTGTGGCTTGCCCAAATGTCTGGCTTGCTGTCCTGGTCCAGGATGTTTGGAGAGTACGAACCTCATTTCTCACAGAGCATACGGGAGCACTGTCTCATCAGAAGTCAGGTTTCAAAATGCCGCAGGGTCTCAAGCAGCAAGATGGGTTGCTAGAAAGAAGAGGGATCTGACAATGTGGGGAGAAACCAATAGGTAGGAGAACCCCTATTATTCTGTGTGAATACCAGGAAGTGGCACAGAGCATGCAGGTGCAGTGGCGTAGCATGGGGGGGCAGTGGGGCAGTGGCTCTGGGTGCAAAATTCTGAAAGGGGGCGCAACCAGGCAGCCCCACGACAAGCTCCCTCATTGAGGCTGCGTGGCTGAGCTCCTGCCACCTTCTGGAGTTGTGCGGAGGCATGCTGTACCTGGACTGGGCATTCAGGGCTGGAGCAGCACCTACTTCTTCTCATGGCTGGTGAAGGAACATCTACGCACCTGCTCCTGGGCTGGCGGAGCTGGCAAGCCAAGAAGTCGCACAGCCACTGTCAGTGGCAGAGCCAACAGCTATGGACCTCCCAAGCTCCCAGCACGCGTCTCCACCCCAGCTGCCCAGTCCACCAGGGGGACGCAACTCTTGCCCCGCCCTGGGAGCTGGCAACCCATGCTACGCCACAATGCAGGTATCATAAGAACCTAAGAAGCCAATGTCCCATCCAGTTCACCTTCCTGTTCTCATAGTGGCCAGTCAGAGATTGTTGATGGAAACAAGCATGTAGGGTTCAAGCACATGAGCATCATCCCTTCCTGTGCTACTCAAAAGCATCGCTGCCTCCAACTGTTGAGGCAGAGCACAGCCAACCTAGCTAGGACCCATCAATAGCCCTCTCCCCTAGGACTTGGTCCAATCCTTTTCTAAACCCATCCAGGTTGGTGGCCACCACTGCCTTCTGTGGGAGAGAGTTCAATAGTATAGCTATACACTGTGTAAAGAAGTACTTTATTTTATCCACCCTGAATCTTCCAACACTGCAATGATTGCAATTGCTGACTAGGTCGGTGCCCTTGCAAGTGGTCAGTCTCTTCAAAATGGTTTGCCATGAGTTGGAAGAATATAGTGTAAATGATAAGAGAAGGCGATAGACGCTACTACTGCCACTCTTGAAGAAGTGGTCAATTGGCCACACCCAGCCTTCTCTACAAACAGATCTCAAGTGGTGTGGTGCAGAGGAGGAGACAATCAAGTGAGCAAGCTTGGCATATGGGGAAAAAGTAAAGACCAGGCTATTCATGGTGTGGGCATTGCCAGGTGCTCTTGGGGAGAGGAGAAGCAGAGTAGGAATTACTTTTGGAGGGGAACCTCCTGACTGGCCTTTGGAGGCAGCAACACTCTGAATACCAGTTGCTGGAAACCACAGGAAGGGAGAGTGCTCTTGTGCTCAAATCCTGCTTGCTGGTTTTCCACCGGCTTTTATAGTTGGCTGCTCATGAGAGCCATACATGACCCCCCCTCCCGCTGCCTTTATATTTACCTCTCTCTCTTTTGCTCATGTCATCACCTGCTACCCTTCAGCAATCCCAGGGCTGCCTTGTCATGTTCCACAAAAGCTGAAGCCACCCCAATGCCCTATGCAACTCATTCTAATTGCAATCTGTAGCTTTCCTCCCCTTGCAATCCTGGATCTGTCTCGCAAGTCAGTTGAAGTGTGTTTATTGCACAATAATTTCCTCATTAAGTCTAAATTAAATGCATATTTCAGAACCTCAGAGCAAGAGCAAATTGTTACATCTAGTGCTCAGATGTGAGGGGGTGAACAAACGGATAGATCTTCGGAGAGGACGTTGACTTTGAGCCAAATTACCACCCCGCTGATAGGACCGTGCAAATCCCAGTGGCCTCATAAAGTCACATCAGATGCTGAGGAATGTGAGAGAGGCTACAGAGGGAAGGAGAACACGTCCAGCTTGATGCATGAGCTCACCCATTAAACTTAAGAAGCCCATATAATCTTCCAAGCAACACATGCATGCTTGGAAGAAAGCCGGGTCACCCTGGATTTTTCCCAACCCATCTGCAAGTTGGGCACCAGGATGGGTCTCCTTTTTGCAGCATTAATAGGTGCTTACAGGAGATAATTTTGGGTAGGGCACCTATTCACAGAGGAAAGAGAAAACCTGTGGCTGTCCAAAATCTCCATGAAAAATACAGGACCCCTACCCTGCCTTACATCTGGTTATCAAAGTTAAGGGACAATTGTATTTATTTTAGGGTGTGGAGAGCTGTCTGTATTAGGAGTTTTTTTTGGGGGGCCCCTGATTGGTCTTTTCTGCCTACATCACACTGTTTTGGTGCTGAATGTTGACCAGCAGGATCACAGTGGACATCTCAGGTTCACATCCTCAAGGTACACATAAGCAAGCATAACTGCTTCCTACAGACTCCACAGTGAGCACAAACTTACAGCAGAACTGGACAGAGACTGGGCGAATTCCAGGACACCTACACAGCTCACAGGACAAGCTAGCACCATCCATGAACCTCCTGTGTGTTAAAATGCAGATCCCAGAATATCTAGCTATGGTGCAGGTGGTCAGGTTTTTTTCAAGAGGCATCAATGCAAGAAAGCATCCCTCGAAGAGAAGACATTTGGGAACTGCTGCCAGAGTAGCAGCATAAAAGATCACCCCCATCTCATTGGCACCCTGTGCAAACATCTTTGAAGGCAGATGTGCAGGAGCATCAAGACTAGGGTGAGGGAAGCTCAATGAAGCCCAGCAAGGTGCCCCAAGTTGTCTTTAAGGAGCGAGAGAGAGACTGAGAAGGAGCATTTAATAGGCTGACGAAAGGGATGGCAACACAGGGAGAGGGAAAGATTAATGAGGATTTCACAAATATGATAATTTCCGGACACGACGGCTTTATATTTAACTGTGTCTTGGTCTGCTGCGGAGTGGAGGAGATGCAATGCCAGCTAAGCTGCTTGTGTGAGCCAACGAGAGTCTCTATATTTGCAAAGCTGCCCACTTTGAGAGAGTTTCACGCTCCTATGCTGCACTCATCCGATGCTCCATTGCATTTTGATGCGGTGCTTTATACGGCTGTGCAAAATGACAGGGATAACATTTTTCCTACACTTTAGTTGAGTTTAATAACTAGAAGGTGTTTTTTTTAATCAAATGGCTTCCAGCAACCATGACATGAGCATCAACAGCTAGTGGTTTCTAAAGGCTGGATGCCCCCAACGTACTTGGAAGTTGATAGGAAACTGTCTAACAGGTGGAATCTTAACCGGGAGAAGTCCGCAGATTTGTGGTGGGGTGGTCTCCCTCCCTTACATTCAGACCTGCTCTGATGAAGCAGCTTCATTCCATTAGACTGAAGAATGGCAGTAACCCTCAGGAGAGCTGAAAATTACCATGGTCCCCCGCATACTGTCACTGAATGTGATTGAAAGAGGGATGGAGAGTGGGTGGGGGGTGGGACACAACCCAACCTGTCATTTTCTTAAATGCTTCTGCAACTTCCAAGGAAAGGGCAGTGGCGTTGGTAAGGAGGGTCACTGTGTCTGGGGGCAGGCTGTTTCTCTGGCAGAGACCAAATAACAAAGAGGAACTCAAAGCAGGTAAAGGTAAAAGACCCCTGGATGGTTAAATCCAGTCAAAGGTGACTGTGGGGTTGTGGCGCTCATCTCGATTCAGGCCAAGGGTGCCGGCATTTGTCTACAGACAGCTTTCTGAGTCATGTGGCCAGCATGAATAAACAGCTTCTGGCACAACAGAACACTGAGACAGAAACCAAAATGCACGGAAATGCCATTTACCTTCCCGCCGCAGCAGTACCTATTTATCTACTTGCACTGGTATGCTTTTGAACTGCTAGGTTGACAGAAGCTGGGACAGAGCAATGGGAGCTCACCCTGTTGTGGGGATTCAAACCGCCGACCTTCCAGTCGACAAGCCCAAGAGGCTCAGTGGTTTAGGGGAGGGGAATCTGCGGCACTCTAGGTCATGAGAAGACCCTACAGATTCCAGCTGATGGCCCACCCAGTCCAGAACCCTGTTCTCTCAGGGGCCAAGCAGATGCCTGTGGGAAACCAGAAAGTGGGGCTCAAGCACAACCCTCCCTCCTGTGATTTCCAGCAAGTGGTAATGAAAAGCATTATGGCCTCCTGCCATGGAGGCCAAACATAACCAACAGGTCCAGCAGTCACAGATAGTCTTCTCCTCCATGGATTTCTCCAATCCTCTTTTAGAGCCATCCAAGTTGGTAGCTATCACTGCAGATGCTGCTGGACCAGCTCCGATAATCCTTGGCCTTTGGCCACACTGGCTGGGATTGATGGAAGTTGGAATCCAACAACCTCCAAAGAGACTCCCTTTTTCCACGAGTGCAGAGTTGCCAAGCAACAGTCACTCAAGACCCTGGGAGGGTGTGGCCAGCTTCTTTTCAACCTCAGCAGCATCTCCTCCTTGCCTTACCCCCGCCCCCCTGCACAGTGGTGGTGACAGTATGCAGGTGTATCCCTTGCTAGAGGCATTCAAGAAGTCTCTTCATTTTCACTGCAGGTCTGCATCCTCATCTCCTTTCCCCTGTGATTCTGAGGAAGGCTATGTTAAGGATTCCAAACAAGTTACTCCCGAGGTACAGAAACGCATGAGTAATTACGGAGCTGCCACTCTCACACCTTGTTTTATAGACTGGAGAGCAAACTCTTTCCAGAGCACGTCCCCCCCATCCCCCAAAGGGGGGGGGTCAGTCAGCCCCTCTTGTTAGCCCCACTAGAGGCTGGCTGGAGGTTTTCTGTTATTCCTTTTGTCCAGCTCCAGAGCCATTGCGTTTGCTCCCCATTAAGCTTTTGTATGCCATAGAAGAATTGCTTTATTGACATTTAAAGGTCTCCGTCAATCCGGTCCCACAAATCTTCATTATTTTCTGCCTCAAGATAAGCTTGCCAGGTCAGTCTGAGAGACAGAAGGAGCCGCCAAGCCCATCACCCAGAACCTGACCTTCCAACGTAAATCGCTCGCTGGACTATTTTTTTTTTTTTAAAGCAAAAGGATGCTTGTTATGAGTTTGGCTTATTAATGATTTAAGAAGGCAGCGAGCGCAGCATTTGAAATCAGCAGAGTGGGCTGCTGTCACATCTATGGATAGTCATTTGCAGGTCAGAGAACATAGGAAGAGGCTGCTGGATCAAGCCCATCTAGTCCTGGGGGAAACCTGCAAGCAAGACCTGAGCATAGCTGTCAACGTTTCCCTTTTTTAAAAAGGGAAATTCCCGTATTCCGAATAGGATTTCTTGCAAGAAAAGGGAAAAGTTGACAGCTATGGACCTGAGCACAAGAGCGTATTCCCCTCTGTGGCTTCCAGCAACTGGTATCCTGTCATTTCCAGAAACTTATATGCAGAAACATTACTGCCTCCGATGCTGGAGGCAGGGTATAGCCATCATGATTAGCAGCCATACCTAGCCCTCTCGTCCATGAATTTGTCTACTTCTCTTTTAAATCAATCCAAATTGGGGACCATCACTGCCTCCTGCAGGAGCAAATTCCATAGTTTAACTATGCATGGCATTAAGAAGTCCTCTCTTTTCTCTGTCCTGAATCTTCCAACATTCAGCTCCACTGGATGTCCAGGAGCTCTAGGGTTATGAGAGATGGAGATGTGCTTTCCTCCATCCCCTTTTCCCATACTATGCATATTTTCATAAACCTCTACCTGGTTGCCTCTTACTTGCCTTTTCTCTAAACTTAAGATGCCCAAACGCTGCAACCTTTCTTCATAGGGGAGTTGCTCCAAGCCCTTGACCAATTTTCTGAACCGCTTCCAATTCTGCAAGATCCTTTTTGAGGTGAAGCAACCAGAACCGCACACAAATGCATTACATTCCTTAAGAACAATCTTACATCAAAGTTAGGCGGTTGGTCCATCCAGTCTAGTAATTCTCAGAGCAACTGTGATGCAGAGGTCTTTTCCACCACCTGCTACCTGAGCCTTTTAGCTGGAGATGCTAGGGGTTAAGTCAGAGAACATAGGCAGGAAAGGCATTTGCTGTATAACTGAGCCATCATCCCTATTTCTGAAAATTAGATGCAACTAGTATCTGAAATCTGGAAGGGGAAAAAATCAAACTCACTGAGATTAACACACACACACAGAGAGAGAGAGAGCACTACCTCATAAATTCAAGACTATTCAGAGAGCTGCATTTTGAGGGGACAATCTACAAACACTGGCCAAAACAGCCCTAATCAGTGTGCAAGATTTCAAAAGCAAAACAAGGACCATTTTATCCCTCCTGGGGATAAGCATAAACAGCAGATCCTGGTAGAAAGCTATAGGGAGCCATAAGCCTCTAAGACTGGAATGCAGCCATAAATCACTGAAATAAAATGTTAAAATGGGTTTAAAATGCAATACATAAGATTAGTTGGCAATCCAACACAGAACAGTGTTCCCCTGGGCACAGTGATGTACCGAGTGGGAAGAAGTATGCAGGAAAGGCCCTTCAAAGTGGTAATTCCACTGTTACCAGGTAATTCCTGCTTTCAACTCCACTTCTGAACTTGCAGTCAGATCCTGGGTATATTTACTTGGAAGCAAGTCTTACTCCCGAGAGTTACTCCCAAGGAAGGGTACATAGGGCTGCATCCTTCAACCACCTTCTGGAATTCGGCTTTCACATTAATAGGAACACGTTAAGAACATTGACAGTTAAATGTCATGCTTGATTTGCCAGAAGTAAATTCCCAGGCATGTATGTTAAATGACCCAGGGTTAAGATCTCCAGGGTTGGGCCCAATTTGATGGGTTTTAGCCCCTGATCAGACCAAACAAGAAGATAAAAAGTGTTCAGATGAGAACTGTATTCTCGCAATTAAAACTCTTCCCTACTTATGCTTATGGAATACTCTGTACCAATATACACAGTCACAACCAGAGAGGCAATTTCATACAGGAATCCAGGAGGATCAAAACACAAAGTTAAACTATGGAACTCACTCCCACGGGAGGCAGTGCTGACCACCACCTTGGATGGCTTTAAAAAGGATTACAGTGGTACCTTGGCTCCCAAATGCCTTGGTACTAAAACAACTTGGAACCCAAACACTGCAAACCCGGAAGTAAGTGTTCCAGTTTGCAAACTTTCTTCGGAAGCCAAACGTGCTCCATTTTGAGTGTTATGCTTCCGATTTGAGTGCCATACTTTCATTTTGAGTGTTACGCTGAGGTCTGTCTGTTTGTGCTATTTATTTTGAGTTTTTGTGGCTCTTTTTGTTTTGTTTTTGTGACTGTGTGGAACCCAGTTCAGCTACTGATTGATTGTGTGACTTCAGTACATTCATTATTGCTTTCATTTTATGGATCAATGGTCTTGTTAGATAGTAAAATTCATGTTAAATTGCTGTTTTAGGGGCTGTTTTTAAAAGTCTGGAATGGATTAATCCGTTTTGCACTACTTTCTACGGGAAAGCGTGCCTTGGTTTTGGAACGCCTTGGTTTTGGAACGGACTTCCAGAATTAAGTTTGAGAACCAAGGCACCACTGTAGATAAATTCATGGAGGGGGGGTGTTGTTGGTGGCTACTACTTACAATGGCTATGCTCTGCCTCTGCAGTTGGAGGCAGCAATTCTTCCCAATACCAGTTGCCAGAAACCAAAGGACAGGATGGTTTGTGCTTGAATCCTGCTTGTGGGTTTCCCACAGGTAACTGTTCAGCCACTGTGAGTCCAGGACACTGAACTAGATGATCCATTGGGCCTGACCCAACAGGCTCCTCTTATGCTCTTAGGAGCTTCTTAAATTTCTTGGCCAACCCCACTTACTACAAGGCAAAATGGGTCATGGGGGCCTGGCAAGCCTTGATGGGTGCAGTTTTGTCCATGCTGCAAAACTGAACAGAAAGGAGAACATGCATCCATGCAACCTTATCTCACGTTCAGACCATCATGAGAAGGATGGCTCTTCATAACTAAGAACAGATGGATTTCAAGATAAATAAGTGGGGCAGCACATTGTAAAAGCAGAAGACAATTGCGGAAGGGTACATCTGGACAGGGAATCATAGATTTTTTAAAAAATATTATTTTTAGAATGAGGAGGAGCCCCAAGGATCATTTATTTCAACCCCAGAAACAAAGGAATAACAGCTAAAGATTCCCTTCTAGGTGACCATCCAATCTCTGTTTGAAAATTTCCAATGAAGGAGAGTTCACCCACCCTTCTAAGGTGGTCCAATCCAATGTCAAACAGCTCCGACTGCCAGAAAGTTCCCCCTAATGTTTAGCTGAACTCTCCTTTTTGCCATCTGTATCAATTGGTTTGAGTTCTCCCCTCTGGAGCAGCAGAAACCAAACTTGCTCTATCTTCCATAGAGAGAAGCAGCTTCCATTTCACTGAATTGTCAAGGGGAAATGGGGGAAGGGGGAGCCAGCAGCAAAATAAACTTAAACTGATTAGACTGGAGGGAAGGAGATGAATAATGAGCTGGTTGTGCAATGGAGGGAAGCACTGTTCCTTCTTTCAAAGGATTCCTTTGCCTCTTACTCAGCACTTCTCAAAAAGACAGAACCAAAAAGGAAAAGAAAAAAAAGAATGCAAGTAAGTAGGACATCTTTGGTAGAACGGGAATTTTTTTTAATTCCACCTTCTCTCAACTCTGCTATATTAGCTTCCTGGCCTTCTGCAGTCTTCAGATTCACCTGTATGGTGGATGACAGCCAATGTGGCGCAGTGGTCAGAGTAATGATTGGGACCTGGGAGACCAGGGTTCAAATCTCCACTTGGCCATGAAGCTCAGTTCACTGCCTCTCAGCCTATCCTATCTCACAGCATTGTGTGGTGGGGATTAAATGAGGCGGTGGGAACCATGTATCTGTCATACTCACTGAACAGCTTTCAGCAAATGCTGGATCCACACCTCTTTACCAGGCTTTTGACACCTGAAATGTGTCTATAAGGACCCACCCACCCTGTTTTTGTGATTGTAAGTTGTTTTTAACATTGTGTCTTAATTGTTGTGACCTGCCCCAGGGCAACAACAAAACATAGGTTGTGATTTGCCCAGAGCGACTTAAACTGTATCAGGAATACTGAACAGAGTGCAACAAAGGTCAATCTTGATTGCAGCATCAGAAAGGCAGGAAGAAGGTGGCAGGAACGAACTTTAAAGCCTCAGGCTGCAAGATTGGGTCCCTTAAAACATTTCTATAAATTCAAACCCTAAGCTACCCAACTCTCTGTAACACTCTTACCTTAAAGGTCCTCTGTAAACAAACAAAAAGTGGTCTCTTCACCCTCTTTACATCGCACCTTTATCAAAATAGTGGAAGAAGTCACTTCCTTAGAGAGCTATAAATATTACCCTCTGGCTGCTTTGCACTTTTTCCTAGGAAAAAGAGATCAACCAAGATTAGGACACTGACCAGGGTGTAAGACATGGGTGATGCTTCTCTGGCTAAGACAACCTAGCTTCGTCCTAGTCTTTTGTCAAGGAGTGTTTGGTCTGGACTCTGCATGGCTTCTTCAGAGTTTCATGCTTGAGTTTGCAGACAGGCCTTCAAAATCTAATTCACAGAAGAATTTGGAGGATTGTGAAGCTAGTATTTATCCTAGGCCCAGTCAAGTCAGAGGCTTCCTGGTGCCCTGCTGATTGAGGGGTCCAGGGCTCCACGACACTCATCCCTTTTGAGCCTGAAGCGAGCTGTGAGGCTCTGCTACATATGTGTACACACACGGAGTAGTCCAATAGGCTAGCTTCTATCTTCAAACTCTAAGGTTTATGGTACAACCCCTTAAGTCCCTCAGAAAACCACATGCTGGGAGAGAGACTGATTTTTCCTCAGCATCCCCATGGCAACGGCAATGCAAGCTCTTGCCCTTGGCCCAGAGGCCGTCTAATCTAACCACTAGACATGACATCCCCACTCTGTAAAATCGGCTCAGACTATTCATAAATCCTACGTGCCCAGCTTTGAAATGCACCGTCCCTGAAGCTCCTTGCTACGGAGAGGGCTCTCTTCCTTCAATTCGATCAGGGAGACTGAAAGCAGAAGTGTATAATCCTCTTGCAAATTAAAGTCCTTCATTCAAGCTATTTGACGTGGCTTATTTTCTTTAACTCTCTATTCAATCCCATCCCCTCCCCACCCCCGCAAAAACAATATATCAGCTGCAATAAAGGCAAAAAGGCAAAAAGGAAAAACAGGACAGAGAAGAGCGTGCATCTGGGTGGTTGGCATCTCCTCTTACCAGACCAGACTCATCTCCTTGACCTCTTCTAGTGCACCCAATCTAGGTTTGATCCCATTTTTTATTTGCACTTTGATCAAGGTGTGGAAGACGATATTAAAAGGAAAAGGGCTTGGGTGATCTGGGTTTACTCAGGTCTTTGAAGATGTTGAGCAATGCTGGCCGGCCGGCCTCTGTCAAAATGACTAGGTTGGGGGGGGATTAGATGCTGTAGCTCTTGCCAAATGACATCTCTCCAGCACTCCACCTAACCTGGAAAAGAAGCAATGTCTTCAGCAGAATGCAAAGAGGAAGTCAGGCAAGGGTATCTTAGAGATGGGAACAAATGTAGCCCAGTTGTTGTTTTTATTTTATTTTTTATCTCTTTGTCCCTGGGGACTTGTCCCAGGCCAGATCCCTTGCCAGCCCTGCTTTTCACCCTCCTTGAGTGTTTGTGACTGGCAGGAAAACATCTAATAATGTGTTTGCTTGCTTGGATGGCACTGAGGGAGTGGAGAGGTGGAGAGAGAGAGAGAGAGAGAGAGAGAGAAGAAGAAGAAGAAAGAACTTCTTTACACAGCACATAGTTAAACTATGGAACTCATTCCCACAGGAGGCAGGTATGGCCCCCAACCTAGATGGCTGTAAGAAATGATTAGAGTTCATGGAGGAGAGGGCTATTGATAGCTACTAGACATGATTGCTGTGCTCTGCCTCCACAGTTGGAAGCAAGAATGCTTCTGAATATCAGTTGCTGGAAGCCACAGCAGGGGAGAACGCTCTTGTGCTTGGGTCCCACTTGCAGATTTCCCATTGGGGCATCTGGTTGGCCACTGTGAGAACAGGATGCTGGACTGAATGGCCATTGGCCTGATCTAGCAGACTCTTCTTACGTTCTAATGAAAACAACCTACCGTTTTCACATTCATTGCTCTGCCCACTTTTGCCTCCAGCCTTGCCCAATGCTTTGCTGTGGCTCCTAGGAGGTTGCCCAGAGTGGAATGTGGTCTTTGGATTGAAAAAGTTCCCCCAGCCATCCCACAGAATTGGGGAGAGACTGAAATGATGCTCCAGAGCATAAAGGAGGTGCAGCAATCCCCTCATAACATACTTACTAATCAGTAGGCCTTACACAAAATTGTATGAAGCCACTGGTTAGCTGCCTGGACAAACTTGATCATCACCACAAGCCTTAGGCTGGATTCCATGGTAGCATCTTCTCACATCAGCACCAACTCTCCCTGAAACCGCAGGGAGGGAATCGCCCATGCCATACAGTCAACCAAAGCCCCTCTTTCCAGATTCTACCAAAGTGCCATGGGACTTGGTCACATCGAAGCAGCTCAGACATCATCACTTCGATAACAGATGGCATTCCACTGGAGGACTCTGAAAGCAGCTTCCGCCTGACTCACAATCAGCACTAGAGGATACTTGAAATGGCATACTTGTTAACGCTTCTCAACAGGATCAGGTTGATGAAGTCTTTGCTCCATCAGTCCAGGCAGCATAACCACACACCAGTGTATCAACAGCAGATATTGTCTACAGAGCATTGATGATGCTTTATATGCTGTCTCCAGCAGATTCATGTGGTTAGCAGCTCTATATGTTAGGGCCATGCATGGCTGTTTATCAGTCTCAACCAGGCGTGTGCACTAGTAAGGTAGCAGCCCCAGAGATCAGTGGCTGGAGAGGTGGGTTTCAGCTGGAGTCAGGATGATGGCTTGCATACCACCAAAAAGAAAAAGAAAAATCTGAAACAAAATGATGGAACAGATTTGCATAAGATTTGCACATGCTAATTGGCATATAGATGCATGTTGCAAAATAGTTGCTGTAGCTTCAACAGAAATACGTCACATTCTACACCATTCTGGGGAAGCCTCAGAGCAGATTACCTGTGCAGGCCTGCTCAGTCTGCTGTTCTGATGCTACTACTAGGTGAGCAACTCAAGGCTCCTCCTCCTGTTCCCCTCCTTATGTTGCTCTGTTTTTAAACTGCACTTTGGCTGGCCCTCCAAAAGCAGGACTACAGGACTAGCAGCACCAGGACACATGGCCACCCTAACTGGAGCTTTGAGAAGCCAGCAGGGTCTGCTGAGATAGCAAAAGCAGGCCACGTCCCTACTAGTATTTAATCTTGATCCAGCCAAACCTGGAGGCTTCAGTCTGCCTGTCAATTGTTACTCTGCATAACTAGGGACAGATGACTCTGTCAATTTCCATTGCTCATTTCTCCAACCTTAAGAACGTAAGAATGAAGAAAAGCCTGCTGCATCAGGCCAACGACCAACCTTGGTTGGTCTGAGCTCACTGTGGCTGTGTGAGGGAGTGCTTTCTTTTATCTGTCCTGAGTCTTCCAACATTCAGTTTCATTGCAAACCTTACACACAGTTCCCCCTATTTCCATATCAGTTATTTTCGTTTAAAAACTTTGGCTCCCCCCTGCCCCACTGTATTGCAGGGCAGGGCGGTATAATCCTCCTAGTGTATATTCCTCCCAAGCATATTTCCACCTTGGCCTGGGGGGGGGCAACTACAAAAGCTGAGGCTGCTGCTTAAGAGGCCAGAGATCATCTTTGCTATGAGTCCTGCAGGACCCACTGCTCATAAACTTTTGAGGTGAGGTGTTGTTTAGGGGAGTTTTTTGGCTTCATTTTTGCTGTTCTTGGTATTAATTTTTTGTATCTTCATGGTCAGACCTTATGATATATGCAAGATTTGTTTAATTTTATTGCATATTCACTGAGATGTTTTCATGATTTGTCTATGACTATTTTTCTTACAGTTTTCTCATTCTGTAAACCTTTTCATCCTGTAAGCAGCCTAAAGTGTGGTGTAAACCTGGAAAGGCAGCATACAAAGAAGGAATGGTTATGATTATAATAATGTATGCATTTTCGCAAGCAATTTCCCCACCCGCAATGGAGCTTTATATATGTTATTTTCACCAATATACACATTTCTCTGCCTGTTTTTTTGGTCAAAGAATTACACCACAAAATTCAGAGGAGTGCAACTTCTGAAGGATGACTCTTCTTCAGTTTGGTACAGGAAATGCAGAATAAGGTAGGGATGCATTAAAATGCAGGCTGCCGGGACATCGCATTCTCACACATGACACCCCCCCCCCTTTTGAGCTCCAAATTCCCCCTTCACCTCCCCCCACCCACCCGTGTGCACAATAAGAAGGTAAACTCACTAGGCAGAATCATTATCAAGAAAAATGAATGACTAAAGGTACAACTGCACGTATTACAATCTGGATGGAAACAGTGTCCCTACCTCACCAAGGAAAAGCTAGCAGTGGCTCATGAATATGATAGAGGTCATGCCTCAGATGGAGTCTGCCTCTCAGTAGTACTCCTTGACCTATTTTATCTCCACTTTCCAGGGACTCCCACTGTCCTATTTCTCTGTCTCACTTCAAGTTGCTACTTTCCACACTCCTTCTCAAAATTGCATGCTCTCACCCTGCTTCCACTCTTCTGTGTCCCTCCCCCCCGCACAAACACACACCGCCAGCCACCTCCTCTTCATCACCCACCTGCCTTCTCTCCTCCTCAATGAGCCACTCAGCATCTCTTGACCCTCTTTCACCATCAAGCAGATTTGTAGCTGCCGGGACCATATAACACCGGTCATAAAGGACCTACGCTGGCTTGCAGTACATTTCCGAGCACAATTCAAAGCTGGTGTTGACCTTTGAAGCCCTAAATGGCCTCGGCCTTGTATACCTGAAGGAGCATTTCCACCTCCCATCGTCCAGCCTGGACACTGAGATCCAGCTCTGACGGCCTTCTGGCAGTTCCCTCACTGTGAGACGTGAAGCTACAGGAAACCAGGCACAGGGCTTACTTGGCAGTGGCACCCACCCTGTAGAACGCCCTCCCATCAGATGTCAAACAGATATTTGACTTTTAGAAGGCATCTAAAGGCAGCCCTATTCAGGGGAGTTTTTAATGGTTGATGCATTACTGTGTTTTTAATATTTTGTTGGGAGCTCCCTAGTCAGATGGGTGTCATATAAATAATAAAGTTGTTCTTGTTGTTGGAGGGCTCCCTGGCAAATGATTGTATGATGGGTTCCCCAATGCCTTCACCCCTCAGTATCAGCTGAGGCAGGTGTACCAGAGGCTGAAAGCTGCAACAGTCTCTCAATATGCAACAGGTGGCTGCAAGCTTCTGCCACCAAGTTGGCTTCACTTAAAAAGGACAATTGAAAATGGTGGGTGACAGACAGCCACCCACTGCCAAACAAAATCTGAGTTGGAATGTGCTCCATCTGGAGAACCCATGGGTCCTTGGCAGCATCCCATAAATTCTTTGCATAGTGTGGGAAAGATGGGAAGTATGTTATCTAGGAGTGGTGGTGGAAAGGAATTTACTCAGTTCTCATTCCAATGCTAATTTGCACTTCCGGAATTAAGGAGTGAATCAAAAGACTGGTCACAATTTTGTTATGCAGTCCTACAGTGAAAAACTATGGATCAAGAATAACACATCAAGTTACATTGCGCTCTGGGAAAATTGCTTGCAAGAATCACCAAACTGTAGAGATGGAAGGGACCACATGCGTCATCTAGTCCAACCCTTGCAATGCAGAAATCTTTTGCCCAACGTGGGGCTCGTACCCAGGACCCTGAGATTAAGAGTCTCGTGCTCCACAGAACGAGCTACCCCAGCTATCCCTTCAAAAAAAAACCTGGCATACAAAAATGCCATCATTCGGAGAAACAGGCCCCCAAATGGATACAGATCTGCAGACTTGTAAAATATAATTTTGCAAACGGATGTAGAAATGCAGCAAACTGAAAAAAGAGAAATTGAAAGTCACTGCACTCTAATAATGCTCAGAACAAGGGCCACTGTACATGCTGAACTGGGTGGGGTGGGATGGATTTCTTGCATGCAAAAGGCCCCGGGTTCAATCGCTGTACCATCTCCAGGTAGGTTTGGGAGAGATTCCCTGCCTGAAACCCTGGAGAGTCGCTGCTGCCAGTCAGTGTAGACAGTACTGAGTTAGGTTGATCAATGGTTCGACGTGGTGGAAGGGAGCTTCCTCTTCCTAAGAGGCTCCCGTTTCTTTGCTCCTCCACCTCAGCTAGAGGCAAGCTTGCTCCCTCCTTGGGTAGAACAGGCTCATTTTATATTCACCATAAGGAAGAGCGAGAGAGAAGGAGGGAGAGCTTTGTAAACAGTATTATTTTTAATAAAATCCCAGTTTGGCAGCCCAGCTGTTTGAGTGTCTGTCTTAATTTAATCAGAATATCTGTTCTCTCCTAGCAGCGACCAGGCATGAAAAGCATTAGGAAGAAATCAAGGCAGTGGCAGAGGGAGGAGAAATGAAGTTATTTTTATCAAGTACTTTTTTGAGGGAGCAGAATCAGAATGACAAAGAGGACCCAATGAACCCATTTAACTTACTCTAGCCACCTTATCAGCTCCCTAATTGGACAATGGATGTTGCGGCTCATCCTTTTTTGTTCATTACCCCCCCCCTCCTGCACATCCTCAGTTCTTTTATACCTTTCTTTATTGCCTTTGAAGCTCTCACCTCAGGAGGAAGGAGCCTCCCTGCAAAACTCAGCCAGCCAGTCTTGCAACCTGAACACAATGCTCAGGAATTAGTCCATGCTACACAGCAATTGTTTTAATTTGTCTGGTCCTTTTTTAATAAGGTACCGTATTTTTCGCTCTATAAGACGCACCAGACCACAAGACGCACCTAGTTTTTGGAGGAGGAAAACAAGAAAAAAAATATTCTGAATCTCAGAAGCCAGAACAGCAAGAGAGATCGCTGCGCAGTGAAAGCAGCAATCCCTCTTGCTGTTCTGGCTTCTGGAATAGCTGTGCAGCCTGCATGCGCTCCATAAGATGCACACACATTTCCCCTTACTTTTTAGGAGGGAAAAAGTGAGTCTTATAGAGAAAAAAATACCGTATGTTGTTAAGCGAGGATTTGCATACCATGCAGAGGAAAAGATCCACATGCATACCTCATCCAAAATTGTGCAGTTTTATACATAAGTTGAATAATTATGGCACAGGACTTCTGGACTGGGCAATGGGATTTGGGATGGAGAGACAAGGGAAGGAATCGTGCCTGGCATTCAGCAGGCAAGCTGAAATGAGGGGGTCATCACATTTATAAACCACCCTTTCACTGATTAGGGCAGTGATGGGGCACCTTAGCCTTGTTTGTGGGGAGTATTCAGTCCACTCTGTCTGATTTTGAAACTCTGCTCAAGCCACAGCTATCGCACTGAACCTCCTCAGAGTGGTTAACAGTCCTGGAATCATTAAACTGTAGAGTTGGAAAGAACCATAAGGGCCATCTTTTTCAACTTCCTGCAATGCAGGAATCCATCCAACTTCTGTTTAAAAATATTCAGTGAAGAAGAGTCTACCACCATCCAAGGTAATCCGTTCCACTGACGATCAACACATACCGACAACAAGTTCTTCCTAATGTTTAGTCGGAATTTCCTTTCTTGTACAGTGGTGCCTTGGTTCTTGAACTTAATCCATTCTGGGAGTCCATCTCCCAAAACCATTCAAAAACCAAGACACAGCTTCTGATTGGCTGCAGGAGCTTCCTGCACTCAAGTGAAAGCTGCGTCAGACGTTTGGCTTTTGAAAAACATTCACATACAGGGACACTTACTTCTGGGTTTGCAGCGTTCAGAAGCCAATTTGTTCAGCAACTAAGCCATTCAAGAACCAAGGTACCACTGTAATTTGACAGTGGTACCCTCTGGAACAGCAGAAAACAAGCTTGCTCCATCATCCATGTGGCAGCCCTTTAGATATTTGAAGATGACGCTCATATTTCCTCTCATTCTCCTAAACACACCCAGGCTGAAGGCGATCCCAAATGACATCTCTTACAGTGCAAAATTCAGAACCTCCCCGCCCTGCTCATCACTTCCACTCCACCCAGTCCATGGAGCTTACAGCAGGGTGGGGAAATGTTTATCAAAAATAAATACAGTATTAATAAACCGCCAATTAGCATGGAAAGGCAAACAAATCAACCACTATTTGTTCATGTTTACTAAAGGTTAGGGAAATCTCAGCAAGAATCACTTACTGCATTTCAATATTTTCAAACTATGCATTAGGTAGCAGTCATAAATGCCACCAGTAAAGCAAATATGCAGCTCAGCAGTGTGAAGGAATTAATTAGTATTTAATTGCTTTAAAAATTGCTGGAAGTTCTTTTGCTATCATTAATCACTTTTAATGACTGCTGTAATTACAAGTCATCTTTTCTCTTTGGGTGGTCGCTGCTGGGACTTGAACCACTGTCCCCTCCACATCTGCAAAGAAGGGATCTACTCAGTGAGTAAGGGGGAAGCAGCTTGTTTTGAGTTCTTCTAGTTAGAGCACTGTGAATTACATTGCCAGCGAAATTTTTGGACTTTTGATGGGAGGATACAGAAGGGAAAGGTGTGGATCTAAGTTATTTAGAAGGCTACAACATTATTCAAACTGTGAGCTAAGCCACAACCACACATAGATTTTCACAAGCCTTTGTCATAGCTGAAAATGAAGGCATTTTACACTTTTAAAAGCATTGTTTTTGCTCTATTTTTTTATTTGAGCGTAAGTGAAAGCAATTGCCTCATCATGTATCCAAATCTAATGAGTGGGCTAGCATCACAACATCCCCCTAACTCCATGTAGCATCACAGCATCACTTCCAAGTTTTTCTACCAATATCCCTGCTTGGATGGCTTCAGTGATGCGCCCTAAGCCAGGAAGACTTGTCATCACTCACCATTTACCTTCAAGGACATCATGGTGCCAGCTCTGATTGGCTGTATAGTGCCATGACTCCGTTCATGTCACTACATGCTCCCTAATTGGTTGGGATCAGAAAAGAGAAACCATATTCAGGGGGAAACGGTAGCAAAGGAGCAGCAGGTAAGGGGATCAATTGTACAAAGTAATTTTGGAGAACCTCCCTCACCCCCAAACCACTATTTTCATATCAAAGATCAGATCACAGTGCTTCCAATTAGATGAAGTAGCTAATGCCTTGTAAAGACTTTCAGTGCTGCTATGAGGTGCATCTAATGAGCACTTAATCTTCACCATCAGAACAGAAATTCTCAGAATTTGGTTTGGTTTGACTGGCACAAGTCTAAAGTAATGTTGCATCAAAAACCTGACCACCAATTATGGAATATTTCTCTTCTCTGTCTTTTTTTAAATAAGGCAGGCATTTAACTGGGGGTCGTGGTGTTGGAGAATTTCTGTGACATTCTCAGGAGGCCATTTGGTGCTTCCTTTAATGGATTTCTATGGTGCTCAATGGACACACCTCTGCTCTTTTTTACATTTCCTGCCAAGGTTCCTGGAAAGCTTCACTGAGAAGGTAAGGATAACTCCAGGTTTGACCAAGAAGCTACAATGGCTGAAAAGCACCCACAGTGTGGCATGGGAATTTTAGAAAGGGCCCCTCCCTATGGCCATATTGGGTTGGATCCAAAGTAGAAACAAGATGCATGTTCCACCAGGGCACAAATTTCTCTTGTGCACATGTACCCGCTTAACCTGGGAGGGGGTCCCTAATCCTCTGCAGCAGATTTGGGGAAGGTGTGGGGCATACATGGGGAGGGAGCTCCCATTGTGCAAGCAGAATCCCTTGTGCTGACAGGCTACAATAGCTGAATATAACAATAGCCCCTTTGTTATTGAGGTTGAGTGCCATACATCTGCATCTACAAGACCTTCACTGAAATTCTCTCCTTCCTCTTTCCAAAGTTTTGGGGGTTTGGGGGGGGGTTTATTTGAGGGGTGGGGCAAAGGTCTCTGTCTCTCCCCTCCCCTCAATAGGCAGCTGGAAGGCAAAGTGCAGCCCAAGTTGTTGGCAAAGTTTAAAGAGACAATAGTGTGACATTGTACCATTCCACCATGAATAATACAAAGAAAACAGAAATGGCCAACCGGAAGGCCCAGAGGCCAGATCAAACCCTGTCCCTCAAATCTATTTCATCCTTCTCCAGGCAGGTATATACAGGCATGAGTCTAAAGTATATGTCATGTTCTAGTAGTGGCTCTGTGTCCACCTCTTGCACTGCGCTAGTCTGACCTCCTAGTTTCCAGAACTGTCAAGCCCAACAAAATAATCCAATTTAGTTCTTGAAGCTTTGCCATTTCCTCTGGCTCACTGAAATCAAAAATCCCATAGGAACAGGTGTTGTTTCTATGAAAACCCACAAACCATCACTTCCCTCTTGAAGAGTTCCCTTATCCAAGGTAAGAAGGCCATGCTGGAGGGAAGCCAGAGCTGGCACATCAAAGGAGTTGTTGGGCGGGGAGAAGAAGAGAGAGGAAGGGACAGGAGGGAAATGATAACAGCCAGCTAATCTCACACCCAGCTGGCAAAGAAATGAAGAGAACTTGTTTTTTTAGACCTAAGAGAGAGATCTGGCTAATAAGTATACAATGCATTTCTCAATAGCCTCTGCCTTTTCCAGACAATGGAACCAAAAGAGGAAACATTTTTTTTCTAAACGGGGGGAAATGCTTTTTTTAGCTTGTTAGCACCATGGAGGTCAAGAAGCTCTTGAAAAGCTTTTGGAACTTCATAAACAGCATCCCTTACCCAACAGATGCTGTCAAGTGGCACATCTCAACTCCAGATCTCCGGTAGACGATCAACCTTTATGCAACAAGAGGTTTGCATCCTGCCTTTTGTGTTCGTGACAGAGGCTTTGGGGTGTGCGCTCTCTCTCTCTCTCTCTCTCTCTCTCTCTCTCTCTCTCTGCTTTAGGACCAGTTACCAGCAGAGAAAGCCAGAAGCCAGACCAAATTTCCCCTAATTTCATCTTTTTGGTGCTGGGCTCCACTACTGAACTGGCCCCCTAGACCAGGGCCAATGTGCTACAGTGGGTAGAGTGTTGGAATAAGTCCTAGAAAACCAGGGTTCAAATTGCTATACGGCAATGTTAAGCTCACATGGTAAGCTCACCTTGGGCGAGTCACTGCTGCTCAGTCTCACCTACCTCACAGGGTGATTGTAAGGATTAAATGAGGAGGACTAAACCACAAATACCACCTTGAGCTCCTTGGAGAAAAAGGTGGGATATAAATAGGCCTATTCTGTGGTCCACCTCCTGACAGAGATACCACCATTTTTCTTTTCTTTTAAGAACTGGCCAGCCTTTGTATCTGGTTATGACACCACTAATATGGTGTAGTAGTCTGAGCATCAGACTAAGACCTGGGAGTAAAAGTAAAGGTAAAGGTAAAGGGACCCCTGACCATTAGGTCCAGTCGCAGACGACTCTGGGGTTGCTGCACTCATCTCGATTCAGTGGCCGAGGGAGCCGGCGTACAGCTTCCTGGTCATGTGGCCAGCATGACTAAGCTGCTTCTGGCAAACCAGAGCAGTGCATGGAAACGCCGTTTACCTTCCCGCTGGAGCGGTACCTATTTATCTACTTGCACTTTGATATGCTTTCGAACTGCTAGGTTGGCAGGAGCAGGGACCGAGCAATGGGAGCGCACCCCATCGCAGGGATTCGAACCACCAACCTTCTGATCAGCATGCCCTAGGCTCTGTGGTTTAGACCACAGCACCACCCGCATCCTTAGGACCTGGGAGACCAGAGTTCAAATCCCCACTTACGCATGAAGTGCACTAAGTGACTTTGTGAGGCCAGTCACTGCCTCTCAGCCTAACATACCTCACAGGGTTGTGGGGATTCATGAGGAGGAGAACCGTGTGCACCACCTCAAGTGCCTTGGAGGAAAAGGTGGGATATAAATGCAGAACAAACATATATATAAAAAAATTGTAAAATGAATGTCCGTGGTTGGTTGAGCTGGCAGCAGAAAATGAAGATTGTGAGTGTGGAAGGAGGAATTTGGGGGCAGGGGGATTCTAAGAGGAAAATGAAAATGTATGGACAATTCATAGGTAGATGCTACTTTCCTTCCAGAGCCCCTGCCATCATGTTCCACTGCTCCCATTTCCCTCCCCTTGCTGCTCAGGCCCCATGCAGCTGCTTCTACTTGCCCCTCCTGTCTTCCCTGTAACAGCCAGGCAGCTCCACCAATGGCATCAAGATACCCTTCAGTCCTGGGCTCCTTTGGGAGGAAGAACAGGGCAAGATAAGAGAAGATGATAAGGTAAGATACAACAATACCAGTATGACAAATGGGCAGCTTAGCCAATTGCAGTTCTTCACTTTGCACATATCAGCTATTTCATTACTCCCTATCCAATTGAACTGGTTAGAGACGCCCTTCATAACAAGTGTTTCCAATGGGATTGTTTATTGGTTGTTTTTCACTTCTTAAGAGGTGAACAATGAGCCAAGAAGGGCAAAAAGGCGAGGGGAGCTGGCTTTTCAATCAAAGCTTTAGTTCTGCTGTATAATAGGACATGTCTCTTTATAAGCACTGACAGACAGCCTGACGATGCATTCTGTTGGCATCCTCCAGAATGGACTACAGTTCCCAACATCCTTGACCATTTGCCATGCTGACTGGAGCTAATGAGAGTCTGATGCCAACAGCATTTTGAGGACACTGTGTTGGCTATCCTGGTTGAGCAGCTCAAGAATCCTAGATTTCATTTTTACGCATGTTAAAAAGAGAGCCAGAATGAATCAAGTTTTTCATCTCGACGGCTACAGGGGGCGGGGGGGAGAACAAATTTTGTTGGCAAAAGTGTGAAAGGGATAGAAGCAAAACAACCCAATAAACAGAAGCCCACATGTTTATTCTCCAGCTCCCATAATTTCAAAGATTATTTTTTTTTGCAAGCTTTTATGTTTTGCACATTTCAGAATAAAAATATTGTAGAATAAGCACAACATGTCCACCAACTGGAGCTTGGCACCTGCCATGTTCCTGCAAAATATATGCAAATGGCGCTACTTACAGGCAAATAAATAATGCAAATTATATGCAGCTCTCTTGCATGAGGATACATTCCCAATGTGGCCTTCAGTGTTGACTTGAGGTCGGAATTCTAGCCTAGGCAATATACTTTATGAGTAGACAAGCGTAGGATTGTACAGTAAGTGACCTTGAATAGGAAGCACATGGTTAAACTACGGAACTCCCTCCCACAGGAGGCAGTGATAGCCCCCAACTTAGATGGCTATGAAAGAGGATCAGACAAATTCATGGATGAGGGTAAGGCTATCAAGGACTACTAGCCATGACAGCTATGATCTGCCTCCACTATGGGAGACAGTAATGATTCTGAATACCAGTTGCTGGAAACCACAGGAAGGGAGAGGGCTCTTGTGGCCAAGTCCTGCTTGTGGGTTTCCCAGTAGCATCTGGCCAGCCACTGTGAGAACAAGATGCTAGACTAGATGGGTCATTGGCCTGACCCAGCAAGCTCCTCTTAAGTTCTATGACACAACATCCCCTCCCCAATTTCTTGGACAACATATTTACATATAGGTCCGGGATTGATGTCTCACTGATGAGTACCTCTTGTTGTCAAGATCCAAGGCCAATAGCTTCTCGAGGAGAACCCCAAGTTGAGCTTCAGGCCTACCTGCCATTCCCCTCATGTTGAGCTTCTTCTAATTAGCAGGTGACATTTCTGCCTTCCTTCTGGTGTGGGATTGAGTCCTCCCATTTCTCGTTTATTCTGTTCTCCAAACTAATTGCAAAGTGCCTGCACCCTGGGTGTCTGGTGCTGTTGGAGAAGATTAGTATTTTTAGACATGGGGTGGGGGGGAGGAAGAGGAAAGAGATAACACAATCTCCTTTTTTTCCCCCGCAAGCAGATGAAAGGAGAGCCCAAAGAGATGTGTATTTGACTCTCAAACGTGTTCCTTCAAGTCTCCCTCTGCAGCACTTAAAGGCATTTCCAAAGCAAGACTTTATGAATGCTAAATGAACACCGGGCCTTGTTCCTTCACCACGAGAAAGGGAGGGGGGGAAACTCTTATCTTTTATATACAATATTTCCTTTATGGCTGACACTGTGCATCACACATTGCTCCTATCAGCCTTGCTTCAGACACAAATACTGACCTTCACAAAGTCACAGTGAAAGCTCTGACGCATCAGAGCTGGGAAGCATCTCTTACCAAGGGAGGATGTGGACACAAGCTCAGATGGGCCAGGAATCAGAATGTGGCTTTAATACAGGGAACTTTTAATCTTTTTTATTGTAGTCTAGCAGAATGATAGACCTTGCAAATTAGGCTGGCCAGCCTAATACAGAAAGAGAAGCCAGGCGGAACTCAGCCTAGGCCCTCACCCCAAAGTTGAAACTATTTCTGCAGTAAGAACATAAGAAGAGCCTGCTGGATCAGGCCAATGGCCAACTTACTCCAACCACCTGGTCTCACAGTGGCCAACCCATGGTTCCCAGCAAGCGGTCTTCAGAAGCACTGCTGTCTCCAGCTGTGAAGGCAGAGCATAGCCATCATGGCTAGTAGCCGTTCATAGCCCTCCCCTCCATGAATTTGCCTAATCCTCTTTTAAAGTCACCTCAGTTGGTGGCCATCTCTGCCTCCTGTGGGAGCAAGATCCATAGTTCAACTATGTGCTGCATAAAGAAGTACTTCCTTTTATGTCTTCTGAACCTTCCAACATTCAACTTCATTGGATGTTCTAGTATTAACCCCAATCGAAGAAGCACACAACAAAAGATATAATTTTTGGATGAATGCTTTGGGTCACTCTTCAGGAAGCAATCCTTTGCACTTCAGCCATGGGACCTCCACCCATGGGAACCTCAGGCCCCCATGGACACCACTGGATCCTTGTTATGCCTGATGGGAGCTAAAATTTCATGGGTTCTCCATATCTGAACCTACTGAGATTCTGTATTCTACCGCATACTGGTCACCACTGCATAATAGTCACGGACCTCTTTTACGGATCCTGAAATCAGTCCAAGAGCATTCCCAGCATAATGGTTGCAAGGGTAATTCTGAGGCGAGCTGGGGGTTGGCACAGGGGGCTCCTGGTGGCTCCAGGCCCTCACTGGTTTGCCAGCCCCAAGTAGAGATACGGTAGCTGGAGAAGGCAAGATGAGGCAAGGCAAGATGAGGCAAGGCCTCCACATGCTGTGGCCTCGGCTCAAACCCAGCCAAGAAGCACTGCTCATGCACACCCACCTGAGCAGAGGTAGCTGGAGTAGGTGAGGTAAGGCGAAGCGGCTAATACTGCTGCCGCCGCTGTTGCCGCTCGCCTTAAGCTCACACTCCAGGACCCAACCAAGAAGGGGAAGCAGTGGGCGAGCAGCCACCTCCACCACCCATCTGCGACCATTTCCGCTGCCTCTTAATTCACCACAAAATAGTTGCGCACCCCTTTTTGGAAAGGGAAAATTGGCACACAAAAATGTGGCTATGCGGTGAAATACAGTGTATTCAAGGTGCTGGTGTTGGGGTATAATGACCTATATACCTTAGAGCCAAGATACCTAAAAGATTGTCCCACCCAGCTGATCAGTGCATTCTGCAGGAGAGAGTATCATCCAGATGCCATTGTATTAGAAAATCTATTCCATACAATGTGGGAATCAGGCCTTTAGTGTGGCAAAGCCTACCCTTTGGAAACTCCCAAACAGCCACCTTCACTATTGTCTTTTCAGCACCTGCTGAACAGAGGTGCCAGATTGTAATGGCGATTTGGGTGTGTGTGTGTCACAACAGTGTGCGTGTGATGTCAGGACATCAGACGGAGCCAGGGGTGGAGCTGAATGCAGTCACCACACAGCTTCAATTGGCAGTGGTGCCTCCTTTTGACTCCACCACTTGTGAGATGCTGCTTCAACTATCCTTCCCCTCTCTGGCAGGAGGAGGAGAAGGAGGAGCTGGCCAGTGAAGCTCCACACTTTACCTCCATGAGTTTTGGACATTGGAGGGCCACTCCCCCACCCCCAAAAATATTGAGGGGACCCAAAAGGGTTTGACTCCCAAGAGCTGGTGCCGCTGCTGCTAAAGATATTTCTCTTTCAATAAACCTAAACGGAGAACCTTATCCAAAGGTGTGTTACTTATGTGCTATGGTTGTGTGTTTTAACACACTGAGTTTTAAATCACTTTGGGATGCCTCATGCGAAGCAATTCATAAATTAAAGGAAGAACAATAGTAATCATATTAACTTTTAGACAGGCAGATACTACTTCCATCATTCCACACAACAGGAGGTTGAGCGGATGGGGAGATTCATACAGAGAATTGCATGGCAAATACAAGGCCACCCCAGATAAAACGTAAGGGTGCTGCACAGCCTAATTAGTAAGAGTATGCAACAGTACTTAAGAGCCTGCTAGTGCATAATTGCTAAATATCACCATGATTGCCTCAGAAAGTACAAGGTGTTTGTAACAGTGAGGAGAATGAGTGACATGGCCCTCCTGCCTTCCGGGCAATCAGCATGACCTGTAAACACTTGCTGATAAACTAATGCACTGTTGCAACTCAAGCCTGCACTGAAAGACTTGCTGCTTTCTCCTCTTTGCATTTAACATGGAAGCTTCATGCCGTTCGGACTAATAAACTTATCTAAGATCTCTGCTCCATGGGTCTGTCAAATATCGCTTTAAAGTCATTTAAGCCAGCAGCCACCATCTAACAGCAGTGAATTCCAAAGTTCCCTAAACTGTAGTCTCTCATATATGCCAGAGATAGAGAGAGAAAAACCTCCATCAATTCCTGCTCCAAAAGCCAGGAAGACATAAAGGATGCATTGGTCCCACCCCTGCAATTCCATCTAATCACACAACTGTCCTGGGAGAAGCACAATATACACAGAAATACCTCATAAAGTAGCCCATCATAAACCAATGCTGTTCTGTTCAACAAACACAGACAGGAGATGGAGGCACACAGTATATCAAAACTGGGGAGCTACAGATGTTGTTGGACTCTCCAGCTCCCATCAATCCCCAAAAGCATGGTGAATAGTCAGAGATCATGGGAACTGTAGTCCAAGAATATCTGGGGAGCCAATGGTTTCCTCCTATGGTCTCCCTGCCAATCAGATCTTGATTCAGCTCCATCAAGGTAACCAGTAAATCCACAGCCTAAACGTTCAAACGTTTTGTCCAACCATGGCTAGGAATTGAAGGGATCTAACTCTCAACTGGATGTATGGGGTGTTAGGGGATGCGTAGTACCTCTGGTAGGGAAGATGTCATGCTTCTTCTGGGGTTGTTTGTCCACCTTTGGTCTGCGCACCCTGCGCTCAGCTCTCACCAGGGGCTGCTGGAAGCCATAAGTATGTGACAGTGGCCACACCCCAGGAACAGCTTTGTTGTGAGAATAGGATGCTAGACTAGATGGCCTGATCCAGCTGCCTCTTATGTCCTTACCAGCCAGTATGGCAGCCATCAAGGTGGAGGGAGACAGCTGTGAGCAACTCTTGGGTTTTGTCTGCTCTAAAATAGGAGCATATCCCAGATATTTAAAATGTCATTATTTATGATGATGATTATTGTTGTTGTTATTTCTTGTGTCAGCGCCAAGGGAGCTTTCCCCAGCCCACTCTCTGCTGGCCGGAAGAAGTATAAAATTCAAGGGCTCCACACAAACAAAACATTACCCAACTTGAAAAATCTACTCCAGCAGCAAAATGACCAGCGGGCCACCAAAGTAATTAATTGGAGATCATCAGTTTGGGATTGGCCTCTAAATCCTCATTAAGTTGGGTGTTGAGGCATTGCACATTAATCCCAAACATTTCGCCTTCAGCCCAAACAAACAACTGTCGTTTTCATTCTGCAAGGAGGTGTGGGTGTTTGTGGAGTGGGAGGGGGGAAAGACAAAGGATTCACACTTCTTTTTCTTTTTCTTTTTAAGTGAGTGAGTAAAATCATCTGCCCACAAATCTTATTAGGCCAGTTTTAAAGCCTTGACAATTTAACAACACATCAGTGGGCGATAAGTCATTTATTAAAAGTCACAGTTCATTAAAGCAAACATGCCACATGCAATTTATTTACCCAAGCTGAGAGGAAGAGTTGAGATTCTGAGAATCAGAAGGGAACCTTAAAATGCAGGCAACAGTTAGGAGTTCCCAACCCCTTCCTCCCTTATTTAGCAAGGAAGGCTCAGCACCAGGCCTGGGGAATCTTTGGTTCTCCAGATGTTGCTGTTGGACTGTAGCTTTCCTTATCCTTGACCATTGGTCATGTTGGCAAGCAATGACAGGGGTTGGTATCCAGTAGCATCTTGACATGCCATGGCCCCCACTCCAATCTACATGCAGCCTTGCATGCGTACAATTGATGTGGAAGCACATCTGTCTTGCAAGATTAATCTAAGGACCCTTGTCACTGCTTAAAGAACTTGGCTAGCTGCCAGTTTGCTTCCAAGCACACTTCCCAAGTTTCAGAGCACCTGCACCTTCAGAGGAGCAGCAGAGTTAGAATTTACATCCACACCATGCATTTAAAACCACTTTATACCACTTTAACCATCATGGCGTCCCCCACAGAAGCATGGGAACTGTAGTTCATCAATGCTGCTGGGAATTACAGCCCCATGAAGGGTCTCCTAACCACTCTCAGTATCCTTAAAAAACTACTGTTCCCAAGATTATTTAGGGGTAGCCATGGCTGTTTAAAGTGGTATACCAATGCTTTAAATCAGGCATAGGCAAACTCGGCCCTCCAGATGCTTTGAGACTACAATTCCCATCATCCCTGACCACTGGTCCTGTTAGCTAGGGATGATGGGAGTTGTAGTGCCATAACATCTGGAGGAGCGAGTTTGCCTATGCCTGCTTTAAATAGCTGGTGTGGCAGAGACTCAATTCACCTCAATAGCACCTCATCTTTGAAGAGACACCCTGGTACCCATTACATCTGTGTTTAGCTAACAGCTGAATACCTCTTTCTTATCTCTAGCATAGAAAGAAATCTGATTTAAGTGTTACTGTTTAACCCCATCCCATTGTTTGTATTTTATTTATTTTTTAAAATAATTTTAAATATATGATCTAATTCTTTTTCTCTCTCTTGTTTTAGAAATGTTGTTAGCCACCCCATGAGACTTTCTGGCTGAGAAGAAAGATAAAAAGAAAATGAAACAAACTGAATGGATGCAGCTTCTGATGCAATGTTCAGTGAATCTATATGACCAATATTTCAATATATTTTATAAGAAGTTTCAGGGTCATGCTAAGCAAGAAGGCTCCCTCTAACACTGAAGGCAGTACATCTCTGCATATCAGCTGCTGGTGGAGACTGTGAATTGCTGCTGCACTTGGCTTCTGCTTGCAGGCCCCACATTGAGGCATTGTCCTGGTCCAGCAGGACTCTAATTTCATTTCTATACAGGGGTACCTCAGGTTACATACACTTCAGGTTAAAGACTCCGCTAACCCAGAAATAGTGCTTCAGGTTAAGAACTTTGCTTCAGGATGAGAACAGAAATCGTGATCCGGCGGTGCGGCGGCAGCAGGAGGCCCCATTAGCTAAAGTGGTGCTTCAGGTTAAGAACAGTTTCAGGTTAAGTACGGACCTCCAGAATTAAGTACTTAACCTGAGGTACCACTGTACCACCTTTTTCTCCAAGGAGCTGAAGGTGTGCATGTGGTTCTCGCCTGCCCATTTTATCCCCACAACAACTCTGAGATAGTAAGAGACAGTGATTGGCCCAAGGTCACCCAATGAGCTTCATGGGTGAGTGGGGATTTGAACCCTGCTCTCCCAGGTTATAGTCCAACACTCTAACCATCACACCATGCTAACTCTCTTCTGGTGTTCTTACGATCCAATACTGTCCTGAAATGAGTCTCAATAATTCTACCCCACTTTCACTCCTGTTGGGGAAGAAAATCACTTAAATGTTTACCCACTTCAGGCCTTACAAATGGAGGTGGTCAAACTGGAGATGAAAGGATTTCATCTAAACTCTCTCCTTTTACAGGGCTTCAGTACCATTCTTCAGCTCCATCTCAGGTTCTCAAAGTGAAGGAAAACTAAACAGGATCTGCACCTATAATTCTGGAAAGATACAGAACAGGTACAATGAACTCTGGACACGGGAAGAGCCCCAGCCCCATTTCCCACCTCTTAAAAATACAATGGCTAACTTAGCAAATTCTTAGTGTCACAAGGTGAGGTCCGTTGCCAGAAAGGCATACAGTGAAGGGGTAAACGACAGCTTCCCTTGGGGGGAGGGTGGATCTTCCTGATGCTCCCTAGATTCAGAATAGATTCACATCTCACCTGGTGGGGCAAGAATCCTAATTAGAAAATGATTCATCATTATCAAGTTGGTCTGGCAAGATCTGGGCAGTGTTATTTATTGTCTCAGAATTAAAAAGGAATCTGGATCCTAAATACATGGATGTGTCCTTGGAAACCTGGCTCCCATTCCTTAATTTTGGAAGCGTTAAGAAAAATCTGTACGGTATAACATCCCACCTGAAATCTATTATTGATCCGCCCTAGAGAGTTTCTGAAAGATTTCGAAATTGGATGCTTCTGATTCAAGAGAAGGGTTAAGGTTATCACAGACACCCGGGGGGGGGGTCTTGAGGCATGATGTGTCCGTGCTAAGCAAACATATGAGGAAGGGGAGAGGGAGTCAAGCATCACCAGAAAGCCATCTTTGGAATGGGGGTGCCTCCTATACCCATAGAGGCTCCCCACATGTTTCTGAACCTTGATTTTCCAAGGTTTGAAAAACACACAAGATGTCTCATTGGTACCAGCAGGAGTGGACCTTGATAATATGCTGCCTTGTGCAAGGCCAATTGACACCCTCCCTTCAGCCCTCTGCTCTGGCTGGCTTTGGGAAGTAACTGTGAGGCTCTGACAGGGTCCTAGAGACCACCCATCTCCTTCCCAAAGTCTGGTAAGTGGTTGGCCAGCAATGGGAAGGAGGCAGGAGGGTTCTAGCACCCTGTCAGAGCCCTCACGCCTCCTTCCCCAAGCTGGGCAAGTGCTTACCAGGCTTTGAAGAGGTGCCATCCTCGGCTGTATGCTCACTGCAACTGGACCACTCACCTTGTCCTGAATCTGCCTCTGGTACCAGAAACCAACTGCTTCAGATCACCACTTTCCAACTTGTGGGGGGCAATTGGAACAGCAAAGGCAGCTATCATGATAATCTGCCCCATGTGGTAATTTAACACAGGGTTGAGTATCTGGAGGGAGTCTGTGTACTACTGCAGGTGGTGGCCATCTGTCTATTGTATAATGGGCTGTGTGACTTTTTTTAGCTGAAGAAGGTCCATATTCCCATCTACTGTGAGCAGCCTTCTGAGGGCCACATGACAATGATGAGCAAGACCAGAGGAAAAAGCTGTGCCTGTGAATACTTTCTTTATCCTGAGCAAACTGTTTTGTATGATTGGCTTTCGGACTGATGAAGCGTGTAGCGAAACCTGTAATATACCCAGAGAACAGGACTCCTTTTGCCCACTTGCGTTATTCTCACCAGGGTGGTAGCTTTGATTTGCCTTCCCGTGATTGATCCATGCACATGGCTTTGTGTTTCCAACTCAAGACCCATTGAAGAACATCTCATCCAGTTTATTCTTTGAAAAACAGCTTTGAAAAACTTTTTCATATTCTTCTGTGTGCTACCCTTGCCGTTGTGGCAGCATGGGGTTGCCGTTCTGTGATTGGACTTACGCTACTTGTTGAACGGTTCATTTATCCAGTCTGTATAACATTTACTGCACATGTAACTTGTTAAGATAGAGTTGTACATTTATCCACTCCATGGTTACAGTATCTCCAGGCTTTGTCTTGTACAGGGCATCTTAGTATGTTTGTTGTTTGAATGGTTACAAGTCTATCTCTATTCTAGCTATTATTCTAGTAAATTTGGTTTTATACTTATAAGCCAGTTTGTGGTGGTGTTGTTTTGTTGTATTATTATTACTGTCACCATATTTGATACTTTGTGTATATACAGAGGCAAAAGCAGGCAGAGCAATGGACAGCATCCATGTCTGTGCCCCCTGCTCAACACACCCTTCCCAATTCCTTGGTCACCTGTATTTACATCAAGAACCATAATTAAAGCATCCTTTAGTAAGCACCTTTCTGTGTCAAGGACCAATACAAACAGCATCTTAAGAGAGTCTCAGGCCGAGCTAGCCTCCATTTCCCTCACATTGAGCTTCTTCTATTAGCCGGAGACATTTCTTCTTTCCTCCCCATACAAAACCAAGTCCTCCTATTTCTCATTTATTGTGAAATACTTGCAGAAGACTCTGCGCCCGGGGTGTCTGCTGCTGTTGGAGAAGATGAGTATTTTTCTAGAAGCAGGGGGTGGGAAGGAAAAGAGGAAGTACAGTAGGCTAGTTTCTGCACACAGGCATGCACACATCCCTCTCTGTGTCCTCCACGCTGGCCAACAGGAGGCATCATCAGAGGGCAAAGACTCTTTCCAGCCAGGAAGAACTCTTGAGGTGAGAAGCAAAGCCAGTGAGGAGGAGGAGGAGGAGAGTAGTAGTAGTAGTAGTTTGGATTTGATATCCTGCTTTATCACTACCCTAGGGAGTCTCAAAGCGGCTAACATTCTCCTTTCCCTTCCTCCCCAACAACAAACACTCTGTGAGGTGAGTGGGGCTGAGAGACTTCAGAGAAGTGTGACTAGCCCAAGGTCACCCAGCAGCTGCATGTGGAGGAGCGGGGAAGCGAACCCAGTTCCCCAGATTACGAATCTACTGCTCTTAACCACTACACCACACTGGCAATGGGAGTGTGGCCAGGGAGAGAGTATGGAGGCCTAATCTAATCTCTGATCTAACATGGATACAACATGTCGGAAGAGGGAAGAAGCACACAGGCTCCTATTCTGAACCAGCTGCATCCTCTTGTTCCAATCTTGGATCCTGGCATTCAGGAAATTATCCTTCTTTTGCACCAACAGAGGGTGCACCGTGCTCTACACAAACATTTACGTCATGCTCCATTAAGTTGGCTTCCCACCCCAAATATCTGAATGGCTGGCTGAATTTGGAGAACGGGCCCCATTTTTATGCAGTATAGATCAAAATTCTACAAGGTATCAAAGACTCATAGGCAACATGCCATTGAAAAACTAAGGGCTTAAAAAAGTAAATATTATCGATAATGTTTACAGTATAATCACTTTTTACAAAACAGAACCACCATTCAATATTATCATCCATCTCATTAAATAACTCCTGACCAACTAAATGTGTTCTTCCCATAAATATTCTTTCTCATAATGTTCAACACAACTGCCAGACAACTTCAAAAAATGTGCTATTAGATTACATCCTCCATTGTCTTTTATTTCAAAAAACAACTATTAACCATGATTTATTGATCCACTGATGGACTGAAGGCAGTTCATTAGATTTCCATTGCTACAGTATTAAGGGCAGCAAAAAAATCTTTTTTAATTTACTTTTTTCCATGTGGTTTCCTCATTCTTTCCTCCAAACTCAAATAGACCTCAGTATTACAATGGGTAGTATTACTGACTTTCAAATTAATCTCAAACTCGCTGACTAGAATTTACTCATAGGACACTTTTCTGCCACCCTTCCTAAAATAAGGTGGCCACTTTGCAAAATTGTTTCTAACTATTCCCCACTTTTATTTTGCAATGACCAGAACAATGTTAGTTCTCCGAGGCATCATGGGAGAATGCAAAATAATTGCCAGTGCTGTCATCACAGTCACAACTGTGTACCTGCAGCTTGGGATGGAGGAATCTCGTCAGTTTCACATTGATTGGTAGGAGAACTGCATTGAAAAATTCAGAGGAAAGCAAATTTCGTCAGATTGCTGTGTTTTGGTTTATTATTGGTTTGAGAAGTACATTGGTACCTCGGGTTACATATGCTTCAGCTTACAGACACTTCAGGTTACAGACTCCGCTAACCCAAAAATAGTACCTCAGATTAAGAACTTTGCTTCAGGATGAGAACAGAAATTGTGCGGCGGCAGCGGGAGGCCCCATTAGCTAAAGTGGTGCTTCAGGTTAAGAACAGTTGCAGGTTAAGAATGGACCTCTGGAATGAATTAAGTACTTAACCCGAGGTACCACTGTACATATATTCGGCACTTCCTCATTAAAAGGAAAACAAAATAGATTTTCTCCCCATCTATACTGTCATGTAATGGTTAGAGTGTTGGACTAGGACAGGCATCCCCAAAATCGGCCCTCCAGATGTTTTGGGACTATAGCTCCCATCATCCCTAGATAACAGGACCAGTGGTCAGGGATGGTGGAAATTGTAGTCCCAAAACAGCTCGAGGCCCGAGTTTGGGGATTCCTGTACTAGAACCTGGGAGACCAGGGTTTGAACCCCCAGTCAGCTGTGAAATTCACTGGATCACCTTGGCCCAGTCACTGCCACTCAACCTAACCTACATCATGGGGTTAATGTTGTGAAAATTAAATGAGGACGTGGAAACCATGCACACCACCTTGAGCTCCGTGGGGAAAAGGGTGGGGTATAAATGCAAAAATATATAAATAAATATGTCCCCCTTACGGCAAAAGAAGGACGTGTCCTATGGCCATCACTAAAGTGGAGCCCCACCACCCCCCAAAAAAAAAATTAGATAATTTCTTCTCTCCTTGTAAAAATCTGGTTAATTGTCCACCTGATTTCTCCACACATAAACAGGGTGGAGAATTTCAAGGAACCATCTGCACACACATCTAGGCTGCATTTATACACACACTGTTAGGACAAGGGAAAGGGCATGACAATAGCATCAATACACTCAGCGGCCAGTAGATGGCAATAAAAGCACCAGACTCCACCCACTTCCTGTCTGTACACACCATTGTTCTATTTCAGCTGAAAGATATCCTGGAGACTTAATGACATGCCGTCACACTCAAGGGTCTTGTAACATCACTTACGCTTTTACTGCCCAGAATATCTGTATTGTCCCTTTTTTACAGTCAGAGCTTAAGGAGACAAATTAACATTTTAAAAGCATGTAAATGTTCTGACTGGCAATTAATGGGGAGGACATAATCTGCCAGTGTCATTAAATGGATTGGAAGGTCTCTAAGCATTCACGATAAAATGACCATACTTGTTTGACTACAGCACATGATAAATCCAAGCCACAAGTACGTCCCCCCAGTGAGAGAGAAATTAGATTCAGTTCACATTTGAATGAAAAGCTACCTAATTCACAATTTCCAAAATTATATGAGAACTGAAGCACAGCCGCCTTGTGAAAGTCGCTGTTCCCTGATTTCTGAAATGCAATTCTCCAGCCAGTGTCATGTGTACAAAAAAGCATATGTAAAAATATGCATACAAATGAAAGCAACATATAAAAATGCAGAAAGTGCATACAATATATATATATATGCACATTAAGATAAATTTACAAATGAATTTAAACATTCATCTCCCTCCTCAACACAGAAATATGGAGAACTGAAGACTGGAAAAATGAGTAAGTGAGGAAAAACTGACAGCTTTTCAGATGCAGATCTCAGGAAACGGAATCTGTACTCAGGCAGATTCTAAGAGGCTCCTTGTGTAGAGCAGCCATTCATAGGGGAGAAGTCATTCATAGGGGAGAAGCCCCATCTACTCTCCATGGAGAGGCAGAGATTGGAAAACACCAGAACATCAGAAGAGCCTCCTGGATCAGGCCAAAGGCCCATATCTAGTCCTGTTCACACAATGGCCAACCAGATGCCTTTGGGAAACCCACCTGAGCACTATAACACTCATGTCCTGTGTTTTCCAGTAGCTGCTATTCAGAAGCATCACAACTTACAATTGTGGAGGCAGAGCATAGCTATTATGCCTGGTAGCCATGGGTAGCATTTTCTCTCCATGAATTTCTCCAATCACCTTTTAAAGCCAACCAAGTTGGCTGCCATTATTGCTTCCTGTGGGAGTGAGTTCCAAAGTTTGATTATGTCATACCTCTCCAAGTGTCCCTGTTTTCCAGGGACAGTCCCGGATTTACAGAAGTCATCCCAGTTTCTGATTTGATCCCGGAATGTCCTGCTTTTCCTTAAAGGTAAAAAGGTAAAGGGACCCCTGACCATTAGGTCCAGTCGTGGCAGACTCTGGGGTTGTGGCACTCATCTCGCTTTATTGGCCAAGGGAGCCGGTGTACAGCTTCCGGGTCATGTGGCCAGCATGACTAAGCTGCTTCTGGCGAACCATAGCAGCACATGGAAATGCCGTTTACCTTCCCGCTGGAGCGGTACCTATTTATCTACTTGCACTTTGACGTGCTTTCGAACTGCAGGAGCAGGGACAGAGCAACGGGAGCTCACCCCGTCACGGGGATTCAAACCACTGACCTTCTGATCGGCAAGTCCTAGGCTCTGTGGTTTAACCCTCAGTGCCCCCCGCTTTTCCTTAGGATGTCCCTATTTTCATTGGAGATATGTTGGAGGATGTTTCATTGGAGAAATGTTGGAGGATATGGTAGGACGTCCCTCTTTTAATCACAGAAATGTTGGGAGGTATGTTGCGTGCTATGTGTAGCAGCTTCCTATGTCCCTAAGCCAGGCAGTGGCATCCTTCTCCTTCTCACCAGCCAGCCCAGAGCAAAAGACAGAATAACTCAGCAAATGCCCAACCATGTTCACCTTTGGTGCTCACCCAGACAGAGAGGGCAGGTGGATGGGCCAGGAATCCTGAGCAGGCCTACCAGCCACTTCTTCACCTATTTCATCCTCACCCTTTTAAAGGCCATTATGTATCTCTATCCCATTGGAGTAAAAAAAAAAGAGGTGGCATGGGATAAGTGATGAATTAGACCCTGCCAGTCAATCGCGCTTTCCTTCCCCCCTTCCCCCCGCCACACACCCTAAAAGAAAAAATGCTTTATATCCCCAAAGCTATAAAAGCAATATTCCTTTCAAGCCTTATTGGAGCCATTTCTATAAGGCAATCAGATCCGTTTCCTTGGGGATTTGAGCTGAAATGTGCAACGGTTTGCTTTGCCACTTTTCTAATATCCACTTGCGAGCCCCACTCCTAAGCGGAGGGTCAGAGCACGCATACTAATAGGAGGAAACAGTCCTTCCAGGCCAAGGGCTAGCCAGGGTGGGCACCCCCAGGGGTGGAGAAAGGGGCTCAAACATTCTTCATGCCTCACCTGCCCATCCCGGGTTTTTCCTAAGCAGCATAATAAGTGCTGCAATAGCAGAATGCCTGCTCAGACTTTCCACATTAGGCATCAGTTTATTGGGACCCGTTTAATGGGATCATTTAGGAACAATTTACCTGCAAGATCACCTTACTTCATGTCCACCCATCCAACCGATCTATGGAACTGGCACTGTTACAGGTGCCATATCACACCTGTAAGAAATCAATTTTTAATGTAGCCATGCCTACACTCTGGAACTACCTGCTACTTGACATCGGGCAGGTTCCTTCATTGTCCTCTTTTTAGTTCAGGCAAGCGTACCCATGCAAAATGCTGACATATGTTTTAATCTGGTTTTAGTTTATTGCTGGATTTATCTTTTGGATGTTTGAAAGCATTGTTTTTACTGGTAATTTTATTGTTTTATTCACTTTGTAAACTGTGTGTGTGAGAGAGGGGGGGAGAGATTAACTGCTCACTTTCATGTAGAAGCCAAAATATCCTGCGCTCCCTTTGGGAGGAAGGGCAGATACACATTTACTAAATGAATAGCTAATAACTAGCAGTGAGCTTCTGCGATATAATAAGGTGAAAGCTCAGCTCCCCTTGTTATTCCTGAGTGTACAGAAATGAGGAAGTTAAGAAGTGAACTACATCTAAAGGTGGGGGAAGCTATCGGTTTCAGTTTTTCTCAGCTTCTCGTTTTTCCAAGGTTCAGGCCAGTTCTCCACATTCCCACATCAGCTTGCATTTTTAAAAAGAATTTCTCATGAAAATTCACCCGCATTTTAGTGGGAATTTATCCTAAGGCACACAGCTCTGCATACAGACAGATCTGCCTGATACACACTTCTGTCACAAAGCAATTCCCCCTAATACAATGCATTTTGGTATGTTATTTTCAACAATGTATGCATAGTTAAGCGCACGATCCGTGTGCAATTGTAGTATGCATGACTTGGCTGTAGAAATGGATGCCAAAATTCAGAGGAGTGCACATTTCAAAAGATAGCTGTGTTTTGGTTGCATATTGTTCTGAGAAGTGGGAATTAGATAAGTTTGCGTACGAACAGAATCAAATTTCTGCCTCTCTCTGCACTTGTCTTCCGGCTTGGTAGAGAACAGCTGTGTTCACGTGTGTGTGTGTGTGTGTGTGTGTGTGTGTGTGTGTGCTATTGGCTTTGGAGAGGGGAGCTGTGAGAGAGAAGCAGCTTGCAAGATACTTTGTGGTAGCAGCACCATTTCCCCCTATAATGCCCTGAAGGCAGGGCTGCCATGTCCCATTTCACCAATCAAAGCAAAATGGATAGTGCTGCCCTATCCCCATTCCTTGACTAGCTGTGCAACAGTGCAAAGCAGCAAAGATGGCAGCAGGTTCTCGTGAGATTTTGGGGAGATCTCGCAAAATCTCAACAGAAATTAGCACCGGAAAACACACTCTTTACCGATGAATCCTAACAGCAATCTGTGCGAAAACCCGATTGCTGTTTGGTCCAATTCGGTGGTAAACTGTGGGTTTTCGTCCAGGGGAAGTGGCGAGGCAAACAGAGGTGTGGGCCAGCCCTGTATTTCCAAATTTAAATATAAAAGCACTGCCTGTCTAACTTATTGATATTAATTTTCTCCTTCCTCCTGCCACTAGTGCAACTTGGCTAGCTTGCTTGAGTCACCTGGAACCAGCCAGCTGATGCAACGCTTCCCTTCCCATTTGCAACATGGGAAATTAGACAACTGCCTGTCCCATCTGAATTAGACAGTCCCAGGATTGTTTTTCCTCCCTTATTAAGTGCCTTCGCATCACCAGGCCTTTTCCAAAGGAAGTCATTATTTCAGTTGATTGGAGAGTGCTGCTGAAAAGCTTCGTTTCTCCAGTACAATTTTCTTCATATCCTATTAGACGCAATACAATTACAGTGAATACATCAATTCCAGGGGGCTGGCAGCTCCTGGAAGCAGCCACCTTTTTTTTTTTTTTTAAAAAAAGCTGGCTTATTAATGGAATGGTACATCCTAGGATTAATCAGCTTGCGCCGGCCATTCATATTTCTCATTCCACCAGCCCATTTGTGTGCTTAATAAGCTAAAGTAGCTTGAAAGTGACACAACTTAAACATATTTTTGTTAAAGGGGGAAAAAAACACCTTCAACTATCCATTGTGGTGTGGATTGCTGCTAAATTTCATGCCATCCTGCCCCCCTTTTCCATTCTCAGAGGTTGGCTTCTGGGGGGGGTGCAGGAATGGTCAGAATCTGGCATAGGACATTGGGTGAGAATGCACAGCAGAACCACTGAACAGAGGGAGATGGAGCCATCGGACAGCGGGAGCACAGATGGACACACTGCAGGTAACGGAGGAGTGGAAAGCTAGGTCACAAAGAGGCCTTGTCCCTGTGAAATGGTGAGCGATTAGGCTCCATCCTTTATGAGTAATTAGAAGGGCTAGCTTGGAGGAGCTGATCAAGTCAAGAATCCCCACCCCCTTTTAAAAATTAGTAACTAACAGAAACCAAAGGGGAGGAAAGCACAAATTAATTAATTTCAATAGGGGCAAATGTATGGTTTCACACTTAGGCAGGAATAACCAACTGCAGAAATATAGGATGGGAGGATATCTGACTTGCCAGTAGTACATGTGAAAAGGATCTAGGGGGTCTTAGTAGACCACAAGCTTAACACGAATCCACAAGGCAGCAACAAAAAATGCTAACACTATTTCTAGGCTGCATCAACAGAAGTCTAGTGTCCAGGTCAAGTCATAGTACCACTCTATTAGGGCTTGGTCATACCCGGCCTGTCCAATTATTAGGATCTTGACAATATGGAATGTGTGCAGAGGAGGGTGACCCAGATGACCAAGGGCCTGGACACCAAGTCTTATGAGGAACAGTTGAAGGAGCTGGGCATCTTCAGCCTGCAGAAGAGAAGACTGAGAGGTGATATGATAGCCATCTCCAAATACAGTGGTACCTCAGGTTAAGAACTTAATTCGTTCTGGAGCTCCATTCTTAACCTGAAACTGTTCTGAACCTGAGGTACCACTTTAGCTAATGGGGCCTCCCGCTGCCACCGCCGTGCGATTTCTGTTCTCATCCTGAAGCAAAGTTCTTAACCCAAGGTACTACTTCTGGGTTAGCTGAGTTTGTAACCTGAAGCGTCTGTAACCTGAGGTACCACTGTATCTGAAGGGCTGTCACAGTCACACTGAAGATGGAGCAATCTTGTTTTCTCCTGCTTTTGAGGGAGGACCTGAACCAGTGGATTAAAGTCACAAGAAAGGAGATTCCACCTAAATATCAGGAAGAACTTTCTGACAGTAAGCACTATTTGACAATGGAATGGACTCCTTCAGAAAGTGGTGGACTCTCCTTTAGAGGTTTTTAAGCAGAGGTTGGATGGTAATCTGTCATGGATGCACTGACATTCCTGCAATGTAGGCAGCTGGCCTATATTACCCACGGGGTCCTTTCCAACTCTTCCACTGTAGCAGACAATGTCCCCACAATACATTTAAAGCAGTATCCTACCACTTTAAGCAGCCATAACCTCTTTCCCCAAAGAATCCTGGGAACTGTAGTTTGTTAAGGCTGCTGAGAGTTCTTAGGTGGCCCTTAGTCCTCTTCACAGAGCTACAGAGTGGTTTAACAATCAGCCTCTCTTTCTTAGGGAATTCAGGGAACTGTAGAGGAATGCAAGTCTTCTGTCAGCACCCAGAACAGCTACAGCTTCCCAAGGATCCTCAATTCCTCTCACAGAGCTACAGTTGCTAGAGCAGTGTAACAGTCGGTGCCTCTTCCCTGGGAATAGACCCCAGCAGAATGCTAAACCTCCTCATTTCCCCCGGGCTTTCCATCTAGAGTCCAGTGGTTAAGTGGTGGGTCAGTCTCTCCAAATGCTGATATTACTGCAACTGCCAAGTTGGTCTGCATTGAAATTCTGTAATAGAGTATGACTTTTCCCTGTAATGGAATTTTTCTAAACCACTAGGAAGGCAAAGAGAGAGAGAGAGAGAGAGACTGAGACTGAAACTCTATTAACCATACTACAAAGGCACCTACTTATTAGTATTTTACAACTGTGGCAAAAAAAAATAAATCATTCCTTGAATCTAATTATTGCTGACAAATATGAAAATTGAAATCAAAGTTAAATTTTCAGCTACAGTGCCTCGTAGTATAGCAGCTCGCCGGCTTTCGAACTATTGCATCAACTCATTTATTCCGCCGATAGGCGCCACACAAGATTGGATATTTTGCTTGCCTCTCCACCCCTATAGCTTTTGAAGCATTAACTTTGACATATTCATCTCAACTGCTGGCTCTGGGTAACTAACTCGATATGTTTACCAGTCACATACACTTGATGAAGCCAGGCAAAATGAGGAAGAGGGATCAAGATGGTTGCTTCTAAAAAACTGTGACTAAACACACTCTCTCTCTCTCTCTCTGAGCTCAGTTCACAAATCTCCCGTTTGGGGGGTTTGGGGTCAACTCCTCTCGAAGCTGATTTCCCAGCCCCGCAGACCATTGCCCTCACTTGACCACACTGCCTTTTAAAGCTATTGGTTGCTGTGTTCCGTGTTTCCACTCCCTCAATGACATCACAGGTCACATGTTGGTAACATGGGCACTCCAGGAAAGATCACACAGGTTGCTAGAGTCATAAGATCACATGGCAGGGAACAAGGGCAAGTGAGGGCAGAGGGCAGCGTAGGGGAATCTGGGTCAAGCAGCTACCACAAGGGGAAACCAAATTGCATCCAAACGTTGTCAAACACATGAGTATCACCCAAAGTGATTATTGTTTTAGTCTTCCTGCTTTCCCGATCCCAAACACCACCGTCATTTGATGGATTTCAAAATTCCTTTCTATTATTAGGAATCTGAAAAGACTCTTGTCAACACATTTCCTTTCCCTTTTCCCCCCTATTAAGCATACTATTAAAATCAATCCCTTTTGTCATCTTGCTCTTGCTTCCACGGATGTTTAATGGATGTCGAGGGAACTAATGAGAGCTGCTAGAAAATTCATTTTAGATTTGCTATTTATAAAGTGCTCTGTGCTCAGGTGGGAAATTATTGCAAGGAACGGAGGAAGGATGACAAAAAGGGAGCAAAACGCAGCCTCACAATGGAGCTGTAGGAACTGGCGGCTGATGGGAAGATGGCGGTTTTTGAAGCCAGTTAAGGCTGTTCTCCTCTGGAGGGAACAAGCTGCCCTTGTGAAAAGTTAGGAGGAGCATATAACGGAGCCAGGATTTAACAGCCAAGAACTGGGAAGGAGAGGGAGGGGAAATGAAGGAGCAATGGGGACAGAAATGCACTCTGCATGTGTTCAGAGGAACCTATCTGAGGCTTATTTATTTATATTCCACCTTACCCCATTGAGCTCAAGGTGGCGTACATGGTTCTCCTCTCTTCCCCATTTTATCCTCACAACAACCCTGCGAGGCGGGTTAGGCTAAGAGGCAGACACCCCAGATAACACAGGCTCTCCTCCTTTCGAGCTTTCTAGACAGAGGTTGGATGTCCATCTTGCACAGATTGTTTAGCTGTGATTCCTGCATTGCAACGGGTTGGATTAAATGACCCATGGGGTCCCTTCCAACCCCATGATTTTGTCACCCTATGAGCTTTGTGGCTGAGTGGGGACTCCTTGCCTAGCACTCTAACCACTACACCACACTGCCTCTCAGTTTGCACATATTAGACAATAAATAAATAAATAAATAAATAAATAACCCTTCATGTGCACTCTTCAACCATTTATCCACCCACCCCTACTAATGTTCATCAGCAAAAATAGCGGCTTCTAAAAAAGCACAACTTCTCAAGACAGAGCTTTTCTCAAGTGTTCCATACGCTTTGCACAGATTATCTATGCAATCCTTATAATCGCCCTATTAAAAGGTAAGAATAAAATACAGGTTATGCTAAGTGAGCAGCTGTCACACAGAGCAGGAGTGCCTTGTCTACCTCCCCCTCTAATAAAATATCTAACTATGCCTTTGGAAGCTCAGCACCATCAGCAACAGAGAAATGCACGCCACGGCTTCAGCTCAACAGACAAGCCATACTAGACCAGAGGCGGGGAGCCGCAGACCTGCAAGCCAAATGCCCCAGCCCAGGACTCCCAATCCAGCCTTCAGAACATAACCCAGGACACATTTATTCAAAGCTATGGCTCAGGACCCCCAATACCTCAAGGACTGCCTCTCCCCACATGGACTGGCACAAACCCTTCTTTGTGTGTCCCCTCCTTGGAAGGTCCAGAGGGTGACAGCATGAGAAAGGGCCTTTTCAGTGGTGGCTCCCTGCTTGTGGACTGCTCTGCCTAGGGAAGCTCACCTGGCACCATCATGATATGGCACCAGGCAAAACCTTCCTTTTTAACCAAGTCTTTTAGAGGGGGTGGGTTATTTTAGCGTATCCCCGCCCAGCCCAGTCCATTTTAATGTATGTGTATCCCCGCCCAGCCCAGTCCATTTTAATGTAAGCCATTTTGTAAGTTTTTTGAGTTGTCATGGCAAAAAGCTAACAACAACAACAACGTTACTCATGCTACTGGGAGCCCAGAAGCCTATGTCTCGTTTCCCATGGATAGATGCACATATAGTAGCTGCAGAAGAGGAGAGGCAGCTCCACTAAATTTTCTGGTAAGCAGGAGACCTACCAAGGTGACCAGATAGTAGAACAGCAGTGGTGGAACACAACAATTTCAAGGTGTACAGGTGGGTGGGGAGATAGACACCTCCAACACAGAGAGAGAATAGTGGCACTACCCTATGAGTTGCATCCACTTTGAGAAATATCTTTAAATATCCTAGATATGAAAGAAAAAGGACTGTAGACCAGGGATAGGAAACCCTTTTCAGTAGGGAAGCATCATTCCTTTCTGGGCAACTTTATGGGAACCATAGGCCAGTGAGGGGCTAACAAAGGCAAACATGAGTGGAGCAATGAATGGAAACATTTATATTTGCACAGTAGACACCCCTCCTTACCCTCCATCCAGGGAAGCAAGGGGCATCATCAACCAGAGAAAGACACTCAAGGAGACAGGACCAGTAGGAAGTGTGCCTAGGAAGCAGACATGGCTCGGGGAGGGGTCCTGGGGGCCAGACAGAGAGACCTCACAAGCCACATTTGACCCCTGGGCACAGGGCTAACCCAGGGGTCAGCAAACCTTTTCAGCAGGTGGCTGGTCCACTGTCCCTCATACCTTGTTGGGCTGGACTATATTGCGGGTGGGGATGAATAAATTCCTATGCCCCACAAATAACCCAGAGATGCATTTTAAATAAAAGGACACATTCTATTCATGTAAATACATGCTGATTCCCGGACTGTCTGTGGGCCAGATTTAGAAGGTGATTGGGCCGCATCCGGCCCCTGGGCCTTAGTTTGCCTACCCATGGGCTAACCCATTATATTTTGTTGCCTGAGGTGGAGGGCAAGATGGCGCCCCCTGCCCACATAAAAGCTGGCTGGACTGGTGGCCGAAGATGCCTTCAAGACTGGTGGTGGAACAGGGTCCCCCACTGCATCTATAATAATAATTGATTATAATTTCTCATTTATACTCTGCCCATCTGGCTGGGTTTCCCCAGCCACTCTGAAGCAATGGGCTAGTTTAGGACCTCAGGTCAGGTTGTGTGGCAAGCACAGCTCTGTCCTCCAACAGGAGCCATTCAGGGAGCTCTGCATCTGGCACCTGAGGCAGATGCCTCTCTCTGCCTAATGGTGGGGCCAGCCCTGCATGAGCCTGAAGTTCTCCAACCATGCTGTAGACTCTTAAGAGCTTTCCCCGCACCCCCATTTAACCCATGTGACCACCACCACGACCACCACCAATCCCTCCTTCCATTTCTTCCATCTTTCCTGCAGCTCATGCTGTGAAGCTTCCCGCTATTATATCTGGATTAGCCACAAATCTCCCTCGATTACACAGCTCCTATCAAAACAGACAACCTGTTGGCAGATGTTTGATTACGCTGTCCTGGGGGAGCTCCCCACACCCGGATTGCAGCAGAGCCAAAGCCAGTTCTGTTGGACTCCCAACACCCGGTGTCATCAAGTTGCTAATTCATCGCCTCAGAAGTTGCTCTGCAGTTTGATTTCTCAATAATAGGCTTCGTACGAAGCCCTTAAGCTCCTGAAAGCAATCCGAAAACCGCTTTTCCCTTCCATTTACATAAACACAAGTGGATCAGAAGGAATAATCATAGTTTATGCATTATTTGGGGGCTTTGGAGCCAGCTGCTAATGCGATGTCAGCGTTTGAAGCCTCGAAATTGTACAATAGGAAAATGTTGACACGCAAGAAAAGCTGTGCTAAAGTAAACAATAAATAATACAATATCAAATGTGGGATTCGGTGACAAGGCGCCTTGGCTCACCGAATTCAGCAGGCGCTAACAAATCAGGCTCACAGTCAGCGCCGCGCCTAAGTAGACCTCATTAGATGGGATGTCACTCAAAGCCGAGTTGCCTCTATGCCAAACCACACGGAGGTTATCCCGTGATTTGGCTAATAACCGGGAAGAGCTGTGCTGGCTCAAGAGGAGAACTTGGTGGCTGTTTTCACGCTGCAAAATGGAGCCATGAACAAAATTATCTGTGCTAAAAACAACAAGAACCAGGACTCACAAGCCAATATGCAAACATGAGAATGTGCAGAAAACATGTTGCAGGCTTCACACATCCTGGAAATAGCAGACCATGAACTTCTGCTCCCATCACAAGCTTTCTCCTGAGTGTGCCCACTTACAGGGTTAGCAAATTGGTTCCATTTTCTTGCGCTCTGGCTTCCGTCACGGTGTTCTGTTGCACCAAAAGCGGTTTAGTCATGCTGGCCACATGATCCGGAAAGCCGTCTGTGGACAAATGCCGGCACCCTTGTGGCTTGAATCGAGCTGAGCGCTGTACCTTACCTCCTTTTTTTTGGGGGGGTGCACTGCCTTGGTTCCAAAAACTCATCTGCAGTGTCCCCTAGCCCACCCTATAAAAAGCATTACTCGGAATAGTGGTCTGCAAGACCCACCAAGGAAGACAGTAACAATTAATTGCACATTTATTCAAAACACAGTTAAAAATATTTAGTTGATTTAATTCAACAAAACTGAGGAATTTGATCCAGTGGTATCTGTTTTCAAAGGCTGATAGACCTTAACATCTCCAGAGGTCCCCACCTCTCAGCACCCACCTAGGTAACCCCTCTGCTCCCCCTCCCCAGGTTGCTATTGCCCTCTTGGGGAACTTGCATGGTTGAAGCTCAGCCGGCTGTCCAAAGTCCAGCATTTCATTCACACACAACGTGCACCCATGTAGCAGCTTTCTTTAGAAAGGAAATATATATATATATTTCCAGGAACACCTAGTGCTCCCAGAAAGTCTGGTGGCAACAGACCATTTGATTTGGCAGCAGCACATGTGGATTTCACATTATGCAGCATGTAACAGAGCCTCCAGTCTCATTTCCTAGGGAACAGAAAAGCAGTGTTGTTAATGTCTCTCTGCAAGCGCCGGGTGTCTTTAAAGGGAGGAATATCTCAAACACCATTCAGATCAGGGCACTGGGACTCTGGCTTCCATGTATGGGTGCTACTGGGGATGCCCAAATTATCATCATCATCCCAAGGTGGGTTACAACATTAAAGCACAACATTCACCTGCCAAAAAAAAAAAAATCATGAAAATTCACCGGTGTTTTAGTGCCACATTCTCTCAATATGTAGATTTATTTATTTATTTTGCAATGCTATTTTACCTAATTTAACACGTTTGCACATTATTTTCGCTGCTATATGCACACTTTACCCTAGTATGCACTTCTGCAGAGGGTGTACCTGCTACTTGGCTGGAGAACTGCACTGCAAAATTCAGAAAAGTGCAAATTTCAAGGAATGTCTTTTGTTCCAGTTCACCTATTATTTTGGAAACCCAGATGATCAGGGTTGCCATACGTCCTCTTTTCCCAGGACACAACCTCTTTTTCATGGGTATGTAAAAGGAGAGTCGTCATAGCAATCCATGTGCGTCCTCTCTTTTGCTTTTCAATATATAGCAGCCCTAAGATGATGGAAGTTTACCGTTAAATGAAAACTGAAATTGAATAAGAAGGGCCTCCTGGATCAGGCTAATGGCTCTGCATCCTGTTTTCGCACTGGGCAACCAGATGCCTGAGGGAAACACACAGGAAAGCCGGACACAACCACACTCACCCCCCTCCTGCAGTTTCCAGCAACTGGTATCCAGAAGCCTCACTACCTCTAACTTTGGAGGCAGAGAATAGTCATCATGGCTAGTAGCCTTTGATAGCCCTCTCTTCCGTGAATTTGACTCATCCTCTTTTAGAACCATCTAGGTTGGTAGCCATCACTGCCCCCTGTAGCAGGGAGTTCCATAGTTTAACTATATGCTGCATGTGGAAGTACTTCCTGGTATCTGTGCTGAGTCTTCCAACATTCAGCTTCATGGAATGCCCAGGAATTCTAGTGTCACGAGAGAGAGAGAGAGAGAGAGAGAGAGAGAGAGAGAGAGAATAATTTTTCTCTATCCCCTTTGTCCATGCATTATTCTATACACCTCACCTTTTCTCTCAACCCAAAAGCCCCAAACATCACCCCCCCCATCCCCAGCTAGTGGAGGCAGCGCCCACTTCTCCCTTGTCTGACCACCAGTTCTTGCAGACTGAGCCTCACTGAAGAGCATCTTCACACTTAGCAAGCAGTGCATGAATGAAGGTGCGATGGAGAGCAGGCCAAGAAACAAGGACTGCCTTGAGGATGAACAGTCAGTAGGTGAAAGGAGTGTGTGTGTATGGAGAAATGGTCAAAGGGCCAATTAATTTACAAGCGTTTTCTGAGTTGGACATATTTAACCATAAGCACATTAAAAAAAACAACCACTGTATCCTTGGCAGGAGATGAGAGCAGTGTAGTGACGGCATCATCTCTGATTTATTATTAAGAAAGTGAAAGGTGTAGACCTGGGGGATGGGAAGTGAAGAAGAAAGAGGCTCTGAGTTGCCTGCCCTGCTGATAGATCTGTAGCTCTGCTAGTGATTCTAGCATAAGCAGAGAATCAGAGGAAAGTCTGTGTAGTCATGGGAAGGAAGAGGTTCTGTGTTGCTCATGCTAGAGTCAGTCCCAGAGAGCCGATGTAGCGTGTTGGATATTGAGCTAGACTAGGACCTGGGAGATCAAGGTTTGAAACTGGACACATCCATGAGATGTGTTGGGTGACTTTGGAAAAGTCTCTCAGCCTAACCTGATTGTTGTGGGGATTAATTGAGGAGGGAGCCACCTTGAGCTCCTTTGTGGGGGGTGGGGAGAAGCATGAAAACTTGGAGGAAAGTTGGGACTACTGCACACACTCCTAAATATAAGTTGTGGTGAGGGACATGCAGGCAAAGAGCCATAACTCTGAGGCAGAACATTCACTTTGCAAGCAGAAAGCACCCTGCCTGAAACCCTGCAGACACACAGCCGGTCAGTGCATACAATACTGAGCTTGATGGGGTACAGCCTGACTTCGCCAGAGAGAGCACTCATCACCTCATGAGATGCTGACGGTCTTGCTTTCTAGGAAAAAATGAAGCTTCTGAAATTCCCTCTGTTTCTTCCAGGTGCATCAAGAATCTCAGCATTTCTTTACCAAGGAGAGGACTAATAAGTCATTTCCCAGATATTGGGGAGGTGCTCTGACAATATTGCTGCTTGCCTTTACCTACTTGTACATTTGAATATAATTAGAATATGCTGCAAGCTTCCAGTGATCTCTTCTCACAAAAGGGGAAACCAAAGCTACAAACAGAGCCAACATTTATCAGAATACAAACCCACTCCACCCCTCCCAAGGTCTATCCCTATAGAAAATGGGCACCTTTTGCACAAATGTGTCTGATATCCACCACATTTTTGCAATGGTGTAATTCTCCAATTAGCCCAGAGCAATTTCCCCACTATGCTAAGTACCCCGATTTTACTCCTGTTCCCCTCACAGAACTACAAGTCCCATAGCTCCCTGGGAAGGAGGGTTTGATTCTTAAATCCCTTTTCAACATTGCGGTTCTGTGAGGCAAACAGAGGTTTCCTAACAGCTTTCAGCACCCTTAGCAAATGACAGCTCCTATGATTCATCTGGGGGGAAGGCACGACTGTCAAAGCGGTATCGCGGGGCTTTTAAAATGTTTATTTTTATTTAAAATGTGTAGCTGGGATGCGGCCTAGCCAAAAATGACAGTAAAATAACGGTTGATTTAGCCAACATTGCAGTGCATTTTTTTCCTCCCAGGTCCTCGCTTACTCTTCTGGCTCATGAACATGTTCCTAGCTGAGACGATTCCTTGCCACCATGCTACTACTAAGCAGTGCTAAGAGCCTGCAAGAAAAAAATCACCCCCAAGCAAACCCCTAGCCATTTGGCAACTTAAGAAAAACCAGAAACACCAAAAATAGTTGTGCTGAAGTGCTCCCCTCCGTGGCTTGACCTCAGGGCCCCCATCTCCAGCTTATCACATTTTATTGCATCCCCTCTCCCACCTCCGGCTGGCAACAGACGGCAGAGTGCCAGGCTCGCCTTGGGATCTTGGGAATTAGGTTGATCTACTTTTCTCTTCCTGCTTTTTTAAAGGCAAGTCAGCATGGAACACGGCAGACCCTGCTGGTTTTGACCTAAATCTGTCAAGTTGTCATTCCCACCCCCAGTCCTCAAAACAAGAAAATAACATACAATAAAAAAGTTTTTGTGGGCAAAGGTTGTTTTTAGAAGCCAACGCAGCCAAGGGGGTTGAAGACGTGAGCAGAACCCCAGGCCAACTGCTTACAAGCCTTGGCTCACCAAGAATCAAAAGCACCACACAACTCCCTGGAAAATGCAAGACGACACCCCCCCCCCAAATGAGACACAAGCAAGAGATGCCAGGATCCGAGAGAGATGCAGAGGAGGAATCAAGGGGAATGTTGCGTCCATGGGACACGGTGTTACCATCAGTGACTGTGGCAGGCTCGCTTCTCAAGAAACTACTCCAGTCAACCAATGTCATGGAGAAACGTGAACTTGGCTGATGCAGAGACATATTGAGGGAATGTTTCCAATGACAACAGCAAAAGCCTCCTTTGAGTCCTATGCACATGGCTGAAAAATAAGCATGCAGATAATATGAATGCAAGACAAGAGTGCCGTTTTAACTGGAATGTACATGCTCAGTGTAAACCAGAAAAGGCGAGACCAGATTATTGCTGGGCTATGACTCTGACTATTGGCCATGCTTTTGGGAGTTGGGAGTCCAACAATATATACAGATTCCCACCCCACCCCACCCGGTGTAGAAATGCCTGCACACCTAACAACAACTCCACCACTGTGTTTTGTATCTTTGCAGTCATAAGGACTAGAAGCTTGCTGCTTCTCTGTTTAAAACACAAAAAGGAAGGCCGAGATTCTCAGCAAGCTAAACTGTGCACTCTGTGTATAGCATTCCACATATTTCCCTGCACTCAAATACAATTGTGTGCTCTCTCTCGCTCGTGTGTGTGAGCAGACATAGCTACATGTAGGCCTCAGTTCACTAGTCTTCACAGGCTATGAACATAGGCCTCAGATCCTTCACAAGAATCCTGAGCTACAGGTTGCCCTCAACTCAAATCATGGCTTTTTTAACTAGCTGAGAGCTGCGACTCAGCTACATTGGCAAAGAAAAAAACACTTTATATGCATCGTTTATGCATTCTAACACTGTAACACCAGATGGTGCTGTAGAGTTCCGTTTTTGCTAACCTGATTTCTCATGCAAAGTTTGCAATGTGTTTAACTGAAAGGCTTCATTGAAGTGTCTAGATCAGGCATAGGCAAACTCCGGCCCACCAGATGTTTGGGACTACAATTCCCACCATACCTAGCTAACAGGACCAGTGGTCAGGGATGATGGGAATAGTAGTCCCAAGCATCTGTAGGGCTGAAGTTTGCCTGTGCCTGGCCTAGATCCAGCCCTAGTGTGGTATAGTGGTTAAAGTGTCAGGCTAGGACCTGGGAGATCAGAGTTCAAATCCCCACTCAGCCATGAAGCTCCCTGGGTGATCTTGGGCCAGTCACCATCTCTAACCTACCTCAACAGCTGTTATGAAGGTAAAATGGAGAGGGGTTTTTTGGGGGGAACCATGTGCATTACCTGGGGCACCTTGGTGGAAAGGTGAGATAGCACTGTAATTTTTATTTCATTTTTATTTTTTTAAAAGAATGGTTACACCTTTCATTGCAAGAAGCATCAGGCAAGGTGGTTGGGGTAAAAGATACAGTTCAGGAAAACCAGAACAAGGCTTTATGAAACTTGCCATGTATATCCCTGGATCAGGGCAATAAAGCAAGCAGAATGCACCAGGCATGCAGACAATGTAATTGGGATGTCTAAGATTGTAAACATCAGTTATAACTATTATTATTTATTAGGCACCGATTGGCGGCTGCCGAGGTGAATAATAACGATTTTATCGAGCCTAGTAGTAAATATTGACCCCACTGAAGTCAAGGCTATTATTATTTTCTGCAAGGGACAATAAATCTTGATATTAGCAGAAAGAAGTCAATATATTTGTTTAAATACACATTCATCGGTGCCATCATCCACACACCAAGGAGAAGCCAAAGGGAGCTCATTCTCTTCTCTCCCTCCGCCCTCTCCAAATCTCACCCAAGACAATAATTTTAACACAACACACCACCACATGCTGGGGAAAATGGGATTGAACTACTGCAGCAATTTGTTTAGAATGTGTCTTTTCCGAGAGATGGAACTTGGCAAGCCTGTGGCATTCAACTGCTCTGCACGCCTGAAAGCGTGCAAACTCTCATCCACACACACACACCAGCCTCTTCGGAAAACACTATGTGCCTTTTGACGGTTCTCACTCTGTGTTAACAAGCTGTAATCAGATCACATTTGTCTTGCCGAAGGCCAATGGAGAGATGCGACTCATGGACCTGATTGTAAACCAGAATATGCCCCCATTTAGAACAGCAGGGGTTGGTGCCTACTAGAATTTGTGGGGAAGAAGGCAGGGAGGTCCAACACTAGGTGGCGCCAGAGCCACTGACATGGGAGCCAACTCATTCTAGCTTCCCCCCTATCCTCTTCCCTGTAGAGTTCTTACAAGGGCAACGCTGAGACTAAGGCCACATTCAGATCATACACTTAAGGCAATCTGAGACCACTTAAAAACAGCCATGGCTTCCCCCAAAGAATCCTGGGAGCTATAGTTCGTTGAGGATGCCGAGAGCTGTTAGGAGACCGCTCACAGAGCTGCAATTCCTAGAGAAGAGTAATAATCAACCCCCCTTTCACAGGAAACTCTGAAAACTGTAGCTCGGGGAGGGGGATAGGAGTCTCCTAACAACTCCCAGCATCTACAATGAACTACACTTCCCAGCATTCCTTGAGGAAAGCCTTGCCTGGTGCATTAAGATTATGGTGAGAATGTGGCCTAAGGTGGTGGTGGTGGGAGCTAGTAGCCAATACCACACCAAGGACTGATTGTAAGCAGGCAGACAGGTGGGGGCTCTAGGGGCTGGTAGAGGTTGGTGGAGCAGTTCCCCACTCATAGGGTTCAAAAATTCACATTTCAAAAATTCCTGACTGGGGGTGGGGGGACAAACCCAAATTGTTGAGCTTTCTGGAGGAGACCTCTTCCCCCCCAATAAAAAAAGAATAATAAATTGTTTATATCCCGCCCTTCCCAGCCGAAGCCGGGCTCAATAGCGATTTAAAGCTTTTGGAGCTGTTTCCACTGCTTTTTCCATCGCGTTACCATATAGCCGGATTTCCCCTGACATTTTGCCGATTCGGAAAAATTCCCCCCAGCGCCATTTTTACCCCCCAAAACCAGGACATGTCAGGAATTTTCCTGATGTATGGCAAGCCTACACATTCGCCCTAATGGACCGCCCTCAGCTGATTTCATCTCTCATCTACAAACAGATCGTGGCTTTCCATCAGTTCTGCCATTCAAACTTAGGTTCTCCCCACCCTGCCCCAGTGATAGTGGAATCTAATGGTTAGAGCAACCAGGCACTGGGGAGAAATTTATCCTGTTTGCATTTTAATGCGAACCTACCTAGTTTTCACTTTCCAAACCAGTATGCAAAACCCCAAATGCATTTACCCTTCAAAGATTACAATTGCACATACAAATTCTTTGGGGGGGGAGGCAGTGCCCACAGAAGCAAATGATTATAAACCACTCACTGATATAGAAGTGAAGAGGGTAACTTCAGGGACACCCCTGGAATGGGAGGAGGGTGGGCTTGCCCCCTGTTCTGTTGACTTCAGACATTAAGGTCTAAGATCCTACTCTTATCAATATTCCTGTATTGCAGGGGTTGCAATAGGTGGTCCTTGAGAATCCCATAGAATCCTATGATTCTATGCCATATCCTGGGCATTTGGGCCACATGAAGATATGTCAAAATGTCAAAATGTGTAATATAAGAAATGCAAACAGAAGTCAGAAAGGAATTCTTACAAGCCATAAAGCACTATGGGAACAGCGCATCAATTTGTTTTCAAAAGCAAACAGAAAGTATTGGTCACAAAGGCAGATGCTCAATATTGTAAGAGTAGTGGCCAGAGCAAGCCATCAGTAAAGATGCAAATATGCCAATAAGGACACAGATAGATGCCTAGGCAGCAGACGACTGGGAAGATTGTTACCTCGTTTGTGCAAAGTCAAGCCAACCAAATATTTGTTCTATTTTATCTGCTTTAAGTTTCCATCCCACTTTTCTTCCCATAGGCGCCTAGAGTGACAAAACACAAAGCTGCATATAGTACATTTTTTAAAAATCCAAAACATTTAGAACAGCTGCATATCCTCAGAGCTAATAAATACAAGGTTGTCAGGAACAGCATATTTCAACCATCAAATTCGGAGAATTGAAGGGAGGGATTAAAAACTTTTTTTTCTAATAGGGATCTATTACTTCCAATGTACAAGTCAACCCAGAACTCCCTTTCCACACACACACACCATGAAAAGAGACTGTGTGCAAGATTCAACTAAACTGTGGTGTGCATGGAATGAGTTCTGCCCGTGCAACAGGACCTCCCGCATTCTTCCCTCACCACATCTCCTAAATATGCTCTGGGCAAGGACAAACCCAAAACAGATCTAGGGACAGGAGGAGGCAAGGGTAGATGAGCTTCACTGCAAGAGTGGATCTCGTTCCCTGTGCATGTACTTAGCAACTTAGTCAGGGAGTTCCAAAGTGTAGGAGATGCCACACTAAATGAATCCGTACAAATGCAGAGAGGTTACTACCTGTAGTAGTTCCAATTCTGCCAATCAAAGTGGTCCAGTGGGCACATGTAGGGTAAGGTGAACTCATAGGTAAACTGATCCCAAGTTTTATATACTAATATTAAAAACCCTTAACTTGGCCCAGAAGCAAACTGGCAACCAGTGTAGATAACTCAGCACAGGTGTTAAATGCCAGCAAGGGTTCACTCCGGTGAGCAGCTGTGCTGCAGCAAACTTTAAGGGTGCCTTGCATGAAAAAGTGGTCACCAAGTTCAGCTTCCCCATTACAGTGAAAGGGGGCAGAGCTTGAATTTATACAAAGTGGCTCAGAACCCCTTTAGTACAGAGTGACATGGAGGGAGTACAGAGTGATTCATCCACAGATCTGAGTTTTTAAAAAATGCCACCGATACAAGATTCTGTGGATAACCCTAGCACGTCCCACAACACTGCGTGAAGTCAGTAAGAAATAAAAACATTGCTAACTCGCACCATTTTTTAAAAAAACAAAACTTGACGATTTCATATGTGTGATCGTAGCTTGTAATTTTTTTAAAAAAATGTCAAATTTGATCTATGATCTGATCTCAACTGAAAAAAATAAAATCTCTTGACAGGGTGCAAAGTTATGCCACTGCTCCAGTGGGTGGAAGCGCAGAAGGGGAGAGGATAAAATTTGGGAGATGCAATCTGCTCCTGTTTTGCTATTCGCATGGGCTCTCTGCCTGCGAAACAAAAAGAAGTTGCTCTCTCAAAAAGATCAGATGCCGCAAGATACTCAAATTGGCAACGAGAAAGAGAGTGAGCTTTGCCTGCTGTGCCGCGTCTTAAATTGTCAGGCTGACTACATGAGGCACCAGCAGCAAAGTCATCCCCTTGCTTTCCCCTTTTCAAGAAACTTTGCTTTATACTAGGAGAGAAAGAGCAAGCAAGTGAGCAGGGAGATTACCAGAAGCAGTAAATGAGATACCAGGCAGAGGAACAAAAGGCTATAGCCAAACAAAACTGATCAGAAAGCATTAAAAGGGAACAAATCCTGCTAAGAGGTGGCAAAATGATTGCTGGTGGGGAGGGGAGAGAGGAAAGCAAAAATAACAGTCAATGCATTCCCTGTGAAGTTTGGGACAGGAAGGTCTGGCTCCCTGCACCCCTCCCTATCAGGATCTGTTATAAGTAAACACCTGCTTGCTGGGTGACCAATGCCTTCTGGAACTCATCCCACGCCTCCCATCAAAGCACTCGAACATGGAGAATTCTCTGTCTTGCAGTGGTGGAGAACCTGGTTTGCATACAGAAAGTCCCAGGAATCTCCAGTTCTGGAGGTTTTGCTGAATATGATAAGGGAGGATCGGCAGGTACAAGGAATACGGGTCGGAGCGAAACAATATAAACTGAAAGCATTTGCAGATGACTTGGTTTTAACACTACAGGAGCCAGAACCTAGTACAAAAAGAGTTTTGGAATTGATTCAGAAATTTGGTCGGGTGGCGGGTTTTAAGTTGAACAAACAAAAAACTAAGGTGTTAGGGAAAAACTTGACAGTTACTGAAACAGAGGGGTTTCAGAAGGAAACAGAACTAAACATTGTTAAAAAAGTGAAATATCTGGGGGTCAATCTGTCTTCTAAGAATTTGAATCTATTTAAAGATAACTATGAGAAATGTTGGTCAGAAGTTAAAAAAGATCTAGAAATTTGGTCAAGATTGAAAGTATCCTTGTTAGGCCGAATTGCAGCTATAAAAATGAACGTTTTGCCTAAGATGTTGTTTTTGTTTCAAGCCTTGCAGGTTGTGGACAGGGTGGAATGTTTTGGAAAGTGGCAGAAGGACATTTCTAGGTTTGTCTGGCAGGGCAAAAAGCCCCGAATAAAGTTTAAAATACTAACTGATGCAAAGGAGAGAGGGGGGTTTGCCCTGCCAGACTTAAGGTTATATTATGAAGCTGCGGCCTTCTGCTGGATGAAAGATTGGATTTTATTAGAAAACACTGATGTCCTAGATCTGGAAGGCTTCAACAATTCGTTAGGTTGGCATGCGTATTTGTGGTATGACAAGGGGAAAACACATGGAATGTTTAAAAACCATATTGTCAGAAAAGCAATATATATGGTCTGGAAAAAATATAAAGACTTATTGGAAAGCAAAACTCCGAGGTGGATTTCACCAATAGAGGCCAAAGCTCGGAAAACACCCAATATGGAGGCATACTGGCCGAAATATTGGGAAATAATAGAAAACATTGGAGGTAATTGGAGGTTGCAGAGCTTTGAAAAATTAAAGGATAAGGTGCAAAATTGGCTACACTATGCCCAAATTAATGAGGTTTTTAAGTTAGATAAAAAAACAGGATTCCAGGTGGAAAAATCGAAACTTGAGACAGAGTTGTTAGAACCAAAGACCAAGTTATTATCGAGAATGTACAACTTGCTGCTTAAATGGAACACCCAAGATGAGATAGTTAAATCAGCAATGATAAGGGTATAATTTGCTGATAACTTTATTATTAAGAATGCATTATGCGGGAGATGTGGGGAAGTCCAATGGAAATTTGAAATAAGTTCCTGAAATGGTCGTGATTTTCTGTTCTTTTCTTTCTTTCTTTTTTCTATTTTGTTCATTCTTTTGTTCTTTCTGTAACTTGGAAAAAATGTAATAAAAATTATTATTAAAAAAAAAAACAGAAAGTCCCAGGAATCTCCAGGGAGGGCTGGGAGATACCACTGTGCCTTGAACCCTGGAGAGGTGTTGCCAGTCCGTCTGGAAATGCAAGGGGTGCCCATGGAGCAGAAGACAGGCAAGGCAACAGCAGGTGGTGCCAGAGCCAATGGCAGGCAGAGCCAACTCATTCTAATTTTGCCCCCATTCTCCTGGCTGCCAAGTTCTACAAGGACAGTCCTGAGACTAAGGAAGAGGAAGCTGGCAGGCAATGCCCACTAAAAGGGGGGGGGACAGGGAGGTTGGGGGTAGCTGAGGGCAGACTGATATTTGCCCTTATGGACCAGCCTCCACTGCCTCCAAGTTCTTCGTAACCAGGACTAAGAGTATTTGAAAGTCATTGTTAAAAAGCCTTGTTGCTAAGCAGGCAAATTGCAGCTTCGTTAAATTATTTGCTTGGAAGTTCTTTCTTGTAACATTCGGCTAATCCAGATGGCCCATGTCTAGTTGTCTGATTCCATGGATGTAAAAAACTTTTGAAGTTCTTATCTGCATTCACTAAAGGGGAAAGACAACTAAGTGCCTTTGTACACTGTTATGGCTGAACTGCACAGAAAGGGCACCATCCAGCTCAAGCTAAATTAAGACACAGAAGGAGCAAATTCAGATGTTAAGGGAGTAAGGCTAGAGACCAGTTGCAGATTTATTTATTTTTTTAAAAAAAAAGACTATGGGGCTATATTCAACCAAGTCTCATGCAGCATAGACCCAGTGAAATGAATGAACCCAAGTTAGACATGTCCATTAACTGCACTGGGTCTTCTTTGAGTAGGGTTAGCAATGAACAGCACTCACTCTTTGCAAAAGAAGGAGATAACCCTAACTGTTCCATCCCTAAATAATGGTGTATTGTCTTTTAGATCCTGCATCCATGACCTGAAGTGGTCAGAATTAAAGCCAGTTTTCATCAAGCCTACTTGTCTTCAAAGGGTATGTGGAAGGAACATAAGCAGCTGCCACACAGAGTCAGGCCACTGGTCAATCTAGCTCATTATTGTCTAGATCTGGGATGGATAAAAGGTAAATCAGGATCTTGTGGTAGATCTCTGGGTGACTCTTGTATATCCACAAGAGATCCTGCCTCTGTATTTCTTATCAAACAGCAGTAGCTACCACACACACAAACACTAGTTTGCTGGGAAAGAAAATTACTTTAAAGGAGAAAGCGTTCTCGCTACTTCTGCAAAAGGTTTGTGTATGAAAGGACTTGCAAGAGCTTAGTTGTGATACTAATAATGAATTCCTGGGCCCAAGGCACTCTTAATTCTTATGAGTATGTCCACCTGGCTGAGAAATTATTTTGCAGCTGGATGCTAGATATTATTGTTCTAGGAGAGGAAAACATGAAGAAATTCATGCAAGCCTGAAACCTGCCCACCCCTGGTTTTGAACTGACTGACAGAAGGTCTCCAGACAGGGGTCTTTTCCCCACCTGCTAGAGGTCAGGGATTGAAAGGGGGACTTTTCTGCATGTGTTCTGCCGCTAAGCTACAATATTTCCTAGAATGTCTGCATTTCCCAGATGCTTATCCAAGATTACTGAATGAGAGCATCAAGGATAGCAAGCAAGCTTCCTTGAAAGACAGATTGCCTATTGCTAAGCCTTCCTTTGCTGTAAGGCACCAAAGAGACCCAATGAATTCTCTGTGTCATCAGAGTGTGCAGGCTCAAAGGACCCCCACTACACAAGACATATGGATTGTCCAGAATCAAAGGACAAAGCCATAGGAGAAACGAGATGGTTGAAGTCAACTTTGTACTCCCTACCCTCTTTCAAAAATATATAGACAAAGGGATTCAAAGGGACTTAAAGGAGCCCATACTTTTTTGAAGGGGGATGGGTCAGTTCTGAAGTGGCAAAAATTTCATGGGCAAAGTTTCACAGGCTGCGTTTGAAGAGGAAAGACTGTCAGAACACAAAAAGGTGATCACAAAGTAATGGCAAATGTCTAAAACCAGTTCAACTTTTGGAGGTATCTGCAGCATATGCTGTACTTTTCCGTGTATAAAACTATGTTTTTTTTCTTTAAAAATCATGCTAAAAAGTAGGGGTCATCTTATAGATGGATAGTGCATAGGGTGGGCGTTTTAATTGGTTGCTGCCATGACTGTCAGCTACTACTGTGAGTGTTATTTGTTGTTGCGTCAATGGTTGGTGTTGATTGGCTGATGCTGCAGCAGTTGGTTGGGTGATTGGCAGCCTCTGCCGGTAGTGGGACAGACAGGAGGCAAATTTTGCGACATGTGCTGGTGAGCAATTTTCAGCCACCACCCCTTTTAAAAAGCACAATAATCCTGGTTAATTCCCCCCCAAAAAAAGCTCAACAACTCTGTGCCATCTCCTCCCATTTTCTTAATTTTGAGTCCCCCAAAATAGGGGGCGTCTTATACACAGAAAAGTATGATATATGTACCACAAGCCAGCTACCCAACTACCATCAGCGTAGCTCAGAATTTAGAACCCCGAACTTCAGCTAGGGGCTGCCCTGAGGAGTGTGCCTCCTTTGTGGCTGCAGGGGGTAGAACATTTGCAGCGGGGTAGAAACCGTTAGGAAGAATTCCCACAAAAAAATAAGTTGACAAATCATGGCAGGTAATAAACAAGGACTCTGGTGTGCCCAGAAAAGGCATTAAGGGTGCAGGGAAGGAGAGGAAAGTTGAAGAAAGCGCAAAACTTGATAAGCCACTGAACTAATATGGAGAATGAGATTGCAATGGTATGGGCAGTTCCACTCTGGCAGTCTTGAACATTAAACTCCCTGCTTGTAAAAAGCCAGCACATCAAGGAGAATAAAAGGAGAAGCTACCCTAAACCTTTCTCCTAGATGTGCTGGCTTTCGGCCTGCAGGGAGCTTTTTACACAAGTGAACATTCAAGAGAGTAACTGCACTGTGATAATACAGTCCAAGCCAGAAGACATTTTGGCTGAGGAAAAAAATGTGATTTGCCCACCACATCCGCACTCCCTAGAAAAAGACCAACTTATATATGTGTTTGTTATCAGTCACTCACTTTTCCTACAATGCCCCAGAATCACACTAGATCAGGGCATTTTTGGAAAATGCCAAATGATGGCAGGTGGGCAACACTACTGTGGCTTGCAGTGATGGGCAGATGACACTTATGGGGTGGGAAAAACTGCTAGTGTTAAGCCCCACTTCACAGAAACTGCTGGAGAAGCTCTCTTCCCCCTGGAGAAATTCAGCAAAACAGCTGCTGTCCCCCCAACCCAGTTTCCCTGCCAGAATTTCAAGAAGCCATTTGTGCACATAACTCCAGTCCAAACATCTATCGTCTCATGGTGATGGGGGTGAGTTTGGGTTGCCAGGCTGAGAAACTCCAAAAAAGAAAGCAAGTGGGAGGGCTGCAGCTCAATAGTAATGCTTCTTCTTGACAGGCTGTCCCTTGCCTCTGAGTGCCAGTTCCTGGAAATCAAGAGCAGGCAGAATGCTGTTGCTCTTGAGTCCTGCCTGGGAATTTTCCATAAGCTTCTAGTTGCCTACTAGATATAATCCCCAGCATCTTCAAGAAGGCGTGGGAATGTCTTAATTCTGAAACCCTGGAGCGCTGCTGCCAGGCAGTGTAGACAAACCAAGTTGCTTGAACCAATGTTATGATTCAGTACTAGGCAGATTCCTGCGCTCCTAATGTGGGGATAAGTGTGCACACATGAACTTTTAGATACATGGAAGTGAAATACTAAAATAAGCACCTGTCTTTATAAACCACCTGGGAAGCTGCCTTATAGTCAATCAGACCATTGGTCCATCTAACTCAGTATTGTTAACACTAGCTGGCAGTGTTCAGGGCTTCAGAACAGAGGCTCTTGCAATCCTAACCTGAAGATACCAGGGATCGAACCTGCAACCTTCTGCATGGAAAGCAGCTGTCCTAGCACCAAGCTACGGAGGGGGAATGTCCAAAGCCCCTTTCAACCACTCTGCAAGACCAATGTATTGTGTGCAGTTCTTGCAACAGCTTTCCCAGGGTACAAGTCCCAGGCAAGAACAAGAGGGCGAACAGCTCTGTGATTCAAGAAACCTTTCTGGCACAGGAGTAAGCTCCACTTCCACACAAGGCAGACATTTTCTGACCACCGAGGATCATACCCCAGATGATCTGCAGAAACGCAACACCTTTCTTCTAAAAGCACAAGCCTCTCGTGGAATGAACAGCTTGTGCCGGCATCTCCAGATGGTTGTGCAGAAACAAACACAAACTGACATCTTTGCAAGGCAGAAACATGGGTCCGTCCGTCCTCCCCCCACCAATGAAATGCACAGACATGCCCCAGCTCTGTGCACATCTGTCTCCCTGCTTCCCACACCGAGCTGCCAGCCCATCCCTGTGGAGTTGCCTCATGTGCATCACCCTGCTTTCCTCGAAGCCACTTCTCTCCCCACTAGCACCCTTCTATCCCGGGGGTCTCTGTCTGGCTCCAAACGGAAGTGAATTAAGTCTCCGTCAAGTCTATTGACCTCAGTTGGAGGGGTCAGGGAGGATTACGAGGAAAGTATTTAATCAAGTTTATGGAAAGGCCTCAGCCGGCGGAAGGAGGCTGAAAGCCTCTTGGAGGGGCAGAGAAGCATCAAGGGACATCTCTCAAGCCTACCCTTGACCCCCTACGAAGCCTGGCTTTTTGCAGCCCATTTAAGCAACTAGAGAGACAGTTCTGTTTGCAAGTCCAGCCAAATATGACAGGGCGATGGGGGTGTTTCATATCTCGGAGGCCAACCGACCAGTGTTTAGGGTGTCGCCACCAGCTGCTGAAGTGGACATGGCTTCTTTAGCAGCTGTGTCCAAGAGAGGATTTAGGTGGGTATACCTTGCATGACACAGCCGCGGCTGCCCAAACTCCCCTCTTTGACCTGACTATTAAAGATGCAGGAGGCTCTTCAGCATCTGGTGGCTGAACAAGAGGGGGGGGTAGAGAGGGAGAGGAGCACTCTCTGTAGTAAATGCCTTTCAGTCTACACCTCAGAAGCCCCCCCTCCCATTTTCCTTAAAAGCAGAAGGGCGTGCGACGGAACACGCATTGCTAAAGGGGAGATCCTACTCAGCAGCAACAAAGTCGCACCATCTTAACAGTAGTGGAGAGAAATCAAAGCCAAAACAAGGAGACGCGAAAAGGGAAATCAACAGCAGCTGGAGAAGGCTTGGCTCCCTCACAAGAACACTTCCTCAACCCTCCATAGAGACAGGCTCGGGCGTGCGCTCCCTGTATCCATCCTTCTCACCGTAGCTTTGGCAACCCAATAAAACAGAGAAAAGAAGTTTATCTCTCTTATTACGGGTGCCCCTGAATGCTTAGCAACACCCACCGTAAAAGCTTGCACACCCCATTACTATTGAAGTTATTTGTCCCCCCCCCCCCTCTCTTTTACCTTCCCCAAATATCCACCATTTGCTTTACACAGAACGGCGGCAGCTTTTGAGAAGGTTTTTGGAAGGAAAGGCTGCGATCCAGAAGGAAGGGGGGGGGATATAATTCTGGCCCTTGCTTTCCCCGTCTCCCTCCCCTAACAACCCTTTCCTCTTCCACTTAGTAACCGCAGAAGTTTGTCCGCTGAAGTTTTTCATCCCTTCCGCCTCTTAAAGAAGATCCCATCCAGAAGAGGAGGAAGAAGACCAATGGGCGTCCCGAGAGCTCGCTCAAATTGACAACTCGATCACATGCCTTTTTTAAACATTTGTTTGCATCGTACCGGCGCTGATCTCTATCGGAGAAACGCGGCGGAGGTAGGGGTGATGGGGAGGTTCGGAGAATGGGAGAGTAAGAGAGAGAGCCTCACACGCTCCGGAATCACGACTAATCCAAACGCACAAGCAAATTAAGCCATCAACACACAAGCCACAAATTGCGCACCCGGCGCGGCTCCGCCAGCAGCTGCGAGAATCGGATCGATAATCTATTTTGCAAAACCGGGAGGGGGGGGGTTGAAGAGAATAAAAAGAAAAAGGGGAACAGAAAGCATCTGTGGGAAAGGAGGGGGGTGGTCTTCCAAACCTCCCTGCTTCTTCTCCCTTGCAGCAGAGGGAAGCCAGCCAAGGCGAGGCGAGAAGCAGAATTCGAACCCGCGGTGCAAAAATCTGGAGTCGTCTCCTTACCTTGGAAGAAGAACAGCGAGGCCATCCCGGCCAAGACCGCCCAAAAGAGAGGGGTGTGCATTTTCGCCAGAAGTCCAGTCATGCTAAGGGACCGAGGTTTGTAAGAGCTATCGCGCTCCGGGCTTGTCGGTTTCAGCTGCTTCTTTTTTTTCCCCTCCCCTGTCCGATCCCCTCTTGAGCTTGCGGAGAGAGACAGACAGACAGACAGACAAGAGCTTGCTTCTGCGACGATGATTATTACGGACGGAATGGAGAGGCGCAGGGGAGAGAAAGCCACACAATCCAGCGCCTGCCTGCCTGCCTGCTTGCTTGCAGCCCAAACCGGAGCGAGAGCGAGACTCCTTCCCAATAATTATCTCCACTCGTGGTCTGGCACCGAGACCCGCTCCAAGATAGGGGATTGCGGACAGCCCTCCTACGCGGCGCACTCATTGGTTCGCATCCAGGGATTGACAAAGCGGCAGCCCCGCAACCTCGCGCGCCGCTGCCAGGAGTGTTAAAGAGCCCACGAGGCGCGCGCGCCGGGTGCGGGGGCTGGGCGTTTGATTCAGAGCGGCGGCGGCAGCAGCAGTAGCAGTAGCCAGAGTGACTCCGGATTAAGGAGACTCCGGAATGGTCGCCAAACAGATGTGATTTTTGGATTTGGTTTATTTATTGCAAGACTGTAACTCTTATCCTCCATACAATGCATGGGATCAGTCCTGGCTGGCTCCCAACTTGCTTTGGGGTCCAGGCCTACACTAAGTGGAGAGGGTGGTAGCTCAGTGGCAAAGCATCTGCTTTGAGTGCAGAAGGTCCTTGGTATCTTCTGGAAGGCCTGGGAATGCCCCACCCGTCTGAAACCCAGAAGAGCAGCTCCCTGCCCATGTAGACAATACTGAATTAGACGGGCCCATGGTCTTGACTTCCTATAAGCGCCTGTGGCTCCTGCATTTTTTTATCTATCACTGCTGGTGTAAAAGATCACCATGCTAATTTTATATTCACTCTGCCTGAGTTGCCATTAGCCATAATATATTTTAAGCATTGTTTTGGCCTCTGGCCTCATTGCTTTCTAATCCCTTACCGCCATATATTAATCTATATCTTGAAACAGAGGGTTGCATTCCATGCATCTGATGAAGTGGGCCCAACTTGTCCATAAATGCAAAAAGAGGGAATGTTAGCAGGTGTTGCTTGTCTCCTTAAACACTGGTTTGTTTACACGTAATGCTCAAAGCAACCCCAGGTTTCAAAAGCAGTTAGACTTCCTTTGGAGTCAACACAAATAGAACCAGGCTGTACAGCTGCTGACTTTTGCAGACATTAATCAGGTGAAGCTTCCACCATCCTTTTGTCTCCTGGTCAAAGCTCTCTTAAAGGCACAGCAGTGGGGCCATTTCTTTTATTTTTATTTTTTAAGGCTGCAAGACACCCTGATATAGGATAAATCATAGTGCAGTCAAGGGACATTAAAGAGAGTGGCCACCTGATTATACCATTTTAAAACCCATTTGTATATTTTAATCTAAACTTGATTTTTTAAAAACTGCAGTAATCAAAAATTACCATACAGATGCCAAGTTTTTCAAGAAAAACCCTCCTCCTTTAACCACCATATCCATCTATCTACATCTATTTGCATCTATTTAATGCAAAACAAAATAGTTCACTTTTGCAAACTCTCTAACAGGAACAACTCACCTTTAACCCTCCAGCTGTTAACGGGCTACAACTCCCATCGCCCCTAAACATTGGCCATGCTAGTTGATGGGGCTGATTGAGGTTAGAGTTCCACAACTATACCTGGGGAGGGGAAATCCCTGCCCACTCGTACGCACAAGGAACACATGATTTCTGATTGTAAGGGGCAGTAACATTGCTTGTGGGGGTACAGAGGCGGTTGCCCCGGGCTCAAAATTGATAGTGGTGAGGAGGGGGATTAAATATCCAGCACGCTTTTAAAATCAAGCATCTCCCACCATCTCATCAAGGTGCTTTCCAGAGTGGCTGGATGCTTGTTACACCTGCCTGCTAAAAAAATACATGAAATATCTGCATCTGCCCAGCTATTACTGGTGTACAAGCCCCAACCGTTTTTGCATCTGACCATCCAAGCACCAAGAATTAACAGCTGACTATGGGGGAGACAGGGTTCCTGTGAGCCACAGTAGTATTCATCAAATGCTATTTTAGCACTTTCCCTGTCACTACGGTTTATTTATTCTGGTCATTTATAAAGCACTAATCGTATGAAATATCATAGCAGCCTACAGGTAAAAATTCAATAAAACAGAGCAAACACGGCTTCCATTAAAAACATCAAAATGCTGTTGTCGCCATACAGGCAATGAGAGGTTCACCTATCTGGAAAAACCTGCAAGAAACGAAAGCTTTTAAGCATCCGAGAATACTTACAGACTGTCAGAGCCTGTAATCTCAGATGGTAATGTGCTTCACGAGGCTGGTGCTATTGCTCTAAAGGGCCTGGACCAGGTTGCAGGAGAATGAGTATGTAGTGAATGGAATACAAAAAAGCTCTGCAGCTGACCACAGAAATCAGGCATCCCTTCCATTTCAAGAGTCGCTACCTGATGAATATCTGGCTGAGATGCAGCTGCTATGGACACAGAGGAGAAATCATGCTATGGGGATAGGGACCCTAAACCACCTCATAACTTAGCTCTGGACTGGGAAATTTGTGGTCTCCTATCATCCCTAGTCAGGGACGCGGGTGGCACTGTGGGTTAAACCACAGAGCCAAAGACCTGCCGATCAGAAGGTTGGCGGTTCGAATCCCCGGGATGGGGTGAGCTCCCATTACTTGGTCCCTGCTCCTGCCAACCTAGCAGTTCAAAAGCACATCAAAGTGCAAGTAGATAAATAGGTACCACTCCAGTGGGAAGGTAAACGGCGTTTCCGTGCGCTGCTCTGGTTCGCCAGAAGCGGCTTAGTCATGCTGGCCACATGACCCAGAAGCTGTACGCTGGCTCCCTTGGCCAATAAAGCAAGATAAGCGCCGCAACCTCAGAGTCAGTCACGACTGGACCTAATGGTCAGGGGTCCCTTTACCTTTATCATCCCTGGTCACTGGTCATGCTGACTGAGGTTGACTGGAGATTGAGTCCAACCGCATTTGGAGAGCTGCAGGTTCCGCAGCCCTGGTTTAGGAAAGTCTCTGTGTCTCTTTTTGGGGGGGCGGCAGAATAGATAGAAAAATGGTGTCATGGGAATACAGGAAGCTGCCTTATTGACAGATCATTGGTCCATCTAGCTCAAGACTGGCATCAGTTTTCTAAGGTTTCAGAAAGGCATGCTCCCAGCCCTACAAGGGGCTGAATTTAGGACCATCTGCAAGCAAATTGGATGTTCTTCCACTAAGGTAAAAACCCTTCTCCTTCATAGAATCATAAAACTGTAGAGCTGGAAAGGACACTAAGAATCAGAGAATATTCAGCTGTCTTATATGGGAATCAAATGTGCAACCTTGGCATTATCAGCATCCTGCACTAACCAACTGAGCAATCCAGGCATGGTGCTGCTGGTGTAGATTGCCCTTGGTGATGTATGATCCATCAGCTGAAGACCAACAGCATTTTGGACTATGGTTCTGACTCCGTCCCGTCACCGCTAAGCTTAGTGCACTGCCAACTTTGGAGAGCGCTAAAACAACCGTGGTACAAGCACCATGGGAACTGAGCAATTTCCTGTTATCTGCAGGTTTAAAACCAGCAAAGTCCTATCATGTAAACAATACACCTAGGAAAGCTAAAATCAGCCGACAAGTGTATGTAGTTCCTCCTGTATCAGATGGGGAGAGCATGGCTCGCTAAAGGAATATGAATGAACAGAAGGCATAAGATAACAGGGGATTGCTTTATTTTGTGCCCTCTTGCCTAGATCTTCTGCTCCTCCACAACATATAAATGACATCCATTTGGGAACCTAATAAGATAGGAGAAAGGGCTATCGTTTCTTCCCGAAATTTAGCACTCAGAGATCAAGAACAGCTCGTGATATCCTCAGTCACTGCTTCTGCATGATGCCCAAATGGAGAGATATGGGTGTTGGGTCAGTTTATATAGTCAGCAGGAGCCTGTGGCTGTTTGTTTCCTGGACTGTATCATTTTATCCTGCCTCAAGCATGCCCAAGGCGGGATAGGTTCTACAGCAGAGTTGAGAAGCAGGCCAAAGCCTGGGCAAATAAAGAGCAACAGTGCAGGCAGGTGCAAAAGCAGTCCAAATGTTGCTCAGAAGGCATCCCAAGACAAACACAAGACTGTGTTGGTGTAAGCAAGAACACCCAGTGTTCAGCTGCAGCTCCTTAGAGGCTTCTGGAAGATGTCCTTACGTGAGGAGGGCCCAACTCACAGGGTGCACTTTACTCATGAGGAATCCTTTTTCTACTTACTTTGCCAAACCTTTATTAGGCAGTACAAGTACAGGCTATCATAAAACATCCACACACACACACACACACACACACACACACAAAATAAACAGCCATGTAAAATATGTGATAACGAGGATTTTCACTTGAATTTCTTCCTGCTAATAGTGCCGTTCGCCACTCTAAGAGATACCATTGACAAGAACCTCAGCCACCCTTGCAGTTACTTCTGGGTTAATGTCAAGACAGATAGAATCTGATAATTTAATTGTCTTGTTGTCTGCAAACAGGCACACCTCCTGAGCGTGAGGGTCCTGGCCTGCCTTTTAAGTCACCATTATGCCCAGTGGTTCAGGGGTGGCTGTGACTCCTCAAGAGGAGGAGCTCCCCTCTTGCACCAAGGGACCCCAGATAGCCTCCCCTAAGTTCCCTGGCTTCTCCTTGATAATTGGCATGGACTGCTCCCAGACGCCACTGGTTTTTTTTTGGGGGGGGGCAGAACCTCCTTGCAGGAGTGATCCTCTAGTGGGGGCATGGCACACTTGGGAATGTAGGTAGGAGGCTTGTATTTGTGAATACACCTCCATGAAAAAGCATGTGATGGACCCAAAGGTCCAAAATAGTAGGAGGGGGATTCTCAAGCACCTGGCAGGATGGTCTGGATTAAATTTAATGGTTCACAAGTTGTGTAAGTCTGAAGCACTCGACTTTGCTTTGATTAGGCTGATTTTCTTTTTTAAAAAATACTCACCATGTCCTGCAAAAACCAATCATTTATTTTTATGCTGCCTTTTCAAAATTCAAATGATGTGCAAGGTGGCTGACAACCTATAAAATTACTTAACTACAAACCTAACAAAACTAGTCATAAACAATAAACAAAACATCAAAAAGTATGCAACTGAATTGAAAAAATTCCACATAAATCATAAGATCCATATGTAAAATTAACATCAATTACAGCAACAACATCCACCCTCCAACAAAAACTCCCAGACAACATCCCAGCTCTGCCTGCCTGTTCATTTACATTGTCTTCACTTGCTCTCAATTGGGTTCACTTTCCTGCAGTGATGTCACCACATAGGCAGATCTGATTGACTATGTAGCATTGTAATCTCATACCCCTGACTGTATGATTCCCGGTTGGCTGGGACCAAACCATGACTAACTCTGAGAAGCATTTCATATATTTTCATTTGCCCTCATTTCCCCATGATTATTATTATTATTATTATTATTATTAGGCAGTGGAACTGGAAGGGTTCCCTACTTCCCCAAGTGATGAGAAGTTCAGGAGCAGCGCTGCAGGGTTTAATTTCTTTAGGATGTGATCACTTGAGAGTGAACTGTGGTGTCTTTGTAATATTTCTTTTATTTGAGAGCATACATGCAAAACACAATGAAAACAAATAACAGGCAGAACAATCAAAGCACAATTGCTAATTCTGCTTCAGATCCCCCAAAGCAACAATATGGTCCCCCACAGACTCTTCAGTCTGCTTCCTATCCAGCAAATCTACTGAAGCACTCAGCAAATTCTGCCTCTGTGTTCAAATCCAAGGCTACAAATGTTTTCTCTGTCAGTCCCAAATAGGATGGGTGTCACATCCTCAGGGCAGTAGAGAGATTCGTGCAAGACTATGTGCATCATTTATTATGCTTTTCTAACTTTCTTTCAGTTGGGCTTACTCCCAAATAAATGTGATTTAAAACTCCCTTTGTTACATCCATCCACTGGCAGAGGAAGAGGGGGGCAGGGGGAGCACACCACCCCCAGCACCACGATCCTGGTGGGGTGCCATCGTCGTGACTGCCCCCCCATGCTGGGCGCCATGCCCCTGCCTGCTCTCAGCCCCCCCCCCAGTGCTGGAGCATGAAGCTCTGCCTCTGCATCCATCCATAAATTTGTCCACCAAAATGGAGGCTTGCTTCCATATGTGGTGGGACTGCCTATGCACTGATCCATTTTGGAAGAAGGTTTTTGAAGAAGCCAGTGCAATAATAAATCAGTAGATTACACCAAGTCCCCCAAATGCCACTATTCTTCCATGTTGAGTGAAGAAAACCTTGGTCTTTTGTAGAAAGGTTTACTTATATTTATTTTATATAACACTATCTTCCCTCAAACAAAGCTGCCCAGGCTATGAGATCTCTGCGGGAGGCTCTTGTCTCAGTTCCACCCCACCCCTCACCACGACCACCACAGGCTTGGTAGATCTTCTCAGTGGCTGCTCCCAGACTTTGGAACTCCCTCCCTAAAGAAGTTAGATTGGCTGGGACTTCCGGGTTGGTGCCTCCGGTAATGGTGGAATTCCTCTGATCGGGAGGAATTTGCCCCGTGGGAATTTGGGTCTGGCCGCCACGGCGAAGGCAGAGACCCGTAAAAAATCACAGGCGGGAGAAGCCTGTGAGCGTGGGATTTGGCGGGCACATTTTGCGCCTCCCCTACTCGCGGGGAAACCCGGTTTCGTGGGTCCGGAGCGACGTAGGGTGAGCGGCGCGGTGCTTCGAATCGTCTGCTTCTTCCACAGAGCGAAGCCGCATGGCTGTTGCCAGACAGCACTGACTTTTTTCTGTGGACAATTTGACTCTAAAGTAATTACCCGTGAGTAGAGCTGAAGTGGGAGAATTGGATTTTTAAACGTTTAATTTGGCATCAAAACGGGGAGGTTCAATACAGGAAGTCCGCCTCCCCCTTTTGTAAATAGACTGAAGTAATGAGGTTGCAAGCTGAAGTCTTGGAAAGCCTTTTGTAAAAGACTAAATTTCCATCAGCAAAGAACATTAACCCACCCCCCTTGGAGACAGGAGAAGAGGGGGGGGGGAAGTGGTGGACTGAATATGCCTGTAGGAGAGAGTGAAGAGAGCTAAAATACCGCCGCTCTGACCCTGGAAACGGGCTGCTAGCAGGATTGATGTCTTTTAGAATGTTCATTGACAGCATTTAGAACGTTCATTGACAGTTAGCTAAACAAGAGAATACATTGTTTCTATTGTCTCCAGCTGTTTTTTTAAAAAAGGAGTAAAAGTAACTGAAAACTGAAACTAACTTTGAATTATTGGAACTGTGTTTAAAAGAGGACACTACTGATTAATACAAATAGAAACTGTTTTCCCCTAGTGGAAGCTTTTGAAACTGGTTGCTTTACAAGAGCTGAGCTGGGGAATTTCCAGCTGCAAGATAAAAAACTGTGAGACTGGATTGACCTTGAATCTTTTAAGTGTTATGGCAAATGGAAAGGAACACTCAAAACCAAGAGGAATGTCGACAGAAGAGCCTTAGCGGATGCATTAGTGAAATAAACCATTCGCTGGAACAGCGAAAGTGGATGCTATAAATATTAAAATTGACTTAATTTCAGAAAGTATAAATAATCCGGGACAAAAGGTGAATACCAATACAGAAAGCATCCAGAAATTGATACAGGAATCTACTTTGATACGGCAAACTGCGGATGAAGCCAGGGAGAAAGTCGTTGCTGCTGAATGTAAAGCAACACAACTGGAGAGAGAGAGAGAGTCCCAGCCCTACAGAGACAACTTGATGAACATAAGTTGACGCTTGTTATGATTGAACTTAAAGAAAAACAGATGAATTTGAGGATCAGAGCCCTACCTGAATTGGAAAAAGAAAGCTTGACAGAGTTTCAGGAGGAGACAGGTCTAACATTGGTTGAGAAAGAGAGGTATTTGGGGGATAGCGTGACTGCAAAAAATGTGAATCTATTTAAGGATAATTGTGAAGGATGTTGGATTGAAGTGAAGAGGGATAGGAAATATGGGCAAATTTGAAGTTGTCATTGTTGGGCCGAGTTGCTGTGGTGGGGATGAGTGTTGCTGTGTTGCCGGGGATGTTGCTTTTGTTTCAAACATTGCAAGTTTCGGATGGGATGGATTGTTTCAGGAGGTGGCAGAGGGATGTTTTCAGATTTGTTTGGCAGGGCAAGAAGCCTCGAGTAAAATTTAAGATATTGACTGATGCCAAAGAAGGAGGTGGATTTGCCCTGCTAGACCTTAAACTTTGTTGTGAACCAGCTGCTTTTTGCTGGCAGAGAGCATGGCTGCTTCTTGAAAACACTGAAGTGTTGGATAATGGCAGATGAAGTTGATGGACCATATGGAATTGGCGGAAATGACTGGCAAAATCCCAGACCAGGGAGAAGAGTCGGTGGAAGAAGACTGGAAAAAGTTTAAAGACTATTTACAGAAATATTGTAAAATTAATGAATGTTAGAAGAATGTTGGAATGAAGTTATATGGCTTTAGTAGAAATGTTATAAAGAATTAAGTATAAATAGATTAATAGAACATTAAAGGAAAAAAATAAGGCTAGAATGTGTTAAGATAATTATAGGATAGAAAACAGAGGAAGATGGAAAGGAATTGCTGAGACAATTAACAGAAGTGGAATACAAAAGGGAGGTGTGAGGAGGTCGTTGAAATGAATGAAAGATAAGATATTGAAAATGTTTGAGGTGTTTTAAACTGTCTTTGTTTGTTGTTGTTCTGTTTTGTTAGTTTAATGTGTTAGTGTTGTGTAGTGTTTTTGTATTGTATTGTTCTTTTTTTGTAGTGTTTAAATGGTTGGAAAAGTAATAAATATTACTTTTATTTAAAAAAGAAGTTAGATTGGCTTCCTCCTTGTTGTCCTTCCTCTGGCAGGTGAAAACTTTCTTGTTACAACAGACTTTGGGGAAGTGACTGCTATCAATGAAAGGGCTGATGCTGTGCTTCTTTTTATTGTAATTATTTGTATGATTTTAACAGAGAGAGAGAGAGAGAGAGAGTGCGCGCGCGCACACACACACACACACACACACACACAGAGTTTTAATTCTATCAATGTTTAATTGCTTTTTAATTACCGGTATAGTTGTTCCTCTATGCTTTTAGCTGTTCATATCTTCATACATAGGCCACCTTGAGTCCTTTTCAGGGGAAAAGGTAAAGGTAAAGGTACCCCTGACCATTAGGTTCAGTCACGGACGACTCTGGGGTTGCGGCGCTCATCTCGCTCTATAGGCCAAGGGAGCCAGCGTTTGTCTGCAAACAACTTCCGGGTCATGTGGCCAGCATGACTAAGCCACTTCTGGCGAACCAGAGTAGCGCACGGAAATGCTGTTTACCTTCCTGCCGGAGCGGTATCTATTTATCTACTTGTACTTTGACTTGCTTTCAAACTGCTAGGTTGGCAGGAGCAGGGACTGAGGAACAGGAGCTCACCTCGCTGTGGAGATTCGAACCACCGACCTTCTGATTGGCAAGCCCTAGGCTCTGTGGTTTAGATTACAACGCCACCCGTGTCCCTTTCAGGGAAAAAGGTGAGGTATAAATAAATGTGTAGTAATAATGATAATTTTGAGGTGTTTTAAATATTTGGAAAGGCCTTGTTTCTAATATATTTGAAACTTAGCACAAACAGCTATGGATTGTTGCTCTGATGGATTGACTGACTGCATGAAGCCACGTATAAATACTAATCAAACTGATAGCCTTGATATGGACTGGTATAGATTTATGATCTTTTCTGCAATGAATTAACATAATTACAAACTGCCTGCTACACAGAGATCACTCCGGAAAGATAATCTGGGTTAACAAATCTTTGATATAAACGATGTTTTCAGATTGGAAACAAAGAACTCACAACTCACGAACTTTGCCTCAGTGGGATTTGAGTGTTATTTATGTATTGTTATATTTGTTTTATACCAATAAAACATATATTGTATATTTATATATACAATGAGACTGATTCATTCTGATTGAGACAGCAGTTTTACAACATCATCCCATTCACTATGTTGTCCTGAATGGTCTAGGACCATGCCTATGACTAATCCAGGGAGAAGGAGAAGAGAAACTCAGCAACAAGGGCACACAACAGTGCCAAACAAGCTGATGTGGGTGGCAGAATGGTGAATAATTGTATGTTTTGAGGAAATGTTTCTACAGCTCCAAAACAGCTTTTTTTAAAAGCAAAAGCAAAATATATAAATGGAAACTGGAGAGCACAGCTTTAGTCTTGTTTTTATTTTTCTGTTAGTATGGCTGTTGAGCACCATTGTTTATCTTTTGCTGTGATCCAACCAGTGCATTTCCCGCCCATTGACTGCAATGCAGAACCCACTAGGCCTGGTAGCCAGTGCCCATGTGGTAGCTACAAGCAAAAGAAGAAGAAGTCCTTTGTCCCATAGAGCAGGAATGATCTGTAACAATGCACAGGTTGCTCGCAGCCTCTTTTCCTAAGGTTCTGTGTTGCGTATTGTTAATTTGCCCAGCCCTCTTTCTAAGCACGTAATGTTGCCTGCTGTCCCGGAACAGTTCTTTTGGAGCCTTCCGCTCGTGGCTTTGTGGAACATCAACTTTTCATGTTGAACAGCAGGTGGTGTTCAACAGAACACCTCGCAGTAAATGCCTAATATCTGTTCCGCACGTACAGACCTGTGTGCCTTTGCTGATAGGAATGTGCAGATTGAAGGGCTGCATCCAGGAGATATGGAGGCACCAGAGAGAAAGAGTTTGTGACAAATATTGTCACATGTGCCTCATCCTGGTTTGCAGCAACAGCAGATGCAAAATCAGGAGGGTATCTCAGAATCGCAGTACAGCTACAACCGCATGTAGTTTGGTAGCTTACTCAGAGTAAGGAAAATATCTTCCTTCCTTCCTCCCTCCCTCCCTTCCTTCCTTTTCAGCTCCTCAAGCTCCTTTCACTTCTCCTCCTGAACTGACCACTCCCTCCAGGACACCTCCACAGGGCCCATGACTCTGTGTGTGTGTGTGTGTGAGAGAGAGAGAGAGAGAGAGAGCGCGCGCAAATGTGAATGTGTGTGTGAGAGAGAGAGAGAGCGAGAGAGAGAGAGAGAGCAAGAGAGAGAGAGAGAGCAAACCAGTGGTGTAGCATGGGGGACACAGGGGTGGTTGCCCCGGGCACAAAATTATTAGGAGCACAAACTTTCAACGCCCAATGCCACCTCATTACAGCTACATGCTTCCTTCGCTGGCTTCATTGAAAACGACTTCTCCATACGAACCAGGAAGTGACCTTTCCATAGAATGGAATGATTCTTCTTATCACTGCAGCTGTGGTTTCCTAGGTGATGCAGATGCCATTAGGCAGTTGAATACACAGCCCTGGGCACTGGCAACCCACGCTATGCCACTGCCCCTAACCTGTCTATCTGGCCCTCAGCTATCTTCCTGGGCCACAGCCCCACCCCCCAGGAACAGCCCTTTCCCCCAGGCCACACCTCTCACCTTCCCTGCTTTGCATCCTCCTCGTGTGTTTCTGCTTTGCTGGAAGGTGTCCTTGAACTCTGATAATGCTTTTTGCTTACTTGGACAGAGGCTAGAGAGTGATGTGTGACTAAATCAGCATTTGTTGCTCCACCCACATTCTGGCTCTGCCCACTGTAGCATGTGGCCTCCTGGGAGGTTGCCTAGAAGGGCATGTAGCCCTTGGGTTGAAAAAGAATTTCCCCACCTCAGTCACAGATAGCCTGAAAAGGCATGAAGGTGCATATCTATCATTTATAATGCTTTTGTTGGTTATCATTCTGGAAGCTGGCTGGTCCTTTCCACTTTGCATGCAGAAGATTCCAGCCAAGCAGAAGCTCATCTACCTCAATTTACAGCAAGGCAAGCAGAAGCTGGCAAGCGCCAGGCATAGATTTTCAGTGCAGAAATTCTCAATCAAAGCAGCTGCCCTGCTGGTGAGGGATGTCTCTTAACTGCTAGCACCTGGGGAAGTTTGCAGCCTCCGTTTCAGCATCACCTCGGCTCACTCATTGTGGCACCTTCCCACTCAGAGCAGCCAGTCAGTGTTCAAAGGATGCTCCCTAGTGATGGAATGTGTTCAAAATCTAAATAAATGATAAAAAGAGGCGATTTGCAGCTCCGTACTCCAAGCTCACACAGTCTTCATCCCAATGAAACCACGGCAACTGCATTAGCTCATGGTCATTCCCATTGGGTTGCAGGGAAGCCGAGAATCAAGACACTTGCTGCAATTGCTAGAAGAGTTGTGGGTCTCTGAGGCCCAGTGTCTGGGGCCGGCCCTACCATTAGACAGAGTGTGACAAGCAGCCAGTGTTGGGGGAAGTGGGAAATGGTAGTGGTTTGCTGGAGAATCCTGCACCCCTGAAGCTTGCTTGTTGCTATCAGGGACAGGGAAAGAATAATAGAATTGCAGAGTTGGAAGGGACCAGAAGAGTCATCTAGCCCAACCTCTTGCAATGCAGGAATCTTTTTGCTTAACATGGAGCTTGAACCCACAACCCTGAGATTAAGAGTCTCATGTTCTACCAACTGAGCTATCCAGGAAGCTCAGGTTGTCCTGTCATCAGCATTGGAGGAAGACTGATGTGTGAGTCCGGTGGGCTTTGATATGTGGATGGTGCTGTCTATCAGCACGGGGCAGCAAAATATCTTAGACCAACTGCTTGCTCATTTGCTTTCCAGAGCTGGATCCTCGTGGTAGGTGCTCCCATGCGGAGGTCCCTCAGAGTTTGTTTAGTGGGGAATGGCCAGCTCAAGCAGTAAAAAAAAAAATGTAAGTCAACCAGCTGCAGACAACTGGCCACACCCATCCAAGTTTAGCTGGTCTGTTAGCATGTATCATTTTGTTAGTTCATAAAGTGTATATACTGCTTGGCTATATATATATATATATATATATATATATATATATACGAAAGCAAATATATATATATATATATATATATATATATATATATATATATATATATAAACTGATATAAAATTATCAGTTAAAAGCAATGGTTTTAAACACTTTGAAAATAAGTAAAAACAACGATAGGCTAAAAACAGATAAAAACACATGCCAATGTTCCATATGTCTAGACACAACTTGCTTAAACAAAAATGCTCAAAGCAGGTGCCAAAAAGATAACACTGAAGTACCCTGATTTCAGTAGGAAGGGAGTACCAAGTTTGGGTGCTGCCACACTAAACGATGCAAAGTAGGTATTATGTGCAACCTGTAACAGTGCCCAATTCCTTAGATGGAAGTTGTTGAGTGGTAATATACAGGGTAAGGTGATATCACAGGTAAACTGGTCCCAAGCTGTTAAGGGATTTATGTACTAGCAATAACACCTTGAACTACTATAACATCCATGTTTGTATCAGTTAATAGGAGGCTTGCTAGAAATATTTTTTAGGGGTGAAGGAGAGCATAGCAGGTCAGATGTCCTCCTTCAGTACATATCGGGAAGCATATTAGCTTTTCTCCTGATGGTGGACATCTTGACTTGCAGGAGTTTGTGCCTGTGGCCTTCCAGAAAGCAACTTCCACCTACCCCAGCCAGCACGGTCAGGAATGATGGAAGTCGCAGTCCAATGATATCTGGAGGGCCACAGGTCTCCCATTCCTGGTGTAAGTGCCATGTTGTGAGCGCCAGGGTGGTATAGAGCAGGGTTTCCCAAACTTGGGTCTCCAGCTGTTTTTGGACTATAGTTCCCATCATCCCTGACCACTGGTCCTGCTAGCTAGGGATGATGGAAGTTGTAGTCCATCTGGAGAACCAAATTTGGGGAACCCTGGACTAGAGTGTTGGACTATGACCTGGGTTCAAATCCCTATGCAGCCACAAAACTTACCAGGTGGCGATGGGCCCACCTCTGCATTCTTGCTTTGCAGGGGGTTGAACTAGATGACCCTTAGGGTACCTTCCAAGTCTACAGTTCTATGATTCACTGTCTCCCAGCCTAAGCTACCTCCAAGGGTTGCTCTCAGGATAAAATGGTGAGGTGGAAAACCACGTCCTCCACCCTTGAGCTCCTTTGAGGAATGGTGGGATATAAATGCAACGAAGATAGATGGGTTAGATGTTTAGGCATGTGCAAGATCTCAGATTCAAATGCACAGAGCATCCCGGGTATAATAAGACATACCTCTCCTCTCGCTCTCTCATGCGTGCACACACACCATTCCTTCTCCTCTCTGAGGAGCCCTGCTCACTGTACACAGATGCTGGCTTTTGTTCTTTTAATTACACCTCCTGCCGATCAGAAAGATAAGCCCAAATGGCGTGACTGCATGAAGCGAAGGAGCCTATAAGTTATTCATAAGTTCAAGCTTGAGCTCTTCTCTTACCTTCACTGCATGACACCTTCAAAACATATTATTCATCTGTCTCTCCCCCCCCCCTCCCTGCCACCCCCCACTCCTTTGGGAAGAGAGCAGGTAATTGTAGTAAATACATCACTGCCAAGGCAACTTCATTGCTGCAGAGCCCACACTGTCCTATAGGTGGGAAATGAATGCAGGCGACTCTCTCTCTCTCTGTCTCTCTTTCTCTCTTGCGTGGGGCAGGGTGGTAGAATGGCACAGATGGCTTCCAAAAGAAATATTCAGCCTCAATTACACCTCTGACACCAGAGATGCAGGCACAAGGCAGGAAGCTGGAGGATGCATGGCAAAATAGGCTGTGATGGCCAATATGTGGACCTAACAGAATTATCAAGGCGGCAGGGCGGAAGCAAAAGATTGGGCAAGCACATGAGTGCTGGTTTGCCCCATCTAAGAAGCTTCCAAGTACAAGCAGGAGTGGCTACTAGGCATAATGGTGATGCTTTGTCCCCAACAATGCTTCCAATAACAGTTGCTGGAAACTGCAGTTGGGGAAAGTAGTCTTGTGTTCAGATCCTGCTTGTGAGTTCCTGACAGGCATCTGGTTGGCCACGGTGAGAACAGGATGCTGGACTCGATAGGTCACTGGCCTGATCCATCACAGGCTTTTTTTCATGTTATTGGGGATGTGGGCTCTTTTTTTCCTGTCGAGAACCACATTTCCTTGTGGGGCAATCTGTAGGAAAGATGCATGCCAATGAGAGGACTGTGCCCAAAGTAGTTGGAGCAAGCCCTTTTACCTCTCTCAGCTTTGGTGACAGCTTTGTCTCTGTCTCTTTCCCTCCTTTTTCCTTTCCCACGTGCTCTTTGATATTAAGGGCCCCCAGATGCCCACCTCCAGTCAAAAGAAAAATAGCATGTGTTTGTTTTTAGAACAGGAAATATTCTTGATAGAAAGAAGGTTTAGTCATACTTAACAAAGTAGGGGACTGAAAAATGCAAGGTTTGAAGCAGGCCCCCTACAGGTCAGACACTGATTGATTTCACTGCCGCATTTAAAAGTGGCAGACCCATCTGGTGTGGAAGGTTGGCTGCAACTCTGCTAGGGTGGGGCTTTATAATGGCCTGCATAAAAGAGGCCTTTTTGATACTGCTGTCATGGCTTCCTTTATACTTAAAGGAAGGTGGTGGGGGATATTGGTGAGGTATAAAGGGAAGGGGTTGGTCAGGGAGGAGCATTTGGCAAAAGTGTAGGTGGGGTTTGCAAGTGGGGCAAGCCGGGGCATCGGCCCCTAGTAAATTCATATGAACACATGAAACCATTGCATGTACGTTCTCAAGCCCAGCACTCTTAACTTTGTCTGGTAGCCGATCTCCAAGATTTCAGACCAATGTCCTTCCCAGCTCTGGGTCCTGCAGTCTTCATTCTGTAGGGGCCATGGATTGAGCTATAAGTTTTCTCCAAAAGAGGTCATCTGCTGGGTATGAGATTATATTATGAAGCATCTTGTCTTTGTTGGTTGAAGGAATGGATCACATTGGAGAATCCACATATCCACATATCTTATATTTAGAAAGTCATGATAATATTTTTGGTTGGTACACCTATTTGGTGAAAGTACACAAAGGATTTACAAATCACATAATTAGGAAAAAAATGTATAGAATATGGGATAAATACAACAACTTATTGGAGACAAAAACACCACTTTAGATCTCACCTTTGGAAGCCATAGTGGCAAAGAAAAAGAATATGATAGAAGGTTGTACAACTTATAGAAATTTATTAAAACAAGAGGGAGGAGAATTTAAATTAAGAGAATTTAAGGAATTATCAGGAAAGTTAACAAGGGTACAATATCATCATTTGAATGAAGTATTTAAGAAATATAAGAAACAAGGATTTGGGGAACAAATATCACAAATGGAGAGAGACTGTTGTAATGTAATGTTAAAGTTCTGTCTAAAATATATAGGATATTATTGAATTGGGAGACAAAGGATGAGCAAGTAAAATCTTCAATGACACACTGGGCAATAGATGTTGATTATAATATACAGGTAGATACAGAAGCGTGGAATGATTGTGGAATACAGAAATAAAATTTACAGCATGCTATTGTTTAAGAGAAAACTATATGAAAATGTTATATAGATGGTATCTAAAACTGAGTAAACTGGCAAAACTGTATAAATCAAAATCGAATAAGTGTTGGAAAAGCAAAGAGAAAAAAGGTACAATTCTATGCAACTTACTTGGTGGTAGGTTTGGAGGAGAAATTCAATTTTGCTTGCATTTTAATGAGAAACTACCCACATTTTGCACTTCCTGAAAGAATATGTGAACTGAAACATGCGATCCTTCAAAAACCTGCAGTTCTCTGAATGGTCATTCTCCATCCAAATAATATGTACTAAAATGCATATTTGAAAGGGAGATACACAATGAGCATATATTACTGAAAACAACATGTGAAGGGGCATTGTATTAAAAGAAATGGATTGCGAAATGTGTTCATTAATCAAAACTTCATACAAGGAGTAAGAGAAATTTGCACCAGAATGCCGGCGAATTTTCATGAGGATTTAAAAAAATAAAAATAAATCACAAATTGATACAGAAATGCGAAGAACTGAATGGAAGATTGGGAAAACAAGAAACCAAGAGAACTGAAATGAACTGCTTTGTCCATTGCCGCTTGGAAGTAGGTCCCACTGAACTACATGAGACTTAGTTTCCATCAAACACCCGCACACAGCCTCGTGCCGTCGGGCAGCAATTGCTTTGCAAATTCTGCCGTTCCATCCAGCAAAGCTGTAACAGAAGGCTCTGGAAGGGGCACCAGGGAGAAGAGAAAAGAAGCGGAGGTGGGATTAGGAACATGCGTTTCGCTTGCCCTTAATTTTTTGCGAGGTCATTCATGGGCCACTTGTGACACTTTCCCAGCTCTTTCCATCATGTCTAATTTTCTCTGTGACTTTGTATAATCTCGTCTCCTCTGCGCCAGCAATTGCTTCCCCAAAAGTGAACTCAGCAAGTTCATTTCTGTTTACAGAGCGATTACAGCTGAGCCCATTAAGCACAATAGCTGCCGTGTCAAGAAAGAGTGCCGGGTCATTCGCCCCGGCGCTGGAGATTGTTCAATACTTTGTCGGAATGGCTCTTGTGCCGTCTTTAACACACGTGCCTGCCAATGCATTATGCATGCAGGGCCTAGGCTTCCCACGCTCCTAAGAAGGAGCCCCAGTGGAACGGCCTGTAAGGAACGCTTCAGAGATAAAAACCCCAGCAACTCTGGCGCTGAGCACATATCATTGTTTTCCATTAAAATTTAACTGATGGTGAATTAAGTGCTCAGGGACTATTTGATCTTTGAAGCACCGTAGGGCAAGATAGAGGGCACAGGAAAGTGGAATCTGAGTAGCCATAGGCGCTTGGCTCTGGGGCTAGAAAAGCCACATTCTGTAACCACAAAATCCAACCTACTTGGAATAAATTATAGAACATGGGGGAGGGTGGGAGATGCATGTGTTTGTTTGACTTGCATGGCAGGGGAACTGCTCTTGTTCTCAGAATTCAGAAGGTGTGTTTATATAACAAGATTCCTAACCTGCTTTCAAATTTCCATGGCAAATGGAAGAATTAAGAAGGAAAGGAAATAAAACGGGGGGGGGAGGGAGGGAGGTTATCAGGGATCTGCTTAAATGTGAAATTCCTTGTTTGATAGTGATTTTTGTCATGGGAAGCAGATTATAATGGAAGGCTGTGTGTGTGTGTGTGTGTGTGTGTGTTGTTCATCCTACACAAAAGTGTGCAACCTTGCCTCTTGCTCCGAGAGGTTCTTCCAGTCTTTTCAATCTCTTTTGCCTCCCTTCACAATTCCTCACTCTGCCTTATGAAAGGGCCAGCCCCACCATTAGGCAGGGGAAGATAGCGAACTCTGGGGAGTGGTGGCAAGGAGCTAAAAGGGCAGAGCTATGAGCACTAGACAGCCTCCCTTAAAACCTCCAAGCTAGCCTCCTGTCCTCAGGGACAGGGGAGGACTGTGTATCATCACCAGCATCAGTATCGACCCAAAGCATCTCTCTGCCCGAGGCTGAGCAGCCAGTGGCAGCTGGTGCCCATTGGGACTGGTAGGGCTGGTGACAAGGAGACCAACAATAGGAGGAGGTGGAGAGAGATGGAGCAAATTGATTCTAGTTTAGATCTATTTGGGTTCTACTGGCATTCCACAAAGGCAACACTGAGACTAAGGAGGTGGAAGCTGACAGACAGGGCAGGTGGGGGGGGTGAGGGGCTGGCTGAAAGCAGCCTGAGGTTCATGAGGCAGTGCACCATTTGTCCTAATGAACCAGCATGGGACAATGTTTTCCCCACAGTCAGAACAGAATTGGCTTTGAAGGAACCTTTTCTGATAGACCAAACATACCCTACACCACTATGCAACCTGTCTCCTGTTCCTATAGGGCCAAAGATACAAGACCCTGAAACCCAAAGAACCAAGGGAGAGCCAGAGCTCAATATAAGTCACACTATATCCTCTGTGTACCTGTTCTGTTCCACCCCACCCACTTCTTTTGCTGTACAAGGAATTACTTGTTCAGCCTGATCTATTCATACTGTGGAGGCTCAGGGTGCATGGCCAGGGGAGAGGAGCAGCCACTGCCCTGTGGCATCTGCCACCCAAGGCCTCCCCCTCACTTTGCCCCATGCCATGGCTGGCCCCATCTAGTGCTCAGCTGATTCATCTTCCTGTCCAGCTGGCTTTAGAACATGGAATGAGGAAGACACACCATCTCATCCTTCACTTCAGGGAGCCAAATGTCTCGCAGAACACCCCCCAAAAAATGAATGTGTAAGATAAAGCAATCTAGGGGGAGGGGAGATGTTGTTAACTTAAAAAGTTAAAGTTAAAGGACCCCTGACAGTTAAGTCCAGTCACGAACGACTCTGGGGTGGCGGCACTCAACTCCCTTTACTGGTCGAGAGAGCCAGCGTTTGTCCGCAGACAGTTTTTCCTGGTCATGTGGCCAGCATGACTAAGCCGCTTCTGGTGAAACCAGAGCAGCGCACAGAAACACCGTTTACCTTCCCGCCAGAGTGGTACCTATTTATCTACTTGCACTTTGATGTGCTTTCGAACTGATAGGTTGGCAGGAGCAGGGGCCAAGCAACGGGAGCTCACCCCATTGCACGGATTCAAACCGCCGACATTCCAATCGGCAAGCCAAGAGGCTCAGTGGTTTAGACCACAGCACCGCCCGTGTTACTTAAGACCAGTTAAAAATCTGAATTGCCGATGCCACTATATTCAGCACCTCTGGGTTCAACAATCAAAAGTGTTTTGACTTCATGTGAAATTCCTCCCACCTATTAGATGCAGAAGAGACCCCCAAGTTCACTTTGCATGCCACTTTAGAAGAAATGTGGGTCCATTTATATTTATTATTCATCAGTAGCAGCAGTAGTACCTTATTTGCATAACACCATTAATGTGTTTGCTATATATATTCCCTTGCATAGACCTTCCCTCCTGCTACTCTACCACCCTGAAACAACGGAAGATATGCTGCTCTCTTAAATGACTCCACTTACTCTACCTGTATTGACTGTGTGCTACTTCCAGGACCAGAGGCAATATATGCCTCTGAATGCCAGCTGCCGGGAATCACAAGTATGGAGAGTGCTGTTGCCTTCAGGTCCTGCCTTGGGCTTCCCACAGGCATCTGGTTAGCCGCTGTGAGAACAGGATGCTGGGTGAGATGGGCCTCTGGCCTGATCTAGCAGGGCTCTGCTTATGTCTTTATTATCAGGGCTGCAATGAGAAGCATACTGCCCACTTGTCCGACAGGGTGGGGAAGAGTGGCAATTCCTACATCAATCAACATTCGTCTATAATTCCTGCAACTGTGAAGCGAAAGGTCTGCTTAACTTGGAAGATCTTCTAGGGCTGATGCGCCATGCAGCGATACTGGAGAAGCAATTATATTTTCCAGGAGTTAAATCCAAACGTTGTTTGCTCTGTTGACTGCTGCGTCATTCTTTCTCCCTTACATCAAATGATCGTGTTTGTATTTACTCACGGATTACAAAAAAAGGGGGGGGACGAGGCCAGCAAGGGAAGGGATGAGCAAAGCGGGAGATGTTCATTGGGCCAACAATGGTGTCTAGACAGAGGAGTTTAGCATCTATGGGGTAATTTACCATTTTATGCTCTGGAGGAAAATGTGTGGCAATATCAGGTCTTTGTAGGGCCAGAAGATATCCAAGCAGGCAGTAGTGGGAGCAAGCAAAGAGCATTCGCTACCCCAGGCTGCAACAGGATTTTGGATTGGGAATTGGGGGAGAATTTTGGTTCAGTTAACATTTAAAGGCAAACCTGTCTAATCTGCATTTTCTAAAACAATATGCAGGTGCCTTTTGAAATTCACACTGCTCCAATTTTTTTTCTCTAGTCCTGTGATGTGTGCACAAGCACATATCATGGGGTAAAGTGTGCACAGAAATGCATATATTCATGAAGATGACATACAGAATGCATTCTATTAGGAGAAATTGCATTCTATTAGGTTTCCGTGCAAATATGTGTGTATCTGAAGAAATTCAAACTAAAATCCTGAAGATGATTTTTTTTTCCTTGGGGGGGGGGGAGCAAACTGAAGTGGAAATGTGGAGAACGAAACTCAAGACTGAGAAATGAGAAAGTGGGAGAAAATGAAATTGGCAGGTTTGCCCATCCCTGTACGCCCTATGTTGCAATGAAACAGGAAGAGCTGTTGCTTCACTTCACCCCACACATTTTTCTGGAAGGTTCAACCTATTTCCAGGCTGTATGACACTTATATTGGCCTAATGGAAATGAATATACAAAGGAGTGTGTGCATGTGGAAGAATCAGATGCACAGGTGGATAGGGCTCTTGTAACTTTAATAACTGTATGGAAGAGAGAACTTCTTTTTCCAGGCTCTCTCCCCTTTTTACTTAGGCTGCAGTCCCATTACTCACCCTGTCCTGGAAATAAGACCCATTGAATTAATTGGGGTTTACTTCTCAGTAAACCTGCATAGCAGGGATGAGGAATATTATTATTATTATTATTATTATTATTATTATTACATTCCATTTAAACCCTGCCTCTCTGGCTGGGTTGCCCAAGCCACTCTGGGCGGCTTTCAAGACATAAAAACATAATAAAACACCAAACATTAATAGTAACAATCTGATCCCATATAAATTCACAGTAACTTTAAATAAACAACTTATATGAAACAAAGCAACATTCAACAATCCAGCAGAATCTAATAGTAAACAGTAAAATTAAACTTCAGCAAATAATAATTAAACAGTTCAACTACAATAAAGAATTACCTATCTGTAATCAATAATAATAATAATAATAATAATAATAATAATACCCTGCCCATCTGGCTGAGTTTTCCCAGCCACTCTGGGCAGCTTCCAATCACATGTTAAAAACAATACAGCATCAAGTATTAAAAACTTCCCTAAACAAAAAGTAAAAGTAATAGCAAATCACAATGCATAAAATACCACAAAACATACAAAACCATGTAAAAGGATCAAATTCAGTAACAAAGAAGCACAACTTTTAAAAGTTGTTTTTAAAATATCCCTTCCCAGCTGTTGCTGCTGCTGTTCTCAAAGTCCTAGTCTGGGAAAGGCTAGGTGGGGCAACGCCACTGCCTGATGAGGAACAGAAAGTCTCTCTCCCCTCCTGAAGCTGCCAAACTTTTCCAGCAGGGGGCCGGTCCACTGTCCCTCAGACTTTGGGGGGGGGTGGACTATATTTTTTTTGGGGGGGGGGAATAATAATGAATGAATTCCTATGCCCCACAAATAACCCGGAGATGCATTTTAAATAAAAGGACACATTCTACTCATGGAAAAACATGCTGATTCCTGGACTGTCTGCGGGCAGGATTTAGAAGGCGATTGGGTCGGATCTGGCCCCTGGGCCTTAGTTTGCCTACCCATGGGCTAGACTCTCCAGCTCACCCTCTGCTTCTGCCTCTCCTCCCTGCCCCCCCCCACCGCTCACGTTCACACCATACACCAGAGCTTTCCAAACTGTGTGTCATGACACTGTTAGTGTGTCGGCTGCTGTGTGAAGGTGTGTCGTGTGGATGCTCCCCACACTCTTCCCACAGCTGGAAAGTTTAACCTCCACTTTGCTAGAAAAACCGAATTACTGTGTCGTGAAATGATGCATATCTAAAAAGTGTGTCACCAACATGAAAAGTTTGGAAAGCTCTACCATACATTTAAAGAAATGGGATGTCACTTTGGGGGTATTGCCCCCAAAGAATCCTGGGACCTTTTGTTCCTTTGTACTGTAGTTTGTTCAGGGCACTGAGAGTTCTGAGGAGATCCCTATTCCCCTAAAAGGGCTACAGCTCCATGAGAAAAAGGATTGATTGTGAAACTGCTCAGGAATTGTAGCCCTGGGAAGGGGACAGGGGTCTCCTAAGAATGCTCTCAGCAAACTACAGCTCCCAGAATTATTGGGGGGGGGGTAAGCCATGTCTGTTTAGAGCAGTATCACAGTGCTTTAAATGCATGGTGCGAATGAGAGCAGAGAGAGAAAGGCAAAACAGTACAATCCTGAACTTCCCAACCAATCACTGCACTCTGCAGGAGAGGAAATCCTGCAGTTTCCATCTCATTAGGAGGTCTGTTCCCTACAATGCAGGAACTGGGCCTTCAGTGCATTGACGCTTACCCTTTGCATCTCCCTCTCATTACAAGGCAAGCAGATGCCATCTCTACTACCTTTTCAGCTCCTATTGAAAACCTTATTTCCCCCAAAAAAAACATTTTTGAGGTTTTTTCCCCAGTCTGTACATGTATTGGATTTGAAACTGTTTTCATGCATGCTTTTATCGATTTATTTATTCTTGGGCTGGGTGTTCACTAATACGTGGATGGTAGCCATCTCTACTTCTCATTTTAATCGGAACCACTGCGGGCAGTGAACGTCCTGTGTGAGTATCTGGAGGCGGTTGGAGGATGGATGGTGGTTAATGGATTGAGTCTGAATCCTAAAAAGACAGAAGTACTGTTTCTGGGGGACAGAGGGAGGACAGGTGTGGGGAACTGCCTAGTCCTTAATGGGGTAACTGTGCCCCTGAAAGACCAGGTGCACAGTCTGGGAGTCATTTTGGACTTACAGCTGTCCATGGAAGTGCAGGTTAATTCTGTGTCCAGGGCAGCTGTCTACCAGCTCCATCTGAGCCGTATCTGATTCAGCAAATGTTAGAGCAGGATGGGGAGGGGATTGCCTTTGATTTGACTTGCCATTGCGATGAGATGTGTGCACACAATGAAGAAAAAGGTGTAGACATTCCAGAGTGAAGTTGTGGCCCAGGAAGATGTAGCTTGGGAACACTTTGGGGTCTGATCTGCTCTGATCAGCTTCACCCAAAGCATTACAAAAGTATTGATTTCTTTCCTGAGGCCTCCTAAACCTTATTGGCAATTTGAATAAGCTAGATAAGCTTTATAACAGCTGAGCTGCTGGACCGAAACAGAGTTCCCTGTAAGAGTTCAGTCCTTCTATTGATTAATTAACAACTTCTGCATACTAATTACCTCTTACAAATACAGATGAACAAACAGAGCAAAAAAAAATGGTTACAGGTATTTCTGACATTCTGTTAGGGGTGGGTTGGAGGCTAGAACTCCTCCATTGGGTAATGGGCTTTAATTAACCTCTTAAAATGCAACCATTGGCAGAGACAGATCTATGTGGAAAGTCAGAGTGGTGATATGTGTTGGTCACCATCCACAGGAGAGTCATACTGGGACAGGAGAGTTAAACTGGTACAGGCTACAGTAGCAGTAGCTACAATAGCAGTAGCACCAACATTTGAAGAAAAGGAGGATGAAGATGAAGAGAAAAAGGAAGATGGAAAGAGGGTGAGAGAAGGACAGAGGGAGAATCAGGAAGAGAAAAATTTGGAAGGCACAATAAAAGAAAACCCAGTGTGTTGTCTCAAGGCAGGCTAAGATAGAAGTTTTTAAATAGAAGATAGATCCATGACAGGGATTCTTTAGGTATGATTCCTCCATTGCAGTGGGTTGGACTAGCTGACCCTGGGATCCCTTCCAAATGTACAATTTTCTGAGTCTGATCTTTCTACGGAGGCGACACCCACTCATTAATTAGAATAAGGGGACAACCACAGCCAACAAAGCTCACTGGGAGCTTTCTATGGTCCTGAAAGGGTCTGCCTGGATATAGACCTATTTCACCATTTCCAAGTACATTCTACACATTCTTATGACACTGCAGGGATGGGGAATCTCAGGCTCAGGAGCCGAATGCAGCCCTCTATCTGGCCCTTGGGACTCTTCACAGGCCACATCTCCTTAGCCACACCTCCTACTAACCCTGCTTCACACCCTCCTTAATGTTTTTGCCAGGCTGGAGTCATTGAACTCTGATAATGCCATTTATATACCTTGATAGGAGATAGAGATGGGTGTGCAAGTGTGTGTAAGAACTAGTCTATAGTTTTGTGTCCAATGCTACTCCGACTTTTGATTGTACCCTTTCTGTCACTGGTATGTGGTTCTCAAAAAGTTGTCCACAATGGAAATTGGACCTTTGGCTAGAAAAAGATTCCTCATGCATTCTGTTGGGTTTTTTTTTAAATGATATTTATTAAAGTTTCAGAAACGGTTACAAAAAAAAAGAAAAAGAAAAAAGAGAAAATACAAAATACAGAAAAAATAAAAACTATTAAAAACAAATCAATCTTTCCATGTCTTGTCTTTCATTTACTTGTTTCCCTGACCTCCTCACACCTCCCTTTTTTGTATTCCAGTTCAGTTAGTTAATTCAGCAAATCCTTTCCCTCTTTGTTTTTATCTTAATCCTTTATCTTAATATATTATAACTTTAGATTCTCACCTGTTAACAATCCATTTTTACATACTCCTTTGTAACATTGCTGCTAAAACCACTTAACTTCATTCCGACATCATTCTAACATTCATTAATTTTGCAGTATTTCTGTAAATAGTCTTTAAATTTCTTCCAATCTTCTTCCACCGACTCTTCTCCCTGGTCTCGGATTCTGCCAGTCATTTCCGCCAGTTCCATATAGTCCATCACCTTCATCTGCCATTCTTCCAGGGTGGGTAGATCTTGTGTTTTCCAAGATTCCTCATGCATTCTGATACCCAGCGGTACATTTCCTCTGTATAGTCATAATAGTTGATAGCAGGACTGGGCTGAAATAGAGGAGTACTTTTTGAGAACCCCTGACTGTAACACATGACTTCCTTTTGGTGATCTTTTGCATGGTACTGCAAAATAGGATGATTATGTTTGCTCACTATGCAGGAGCATATGTCAGGATTGATGGGATGACTGTCACCTCTCTCTTTCTTGCCGTACAACACCAGCAGACAATGCAAATGCCACTATAGCACAACAAGTCAGAGAGCATCTGCTCAGATGACTTTGCAACAGGGAGGCATTCCCACATGCTCCTGCTCTTCAGAGTGACAGCAGTGTAAGAGCTTCATTTGCCCCCAGCCATGTCTCCATGGACCCAAATATGGTTCTATGACATCACCAATCTGACCAAATGATCTTTGATTTTATGGGAACTTACAGCCCACAAAATGAAGCACAATGAATGAGCCATCATGCCAAATGAACCACCTACTAACAAGGGCAGAGAACAGCAGCTAACATGAGCACAAAAACGGTAAATGGGAAAAGCCACCTCTTTACATGAAAAGCATTCTACCCTAACTGACCAAACTAAATTCTATGAATATAGCTAATCCTTTTTTAAAAAAAGATGCATAAGCTACTGGAATAATAGAGGGCCAGTGCAACATTTACTTCTCTCCCAGGAGAATCAGAATAAAACTTTATTTGCGTCAGCCATCGGCCATAGCAACAGAAGAACATTGCGATAAACACAAAACAAAATAAAAATTGATTATATAAAACACAGTTTAGGGTCCTGAATTCAGCAGTCAAATAGTGGACCTTATTCTGATTGCCCCAGCTAAAAGCCTTGCAACCTTTGCTGTCATCTGCTCCTCTTGATCTGCCAGGAGAAAAGACACTGTGACAGTGGTTGGGCGATCCAGAATGGACAATAAAAGAGGGCTGATAATCTCGTTCCTCGGGTCTTCATAAAGAGTGCATGCGCCACTGATTCAGTGCTTCCATCTTTGCAGGGACATAAGCGTTTTTGATGTGGAGCCTGAAAACAGTTGAACAAGGTTTTCTTTGGTTGCTTCATCCACCACTTGGATTGTTAAACTTTCCTAAAAAGAGAGGGGGGTTTTGTTGTTTTTTTAAAAAAGAAAAGTCTGAAGCTGGCAGCTCCTTTGTTAGTTGCTTGTTGCTGGGACAGAGAATGGCCCAGTGGAATCTGGAAATACATTGTCCACTTCTAAGAGCAGAAGATTTTGTAGCACACTGAGAACCGACTTTCTACTGCAAGTTCTTAAAAAAAACCCAGCACTGCCTTTACACCACACATGAAACAGAATGGGACTGAAACTGCCTTGGTCACACTGGTCAATGATCTACGGCAGGCTAGGGACAAAGGTGAAAGCTGTTTCCTAGTTCTGCTGGATCTCTCAGTGGCCTTTGATACCATCAACCATAACATCCTTCTGGACTGTCTAGGGGAGCTGGAAGCTGGGGAAACTGTTATGCAATGTCTCTGCTCCTTCCTCCTGGGCAGTGTCCAGAAAGTGGTGATAGGGGAAGAGTGTTCAGACCCCTGGGCTCTCACTTGTGTGATGCCTCAGGGTTCAGTCCTCTTCCCCCATGCTTTTTAACATTTATATGAAGGCACTGGGAGAGATCATCAGGGGGGTTGGGGTGGGTGTTCATCAGTATGCTGATGATACCCAGTTCTACCTTTCTTTTAAATCAGAACCAGTGAAGGTGGTGAAGGTCTTGTGTGAGTGTCTGGAAATGGTTGGAGGATGGATGGCGGCTAACAGATTAAGGCTGAATCCTGACAAGACAGAAGTACTGTTTTTGGGGGACAGGAGGCGGGCAGGTGTGGAGGACTCCCTGGTCCTGAATGGGGTAACTGTGCCCCTGAAAGACCAGGTGCACAGCCTGGGAGTCATTTTGGACTCACAGCTGTCCATGGAGGTGCAGGTTAATTCTGTGTCCAGGACAGCTGTCTACCAGCTCCATCTGGTACACAGGCTGAGATCCTATCTGCCTGCAGACTGTCTCGCCAGAGTGGTGCAGGCTCTAGTTATCTTCTGCTTGGACTACTGGAATTCACTCTATGTGGGGCTACCTTTGAAGGTGAACCGGAAACTACAACTAATCCAGAATGTGGCAGCAAGACTGGTGACTGGGAGTGGCTGCTTTGGTTACTGAACTACTTGTAGTTGGAGAATTGAGATTGTGGTTAGTGTGTGTGTGTGTGTGTGTGTGTGTGTAATCCACTTTTGACTAGTGGACTGGATCAAGATGTAGGCTGGATCAAAACTTGGCCAGCCCTGTCGGCCGCTGATGTGAAATGACCTCAGGTGCACCTGATCCCACTGGGCAACAGCAGGGTTTTCATTAGGTGGAGTGCCAACGCAAGACCCATTCCAAAGGAACAATTGGGGAGTGCATGCTAAGCTGTGCATTTAGGATTCTTGGAAGCTGCCAAGTGGAACGGATCCCAATGGGGCTCACTTTCAGCGGGAAGCAGCTTCACTTGGCAGCTCTGATCAGGAGCTCAAGTGGAACTGATCCCAACAAATCTTGCATCGGGGCCTGAATTTAATTTCAGCACTGGGTGTCATCACCACAGCTTTGGGCATGGATTGACTCCACTCAGGAATTCACCTTGAGATCTCCCAAGTAGAGCCAAGCCAGCTGGGTTGGAATAGATGTAAAATTTAAACAGCCCTGAATGCAAAGGAATGATTGAAAGCACACTCTAAGGCTCCAATAGTTCCTTTGCAGCTATGGCTTGACTCAGGTAACAGCTCCACTCTATTCTGCTTTGGTCCCCACCTGGGATCATGTGTCCAGTTCTAGTCACTGCAGTTTGAGATTATTGACAAGGTGGAATGTGTGCAGAGGAGGGTGACCAAGATGGCCAAGGAAACCAAGCCTGATGAGGAATGCTTGAGGGAATTGGGTATGTTTAAACTGCAGAAGTGAAGACTGAGAGGTGATCTAGTCTGAGAGGTGATATGATACCTGAAGGGCTGCTCTGTGGAAGATGGAGCAAATTTGTTTCCTGCTGCTCTGGAGGATAGGACCCAAACCAATGGATTCAAATTAAAAGGAAAGAGATTGTGACTAGGCATTAAGAAGAACATTCTGATTAGTAAGAATTGGTTGAAAGTGGAGTGCACTACTTGGGAAGGGAGCAGACTCTCCTTCATTGGAGATTTTTCAACACAGATCGAGTGGCCATCTGTTTGATTCCTTAGCTGTGGTTTCTGCATTGCAGGAAGTTGGACTAGCTGACCATCAGGGTACCTTCCAATGGTATGATTATGTGATTCAACATAAGACAGCTTCCTATGTCCCGATATTATTAAACTAGCATGTATCTGCATAGTCCCATCTCAAGATCTGCTTTTTAATCCCCTCTCGGAGCACTGAGCTCTCATTTTTGCAATGTCATGCAATGAAGTAGAGGCTAACCTTCCCTGACCATCCACCCAAATGAGATATGCTTATCAGCTCTGTATGGCTAATTGGGTGGCTAAGGTTGAGAAAGTGGCTTGCCTTAAAACCAGCTAGTGGGTTTCGAGGTCGCGGTGAGATTCATCTTGTACCAGAAGCTTCCCAGTTGCCACTCTTGATTGCTCTGCTGCATCGGCCATTGAATCCAGCCCTGCGTCTGATGATCAGCGACTCTGTAATGAATTCTGGAGGATTCCTAGCACTTTGTAGGAAGCCAGAGTGCACTATCTTACAAAGCACTTTCTGTGCTGAAGAAGCAATTTGTGGCCTTGCTGTGTGTTGAAAGATTTTTGCTCTCTCTTTAGTTTTAATACACATCTCTCAGACTTTAGCTGGGAAGGAGAGAGAGAGAGAGAGAGACTCTGACCCTTCCTTCGCAGAAAAAGAAAAATCCAATACTTTGGATAGATTTATGCAATATTTTCCTCCTTCCATTGTCTCCTTGTCACAAACTAATTGTATTCCTTGCATGATCCCATTCATCCCGCCAGGGTCTCTCTCTCTCTCTCCCTCTCCCCTCTATCTCCAGGTCTTTACTGCCTTGTAGCTTTATACAGCAAGCTCAAAGCACGGCAGAGATTGGCTTGATAATCTGCCCACAGAAGTCAAGAGAAAATTGAATGCCGCACAAGGGGAGGGAGAAAGAGAGAGGGTGGAAGGCAGTGGGGAGAGAGAAAGCAGCTCTTGTCAAGAACACGGAATCTAGAAGGAAGTAATTTTTCTCCCTTGGTTCTGGTTGGATGTTGTTGTTTAGGTTTTCAACGAGACACAAAATCATTTTTTTCCCCTGCAGCTGGATCAGCAGCAAATTGGGAGAGGAAGGAATGGCAATGGAGGTTTGAGAGGGGGAGAGGAGATGGAAAGCAATCACCTGTTGAATGTTTGGTAGGGTGGCAAAATATTTAGTGGTGGAGATGTTAACTGGCATTTCTAAACAATTACTCTGTGTGTGTGAAAGAGAGAGGAGGGAGGGGTCACATTCACACAATACATTTAAGGTACCATGATACAACTTTAAACAGTCATGGCTTCCCCCAAAGCATTTGGAGTACTGTAGTTCAAAATTGGTTCAAAATTGGGAAAGGAGTACGACAAGGCTGTATATTGTCTCCCTGTTTATTTAACTTATATGCAGAATTCATCATGTAAAAGGCTGGGCTGGATGAATCCCAAGCTGGAATTAAGATTGCCAGAAGAAATATCAACAACCTCAGATATACAGATGACACAGCCTTGATGGCAGAAAGTGAGGAGGAATTAAAGAACCTTTTAATGAGTGTGAAAGAGGAGAGTGCAAAATATGGTCTGAAGCTCAACATAAAAAAAGTAAGATCATAGCCACTGCTCCCATCACCTCCTGGCAAATAGAAGGGGAAGAAACAGAGGCAGTGAGAGATTTTACTTTCTTGGATTCCATGATCACTGCAGATGGTGATCACTGAAGTATTGATGCTTTTGAATTATGGTGCTGGAGGAGACTCTTGAGAGTCCCATGGACTGCAAGAAGATCAAACCTATCCATTATTAAGGAAATGCTCACTGGAAGGACAGATTGTGAAGCTGAGGCTCCAATACTTTGGCCACCTCATGAGAAGAGAAGACTCCCTGGAAAAGACCCTGATGTTGGGAAAGATGGAGGGCACAAGGAGAAGAGGACGTCAGAGGACGAGATGGTTGGACAGTGTTCTCGAAGCTACGAACATGAGTTTGACCAAGCTGTGGGAGGCAGTGGAAGACAGGAGTGCCTGGCGTGCTCTGGTCCATGGGGTCACGAAGAATCAGACACGACAAAACAACAAGTTCATTAAAGATACTGAGAGTTGTCAGGAAACCCCTCAATAAGCTGCAGTAATCAGAGTGATTTAACAGCTGATCCCTCTTTCCATATCTATGAGATGGCGGAGGGCACTGATTGGAGCAAGTTCAAGCTCCCTTTCTCATTTGTAATCTCCACCTCCGCTTGGTTGGAGAAGTTTATTTATTTGCTTTTGGTGAACTCTGATCCTGAGATGTCTGAACTTCTTACAATAGAATTTGACATGGCAAGAAAGCCACTGAATGAATAAGGATGACTGTGATTGGCAAATGTGTGCAGATGTTCAGCAAATTGCATAAAGGTCAGGTGCAGCGATACAGCCGACATGATTCTGTTCCTCCACCTTCACACGCGTGTTGCAATGGAAGACTAGGACCTGAATCGACAAGGCAAATTTGCAAATTTCCTTTTCTCTTTTGGTGACATATTTTGGTCTTTCATCACCAGTTGATCACTTTTCCTATAGCAAAGCTATCTTGCTGTTACTGATCTCTGTCTGTAGGCTTTCAGATATTCACACTACTCCATACATTTACACTGACATAACAGACATATAGGTGTTAGTGCTCTGTGGTGCTTCATTGACTGTTTCTATAGCAATTAGTATCAAAATGTGAAGCTATGTGGGATTATCAGATCCTGCTAGCAAGTAGAATCTGCTTTCTGTATTTTTTCCCCCTATGCTGTTCAACCACCACACAAAACAAAATAGCGGAGTGAAATCACCTGAATTGGGGGGGGGGGTTTATTGGAGAGAGTGAGGTACCAGCCACGATCTGATGACATCTATCTTTATTGTATCCAAATAACGACAGTGGATTCTCTGAGCAAGTGCCTGGAATTAGCAGTGGGCTGGATGGGGGCAAATAAACTGTTATCTCAATCTACTCAAGATGGAGATGTTGATGGCGGGGAAAGCAGTGCACCAGGAAGTTTGGGTTTGCTTTTTGCCCCAGGGCTGCCTTTTTTCTTAAACACTGGATACACTAAAACCAAGATCCTGCTCTTGTCCTTTAACGCCTTATGTCAGTGGTGGGAAACCTCAGTTCTGGAGGCCAAATGTGGCCTCCAGTTCTCTTCATCTGGTCCTCTATCAGTAGCGCTGCTGTGCACCTCGATTGTCCTTAACTGCCTGGAATGTGCCCTTGAACTCTGATAATACTTCTTACCTGTATGGAGGGTAGAGGGTAGAGAAAGGTATGCAGAAGCCAGCCTACTGCACAAAGGTAGCATTTGCATCTGTTGCTCCATCTAAGTGTTTCTGTGCCCCTGACCATTGCTGCCATGTGGCCCTCAGAAGATTGCCTAGCAGGGAATGTGGCCCCCAGGCTGAAAAAAAACTTCCCTGATTATATCATATATACCAGGGTTTCCCAGACTGGGGTTTCCAGCTGTTTATAGACTACAGCTCCCATCATTCCTAGCTGGCAGGACCAGTAGTCAGGGATGATGGGAATTGTAGTTCAAAAACAGGCTTTGGGAAACTCTGATATATACTAACAGAAAACTCAATCATCCAAATGCTCCTCCTGGTGTAGCCAAAATAGCACCATCCTTGCCCCTAGGGGAGGCATCACCAGAAGCTGATTTATATATATTTTTTAAATGTCAGGCTGGCAAGTTGCTTTACAGATCCAGCTTAGATGGACAGGCTGAGTAGAAATGGATGAAGTGATTAATTACACCCATATCCACGTATCCAGAAATCTAAAGGTCCCTGCACTACACAGGTTCTCCATCAGAAATCTGGGGATTTTGCTGAAGTTGTTTGAAAAGTCATGAAGCAGAGCGGGGTGGGGGTGAGTAGCTATGTGTGGGTGAACAATATGCTTTCCTTTGCCTCTTTGAACCTTAAGGACACAGGGTTACTCTGGCAACCCAGACAAAACCATCGATCGGCCTGGAGATCCAAGCAAACTGACCCAGAATTTGAAGAAAGAACAAGACATTTGCTGAACAGAGGGATATGACAGTTTATTGACTTCCCTGCTGCTGTTTTAATTACAAATTTCAAATGTGCTCACCGCTGCCGAGGCAGCGCTGGAGAAAGGTGTCAGGTTCAGACCTCAAGAGATTAATGCCTCTGTCCAGAGATGTTAGAAGTGGCGTGGGAGCAAGGCACTCTCATTATCTGTGCACTCCTAATGCACCTTGGTGCCGTGGGCTGGCCCAGTCAGGAGGACACAGGTGGAGGGTTGGCCAAGGACTCGGGAGGGGGCTCCAGTAAGATATGGCAGCCTCCATTGGGAGTGGGGAAATCTGCTAGTGAGGATTGGAAGGGGGCCTTCTTCAACCTGTCCTCTCACCTTATCCGTCCCTGCAGCAGGAGCCAAGAGCTCTACCCCTCTATCTCCGCCTTTCTCTCTAGACTCACTGACACACCCACACCAGCACTGTTGGATATGGGGAGTAGCTTCGTCTGCCAAGAAGAGGATGTTTCACGGGCTCCAGCTGCCTCACAGAAGCCAGACACACACACAGAGAGAGAGAGAGAGAGAGAGAGAGAGAGAGAGACCCATTGCCTAGGTCTAGGAGGAGTCAGACCACCAGGATGAGCAAGAGGTTGCAGAAACGCTCGCAGGTGTAGGAAAAACCCACCCCATCCCTATAAACAAATAAGCAGGAAGTTTGCTGGCATCAGATCAACTTTTAGGGCTTCTAGCCAGCTTTGTGTAGTTGGGTATAGGATTAGCTGTATGAGAGTGGGTGTTGTATGAGCTTTGTTTGCATTTATTTATCAAGCTGTGATTTATTTTACATTCACAGCCTTCTACCTGGCATTGCTTGGAAATGCTAAGAAACCAGAAAATCAGTGCAGTTTTGAAAGGCTCAGACCACCATCTTCATTCAAAATGGTTTCCAAGTACATGCACACATAGAAGAAAATATGCCCCTCAATCTCATGAAAAAGTTGTTATGGCATCACTGGATGATTTCAATGTATCCATTCCTTTAACTTTTTGTATTTTATTTTTTAAAAAACCTTTTGTATATTATTTATTTATTTATTTATTTTTATTATTTGTTGTTAGCCACCCAGAAAACTTTCTATGTTATGGAGTAGAATACAAATGCCAAAAGCAAACTAGTAAATAGTCCAAGTTTTTACATGCAGTGAGGTGTTTTTCATGCATGAGCTTTCCCTCCCTGAGACTGTATTTTTAATTTCCCCTTTAAAGCTAATTTCCAGCTATTCAAACCATCTCTGTTTCAAATGTATATCCCCTGGAATTGTGCATATTAACAGCACTGCTAAAATAATTCAGAGCCATCTGTGCTTTATATATATTCAAGTACAGCAAAAGGGTGGGGGAGGGGGAAAAACCTCTTTTTTCCACCCTTCAAAAATAAAAGAACCCTCCATGACAAGTTGCTTCTTCTTCTCTGACATATTCCAAGGTGTTACTTAAATAGTGAGAGGCCAAGGCACATAAACGCATGGAACCTCAGCCTTCTGTTCTGAAAAAGGATTGCCAGGTCCTCAAGAGCACAAAGAACTGAGATAATCACCTCTTTGACTTTACCTGCCCTGTTGAGAAAGAGCGTTGACTCAGCGCACTGACTGGGCTGTTCTCCATCACTTCCTTCCCATCTCAGAGCAGAGGGTTTCACTTCATTATCTGGTGTGGATCAGTTCTTGTGTTTGCTGGGGAAAGAAGAGGGGATGCTTATCTCTCAGTTGAGCAAATCTTTCAAGGCATCAAGGTGGCCCCCGAGCAGGGGAGGAGGAGGAAGAATTTGGTTCAGGTCATATTTTAATGCAAACCCCCTAACTGATTTGCAGTTCAGGAAACAGTGAGTAATATCCACTCTGTCCCATCCCTGCAACGATTTCCATTTGTGCATTCCCCCTTCTCTCCCCTTGTACCCTCTCCAAATATGTTCTGAAGGATTGAGAAAACCCCTAGAACAGATTGAGGGAACATATGTAGGAAGAATCCCATTCCACCAACATAATTTGTCACCCTGATGGGATGAGTTGCTCAGCGCTACTACTTTGGTACAACCCAATATGCAAACAGCTCTATATCCATTTGGAACTGATAGTTCTCTGTATGGTGCAGTTCTCCAACCAAATAACCGCACAGGAAAAAGTATGTATTAGTGAAAATAGCATGCAAATAGGCACTGTGTTAGAATGAATTGCTTGCAAAAATGTGTAGGAAAAGTGTGCTCTAAAGCACTGATGGATTTTTGTATGGACTTTTTTTGTCTTTGTTTTTAAAAAATGCAAACTGATGCAGGGATGTGGAGAACTGAATTTAAGAGCGACTGGAATCGATGGATTCATCCACCCCTAGCCAAATGCACATAAAAATGAAGTCCAGCATTGGTTGGGTTTGTCACAACCCATTATATATTTGGAGCCTTTGGAATCAGGTACAGTGGTACCTCTGGTTGTGAATGGGATCCATTCTGGAGGCACGTTCGCAACATGAAAAGAGCACAACCCGCAGCAGCACGTCTGCACATGCATGGGTTGCGGTTCGCTGCTTCTGTGCATGTGTGTGACATCATTTTGCACTTCTGCGCATGCGCAAGCAGCAAAACCCGGAAGTAACCCTTTCTGGTACTTCCGGGTCACTGCGGGACATAACCTGAAAGAATGTAACATGAAGCGAATGTAACATGAGGTATGACTGTACAGTGAACAGTAATGTCTACGTCCTATACTTGACCAGTCCTTGCACTGACTACACTAGGAATGGGAATCGAAGGACTGGGAAGGGTAGGAGAAGATCTCCATTATAAAGATCTCCTGCTTTTGGACAAAACTATCTACCTTCTTCCTTTATACAAACAATAGTATCAAGAGGAGAAGTTCAAGTGACTCCTTGCCAAGGCTGAGCTTTGCGTAGTTTTCTTCAGTGAGTCAGGAACTATGGGGAAAGTTAGGAGTTAGAGCTGAGCTGTAAGTTAGAAGTGAAGATCCATGAGAATGCCAGAAATCAAGGCAGAAGAACCACCAAGTATATAGAGTCCCAGGGCACTTTGGAAGACATTGCTGGTCAAACAAGGCTCTCATACTCTTTCTCATCTAGGAGAATCCCATGACCAACCTTGGTGAGGGGAGATGCCCTGGGGCCTGGGCTACATTCCTGAAAAGCCACCACTGGCAGTTCAGTGGCTTATCACAGGATAAGGGGGCAGATGCACCTGATCCCAGCTACTTCTGACACCTCCTCTCAAGCATAGTCCAAAAATGCAGGCAACTATGTTTACCCATTATGTTACACACACACACACACACAGGCAGAGAGAGAGAGAGTGAGAGAGTACATAGGAGGGTGTGCATTAGGTGAGCACTGACTAAGATTTGGTTTCATCTCTAAATAAGGGCTTCAAGAAACAGCCTCTCTTGCTCTGAGATGCTATGTAGGTTGCCTCATTTGGCTCAGGCTCCATCCAAGGTGGCCTCATTTCTTTCCCCTGCTCCATTCGCTATTGGAGACTCTCTTTTTTATGGATTCAGAGGTCTGAGGTTCAGAGGTCTGAGGTTCTGGTGGTCTTTGGTTGCTGGACTCAAGCTCAAAGTCAGGTCCCAGATTCAGTGTTTCTTTGAGTGGTGCTACTGAAATAGATGGCCCTTCTTCCTCCAAGTCACTGCCCAAGACACTACTGGTAGTTTGGGTCATTACACCCTCCCATAGATTCCTTCATTGCAAAAAAATACTGTTAAAATACTACAGTGGTGCCCCGCAAGACGAATGCCTCGCAAGACAGAAAACCCACTAGACGAAAGGGTTTATGATGGCCTGGGATTCCGATTCGGAGGATGAAACAGAGGAATCCCAGCCTGCACAGGAGTCCCCGCCTCCAGGGCCGGCTGAACTGGGGCAAGGCCTAGATGCTGAGGAGCCTGCACCTGTGGCAGTGCATCAGGAGCTGGTCCCAGGTGAAGCCCTTCTGGCCCCAGAGGTGCTGGATGACTCAGTGGCCACAGGTGAGCCTCCTCCAGGGCCCAGTAACCCTTCGGCCTCTCCTGATCTGCAGAGGCTTAGGGCAGAGAGGCGAAGGGAACTGGTTGCCCCCAGGAGGAGTGCTCGCCTTAAGGCCAGAGGAGGCGGGGCTCCTGGGGGTCGGGACCGCCCCTGACCTTGGAAGAGGATAAAAGCCCAGTCAGGCCGGCCCCAGGTTGCGGGAGCAACGTCGTTGTTGGCTACGGACCTTCCTGTGTTCTTGATCCCTGCTCGGCTTCCTGTTCCTGACTATCCAGTACTCCTGTTCCCTGCTCGGCCTCCTGTTCCCGACCATCCGGCGTTCCTGTTACCTGCTCAGCCTTCTGTTCCAGCGTTCCTGTTCCCCGCCCGGCTCTCTGCATCGGACCTCGCCCCTCTTCGTGTGGACTCTGCTACACTCACGGTACCATACCCCTGGGACCAGCACAGGGTTTTCCGTTCTGGAGGTGCTTCGCAAAACGAATTTCCTATGGGCTTGCTTCGCAAGACGAAAATGTCTTGTGAGTTCCTGTGGGGGTTTTTTCCTCCCCCCCTTTTTCCCAAGCCGCTAAGCCGCTTATCAGCTGATCCTAAGCCACTAAGCTGCTTAACAGCTGATCCGCTAAGCCACTTATCAGCTGATCCGCTAAGCCGCTTAACAGCTGATCCGCTAAGCCGCTTATCAGCTGATCCGCTAAGCCGCTAAGCTGCTTATCAGCTGATCTGCTAAGCCGCTAAGCCGCTTATCAGCTGATCCGCTAAGCCCGCTAAACCGCTAATAGCGCTAATCCGCTAAGCCGCTAATGGGCTTGCTTCGCAAGACGAAAAAACCACAAGACGAAGAGACTTGCGGAACGGATTCTTTTCGTCTTGCGAGGCACCACTGTAGTTAAAATACTGTTAACTAGGGATGAAAAGGTCTCCATTTCCCCCTTCCTAATTTGTTTCATTATTTGCATGTTGAATACAATTCGATTGCTATAATGAGTATCACAGTGAAATCTCCATGATATATATGTGTGTGTGGCTCTTCTATCTATCTATTTATCTATCTATCTATCTATCTATCTATCAATATATTGGCATCTGTTAACAATTCACCATTGTTGAAATGCTGGCCAGGAAACCAGGGTTCCTGCTGCTCCAGATACTGGTGGAAACAATAGAATCTCTAACGTCAAATAATTCCACTCCCACCTTTTGCTGATCTCATCTAATGTGATAACACTCATGATAAATAAAAACTGAGTTTTTACATAAAAGATTTGGACCCAGGTGTTCAGACTGGAGAGAGCACTTTAATTGGGTGACTCATTGATTAGACAAAAATGGAATTGGAAAACCTATTAGATTAAAAACAATGCATCTCGTTTACTTTCTGGCCTGTTTTCAGCCTTCCTTGGTATCTCTGTAGCTTAGAAAGGAGAAAAAGTCTTGGAGAAGGTCAGGGATGTCTCTCCCCCCTTTGATCACCTCTAATTCTTAAACTGATGGTAGGGCACGTATTCCTTCATAAAAACTCTCATCATTTTTTAATGGCAGTAGAGCTGAGATGCAAAATTGTTCAGATAACCGTTTAATTTATTCAGATTCAAACAGTAAAAAACTATATAAAAAGTTAAAATCAGAAACCAGCTAACTATTTTGGTAGGGTATGTTCTTAATTGCCTGCATAGACCTAGTGGAATCAGCAGGTGTTTCAAAGTTGGAACAGAAGGCACTTGCTGAATTTTCAGTGGCAGAGAGTTTCACAGGCCAGGGCTGATGAAACTAAAGGTTCAGTTTATTCTTGATGTCTCACCAACTCAGGGAATGACCAAGGATGCTCCTGCAGATGATCTCAGTGATTGAGAGCTGGGATAGAATAACAACAACAACAACAACAACAACAACAACAACAGCAACAACAACAACAACAACAACAACAACAACAGCAACAGCAGCAACAACAACAACAACAACAACAACAACAACAACAACAACAACATTTATTTATACCCTGCCCTCCCCAGCCAAGACCGGGCTCACGGAGGCTAACATCAGGTATAAAAACAATTGATTAAAATACAACTTAAAAACAGGATTAAAATACAACTTAAAATGCAGCCTCATTTCAGTGGAAGTCCAGATCAAAAGCTGTTTGGGGGGAGAAAACGTCAAATCTTTACCAAGGCCAACTATCCAAACTGGTCCTACGTGAGTCAGAAAAAAGCCAGCGAAGTCCCCAAATAGAGGTTCAATCACAGAAGGAAAATGAAAGAGGAGGAGGGGATCAGACTGATTCCAAGCCAAAGGCCAGGCAGAACAATTCTGTCTTACAGGCCCTGTGGGAAGAAATCAGATCCTGCAGAGGCCCTCAAGCAATCTGGCCTCTGCATTCTGCACCAGCTGGATCTTCCAAACCAGACCCAAGGGCACACATAAGGTACCTTCCTATGTTCCTGGGCCATAACCATTGCCATACTTCTATCTTTTAGGCCACTTAAATACAGGCCCATCATCAAGAACACTGACCAGATGAAGACAAGTTAAGAATCCTTTCTTGCAGCAAATCAACCCAGCCTCTCTCAGTGAGCCGATGTGTATTTCAGACTCCGAAGGCTGCAGTCCTTCTTGGAAAGGGAGAGAGAGTGTGATGTACCATGAAAAAGAGGCAGGCTGGTGTGTGTGGTTTCCCCCCCTCTTTAGCTGTTGATTCTGTTGCCTGCCAAATGATGAAGTTTGTTATTGTGGGCCGGTAGGCCCAATGGAGATAATTACCACCCGACAAGATCTGGAAATGGTATCTGCTTGTGCATTGGTGGCTGTTGTTGCTGCTCAATCCTCTCCCCCCTCCCTCTGCTCCTGAACAGAATTCAGAAAGACCGTGGGCTTTCTCAATGGCTTGGCAAGAGCTTGGCGTTTTGTCTCGATGTTATCTTGCCAGCCTAGGCAGGAGGCAGAGCTGGTTGTTGTGCCATGTCCCACACATCACAGCCACAGTTTGTAACTGGGGAGGGAGAGGGAGGGAGGGAATGCCTCTGGAATTGGACAACGGGGCCCACACTGAGGCCTCGTCCTATTGCTTGGCAACCACCTTGCAAAGAGGGACAAAACAGAACAGATCCTAGCAAGGCTCCTCCCAACCGATCGCTTAGAATTGTGAAGGGGTAAATTAAATGCATTCATCTCCATGCATGTTGAAATTGAGCATTTTCACTCTGTGACAATCAGGCTAATTTACTTTAATAATAAATGGAAAGTAACTCTTTTTCTTTGCTTTTCTTTTTGCTGAATGGCAATCAGAGGTGGACCAAGGCTCCACAGATTTCACCGTCTCTAATTCCTTTTAAAAATAAAGCACTGTAATTCACCATACTAATGGAGGAGAGGGGTGGAGAAGCAGGAAGACCATGTGGGACCTTGGGAACCCATGGAACCTGTTGCTTAAGGTTTTTCCATGGTGTTATGTACTGATGTTCTCACCCTGGGCCAGCAGGGGGATACTGTAGATAGTTATGCAAATGAAGGATCGAAAATTGACGTTCTGTGATTGGATAGTTTTAGAAAGTTGCAACAGTTGCAATTGTTCTGGAGCTCTATATAAGCAGGCTGACTGAGCTCCTCAGTTAGTTTTGTTCTGGCATCTGAATAAAGAAGAGCTGTTTGAAGAATTGCTGTGTCGTCTGATATGTTCACCCACAACTTAACACATGGTCCCTGTTCCATTTGTTGGTCACACTCGCATGTGACAGAATGTGCAAAAAGTCAGAGCCAATAATAGGCAGAGCTAATGGGGGCAGGTTACAGCAACATAAAAAGACAATATTCAGATCAATTGAAACAATTTACAATCACAAGAAGAGGGTGGGTCCTGAACACATGTATTTCAGGTGTTTCTTAATAAACACATGTTTAGCATGCCATTTTAACTAACATGCCCATTTCTGCAAGCAATGTTTTGAATAAAATGCATCTTTGTACATTATTCCCACTCACAGATGCATTTTTGGACACACTGGTTGGAGAACTGCATTGCAAAATCCCAAGAAGTCTGAATTTCGAAGAGCAATCTCTGGTGCCAAATCCATTTACCAGTCCCTCGTGAATCATTTCCTCCAAATCTATTGCTGAGTGATGGTGCAAACAATCTGAAGGAGGTTTCTGTTCTGTCCAAGTTGTTGAGGCACGTGTGTGTGTGTGTGTGTGTGTGTGTGTGTTATTCTTTCTCACATCATATTCCTGGATAGCGACTGCTTTCTAATGAGATTTGTGTATACGGTGGAGCATTTCCCCTCCTGCTGCCCCAAGGTACATTGGTTAGATTTCAGGATGTTTCTTGAGGCTCACAAGGGATGAATCCAGCTTGTTGCTGGTGTGCTTTTGTTAATCACAGCTATTTCAGATGGATGGTGGAGGTGTTTTTGTTCTTGTTGCTTTGTTTTAGCAGCAGGTGAGTCCCTTTTCTCTGGTGCTATTATCGTTATATATTTATTTATACCCCACCTTTTTCATTGACACTGTACATGCACAGCATGTTCTCTAAGCTATGCCTATGAGCCTGTAATAGATAGCTCATTAAAAGAAGGAAGTTGTGGGATCAGAGAAGCTCCCCTTTTCTCTCTCTGCCTTGAGTGGGCAACCATTTTGCCCCTAAGAATTACATCCAACTGTGAATGGGCAGTCTGGAGCCACATGGCAGTGGGTGTTGCCTGACCGGGGGGGGGGCATGTGCACACACACAAAGAAACTGTGTGTTGGCCACGTAAGGGGAATTCTCTTTGGGGGATCAATATGGAGGGTCACACCTAATTCCCAATTGGCCCAACTTTATTCAGTAAAGCATTACAGGACAGAATCTAAGGGATCTGTGAGACATTAGGACACACTCCATATAGGAAAGGTATCTTAGCTGTTCATCCTCTGGCCAACCACCTCCTCTCACACTCCATCACATCACCATCTCTTCATCCAGACACAGTCCTTGTAGATCTGGAAGGGACCCCAAGGAGCATCTAGTCTAACCTCCTGTAATGCAGGAATCTCACCCAAAGCATCCATGACAGATGGCCACCCAACCTTTGAGGAGGGCAACCAAGATGATCAAGGGTCTAGAAACCAAGCCTTATGAGGAATGGTTGAAGGAACTGGGCAAAGAGGACCCTGAGGGAAGATATGATACCCATCTTCATAGGCAACTTTACTCAACCCATTTTCACTTGCCTACCAGAACCTTCCCTGTACATAAAAATGGAGTTGTTTTTGCACTCTAACAACCAACTGTTGGGTTCCCCCTCAACTGGTTCTTATCAGCTTCGTAGTCAGGCCTCACCCTTGAGTACGTGACACTGGTCTCACCAATACAGTGGTTCCTCCCATTACAGACACTTCAGGTTACAGACTCCTCTAACCCAGAAATAGTACCTCGGGTTAAGGACTTGGCTTCAGGATGAGAACAGAAATTACGCGGCAGCAGCGCGGTGGCAGCGGGAGGCTCCATTAGCTAAAGTGGCACCTCAGGTTAAGAACTGTTTCAGGTTAAGAACAGACCTCCGGAACGAATTAAGTTCTTAACCAGAGGTACCACTGTAATGATGTTCACAGAAATGGCACAACACTGCAATTACCTACAAGAGTTCTCCATAGTCTGATCATGCTGAGTCTTAGTCAATGTGGAAGAGTGACTAAACCCATAAAGAAATGCCTGCCCTGCCCTCTACTCCAGCCCTAGGAGCCTTCACAAAGGGAGCTGCTTAATGGATGACTTTGACTTGACCTATTAGTAAGCTGTATGCTTACTTGAATGTTTATATATGTTAAACGAACTGTTAATTGTTGCTCATTAATGTTTTTAGTGTTATGGCGCAGTGATATTATATGCCTAATTGTTTGTCGTTATTGTATTGCTGTATTTAGACTTTCATTTTTGTGAGAACCGCTTCACAGATTTACTTGGGGGAAATGTGGTATATAAACAAATGAATAAAGACCCCCTCACACACATTCACATTCATTCAAATACACAAACATACATACCCATAGATGGACTTGTGGTCCATCTACCTGAAAGAGCACCTCTCTCTTTACTGACCAGCCCATGATTTGATACCCACGAGAGAGGTCCTCTTGGTTGTTATGCTGTTAATGGAGGTCTGCTTGGCTAGAACCCAGAACAAGGCCTTCTCAGCACTGGCCCCCTGGCTCTGGAACACTCTCCCCCATGAAATCAAGGAGGCCTCTGTGGTAAGCGGGCTCTGTCATCCAGTATTTCTTTATTTCATCATACCTTTGAACATCAACAGTGACTTACAATATGGATTCTCCTCAGATAAAGGATGTGCTTCTAATTTTCATTGGGATTCCATTGATTTGTGTAATTTCTGCTGCATATTTTTGCATGTTGTAACTTCCCCCGACACCATGAGATGAAGGGCAGGATGTGCATTTGTCAGGGGTTCAGGAGCAGAGGCGAGGGCAAGGGAGGAAACAGAGAGCGAGGGGGAGGAGTCCGAAGAAAATATGAGTGATGACGACGACCCGAGATCTCCAAGTCTTTCCAGTGAATCGGAAGATTCACAGAAAGGAGCGCCAGTGGCTAGAGCAAGGGGGGAGCCTAGGGGGACACCCCAGGAAGAAGGGACCAGAGGGGGTTCAGAGAGCAGCAGTTGGAAATCGGGGCCAGCGTCCCCAACAGAGCGCAGTGGAGAGGAAGGGTGCCAGGTATCGAGATCCGGCGGCTCGCCGCAGGGGGGAGGGTATGAGTCAGGAGTGGCCACACCTCCATCGGGGAGCGAAGAAATGGTCAAGCGGAAAGTGGAAGGTTGGGCGCGCGCGCCAAGTTCAAATGCACAGGAAGGCGGCGCAGTAAGCAGCCCGGAAAGGGAACCAGGTCCTAAAGCCCGACGCAAGGAGACAGAAGGGTCCGGGGGGTCAGCGTCAGAAGAGTCCAGGAAGGAAGAGACCACGGGGGGCAGAGGGACCCAGAGAAGAACGGTCAGGCGGAAAAGGTGGAGTAAGGCTAGGGTATTAAGTTGGTGTACAGGAGGCGGGGACTCAGACGGAGCTTCGCCGGTCTAGCTTCTAAGATGTAGGGCTGCACGCTGCAGCTTGGAAATGGAAACTGTAACTCAATAAAGACTTTTATAAAGTGAACGCTGGCTAGCGTGATCCTCTGTGAGCTAGGATCTGGAAGCAGCTCTGACAGCATTTTAAAGGAATAAAGGAATAAAAGCTCAGAGGGGATTTCATTCCTCTTTTTAGGTATCATGGTCAGGTTGACACCTGGGCAGGTGAGATGTTTTCAAGGAAAGCTGCTTTGATAAAGGCCTGGGTCAAATATTTCCCCATCCTACATTCCCAGGATTCCTGAGGAAGAGGGACTGAGTGTGATTCCACTGTGTGAACTGTAGCTCTGTGAGGGGAATAGAGGTGTCTCCTAGCAACTTGCAGCACCCTTAATTTCATTTCATTTCACTTTTAATTTGTATACCACTTTTCTGTATTACTATACACAAGGCAGTTTACAAGCTGAAGACGCAACAAAGATCATGCACACCTTATAACAATCTGATCCAATACAAACATGTCATCCTAAAATAAACAACTTATATCAAATAAAGTAATATCCAATCATCCATTAGAATATAATAAGTACACATTAAAATTAAATATCAGCAAATAATAATTCAACAGAAATTTGTTCTTAACAATTACAATAAATAATTTCTAAACTATAAACAGTATAAACAGGCAGCCCTGCTTAGGGAAGTTTTTAATATTTAATTGTTTTTAACACTTGATTGGAAGCCGCCCGGAGTGGCTGGGGAAACTCAGCCAGATGGGCGGGATATAAATAATAAATTATTATTATTATTATTATTATTATTATTATTATTATTATTATTTAAAAAAACAGTAAGCCACAGTGCCTAAAATAACACAATACAAATCAAGAAGCAAAGAGACACAACTTCATACATATATATATTCCCAGCTTAATGAACCTCAGTTCCCAGAATTCTTTGTGGGGAGCCATGATTCTTTCAAGGGGTATGATACTGCTTTAAAGGAAAGGTGCATATGTGGTCACAGTGAGTGGGATGGTGTCACAGTGCCAATAGCAACTGAGAGCAACAAAAATGAATAGGCAAATATTTTCACAGAGAATGCCCTAGCTGAGAATGATCCCACCCCCACCGGCATTGCCAAAAATGTTAGTGGGAAACTGCAAGTCACTTTGGCTCGGCTCCATAGACTGTTCTGTCTGCTGCCTCAGGGCAGGAGGGTGCACCAGAAGACACGATGTGGGTCTCTTACAACTCTGTGGTTGCATGAATCAAAGGCTGCCTTTAATGTTCATTTCATTCCTCTCTAGCACTACTGTTATCTCCCTTAGAGGAGATGGGGGAGTTTGGGACTGTAGAGCAGAGGTCTTTTTTAAAAAGAAAGAAAGAAAAGAATAACAACCCTCACAACATAAAATGAAACATTTTGGTCCTGAAGCAATAAACTGGCAGTGGATGGAAAGAATCTCCCCCATCAAAAGAGCCTTGGCTTGGGAGAGGTTGGTTTCAATATGGTGCCTTTCTGGTTCCAAGAACCCAGCCGCTTCCAAGCTGTCCCTTGTCAATGGTGACCAAAAATGTGTGCCAGAGGCTGGCTCAGTGGCGGCTTGTGTAAACTGCTTTATTAGAGCCACTTCTGCTCCCATTTGAACAGGTATCCATGTATCATGAGGGCCAGCTGTCCAGCTGGCAGGTGGTGCCAGCAGGCAGAGAACAGAGGGCAAGGGTGATTGACTGGCTCTTTCAACCCCATATGTGTGGTCCCTCCAGAGAGGCCCAGCGAGGAAGTTGTGTAGTGGGCTAAGAGAAATGGAAGGGAAAAGGTAGCTTGGCTTATATTGAATACCACAGATGTGAATTCAGATTAAAAAACAAAAACTAAACCCAACTACAGTGGTACCTCGGGTTTCAGATGCTTCAGGTTACAGATGCTTCAGGTTACAGACTCCGCTAACCCAGAAATAGTACCTCGGGTTAAGAACTTTGCTTCAGGATGAGAACAGAAATTGTGTGGCGGTGGTGCGGTGGCAGAGGGAGACCCCATTAGCTAAAGTAGTTGTGGTGAGACCTGGAGACTGACCTCCTGGTTGTGGGTGGGTATATTGGACAGCCACAACACCTGATTGATAGGTCCCTTGTTGCTGGTTTTGATCTGGCCAATGGGGAGCTGTTTAAATGAATCGAGGGACCTATATATACCTATGCACGTGACCCAGAGCTTCCTCTTTCAGCTCATGCATCAGAACACCCGCCCACCTCTCCGTATATTTAGGGCATTTTGTGATTGACCTTGCTATGCTGTCATGTGTCATCTGTCGTTGGGACAGGGGCACAGCAGAAATTTCCCCCACTTGGCTGATTGGCTGTTGCCATTTAGGTTTCGCCTGCCACGTAGCAAATTGTCACAACTTGTAAGGTTGTGGATAGGCACTGGTTCAGGTGATAGGGATGGGAGAATGGTCTTGCCATCCCTATGTGAAGGGTATTCTGTTAAAGGAATCCAGGGACTTAACTTGGTTTGGTCAACCCCCGAGAGGGGGTTGTGACCGTGCCTGAGTCCAGGGGAGCATCTGGGGAGTGGACATAGTCAATTCCTGGGCTTTCCACCTACCTCAGGTGTTCACCCTTGACTGACCTATGATAGAGCTCTGGGTCAGCATTACCTGCAAGGGTGCAGGGAGCTAGTTGAACCAGAGCCTATGCAACCACTCACTTTCTGTAATCAATAAAGTTGTGGCCTAAATTCTGCCAAAAACCAAAACTAAAATTTGAGTCAAATGCGTGTTTATTTAGGGGGGAGGTCTCTGGGTCTGAACACACAAAAGAACACCAGGACTATATTCTGTTATTTCCTTGATGCTGAGTTGGTACCATTGGCCTGCTATAACAAATGTTCACTTCTTTACTTACAATAAAGTGTGACCGTTGCCACTTTGGGGGCAGAAGCCAAGACAGGCGGTCCTTCACCACACCATCTGCTGCCGCTTCTGATAATTTGATGGAGACAGAGATGACAATCTGTCCTAGATTTTAAAGAAATGAATGAGAGTTTTGGCATTTATACCCTTTGGTTTCGATGTTCATTTCTACCCCAGCTCCATTCCCGGAACTACATTCCAGTGGGACCTTGGTTTGGGGTTGCCCATGGGCCCCCATCCAATGCTAATCTGGACTTTGAAAGGTAGTGGACTCTCCTTAATTGGAGCTTTTGAACAGAAGTTGGGTGGCCATCTGTCAGGGATTCTTTAGCTGTGAACCCTCCATTGCAGTGGATTGGACTAGATGACACTTGGGCTCTACGGTTCTATGATTATGCCACCAAACATTTCCTCTGACTCTAGTACTCAATAGGATCAGGAGAGTGGTTCCATGGTTTCTTCCCCCACAAGGGCTGCTGTGGCATTTTCATGCATATTTCTTCCAATATATGCTCTCTCTCTTTCTTACACAACATTGCCAAATATGCAACTCTTTGCAAGGAATTTCCCTGAATATAATCCAAATGCACTGGCAGAGCAAATACTGCACTACCCTCCCCACTCCCAGTGACTCACCTTCTGGGAAGCTAGCATAGGGCTTCCTACCCAGACAGCAAACTGCTTCCATAGAAATGGGGAGGCACAAGTATCGACAGATTCACCCATCCCTACAAAGTCATTGAGCATCTTGACTTGGTAGCTATGTACACTTCCGCTAGGATGCAAACTAACCGACCAGAAAATCCTTTCCTTGTGAAAAGCACATCTCTGTTTTTGCCAGTAAACTAAACAAGTGATGTCACTTTTAAGCACACTGGAAGCATCCCCAGGAAGGAACAGCTTGCTTCCATTGTGGACAGAGCAAAATCCAACTGTCCACTCTCTCTCTCTTCCTTCAGTGGTCATCAGGGGGCTCTCCTGTCTTGTAGGCAGAGGCCAGATGGAAACTCCAGGGAAGACTAAGGAGGTGGACAGGATATGGCAGGTGAATAACCCATGCATCACAGGAGAATGGGTTATTTTGTTCCGAGTACAAGATCTGGATGTGTTTTTTTTATTCAGAGAATCTTTTATAAGTTGCTTTCAGGTTCTCTTGGGGCTATGAATTAGGGTGTCAGTTTTCTAAATACTTAGGATTAAAAACAAGCATTTAGAACATTTTAATGGGATTGCTTGATCTTGTATTTTAATAATGGGATTTTTAAAGAAATATTGTGTAGTTTTAACAATGCTGTGGAATTGCTTTTTATATTCTGTAAACCACTTAGGAACCTTATGTTTGGCATTAATTGTTATTATTACTATTATGATTATCATTACCCATTTTATAGCCCCAGGAGACATGTAACAAAGGGCAAGAAAATGATGATCCATGGGTACTCTTAAGAATACTGTGAAAAGTTTGATGGATGAATAGGCACATTCTGCCTGGATAGCAGTAGTATTCCTTGTTACTTTTATTCTCTTTCCTTTCAATATTATTGTTAATAAGACACAGCAAGCTATGTTAATGTTACTGTCTTCTTTGCTTCTGTTTGTTATTATATCCAATATGTTTTGTTGATACATATGCAAATTTAAAAATAAGTAAAGCCAAGAGAGAAGGCTTTGCACCTCCCATCACAGCCCTGGCTTCCATCCCAAAGGCTTCAGTTCTTTTTGGACAAACAGAAGAAGACGCCTTTACCCCGGTATGGCTCCCCTTTATCACATACACAGCCCAGCAAGACAATGACAATAATCCACCAACAGCATACAAATCAATATGGTTAACCTGATCCAAAACACCCACCCACCCCACTCACGCACGAAAACAAAGATCACCACAGCCAATCACAAACAAACAACCACACCCTAGGCCAACTCCAACCTCTCTCACCACCAAAGGAACAGCAGAGAACCTGCACGAGCAACACTGACACCAAACCCTACATACATTAAGCAAAATAGAAACATTGCCACCCCACCCATCTTCCCTCCCTCCACCCCTTTTCTTGCTAATGTCTCAACAAAAGAAACTGATTTGTAAAAATGTTACATGGAAAAATACGAGAGACATTTCACATACTTCTGTAAATCAAGAAAATCTTTAATAATAAAAAAACAAAAACAAAAGCCAAAGGTTTCAGTTCTCTGACGGATCCTTGTGTCCTCTTCTGAGCTCTTTCCTCTTTCTGCCTCTCCTTTCCCCACCTCTCTCCCTTCCTCTGGTCCTCCCACCACCTTCCCTGTCTTACTACCACCATCCACAGGATGCCTCAAGCTAATCAATGCTTTAGAACTGTAACTCAGCCATTGATCGGCATTTGTGGGCTTCCGTAAACTTTTGACTGTAAAGGTTTTTACGAGCATGCCTCACAGTCATTACGTCAAGTAATGGGAAACATCCATCTTCTTCTTCTGCCCCTCTCTGGCAGTCAATGGGAAGATTGGTTTGAAAAGCATTCAGGGAGCTATAGAAATGATTGGCCCCCTTGTTTCCTTGCGAGTAGGCCACTCTTCCACATTGACTAAGTCTCAGGGCTTGTAAACATGGTCAGAAGGCAAGTGATACTTGTAAGTGATGTTGACCACTGACATGCAATATCTGTAAACCATCAGTGGGACCAGTGTTGCGTACACAAGAGTGTGGTCTGCTGACAGAGTGAAATACAACTTCATATAAGGCACAGGGAGGGTTTTGATACGCACATGGAAAATGGGTTGAGTAAAGTTGTATTTTGAGGGCTGTGATCAGATGAAGAGATGGTGAAGCAATGGAGTGGCAGAAGGGAGCTGGCCAGAGGATGAACAGCTAAGATGACATAAAAATAATTCTGTCTGGAGTGTTTCCTAATGGGAAGATCTTGCTGATTCTTTGGAAGGTGATAAACTCCCTTGCATTGGAGGTTTTTAAGCAGAGGATGGGATGCCATTTATCATGGATGCTTTAGTTGAGATTCCTGCTTTGCAGGAGACTTGGGTCAGAAAATAATAATAATAATAATAATAATAATAATAATAATAATAATAATAATAATAACAACAACAACAACAACAACAACAACAGTAATAATCATAATAATTCTATTTATACCCCGCCCTCCCCAGCCAGAGCCGGGCTCAGGGTGGCTAACACCAAGAAAATCGTAATAAAAACATAATAGGGGGAAAAGAGAAGGTGGGAAAGAACCAATTTAAAATACAGGTTAAAATGAAATTTAAAATGCAGCCTCATTTTAAAGTAGCCAATAAATCAAGACCATAAGGGGAGGGAAACATAAGAGTCAGACCGAGTCCAAACCAAAGGCCAGGAGGAACAGCTCTGTCTTGCAGGCCCTGCGGAAAGATGTCAAGTCCTGCAGGGCTCTAGTCTCTTGTGACAGAGCATTCCACCACGTCGGGGCCAGTGCTGAAAAGGCCCTGGCCCTAGTTGAAACCAATCTAACCTCCTTGAGGCTTGGGACCTCCAAAGTGTTGTTATTTGTGGACCTTAAGGTCTTCCGTGGGGCATACCAGGAGAGGCGGTCCCATAGGTACGTGGTGTTCCCTTGGTGTTCCTTCCAACTCTATGATTCTACAATTCTTCCCCATAATACATTACTGAATAAAATCTGATCTTTTGGGAATTTGGTTTGAGCCTCCATACTTGGGAGAATTTCCTCCATACAAGGAGAATTTCTCCCACAATGTCCATGTTCATTGGTCACCCACAGACAACAGTGAATGTATTTTTGGCGAGGATCACTGCTGTAGCTCCCTTGTCTGCCATGACCCCAGCCCTCAAAAGCATCCAGGGCTCTGGCACAGAAGGGGAATACACACATTTGGGGTACTGATATTCTGGCTAAATTGGTTAGGGAAGAAGCAGGGCATGGGGGGCTAGTGGGGGTGGGCAAAGCTGAAATTCAACTGCCCAGTGGGGAAAAAGGGAGACAAATACCCAATAATGAATGATATCCTTCTGTTTAATTGACAACTCTATTAATGCCGCTGAAAAAGCAGCTAAATTCCTTCAATCTTCAGTACAAATTGAGAAGCCGATTGTAAAGTAAGAACTTCCTTTTCAGTCTGTCTGTAAATTTATCTGTCTTCTTTCTTTTTTAAAAAATGTATTTTATGCTTTTTATCTATCTTTTTTTATTGGTCTCCAACCATAATAAATGTATTCATTCATTCCATTACCCAATAATGTGATTTTAATGCCCAATAGCTCACTGTGGACTGGGGAGAGAAAAGAAAAGCTGCTGGCAGCTGCTTTTTGCCTCTATCTTATGTTTGAGGGTCCATTTGCAGCCCTGGAATTAGAGTCCAAGTTTTCGTGGGGTTGCCACTCCAAAGCAGTGCCCAGCTGGAATGCTGTTAAAAGTGGGAATGGTCCTTCTCAGGCCACACTCACACCAAACATTTAAAGCACTATGACAGATATGGCTTCCCCTAAAGAATTATGGGAGCTGTAGTTTGTTAAGGTGGCTGGGAGTTGTTAGGAGCCCCAACTCCCATTCCTCTCAACACAGCTACAATTCCCAGATTTCCTGTAGAAGTGGAATTGACTGTTCAGCCACTCTGGATGCTGTCTTCTGGACCCATTCCTGCAGATAAGGTATTTCCAAAATGCCCAAGGCTTAATTGGAAGAGGTGGGATGCATGGCAGAGTAAAAGAATGAGGGAGGTCTTTCCAATCCCACCCGTGCCTGCAATAGTTTTATCATTCATTTATTTAAATGTTTATGTGCCTCTGTGTCCTCTCTGTGTGAGTGTGTGCTGTTTACAACAATAAAAACTTAAATCCATACAATAAAACTATTAGAAAGTTTTAAAAGGCATCAATTAATCATTGTGGAAGGATGGATTCTTAATTGCCTGCCTTCATAGGCCAGGTGGAATAGAAAAGCTTTTTCAGCAGGCATTAAAAAAGTTCTCCCAGAAGGCACCTGCTGAATCTCTAGTGGCAGAGAGTTCCACAGGACTCTACCAATGAAACTAAAAGCTCAGCTTCTTCTTGTTGCCAAATGAACCTTGCCAACTGGGAGAATGGTCCTGCAGAGGATCTTAGTGGCTGAGTTGAGATATAAGAGTTCCAGCAATCCCTGAGGTACCCTTTATAAATTAATACAATAGAAGCAGCAGCCTTTGCTTCCCTCCCCTTGACCCAAAGCTTCTTCTTCTGTAGATCTGAGTATCTCCTGAAACAAAATTCTTCATGGGAGGGCTTCCCAAGTACAGTGGTACTTCGGGTTACATACGCTTCAGGTTACAGACTCCGCTAACCCAGAAATAGTGCTTCAGGTTAAGGTGCTACTGGAAGGAATTTTTTTATTCAGGTTAAGAACTTTGCTTCAGGATGAGGACAGAAATCATGCTCCGGCGGCAGGGCAGCAGCAGGAGGCCCCATTAGCTAAAGTGGTGCTTCAGGTTAAGAACAGTTTCAGGTTAAGTATGGACCTCCGGAACGAATTAATTACTTAACCCGAGGTACCACTGTAGCTTGATTCTCCTACTTTGCAAGCTCCCTCATTTCTCTCCTTCACCACTGAAGCAATGAATAGATCACAGAGCATTGCTTGGCCACAAGCTAACACAAGGGGACGGACTCCTGTGTGACCTAATGAGATCAGCTGGCACACATATTGCCTATGTGGAATGCCAAGGAGCAAGAGAGGGGCACATTGACAGCCTCACCTCCTGCCCATCACTCCCAGGGCAGCTGGAAGCAGCACATCACCTGGACCCTCCCTCTTGCTAATTAATGGCCTGGGTAATAAATAGCATCCCTTTTATTCATGGGCAGGTGTGCATCTTTGTCAGAGGTCTCCACTTAAATCATCCGCTACGCCTCCTATTGCAATGTGAGCAGCTCGCAGAGCTGGCTCCGGGCTGTAAAACATATTTCCCTGATGTTTGCTCAATATTTCCATGAGAATTAAACACATCTATTACAGGCTGCGGGATGCTAACAGGCCCCAGGAGCAGACACCAAGCTGTAACTCACCAGAAGGGCTTTGCCAGGACCACAGATGGTGGCACCGAGGCAGAGCTGGAGCCCAGGGAGAGAGGGAGAGACAGAGTGAAAAGCATAACCTTCTGTTGGTGGCAAGGCTGGTGATAGTGCAATTGGCAGCCATGCGGGGAGAGGAACAGACGCCTCCATAAGTCTTTGCAGGCTCTGAACTCTTCAAGACTAGCAGGAAGCGACCACATGGAGATATCTTTTTTAAATAATAATAATAATAATAATAATAATAATAATAATAATAATAATAATTTTTATTAACCGGCCAATCACATCAAATCAAATCACATCACATAAATTCCGAATTACAAAGCCGAATTTTAAATTTTGTTGAGGGAACCCATATTTCAAGATCCGAAGGGGGATTCTGATCATCTTCTTGCTACTGCGTCCAAATCAGTCCAAACAAAGTTCATAATTCTATCCAGACTTATCTTGCTGTTTCCACATCACATCTTGTTCATATATTTTCTCTTTTTTCTTTATGATCTCTTCTGATAGTCTCCTTAAGCCAATAAACACCAATAATAATCCTGTGTGAATTTTTCCGTTCTTCCAGTCCTCAAATCGAGATGGTTTCCATATATCATCACTTTCATAGATAACAGCGCTCTTTCAATCATTAATTACAGAACTGTCGTTCTTAAGTCCCACTGAGGAGTTTCATCCACAATATAAAAACAGCTCTATTTCTCTATTTCTCCTCTCAGACTTAAGTCCTCTGACAGAACTTCCCAATATGGCGACGGTATTTTTAACTGCGTCATTCCAAAGCCCTTATACATTCCACGCTCTTCTTAAAACATGCTCTGGTTCAAAAGTTTATCTCCACACAACCTTAAACCCACAGCTTATGTCCTTAAAACGACATTTCTGACTTGTGGGGGGGGATTCTTGTTTAATCACATAAAGGAAAGAAAGGAAGTTTTTTTTCCCCTCCCCCATCAGTCCCTTTGCCATACCAAGTCTTGGCGTATCTTCTCATGATCTATACTTGTTCCTCCGACTCGTTTTGTTTTATCAGAGATCTCTTTAGCAGTCTTTACTCCCCCTTCTTCCTTGAAATATGTGCATTAGCTTCATCCAAATTATTTCTTTTGAAGTTCTTGCAGCTAGTGGCGTGGATCAGAGACGGCGTCCAGGAGTGCCAAAATCCCACAGGAGGGCATTGTGCCTAGTGCCCCCATCCCCACAAATTCGGGGGTGGCATAGTGCACAGCAGGCAAGGGCAGTCCCCCACCATAATCCTGGGGGGGGGTAGGGAGGCTATTTACTCCCATCACAGCCTCCAATTTGCCTTGTGTGGGTCGGAGAGATGTTATTGTCAGCCATCTTCGGATGCGCCCCTAGTGGTCCCTCTTCGACCACATGGAGATATCTAGCCCCTTTACCTAGCCTAGAGTCTTCATTATACATCTTTAGGTGCCAGGCAAAAATGATCCTCTTCAACCAGGCCTTCCTTGGGCTGATTAACATTCTACAGCCTTTGTGTCTGTAGGAAGTGTCTGTGGGAAGTGGGTGGGGTATTGCTTGGCTGCTTTGTTTTATTTATTTTCATGTTTTTATCCTTTATTTTATTCTGTGAACTGCCCTGAGAACTTATGACGAAGGGCAGCATTTAAATAAAATCCATCAATCAATATTAAGGGGTGGTCCATGCAATCAGCAAACAAGACGATAAAATACTTTTCAACTACAGTTCCCAACCACTGAGACAGGACCTGGTACCATATTGATGATATTTAACATTTTTAGAGCATCACAGAGATTTCAAAATAGTGTTAGCCAACGTCTCCTGAGTTCGACTCAGAGTCAGCTGGTTGATTCTACATTCTTGGCTAAGGTTTAGAACACGGATGAAAAACCTGAGGGCCAGGGGCCAAATGTGGACCTCTAGGCCTCTTTACCTGGCCTCTGGGACTATCCCCAGGCCACACCCCTGTCTGAACCCCACCCCTCACTGGCCTTGCTGCACACCCTTCTTGTGTGTGTTTTGCCTGGCTGTAGGGACGCAGGTGGCGCTGTGGGCTTGCCGATCAAAAGGTCGGTGGTTCGAATCCCCACAACGGGGTGTGCTCCCGTTGTTCAGTCCCAGCTCCTGCCCACCTAGCAGTTCAAAAGCGCACCAGTGTAAATAGATAAATAGGTACCACTCTGGTGGGAAGGTAAACGGCGTTTCCGTGCACTGCCCTGATTCGCCAGAAGTGGGTTAGTCATGCTGGCCACATGACCCGGAAGCTGTACGCCGGCTCCCTCAGCCAGTAAAGCAATATGAGCGCCGCAACTCCAGAGTCGGTCACGACTGGACCTAATGGTCAGGGGTCCCTTTACCTTTAATGTCTCCCTGAACTCCAATGAAGAAACTAGCCTACTGTACTAAACATCCATTGCTCTGTCCATCACTGGTATGTGGCCCCCAGAAGGCTCCATGGAAAGGGATGTGGCCCTCAGGCTTACTCAGTGCACCTCTTATTGCAATATACTGCATTCTTGATTTTATTTTATTTTATTAAAAAGACACTGCACAAACCAATGGAATTGCCAATATTTTTAATCAGCTGCCTTTACCAGCGGCTAAATCAACAGGCATTTAATGGTGATCATTTATTTCTTCATTTTATCTCCATACAGTGAAAAGATTCATCAGAAGATTTCCACGTCTCACTGGCTGTGAATCAGATAAGAGCAAGCCAGGCTTTTTTTTTTTGGGGGGGTGTTTCCTGGTCAGTTGGCAATCCCACCAGCCTTACAACATGCCAACAGCTCTCATGTGATAGCAGCTCCTCCTGCCAGTGCCCCACCCCTTCCCTGACTTCTGGAAGTTTTAAAAATATTGTTTTTAGCAAAATATTTATTCCGCTAATAAAGCACAGCCTCCGAAGGTCAAAGCTGAGATTGTTGCAATCAGCTCACTTCTTGGAGCTCCAATGAAAGGGGTGCTGATTACAGGTGCCAATCAAAGTTCTTAGCATCACCCGCCTATTAACAAAAGTGTATAAAAACACTTCTTCCCAGCAGCCAAATTAGGGGAGATTTGAAATTCAGGCCTTTGGCAAGCACAAGGCCAGATAGGAGGGTCAGGAGGACACAGATTTGAAAAAAGAAGGAAGCAAGAGCCTTAGCTGAATCAGAAGACCACCAAGCAGGGCTAATTCTGTTCTGAGAAGCTGATTATAGCAGCAGCTATCCTATCTCAGAGTCTGCAAGTCTGTTCATCTATCCCTGCCCTCTGCCCTGCACAGGAGTCAGTCTTGATTAGCAATCGCCTTTATTGTTTCCTCTAATTCCCAATGTTCAGACTGCACTTTCTGATGCTTACAAAGCCGGTACACTACTTCTTTATTTCATAAAAAATTATATGCCGCTTGTTTGCAAAACAAACATACTCAAAGCGGTTTTCAAAAAAGGTAAAACAAGAAAACCAAGGGGGAAATACTATAGTTTTATTCATACGATAAAGTGAAAAGAGTAAAACCGGTTAAAATACACAACAATTTTCTCAGCATCTGGGCAGGCTTGTCGAAACAAGAATGTTTTTAGCAGGCACCAAAAAGAACACAGTGAAGGAGGCTGCATGGTATCAATAGGCAGCGAGTTCCAAAGTGTAGTTGCTGCTACATTAAACAATGGATTCCTTACAAATGTGGAATGGGTATTATGTGGCACCTGTAGTAGAGCTGATTCCACCAACTGAAGTGGTTGAGTTGGCATATGAGGGGGAAGAAGAAGAAGAAGAAGAAGAAGAAGAAGAAGAAGAAGAAGAAGAAGAGAAGGAGTTTGGATTTGATATCCTACTTTATCACTACCCGAAGGAGTCTCAAAGTGGCTAACATTCTCCTTTCTCTTCCTCCCCCACAACAAACACTCTGTGAGGTGAGTGGGGCTGAGAGACTTCAAAAAGTGTGACTAATCCAAGGTCACCCAGCAGCTGCATGTGGAGGAGTGGAGACATGAACCCGGTTCCCCAGATTACGAGTCTACTACTCTTAACCACTATACTACACTGGGTAAGGCGTACTTGTAGGTAAACTGGTCCCAAGTTGTGACTGGTCCCTTGAACTCGGCTTAGTAGCAAATCAGGCAAGCGGTGCAAATCTCTGAGCGCTGACAAGGCCTCACACCTGTAGCATTCTGCACTAACTGCAGCTTCCGGATCAAGCCCGAGGGAAGCCCCAGAAAACAGTACTATCCATGCACCAGGACGGAGGCAGAAGCGCACGCGCACACACACACTCAAATGAGGGCATTCCCTGGTGGGAAATGGCAAAAGAGAACTGAGCATGATCAGTAGCCTTGGAAGGGAAAACAACAAGAAGAAAAATGGGAGACAAGTAGAATGGAATGGAGTGTCGTAAGTAAATGAGTGGCTCAAACCCTGATTTTATAATGCAACATTTTGCTGCAAGGAGGGATGTCAGATATTCTCAATGGAAATGGGAGTGGAGATTTCTGGCATTCGCCTATTTCTCCCATGTCTAGGGCAGAAATCAATCCGGCGAATATTATCAGTATTTGCTTTCAGGCCAATGCTTTTGGTTTGATGCCTTTTCTCTTCCTGTCTCATTTAGGTTTTAACTGAGATGGCTTGCTTTATTTATTTTATTGTTATACCTCATATTTATACCGATGTGGATATATCCTTTTGGGGATGTAAGGCAGTATAGAAACAGCTTAAACAGACAGACAAACAGGTTGGCGAATTCAGATATGAACTGACTCTACATCTACATCTCCCCCATCAGGAAAATATGCAACATTCCTTCGCTATCCGTGAGCTTCACACTTTGCAAATATTCTCACCCATTTCTCAGCTCCAAAACATAACTATTCTTTTTTAAAAATAATAATAATAATAATTTGAGATAAAATGCATTAGGAAATCCATGTTTAAGTACATATTTAAACATGTGCAGATTAATGCAAAAATGCGCTGAAACAGACCTATGAGTAAATTTGACTGAGTAGCTGATCAGGTCAGTTCCTTCCATGCTAATGCAAAGATAAGGTGTGATCCTTTGGCTTTTCTTAACATTTTACAGTGCAATTCTTGGCTCATAAAATTGTACCATCTAAAAATGCATGTTTTGAGATGATGATACATTTATTTATAACCTACCATTTCCTTACAGGAACTCAAGGAGGCTTACAGATAAAAATAAGAACAGCTAAATTATAGAAAAAAGTAAATAAGATACAATGAAACACTGGCAGAATTGAAACTATATCTATCTATGTATACATAAGAAATCTATTAAAACCGTACAAATAAAACCCTGTGCACAGCAAAGAGAGAATGTTGCATACAAAGAAGGTATTGGACAGAAGGGCAGAAATCCAACAGGTGTCACCATACCCAGCAATGTTTTACCGGTTGAATTTATTCCTGCTACATGGCCCTTAAAGGTTCTGGAGCGGGGCGGCGGCGGCGGCGGGGGGGAGGAGTGTAGCAATGCTATTCCCCAAATGTGACTGCATACAAAAACTTTGTGACAGCGAAGGAGGGGGGAGACCCTCTTTGCCTTCTATTTAACAGCTTCCTCTTTGCTAGGCAGCCAGTTATTGTTAGAAAGCTGGTTATGCAACACTCTACACTGAAAGCTTCTATTTAAAGCTGTTCTTTGGTGACAGCAAGAATGATAGACATTTCAATCCGCTGTGAGAGCAACCCTAACACATCTCTTTCTCATTCATCTCCCTTGCCTGTAATCCGTCGGAGTATTCAAGAACTACCAGCTGTTGTCTCTGGATGGCATACATTCCTCACAGGAGAACCTACAGAATTCACTTACATGCAGTGGAGGCAACCATTCTCTCCATACAATTAGATGATGGATCAGAGGAAAAGGTAGGGGGGGTGTAGGTAGGTAGCAGAGAGCAGGATCAGGATCTGTGTGTTTTAAGAGAGATAGCATAAATCTAGATCAGCAAATTAGCTTGAGTTGGTCCTAGCTGTGGCATCACCTGGAAGGAAAAGGACCTGCTCTGCATTATGGCCCTCCCTGCTGGCTTGCTATTGACACTTGCATCTGTTTCCATTTTCCTTGGTGGGAGATTGAAGATGACTCTGGAGTGTCTCCTGCCTCTAGCAATCTGCATGTGAGTGCATGTCTCTCTGTGTGTGTCTCTCTGTGTGTGCGCGCACACTGAGCGCTGAGGCCGGCTGCCCCTCTGAGGAGAAACCTTTCCCCGGCATTCATTGTTTTAATTAGCTGCGCTTTGCCCTGAATCTCAATGTGAAATTAAACCACGAGTAGAGCCATACTGGGAAGCACAAGCATCCTGGCTCGTTAGGGAAATGTGCAGAGCTGCCTGTGAAATTATTAGGAATGTTATGTGCCCCCTCCTTATTCACCCCACCCCTCCAGCTCAATGCACACATCTTCCCCGATCCTCACACATCTGTCAAGGGGCAGTAAAAGAAAGCAACATTTTACCACAGGGAACATTTTCACCTCGAGGGCCAGATGCCTTCATTGGAAATCTCCTGGGGGCCACAGGCCACTGATGGGTAGTCTCACACTCCACCTCCCTCATCTCATGTCGCAAAGTGTCCAAGCAGAAGGCTAGATCTGAAGAGTACATGTGTGATGGTACAAGGCCTTCCTTATTTCTGAGCCAGGAGAACAGAGGAAAAACTCCAGAGCAGGGCCTTACTGATGCTTCAGGTAAGTGTGAAGCAGCAGGGCCAGGATAAGACCACCCGCCACTTGTCTGGCTGTTGCTAATGCAACACCTCCTTCAGTTCTTCTGAGGCTGAGCTGGACAGCTCCCCTCATGCTTCAGTATTCCTTGCCTAAGCCTGCTGTTCCTGTGCTGGACAGCTCCCAAAACTCATTGGTGGAGTAAAGAATCCAGCCTCACCATTCAGGGTTCATGAGAATAAGGGCTCACACACACTTCCGTTTGGCCCCTGATTTCTAGTCAATGGTCTGCGGGGTTCTTTTTCTTTTCTTTTTTTCTCTCACTGCTTTCCCTGGGAAAACCCCCTGTTTAATGCTGAATTGGAACAAATGTCAATCTGCAGAAAACCCAACAGCAGTAAATAGCAGATTTTCCCAGGGAAAGTGGTGGAACAAAAACCCTCTCACATGGGACAAACAGAATTGTGGATGAGCCCTAAGTCAAGCACATAATTTAAGGAACAAGGTTTTGAACCCACACCTCCCTGTTCCAAATCCAACTAATTATGCCAGAGGTAGTCAATGTAATGCCCTCCAGATCAGAGGTGGCATGTTCCCCCCTACACTGCCCCACCATGCCTTCTTGCTGCCAACCCACCCCACTACTTCCACCACCCCCAGAATGCCCCCAGAATGAGTTCAGCAAGAGGGAGGCATTCTGCAAGGTTTTGATGTCCATCTTCTTTGTCGCAGGGGTGGGGAAGGCGAGTGGCAATCCAACACACTGGAGAGTGACCCTCTTGCTGAACTCGGGGTCAGGGTCATTCTGTACAACCTTGACGTTCATCTTCTCCACTGCAGCGATGAAGAAGTTGAGTGACCACACTGCCCCTTGGCAAAACTCCGTGAGAAGGGGGCATTCTCTGGCATTGAGGGTGGGTGGGACAACCACCTCCTGTGCTTCCACCACCTGAGGTGGCTGCTTCACCCTGCCTCATGGGTGGGCCAGCTCTGCTCCAGATGCTAATGGGCTCCAACTTGCATCAGCCCTGATCACCACTGGACATACTAAAAGGAAACTGATGAGAGTTGTAGTCCTGCAATATCTGGAGCTCCCTATGTCATTTGGTTATGTAATAAAATCAAGAAATATCTCCAACTTTGGGTTTGTGATTCAATATCCGTTCCAAATTCTGCTTATGCTATACACCTCACATCAACAACTTTACTGGTACTCTTTGGGGAACTTCTTATCTGCCAGAGTTAAATATTTTATTTATCATATACTTGCATCCTAGTGTTCCTCGGCGCAAAGCATGGCATATATAGGGACTATTCCAATTCAAAATAATCTTATGAGACATGGACTGAGCAACTAGTGAACTCAACCAAGGGGACCTGGAAGCAAAGCCCAGGCATATTCTACTCTCTAAACCACTGGGGTCACTTGCTGATGTGGAAATGGCTGGTCTGATTCTTGGTTCTCCACAGTGGCACCTCAGTAATGACGGTTATCAATGGCTCCTAACCATGATGCCTAAGCTCTGTCTCCACAGTTGGAGGCATTTATGAGGTGCCAGTTGCTGGAAACCACAGGGGCGGTGAGTGCTCTTGCTTGGGTCCTGCTTGTGGGTTTTCCTGAGGCTTCTGGTTGGCCACTTTGAGAACAGGATTCTGGGCTAGATGGACCATTGGCCTGATCTGACAGGCTCTTCTTAAGTTCTTATGGGAAGCTGTACATCAGGGGTCATCTCATTGTAGCTATATCTGGAGACAATATGGGCCTTACTGGCCTTGTATCCTTTCTATCTCAGACTGGGCTCCACAGTCTGAATAATGCATCATCTATGGTGCTTGCTGTACAGGATGGGAAATCTGTAGCTCTGCAGATGCTGGTGGACTACAAACTCTTATGGGTCCAAGCCAATCACCATGCTGGATAGGGCTGATAGGTGTTGGGAGTCTCATCCAACATCATCCAAAGAGCTCCAAGTCACAGGATGGACCAGGAGGAAAACCACCAGTTTTCTTTCAGCAACACATCCCATGTTATAATGCAGGGGAGAGTGTGGTTCACACATTCAAAGGCAATAGCAGACTGTTTCCGCATCATCTCATAAATGTTTAACTTGAAGCATTTTGTAAAAGAAGAATGTTATTAAGGTGCTTGTCATCTATGGGGGCTGAACGTGGTCGTACGTCAAGACAGTGTCACTGCCTGGTGTCTTTGTGTGTTTGTGTGTCCCTCTCATATCTGTTTGTGGAAAATGAGTTTCTTTTTGCAAGAGGGAGAAGGACAAAATGAAATGCAGACTCCCCGAGGAACACCCGGGTGGCATTTGAGAGATGTTCTCCCAATAGATCGTGCCACTGCAATCTTCTGATGCTGAAATTCAAATAGCTAAGGAAGAAAAAAAAGAATAGAAACCAATAAAAGAGAATGGGTAAGATGAGAAACCATCCCTAGCAGCACTGCTGGCTGCAAAAATACTCATTTGTAAGAGCAAAATCCCTTTTCTGTAATAGCAAATTAATTTTTTATTGCTACGGAAAATGCAGTAATAATATTTATCCTGAAAATTCATGTCAGTTTAGGAAAGGTTTGGGCTTTAGGAGTGGGTGATACCCTCCCCCCTTTAGGTCTTGTTCACAGGGTTGCATATTTTAATTGGCAGATTAATCAACTAGAGGACAATCTAAACCATGTATATATAAGAACATAATAAGAGCTTGGCTGGATCAGGCCAATGCCCCATCTAGTCCAGCATCCTGCTCTCACAGTGGCCAATCAGATGCCAGGAGGGAATCCATAAGCAGGATCCAAGCACATGAGCTCTCTCCACTCCTGTGGTTTCCAGCAACTGGTATACTCAGATGTGTGTTCTATTGAATTCATTGAAGATTACTCCAGCAGATAGACGTGGCTAGAATGCAGCCTAAAGCTTTAGCTGACTGTTTATATGGGGCAGCATTAATTGTGAAAGAAAGGTTTAATGCCTAGGGCTGTGAGACTGGCTGATTTTTTTAGGACTTCTTAATGCTGGTATGTTATTACCAGAGGGAGTTGAAAAGATGGCGTATTCAGATCAGGCACAGGCAAATTCGGCCCTCCAGATGTTTTGGGACTACAACTCCCATCATCCCTAGCCAACAGAACAAGTGGTCAGGGATGTTGGGAGTTGTAGTCTCAAAACATCTGGAGGGCCGAGTTTGCCTATGCCTGATTAAGATGGTGCTTCCAGTTTGCAATGAGTGGCAATGTACAAGTAAATAATCAAAGGCTGCTTTACACTTCTTGCAACATCTCCATATCCTGGTTTTACCAGGGTTCCCAATGGGGCTATGAAGCAGATTTGGCTGAACCAAACTGGGCTGATTCAGGGTTGGGGCTGATTCAAACTGGTTGGGGATCCATGCTTAAGGACATAAGAAGAGCCTTCTGGATCAGGCCAATGGCCCATCTAGTCCAGCATCTTGCTCTTATAGTGGCCAAACAGATATCTTTGAAAAACCTGCAAGGTACTCTCCCTACCAGAAATGCATTGCTGCCTCCTGCTGTGGAAGCAGAGCAGAGCCATTGTTGCTAGTAGCCATCAACAGCCCTTTCCTCCTCCATGAATCTGATTACTACTTTTTTAAAGCCATCTAAGTGGCCATCAGTGTTGCCTGTGGGAGTGAGTTCCGTAGTCTAACCATGTGTTGTGTGAAGAAGTCCCTTCTTCTTGCTTGGGCCAAGTCAGGTTGAGACAGCCTGAGATCACCCCATGGCCTTTGAGTCTGCTTATTTTCCTCTTCCCTCCCTCTCCCTCTTTCCTTGTGTATCATGTTGCTATTCAGTTGTATGGCACGAGTGTAAACCTGCAAACTTTCCTGAAGCACATCGACATATTGCATTGCGTATCAGGCAGCAACGCTTGGCGCATTTTACCAGGAGCAAGCCCTACTGAAGACAGCAGGATTTACTTCTGAGGAAATGGGTTGGGTGACATGTAATCAAGACAATAACATTGCCATGTGACCCATTCCCTCTGTGGCTTGATTCTTGGCTTGTTCCACTCCCCTTTGCCCCTAGTTGAGATGCAGCACCCTGGATTGCCTCCCTCCTGCCAGTTTTTGCATCCTTTACAGTTGCCACCACACGCCATGCTTGCTTAGGGAGTGCGCCAGCTCCGGCAGTCATTAGGAGCTGTCTGAGTCCTGCAGCCAGCTGTGCGCATTGCTGCCGACAAGACTTAATCAGACAGTGTATCAAATGCAAGCGGAGCGGAGGAGGTAAGTGAGGATGTCATCAATACCCTCTCCTGCCTTGTACCTCTTTCATGGTTTGTTATTTGGTCGGCTTTCCCAAAGGAAACCAGGCTTGATCTCCCCTCCGTTGCTTCCCAAGGAACCACAGGTATCCAAGCAGAGATTCTCCTCCCGTGAATATGGGTTTTCCCCCTCTAAATCTCCACCTTTCAGATGACTATAAACTTCCTTCCTGCCCATAGAACATGCCGACTGATTGACTGATTAATTGCTTGGTTATTTATTTCTTTATTACCCTTCCATCACCTGGAGATCATGGGATCTATTGTAGCATTAATACACAACACTAAAAACAGGGTTGTTGTTGCTGCTGCTTTTTTAAAAAAAAACACACCTTGCAATCGTGCAAATAAAGTGGGTCCTAAAGGCACCACAGAGCCTAGGACTTGCCGATCAAAAGGTCAGCGGTTCGAATCCCAGCAACAGGGTGAGCTCCCGTTGCTCGGTCCCTGCTCCTGCCAACCTAGCAGTTCAAAAGCACGCCAAAGTGCAAGTAGATAAATAGGTACCGCTCCGGCGAGAAGGTAAACGGTGTTTCCGTGCGCTGCTCTGGTTCACCAGAAGTGGCTTAGTCATGCTGGCCACATGACCTGGAAGCTGTATACCGGCTCCCTTGGGCAATAAAGCGAGATGAGTGCTGCAACCCCAGAGTCGGTCACAACTGGACCTAATGGTCAGGGGTCCCTTTACCTTAAAGGCATACACCTCAAGTGTCAAAAGCCACCGCAAAGAGTTGTATCTTCAGCATGCCCCAGAAGTTGTACAATGAAGGTGCTGTGCCTGATGCACCTAACTGGGGAGGGGGGTGGGTTCCATAGCTTAGGGGCCACCACAGAGAAGACCATCTCCTGGGCTGACTATCGCTGAATGTTTGAGGGCAGAGAAACCAAGAGGGCCCCCTCTGCCAATCTTGGGAGGGGCTGTAAGGCAGGAGGTGGTGGTCTTTTGAGGGGCCTGAGTCATTTAGGGTTTAAGCAACTTGAACTGGGCCCAGAAATCAACTGGCAATCAGTGCAGCTGTTTTAAAACAGGCGTTATATGAGGTCCAAATGAAACCCCAGACAGTAATCTAGCTGCTGCATTTTAGACCAAGTCAAGTTTTTTGAGTTAGCACCATTCAGAAACACACACACATGTGTGTATGTGCATTTGTGCACGCACACACATTCTGCAAGCAAAATTGTCCTGAGCATAATTGCTTCTGGATGCAGCTCTGTACTGATGTAAACCAGTGTTACGAAATTACCTTGCTGGTGGATGATACCCCCCCCCCCCACCCTTCTATCTCTCTCTCTCTCTCTTTCTGTGTAACGGGCAGAGAAAGGAGAGAGAGAAATCCCTACCTAGTATAATGGAGAAAACAAATTCCCTCTAGATGGAATTGAGGGCTATTGCTGTCACTGCAGTAAAGCAAATTGCGGTCTCATTACTCTCTGCTCCTGGGCCTGGGCTGGGGTTACCAAGTGACAGGGAGGCGGGTGGACTAGCATGACCTGTTCTTGTGCCTTTTAACAGCTGCTTTCAGAAATCACTGGGTGAAGGTTTGCATTGCATGGAGGCTCTCTGTTAGCCTTTGCAGATCAAGGTCCCATTACAGACACAAGAGCAAGAGCTGGAAAAAGGATTTGGCAACAAAATGCATATGTGTTTTGGAGTCCTCAAGCCATTCCTAATTTTGGCTCCAGGCAAGGTGGTGGAAACCTTTGCATAGGGGTTAAATGTCCCACACTGTCAACTCCCCCTGGTGTGTATGCAGCTTAAGTGAACTGAAACCCTGTTGATGTGAAGAGTTGGGAAGGGGGAGAGCTGTGAAGGACATGGGAGGGGGGCAACTTCATAGTTCTCTGAGGTGGTAATGAGAACACATCCCAGCAGTGACACTTCAGGATTTTAGACAGAGGATGTCCCCGGAAGTAACTGGAAATTCCAGAGATCCAAGGCCAGTCCACCAGGAGGCAAGTTGAGGCAAGCGCCTCAGGCAACACAATCCCCAGGGACAGCACATCCTGATGTAGATCTTTACTCCCACCCCCGTTCCTGGTGTAGATCTTCACTCACCCCTTCTTCCCTGGTGAGGAGGGGGGTAACCTTTTTTGTGGTTTGCCTCAGGCGGCAAAATGTCTTGCACCAGCCCTGCAGAGGTTGAAGCTGGGTCCCTCTGTATGCAAAACAGCTGCTCTAGCCCTGGGCTCTAAATCCCTCCCACATTAGAAGTCAGAGACATAAAAACTGCAGGATGAGCCAGATAAACTACCACATTAATAAAAAAGCACACATTAATAAAAGTAGAGGCTTAGATTCCAATAAATAAGCAATGGCAGGAAAACATTGTTAAGGCAGCTCAATCACTCGAAACAGCAGGGAGAAAAGCAATAACTTTTTTTTAAGGGAAAAAGAAAACCTCCCCGAAACCTTTATCTCGAAGCAGAGACAAACCAAAACAGTCCCATCCTGTAAAGCTGAGACAAATCATTATGTTTAAATCCAAACAATGCTGCCCCTCTTTTGCTGTGATTTAATTCCCAAGACTGCGTCCCCTGGCAGTCTCACGAAGTCGGTCATGTGACTCAGACAAGGAGTGACAAGATGTAGAATAAAATGTTTATTACTGTTTCAGATCGTGTCCCCTGGCTACCAAGAAACAGCCGTCTGTCTCCCAGTAATAAGCAAGGCATTTCTGAAGGAATGTTGGGGGGTCATTTCGAAGTACCTTGCTGCGAGAGAGGCAGGACCTGACGTGTGTGGAAAGGATCCCGGGTTCGAATCTTGACAACGCAAGTGTGTGTGAATATAGATATATTGAAGGTTTGCTGTTATTATTTTTTTTAAAAAATGTATACCGCTAAACTGTAAATAAAGCCTCACTGCAGTTTCCAATACATACATACAGATAGAAAGAGAAAGAGAAAGAGAAAGAGAGAGAGAGAGAGAGAGAGAGAGAGAGAGAGATCTATAAAAGTCAAGGCTAAAAATAAGTTGTGTAAAATAATATATTGTTGCTTTTTCTAGTCAGAGTAGACTTGCCTGAACAAAAAAAGTTTTAAGGAGCTGCTGAGAAGGTACAAAGGTACCTACCTACATGATATCAACAGGCAGGGAGTTCCAGAGATTAAGAGCTGCCACTCTAAATGTTCTTATGGACCTTATTCAACAAAATTCTTCTTACAGTCTCATGATCATGGTAGCTATTTTCTGAGCCCATTGCAATTTCCACACACTCTCCAAAACGTAGCCTATGGAGACCTCGTTGCAGGCAGAAGATATGAAAAGACCTGACCTAGTTGATCAACCCTTCTCTGGGAAGCATGTGGCACTATAGGTCAGTGTGTCTGGCTGTTAACCAGGAGGTTGGTGGTTTGAGCCCACCCAGGAATGGTTGCAGGCAGGAACGTCTTCCCATCAGATGTCAAAGAGATAAACAACTACCTGACATTTAGAAGACATCTGAAGGCAGCCCTGTTCAGGGAAGTTTTTAATGTGTGACATTTTAATGTATTTTTAATCTTTCTTGGAAACCCAGCCAGATGGGTAGGGTACAAATAATAAATATATTAGTATTAGTATTAGTATTATTCCTGCATTTGCAGGGGGTTGGACTAGATGACCCTTGAGATCCCTCCCAACTCTACAATTCTATGCTTTTATAAAGGGAGGAGATGGCAGGGAAGTTTTTGGTTTTGGTTTTTGACAGAACACACTATTTGGAAATTTGAGCTATTTAGAATTTAAACTTGGAGTGACTGACAAAAATAAAAAGCAGTCTCGTTTATTTTTATTTTATTTATTTTATTTTTGGCATGGTTTGAGATCTTTTCTTCCCCCTCGCCTGCACTTTTGTATCAATAGGGCCCTTTTGTCTCGAGAAGCTATTTTTGAGACTGAAATATCTGCAAATTACTTCCCAAACCTCTATGTGAGCGGATCACACAGAGAAAATAAGCTGTGCAGGAATGTGGTAAATTGTTTCTTTCTCACGAGGCAAAGTAGACCACAGAAAAGTGCTACAGATGAGTCATTAGGAATATATATATATATTCCACACACACACACAATGGAATTTATCCCCAGTGCCTTCTACCCTATCAAAAGCAGTATTCAGAATAATGGTTTGCACAATCCACTAAGGAAGATAATAATACAATCAAATTCTGAGAGTTTGAACAAGTACTAGGTACAAATACTATATAATATTCTAAAGCATACCTGTAGATTTGTCTCTTTTAGCTTAATTCTTCATAGACAACTTTATACACTTCTATTTATTCCAAATCCAATTAATACTATTTGGCTTAATGAATTCTACAAAACTGATGAACTTGATCCACTGATACCATCTTTTCAAAGCCCGAGTCATTTGCACTTCCAGCGCCCCCTGCTGTCCCCTTGCATCTTAGCACCCCCTAGGTAACTCCAACAGCTTCCAGGGAGTGCTATTCAACCAGTTGAGAACCGCTCTTTTAAACAGCTCCCTGGCACAGGATCCTAGCACAGACTTGCAGCAGAGTCTCTCCTTGGTCCAAGACACACATGAAGGGATTTGGAGAAACCAATGGCAATAGGGAGTGATTCAGGGAAGATAAGGTTATCAACAGCTACTAGTCATGATGCCTATAATCAAGGGTGTGGATAGGCCCAAAGATTCTCCTTTAATCACTATCTGTGTGTTTTTAAAAGTTTCAATCTGTTTCAGAAATCAGGGGTTTATTTGTGGGGGCAGGGGTTAAAAGAGGTTCACTTTCTTCATGAATCTGTAGGGGGTGGTTATAGTATGCTTTTCTTACCTTGAAATAATTAAGAGGTGGCTGAATTGTGTGTATTCCTGTGTGTACACTTTAAAAAATAATAACGGCAGCCTCACACTGTCCTTTCCTTTTCCTTGGTTGTTTGGGTATCAATGGCCCCATGAAAGGTCTTCTCCCATACAAGACCTTCTGATGTGTTCCTACTCCAAGTTGCATCTCATATGGAGAGAAGATTTCTCTCTCTTTGGAGCGGAGCCTTCTCATCAGCAGCTCCAATTCCCTGGGGAACTCTTCCAAGGAAAATCTCCACAGCCCTCTTCTTTCAAAAAGACATCAAAACTCTCTTCTTAAAAAACATGCTTTTGCTAACTGTTGGCTAAAATTTGTTAACTGCTGATCCTCGTGCCTTGCCTATTGCTCTCTCTCTGCGATTTGGACTTGCACAGGGAGCAAACTGTGAGTGCTGGTCTCCACTGATCTCGCATGAACTGCAACACACATCACAAGGAAGCTGCCTTAATTAGAGCCAAAGCATCGGTCCACCTAGCTCAATAACGTCTACGTGGGCAGCTCTCTAGGATTTCAGAGAGGAGTGTTATCCCCAGCTCTACGTATGTGGAGATACCAGGGAGATACCTGATGCAGGACTGATGCTCTAAGACTGAGCTATGGTGCATCCCAAAAGACACGCACGCACGCACGCACACATCCTGCACGAGGGTCTACAACTGTGTTTTGTTACCAGAAGAGAGAGAGAGAGAGCACTTTTATACCCCAACAAAGGGAGCAATTTTACTCAATAGCCATTCATCCTTCTCTCACATCCGGCCTGCTGCTTTCTTGTAAACAGTACATTTCCAGCACCTAAAATGCCTTGTTTACCTACATCAAGCCATTACTAGCCTGCATGTGCTAGGCTATGCGCCTGTGTTGCTTTTGTTACGGAGGGAAGAAGGGAAGAAGGGAGGGGGAAATCTATTTCCAGCATGCCAGGTAATGATTCATCCGCCCTCCCTTTGCACACAATGCTCTGTGGCAAAAGCTGAGGCAAATTGTTAAGTGCTCCCTAATGTGCGGTAATTGATTTCCGTGTGTGTGGTAATGGATTTGGTCACATTGTGCAGCAATGGATTTGACATGGGCACTGGCTGATATTATTAACATGGTTAAATTATTAGTCTAGTATGCGAGAACGAGCCAGTTTGTCGCAAGAGCCTCTGCAACCTGCCCTGGCTGACCAGTCTGAGGTAGAAAAGGGGAAAGTGGTGTTTGCAGGACCAGTCTAAAACCCTAAATAATAGGCTTGTTTTTAATCAAGGGGATGGTATAGCAGTTAAAAATAACTTCTCTGGGCACAGGTAAAAATGAAATTAGAATTTCACAACAGCTGCCACTTGGCATTTCCCACAATGCAAAATATCAATGGCCCATTTCCCCATAATGCAACCAAACTCGGCTCAGCAGGGTTACTGTGATGCAGTAGTGTGATGCGTGAATGGGAGCCACTGAAGGCTACAGGAATGTGGATGATGGAATCCTACAATAAAGTCAGCGGTGTGCACTAAGGGCCAAGGTAGATGTGTGACACAGAGCTCTCATTGCACTGTGATGTCATTGCATTGCATGTCTGCCTGCTAATGATGTCAGATGAGGCCAGGAAACACAAAACACAGAGGTCTTTGTCTGAGAAGTTGAGAGAGAGAGAATAAAGAGGCCCAGACTACCAGCAGCTCCTACCCTGTGATAAAGTCATGATAGTCCTTTGGTTGCATGTTGAATATGTTCCAATATAAAGTATCCCAAGAGAATTATAGAGCTGTAGAACTGGAAAGGACCCCAAGGGTCAAAAGCCCTGCAATGCAGGAATCACAGCTAAAAAAATTCTGACAGAAGGCCACTGAGAACCTACTTAAGAGCTTCCAGTGAAGGAGAACCCACCATCTTCTGGGGTAGTTCCCCCCCACACCTGTTGAATTGCTAGTACTGCTTAGAAGTGCTTTTCAAGCAAGTGTAGAACCCCCCTTCAGACCTTCATGCTAAGTGACGAAGGCATTCCCTGCAATGTTGGGGGTGGCCCTTTGTCCCTCATGACACACTTTTGACCTAATGTCTCCAGCTGAAGTCTTCAAAAGAGCTTCCATCTTCCACAATTTCTTCCTTTCAAGTAAAAAATGAAGGCAAAGGTTTTTTTTAAAAGGTCCGTCTCCCCCAAATGATGAGTTGATGATTTGCCTTTTAACTGATTAACGAATTGCTTGGAATTTAAACCAATGTGCACGTTATGAAATCCCAGTACTGTGGCATCTGAATATAGACTGCATTTTTAATCAAGGCATATATTGGCTTATATCTTGATCAGGTTCCTAAATTAAATGGGCTTAGATTTTCAAAAGTTTCATGCCAGGCAGACCAACTGCTTAAGAAAACACTGACAGTGTTTTCCTTCTAGACAAAGGGGCCCCCCCTTTGATTTATAGCAGAAAACAATTCTCAAAGTCGTAAAAGCTGGAATTACAGACTGAGAGTGAGGACACTGACCCTACATGTTACAGAAGATAAAAAGGGCAGAGACCAAACATAATAAAACCGTTAAACTTGAGCCACAGGACAAAAGGCCAAGAGCACATGGAAATGAGGCTGTAAACTGTTTCTTCCTTTTTACTTTGAGGAAGTTTATCCTTTTAAAAGGCTACCTATGTTATGTATTAAATATATTGTCTTAAATGTAATTATGCAAAGGATTTAAGAAATGCTAGATTTCATATAGTTGTATTTAGCCCCCCTTGTCAGACAAGAGACGCCAAACGAGCCCTCATGACAAATGGCTGTCAGACCTTTGTTTAAAGACCTCCAAAAGGAGATATTTCATTGATGATGCATGAGAATATGAACCCAAGGTCTCTGACATCTGTTCAAGATAAAATTTTAAAATTATTAACCATCTGTTTTGGAGGGCAAGGAAGACAAGAGGTGAGCTGGTAATTAAGATAGATGTAACAATATATAGCTCTTTGTGTTCCATATAAGGACAGAAGGATATGGGTGTATCTCTTAAAATTAATTATAGCAATCAGCCAATAGGAAATCCAACCAGGCTGATTGAACAGAGGCAGCCACAGGAGGAGCAAAGGGGGCTGGATTAAGGGAATATAAGTGCTGGCCATAATGGCAGGAGGCAGGCCAGAGCTTGGTAACCATATACCACTGTGCCTCTTATTTATTTGTCTGACAAATAAATTATTATTTTAATTTCTCTGTTGCTGCGTTGAATATTTCATTCCAGCTAAGCGTTAACCACAAGCAGGGTGCTACATTTTATGGTGCCTGCGACTCGGATAAGTGGTCTGCTGGAACGCAGCCCCTTCGCCTTACTGGACGGGGTACAAGAGAGAAGACAACTGGTTGCCTACCCAGCGCGCACTGGAAAATTTTTTTCCAGGGGAACGCAGCAGTCTCGTCTGTCTGATACCCTGCCCACTGACGGCGACGGACCGGGGGGGAACCAGAGAAATAAACAGGGAACCAGCTAAGGGTAAGTGCACTAAGGGGTTTTGGCCCTCCAATTAATTGGGAGGAAGAGAAGTCCTGATCAAACTTCTGCGTCTCAGTAAAGGGGAACTGAGTACGCTAGGTGGCTGGGTACATCAGATGGTGATCTGGTGTAGGGAAAAGGGAAGATTGGGAGGTAGAGTATGGTTGAAGTATCTGGCGCATTGCATGTGTGAGAAAGTACAATGTGTAGCTGACCTAAGTGTGGAGTGAGTACTACTTCGTTTCCCAGTAAGGTGTGTGTGTGAGTGACTGAGTGGATACTTCACAGGGCCATACAATGGGAGTTGGGGGTTCAAAGGGGGGAAATACACCTTTTGAATGTATGTTAAATAATTTTAAGAAAGCCTTCTCAGGGGCATATGGAGTCAAAATGACGCCAGAACGCCTGAGAACGTTATGTGAACTAGAATGGCCAAAACAAAATACTGGATGGCCATCTCAAGGAACCTTTGATATAAATTTAGTAAGCAAACTTTGGCATAACATCGCCAAAGAAACTGGAGGGTGCCCAGAACAATTTTCATATATAGATTCCTGGCTGAGCACATTAAATAAAAAACCTCCATGGATAAGGGAATGCAAAGTCCAACGATGCAAATTATTGGCTGTAAAAGCCGAAGCTAGGAAAGGAATCTTGCCAAATAAACTCAAACCCATTTTTGAGGGACCAGAGGAAGAGGTGCTTCTATCTCCACCCTATGCTCCACACCGAAGGGAGCCTAATTCAAACCCTCCACCAGTTGTAACCCCAAGGCAAGAAAGTGGAATGAATAATGGGGGGTGGAGTCACAGAACTTGATTCCTTGATAGATTATGATAAATATCTTCAGGAGGCATTGGAGTCCTATAATGAAGCCCAAGCAGAAGTGGTTATTCCACCTGTGAGTCCCAGTAGAACTCCATCTACAGTCTCCTTTAGTGGAACAACTAATTGCCCACCCCAAACCCCTGTACATCCAAGTCCTAGAGAATTATTACAGAAGTTACAGGGAGACCTTAATCGGTCAGCAAGCAATACAGTCAGGCGTATAAAGCTGCTAAAAGAACGCCTTGGGACAAATACCATCCCCTATGATTTGAGGCCCCTAGAGCAAAGCAAAGAGAAAGGTCACGTAGTAGCCCCTCTTAGAAGAGTATTTGATGCACTTGAGGAGCCTGTGCTGGTTAATGGGCAACTCGGAACACGGCCACCTTGAACTTCGATCCTCCAGTACATTCCATTCACAACTACGGATCTGATGAATTGGAAAACACCCTATCTTTCGCAGAAAAACCTCAGGCTATGATGGACTCGGTGACTTCAATAGTAGATACTCATAGTCCTACTTGGACAGATTGTCGCCAGCTCCTGAATACTCTCTTCACCACTGAGGAAAGGAGAGACATAATTGAAAAGGCACAGATATATTTGCGTGAGCAGGCCAGAGTGGGAAATATTTATAATATTGACCGTCATCTCCAGGACAACTTTCCCTTGGAAGATCCTAATTGGGATCCAAACAATGCAATTCACCTGGCCAGGCTTACCACGTACCGCCAGACGCTTGCGCAAGGTATCTGCAGGGCATGCCAGAAGCCCACTAATATGTCTAAAGTCTCAGGAGGGTAGACGTGTTACCCATAACACTGTTTCGTGTTTGGTGCACACCCACAAAAAGACTTAAGTTGTCACCTTTTGAGCTCCTGTATGGGAGGCCGCCCTCCTTTGTTCAGGATATTCCAACTGACCTCAAACAAATAGGAGACCATGCGACACAGGGACAAGTGCAATCTCTCTCCCGTGTTTTTGTCTCTCTCCCGTGTTTGTTTGTTTGTTTTTTATCTTAACAGGTGGGCCCTCGAGCGCACGCCGTGCAGCATTGCCATGCCGATTCATCAGGTCCAGGCTGGCATAGCATATGGGTGAAAGAGTGGAAACGAGATCCACTTGCACCTAAGTGGCGTGGACCTTACACCGTCTTGCTCTCTACTCCAACAGCGGTGAAGGTAGCTGAGGTGACCCCCCTGGATTCATCACTCCCGTTTGAAGAAGTCCGAAGGCAGTTGGACATGCAAAGGTGACCCCTCTAATCCTTTAAAACTGACTTTCTCCAAAAAAAACCCCTGTATCTAGCCCTACGGGGAACGGACTAGGTCACGGGCAACATTAGACGACCGGCCTGCTGCAGCCACAACACTGGAAGCTGGCTGACCTGCGCACGCCTGAAGCTTGAGGAGCGCCTGAACCAGCGACTGTGAGCGGAAAGATTCTCTTATACAATTGATTGACTGCCCCCTTGTGGAACAATTATCAGAGATATTACACATTGGGGATCCTTGGGATATATGTTTTGGTCTTGGTGGTTCCCCATTTCTGTCACTGGGGAATTATATTGGGACTAATATTTATTTGCTATCACAATAAGGTAATCTTTTGTGAAAGGAATGCATATGCTAGACATCAACATGATTTTATTATTAATCCTGATCCCTTGGAAAGGGGAAGGGTCCTTGAATCTGACCAAATTGACTAAATATGGATTCCGCCATGACCACAATATGTGGGTAGGTTTAGCTGAAATGGTAGCCAATGTTGCAAATAGGACCAATTGCCTTGTTTGCTCTCTTGAGCCAGATGATTCAGAGGGAGGTATGCCCTTATTACCGATACCATTAGATGCCATTGGTATGGTAAGCGAAATACCACACCAAACAGAAATACAGAATTTCCCCGGATGGAACTCAACTAAACCAATACGAGTTATACCTGTACAAGGGGAATTCTGTGTACATAAATCATCAGATGCAGCTGATTCTACCATGATAGGCTCTTCTCATTGTCACTATACTTGGGATAATATTAAGAATACCTGGGCAAACGGTACTACCTATCGAACTCGGAATGCCTTGCCCTGTGCACCTCCTTTTATTCATGCATGGAAAGTGGTATGGAACATAACTGTGACAGAAAAAGGCAATCTAACATACTGCACTGTGAACACTATACCCCTTGTGATACTTTGCCTTGTGCACTCCACATACCAAAACCCTCAGACCCGATGGTTGTGGTGGATATGTGGAGAATGGGCATACAAGAAACTCCCTTCCAAATGGAGTGGGACTTGTTTCCTGGGATGGGTGTTACCACCAATGTGGATTATGCCCACTAGTTCAGCTAAGCGAACGTGAAGAAACGCTGATATTTCTCATATAGCAGGAGGAAGTACCCAAAGTTGGAGCGGTACTGATGATTGGCCACCAGAGCGCATTATAGCCTATTATGATCCTGCCTCCTGGAATCCTGGTGAGCTCATACAAGGGGCACGGGATCCTATTTATAATCTAAAGAGAATAATTCGATTGCAAGCAGTAGTGGAACTTGTAACCAATGTAACGGCCCAGAGTTTGAGACTTATTGCATAACAGCTGGATGAAAGTAGAGCCGCCTTTTTGCAGCTGTAAATGGGAATGGATTATGTACTTGCCAAGCAGGGAGGCCTATGTGGAGTCTTGAACTTGACAGGGAATGCCTGTTGCTTTAACATTTCTGATAATGGTGAGGCAATCCGTGTGTTGGCCACAAAGAAGGAGAGTATAGCACATGTCCCAGTACAAACATGGGAAGGATGGGATATGGGATGGCTCACCAATTGGTTACCTAAAAGGGATACTATTGTCTTGCTTGTTTTTCTTGACAGTAGTAGTGATGGTTTTATGTATGATGCCATGTATCATTTCATGTTTTAGAAGTACAATTAGCAAGATGATTTCGAATGAAACTCTACCTCATATCATGGCCCTATACAGAGCTTTAACTCAGGAATATGATGAAGATCAAGCTATCAAGGACGCTTGGTGGCAAGGTCCTTGAGCTTGAAAGGGGGGGATGTGGCATCTGAATATAGACTGCATTTTTAATCAAGGCATATATTGGCTTATATCTTGATCAGGTTCCTAAATTAAATGGGCTTAGATTTTCAAAAGTTTCATGCCAGGCAGACCAACTGCTTAAGAAAACACTGACAGTGTTTTCCTTCTAGACAAAGGGGCCCCCCCTTTGATTTATAGCAGAAAACAATTCTCAAAGTCGTAAAAGCTGGAATTACAGACTGAGAGTGAGGACACTGACCCTACATGTTACAGAAGATAAAAAGGGCAGAGACCAAACATAATAAAACCGTTAAACTTGAGCCACAGGACAAAAGGCCAAGAGCACATGGAAATGAGGCTGTAAACTGTTTCTTCCTTTTTACTTTGAGGAAGTTTATCCTTTTAAAAGGCTACCTATGTTATGTATTAAATATATTGTCTTAAATGTAATTATGCAAAGGATTTAAGAAATGCTAGATTTCATATAGTTGTATTTAGCCCCCCTTGTCAGACAAGAGACGCCAAACGAGCCCTCATGACAAATGGCTGTCAGACCTTTGTTTAAAGACCTCCAAAAGGAGATATTTCATTGATGATGCATGAGAATATGAACCCAAGGTCTCTGACATCTGTTCAAGATAAAATTTTAAAATTATTAACCATCTGTTTTGGAGGGCAAGGAAGACAAGAGGTGAGCTGGTAATTAAGATAGATGTAACAATATATAGCTCTTTGTGTTCCATATAAGGACAGAAGGATATGGGTGTATCTCTTAAAATTAATTATAGCAATCAGCCAATAGGAAATCCAACCAGGCTGATTGAACAGAGGCAGCCACAGGAGGAGCAAAGGGGGCTGGATTAAGGGAATATAAGTGCTGGCCATAATGGCAGGAGGCAGGCCAGAGCTTGGTAACCATATACCACTGTGCCTCTTATTTATTTGTCTGACAAATAAATTATTATTTTAATTTCTCTGTTGCTGTGTTGAATATTTCATTCCAGCTAAGCGTTAACCACAAGCAGGGTGCTACAGTACCATTTCTCTTTTTCAGACACTGAAGAAAGTGTGAAATAATTGGCCGTTTCATAATCAAAGGCTATCGCTTTGCCGTAGAAGGAACTGACAACTTTGATATTTTCTTTTCTGTTATGAACATGTGGATTCTTACCCAAGTTTGCAAAGATACATTGAGACACGTTGACATATGACATAAATGTTAATGTTGGTAAAATATAATAACTAGACAAATAGTTGCCAAAATCAGTAGGGAATGGGGAGAGGGCAGATGACGATCCCAAAATGTGGGCTTTCCAGATACATGGAAAAGCATACAAAATGTGTATTTGGGAATTGTGGGGGATGCATGCAGAATAGTATTTTAAGGGAAGGGAAATTAAACATGTATAAAATTAAAATGCAAAGTGTGTGTGTGTAGGAAAATAGACAGAACAGGCTTATAATTCAGTGCAGGTGAAACCCATCCTTTGCCAGCAGAAAAGGGTTGGGTCAGTAGCTCCTGGGGACAAACACCAGATGGATGAGTCCATGACATTGTTTTCCCCTTCTTCCCTTAGAGAGCAGGGAAGGGCAACTTGTGGCCTTCTGAAGCCAAGTTTGCTGTTCTGGTCAGGATGCAACATAAAACAGCCAAGCTGCACACGGCTTGCTCCCTGCATTGTAAATATTAGCAGGGCAAGTCTATTACCTCCTTCACTGCAGGGCAATGCCAAAGCCCGGCAGCCCTTTCCATCAAAGGTGGACTTCCTGCCAGGGCGAATGTTTTCTCCTTGGGTACTTACAAGCATTGCAGTGGTGTTAAAAATCTATTTTCACTCTATCTGCGCTTGACTGGCTACCTTCTGTCAGAGAGCGAATTGTGTTCTTGTCTATCAGGCTGAATGACTGCAATGAGAAAATTGCCTCGAGCAACAGGGTTTGCGAAGGGGGTGCTCTCCCTGAAAACAGCACTCTAATTAAGTAATTGGAAAGGATGTGCATTTAATTCATTGGGCAGTGGGGAGAGTCACCAGTTGCCTCACCTTCCTCGTCCCTCCTTCTTCAAAAACAAGAGAGAGAGAGAAGAGTTCCACTGACAATAAATGCTAGGGGTGCATTTCCTTGAATTAGCACTAATTGGAAATCTGGAAAGAGAATGAGCCTTAAATCAGCCCAAGGGCCATATTCCCTCTTAGACAGCCATCAGAGGGCCACATGTCAGTTGTTAAACTACTCTGGCCCAGACTAAAGATGCTTCAAGAATGTGTCTTTGGGAATTCCATTACAGACTGACCTGAGCTGCATGTCTAGGGCAATGAGAGAACAGGGCCTTTCCTGTCACTGCTCCTTATCTATGGAATGTTCTCCCCAGAGTAGCCTGCCCGGCACCAACCTTCTCATTATTTCAGTGCCAAAGACACTTCTGTTTTCCCTAGTTTTTTGGCAGCACCAAATATTCATTGCCATTAGTTTTTAATAATGCTTGCGTGATTTTATTAGTGTATGTGTGTATATTAAAAAGTTGTTTTCAGATCACTTTGGGAATCTTTTTAGTGGGAAGTGATGCAGAATTTTAATAAACCTAATGCTAAACTTAATGTGCAGATCAAAACTTAGTTGTTCAGTGGCTATCACACAGCCTGAATATTTTAATGCAGTACTTTTTTTTAAAGTAGCAAAATGCATTTGAAAATGTGTCTTTTGAAATAAAAAATGCTTAGAAGGGTTTGTTTGGGGAGAATATACACTTAAGAACTCATATTGAAATACTATTTAGATGCAAATTTTCAGATTTACCTGGGAATGTGACAGAATGGACTTGTGGGTGGACGCATACAAAAGAGACACGGCCTTGGAAATAGATTTATTTCTCCATCCCTAGCTCAGACTGGGAAGCAGGTTCTGAGATCAGGGCTTCATAGAGCTTGGTGGATCATGACTGGCCATTGGCTGATCATCCTCATGCAGTCTGGAACTGCAGCCTAGATTCTGTCCTTGGGCTGCAGAACTCGGTCTATCAGACTTGTAATCTGGCAGTATTTTTTTGTTATTATTACCTACTCTAGAAAGCCTTTTTATACACATACACACTCCCTCACTGCTGTCTTACACCCAAGTTAGACAGGCTATAAGCATCTCGCCTTAGGCCAGTGATTGCCAAACTAGGCCCTCCAGCTGTTTTGGGACTACAACTCCCATCATCCCTAGCTAATAGGACCAGTGGTCAGGGATGGTGGGAATTATAGTCCCAAAACAGCTGGAGGGCCAAGTTTGGCCATCACTGCCTTAGGCTCACACATTGCACTCATCGTATAAGTTTCTCTACACATGAACAAGTGTTTGTGCAGAAGAGTGTACACACGTCTTTATTTTTACAGCTCACCTATCATTCAGACTGTTCAGAAACTGTACACTTGTGGCGTGGTGTAGTGATTCGTGTGTCAGACTAGGATCTGGGAGACCAGGGTTCAAATCTCCACTCTGCCAGGAAGCTCACTGGGTGACCTTGGGCCAGTCGCAGTCTCTCTCAGCCTAACCTGCCTCACAGAGTTTTTGAGTGGATTAAATGAGGAGGGAAAGAGAAAAATGAGATATAAATGCAACAAAGAAACAGACGTTAGTGGTGAATAACTGTATGAGTGTGCAGCTCAAGTCTTTTCATGCACAGGTTACACAGATTGTACACTCATTAGATGTGACGTCTCTCTGACGTCAAGAGGAGGTTCCTACACCACCCTAGACATGCACGCTTCAGTTGTCCATAAGGCACAGATTATTAAAGGGGGGGATCTGTTGGTGTGTCCTTTGAATCTTGAAAAAGTGACAAACCATTAACTGTTTTCATGGCAAGCTGATGTAGTCCACAGCATGGGGTGGATTTAACAGAAATGCTTTAAAAAATCTGCGCATGGAAAAAGTGGTGGTGGTAGGGGAATGTAAGAAGAGACAGTGGCCTATCTAATCCAACATCCTTTTCTCAGTGGCCAACCAGATGCCAGTGGAAAGCCTGCAAGCAGGACCGTAGCATAAGAGCACACACTCCCCACTTGTGATTCCTAGCAGACAGCATTCAGGAACACATTGCTTCTGACAGCGGAGGGAAATCATACCCACTGTGGCTAGTAGCCTTATCACAGGGATGCAGGTGGCACTGTGGTCTAAACCACTTAACCTCTTGGCTCAGATCAGAAGGTTCGCGGTTCAAATCCCCGTGATGGGGTGAGCTCCCAGTGCTCTGTCCCAGCCAGCCTTGTCTTTAGCATATGTGCCGCCAGGGTGCAAAGATCCGCCCAGCGCCCCCAAATTTAGTTTAGCCCCCAAATTAACTTTTATTATGCTTATGTCAAACACCACACTTATGTCTTATCTCTTGTTTACGAAAGAAAAGGGAGGGAAAAGAAACAAACTTTTTTATTTGCTCATTTATTTACAATACAGTGGTACCTCGGGTTACATACGCTTCAGGTTACATACATTTCAGGTTACAGATTCCGCTAACCCAGAAATAGTACCTCGGGTTAAGAACTTTGCTTCAGGTTGAGAACAGAAATCGTGCTCCGGCGGCGCAGCGGCAGCAGGAGGCACCATTAGCTAAAGTGGTGCTTCAGGTTAAGAAAAGTTTCAGGTTAAGTACGAACCTCTGGAATGAATTAAATACTTAACCCGAGGTACCACTGTACACTTATACTTAAGTATACAACACCACCACACTTAAACTTATAAGTATTGTTTAGGCACCTACTTAGGAGAAACATCAGTTGTGTCAAAGGTGCCGCTGACCTCGTTGCTGCATAGCAGCTCAATACAATACATAACATAATATATTGACAGAAGAGTTAATTTTGCGTGCACAGCGCCATTGAGAATGACAAGCGCTGTTGTTGAGTCTAACAAGCGCTGCCGCAGATGCGTACACAAAGTTGAAAGTCCTTTAGTGAAACAGAAGGTATACATTTCGGTAATACCTACCAGTAGGTATATATGTCTTTTGTTTTTCTAGCTTGATCAAAATTATTTATTATTTCATAACAGGTAGATAGTTAAGAGCTTAGGCAGCTTCAGCGGTGGGCACCTGCTGCCCTCCAGAATTCAGCGCCCGGGTGCCCCACACCCCTTGCACCCCCAGGTAAAGATGATCCTAGTCCCAGCACTTGGCAACCTAGCAATTTGAAAGCACACCTGTGCAAGTAGATATATAGGTACTGCTGTGGCGGGAAGGTAAACGGCATTTCCATGCGGTCTAGTTTCTGTCATGGTGTTCCGTTGCACCAGAAGCAGTTTAGTCATGCTGGCCGCATGACCCGGAAAGCTGTCTGTGGACAAATGCCAGCTCCCTTGGCCTGAAAGCGAGATGAGCACCACAACCCCATAGTCGCCTTTGACTGGACTTAACCGTCCAGGGGTCCTTTACCTTTACCTTTTACCTAACAGCCTTATCCTTCATGAATTTGTCTGGCCCTATGAGAAGATAAGAAGAGTCCTGCCAGATTGGACAATAACCCATCCAATCCAGTATTCCATTCTCACCGTGGCCAACCAGATGCCTGTAGGAAACCAGCAAGCTTCACCTGAGCACCAGAGAACTCTCCCCTCCTGTGCTTTGCAGCAACTGGTATTCAGAAGCATTGCTGCCTCCAGCCATGGAGGTAGATCATATCCAAAATGCACCAATATGCTCCTTGACAGAGGGAGGAAGCACAGTGCTTTTTCTTGGGACAACTGTTGCCCCCAGAACCAGATCCAAAAATCCACCACCCCACCTGCACCACCCCCATAGGCAGAAATGACAAAAGTGGGGTCACATTAAAACTGCTCTGACTGGAAGGCTTGGGCACACATAAGCAACGGGTCCTGCAAAACCACTATGGCTCCAATAGCTGCTAGAGGATGGCCAATGGTGACACTTGGCCCAGGTCCTACTGGTCAATGCCTACCCAGTGGCCAACCCTTTGACGTTATCCCACGTGCACAGGAGCAGAAGGAATTTGCATGAGCGAAAGACACGTTGCAGAAAATTATAACTTTCCCCATTTAAATTAATCATGATGTAGGGACATAAATGTTTAACGAGTGAGGGGGTTTTCTCCTCCCCAAAATGTGGAAAAAAATTATATATTTATATATATATATATATTCAAATCTAAGTAAAAAGGGAGAAAGAGAGAGAAAGAAAGAGAGGAACTTCATAAATATAACATGAGTGTGTCATCTTTAGGCTTGCATGCCTGCATTTTGCACAAAAAACCATCTTCATTTCAAACCTTTCTCCCACTTAGAAGATATGTGTGTGAATATATATATATATATATATATATATATATATATATATATGCATACATACACACACTATAAATATATGCTCTGTGTGTGTCTATTAGATACATGTATTCTGTTTCATATGAAACCTTTCTTTAAAAAGGGAGGGGGGAGATTAAACTCCCCCTCATGCTACAGAAATATTTTTCCTGATCTTTTTCTTTTCTGTTTTTCTAGTCCCCCCCCCCTCTGCTTTTTCAGGAAGAAAGAGGAAGGGTGGTACAGAAGAAGAAAGGGAAATAGGAAGAATCCGGCCCAGGCCTGCTTTGTGCAGCGAGGGGCTTTGCTGAGAACATTCCCATCCGCCAGGCTCCCATTCCATCTCAGTCATCTTCCCCTTCAGGGCTGGTTTGTGTTTCATTACAGATTAACACGCTGCCTCTTTGCTTGGATCGAGCTCACTGGAGATCACTTGATCCATAAAAAGGCATCTGGAAAGCGAGTGCAAACACCGTGCTGAGGTCTAATTCCTGGCTCCCTGCTTGATGACTAATGTACTCCTGGCCCCCAGGAGGGTAACTGAGTGTGCGAGCCACTTCTTCCCTTTATGAGAAATTCATTAGCCAAGAGACTTCCCCAGCTTTTTTGGATGCGCTCAGAGATAGGAAGAGCAGATTGGCAAGGGCATCGTTCCTTGGCATGAAGGATACGGCATACCCTCCAACATTCCTCAGATGAAAATAGGGACATTTCTCACTCCCCACCCCCAAACCCACCATCACCACATTTCCCACCCCCTGCAGAGCATTTGTGCCACTACTACACCAATGGGGCACAGAACACATGCCCTTCACCGTCTTGAGAAACCCCTTAATCCCTGTTCTGTTCTCTTCATTCTTTGGTAGATTTACAAAAAGAAAAATACACACCAATAAATAAATTGTAGAAAGGGGCATTATGCACAAAACATACATGCACAGAAACACACAAAATCGAGACTACCTAATAATAATAATAATAATAATAATAATAATAATAATTTATTTATATCCTGCCCTCCCCAGCCGAACCTGGGCTCAGAGCGGCTAACAACAATAAAAGTAACACAGCATTCTAAAATCAATTCATTCTAAAATCAATTCAAAATCAAATTAATGGTAACCATTAGGCTAGAGTTCTGTGATGATTACCAAACAAGGGGGTCAGACTGTGCCTTGGCCAAAGGCCTGCTGGAACAGCTCTGTCTTGCAGGCCCTGCGGAAAGATGTCAAGTCCCGCAGGGCCCTAGTCTCTTGTGACAGAGCGTTCCACCAGATTGGGGCCACAGCCGAAAAAGCCCTGGCTTTGGTTGAGGCCAGCCTAACCTCCCTGTGGCCTGGGACCTCCAAGGTGTTTTTGTTTGAAGACCGTAAGGTCCTCTGTGGGACATACCAGGAGAGGTGGTCCCATAGATACGAGGGTCCTAGGCCGTATAGGGCTTACTTGTGCTCCGCTCCCCCTTTTCCCCACCCAGGGCAGCCCTGCCTCTGCCTGCCCCTCGGAGCCGGCGTGTCATGCAGGGCTGGGCCTCGGCGGCTGCTGCCTTTCCTCCTCACCCGTTCTCCAGCAACCGCTACAAGCTGCCAAGGAGGCTGGCAGTGGCAGCCATGGAGAGGCAATAGGATGCTCTCTTGCAGCCACCATTGCTGCTCAGGAGAAACATTGGCTCATCCTCCTACCTGAGCACTTGTGGCACCGGTGGGGGAAATAGGGACATTCCAGGATCAAATCAGAAGCCAGCCTGGCTTTCATAATTCCAGGATCACCCCTAGAAAATAGGGACACTTGGAAGGTATGATACTGGGATGTCTGTACCTCAGCAAATAGCCAGCACCGACCTCACAGGTCTTGGGCTACCTTTGTTTTACAGGAGGGGAGAACCTTAGCCCAAAGGCTGAGTTCCCTCCTGGGAGCACATGTTGTAAGGCATTCGAATGGAAAATGGGCAGAGAAATGAATGCAAATGAATGCATTTTGGGGACCCAGGAGACAGGGGAATCCATACCCTTGAAAGATTTCGCCAAATAAAATAGGGACGTCCTATTTCATAATAGTAATAGTAATAGTAATAGTAATAGTAATAATACCCCGCCCATCTGACTGGGTTGCCCAGCCACTCTCGGCAGCTTCCAACTTATTAAAAAAAAAAATTAAATGTTTTTTAAAAAACCCTTCCCTTCAGATATCTTCTAAAAGATATCTTATCTCCTTGGCTTGGGGGCTGCATAACTCTATAACCTCCAATATTTCTCCCCTGAAAATAGGGACATCCTAAGGAAAAGCAGGACATTTTGGTATCAAATCAGAAATCAAGATGGCTTCTGTAAATCTGGCACTGTCCCTAGAAAATAAGGACACTTAGAGGGTCTGGCAGTCCTGACTCGGCCTGCCCATGACATGTTGATTGCCAAGGAACAGTCAGGAGCACACTTGCACACTTCCTCAAAGTTCCAGATGTTCCCAGAGCTGTACATGGGAGCATGCACTGTGAGCTATGTGGAGTGCATTTTTGGTGCATTGCTGCACCAAAAGAAAGAAAAGCTCATCCCATCCAAGCCCTCTTTGCTCATGTCTAAGAAGCAGTGGCTAAGTGCCATTTCTCCCAATGTGGCGCTGAAGCCCCTGCACTGAATTGGACAATTAACAATATTCACAATCAATCTGTCAGCTTGTCTGACGATATGGGCCTCCCCCCCCCCCACGCTGCCGCCGTTGCCCTTTGTCAATCTGGTAACTGCTCGGCGGTTTCCCTGCCGCTATAATCTTCCCAGGTTTGCTCTGCCATCACTGCATGTATCTCTCCATATTGATTAAATAATGTCACCGCAAGGCTTCTTTTTTTAGATGAAGTAGGTTTATGGAGAGCAAAGCGATGGGTATATATCCTGGCTATTATTGTGTTATCCTTGAAAAAAAGGCTGGGGAGCGGTTTTTTAAAAATGGACAGCAAGATGAACATCCTTTCTCTTTTGCCACTTCAGAAACCACAACTGAAGATCTCTTCGGTCAGGCAGCGTTCGGAGTAACCGTGGAAAATGGATTCTGCTTGCAGAGTGATGTCTGCAGGCTTCGGTTTAGGCTCGATCGTGTGAGAATATGCACTGCCTTCGGAGCCATGCAGTCAGGATCGTCAGCGAAATTTAGCCTCCATCTGTAGCTGTGGGAGCTGGTCTGTTTTGGGAGAAAGGGGCACTGGACTACCAACCTTTGCCTGCCCTCAGCCAGCTCTTCAAAAAGTGGTGGTGTTCGGGGGGAGCATTCTGCCCCAAGCAGTGGAAGCTGGCCCATTAGGGCAAATGGGGCACTGCCCCACCAACCACACTCTGCCCTCTGCCAGCTCCTACCTGCCTTCTGACTTACAACCAGCCCAAGAGGTGGCACTGGCTGCAGCTTCCTCTTCCTCAGTCTCAGTGATGCCCTTGCAGAACTCAGCAGGGATGAGGATGGGGACAAAGCTAGAATTAGAATTTTAAAGATCACCAGTGTTGAAGCAATGATTCTTCAAACATCAACTTCGTTGGACTGGTCATGTTGTGCAGATGCCTGATGATCGTCTTCCAAAGCAACTACTCTATTCCGAACTTAAAAATGGAAAGCGTAATGCTGGTGGTCAACAAAAGAGGTTTAAAGACTCTCTCAAGGCAAATCTTAAAAAATGTAGTATAAACACCGACAGCTGGGAAACAGTGGCCTGCAAGCGCTCCAGTTGGAGAACAGCCTTTACCAAAGGTGTCATGGACTTTGAAGACACTCAAACTCAGGACCAAAGGAAGAAACGTGCTAAGAGGGAGGCACGTTTGGCAAACTCTCACCGTGATCAACTCCTGCCTGGAAACCTATGTCCCCACTGTGGAAGGATGTGTGGATCCAGAATTGACCTCCACAGTCACTTACGGACTCACTGTTAAGACCAGGTTCATGGAAGGCAATCGTACTTGGCTACGAGTGATCACAGAAGAAGGAGGAGGAGGAGGAGGAGGAGGAGGAGGAGGAGGAGTGGGTACTGCTTGTCACTGGCTCTGGCACCATCTACTGTTGGGCTCTTGGCTTCCACCTCACCAGTCCCAATGGACACCACCTCCCATCGTTCAGTATTAACCTGACTTCTTCCCACTTAGGAGCCCCATGTGACAGCCTTCATCATGTTGTGGCATAGCTCTGTCTCTTCCCATTGCCCCTCCACATGTGATTTCGTGTCCATCTTAATCTACTTTCAGCAGCTGAACTCTTGCTAATTGCATACTTCTCAGTAAAATTCACACAGTGAGGTGCTGAAATCTTACAAGAAGTGCTTCTTGAAAGACCTTAGCATCTGGTTATGTAAATTAATTTTGCTGAGCAGGATGCACTTTGCAAGAGCTCAGCTGCATGTCAGTTAATATGAAAATGTACAGTCAATGGAGGTGAGCCGTGAAGTATTTGATTTGTGTGGATGTGTTTCCTTGTTTCCTTTACCAACAAGCAGGGAGGGGGAGACTTGATCTGGTTGTGGCATAATTCAGGCACACGCTTGCAGAAAAGTTTGCCAACCTGCCCACCCACCCGTATCTATATACAGTTGCCATTTGTGGCACACAAGCGGCCAACTCATTTCTGGTTTATGGAACTGTCTCTGCTTGGATGCCTGGGAGCAATTTGCACGTGCCGTTGGCTGTTTGGCTTCCAGAAAGCTCGTCATGGGGAAAAGAGCACTTTCAAATCACAGTGCGCTCATTCCTTTGATGCTTTCTGCCCCAGAGAATCCCCAGGCAAAGCTCATAGACTCAAAAGTGTTCTGAAATGCCCACTGGCGGATCTCTTGCTGTGCAAATAATTCACGGCTGGTAGATGCAAAGCGTCATATATGTTATTCCAAAGAGAATTAGCAACAAGTTTAAAACAGGATTGAAAGTATCTAAATGTGAGATGTGAGACTCAAGATATATTGCACAAATAACATCATTATTCATCTTTGACCGATGGTCACCCGAGTGGAGATTCAAACCCTGGTCTCTCCCAAGTCCTAGGCCAACACACTAACCACTACACCATCTTAGCTCTCTGTGATTCCATAGGGAAGTTCTGACTCAGGGTTTTGCAAATCCCCTCCATCTGTGGTGGTGGATCTCAGGTGGCCTGTTAATTCACACATGGAAGATGGCAACCAGGGCCACCTCCTAGATTTGTTGGAAGGAAGGAAGTAGGCAGCTGTCTGGGGACAGACTAAGTTTGGTAGGATACTGCCCCCACTTCCTGTAATCATTCATTTAATTTATATCCCACCTTCCTTCCTCCAAGGAACTCAAAGTGGGGTACATATGTCTCCTCTGTGTTTATCTCCACAATGACCCTGTGAGGTAGGTTAGGCTGAGAGTAAATGACTCACCCAAGGTCACCCAGTGAGTTTCATGGCCAAGTGGGGAACTGAACCATGGTCTCCTAGGTTCTAGTCCATCCCTCTAGCCACTATACCACACTGGTGTTACCACTATTGCCCATCCCTGTTGTAGAAGAACAGAGCAGGCCAGAACTCAGCATGTCCCTTTGAAGATGGTGCCCGCACCTGATCTGCAGCATTTCCTCCCCCCTATGCAAGCAGAAATCTAGCTCAGCGGCTGTGAAATCTTTGACAAAGAAGACACAGTTTCCCCCTCTCATGGAAAAGTTGAAAGATAAATAGCAGACGATTCAGTAAATAATTCAGCATATGACCTTGATGCTTATTGATTCCTCAAGCTGTTTATCTTTCTCATGTTCTCCCCAGCAAAAACAATTATCACTTAATTATAAAATAGCTTGGCTTGAGGGAGCCCTTCCAATTGGCTGGCAAGCATTCCAAAGGGGGTGAGTTAATCTATGGAAAGCAAGGAGCCCTGACAGAATACACTGCTTAAGATTCTGAGCCACAAACTTCATTATTATTTTTTTCCCTGACATATTTTTTTCCCCATCCCTCATTTTAAAATCACTTAAGGATATTTAGCCAATCAGAGCTTTTGACTGGCTAAGCATTCTCACCCCTACAGTATTACATTTAGCTAGATAACAGCAGGTGCTGCAACGCAGAAGACATCAAATGCTTGCCATGGAAAATGATGGACTCCTGTCAATCAAAGCACTACAGCCAAGTGGAGCCGAGCGCTAAGCAGCAGCCTGAAGGAACTGGGTTCTGATTCTGATGCAGAGCCAATCTACACTTTATGCAGTGCCATGGACTCTCCCCCCCCCCCAGCAGAGGAACTAATTTCCTGGACAGAATTTGCTCCCCAAAATTCTCCTCTGTAAATTTGAATTTCTCTGCTATGTATACAGCCATTATGATTTGGGCTGATAGCATCTCTAGAGGGAGACAGTTTCCCCCCCTTAACCCCCCCCCCACTATTATTCAATTTCCATATATTCAGCATTCCCAAAACCCTTCTGCATTTGCCCTCCCCAGTTTCTGAAAGTTTGATGCAATTTTTGTGGTTAGGGCTTCTTCTCAGTGTGGCCCCCCAAAAAATCAGGGAGCCAGCAGTGAAAATGATGTCAAACCCTTCCGGGCCAATCAGATATGGCTTGATGCTCATATTACTGAGAGCAAACAAACTGAAGGAGGAATGAAAGCAAAGTTCCCTGACCCCCAACTGGTCATGTGGACAATTGTAGCCAATCAGGGATCACACAGTGAACTGCTTATTTTTCTGTAGGCAAATGGAGCCTATTTAGAGCAGTGCTGTCTGGATGGATAGACCTTTGCAGCATTTTAACCACTTCCCACAAATCATTGTTGCACACGAAGTATCCCTTTTTATGAGAACAGAAATGTTCATGGAAATGCTCCCTATTGTCACAATCATATTGTGATGCTGACTATTCTCCCAAGAAAGACACCAAATAACTGAAATCTGCAGCGGCTATACAGTGGCATTTTGGATATGACAGCTGCCAGCAGATCTCATATAGGATAGCTGCCAAAACAGTTGAGAGATGCCAACTAGCCTAAAACACAGTAATCTGGAATTCAGGGATAAAGAATACGGTGGCCCATTCTGGATTATCTGCGAAGCATATGGAGCAGTGGTTCCGAATTGATGGTCTGCAGACCCCAAAGGGTCCCCATAACCTACCCAGGGGGTCCATGGCACCATTAGCATAATAGGGCTGCCATACGTTGGGATTTTCCCAGACATTACTGGGATTTCAAAGGCAGAATTGACATCAGGGGGGATTTCTGAAAGGCGGCGCTTTGTCCTGGATCTTAGGCATGTCCTTTTAGAAAACTGTGGGGGTTTTTTGGCATTTTAGGCAAACCTAAAGGGACGCGGGTGGCACTGTGGGTTAAACCACAGAGCCTAGGACTTGCTGATCAGGTCGGCGGTTCGAATCCCCACGACGGGGTGAGCTCCTGTTGCTCAGTCCCTGCTCCTGCCAACCTAGCAGTTCGAAAGCACCTCAAAGTGCAAGTAGATAAATAGGTACCGCTCCGGCGGGAAGGTAAACAGCATTTCCGCTGCTCTGGTTTGCCAGAAGCGGCTTAGTCATGTTGGCCACATGATCCGGAAGCTGTATGCCGGCTCCCTCAGCCAATAAAGCGAGATGAGTGCCGCAACCCCAGAGTCGGCCACAACTGCACCTAATGGTCAGGGGTCCCTTTACCTTTAGGCAAACCTAACAAAAACTGCAATAGAGACATCATTTTTTTTCAAAAGTAGGGAGTCCAAGGCTTGGCTTTCTATCCACTGGGACCTTAGCTCTGTTGAATCTCAAGAGGCATCCAGAGCACTGTCTAGTCCTGTTGCACTGAATGAGTTTCAGGTAATGCAGCTCAGGGATGTAGCCAAGGTCCTGGGATTGGTTCAGGCAGCCACTACTGCTCTCAACCCTTTCCTTAATGGCTGACAGAGATTCAAGGAAGGATGGGTCAGTAGGCTGAGCCAGGGCAGTGATCAGTGCCTCCAGGTGAGAGGAGGTGGCCCGTGTGTGCCTGAGAGAGGCAATGGTAAGTCCACTAGCCTGTTTTTGGCATGGAAACTTCCTCAGTTCTCCAATATAATGACATTTTTTGGGGAGAAAGATGAGGGAGTTTGGCAGGAAACTGGACAATCTTATTTGTCTCTGGGTGGAGTACTAATCCAGAAAAAAGGACTATAGCTGGATCTGAGGAGCAGAACTGTGCAAGGACTGTGTTCGGATTTCATTTTACTTGCCACTCATAATTTAGTGTTATTGTGATAAATCACAAAGAAATGCATTCATTTACTTCTTTCAATCAAGTAAACAAATTTTAACGAACATAAGACATCCCACCCACTCTTCAGTTTAGAGCAGTTTGATCCCTCTCAGATTATTTGGGTGCAATGCACCCTACACCATTTGCCTCGTGCTTCTTCTGTGTCAAAAATACTGTTTTTCCCCTGTTTTTGTTAATCTGAAATCTAAGCTGAAAATCTTGCAGAGGAGCTTAGATGATCCAAAGGGGTCCTGGCCCTTCCAGGCTCCTCACCTTTTGGTCCTCAAAGACAGCTTAATGCCAGGAACTCCAGAGTCCAAAGGTATTCACTTTCTCATTCTGAGCACATACAAAGAAATTGTTAATACTTCTCCCTTTCCTATCAGAAGCTGCTGCTCCGAGCAAAGGCTAAAAAAGTTCAGACAGAGGGGCAGGCAGGCTTCCTGACATTTTGAAACAGCCAGAAGAAGGGCCTCCCCCCTTCCCCCCACCATTTCTTGTCTAAGCTTTCCCAAACCACTTCTGTTGTGCGAAGGGAAGAGGGAGAAAAAATGGATGAGAGTATATAGGCAGATATGTGAGAAGCATACAGAAGCAACACTGTTTTGTAAGAGACAGACAACGTAATTGCCTTCCGTGTTTCTTGCATCTCTACAGCAGGGGATGGGGAGATATTCGATCCGGGCCTCATTTGAAGCCGAATCTGTCAGATCTGTACTTTCCAAAACAGCATACGAACCGAAACGCAACCGTCCTTCAACATTTGCATTGATCCAAATTTCGCCAACCAAGCAATGCTCACCAACACCCATGTATTAAGGGAAAGTGTGCATAAGAATGAATAGATCAGTGAAAACAACACGCACGAACAAAATTTGCATTATATTTGGGGAAATAGATTTGCAGAAATGTGTAAGGGCATGGAAAACATGTCTGTTAGGAGAAATTAATGCAAAAATTATGGTGAACTTCCGTGGAAATTGCAGCTTGCTGTAAAATGTGGAGAATTTCAGATTGGGGAAATGAGGTACTGGGAGATCGAAAAATGACAGATACACTCATCCCTACTCTACAGTACTGTCACATTCGTATTCAGAGTGAGATCATGGACAACATATTTTAAAGTTTATATCCAGTATTTACTTTTGTTTACACATCTGCCACCTGGCTGTCTGGATGAATGTGAATGAACATCTTGTTACAATTTCCCCTAAAGAAAGTAGTAGTAGTAGTAATCATAATAATTTATTACTTGTACCCCACCCATCTGGCTATGTTACCCCAGCTACTCTGGGCAGCTTCCAACAGATAGGTAGCATTTGCTCTAAATAGGGGTTTGCTCTTTGCACCTCTGGGCAAAAGCAGTTTTTTTTTTCTTATTCTGCAAGAGAGGAGCAGCCTGGTTCCCTGCCCTCGGTGCTGTAAAACTACTTACTTAGCCACCAATAGAGTGTGCAGTGTTCATCTGTCACTTCTTCAGGATCCAAGACACTGGGATATTATGGTGCAGAACACAAACATCCACGTATTTCAGAGATGTTCCTAGGACCAAATTAACCCAAGCAAGGGCTTCCATCCCAAAAGGAGTTGCTAGAGGGCAAGACCAGATCATATGCATTGATGCTCCCCATGAAATAAATAAGTGTTCCTTGAAAAGGTAGCAAGCCTAAATATACAGAACACAATCTTTAAGGTGATAAGCTGGAATGCTGGAAGCCACAGAGTGCAGGGAGAGTGTAGGGTTTTGCTTTGTTTTTAAAGAAGCAGGAGAAGTGTTGGAAATAAGAATGCTGAGAATGGAATAGGGGTCCCCTGAGGATCTGTGGGCTTGATAAGAATTATGGCTCAAAGTGGCAGAGCTCAGATGCGTAGCCAGTGTTTCCACCAGATGAAAGTGGCATTGCCATCAAATTTCAGATTTGAAAATAAGGGATCAGCAGCCTCACCTGTCCCGGGGACAGTCTTTGGGATATCTAACAATCGTGGAGAGCAGCGGGAAGCAGTGGGAAACGGCGCTGGAATAAGGGAATTTCCCGCAAAACAAGGGAAGGTTGACAGCTATGGGCAGTGGTGGTGGTTTAGTTTAATTTTTTAAAGGTAGTGTTCCAGCCAACTGCTTCCACCCATTTTGATGGCAATTATTATCCAAACACGCCTCTATGAATATTTCCATTTTTCGTCCAAAGTTCTTGCAGCAGTAATCAACATTTGACAAAATAAGCTGGTTGCTCACAGTCAAATTGACTAAAAAAATGCATCCTTTCATCCATGCCTTAACCCAGCCTTTCCCAACATGGCACACTCTAGATGCCTTAGACTCCAACCAATCACCATTCTAGCTGGGGCCAATGGGAGTTGGAGTCCAACAACCCCGGTACCAATGTCTGAAGGCGCATATGGCCCTCAGGAAAAAACCTGCTGCAGCTTAGTGCCTGGATGGGTGACCTGCTTGGGAACCACATAGACACCACCTTGGGTTCCATAGAAAGGTGGACTATAAATGACAGAAAATACATTAATGAACTCCTGAATAGCACCAGGCTGAGGAAGGCAGTTGTATATTAATTACACTCCTACAACCCAAAAATCAAATATTGAGGGCGGATTTTGGCTCACAAGTCAAATATTGACACCCCAAATGCGAAATCTGACAATTCATCAATAGCAGCTCTAATAACAAGAACTCTGCCAGTTAACATGGTTTCCCATTGAGTGCTTATGTGGCTGTTTTTGGATTCTATGCTGACCCATCCCACTTCCCCTTAAGGGTTTTTTTGGGTTTTTTGTGTGTGTTTTTGCTTTTGCTATAGGCTCTTGCCTTAATTGTTGGCCACCTGGATTCTGTACAAAGATGAGCTGCTGATATACCTGCTAGTATAGCTTCTGAAAAATATCGTTCTGCACTGTTTCCAAAACTTTAATGGAGTTTGAATCAGAGCCCCAGATTTCAATGCCATAGAGAAGGCTCAATCAGCTGCCCTTCTTTATTGTAATAGAACTTCATCAATGCTTCTGTGGGTTACCCATGCCTTTACTTTCACTGCCTCAAAGGAGTTCATGGTGGTGGTTCTACCCCTCCTCAATTAATCCCCACAACAACTCTGTGATGTAGGTTAGACTGAGAGGCAGTGATGGGCCTAAGGTCACACTCAGTGAGTTTCATGGCCAAGTGTGAGGATTTGAACCTTGGTGTCTCAAGTCCTTGTCCAACACTCTAACCAGCACACCACCACTGGCACCACAGAGAAGTTACCAAGTCACAGAGCTTTGAGTGTCCACCCACACAGCCACCGGCAGCAGGCATTCCTGTGGTGTGGCAGTGAGTGGCAAAGTGATGTGTTCCTTCTTGCAGCCCAGAAGGGGCAATGGCAGGCGGCAGGGGCAAAGGGCTCATTCCGCTACCCCTTACCCAACCTGCCACCTGAGACACATGGCTCAGTGTAACTCATGACAGGGCCATACCCGATTTGTCTGATTCTGCAAAGCTGCGGTCTTTGCATATCCACATACCGTTTGAATGAACTCACAAGCTGCAGTGCATGAAATGAGGGCTCATTTGCTGATTTGTTCCAAGGAAGGCATACATTAATAGCGGCACTTGGCAGTCACCAGCAGGTATGCCTAATAATCGCCCTTCCGCAGTCTCAGTGGAACAGCAAAACCCAGCTGCAGATTAAAGACACTTCCAATGCAGGCCAAAAGACACACTATCATATTGGCCTCATTTCCTGATTCTGGGCAGATTGAAAACCTTCCTCTTTTCCTCTTACTCTTTGTTGTGGGCAGTGGGAGGAATTGAGGCCCCAAAGCCATTTAAAGTCAGCCTAAAACTCTCAGGCAGCGGCGGCGGCTGTGTATATATTTTTGCCCTATTGCAGGTTATTACAGGATCCACTTGTGAAATAGAGGGTCAAACAGCTTTCCAAACACAGTTTCCTATTGCCTATAATGATGACAGCAAACTGATCTCTAACCTGCCATTAACCAGGCGGGGACTTTGAGAGATCGTTTGCAATAGACGGGGTTGTTGTTGTTTTTCAAATGACTCACATACACACTGAAATATATTTCTCAAGCATCCACCCCCTTGGAGTTATAGTTATCTTAAATTAATGTGTGATGTGCAGGTAAGTGTCTGCCAGGAGCTGCCATATATGATTCCTACAAATAAATCAAAATTTCACCTCCATCTGATCCGAAATGTTTCCTTAGAGAGATGGCATATAATTTACATATATGGGAGTAACTTGTGCAGTCCCCATGAGCTCCTGAACAGTTATGGGCCTTGTATATCATGAAAGTAGAGAAGCAGTCTATGGACAGTCTCCTTCCACTAGGAGGTGTCACATTTAAGAAACTCTAAATGTTTAAAGCACTTTCCCCTCCCTCCATTTAAACCCTTCTGCAGGGCTGGTGTTTCTCTTCTTTTTTCAAAGGGCTCAGATTTATTATTTCACCAGGAGATCAGAGAGGGGAGGTTTGTACGAGATCAAACAAATGTGAATCTATCAGGAGAGACAGTAGGCGAGGCAGGCTAAATTGTCAGATTAAATCAAAGGGCGGCGGGGAAGGTTTGCGGCGCTCTGGGGCTGATTTAGCCTGGCATCTATGGAGACTGTGTCTCTGAAGCTGCTGCCTTATGAGAGCCATTGTCCCATCTCATCCAGGTGTTGGTGCCTCCAACAAGTGGAAAGTCAAGCACTCCAGGCAACAAGAGTCCTGCAAGGGAAGTTATAATGTGATGTGCCAATGAGTTTGGAAGGGCCATAGCTCAATGCGAGAGCATCAACTTTCCATGAAGAAGGCCCCAAGCTCAATCCTCCATGCCTCAAGACTACCATACTGTTAGATGAACCAGTATAAGAGAGTTTACTATGTTTGGTTGCAGAGTTGGTGAAGATTAAGCAGAACTTTGGCAGTGATTGGCTGATATCATAGCAGGATGGGCCTGGCAGAGGAGTCACTTGCTTTCCTTGGAGTGGCTGCTCATGTTAGATAGAGCCTAGAGAAGAGAATAGCAGGTCTAGCGAAAGCCCTAGCTATGCAAGGCACCTCTGACTTGGTGGGTACACATTCCCTGCTAACTATCCGCTCATCATTTCCAGTTCATCCACCTGTGTGGAAGAGACCAGCTTTCCCCACCCTACCTGCCTCCCCACACTGACACTGTAAGTGGCTCAGAATGGGAGCTTCATTACCGTAGAACACTTTTCCAAGATAGCTGACAGACTCACTGGAATGCACAATTTTCTGTTGCATCCATCCTGCCCATCTATTCATCTGCCAGCGACACCTTTCAGACCCTCCCATTTCCACATATTCCTGTTTCCTCAGCAATGGAAAGTTCTGTGCTTCTTCTGCAGGCATTGTAATCATCAATTCATTTACAAACATACCACCAAAGAACTCCTGCGCTTGCAGGAATCAAGCATAGAACTCAATATCAGATCTATTTAAATGTTACTATATAATATTTTTGTAAGGAAAACAATCACCGAGCTCTAATTTGCTTGCCTGCCACTAGGCAGCCACTCAAACTGCACCATGAAAGCAGCAGGTGGAGTAAGTAAGCAAAGCAAGCAGGCCAGAGAAGTGAGCGAGCAGGCTGGCTGAGTTCCTTGTGTCACCACTGCTACTACCCAACCACTTGCCTGCTTGCAAGCATGCACAACAGGGCAAGCAAAGCTCAAGATCCAAGCAAGAAGGCAGCCCAGCTGAGTGAGTGCCAATCAGAGGAAGTCAGCAAGTGGCTGGCTAGTTCACCAAGGCAAACCTGAAAGCATTCCCCATTGTCACTCCTGCTGCTGGTTCATCCCAAACACCTCCATCCCTTGCACTCACCCCAGTCCCAAGATTCTGCTGTTTCTGCCACTCACAGGAGGATGAAGATGATGATGATGATGATGATGATTTATTTGTACCCCGCCCATCTGGCTGAGAGAGTCTTTCTCCACTGTGCCCCATGCCACCACTCACTTCCTTCTGTTGGTAGCACCGAGTGAAGGAGAGAAAGACTTTCTCCTCTTCATTACCTTCTCCTCTGCGAGTGGCAGTGGGATTGGGATATTGGGATTGGAGCAATCTGGGATGGGGAGGGGAGAGGGAGTTTGGGATGAACTGTAGGGAATGGGGGAGTTTTGGGTGAAGTGTGTGTGATGGGGAGTTCTGGATGACCTAGTGGGGTGATGGAGATTGACAACAGGGCAGCAGGTAGACAGAGATGTGGGGTGGAAGGAATTGTGTGGGGATGGGGCAAGACCAATGGCCTATGTAGGTAGTCCAACATCCTGTATTCACAGTGACCAATGGACCTATAGGAAGCCTGCATACAGAACCTGAACGCAACCTGCCCTCCTGTGATTCCTGACATCTGATATTTAGAAGCATTGCTTGCTCTGACAGTGCAGGTAGGACCATTGTGGCTACTACCCATTGATAGCCTTTTCATCTCATAAATCCAGTCTCACTACACTGTCACCCCCTTCAACATGCCATTCCCTGCCTTCTAGATCTAAAGTGATGTTGATTTTTCCAGCTTTCTCTCTCCCCCCCTCCCCCGTTTCTCTCTACTGCCCACTTTCTGCTACAGCAAGCACAATCTGCTTCTAACCTCCACCCAGCCAGCAGGGTGTGACTTGCATTCCAGGTGCTTGGAACACCAGCTGCTCATCAGTGCCCGCTTAGCACACACCTAGTGTTCATCATCAAGGAGCAAGCTGGATACAGGAACCAAAAGAGAGCCATTTGGCACCAACAGAGCGGCAGGGCTGTAACATGCTCTGGTGTTTCTCAGTGGCTCGGCAACAAGCAATCTGCATCCTCGTAGCAATAAGAGGCGTGCAAGAGGGATGGACTGCTTATGCAGCTTTGAAGTGGCAATGTCTCCCCTTCCAGCTGGCTAGTAGTGGCAAAGGCAGTGGTACATATTATAGATGTGCATTGGCTTTGTGTCTACCCCAAATGATTAGCCAGACCAGGGTGGTCTGAGGTTGCCTTTCACATGATGTAGTCAGATCACATCATTAACAAATGCATGCCACAGGAGCTCTGTTGCTTCAGGTAAAATTAAATGCAAGGCAGTTTTGTGGGCCATAGAAGAATAGAACTGGAAGGCATCGCGAGGGTCATCTAGTCCAACGCCCTGCACTGCTGGAATCACAATTAAACAATCCTTGACCAATGAGCATCCAACCTCTGCTTGAAAACCTCCAAGAAAGGAGAGTCTTCCACTTTCTGAGAGAGTTCGTTCCACTATCAAACAGCTCTTGCCCTCAGAAAGTTCTTCCTAATGTTTATTTAGTCGCAATCTCCCTTTTTGTCATTTGAATCCGTATATTCCGGTCCAGCCCTGTGGAATAGCAGGGGGAAAAGCTTCATCTTCCCTGTGACAGCCTTCAGGTATTTGAAGATGGCTATTATGCCACCTCTCAGTCTTCTCTTCTCTGGGCTAAACATACTGTTATAGATTTGGGATAAACACTAGAAATTAATAAATGATAGGGATATGGATGAAAGTGCAGAACTGTGCCCAGGGAATTCTGGGCTGGCTTATGGAAACCAACCTGGTCAGGCTATGGCTAACAAGAGTACAATAGAGCCCATTAACAATACAAAGGAACTTCCCCCCTTGGCCCCAGGTGTGAACAGAGACTGGGGATTGGGGAGGCTGCCAGGGTAACTGCTCTGGGGGACAGCAAGGGGTTTTCTGGGAGGAAGAAGGAGAAAGAAGGGGCTGAGATCCATCTTGGGAGAGGCTGGCTGGTAAGGTAAGGTAAAGGACCCCCAGACAGTTAAGTCCAGTCAAAGGTGAGTATGGGGCTCATCTTGATTCAGACCGAGGGAGCCGGCATTTGTCCACAGACATCTTTCCAGGTCATGTGGCCAGCATGACTAAACTGCTACTGGTGCAACAGAACACCATGACAGAAGCCAGAGTGGACAGAAATGTTGTTTACCTTCCCTCCGCTGTGGTACCTATTTAACTACTTACACTTTCATGCTTTTAAACTGTTAGGTTGGTAGAAGCTGGGACAGAGCAACGGGAGCTCACCCCATCATGTGGATTCGAACCACTGACCTTCTGATCAGCAAACCCAAGAGGCTCAATGGTTTAGACCACTGTGCCACCAGCTCCCTTTGATGGCAAGGGGTTTTCTGGAAGGAAGAAGGAGGAAGAAGGGTTGAGATCCATCTTGGGAGAGGCTGGCTACAGGTAGCTTACACTGCTGCCACTGGGAATGACTATGCTGTAAGATCTGGACTCCCTCCATGCAGACTGAATGTGTAAATAGGTGAATAAGCCATTATTTCTTAAAGCACGACAGTCTCTGCTGTGTCTTCCATTCTCCAAAAGGACACAGACCTTGTGTGTGTGTGGCTGTGACCCCCATGGGCTCTTGCCACCACTTGGCTGAGAGAGGGCCAAGCACTTAGCTTATGTAACAATACTCAACCCCCTCAACCATACCACATGAGATTTGGTTTCCAGACCCTTGATCATCTTGGTCACATAAGCACAACAATTTTAGTTTACAAGAAGCAAAACCCAGATCTCAAGAGGAGTGGGGGTCAAGAGAAGAAGGGAATAGGTGAAGAGATAGGGGGGCCCTTTTGAAGGACAGCTCTAACTTTTTATCACAAGGAATTATTTTCCTAGTGCATTCCGATTACAGCAATTTGTGGGAAGAGGAAAAGCAAACCTGCAGTTCATCCTTCTCCTCAAAGTTTTGGCTGGGGTGGAAGGGTGTAAGTGGTGGAGTTGGCATATTGGGGTGGTCTGCTTCACTCTCAATTGTTCTGTTTCTTAACAAACAATTAAAAATGATAGCAAACTCCCCCCCCCAGCTAGGATACTTCCAGGAAGGGTGGGGCACAGTAAGGAGGAACCTGTGACTTTCCTCAATTATTTAAAATGTGGCAACTGCTCCATAGAGAGTGAATCTGAGAATAGCTGCCTAAATGTCAGATCAGTGAGCATACGTAGGTCTCCAGAGCTGTAGAAGCAACTGTAAGTGTTATCTTTGACAATAAGTAGTTAACTCTCTGCTGTGTGCATTCCTTTGACTGGCAAGCAACCTTGACATTATATATTATTTGTGCAAAATTCCCCTGGATTGTTCCTCCTGAATATTGGGGTGCTTAATTGGGCTCCTTTGTCTGCAAACTTCATCCACTTATGTGAAAAGAAAAGAAAAAGTTAGGGTCGTTTTTAGATTCCCCATTATACTCAATGGGGGCAAGACAGCTTTGGGTTTAACCAATCAGATTTGGTCCCCAGATAATGACTGAAATCAGAATGACATAGGGCAGGTGCAAAGATCAGGGTTCTTCAGAATGCTACAGATACAAATACAAGGTAAAATGTGGTTCCTGCACACCCTGAGCAGATAGATAGTATTGACAAACAGGTAGCTCAGCTATGGAATTTATTTTGATTGACTGGTTGATTGATTTCATACCATTTGTACACTGCTTGATTGTAAAAAATACAAACAAACCAAAAACCCTCAAAACAGTTTAGAAGGGGATAGAAAAATAGAATTATCAGTAGAATCAACTATTTAAAACATTCAAAAACAAATTAAAATCAGCAATAAACAAAAATCAGATTCAGACACATGTCAATATTCTATATATCTCGGTAGACTCATCTAAACATTAGTGTTTTTAGCAGGTGCCAAAAGAAGCATAGTGAAGGCATCCACCTGATGCCTTTAGTTTACTACTCCCTGATGTGTTGTTGGCCACTGAAGGGGATCAGACAAATCAGTGGAGGGAGCCAGATCTATCAGCGGCTATCAGGCATAGCATCTAAATGGAACCCCATGTTCAGAGGCAGTACATCACTGGATACCAGTTGCTAGGGGAGGGCTATTGACTTCATGCTCTACTAGGAAGCTTTGTGGAAGCATCTGGATTCCAGAACACTGGGATGCGGAGTGACAGAGAGTCTTTTGGTCTGATTTGGCAGGGTTGATTTCTTCCGGGAGAAATGAGAACAGCCATGGTAACATGAGATGAGAGGATAAGATGCATTTCCGTAGGCTCTGTTTGTTTTGGGGCGTGACGAGGACTAAGAGACAAAGACTTCATGGTGGAGATGGGCTGCAAAATGGGACTTGGATCCCAAATCATCTTCCCAGGCTTTGTGAGGTGTGGTAATTGGCATGTGGTTAAGAGATAGTGTTTTCGAAGCTACCAGCATGAATCTGACCAAACTGCAGGAGGCAGTGGAAGACAGAAGTGCCTGGCGTGCTCTGGTCCATGGGGTCACGAAGAGTCGGACATGACTAAACGACTAAACAAAAAGAAAGAGTAAAGGAAGGCAGGTTGAGGGTGGGGTTGTAGCTCTCCTTAAAGCTTGACTAACTCATGAGATGTTCTGCTTTCACTTTTAAGACGTGCACACACAGCCACATCGCTAATCTATCACTCCTGCGTCTCTTTCCTGAGCTATTAAAGCTCAACAAGACTCGGAACCTTCTGTTCCTGTTCCCCTGCCGGCACCTTTCATCTGCTCCACAACTGTCGGCAAAAAGCCATTTTCTGCTTTGGAGAACAGTGGGAGGACGCCAGTCTTATTTATGCACACAACGAAAGCAGAGAATGTCAGGCTCACGTCCACACCTTCAGTCATTCAAGAGCTGGCAGGAAACGAGCCCCAGGAGACTCCAGAGTTGCTTTGCCTGTTCCCCAATTCACCCAGGTAAATGTCACCTTCCATAGGTCAACCTGCCCAAGCCCTGTTTGCTGTTTGTTTGTAAGTGAGCGGCAATGATGGAGAAAGCAGCCTGTGGACAAAATGCAGCTTTGGACCTCAAGTGGGGAACATGCATTCAGCTAGTCCAGCCTACATGGGTACTCACTGCAGTAGAGCTAGCACTACTTGGAGCTCTCCAGACACTGTGGAACACAACTCCCATCAGCCCCAGACAGCATGGCACACCCATCTTTCTGCCCAGATGCTGAGGTCCAGCACCGAGGGCCTTCTGGTAGTTCCCTCAATGCGAGAAATGAGGTTTCAGGGAACCAGGGAGAGGGCCTTGTCAGCAGTGGCGCCCATCCTGTGGAACGCCCTCCCATAAGATATCAAGGAAATAAACAACTATCTGACTTTTAGAAGACATCTGAAGGCAGCCCTGTTTAATGTTTGATGTTTTATTGTGTTTTTAATATTCTGTTGGAAGCCTCCTAGAGTGACTGGGAAGGCCTGGCCAGATGGGTGGGGTAATAATAATAATTTATTAATAATAATAATAATTATTATTATTATTACTACTATTTATTAATAATTATAATTATAATTATTACTACTACTACTACTACTAAGCTGTTAAGGGAAGTGCCATAGCTCAGTGGTGGAGGTTCCACACTGCATGAAGGGGGTCTCAATTCAATCCCTGGCACCCCTCAGTAGGGCTTTCAATCCTGGAGAGCCGTTGCCAGTTGCCAGTCAATACTGAATTGGATGGGCCGGTGGTCTAACTCAGCATAAGGCAGCTTCCTATGAAGGTCAAAACATCTGTGGGGCACCACATTTGTTACCCCTGCTCAGCAGTATCTACACATTAAGCCTGGATGCTTGAGGAATTGGCTATTTGCAAATTGCAAGACACACTGATCGGATCCACACCTCTCAAATTAATGTGTGGGTGGAATAGTATCTGCCCATCGGATTTGCATTCCTTCAAATGTTGGGATGCATTTCTCAGCTCAGAAAAGAGATCCAAAGTATGCAGCTTAAAATAAAATGTTATAAATAGTTATTTTGAGATGAATAGTATTTATCTCCAGGCAGAGGGCACCAGGCATAGGGCCTTCTCAGTAGTGGTGCCCGCCCTGTGGAACGCCCTCCCATCAGATGTCAAGGAAATAAACAACAATCTGACTTTTAGAAGACATCTGAAGGCAGTCCTGTTTAGGGTAGTTTTTAATGTTTGATGTTTTATCCCTTTATTATTAATAATAATATTAATAATATTCTGTTGGGAGCCACCCAGAGTGGCTGGGGAAACACAGCCAGATGGGCGGGGTATAAATTATTCATCATCATCATCATCATCATCATCAATCTGTACACTTTAAAAAATAATAATGCAGAAATGCAATGGAAGAGGCTTTTTACACCCAAACACACACATATAATGCATGCAAAATTGCTTAGTATAGCAAAGCAGGGCTTTCTGCCCTCCCGGTTTGCAATGGTGTTACTCAACTCTCAGCTATATCACAGTATTATTATTAGAAAAATCCCCACCAGGTGACAAGGTGTATATAACTGGCTGCTTTATTCCTCTGGCTCCCCATATTCATTTTCTGACCCTTTGCCTTCAGGCTTGTTAAACTGTGCCACTCCTTGCTGCTTTCCTCATTGCCGGGAGCTGGCTGCTAGCCATGAAAGCTGGTCTCGGAAGGGGGTGAGGACTGGTGCAGCAGATGCCAGAAAAGGACTCAAAGCCAGTGATTATGCCAGATACTATTTCCAGACTCAAAACTTTGATGTGAGCATTAAAACGCACATACACAAAAAGAACAACAACTCCTATCTGAGTCTTGAGTGAACTATTTTCACTGCCATCTCTAGTATCCAGTGACCAAACATTAATTAGTGCGCTGGCTGCAAGTACCTTGGAGCAACCTGATGTCTGGCTTTTCATCTACCCTCTTGAAAACTGTTTTATGAATCCACACTGAAAAGAAAGCATTAGGCAATGTAACATTATTTTACTGCTGACATTCCCTTTGATGCCTGTGTTCTGCCCAGAGACCTGTGGCCCTAACACCCCACACCTTTCTTACATTACTGTGGCTTCACCAGCATTAATTTACAGAAATGCTGCTGGAAGAGAGCAGCTATCGTTACTGGTCAATAAGAGCCAGTTACTGAAGTCTGCAAACTGGAATCCATCACACACTTATCAGCAGCAAAAAGAACCATGCAGTTTCCCGTGTAAATCATTTCTATTGCTGCATTTCAGAAGGAATCCAAGGACAATTCCAAAGGACCTGTTTACTAGGCATTCGTTCTGATTTGTTTGCAGGGAGATTAGACTGCACTGACTACTTAATGAGCATTTCTTCTGATTGTTTGCGAGGAGGTTGGATGACACTGTGTCAAAGAAAGGCTCTATCCCATACTTCCCAGTGCATTCCCCTCACTGTTTTCCTTTAATGCAAAAAGTCTGGTCTTTGGGGGAAGTGGGCTTCTTACGCAGAAGAACTAATCAGCTTTGATTGTACAACCTGAACTTGCTGCGATGCAATTGAATCCCATCTGAAAATAGCGGCAGTCTGGAGGTGCTGTAAACCACCTGATTTTCTTTAAATATGGAGCAACTAACTTCCCACGGTCTCATCTGTTTCCAGAAGGTACTGTCAGATCCACAGCCACCATGGAAGGAAGATGCACATGGAGAGAAATAGTTTTACTCCATGCTGAAATGTGAATTCAACATCTGTTTTCCCCTGCTCTCAGAATATATATATACCACCTTCGTCACTTGAGAGCATCCATGGTAAGCCCATGCAAACAAAGAAATCGATGCCTATCGATCCCCATGCCAGGAATTCATAAACTCCTCGAAAGGTCAAGGATTGATTTTTTTCCCTCCCTTCACTTTCTGTAAAAGAAAACATACACACACAAAACACTTTCCCAAACCTTCCATCTCTCACGTACTTCCCTTGCAGACAGAAATGCCATGTGGCATGTGCAGGCTCCTTAGAAACACAACTTAGGGGCAGGAGAAGAGTATATACAAATGATCCGTACATGAAACCAGACAGATTCAAGGAAGATGGATGAACAAGGCCTGTCTGCTCGTTGGAGCTGTTCCTGCACTTCTTTGCCGCTCAGATGTGGCATCGAAATGAGATGGAGATAAGAGACTCTCTTAAACTCACGGACATACCAACACCTGGTTCACACTTTAATCTGGTTCAAATTGACTCATGGCCAATGCACAAGCTTCTGACATGGTGAGACGCTTCCTATGGATCATGTTTGTAGAAACATGGTTTCCCCAGAGACCTGTTTTGTTCTCTTCATAGTAACAGTTTACAGATGGAAGACAATGGATATATTGCCATGGCCTGCCCTAACATTAGGCAGAGAGAGATGGCTTCAGATGGCCCATAGAGACAGCAGATGCCAGAAGCCTTCTCTGAATTCCTCCTGAGCTTTGCAGGCTTGTCTGCTGGCCTCAGGTGCAATGGAGGAGACCACCAGTGTTGCAGTAAGATTCAACTGCCAGTGAAGTCAGATTGTGTATATAGAAGGGGGAGCCATCATCTCAGGCAGCTAAATGCATTGGGACAACCCGGACTTTTGTGTTATGATAACATATACCCCTGCCTTCTCCTGGAGCCAGAGCTGACCCATCATCTCAGAGGAGGTGTTTGCATTGCTATTAAAATGTGAGGGGACTGGCTCCCTGCTGCCCAAGTTAAAACATCTGTGTCCAATCAGAGTACAGCTTTCCACTGACCAATGAGATGCAGGATAAGACCAGGGGGAAATGATTCATTGGCAGCAATTGTTTGTGCAACCATTTTAGCAGTTGGTATCGATGAGCTTAGGGCCTCGCCAAGAAAAGAATTAGTTATGATGCAATGAGGAACAAACTGAAGACCCGTCTAAGGCAGGAATGGGGGACAATTTTCAGCCTGAGGACCACATGTCCTCCTGAGCATCCTTCCAGAGACCACATGCCAGTGGCGGGTGGGGTGGTGGGTGGGGACCTGCTGAGAGCCTGAGGTCCCGCTCCTGCCTCTTTCCACCTGGCCCAGCCTGACAGGCTTCAAAAGGACTGCTGCTGCCCAGCAGAGGGTACTGTTTCTTTTGTTAAATTGCTTTTAATTTAATTTAATCTTTAAGAATATATTTTTTAAAAAAAGTTTTAGTGTTTTAACTGCTTTTAACCTACATCCTATGCCCTTTTGGGTACATGGGTGGTGCTGTGGGTTAAACCACAGAGCCTAGGACTTGCCGATCAGAAGGTCTGCGGTTCGAATCCCCACGACAGGGTGAGCTCCCATTGCTTGGTCCCTGCTCCTGCCAACCTGGCAGTTCAGAAGCACGTCAAAGTGCAAGTAGATAATAGCTCCGGCAGGAAGGTAAACGGTGTTTACATGCGCTGCTCTGGTTCGCCAGAAGCGGCTTAGTCATGCTGGACACATGACCCGGAAGCTGTACGCCGGCTCCCTCAGCCAATAAAGCAAGATGAGCGCCGCAACCCCAGAGTCAATCGCGACTGGACCTAATGGTCAGGGGTCCCTTTACCTTTACCTTATGCCCTTTTAAAATATGTTGGGGGTGTTACTGGGTTGTTGCTGTTTTTATTTTGATTATGTATTTTGTGGTTTTATATTCTGATTTTATCCTGTGAACCACCCTGAGACCTGCGACTATAGGGCGGTATATAAATTCAATTGAAGATGATGATGTAAAAGCGGGTGGGTCAACTTTTGTAAATTTTACTTTTGTCCAGTAGGCTAGTTTCTACACACATTCACAATCCCCTCTCTGTCCTCCATCCCAAGAAGCAATAGACATTATCAGAGACTAAGGACACCCCAGCCAAGCAAAAACATACAAGCAGGAAAGCAGGAAAAGATCGCAATGCAGGAAAGATTGTAGAAGCTCCAAGGGCCAGATAGAGGGGCTCGGAGGGCCACTTTCAGCTACCAGAGCTGAGTTTTCCCAAACCTGGTCTAAAGGCTCTCAACCAAATGTGCAATTTGTCTCCACTGAGAAACATACTGTGTGTTCCAAATATTCTGTCTCTGGCACTTAGCCGACGGTGGCTCATTTGCCAGGCACATTGGTGCTTGAGGCTACTGTCAACCTGTGCTATGAGCAGCTATGTATGAATCAGCTTTTGCACTGCAGAATGAGATTGCTTCCTTAATTGCACCACCCCATGCTCTTTCGCTTGGTGGGCCCTTTCAGATGCACCCTTGGAAGAACTTCCCATTCAGGGCTGAAGGACTGGGGCTGCTGCATCTCCCTTTTAGCACTTGAATTTAAACATCCACCCACAAAATGAAAACCAGCTAGCAATGCTTCTCCACCCCAACATTTCCTGTTTGGTTCTAGCATCTAGTTTTTACCACCGTCATGGCTTCCTCCCCAAAGGATTATGGCAGTTCTAATGTCAGATAATTCTGTAAGAGATACACACACACACATCCTAAAATCCCCAGGATTCTCAAAAACTTTAAAACCAGCTTCACTCTCTCACGCAAGTGTGCCCCATGTACTTCAAAGGAGGTCAAACCAACCATTCTGGTTCTGATAATGGACTTATAAAACAGCCTCAGCAGACATCTCTGCCCCAGTGAAGGGCGACTTGTCAGCCTCCTCCTGCCTGCATGCACTCCATCCATTCCAGAGAACCTGGGTGCTTATCCTGCCTGGGCCTCTGCTCTGCTTCTGGCTCTCCTCCAACATCAGCAGCAGGCACTAACAGCTAATTGCTGCAAAATAGCTAGTCTCTGTTTCAGGGCACCGCTTTTCTTTTGCTTTAGGAGTTGGCAAATGGATCCTCGGAGGGATTATAACAACTCTGTCCTGGCCCTGTGCCCTGAGTTTTTCGAGCCCTTGTCTCTGGCATTCTTCCTGCCAGGACTGAGAAATTCTTTTTTGTCTTTATCCCCTTGAAGTCTCCATCTCCGTCTCCACCTCCCTCCGCCCCCTGCCTCATCGTATGCCCCACTCCATCCAGTCCTCTTCAAGGCTGCCTGGCTCTAGGCCAACTCAAAACACATGGCACCATTTACCCTGTAGTGTCAGTGTGAGAGCTGGGTCCAGAAGTCTTCAATCTTTTGCATCCTGCCATCCCCTGACATTCTCATTCTGCTAGGGTAGGAATGCAAGGGGAGGGGGTTCTGTTGCCAAGGCCACATTCTCACCATGCACTTAAAGCACAGTGATATGACTTTAAACAGCCACAGCCGCTCCCAAATAATTCTAGAAACTGTAGCTTGTTCAGAGAGTTGTTAGGAGGCCCCTTGTTTCCCTCCCAGAACTACAATTCTCTGGGATGAGGTATTGATTGTTAAACCACTCTGGGTATTGTAACTGTTACATCCTGACTGATCTCATCTTCCCCACCTCTTCAGAGCTGCCAAGTTCACCTCCAGGAGCAGAGGCATTGGTGGGTCCAGCTGGAAACACAGTGCTCATCTGACAGCACGAGGACAATTGTTATTGAGAAGATTCTTGATGTTTCAGGTGCTTCAGATCAGGGACCCGATGACAGGCATGGAAGCAGTTGAGCCGCACCAATGATTAGAGAGCTGCTCAGTTGCTGAAACAGCATCTAATCTTGCCCGTTCTCCCTGTTGGACAGCTCCTCTGATACTTTGAATCTCCTGACTTTGACTGACCGGCAGCTCTGAGTTAGGCAGGATATTTAGCCACACAAGGAGGACAGGAGCAGATTGGGAAGGCTGCATCACTTAATACACAACTAACTGAAATACCATATTCCCTCATAGCAGCTTGGGTTCTGAGATTCTAAGAGGAGGCCCTTATCTCGGTTCTGCCACACTCACAGGCAGGCTTGGTAGGGATGCAGGAGATGAACTATTGCTGGCTGCTCCCAGACTTTGGAATTCCCTTCCTATATCAATTAGAATCCTTGAGTTGGAAGGGACCCTGAGGATCATCTAGTCCAACCCTCTGCAATGCAGAAATATGCAGTTGTCCCATATTGGGATTGAATCTGCAAACTTGGCATTATCAGTACCATGCTCTAACCAACTGAGCTATTAGACTGGCTCCCTCCTTGTTGTCCTTCTGGCAGCACGTGAACGCTTTATTGTTCTAGCAGGCTTTTGAGAACTGACTGTTTTTATTGCAATGATCTGAATGTTGTAATAGATCATGTGTGTGTTTGTATGTAGTAATTCTATTATTGTTTAATTGTTTTAATGACTGCTTTTTCTATGTTTTTAACTGTATCTATTTTGGCTGCAATCCACCTTGACACCCTGTAAAGGAAAAAGCTGGAATATAATAATAATAATAGGAAGCAAGCTCCATTGAAAACAATGGATTGTATTTCTGAGTAGGCATGCATAAGATTGCTCAGAAAGTTGTCACCCATATAGGGCAAGATATAAATGACACAAAAAATAAATGCTTTAACATTCACTAAATTATTAAATGTTAAGAGACTTGTACATGAAATCTTGAAGAGTGAAATGACCAGGAACCAATCAAGTGAAAGATATAGTGTAAAAAAAGCAACACCCATCTCCGATTTCCCTTTTATCTCTGTGACATATAAATCACACAGCAGAACTATAAGGCAGGAGATTCTGCCTTTGACTAATACCTTTGAGCAATCCCAGGAGATGAATGGTTTGACCTCAGGATGTCAGCATTAAATAAGACAAAGCCACTGTTGATGCTTGCTCCTTTCATCATAACTGTTGTCACAGTATTTCAGCTATTATAAACAAAGTGCCACCATCTGCAGAGGCAGGGTTCCCAAGGGAGCGTATTTGCTGTAGGACACCTATAAACTTCCCCCCTGAACAGATGCAGGCACTGCTGGAAGCTTCCGATGTGCATGCTAAGCTATCGGCAGAAGGTATCAGCTCCCAGATGTCCACCTATCACTTTGTCAAAAACTCCAAGTTGCTTCCTTTGGAAATCAATAGCTGGGGAGAGGGAGGGTGGGAGGAATTCCGTCTGCCCTTGAGATCAGCACATGGGAGAAAGGTACAAGTGCATTGGCATCAGGTGAAGCTTTGTGAAAGTCACACCAAGAAGTATGAAGGTTTCCTTTGCAGCAGGTTTAGTATATGTTGTATTCACTTCACTGACATCTTTCCATCATGGAAAACATTCACATAAGAAGATAAGAAGAGCCTGCTGTATCAGGTCAGTGGCCCATCTAGTCCAGTATCCTGTTCTCATGGTGGCCAACTAAATGCCCTTTATGGGAAGCCTGCAAGTCGGATTTGAGCAGAAGACTACTCTTCCCTCCTGCAGTTTCCAGCACTGGTAATCAGAAGCATTGCTGCCTCCAACCATGGAGGCAGAATATAGCCATCATATTGTACATTTGTTGCAGTAATGTCCAACTCAGTCTATTTATTCAGTACCCTGCCTTTCCACTAAATTGGCTTACCTGAAGAGCTAAAATCAAATCAAATACATGAGATCTGGTAGCTCGCTGCAAGAACAGGATACTGGACTGGATGGGTCTTCTGCAGGGCTCTTATTATGTTCTTGAAAGAGAGAGAGAGAAAGATCAGGAGGCAACAGATAAAAAGAAATCAGAGAGTAGGGAGTGCGAAATGCCCACAATTTCAAAAAGAGAAGTAACTTTGTGAGCCAAGACAAGACCATCAGGGATGGATCTAGGCAGGCTTCCCACCGGTGGGAGTTCTGCAAGCTAGTCATGAAGGCAGAGAAGACTTTCTTCCACACCTCGCCCAAACATTTTGGCAAAACACAAAAAATAGCCTCTGTGGCACATCTTAGCGAACAGACGGGCTAATCTACTCAATGCCAGGCTTTCTTGGATGAGGCTGATCATTTGGATTTATTTATTGGTTTTGCTTAATTGATTTTAAAAGCTTATGTTCCACCCCACAAAAAGGAACGCAAGGTGATCTGTGGCAATAGGAAAATTTAAAGGCCTGCAGTCTTTTGATGCTGTCTTCCCACAACATTCAACATCACAGGCCCCTGCTCTGTGTCCCACCTGCTTCAGGTCACATCTGCACCATACATTGCAAGCACTCTATTAAACTGTTATAAAAGCAGTGGCTTCCTTTATAGGAATTGGGAACTGGCGTTTGTTGAAGGTGCTGACTTCATAGGTCTGCAATTCTCAGCATTCCCCACGTCTGTTAAAGTGGTATAAGAACATTTTAAGTGTAAGGTGTGGATGCAGCCTCAGAAGTACAGCCAGGTGTGACATGAGACAGCTCATTCTGTGAGGCAACCAACAAATTTCAGGACCCAGAGCTCCCTCTCTAAAGAAGCTTGATTGGTTCTCTCCTTTAAGCTTTCGGCATTTGGTAAAACACCTTCTTATCTCACCTTGCTTTCGATCTGTATGATGTCTGTTCTTGATGATTTTGACTGCAATTCCTAGCCCCAAATACCTGTGAGTTGGCCCCATTGAATTCAATAGGACTTACTAAAGACTGTGGCCTTTGTTAACATTCCATTCTCTTCTCAGTTTTTTCTATTTTAATTAGCATTCATTAAACTGTGTTTTACTATGAACCCTAGGGTGGGTGGGTGGGTGGGTGGGTGGGTGGCATTTTAGGGTCAAAATATGACACATAAAGGACTTCATAAACAAAGCAAGCAAGGAGGCACCCATAATCTCCATGGGAGCCACAACAAGCTAAAAAAATAGCTCAGGGTATGTTGAACCCCTGTCTGCCATATAGGGCATGTGCCACACTGGGTGGAAACCCTGTTACTTATTTGAAAAATCCCTTTGCCCCTTTCCTTATCTTTTTGAAATTCCCAAGATGTTCACCCAAGCAGAAGCCTCCAAGTTTGCTTCAGGATTAATTTGAGGACAACTCTCAGTGGAACGAGAGTTGTAATGTGTGCAAAGGGGGTTGACCAATATGATCAAGGGTGTGAAAACCAAGCCTTATGTGGAACTGTTGAGGGGGCTGTGTGTGTTTAGCCTGGAGAAGACCATGAGATGACATGATAGGCACCTTCAAATATCTGAAGGGCTGTCACAAAGTCCATGTAGCAAGTTTGTTTTCTGCTGCTCCAGAAGGGAGTGCCCAAGCCAATGGATTCAAAGGATGAGAAAGGAGGCTCCAAGTCAACTCTAGGAAGGATTTATTGATGGCAAGAGTGGTGTGAAAGTGGGGCAGAGGACCTTGGAAGGTGGTGCACTCTCCTTCACTGGAGGTTTTTAAACACAAGTTGGATGGTCATCTTTCAGGAATTCTTTAGCTGTGTATAGCAGGAGGCTGAACTACATGATCCTTGGGGTCTTTCCAACTCTATTGTTATCATTTATTAAATTTGTATACCCCACAGGTCTCAGGGCAGTTCACAGGATAAAATTACAATATAAAAACACAACATACATAATCAAAACAAAAACAAAAACAACCCAATAAGATACGCCCCCCCAATACATTTTAAAAGGGAAATGGATGACATTCAACCAAAGGCCTGGTTAAAGAAGAAGGTTTTTGCCTGGCTCCTAAAGGTGAATAATGGAAGTGCCAAGCGAACCTCTATAGTTCTATGATTCTATAAGTAGGAGTAAAATAGATAAATAGACAGACAGATAGATCTCCTGCTTCCTATGCTTTAGATGCCCTGCATACATGATAATAACAGTTCACTTTCCCCCTGTCCTAAGCCAGAACGTCCCAGCTTTCAAGGCCAATTCCACTTACCTAGGTGAGCACTGTGTGCTCAGCTATGAGCACAGCCAGGCACTGAGTCTTCTAAAGCAGCTTACCTTTCGCCTCCCGTTCTCCCCACTTGCTGTGAACCAGCAGCATCACTCAAGGAGAACCAAGGAGACTCCTGGTGCGGAGATAAAGGCAGTAAACAATGAGCAGTCATTTCTGGAGGCAGGGATGGGCACTCCGAGTCCAGTAGAACATCACTCAGCATGAGAAATCTCTTTGCCGGAGCTTTTTTATGGGTTTCTTGCAGCCAAGATAAGCGGGAGATCCATCCCAGGAATAAATGAGAGGCTGCAGCATTGATCGGAAGCAGGAACGGCAGGTGGCCGGCTGTAGCAGGGACCTCTATGCCAGCAACAAGGAGATGCCTCCCTGTGAAACCCCAGGGTTTCCCAACTCTTTTTATTCCCCATGCCCATCCTTTTAGGAGATGCTCAAACTGTGAACAGTGTGGCATGCAGATACAACTTGTGTGCCACAAGAAATATGTCAATTTGTTCAATGATTCTGAATACAAGTTACTGGAAACTGCAGGGAGAGGGGGTGCTTTTTTGCTCAGATCTTGCTTGCTGGCTTCCCACTGTGAGAAGAGGTTACCCAGGCTAGTTAGGCCTCTTCTTATGTTCTGTTCTTCTCTCATGAATGTTGTAGGGAAGCTCATTCAGAATCATTTCTGTCCCCTGAATTGGAGAAACACAGCGCCTGGGGAAATGATTGCCTTTGAGCAGAGGCAGTGCAATCCTGAGATGTACAGGAAAAGCTCAGGGCAGCCCTAAGGCATTCTGTCACCCAAGGTGAAATCAATCCCTGCTCTCCCTCTGCAAAGGCAGCCTCCTGAAATTTCCAGCTTCCACCGTGGCCCAGCCATTCTCACCCTAATAAATTAAGGACTGCGCCACTTCCTCGCTGCTGCAGCAAATCAAAACTATTTGTGCAACCTGGAAAGCATTAAAATAATGTCACAGCAGCAGAACTTTTGAACCGTCATCCAGGTGGGAGATCAAGCGTGGAACATCTTACCAGCGTCGCAGGGCCCCTGAGGAGAGTGGAGAAAAAAAGGCAACTCAATGACTCCAGCAATTAACTCCTTTCATCTTTTTAACCCAGCCTTTTAAAAAGGTAGATTTGCCAGCATTAATGGCAAATGATGTTTGCGTTTTTCATCACCTGCCAAGTCATTAAAGGCAAGGAAGGGGGAGGGAATTGGCTCTTGTTTCTTCCTTCTTTTGCATTCACCCAACTTAATTGCGACGGCACCTCGGAGCATGGTGCGTTCCTGCAGAGTGCAATTTCGGATGTCAGGAGCATATTCACGGCTTCTTTTCAGAGCCTCCCTCCTCAACCCCCCCCCCATCCCAATATTTATGCCTTTAATTCCTCAGTGCAGATTTTTGTTCTGTCATGCGGTGACATATGAATTGCTACTCATTTGATCCTGTATTTCCACATCACTGATGTTTTATGACGGAACAGCTTATAGCTCACCTTCACCGTCCTGGTAATTGCTCCCCAGACTGCCCCACACACTCTTGAAAAGGGCAGAAGGTCTGAAAGGCATGAATGCTCCATCTCCTACAGCCAGATCTTTCTTGTTCTGGTTAAAGTTTCTGCATTATTCACTCCTCAGTATGGCAGTCAATGAGACTTTAGGGGGACAAAGCACCATAGGCTCAAGGGACACCCTGAGAGGTGGTGCAGTGCAGTGATAGGAGAAAGGAATAGAGGAATCAATTAGGGCTTCTCATTTTTCCAATCTTGAATTCAGTTCACTCACGGGGCAACTGTTAAGCCTTAGAATCCAATCCTGTGTGGTGTTCATGCACCCCATCCCAACCATATTTTGGAACCCTATTTTAACTGTGTGTTAAAATTAGTTTTTAAAAACTATTTAAAGCCTTTAGCCTCATCCCTAAAATTGTTTCAGGGATGGATCCAGGGTGAGGTGGGTGGCCTCAGGACAGCAAAGGGTAAAGTGACCCAATTTGGGGACTGCAGACAGGGCTGCAGGGCAAATCAAGGGAGTCTTATTGGATGCAACACTTTGTAGGCAAGTTTGCATAATATACACATTTTTTTGAACAATATAATGCATTTGGGGTGTTATTTTTTTCCACTAACATACACGTTTCTATGCATAATTCAATGAAGTTTTAACTTCGAAGGAATGCTGCATTTTGGTCTATCTATTGCGCTGGAAATTTCAAAGTACCCGTAGGTGCATGCACATTAAAATACAAATGGGGATTGTACAGATAGCAGCATGGCCTGAGATACTCTCTTCCATAAGACCACTTGATATCCTTCTGCAAGCCACTAAAAAAAGAGTGATGGAAGGAAGCACCATAATGGTCATTGACGTGAGACGTGATCTACCTCCGTATTCTGCATCTGCATCTCTCCATCCAGTCACATATCTCCAATCACCTCTCTGAATATCCTTTCAGTAAGACTGCAAGAGCTATTTGACAGTGGAACAGGCTACCTTGAAAAGTGGTGGGCTCTTCTTTATCAGAGATTTTCCAACAGTGGTTGGGTGGCTATTTGTCATAGATTCTTTAGCTGTAATACCTGCATTGCAGAGAGTTGGAATAGATTACCCTTGGGATCCATTCCAACCCTACAATTTTATGACTCAATATGACCAGGACAAGACTTCTCACCTTTCATTCAAAGGTCTCATCTTCTCATCCCCTCACCTTATCTATTGGTAGTATATAACACACACACACACACACACACACACACACACACCAATCCATCCACCCCACTTACCCTGCATAAAGTCTTGATTTTGTCTTATTCTCCTCTCCTCTTTGTCCCCCAGATTCAGTTCCTTGCAAAATCACATCATTTCTCCCTTTACAACATCCCAGAAAAAAACACCCTTCCCCTTTTCACTTCAGAGAAAACTCTTAGATTCATAGAATGATAAAGTTGGAAGAGACCTCCGGGTCATCTAGTCCGACCCCTTGCAATGCAGGAATCTCAGCTAAACCATCTATGACAGATGGCCAGCCTATGTCTGCTTTAAAACCTCCAAGGAAGGAGAGTTCACCACCTTCTGAGGGAGTCGGTTCCATTGTGGTTATATCTTGCCCTGACTATTGCACTCTTCCTCTCTCTGGTCATTCCATCATCTCACCTTTGTCCACTCACATCCGTCCAATACTCTTCTGCCAACATTATTCATCTCTCTCATCACTCTGACCATGTGACATCCCTCCTCAAATCTCTTAACAGGGATCTGGTACCCTATGAATGTTGTGAGACTCAAACTCCCATCATCTCTGGCTGAGACAGATGAGAGCTGTAATCCAAGAACTTCTGCGGGGCACGAGATTAGGAGCAAACCTTCTCAGAAACAGGAATCATTTCAGAAAGTGTGGGTCCATGCCCCTGTTTGACAATGCACATTAGTAGTTAGTTTGATGTTTGAAGAAGTTTTAAGCCAAAACATCCCTATTTGGCTAGGACAGACTGAAAGTGCCAGAGAAATTATAACTAACTGGCAATGGAGCCAGGAAGTTCTAAATCAAGATAGACTTCTTGATTATTTATTAACTCAGCACTGGCTACATAATTAGCTCTTAACAGTCCCCCCCTCCCCAGTCACCATAGTAACTCAGCACCTTGCAGGTTTTAACAGATTGGTCTTCACAGCAGCCCTGTGAAGTGGCCTAATGAGGCAGAGATTAAGGGCCAATTCTTTTCTCTATGATATACACATGTTATAATGAGGGGAGGGGAGCCTTTGGACTTTTGCAGCTGCTTGGCTTCCTAGCGCCAAGAAGAGCCATCACTGTGACTATTCCCAAATCTCCCAAGAATGTAGAGAGCCACTTCCTCTGGACCTTCCTGTGGTTCTAATCAGCACTGCTCCCCCCCTGGACAGCTCCAGATCTATGCAGAAAAGGTGAGTTGGGTGACTGGATGTAGGGAAGGTACCTCCTGCATCTTCAACAAGGGCTACAGCTCAGTCAGTCAGAGTAGGCACTATTGAGCTAGATGCACTAACGGTCTGACTTTTTATAAGGCCCTTTGCTATGTTCTTAATGATCATGCAAAAGACATACACTTCAACCACCCTCTTAACCAGGGACATTCTGTATTCCCTGGGGCTGTGCATCAGATCCAGAAAATGGTGGATCCCAAACCAAAGTGGGCCATTTCAGGATTCAAGGCAATCCTGGGTTGCCCCAGGTTGGGTCAGGTCCACCCAGAGCAATTCAAGGCTGGCAACAAGGAGATGGTGGAGGAGGAGATGATCAGGTATCTTCAAAGGGCCCCCTTTCCCACCCTCCTCCCAACCACATGTTCAATTAGGTTCCAAAACCCAGAAAAGAACACCAGAAGAACCTGTTGGATCAAGTCAATGGCCCTTCTAGTCCAGGATCCTGTATTCACAGTGGCTAAGCAGATGCTTGTGAGAAACCCACAAGCAGGACCTGAGTACAAGAGCCCTCTGCCCACGCTCAGAGCCCTCTGCACGCTCAGAGCAGCTGCCCTCTTCTTCCCCCCTATTGACCTCACACACCCCCAACGCTTCAGTATCGAGCTCCGGGCACTTCCCAGCCGCCCCATTGCTCAAGTCAGGCTAGGAAACTGGTATTCAGAGGCATACTGGCTCCAACACCAGAGAGATAACATAGCCATTGTGGCTAGTAAGCGTTGACAGCCTTATCTACCAAAATTTCATCTGATCCTCTTTTAATAACATCCAAATTGATGGCCATGACAACGTCTTGTGGAAGCAAATCCCACAGTGTAACTATACTCTTAGAGGAGAACTCCTTGCTTTTGTCTCTCCTGATGAGGATTTATTCTTGATAGTGATTTCAAAAGATGTAGCAACCATTTTCACGTTCCACCTGTTTTCATGAGGATGAGCCAGAATTACATTGCACCTGCTGAGAACAAGAGTTGCCAACTTTTTAACCAGCCTTTGCTCTTGTGCTTTTTATAGCTGCTGCAGGCCTCAACAGGTGGCAATATCGTCTCCATACCCCGCAGAAGCGTCACCAACTGATTTCTGCAAGTCCAACTAGCTTTAATGCCACAGGAGCATGAGATGTCATCTTTGCTAGCCAGCTGGCATGCCTAGAATGAGCAAATACTTTTACCACTGTAGCTACAATCTGAGGGCTTCCCTTCCCCCATCCAAACCTTTCCCGCTCTTACATTGTCATTAACTTCCCTCTTGCTAAGAAGGTAGGATATTCTTCTGGGCCTGGGTTATTAATTTAAAAAGCCAGTTGTGCTAATTCTACTGCCAACTTTAGAGCACCTTATAGCATTTCATTCAAGTAATTGCCACTTGTAAAGGGGTATAAATTGATGTCTATTAGACAACGCAGCGCGAGAGAACTTATAATAGCCAAAATCAAAGCCTTTTATTGTCCACACTCATTCCAGACACTGCCAGCTCCTACATCTCTCTGAGCCAAAGAGCATATTGCCCTTTGGACTAAACAACATTGTAGGAGAAGACTCTGTAACTACAGGATGTAAGGTGTGGGGAGGAAGCCTCATGAAAACAACCAGTATCTAGTGTTTTACAGAGTGGACAGTGGGCTGGAGTGAATCAGAAGCAGTCAAAGAGCAAAGAGGAGGAGATGGGCAAACCAGGACCAGATTACAAGACACACCAGAGCTCACACATCATGGCACCAGGACTGCTTGTTATAAAGGTGGTTGCAGCAGCCTATAAGGACAACACAGGTGGCAGCAAAATAAGGGGGTGATGGTAATCTGGATCCCTTTCAACTCAACAGTTCTATGATCCTAGAAGAAAGTGAGCTGGGGTATTTTCAAAGGGACATCTGTATGCTCCTTAACCCTCTGTTTTCAGCCACAATCCTCATTTGCAGATGCACAGTCCACTGTAGCTGTAGCTCAGTAATTCAGTCCCCACCTTCGTATTCCTAGCTGAAGTACTGAATTAGAAACCAAGCCTGCAATTGTTTGCAAAGGCCCTTTTCTCTGTCCTGCTACAAAGAGCTGTGGCAGTGGTGAGTAGCAGGAACATGGCCTTCTCAGTGGTAGGCACATGATTTCGGAGTGCCCTCTCCTGGACAGTATATCTGGCTCCATCATTGCTGGATTTGAAGAAAACTATGAGAGACATTTTCATTCCAATCTGTGTTCAGTTAAGTTTTTTTGCTCTGCTTAAACAAATAAAACAATTAGCTGCTGATAGTTTTTAATGCATTATCATTATTATTATTATTATTATTATTATTATTATTATTATTATTATTATGCATTGTGTTATTTTATTGTAATTATAGCTAAAATTTGTTTTTTTGAAAACATTTATGGAAACTTCCCCTTGTGAGGGCAGCGAGCCCTGGTAAGGGGGTTATAAATCTTTGAATCAATAAAAGAATGAAATAAATGTCTGCCTATACAACATGGTGTAGGGGGTGCACTGTTTCCTGCCCCATACACACAAACATGTTTCCTTTCCCCCTGTTCCTGAGGTCTGAAGAGGGTTAGAGAATCTTGCCAAGGAGAATTCAAGCTGTTTCCTCCAACCACAGTCCAGCCTTTGAAATATGAGACTTGCTTTAACTATCATTCCGAGAGATCTTGACGTTTTATTTATTTTAGATTGACAAGTGGAAACCTATTTGTGAGCGCGATAGGGTAGGAGAGATATCAGCAAGCTCTCTCTTCCCCTAAGTGCACGGGGTTTATAATGAATTTTGTCCCCATCTCCTTGGTAAAACCTGGCTCTTGAGATTTGATAGGGATCGTGTACAAGCAGAGAGGCACTGCAAGGCCATTATTTATCTTCTACTCTTTATTCAGTCTTCATTATATATTAATATAGAGCCACCAATGTAAATGGGGCTTTGCAGGGTAATGTCATCGTAAAAGAGGGGCGGTGGGAGAGGGAGAGAGAAAGGTCTTTGCTTCCAATCTATATTAAACAGCTGGGGAGACAAGGAGGGGGAACTGGAGAAAAGGAATCAAAAACAAGAAGAGGTGATGAATGGGATTCCCAAAAGCACTTCGACCCAAACAGCTCTATTGGCTACCAGTCTGTTTCTGGGCACAATATGAAGTGCTGGTTATGATGTATAAAGCCCTATATGGCTTAGGTCCAGGCTATTTGGATGACAGTATCATCCCATATGAACCTGCCTGGACTCTGAGATCTTTCGGGGAGGCCCTTCTCAGTCCCGCCACCCTCACAGGCACACTTGGTGGGAATGCAGGAGAGAGCCTTTTTGGTGGCTTCTTACAGGCTTTGGAACTCCCTCCCTAGAGAAGCTGGACTGGCTCCCTCCTTGCTGTCCTTTCAGCAGCAGGTGAAGACTGTCTCTAAGTGCCCCTATTTTCTAGGGACAGTCCCAGATTTACAGAAGCCATCCTGGTTTCTGATTTGATCCTGGAATGACTGCTTTTCCTTAGGAAGTCCCTATTTTCATCAGAGAAATGTTGGAGGGCATGGAGTTATGTGATCCCCGAGCCAAGGAGATAAGTAACTACACAACATTTAGAAGACATCTTAAACCAGCCCAGTTTCCTTAATGTTTAATGTTTTATTCTGTTTTTATATATGTTGGAAACCTTCCAGAGTGGCTGGGCTACCCAGTCAGATGGGTGGGGAATGAATAAAATTATTAGTGTTTTAATTTGTATAAGTCATCCTGAGTCTCAGTTTAGTGAAAGGACGGGGTATGTATGTATGTATGTAGTGCAAAGGGGGTCTGGGTCTGGGTGTATTGCCCTGCCCCCTTTGCAGGGTGGCCAGTTATGCATTGCCAAGAATGAACATGGGTATGAGCCATCACTAAAAGAGGACACAGATTTGCATGAAATTTGCATATGTTGATTTACCGTATTTTTCGCTCTATAAGACGCACCAGACCATAAGACACACCTAGTTTTCGGAGGAGGAAAACAAGGAAAAAAAAATATTTTGAATCTCAGAAGCCAGAACAGCAAGAGGGATTGCTGCACAGTGAAAGCAGCAATCCCTCTTGCTGTTCTGGCTTCTGGGATAGCTGCGCAGCCTGCATTCACTCCATAAGACGCACACACATTTCCCCTTACTTTTTAGGAGGGAAAAAGTGAGTCTTATAGAGCAAAAAATACGGTATATATCTACATGCACATTTAGAAATAATTCCAGCCATTTAACTAGAAACATGATGCATCTCACCATAGCGAGCATCAGGGGGGAATGGTCCAAGGGACTTGCATGTATGCCTGCTCAGTCTGCTCTCCAGGTGCTAACCATGGATGGGCAAACTTCAGCGGCCCTCCTGCTCCCCCATTTTGGGCTATTTATCTTTAAAACAGACTTAGGCTGGGCAGCCCTTCAAATGGAAGACTGCCCTCTGACAGCCCTTCAAAGAGAGAGTGTCCTCTGTCAAGTAGGACACATGGCCACTAGGGCTGCACATTTGGGATGTGGGCACTTGGCAGACGCCCAAACATGCTGACCCCTGAGCCAAGGAGATAAGTAACTACACAACCTTTAGAAGACATATTAAGCCAGCCTTGGCCCTGCCTGTCCCCAAGTTTGTGCAGCTCCCCCTGGGAAAGAACCATAGCTTGGTGGTAGAGCATCTGGGTTCTCAGATTCAATCCCTGGCATCTCCAGGTAAGGACTTCTGCTTGAAACCCTGGAGATCCACTGCTGATGTAATTCTGAGCTAGGCAGCTTCCTCTACCATCACATGAGAGCATAAGAAGAGTCTGCTGGATCAGGCCAATGACCATCTGGTCTTGCATCCTCTTCTCACAGTGGCCAACTAGATGCCTCAATGAGGACCTGAGCACAACCCTCCTCCTGTGGTTTCCAACAACTGGGGTTCAGACGCATTGCTGCCTCCAACCATGGAGGCAGAGCATAGCTATCATGTCTGTTGTTGTCGTCGTTTAGTCACTCTTTGTGACCCCATGGACCAGAGCACACCAGCCATTCCTGTCTTCCACTGCCTTCCACAGTTTGGTCAAACTCATGCTGGTAGCTTCGAGAACACCATCTCGTCCTCTGTCGTCCCCTTCTCCTTGTGCCCTCCATCTTTCCCAGCATCAGGGTCTTTTCCAAGGAGTCTTCTCTTCTCATGAGGTGGCCAAAGTACTGGAGTCTCAGCTTCAGGATCTGTCCTTCCAGTGAGCACTCAGGGCTGATTTCCTCCAGAATGGATAGGTTGGATCTTCTTGCCATCATGTCTAGTAGCCATCAAAAGCCCCCCATCACTATACTGGGCATAATGTTTGGAGCAGGGAGCCTGGAAGATCAGGTTTTACAACTGCAGAGGGAATAAACCGTGTTGAATGACTGGGAAAGCGGTCCAGAAGGACATTAATAAAACAGAATAAAGTGAGCCCAATTTCCCTCTCCCTTCACTTGTTTTCTGAGTGACTTTTTGAAATGCAAGAATGAATGCCATTCCTTTAGCAGGCCAAACACACACACACACAAATATACTGACACATAAGCACATGCAGAGGAGTCTTTGAGCAAGCTGCCAAGGCCCTGACGAGTGCCTGGCAGGAGTATTGAATGCGCCACGTGAGAGGCTTTCAGTCGATTGGGAGGCGGAGAGGCTGCCAAAAGAGTGGCCGGCAGGTGAGAGGCAGCCCAGCATGGACCTGGAGCTTTGTCAGGTGGAGAAATAAATGGTGTCCTTAGCAACTTGATAGTAGGTTCTGAGAGCAATCATTCAATTGCCAGCCAGCCTCTGCATAAATTCCATGCTGGACTCTTGTTATGTTCCAAGCTTGCAGTTGCTCGCCAGGCTACTATAGTTGATAGCGGAGTGCTAAACACTGCACTTTTATTTCTCTTAAACTAGGTCAGGCTAGGGAGAGAGCTATGCATTCTGGGGTTGTTCTTTTTAAATGCAGAAAGAGCTTGGCTAGGGGCTGGGTTAAAAAAAAGGGGAAAGGACCCCTGGACAGTTAAGTCCAGTCAAAGGTGGCCATGGGGTTGTGGCGTTCATCTTGCTTTCAGGCTGAAGGAGCTGGTGTTTGTCCACAGACAGCTTTCTGGGTCATGTGGCCAGCATGACTAATTTGTTTCTGGTGCAACAGGACAACATGACAGAAACCAGAGCACCGAAATGCCGTTTACCTTTCCACCGCAGTGGTACCTATTTATCTACTAGCACTGGCGTGCTTTTGAACTGCTAGGTTGGCAGGAGCTGGGACAGAGCAACAGGAGCCACCCCGTTTTGAGGATTCGAACTGCCAACCTTCCAATCGGCAAGCCCAAGAAGCTCAGTGGTTTAGACCACAGCGCCACCCCTGGTTTGTATGTTTGTTGCATTGATATCCCACCTTTTCCTCCAATGAGCCCAAGGAGGTGTACCTGCTTCTCCCAGCTCATTTAATCCCCACAACAACAACCCTGTGAGGTGGGTCAGGCTGAAAGGGAGTGGCTGGCCCAAAGCCACCCAGTGAACTTCATGGCCAAGTGAGGATTCAATACCCTTAATACATCAACACTCAGAACAAATCTGATCCAAAAGCAGCAGAATATACTGGGAAGAGGGACTGATTGTTAAAACACTCTTGGAACAGGGTCTGGGAGAGGGTCAATGAACAACTCTCCGTACCCTTAACATCTCCCAGAATTCTTTGGGGGGGAAGCCATGAGGTGATAACGATACTGCTTTAAATGGGGCCAGAATGTGGATTGGGTCCACCATGTTTCCCAGTTCCATAGTGCCATCATCATGCATTTGCATCTGGCCATTATAGCCACAAAGACATAGGCCCAAGAATCTCAAACAGGGCTGGCTGCAGGCATTTGAGGGCCCTTGAACAAGCGACCACCTGGAAGGGGCCATCACTCAGTAAAGTTGTGCATGTTCTGCACTCATGGTGTCCCTGGTTCAATCCTTGGTATCTGGTATTTAAAAAAACCTGTAGGTCACAGGGCTTGGGAAATAGCTTTGCTTGAGGTTCTGGAGTCAGATTAAAATGGTGGACCATTTGATGGACCATTGGTCTATCTCAGCATCAAGTTGCTTTGCATGTTCCCTGGGTCGCTTTATCCACTGCCAGACAGAGCAGGCAAGATACATATACTGCTGCATCCTTTGCTGGGCAAAGCTTTAGCAAAGAGCCCTTTGTGGAGTCCCAACAATCACCTATGAAGCCAGATCACTGGCAGGTGAGTATGGCTTGTCCATATTGGCCCTGTGGGCCAAATGAGGAGGGATGATGGGCCAAATAAAGCCAATGCATCTGGTTGTTCTCCAACCCCCCGGTGCACAGATAAGCAAGCAAGCCAAGTCACATAACACAGTTGTGATATTGGCCATAATGTTTATCACTTTGATTCTAATTTAAACAGCCATGGCTTACCCTAAAGAATTCTGGGAGCTATAATTTGTTAAGGCCTCCCAGAACTACAATTCCCAGAATTCCCTGTGAAGAGGAATTTACAGTGGTACCTCAGGTTACATACGCTTCAGGTTACATACGCTTCAGGTTACAGACTCCGCTAACCCAGAAATAGTACCTCGGGTTAAAAACTTGGCTTCAGGATGAGAACAGAAATTGTGATCCAGCGGTGTGGCGGCAGCAGAAGGCTCCATTAGCTAAGTACTTCAGGTTAAGGTGCTTCAGGTTAAGAACAGTTTCAGGTTAAGAACGGACCTCCGGAATGAATTAAGTACTTAACCCAAGGTACCACTGTATTGTTAACTTGCTCTGTGAAAGGAATGGTGTAATCCTCAACTCTTAGCACCCTTAACAAACTACACTTCCCATAATTCTTTGGGGAAAGTCATAGTGGTATCACAATGCTTTCAATGTATGGTATTAATATGGTTGTTGTTCTGGAGGTTAATGTACAAATTTTGCCTCCATTTGTTTTCAGATGAAGGCCATAACAAGCCAGAAGATTTAAGAGAAAGGAAAGACAGTGGGGGGGGGTGAAGCTTTGAAGGGTCTGTTCTTTCTCCTCAGGCCTCACCACTGCTGCAGCATCTGCTCCACTTGGCAACTTTCAGAACAGGTCAGGCAGCATAAAAAGGAGAATTTGGGAGCAGCCATACAGTCCTGGTTGTGAACTTACTGCCAATATGTTCCCCGTCATTGATTCTGATTTACAATGAAAACCTTCACTGCATACCAAAGCTCCTTATAAATAAGCACTTCAAAACGTGCTAGGGGTGAAAGCCGAATGCGGGGGGAGAAACCCTGAAATAGTATTAGGGAGTAACTCAACCAGAGTAAGCAATTGGGAAAAGCCCCGCAAGGAACGTTTTTCAGAAAGCTCAATGCTGTTAGCAGGACAGGATTCAATAAGTGCCCAAGTGTTAGAGCGTTTACTCAGGGCCTTCCAATAATAGTCATGAATGTTCAGAAGCTTTAGGTTTTAGCTGCTCGGATTCCACTCAGCCGGGTGTCTCTTAAAACTGCTGTCGTAAATATGGAGGGAATGGACAAAACTAACTCAAAGGAGCTTCCTGCTGGCAGCCATTTTGTTTTTGCTTTCTCGTCAAGAATTCAGGCCCAAATACCTCTGAGGTGTTGCTGGAGGTCGAAGCAACATCAGTCCCCCACAAGAAGCCCTCCTAGTTTGGTCAGAATTGAGTATACTGTATACTTCCAGAGTTAATGCTAAACACATTACTTCTGGTAAATGAGCCACCATAGCCACTAGAGGGCCATGGAAATTTGTGTCCCAGGCTTTTTAGTCTCATCTACCCATGTACTATCTGAAACCAAAGGGGCAGATTGGTTGCCAGATGTGAAATATATTTGCATTATTTTCAGCTCTCCTAGCCCACTAATTTGGCCCCCTTTATTTGCAATACTAATTACAGTTGCAGTGTATTAGTTAAGTCAGTACAAGGTGTGGTTGTTATTTTTTTAAAGTATAGATTGCAAGCATTGGGTGGTGGTAGAGGAGGAGGTAATTGCTTTAAAAATAAATTCTAGGGTCCAAGCTTGGCCAAAAGCCATATTTAGAGGGGTGGAGTCTAAGGAGAAAACTGTTGACTGGTTTGACCTCTGGTTTCTCGTGGAGGTTATTTGGTTTCTCCATTTGTCCAGGAATATGCCTGGGTAGTGGCCTTTGCCAAAGGGCAACAGCCAGAGGTTCTTGGTCTCAGGCTTGCTGCAGGGTGAGCCTGACACAATTAAGTACACCATGTGAGGAAAAGAGATCAGCCATCTCCTTGGGACACTTTGCCAATTCCTCTTTTAGTGACAAATTAAGCCAAGTTAGGAAACCTCACTTCAAATCCCAAAGGCAATCTTCCTATCTTTCCATGCACTAAATTCTCCTGGAAAGAAATCTGTTCTACAAAAAACTAGGCCCTCTTAAAGACAAATTAATCAGCAGAAATAGAACCGCAGACATTTTTTGGCAGGAAAAAACTACAACAGTGGGAGGAGGCATGGATAGTGTTTTTCTAAGTGTTGTGTGGCAAAAGCAGTTTGCCAAGGAGAGCACCAGGGTTGAAGGCAGCCCCGAGCAAAGTGTATTCTGATGGCCCATTGCTCTGTTGGTGGGAAGTTAAATGGGGAGTCAGATCCAGCCACCTGGAAATGTTGGGCTCCTCAAAAAAATTAAAGGGGGAGGGAGCTGGGGCAGGCATCAGCAGTGGCCCCTGATCCAAGAATGCCAGATGGTCATGCTGGTTAGGCAACCTGTACATGCCCAGAAGCACTCATCCACATCTTCACACATCCTATGGAGAAGAATTTGGCATTGCAAAGTTTTTGGGTGAGGTTTTTCTACCTGATACGCACTTCTGCATGTGTCCGCTTTCCCCTGCAGCACAAAGAAGTGGTCAGTGTTGCACACAATTGTTAAACACACACACAGAGAGAGAGAGACACCTGAAACAAAGTGATTTATTGAATAAATTGGTTATTTAAAAAATTAATGGCTCTAAAAAAAAAAGAGAAGGATGTGCATTTTGCATCAGCTTGCTGCTTCCTGAGCTGATAAATTTACAGTGGAGAAAAAGCATGGGAGGGGCTATCCAAATGGATTATCCTCTATGGATGTTTAAGACCTCTTACCAAAATAGCCGTGCAACATGGCCGTTATAAATGTCATCCTTAACATCTTTTGATGCCTCTCTTTTATATATATTTACTCTGAAGTGGCCAGCCTATCATAGAACAAAGAGAGGGCACATTTTCAATCTCGTTTGGGTTGGCTCCTTGCTTGATGAACATTTTCCCCTCTGATGCTTGGTTCCACATATAAAACCCAGCTTGCCTTGGCTCTGTAAATCTGTTTTACATTCATCTTTATGGCAACCTGAAATGAGTCTCCAGCCAAATTAGCAATGTGTTAGTTAGGCTGCAATGCTAGATGCAGTTACATGGAAACACACTGAGCATTCAGCTAAGTTTTACTCAGAGGAGACCTACTGAAATTAATGGACCTAACATAGTTACAATCATTCATTTTAATATGCTTACTCTGGCAGGATCTGTACACTGAATGTGAGGTGCCAGGAGTTTCTTCCCCACCACTTTTTCTAGACGAGGACTCCCCAAAGGCAGAGTCTTTTGGCAACTGAAACTCTGAGGAGAAGACTGATCTGTTCCTTGGTCTTCCCCAGGTGGGACTGTAGACAGCAGCAACTGCATCCCCTTCTCTACATCCCAAGGAAGAACCTCTGCTACTCAACACTAATGGTCCACAGATGCCTTAGAGGACAAAGAGAGTGCTGTGGAAGAGATCTGCATAGCTGGAAATCCTGTTACCCTGAAATATTCAACAGCTGCAGAAGAAATAACTTAGGAAGAATTTTCTGATGGTAAAAACTATTTGACAGTGGAATGGACTGTCTAGGAAGGTGATGGATTCTCCTTTGTAAGAAGTTTTTAAATAGAGGTTGAATGGCCATCTGTCAAGGATTCTTTAGCTGTGATTCCTGCATTGCAGGTGGTTGGACTCAATGGCCCTTGGGGTCCCAACTCTGTGATTCAGAAAACACCAGCTCCTTAACTTCCCAGGAGGCAGCACTCAGGACATGGGACATCTGGTCAATAACTATCTTGCCCTGATATCTTGAACTTAGCCAAATGCTCCAGTACAGGCATAGGCAAACTCGGCCCTCCAGATGTTTTGAGACTACAATTCCCATCATCCCTGACCACTGGTCCTGTTAGCTAGGGATGATGGGAGTTGTAGGCCAAAAACATCTGGAGGGCCGAGTTTGCCTATGCCTGCTCCAGTACCTTGCAAAGACAGCTTGGATGGCTGGTCTCAGTTACAGGTGCCCTGTCCATGGTACCGATCCCTCTGCTCTTGATCTCTCTCCAAAGTGCTGGCTTGGCCTGGCTGTTCTACCTGTGTTGGAAACCAGAATCTACCTCCTCCCCTTTCCTTGGGTCATCATCCCTGCTTGGGGATGGGTGTCCCTGCAGTTCATGAACATTCCCACCCCCCTTTTCTTTCAGGAAAAAAAAAATGCTTCCAGAAGCAGCTCAGTTAGCTGCACAGTAGACCAGCAACATCATTTCACAGAATGCTCCATAGGAACAAAGACAATGCTATGTCAATTAATATTCAGCTTCATGAAATGCTGAAGGAAGCTGAACTGGATACACACATGTGATGTCTGACTTCATCTTTCTTCCCCATCCTTGACCCACAGGAGGCAGTGATGGCCACCAATTAGGATGGTGTTAAAATAAATTTAGATAAATTCATGGAAGAGAGGGGGTATCAATGGCTACTAGCCATGATGCCTATGTTCTGCCTTCACAGCCAGAGGCAGAAATTCTTCTGAACACCAGTTTCTGGAAACCACTGGAGGAGAAAGTGCTCTTGTGTCTGAATCCTGCTTACTGGTTTTCCACAGGCATCTGGTCAGAACAGGATGCTGTTCTGCATTGGGCCATTGGCCTGATCCAGCAGGCTCTTCTTATATTCTTATGTTCTTACCTCTGGTCCTAAATAAGGATGTGCTGAAATTTCACACACGAGGTACAAGTGGGGTAGGGATGTTGTAGAACTCCCATGCATCCTCAGAACCATCCAATGTATCTTTGTATCTCCTGTGGATGACATTCCAGCCATGAAGTCCCTTGCCTCCTCCTGCATTGCAGCACAATGTTGTTAGCTGAGAAGAGGCATCCAGTTGTCGAGGTAACATGGGAGCTTTCCCTGGCTTCTGTCATGAATACTGGAGCCCACTTCTGGGAGGCAGGGAAGCATCCCCATGTTTCCTAGGCAACCAGGTGATTCTTTTTTTCCCCTCCCAGTGCTCTGCAGCAGTAGCTGAGCTCTGGAAGATAAGGAAGCATTGTCCACTCAAATAATGGATTTTGTAGCCTTAGAACATGGGTGAAAAGTTTGGGGATTGGCTTTGGGCCTGTCCTCCAAAGCAAATCTCTCTTGTCCTAGCTGTTCCCTACTTACATGTGAGGAAATGAGAGGAATATCTGCAGAGAGGAGAGCCAGATTAACCCCTGACTAAGAGCAGTGGGGGGACCTTTCTCAATCCAAGGGTCTCATTCCCTTCTAGGCAACATTCCTGAGGCCACCTACCAGGGGTTGGCAGCACCAGAGGTGAAAGTCAGCAGAGCAATGGGTGCAAAATTTACCTGGTTTCTACACACATTCACACACCTGTCCCCAGCCTCCATCCAGCAACCAAGAGTCATTTTCAGGCAATAAACACGAAGCAATGGTGGTAAGAGGCCTGGAAGGAGGTGGTGTGGCTTGGAAGGGTGTGTGGTCTAGGCAGAGTCCTAAGGGCCAGTTAAAGAGACCTGGAGAGCCACATTTGACCCCCAGAACTGAGACTTCCCTCCCGCAATATAGAACAAGGATCCAGCCCTATTGAGGACTTTAGTGGAATTATTTGGGCATTACTAATCTTCCATCTCCTTGAATCAGGGCTAGCAACGCTTCTCTGCAGCTGATAACTCCTTTAGAATTCAAAGAAGGTGGCTAAATTCCCTCTGTGTGGACAGAAAGGGTAGAAGCTTCTACCTTGCATGATTTTTTCAGACGCTGCTTAATTGCTGTAAAATCGCCCTTCAGCCACAATGGAAGGAGAGCAAATGGAATGTGTCTCCCTAATCCGTAACCCTTGTACCCCTATGCTGCAGCCAGCACCGGGATTAATCCCCTACCAATTGGTGTGATTTTGTTTTTGGCTCGAGGAGAGTTTTACTGCCTTTTCCCTCCCCCCTGTCCTCCTCTCCTAATAATCAATATTGATTTTACTGCCCGTGTTATTATCCCAAGCTTGAAGATTTATTTTCTTGCTCTGCTTCTCGTGGAGATTGCGCTCTGGCTGGCTCCTTACTTTATTCCTTTGCAGGATAATTATCTTGCCCCATTGGCAAATCATGGTGTTTAGATTATATTGAAAAATAATCATTGGCTTCCACCACCGCCACCTCTTCACGGTCAAGTGGCTTGCTTTATTATTACACAGCGAAGCGAGGAGACGGCCAGTGGCTCAGAGGCAGGCAAAATCAACTGCCTGGAGAGGCAGGGAGGGGCATCCATGTCCGCTTCCAGCATCTGCTAACTAGAGAAGAAGGACTGGCTGTCACTCTAGTCCTCATGAAAATTGAGAGAGCTGCCTTCAGACTAAAGGCTAGAAGAAAAGGCGGGGAGACTAAAAAATGTATTATTCTATGCTCCTCTGTTCAGATTCGAGTAATTAACCAATTGAATGGCTTATGTTCCAGACTTAAAAATAGGGATTGCAGTAGAAAGTGCCTAAAATAGCTGGGTGCTGTACAATGTGTGTGTGAACAAACCAATTTTGTGATTAGCCACTGGAAATTCTTTTGCTTTTCTTCAATTTTCAGCAGCAAAAAGATTTTAAAAAATCAAAATTACCTTTCATCAAAAGTGTAGGAATTTGTTTCCCCTCCTCCTAACTAGTTTAGTATATTAGTCATTTGTGGATGAAACGAAAGGAGGATCCAAGTTTTTATCAAGCTGTAAATGTGCTTCTGAAAGGTAGCCTGGTGTTCTAGATATTGGGTTGCATTCAGTGCTAGTCCTATTCAGAGTAGACTCACTGAAGTTAATAAATATGACTAACTTAAGTTCATTAATTTCCATAGGGCTACCTTAGACGGATGCAACCCAAATGTCTTGGGCTAGGATGAGGTGGCAAATCCTTACTCTTTCATGAAGATCAGTGAATGAACTTGGGCTAGTTGTTCCCTCTCAGGCTAATCTATCTCACAGGGCAATTGTGAGGCTAAAACTTAGAGGAGACCATAGATGCCAACCAGGGCTCCCTGGTGGAATTTTAAATCATTATATGGTACTGCCAAGCCCTACCTGGATCCTCCAAAATCTGTGCCTTATTTTGTGGTAAAGGGCCACATTCCCATCTGGGCAACCTTCTGAGGGCCGTGTGCCAGTGGTGGGCAGAGCCAGAAGCAAAATTGGATGGATTTTAAAAATAATAATCACAGAAGCTAAAAGAGGATGGAATGGGCTTATGAATGCATAGGTGTAAAACTGGGACTGATCCACCCCTGGATTCATGCACGGCTACAGCAGGCCCAGAGAGTTCTGCCCAGTTTAAAAGCTTACATACTCCCTGCCACAACATGCATTGGTCAAATGTGGAATTGCAGGGATGCCTGTCCTGTTTTCCATCACCTAAGCACAGCAGAACACACTGTGTGTGTGTGTGTGTGTGTGTGTGTGTGTGTCTGACACACACAAACACATTTGCATCCAGTCTCTGCAAAACCTTTACATTCCACGTTGCTAGCTATTCCAATGAATTTCAATGGTTCATAGAAACAATGGAAGCTGCCTTATACGAAGTTTATGAAATTATGCATGGCACAAAGAAAGTGGAAAGAGGAAAGAGAAATTTTCTTCTCCCTCTCTCATAACACTAGAACTCACATTTGTCCAATTCAGGACAGATAAAAGAAAGGACTTCTTCATGTAGCACATCATTAAACTATGGAACTCACTCCCGTGAGATACAGTGATGGCCACCAACCTGGAAGGCTTTAAAAGAGACAAGTTCATGGAGGAGAAGACTATTGTGATGGCTCGGCTCGGCCTCCACAGACAACAATGCTTCTGAATACCAGTTGCTGGAAACCACAGGAGGGGGGAGGGCTCTGGTACTTGAATCTGCTTGCGGGTTTCCACAGTCATCTTGTTGGCCACTGTGAGAACAGGATGCTGAACTAAGATGGGCCTTTGGTCTGATCCAAGAGGTTCTTGGACTCTACATAGCTCAGCATTGACCACACTGTCTGGCGGTAGCTTTCCAGGGTTCCAGAAATGAGTTTCTCCCAGGGATTGAACCTGGGACATTTGGAATGCAAAGCAGATTCTCCACCACTTCTGACTAATGCCCCCTCTTGTCCTCTTTCTCCTTGAAAAGACATGCCTCACTGATTGCCAGCCTTCTCTCAATCTTCACCTTTCGAGTATTGATATGTGGTCTATAGACTGATCATGGCTGCTGAAGACCCAATGGAGGGTGGCCTGCTGTGAAGTGGGGTCCATCACCCCTGCCCTCTCATTAGCAGAGCAGATGGCATGCAACACGCTCCCAGACCCTGATATGATTGAACATTAACAACCAGTCTTTCAAATATTTATGACAATGGTTGTTTTAAGTAAATAATGCATGAAGGACCATTTCCTTCCCCCACCCACCCTCGCTGGCTTAATTCGCCTTAACGAGGATGGAAATCGTTCTGATAGATTGCCTTGTCATGAATGCAAAAAGGTGAGCGAGGCATTCCCTTGGAAAATCTGTCCTCGGGTAGCCAAGAATTGGCTGCAATCTTCCCCAAGTGGGTTTCAAGATACATACTTCACACTATAATGGAAAGACATGAGCAGACAGATCTTGTTAGTCAGTGCATCTTCTGCTGAGAGTCCCCAGATACCGTGTAGTCAAATAGGTGACAGCAGCCAGCCTAGGTTCTTGGGCTTTCCTGCTCAGTCTGTTGCAATGTATTAGTAGGATGAGCCAAAGCTCAGCAGTAGAGCATCACCTTTGCAGACAAAAGGAAACTTCGAGACTCAAGTATTGCAATGTGCTATCTTGGTCTGGAGGCTCCAGCTGGTGCCAAACACCACGGCTAGACCATTGGCAGGGACATATTATTGCCAGCACATCACCCTGCTGCTCAAAAGTCTTTGCTGGATGCCCACATGCTACCACGCCAGGTTTAAGGTTCTTGTATTGATTTACAGTACTCTTAATAGCTTGGGTCCAGGAAACCTCAGAGCCCCCAGATCCCCTATATCTTTGCCCAATCATTGAGGCCGTTGGGTAAGTTCATGTTAGTGGTCCCCCATGGCTCATATACACAGTTCATCTCCACCAGGAGCCATGTCATGCTTAGTATATGGGACCCAGTTTTATGGAACTCGCTTCCAGTTGAGGTCAGAAAGTCCTCCTTCCCTACTGACCTTTTGGCATCTATTGGAGAATTTATTATTATTACAGGCAACTCTCCAATTATGCATGGGTTGCATTCCAAAGCACCGCATGTTTAAATGAAATCGCAAATATTTTAAATACCATTGGAAACCATCTGCCAACACCTTCTGGGCACCATTGAAAAACCCTTAAAAAAACAACAACAACCAGCCGCACTTACCAGATGCCAAACTCCATCATAATCTCTCCCTCCAAACCTCCTTGCTCCAATTCCAACTCTCCACAGGCCTCAACGGTCAGTGCAAGGAGTCTTGGGATTACACTTGCAAAGGCTGGTGGGATTGTGTCAGGGTGTGATGGCCTGGGATTCGGACTCAGAGGCTGAACCTGAGGAATCCCAGCCTGCACAGGATTCCCCGCCCCCAGAACCAGCTGAGCCGGGGCTGGGGCTTGAGCCTGAAGGGTCCTCACCTGTGCTGGATCCTCAGGTGCAGGCACCAGCTGAGTCTGCTCTGGCTCCTGAGGTAATGGAGGACCCATTGCCTGCAGGTGCTCCACTCCCAGCCCTGTCAGGGGAAGCTGAGGTCACCCCTGGGTCCGGTAACCCTCCAGCCTCTCCTAAGCTGCAGAGGCTCAGGGCAGAGAGGCGGAGGGAACTAAGTTCCAGCAGGAGGAGTGCTCACCTCCAGGCCAGGAGAAGCAAGTCACCTGTGGACTGGGGCCGCCCTATGCCTCGGGGCAGATAAAAGCCAGCCAGCCCCAGTCCCAAGTTACGGGAGCAACATTGTTGGTAGCCAGTTCCTGCCTGCACCCTGTCCTGCCGGATCTCCTGACCTCACCCAACTCCCTGCCTTGGACCCAGCTTCAGCTTTGACGGACTGCCTCCATACTGCAATCTCGACCTCGGACTGGACTCAGACCTCACCTAACGGTTTACCCATGGGACCAGCACACAGGAACTCGACAGAGGAGGAGTGGTGGAGAACACCTCCCCAGCTGAAGCTTCCAGAGAAGAGGAAGACAGTATAGATCAGTGGTTTGTGGGAGGTCATAGCTCAGAAGCAGATGAGGGGAAATTTGGAAAATAATGGGAGAGGAGCAGGAGGCAGCAGAGCTAGAGCAGCTAGAAAGCATTTCAGACCCTCCTTCTCCCAGAACCTGGTGGGCATTGAAAGTAGGAGAGCAAAGGGCTTGGAGACAAATGACCCTAAGCGGCCACTGTAAGGTGCGTGAGGCTGTTGATGATTGAGGAAGTGGAGAGCAGGTAGGATGGAGAATTACTCAGAGCAACTCCAAGAGGCTGCATTTCTAAGCCTCTCTGTGGATATTGAATAAAAGACATTGGTAAGAACTTCCCCTGTCTTATCTATTCCTGGCAGCCTACTGTGGAGGGATCAGATTCCCTGACACCTGATAGATTGCAAGGCACTGTTTCCATGCCTTTTGCCCTTCATGGGCTCTTCTAAGGCTACTTTTGCCATTTTTAAAGTTGCTTCCAGGTTTGGCTCAATGCGCACACATGGTGCTGCGCATCAACTGGACACGCATAAATTGGTTGTTGCCTATATTAATATTCCACCTAATTTTATAGTTTAAACCATGGTTGTTTTTTGTTTCAGGGTTTTTTCTCCATATTGCATCTTCGTAAACTCCATAGAGACTGCTGTACTTAAGCGCTTTATAAATTAAAGAAATAAAAGGCCCCACGTTCAACCTCTGACATATTCAGGTAGGGCTGGAACCCTCCTTGAAATCCTGGAGAGCTGCTGCCAGTCAATTGGGCCACCAATCCTCATTGGTCTAATTTGGGGTCCCCTCTCCTAAAATGTGTGATTCTTCAATTTGTGGTCCTCTGCTGATACCTGTCTCATATCTGCAGACAGTGGGTTTTTGGGCTGTGGAAAGGCTGCCACTCAGAAAGGATTTTGCTATTTAGCATCTAGGATGGAAGCACTGGTGGGTATGTTTTGTTTCTAAATTCTGCCCCCCTCCCCTTGCACACACACTCCTTGATGCTGCTTTTACCCCATATGTGGAACTGCAGTTTGTTCTCAGAAACTTGTAGTCTGCTCAACAAACAGCAAGCGGGTTCTTTTACAGTCTTTTCATAGTTGCGCTTTGTGCAGACATGGGAGACAATTAGAGGCTGTATAATCAGAAGCGCCAGGGGCGGGCCTTTCATGTCTGCTGTGCTTGGGGACTCTCAGGAGGGGTTATTACCATATTAAGCATCCTTCACACATCTGAAAAACATAGTCCCTGACTGCCGCCGCCACCCGCTCCCCACCAAAAAGCAGGCAAGAAATCCAACAGGGAACTCCAACAAAAGAGGCTTGAGAGACAGAACCTCACTTTGTTTTCTCCATTATTTTTAAAGTTCATTTGATGATTAAATGTTTTGCCTCCATTTAATTTTTTTTTTTAAGCAACTGTGTGCTGGTTTTTGTTTCTGGTTTTTTCTGATTTGTTTTGTGTGGGGTTTTTTTGGGTTTTTTGTGTGTGTTTTTGGTGCACAACGCAGCTTACTAGCCTTCTGGACAGAACAGTCTTTCACAATAAGAAGAGCCTTCTGGATCAGGCCAATGGCCCATCGAGTCCAGCATCCTGTTCTCACAGTGGCCAACCAGATGCCTGTGGGAAACCTGCAAGCAGATTCAAGTGCAAGAGCACTCACCGTTCCTGTGGTCTCCAGCAAATGGTATTCAGAAGCATCGCTGCCTCCAACTCTGGAGGCCGAGCATACCCAGCATAGCTAATAGCCATTGGTAGCTCTCTCCCCTTCCATGAATTTGTCTAATCACCTTTTAAAGCCATCCAAGTTGGTGGCCATCACTGGCTCCTGTGGGAGTGATTTCCATAGTTTAACTATGCACTAGGCTTTTGGCTAATTAAACAATCTAAGGCCCTTTAAACTGTGGGTGCTACTATTTTTTATTTGTTGCTTTGTTATGCATTTGTGTGCGTTTATATTGTAAACTGCCCTGTGATCCTTGAATGAAGAGCAATTTAGAAATAATGATGTCTCCTTCTCCTTCTCCTTCTCCTTCGGCAATCACTCTTAGCCAAGTAAGATTGTCTTTCATAAACACGGTTTCAACAATGTAAGTGACTGTGGAGGCCAATTCTGGATCGACATTTCCTTCCACAGTGGGGACATTGGTTTCTGGGCAGGAGTTGATCATGGTGTGGATTTGCCAAGCGTGCCTTCTTCTTAGCACATTTCTCCCTTGCATCCTGAGTTCAAGTGTCTTCAAAGCCCATGACACCTTTGGTAAAGGCTGTTCTCCAACTGGAGCACTTGCAGGCCAGTGTTTCCCAGCTGTCAGTGTTTATAGTACTTTTTTTATTATTTGTCTTGAGACAGTCTTTGAACCTCTTTTGTTGACCACCAGCATTACGCTTTCCATTTTTAAGTTCAGAATAGAGTAGTTGCTTTGGAAGACGATCATCAGGCATCCACACAACACAACTGGTCCAACAAAGTTGATGTTGAAGAATCATTGCTTTGACACTGGTGGTGCACTATGGGGAGGCGGGAAGAGATAGCTTAGTGGTGCATGCAGAAGCCCCTAGATTCAATTCTCAAATAGATCTGGGGTGGACAGAAAGTCCCTTGTCCCAAGTCTCCAGATGTTTTGTCTCTTAGTGGCAAATTCAGTGAATGCTGAAGGGCTGGCATGGTTGGGGAGCAATGTGAGCTGGCATAGCAGCCCATAGGAAGGGTGCCAACTTGGAGAAAACATTGGGTGGGGACCAGATAAGCCCCACTCCACATAATTGATCACAAGATGCAACACATACACACCATTTGAATGGCAATGCCCATCAACTTGGGGGTAGCGAGCCCCTCAGATATTTTACTGAGACCTCAGCTCCTAGGAATTGCCTCCTATAGCCCTTAGTAAGAGTATAAGATTGTAAGAGCCCTGCTGGGTCAGAGGAAGGGCCCATCTTGTCCAGAATACTGCTATCAAGGAACCCAACCAGATGCTTATGGGAATCCTGCAAGCTGAAGCAGACACCACTGGGCTCTCCCCACCTGTGGTTCCCAGCAGCTGATTTCAAAGGCATGCAGCCTCTGACAGTGGAGGTAGAACACGAAGGGTCCTTGCTTAGTGGTGAAGCAGAGGTTTTGCAAACATAGAGGCCCTGGTTCAACCTCTAGCATGTCCTGCTATAAAGGAGCTCCAAGTCCCTGACAAGCCACTGTGGTGCTAATTAGAACAGACAGAACTGGGCTGGGTGGTATAAGGCAGCTGGCAGCACACATACAATGATTGCTGAAAGGGGTATTGGAACAGGTCTGTACCCACAGCAGGGAGAACTTGTACCGCCGTTGAGACTGGAATTTCAGCCCAAAGTTGTCAGCACTGTTGACTTCAAAAGCTGACACTGACAGCCAGAGGGATTTTTTTTTAAATGTACTATATAAGGACACACACAAAGAACAGACATTAAACTGTAGGCAATGGAATATTAATTGATATAATAAAGACACAGGTGTAGAGGCTGACATTTCTGCTTGTGTAGGGTAGGGAGATCTGGCAGAGGCCATTGCAGTGAATGGGATGCTTTACGGCCTATGGACAAGGATAATAGGACTTGTAGTTGAGCAACATCTGCAGAGCCTTAGGCTCCTGTTTTATAAAGGCAGATGTGGCTCCTAGTGCAATCCTATGTTGCATTTATACCTCCTGGAAAGGGCCCCAAATCATGAGATCATAGAATTGTAGAGTTGGAAGGGACCCCAAAGGTTTATCTAGTCCAACCCCCTGCAATGCAGGAATGGATACCACAAAGGGCCTCTTGGGTGAGAAACAGGACTCAGTCAGGGTGCTACGTTCCCTTGTAAGCTATGGTATACTTGTGTTGGCATTAGGGATTGGGTGGGGATGCAACTTGGTTCTCGTTTAAAAGCAAACCTACCTAATTCACACTTTTCAAAACCATACATACATAAACCGAAAAACACAGCCATCCTTCAAAATCCATGTTTTCTGAATTTTGCAGTACAGTTCTCCGGCAATGCAATGAGTGCAAAAAAAAAACATACATTGTAGGATGAAGTGTGCATAAAATATTTGTATTCATGAAAACAGCATGCAAAAATGTATTACATATGGGGAAATTGCTTTGCAAAAAAAATTGTGTATATACTGAGAAACATAGGCACTAAAATGCTGCTGAATTTCCATGAGGATGTAAAACAAAATAAACAAAATGCACACTGATGTAGAAATATTGTATTTTTCTGTCTATAAGATGTCCCCATGTATAAGACTATTTGGGAGGACTTCGATTTAAGAAAATGGGGGGAGATGGCCCAAAGTATAAGATGCCCCCTAATTTTTTACATTGTTTTTAAAGAAAAAACCTAATCTTATACACAGAAAAATACGGTATCATGAGCTGAAAATAAGAGTGGAATAATGATAAACTAATGGAGAGAAACCGAAACTGACAGATTTTCCCATCCCTTGTTGCTGGGCTAAATCTTTAACATGTGGGGTGGGATAGGCTGATATGATTTTGGCTTCCTGTTCCGTTCCCCCCGCTTGCATGTAATGGTTCCTTCCATATATGGCTACCATGAATGGCAACATCAGCACGCCACTCTGTGATTGGTGTATGCCACTAGTGTTGCCGTGGTGGTCAAAGTCTCTGCCTTGGTTTTTTGCCCAGAGTGATGTCATTTTCTTCCCAACCTCATCACTGGGATTGCACAGGTTCCCAGCTAAGCTGCTCCAAAATTCTGCCAGCACCAGCTGAGCGCCATCACTGTGGCCAGTGGTGGAGCTTCATGCTCCGGCCCGGGGGGCAGAGAGCAGGCGGGGGAAGGGCTGCTGCGTGTCCCAGGGCATGGCGTGCCACCTGCGGGGGCATGGCTCCCAGCGTGGGCGGGGGGGCAGCAGCAATAGCACCCCACCGGGATCACACTGCCAGGGGTGGTGCGCTCCCCTCGTACTCCTCTTCCTCAGCCAGTGACTGGGATCACTGGCAAACCGCAAAGACATTCAGAAAGGTTGTTACATTTCAGGAGTCCATGAAGTCCACATCTGTATTCATTCCATTATCTTTTGTATTGAGCAACCACAACTCAAAATTGAACTGAATTCCCAGGCAAGTCTTTTAATGATGCTGTACAGATTTTCGTTATGGACAAGGGCTGAGAGGTCAGGGGAGAGAGAGAGAAATAGAAGGAGGTTCACCCGGAACTGACAAACTGGCTCTTGACCCTAATCGTATTTCTATGTAAGTTTAGTTAAGATCTCAGGGATCTTCAAAGGAAAGAGAGGCTCACATACATACAAGAAACACACACACACACACACACACACACACACACACACACACGAGCACTGCAAATCAATATGTTCTCCCTATTGATTCTTGAAGGGTAACAGAATGTCTGGGGTCAAACGGCGCTCCTTAGGTAGAATGCAAGCATGACACACATAGGTGACAAGTTTCTTAGGGATGTGAATAGGGCATGATTTTAACAAATGGCCTCTTTGCTGTTGCAAAACATCCATGTAAGGGGCACACTTTATCCCAGAGAAGGAGCAGCGAGAAAGGGATGTTTAACCTTTCCCTTGAACAGAGAGAAAAAGACAAAACAGCAGCAACAACCACAACACACAAACTCTGAAAATCCCTCTACCTCTGTAGAGGGATGTGTAAGGTGGATGTGACAAAGGCCACATCCACCTTACATTTAAAAACACAATGATACCACTTTAAAACATGGCTTTCCATTAAGAATTCTGGAAGCTGTAGTTTGTTAAAGGTGCTGAGAGTTGTTAGAAGACCCCATATCCTCCTCATAGGGGTACAGTTAGCCAAGTACCCTGGAAGAGAGATTAACTGTTCAATCACTCTGGGAATCGTAGCTCGCCTAACAAAATCTAGCTACACCTCCCAGAATTCTTTGGGTGAAGCCATGGCTGTGCCTAAAATGTATGTGTCCAAAGACAAGAGCCTGGGATCCTGTAAAGGTAAAAATAGGTCTGGGGATTTTTCAGGAGGAAAAAATTGGGGAGGGAAATTCTCAGCTTTTCCTTGGGGCAAAGTAACCTTTCCTGAAGATGATTTGCAAAGGGCTACTGCTACTGCTGCTTTGTGATATGTAGCTATGGTGCAATGTAATCTGCACTTTTTACACCATAATTGCATTACAGTTATACAGTTGCATTGTTGTTATGTTGTTGTTGTTGTTGTTGTTGTTGTTGTTGTTGTTGTTGTTGTTACTACACCTTCTCCCCAGACCATGACTTAGGTACCTTACACAAATTAAAACAACACAAATAAACTACAAAAAGCTGTTAACATATAAAGGATATTTGTTAAAAAAAAGTAGTTAAACTCTCATAGAATTAAATCAGTATAAAAAACAACTATATTAAAATAAGATAATAAAAACAGCACAGAACTATTAAAATCCCCTTTAAAAACAGCCTGTTCCCAAAGCCTGTCACAATAAAGCTGTATTCACCTCCCACTGTAAGGACAAGGAGGGAGCCCCAAAAGAGTTCCAAAGCCTGGGAGCAACCACCAAGAAGGCTGTCTTGCTGGGAAGTTTTTGCCTCTGCACATTAGTCTGAGAATGTTCTGATCAGTTCACATTGAGTTCAGTACCCTGATCTGTTCTTAACACATTGTTGACCACATCTACGGAACGCGATTGTTATGTTCTGTCATGTCATGCAATATCAATCATTAGTAATAGTTTAAGTCTTGATATTCAATCACTAGTTATAATTTAATTAGGAGGTTTTCATGCCTGTGCTCCCTTTCCCAGCCTTTAATCTGATTAATGCCTATATGTAACCTTTGCTTTGTACTTGAGTTAACCAATCAGTAATAAGCACATACGTGGCAATTGCTGTAATATTCAATAAAAGGGACTCCTCGAGGCTTGCTCAAGAGATGCCTCCCACATGACACTTGCTACTCGTCTGTCGGTTATTTCAACCCAACACTGTCTCCCATGTCTCCACCCCCCAAGTGTGAGGATGGTGGGTCAGAGAAAAGGGCCTCCCCAAAGATCTCAGAGCCTGTGCAGGTTCTGATGAGGGAATACAGCTTTTCATATAGCCTGGACCTAAGCTCCTGTACTCACATAAGAACCATTTTAGCACATAAGTGCTTGAGGTGGGGAATGGGGCAACAGATATAACCTCTCCATATTTTTTTATATACATGCACAAAATATTGGAATTGACGCATAAGACTTGGGGGCATGACCCTAAATTAGAAAGTTTGTATCCTACAACATTTGGGGAACATGTGGCAGACTCCATTATCCATCATTCCTGGCCAGTAGCCATTCTGGCTGGGGCTGATGGGAACTGGAGTCCAACAACATCAGAGGGGGGCAGGTTTCTCTCACCCCTGCTGTTTATCCACAGCTCCCAATCCTTCTCTTTCCCTGTTCATAATAATAATAATAATAATAATAATAATAATAATAATAATAATAATTTATTATTTGTACCCCGCCCATCTGGCTGGGTTTCCCCAGCCACTCTGGGCAGCTTCCAACAAAGATGAAAATACACTAAAATGTCACATATTAAAAACTTCCCTGAACAGGGCTGCCTTCAGATGTCTTCTGAATGTCAGGTAGTTGTTTATCACTTTGACATCTGATGGGAGGGTGTTCCACAGGGAGGGCGCCACTACCGAGAAGGCCCTCTGCCTGGTTCCCTGTAACTTGGCCTCACGCAGTGAGGGAACCGCCAGAAGGCCCTCGGAGCTGGACCTCAGTGTCCGGGCAGAACGATGGGGGAGGAGACGCTTCTTCAGATATACTGGACCGAGGCCGTTTAGGGCTTTAAAGGTCAGCACCAACACTTTGAATTGTGCTCGGAAACGTACTGGGAGCCAATGTAGGTCTTTCAAGACCGGTGTTATATGGTCTCTGCGGCTGCTCCCAGTCACCAGTCTAGCTGCTGCATTCTGGATTAGTTGTAGTTTCCGGGTCACCTTCAAAGGTAGCCCCACGTAGAGCATGTTGCAGTAGTCCAAGATGGAGATAACCAGAGCATGCACCACTCTGGCGAGACTGTCCGAGGGCAGATAGGGTCTCAGCCTAAGTACCAGATGGAGCTGGTAAACAGCTGCCCTGGTTACAGATTTGTCCTGTGCCTCCATGGACAGCTGTGAGTCTAAAATGACTCCCAGGCTGTGCACTTCAGGGGCACAGTTACCCCATTCAGGACCAGGGAGTCCTCCACACCTGCCCGCCTCCTGTCCCCCCAAAACAGTACTTCTGTCTTGTCAGGATTCAACCTCAATCTGTTAGCCGCCATCCATCCTCCAACCGCCTCCAGACACTCACACAGGACCTTCACCGCCTTCACTGGTTCTGATTTGAAAGAGAGGTAGAGCTGGGTATCATCCGCATACTGATGAACACCCAGCCCAAACCCCCTGATGATCTCTCCCAGCGGCTGCATATAGATGTTGAAAAGCATGGGGGAGAGGACAGAACCCTGAGGCACCCCACAAGTGAGAGCCCAGGGGTCTGAACACTCATCCCCCACCACCACTTTCTGAACACGGCCCAGGAGGAAGGAGCAGAACCACTGTATGACAGTGTCCCCAGCTCCCAGCCCCTCAAGACGGTCCAGAAGGATGTTATGGCCGATGGTATCAAACGCCGCTGAGAGATCCAGCAGAACTAGGAAACAGCTCTCACCTTTGTCCCTAGCTCGCCGGAGATCATCAACCAGTGTGACCAAGACAGTTTCAGTCCCATGATGAGCCCTGAATCCCGACTGGAAGGGATCCACAAGTATGAATGTAGGTTAGAGAGTTTTCTCTTTGACTTGTCCGCATGCAGTGACAGAGTGCAGGAGAAGACCCTTTACGTTAACGCCTGATTATGACTTTTTTAAAAAATGCAGGGGCTAAATACAGTGGTACCTTGGGTTAAGAACTTAATTCGTTCTGGAGGTCCGTTCTTAACATGAAACTGTTCTTAACCTGAGGTACCACTTTAGCTAATGGGGCCTCCCACTGCCGCCGCACCACCGCTGCACGATTCTGTTCTCATCCTGAAGCAAAGTTCTTAACCCGAGGTACTATTTCTGGGTTAGCGGACTCTGTAACCTGAAGCGTCTGTAACCTGAAGCGTCTTTAACCCGAGGTACCACTGTACTTGCTTTTTTTTTAAGGCAGAGGTTAAATACTTGCTGTGTCCTTCTGGAACTGTGAAATCCAAAAGCCAAAGAGAAATAGCCAAGAAAACAAACCTTCCGGAGCTAATCTCCTGGCTGCATTTTGCTTCAGCACTTTCTGCTGAGAACAGCAAGTATCTCATTATCCTCCTTCGACTCTTAAATTGGACTGGGCAGATAGTGGAATATATAGTGTGTTATCTAACAGCACACATCCAGAAAGAAGCTACAGTCCTGTCTCAACCGGGGCAAAACCAGAAGCACCTGGTCTCTGGCCAAGGAGCCTCGTGACTGAAATGCAGATCTTGCAATTCCTAGTCCAACATTCAAATACAGGGCTCACCAACCTTTTGTGGGCCAATGGCCACAGCTGGAATTCTGAGAAAGGTCTGTGGGGTCCCTTCAAAAAAGGACTTCTGGGGTAGCATAGTACATACTATCACAGCTTGTTGGCTCTTCGGGCCATAGCATAACACAAAATGGCCATCACATCTAAAGGAGAAGAAAAAGCAAAGCCTCAAAATGTGGTGGGCATGCCCCCCACAAATTAAATAGCACCTATACCACCCACTCTCACATTACCCACAGTGAGAAACTCTTTGCACCTCTCCTCTGTTCAAGACAGATGGGAAGGAAACACTAGAGCTCATGGAATAATAGTAGAATACATGTGCATCCAATGGATATGTTGGAAGATTCAAGAAAGATATGCAGTGCGTAGTTAAACTATGGAGACCACTTCTATAGGAGGCAGTGATGAACGCTTACTTGGATGGCTTTAAAAGTGGGTTGAACAAATTCATAGGGGAGGGCGCTATCAAAGGCCACGATGGATTCAACATATGTTTCTGAATACTGTTACAGTTGCTGGAAGCCACAGAGGGGAGTGTGCTCTTGCAGGGGTGCAGTACAGGTTCTCAGCACCTGGATAATGCTTGTGTGTGCTGGGGACAGGTGGAGGGAGCAGAGGGTGGTTGTGGCAGCCCAAGCCCTCCCCACCAACTGAGCTGTGGCAGTCTGAGAGAGTGTCAGGGAATGGTCTAAACAGGAGGATTGGGAAATGTATCCTCAGTCAGATCAGTTTCTCTCCGAAGAGGAGAAGAGGGAGGAGATTTGCCCCCCTTCTCCCCAGCTGCTTCAACAGGAGAGAGAGAGGAGAATGCTGCACAGCGTCCTCGAGCTACGAGTTAGTGGAAGAAGAAGGGGAAGGGAGAGAACAGCCAGCAGAAACATCCCTAGAGAGCCTGTGCAACACACCCCTCCCCTCTGGCTCTTAAAGGTAAAGGTAAAGGGACCCCTGACCATTAGGTGCAGTTGTGGCCGACTCTGGGGTTGTGGCGCTCATCTCGCTTTATTGGCCGAGGGAGCCGGCGTACAGCTTCCGGGTCATGTGGCCAGCATGACTAAGCCACTTCTGGCGAACCAGAGCAGCACACGGAAACGCTGTTTACCTTCCCGCTGGAGCGGTACCTATTTATCTACTTGCACTTTGACATGCTTTCGAACTGCTAGGTTGGCAGGAGCTGGGACAGAGCAACAGGAGCTCACCCCATTTCAGGTATTCGAACCTCCGGCCTTCTGAACGGCAAGTCCTAGGCTCTGTGGTTTAACTCACAGCGCCACCCGCGTCCAGGCTCTTAGGTCTCTCTATATTAGAGAACAGAGAGTGCAGAGAACTTCCCGTTGGCACCCAAGGTGTTGTTGGGGATGAAAGGGAAAGAGTAGCCAACACCTCTTTTTGTTGTGAAATGGATTCTTCCTTTGCAACCAGATGAGTGAATAAAAAGGACTATAAAATGCAAACTGCTTGAGATTCTTGCCTATGAAGTTACCGGGCGAGGAGAGGACTCTCCACACATGACAGCGAGGCGAGCAGTGGGGAGAAAGAAAGAGGCTCAAAGCCACCCCACAATGAGGGCAGACCTGAGGGCTGTGACGCCCCAATCGAAAAGGAGCAGGTAGCTGCCAGAGTCTCTCCTCTCCTCTATGGGTAGTGGTTGCGCCCTCTCCTTTCCTCCCTCTCAGCTGGTCCAGGGGTAGGGCACATGTGGGACCTTCACAGCCATGAGGAAAAGGAGGCAGTGCCACTGCCCCAGTCTTGAAGGCCAGGCCAGGCCAGGCAGCAGCTTGATGAGTGACAGAGCCTGTCATTGAGGCACCTGGTTGCACCCCCTTGCACCTGTTCAAAAAATTGTGCCCAGGCCTCCCCATGCTATGTCTCTGGGCTCTTTTCCTTGGGTCCTGCTTACCGGTTTCCCACAGGCATCCATGAGATGGGCCACTGGCCTGATCCAGCCGGCTCTTCTTATCTTCTTATGAGGGTCAGCATCCAGTCCTGGCACTTAGAAAAATGTGGGCATGTTCAAGGGGTGGGAGGTTTAATGGAGAAGATGCTGAGCCAGGGGAGGGGGGCGTCCCCAGCTGGTGCATCTCATCCTCTCCATGACATACACAATAGCATCTAAAGAGGGAGGTCCCCAGAAGACCATTAAGTTCATTGTCTAAAAGAATGTTTCTCAAACTTTTCTAGGTCACCACCCTCTTGGTTCCATAGACTCATCCCGGGTGCATGATTACCCTATAAAAAGTATTATTCATAATAGCAGTTTGTACAAGCTACTGAGGAAGATAATAGCGCAGTAAAATTTAGTAACAATTACTTGCACATTGGTTCAAAATCTTATTAAAACTATTTAGTTTATTTAATTCAACGAAATTGCTGATCTCAATCCAGTGATACCAGCTTTTTAAGGTCTGATTGTCAAGCACCCTCTTGCTGCCCCCTTGCCCATAGCTGTCAACTTTTCCCTTTTCTTGTGAGGAATCCTATTCAGAATAAGGGAATTTCCCTTTAAAAAAGGGAAACGTTGACAGCTATGCCCTTGCCTCTTAGCAATCCTCAGTAACGCCACTGCCCCCAAGGGCAATTTGGGAACCACCGGTCTAAAATTACCATGGTGGCTGAGGTGCCAGGATGGTGACCCTTGCAATCTAACAATTTCGCTGTCCTGACACTCTTTTATTCTCCTGCTGCTGCTTTGATCTCCTTATTTTGTATTTCATGGTGAAGTCACATACTTATGATGCTTTATAAATGTATATAATTAAGCCACCTTGAGAGAGCTGTTTGCAGAAAGACAGCATATAGGTTTTTAAGAATTAATTAGCTAGCTAGTTAGCAAATGGGGTATTCAGGTCTCCCTTACCTCCAGCAATGTTAATGCTCAGCATACTTGGATAGCCCGTTAGGCAATTGCAACAAGGAAGTGGTAGAACAGAAATCACCCACACCTGCTTTCCCGGACTCCCCTCCTCTCTCCTCCATCCCCTCCCCAGCTGTAGAGCAGAGCCTTGAAGCTCTGGCATTTCTCCCACTTAAGGGTTCACAATGGGTCACCTTGAAGCGAACAGGAAGGGGCCAGCCCTGACACATTTTTGCAGCCAGGGACATGATTGAAATTTTCTGCCTGTGAAGCAAATAATTACTTTACAAGACACATGCTTATACGGACGGGGGGGGGATGTGTCACTGGTGTGTGTGTGTGTGTGTGTGCATGTGAGAGACGGCAGCGTGGGGAGAGGCATGCTGATGCTTCATTTTATGAACTGCCTCTGGAATCTAGGAGTATACAGTGTATGTGTTAGCACTGATGTAAACAGAACGGTTATTGTGCATAGCATGCAGCCATTGTGCACAGTCACCGGAATTCACAGAGAATGCGCACAGGATTTACCCATGAACAGGGAATTGTGCACATTTCCTTGTCAATATACGAAGCAGCATGGGAGAGAGGGGAAAGAGGCATGGGGAGTCTATGGGCTCTATCCTGCATCGTCACAGGAGGAACATTCCCCACCCTGTTATCTTCAATCAATGAAGGAAGCCAGAAGGCATGGTCATGTGTTATCCATGCCTATCGAAGACAGTCCTGTCCCACCAAGAACTGCAGCAAGGGATTTCTGGAGGGGGGATATATTTCACTGGCTCTACTCCAGGCATGCATTGCCACCAAAAGGGACACATCAAAGGGTTTCTTCCCTTTGGATTACCACCTAATAGAAGCACCTGAAGCTCCCTTATACTGAGTCAGGCCATCTGAATACCCAGCTCTGTGGGTACACTGACTGGCAACAGCTCTGTAGTAAGTCAGGCAGGAGTCTTTCCCAACCACAGCTGGAGAAGCAAGAGATTCAACCTAAGGCTTTTGGCATGCAAAGCATGTGTTCTATGGCTGAGCTACAGCCCTTCCTTGGGGAGTAGCAAGGTCAAAGGCCATCCTCTGAGCTGGAATTTGGTTTGCTCCCCAACCCCAATCCCCCTTCCCACAAGGTGCTTAGCAATATCAAACAGAGTGTTTTTGCTCCACCTGGAGTACTTCATTTCCGCCGTTGTGTATTGATTGCGGGATATATATTATTAATTTATTGGGGGTTTTCTGTTTTGATTTGTAAGCTACCTTGGGACTTTTACATTTGAAAAGGGCTGGATGAAAACATTTTTAAATGTTAGGGCAGTGAATAAGCCTTCCGTTGTGAGTGTTTACCTCTGTGTTTTCCTGCTGCTCCCACAAGGCTTAACTCTTCCGAATGTGGACGCCCCCCCAGATCCAACAACAACTTTCAACACCACAACAGAACCTTTCCCCTTACCTCCATGCCTCCCTGTCTTCCCCACCTAGCCGAGGGCACACCAAGAGTCCTCTTCCCATTCCCGACACTCATTATGTTTGTATTGATGGCCTTCCACCTCCCCGTTCTGCCAGAAGATTCAAAGGCACAGACCTTTGCGGCGTGAGTGAATGGTTTTTGTCAGTATTCAGTGTGTTACAGGAGAAAGCATAATACATTCTGGCACTCAATTGAATATGACATGATAATGAATGTTAACATCATGTGCGCCCCTTTGCCAACAGAGGGGAAAGTCATGTTAGATTACAGCTAAACACGGCAGCAGGGTGAATTCCATTTGCCTGCTTCTCTGTCTCTCTCCCGCCTACTTCCCTGCACTCAATCTCAGCCCGAGAGATACCATTACTGCTGTCTGGCAATCACAGAGATGGCCACTGATCCATACAGGAGCTCAGCTGCTCTGCTCCTTTGAATTAGGGCTTGTGCGCATGTCTCCCCATGTTCCTGCACTCTTCTTCAAGGCTGGGCACATGGCTTGTCTAGGAACCCACGGGGTTAACCAGAAGGCAGGCTGCTGTTGAGATGGCATTTTGGCAGGTGCAGCTTTTTTCAGCTCTATATTTTTTTTTGGGGGGGGACACTTGCCCCCACATGGCCTCTTCTCCATAACTAAGAAAGGTACCTGTTTGGGAGGGGCCATCTCTATGGATGTGTACACAGAAGGTCCTAGGTTCAAAATTCAGTAAAAGGGATCTCAGGTGTTGGAGAAAGCCTTAGTCTGAGATCTTGGGGAGCTATAATGTGTAGGGTAAGCACAGTAGGGGGAGAGGGTTTTTGTGCTTGGGTCGTGCTTGAGGGTTTCCCAAAAAGGGCACTTAGTTGGCCACTGTGAGAACAGGATGCTGGACTAGATAGGGCATTGGCCTGATCCAGCAGAGCTTTTCTTATGGTCTTATGATTTATTGATGCAATATAGAAGAAAAAGAGTTTGGGTTTGATATCCCGCTTTATCACTACCCGAAGGAGTCTAAAAGCGGCTAACATTCTCTTTTCCCTTCCTCCCCCACAACAAACACTCTGTGAGGTGAGTGGGGCTGAGAGACTTCAAAGAAGTGTGACTAGCCCAAGGTCACCCAGCAGCTGCATGTGGAGGAGCGGGGAAGCAAACCCGGTTCACCAGATTACGAATCTACGACTCTTAACCACTACACCACACTGGCTCTCCAGATATAACACCCTCCCAAAGGAGCCATGGATGGAAACCGCTTTGTCTGTCAGGGCAGACAGTTTTGAGCATGATGGGCCAATGGCCTGACTGAGTCATTAGGCAAGGATGGGGAACCTGTGTAACCCCAACCCCAGATATCATCCCAGCTCCCATCAGCCCCAGACAGGGTGGTCAATGGTCAGGGGAGATGGGAGTTGTGATCCAGCAACATCTAGAGGCTACCATATTGATTACATCTGAATTAAGCAATAGGCTGTGGTTCTCAAACTCCTTCTTTTCTCTGGGCCACACAATTCAAAATTTGCTCACACCATACCCAAATTTTTATTGAGAAGAAAAACACTGGAAACAAAAAAAAGAAATAACACCTTACAGTGCTTGATTTAGAACATAGAACAGGACTACTTTATAAAATGGTCATGGGACGTCCAGAAAGTATAAAACAATGCAGCTACCTAATAACATGAATCCTTCTCAAATATAATATTGATTGCCCTTGATTCCTCCTGTCACACTTGTCATTCTCACACCCTTGGAGGGCCACTGCTTTGGAGCAATAAGGTCTGAGTTAATTCTGAGTTAAGCAAGAATGTGTTCCTCTTTTTTAAATGCCACTTTGAAGCTCTCCTGCTTCCCGCAATACCACCCTACTCTTTTTATTTTTCTCCCACTCTGGGAAGCACGCATCAACTTTTGCATTTGTGATTCTCTCTCTCTCTCTCTCTCTCTCTCTATATATATATATATATATATATATATCTCAACTCAAAACAATTTACAAAAAGGTAAAACAGTAAAACTGTGAATAAGAAAAACTAACAACAATAATGTAAGTTTTCTGGAAAGTTATAATCGCAATAGAATAAAAAATAGATTCGCAGCCACCTTCTAAACATCTGGATAGGCTTGTCTAAACAAACCTTTTTTTTCTTTTTCTTTTTTGCAGGCACAGAAAACAGTACTGTGAAGGTGCCTGCCTAAAATCAATAGGCAGGGAGTTCCAAAATGTGAGTGCTAGCACACTAAAATATCGAGGTTTTTCCCCAATATATGTACCTTATTGATGTTTCGAATAAACATGGAAAGGCGAAATCCAACCAATGGTTAGTTGTAAGCTGTGAAACTGTTGATCTAAGCCCCATTTTCAGTTGTGGCTGGGTGGGGAGGGGAATAGCTTGAATGACACCTTGTCTTTAATAAAAGCTGCTAGGCACAAGTATATGTTTGTTTCCCCCATGTCAACAATCTGCAAACACACTTGGCACAGCAGCCAGGCTAAAGATAAGCAGGTCTAAGTCTGACTGATGATGGCATGGAAGATCTCCTGGGGACCTCACGTGCTTTGCTTTGAGATCCGAGACAGAAGAAAATTAATAATAATAATAATAATAATAATAATAATAATAATAATAATAATTTATTATTTGTACCCCGCCCATCTGGCTGGGTTTCCCCAGCCACTCTGGGCGGCTTCCACAGAAACCAAAAAACACTAAAATATCATACATTAAAAGCTTCCCTGAATAGGGCCGCCTTAAGATGTCTTCTGAATGTCAGGTAGTTGTCCTTCACCTTGACATCCAATGGGAGGGCATTCCACAGGGCGGGCGCCACCACCGAAAAGGCCCTCTGCCTGGTTCCCTGTAGCTTCGCTTCTCGTAATGAGGGAACCGCCAGAAGGCCCTCGGCGCTGGACCTCAGTGTCCGGGCAGAACGATGGGGGTGGAGACGCTCCTTCAGGTATACTGGGCCGAAGCCGTTTAGGGCTTTAAAGGTCAACACCAGCACTTTGAATTGTGCTCGGAAACGTACTGGGAGCCAATGTAGGTCTTTCAAGACCGGTGTTATGTGGTCTCGGCGGCCGCCCCCAGTCACCAGTCTAGCTGCCGCATTCTGGATTAGCTGTAGTTTCCGAGTCACCTTCAAAGGTAGCCCCACGTAGAGCGCATTGCAGTAGTCCAAGCGGGAGATAACTAGAGCATGCACCACTCTGGCCAGACAGTCCGCGGGCAGGTAGGGTCTCAGCCTGCGTACCAGGTGGAGTTGGTAGACAGCTGCCCTGGATACAGAATTGACCTGCGCCTCCATGGACAGCTGTGAGTCCAAAATGACTCCCAGGCTACGCACCTGGTCCTTCAGGGGCACAGTTACCCTATTCAGGACCAGGGAGTCCTCCACACCAGCCCGCCTCCTGTCCCCCAAAAACAGTACTTCTGTCTTGTCAGGATTCAACTTCAATCCATTAGCCGCCATCCATCCTCCAACCACCTCCAGGCACTCACACAGGACCTTCACCGCCTTCACTGGTTCTGATTTGAAAGAAAGGTAGAGCTGGGTATCATCTGCATATTGATGGACACCCAGTCCAAACCCCCTGATGATCTCTTCCAGCGGCTTCATGTAGATGTTAAAAAGCATGGGGGAGAGGACGGAACCCTGAGGCACCCCACAAGTGAGGGCCCAAGGGTCTGAACACTCATCCCCCACCACCACTTTCTGAACACGGCCCAGGAGGAAGGAGCGAAACCACTGTATAACAGTGCCCCCAGCTCCCAACCCCTCTAGACGGTCCAGAAGGATGTTATGGTCGATTGTATCAAAGGCCGCTGAGAGATCCAGCAGAACTAGGAAACAACTCTCACCTTTGTCCCTAGCTCGCCAGAGATCATCAACCAGTGCGACCAAGGCAGTTTCAGTCCCATGATGAGGCCTGAACCCTGATTGGAAGGGATCCAAATGGTCCGCATCCTCCAGGTGTGCCTGGAGTTGTTCAGCAACCACACGCTCAATCACCTTGCGCAAGAATGGAAGATTTGAGACTGGGCGATAGTTGGCCATACTGGCCGGGTCTAAAGATGGTTTTTTAAGAAGCGGTTTAATGACCGCCTCTTTCAGCGGATCTGGGAATGTTCCCTCACAGAGGGAAGCATTCACCACCCCGCAGAGCCCATCGCCCAGCCCTTCCCGGCTTGCTTTTATTAGCCAGGATGGGCAAGGATCAAGGAGACAGGTGGTTGGTTTCACGCGTCCAAGCAGCCTGTCCACATCCTCGGGGGTAACGGATTGAAATTGATTCCATGCAACTTGACCAGACAGGGCTCCAGCACTCTCCCGCCCCGGCCCTGCTCCCACGGTGGTGTCTAGCTCCTTCCGAATATGAGTGATTTTATCTGCAAAAAACTTTGCAAAATCGTTGCAGGAGATCTTGGGGTCTTTACAAGGCCCCGGTGGTAAAGGTGGTTCCGTTAAATTGCGGACCACCTGAAAGAGTCTCCTGCTACTATTTTCTGCAGATGCAATAGAGGCGGTGAAGAAAGTCTTCTTCGCCGTCGCTATCGCCACTTGGTAGGCTCGACGTTGAGCTCTAACCTGTGTCCGGTCAGATTCGGAGTGAGTTTTCTGCCACCGACGCTCTAGCCGTCTCAGCGATTGTTTCATCGCCCTCAGCTCCGAAGAAAACCACGGGGCTGTCCGGGCTCCATGCAATCGGAGAGGGCGCTTCGGAGCCAGACAGTCGATAGCCCTGGTTAACTCCGCATTCCAGCGGGCCACCAGGGAATCAGCTGAAAGGCCATCAACATGGGATAAAGCATCCCCTACCACTCTCTGGAAACCATTTGGATCCATTAAGTGGCGGGGGCGGACCATCCGAATTGGTCCCACCTCCCTGCAGAGGGGAAGGGTCGCGGAGAAGTCCAGTTGCACCAGGAAGTGATCTGACCATGGCACTTCTTTGGTTTCACTTTTACTTAGTGTCAGATCACCCACGTCACTAGAGGTGAATACCAGGTCTAAGGCATGTCCATGACTATGAGTTGGGCCCAACTTATTCAGGGACAGCCCCATGGAGGCCATGCTTTCCACGAAGTCCCGAGTGGCCCCTTGTAAGGTCGTGTCGGCGTGGATGTTAAAATCCCCTAGGACAACCAAACTAGGTGTCTCCAGGAGAACATCCGCCACGACCTGAAGCAGCTCGGACAGGGAATCCTTGGTGCAGCGGGGAGGTCGGTACACCAAAAGGAATCCTGTACTGCCCCTATTGCCCAACTTCCAGAACATGCACTCAGAAAACTGGGTCTTCCCAGTAGGACGCCTGGTGCAAACTAATGACTTCCTAAAAATCACTGCAACCCCCCCTCCCCGCCCACATGACCTGGGTTGCTGTGCATAAGAGAAACCTGGTGGGCAAGCGGCAGCAAGGACAGGCCCATCTGCCTCATTCAACCAGGTCTCTGTCACACAAGCCAGGTCAAATCCTCCATCCACAATCAGGTCGTGGATGGCAGTGGTTTTATTCATCATTGACCTGGCATTATACAGCAACACCTTCAGGTTATGTGGGTTTCCCCTGTTGATTCCAGTATCCATCTGGTCAAGGCCAGACCCGGAGGCAGGGATAGTCTTCAAACAACGACTAAACCTGCCTCCTCGGTAATGACATGGTCTGGTCTTAGCGTAACTCCGCCTCCTGCCCATGATCACCGAGATCGGATGTCCCAGTGCTTCCCCCCCTGTGGAGCTTGTCCCAGCCATCGTGTTGGCTGGGGCCTCACTCCCAGGCAGCCCCGATCCCGCCCCTTAAAAACAAAACACAAACTATACAGAACCAATAAAACAAAAGAAAACAAAAACATAACAATTATATTAAAATTAATCCCCAACCAAATATCCATTACACCCACCCACCCCAAACAAGAGAAAAAAGGGAAAAAAGAAATACAAATTTAAATTGCCACCGACTGCTTGAGGACATTTTAAAACACATTGGAACAGGGAAGCAATTGCAGAACACTTCCCAGCTTCCCCAAAAGTTTGTTCCCAATAAGGGCCTGGGCCACACCCCCTGGGCCAGTTGGAGAAGGCCCTGGAATATATGCAATATAATTGATATTTTTGAAATTTTGTTATTATTGTTTAGGGGTGCTAGGTGAGGGGTAGTGCCTCTGATGGGGGGGACACACATTATGCTTCATGTTTGCCTACCTCAACTCTGCACTCAACTCTCACCTTTGGCTCCTGGAAGCATGAAACAGAGGCCACAACCCAGGAATGGCTTCGAATGGCGGGCTAAACCAGCTCAGGGTAGCGGATGGGTCTCAAATCCTTGGTGAAGATAGGCTCCAGCAGATTGAGCAGACGAGACCGTCTGGCCCAACAGTCAAGAAGACAGTTTCTGCACATGCGCTAAAGAGACGTGAGGAGCAGGCGGGGCTCATCAACCTTCAAAGATAGCCCATCTAGGGGAAGAAAAACTCTGATCCTAAACCTCTGCTGTCATGTGGGACATCTTTAGGAGAAGAAAAGGCTAATTATTATTATTATTATTATTATTATTATTATTACCCCGCCCTCCCCAGCCAGAGCCTGGCTTAGGGCAGCTAACAATAAAAACATAACAGGGGTAAAAAAAAAAACAATTTAAAATAAAGGTTAAAATGCAGGTTAATGAGTAAATCCTACACAAATCTGGAGTGGAGTCCCTAAGGTGGTTGGATGGTGCCTTCCAACCAGTGAGCCAGTGTGGTGTAGTGGTTAAGAGCGGTAGACTCGTAATCTGGTGAACCGGGTTCGCTTCCCCGCTCCTCCACAGGCAGCTGCTGGGTGACCTTGGGCCAGTCACACTTCTCTGAAGTCTCTCAGCCCCACTCACCTCACAGAGTGTTTGTTGTGGGGGAGGAAGGGAAAGGAGATTGTTTGCCGCTTTGAGACTCCTTCGGGTAGTGATAAAGCGGGATATCAAATCCAAACTCCTCTTCTTCTCCTTATACACCTCCTTCTGGCTACTCCTGTTAGCCAAGGTGCTGCCAGACATATTGCTCTGCTTTCCTTTGGACTACATCAGTGAGGCTGAGAGGGGGGGGTGGTCTTGTAGTCTGGGCAGCCTAGACTACACCCCCAGGGGTGTCACTTCGGTGCTGCTAATGCAGTGATTTGATTTCACCCCTGGAGGTGCACTCCGTTGTCTCTCGAGGCAGACGGGTGCCAACAAAAGAAAATGTCCCCCCCCCTTATTTTATAAATGTTTTAATCATAAATAAATTATTGTGGCTGCATTCACGCCCAAGATTTAAAGCACATTTAATGCACATGGATGCTTGCAAAGAATCCTGGGAACTACAGTTTCCCCTTCAAAGAGCTACAACTCTCAGCACTCTTAAGAGGCCACAGTTGCCAGGGCAGTCATGTCTTTTAAATGCATTTTGAATGTATGGCATGTCGATGCAGCCCTGGACTTCTGTTTGGACTTTGCCACCCAGTGGTAAGCAAGGAGCATTGCAATTCTTGCCTACCTCACCTGCACAGCCCCACCTCCTTAATTCGGGCAGTTTAGAGGCATGCTATTTTTATTGCCTAGAAAGAAATGATGGTAGCAGTAAACCTATTGCATGACTACATCCATTGCATTGACAGGATGCAAAGCCCCCCTTATACCCCTGCAAAACTCACCTGGAGCCAGCATAGGTTAAGCAGCAGAGAAAGCTCCCTTAGATCCATTGATCCATCTAGCTAGCACTGCTTCCATTGACCAAGAGTGCCTCTCCGGGGTTTCAGCCATGAGTCTTTCCCAGCCTTACCAGAGATGTCTGGGACCTTTTGCAAGCAGAGCATGTGCTTTGCCAGGCCCTGGCAACTGGGAAAGAGCCACTTTCCCCCAAGCTAAAACCCAAGCAGAAGACTTTCTAATGCACAAGGTCCCTGCTTTCCCCTTATGACACAACTCAGCAGTGGATAAAGGAAAAGTTTCCTCCCTCTTTGATCACGCTAGAACTCATGGATCTCCAATGAAGCTGAGGGTTGGGAAATCCAGGAGGGATAAGAGAAAGTCCAGTTAAACTATGGAACTCACTCATGCAGCAGGAAGCAGCAATGGCCACCAACCTAGATGGCTTTAGAAGAGGTTTAGACAAATTCATGGATGAGAGGACTATTGATCTTGCTAGCCATGATAGCTGTGATCTACCTCTTAGTTGGAGGCAGCAGTGCCTCTGAATACCATATGTAGAAACTACAGGAGGGGAGAGGGCTCTTGTGTTTGAATCCTGCTTGTTGGCTTCCCACGGACAACTGATGAGAACAGGATGCTGGACTAAATGGGGCATTGGCCTGATCCAGCAAGCTCTTCTCATGTTCTTTTGTTCTTTCACATGCCCAAACCATCTTTATCACTGCCGGCACCTCCATTTCTATAGCACTTTACAATGTTCATCCAGGGGCTTAGAAGCCTAAACAGCTACTCCGTTCATAAGATCACAGCAGAAGCCCTCATCGCCAACTTTCAAATGCCAGCTGAAAACTTTTCTGTTCTGTGCAGGAAATCAATAATGCATCCTTCCACAGTGGTTAAACAAGGTCTGCTTTTAATTTTTTAAATAGGGTTCTATTGTACAGTTCAAATCCCTGCAACAGGATGAGCTCCTGTTGCTCGGTCCCAGCTCCTGCCCACCTAGCAGTTCGAAAGCATGTCAAAGTGCAAGTAGATAAATAGGTACCACTCCAGTGGGAAGGTAAATGGCGTTTCCATGCGCTGCTCTTGTTTCACCAGAAGCGGCTTAGTCATGCTGGCCACATGACCCAGAAGCTGTCTGCAGACAAATGTCGGCTCCCTCGGCCTAGAGAGCGAGATGAGCGCCGCAACCCCAGAGTCATCTGCGACTGGACCTAACGGTAAGGGGTACCTTTACTTTTTTATTGTACGGTTTGCATGCTTTTATTGCTGAAAAAAACAGCTTTGATATACCTTTAGGACACAGCAGTATACAAAAATTTTAATATGAACATAAACACAGGGAGGGGCCTAATATCAAGTCTGACCTATTAGCCCAGCCAGCTCAATATTGTATATATGGACTAGCAAAGCTCTCCAGGGTTTTGGGTGACAGCAGGTTCCCAGACAAACCTGGAGAGAAGAAAATACAAAGATCTTGCTGGATCAGGCCAATGAACCATCTAGTCTAGCATCCTCTTCTCAAAGGGTCCACCCAGATGCCCCAGTGGGAATCCCCCAAGTGGGATCCAAACACAAGAGCAATGCTTTCTCTTCCTGGGGTTTCCAGCAGCTGGTATTCAGAAGAATTACTGCCTCCAACTGTGGAGGCAGAGCACAGCCATTGTGGCTAGTAGCCACTGATAGCCATCTCCTCCATGCCTAATCCTTTTTTAAAAAGCCATCTTAGTTGGTGGCCAACACTGCTTCCTGTGGTTGGGAGTTCCATAGTTCAACTCTGTGTTGTAATATCCATCCTGAATCTTCCAACATTCAGCTTCATTGGATACCCATGAGTAATAATAATAATAATTATTATTATTTATTTATACACCGCCCTTCCTGATTCAAAAAACCAGGCTCAAGGCAGCTAACAACAAATTTAAAACACTTAATTGATGCAACAAAAAAACAGCATAAAATACAGTATAAAATGTGAATAACAATAAATTCAGAATTCAAAAATCCATTTTTTTCTGCACAATTTCTCCATGCCATACATAAACTTCTATTATATTACACCTCTTTGGGTTTGAATCGGGGACCCTTTTGTGTGCAAAGCATGTGTTTTACTGATGATTCATTAAATATCCCCATTGATGGGACTGGAAAAATGCAAGTGTGGGGGGGAGATAAGATAATGCCCCCTTCACTGCATTGGGGCAGGAAGTCTTAGCTCTGCTGCAGATTTTCCCCACACCCGTAGGATTGCTTGGTGATAAAGATTACATCCTACAAAATATCAAATGCTCCATGTGGCATAGATATGCATCTTTTAGATATGTGGCTTGAGACCAGTGTTGCTAAATTATGTATCCCTCAATCCTCTGGAGCATGCCTTATAAAATTTGATGTCTCCATTCCCTCTATATGTCATATATTTAACAAATTTTTGCCTTCCATCCTGGCTGCAAATTTATATCCCAATGCCCAGGAATAAAATTATTTTTGTCACTATCAGTAGATTCGTTATAAATGACAAGCATATGAAACTGTCATATACCGAGTCAGACAATTGACCCATCTATCCCAGTTGTGTCTGGTCTGAATGGTAGTGGCTCTCCAGGGTCTCAGGCAGAAGTCCTTCCCAGCCTTTCTTCAAGAAAGGTTTTGGGATGAACATATCAGGAATTGGACCTGGAACCCAGCGTGGACTCTGTCCACTGAGCTATGGTTACGGCCCCACCTTTAGATTCATACCGTATCCCTATAATATTTCTTCCAGGTCTTTTCTAAGTCCAAATAAAGAAGATCAATTGCAGGAATTATGGCACCACCACAAGTTGTTATCTTGGGATACTTGCAAGATGTAGGCTGCAAGCAAGTAATTGAAGTGGTGTATCATTTGTTAATGGCTGCCAGGGTTTTCATAGCACAGGGCTGGGAGGAAGCAGAAGTTCCACCTGTTGCATTATGGGAAATTCAGGCAGTAGTCCTAGAGACACTTGCATGGGAGTAGAGATGAGGGAGAATTTTCATTCAGCTCACATTTAAAGGCAAATCTATCACATTTTCAGTTTCTGAAACAGTGAGAACCAAAACACAGTAGTCCTTGGGAATCCCTGCTTATCCAATTTTTTTGATGCAGTTCTCCAACTAACCAGCATTTACAAAAAGAAAAAGGAAGCATATATTAGGAGAAAGTGTCCATAAAATAAGATAGAAAAACACATTATATTGGGGAGTGGGAGGGGCGGGAATGTGTGCACGTGCAAAATGTCTTAGGAGAAATTCACACTTGTGATGAATTTTTACAAAGGTTTTATTTTTAAAAGAAAACAAAAAAGCAATTGCAGAGTGCTGCAGAAATGGGGAGAACAGGATTTAAATTTAGAAGAAAAAGGAACCGAGAGACCCAAAACTGAGCATATGTTTCCATCCCTGCCAAGGAGCAACTCCCATTTAATTCAATGGTGCTTTAATTCTGAATAAACCAGAATAGGATTAGGCTGTTAATGCAACATTTCAAACCTACATTTGAAAGGCTCAAAATAAGTATCTAGGAAACATGGAACACACTACTATTTTTTTTCAATATTAGAATAAACACAACCAAGTGAGCGTTAATAGCTGGGTCAATTTCTTTGAATGATCAAGAATATTCTAGGAGAGAAAGAGAGCATTTAGTATTTCAGTAGTTGTGAACAGGTGTAGGTGTGTGTGACCCACTCTATGGGGCCAAAGGCACCTCAGCCCCATCAATATTTGCTTTAGTGGGGCTAGGGTGCCTCAAACTTCAAGTGCCCCGTGCACTTTGCACACGCAAAGCAAACTGTGCACCGCAGGTCCAATGGCTGGCTCCTGCAGAGTGCTTGGCCTCCTGCGTCATGCACACAAGTGGCATCGCGCATGCGCAGTGAGCATTGGAGGGCCCCAATCTTGGGGGAAAGCCAGTGCTTCAGGTGTGTGTGAGAGAGGGGGGGTTGTACATTTTTTAACTTTTTAATATATATTTCTTAAATACCAAAATCTCTTAGAACACTGCGTGTAACACTTTGGGGCCACATTCCTCTGAGGAGAACATTCTGGGTGCCAGACATTTCTGTGGTAGGTGGGACCAGTGCCAAAAAGACTGAGTTTATTCTATAAACAGAAGCCTGGATGTAGTAAGGCACTTGCCAAGATATGGAAAAGAATTCTAGGATCCTGTTGGAGTGGAAATCAAGGGCTCTATTGGTCAGTTGGTTGGAGCATGATGCGGATAACACCAAGGTTGCAGGTTCGATTCCCGTATGGGACAGCTGCATAGGGGGTTGTGCTGGATGCTCCTCTGGGTCCCTTCCAAGTCTGTGATTCTAGAACTGTTTTCCCATTGGGGCATCTGGTTGGCCAGTCTGAGAACAGAATCCTGGACCAGCTGGCCAGTTTGCCCTGATCCAGCAGGACTCTTCCTGTGTTCGTACGTAGATTTTCCACTTATCAAAACTCTCATGGTTTCTCAGGGATCTCTTTTAAAAATAAGTGTGTGGTGGGGGGGATGACTTCTTTGGACTTCAACTAGAAAAGAATACAGGTGTCTAATTGGAACAATTGTGCAATATGCATTTTCTTGTCTGTGCTCTTACGATTTTGCAATATGTCTCCCCCACCCTGCTTTTCCTGCCTCCTTGGTGAAACCCAGTATCCCATCCAGCCTCTGCTCTATCACCCTTAAGGTTGGTTTTTGCATCCTATTCACCTGTGTCTCCTGGCCCCTGAACTACTTGGCTGGCTCCACACACCATTGTGGAGGGCCTGGAAAGTTAGGGGGGGAGAGAGAGAGAGGCCGGAGCTTCTGCACCAGCTGCCCAGATACACCTGTGCTTGCTATATTTATCACTGTCTCATTCGGGGCTCCTGCAGTTATATTTAGGAGACGGTGGAGAAGCAGCAGAGACAGTAAAACAAACAGCAGCAATCAAGAGGCTGCAATGCGGCTCCGTTTGCCAGCTCCGAGCTGATGAGGTTCAGCACTTAATCACAGGTAGGGGGGTGGCTTGAAAAGATAACGGGCCTGTAATCATGACACCGTGAACTGGGGTGGGCGGTGGAGGGTATTCTTTTGCACTAGGTGCAGATGGAGAAAGTGGAGCAGTTCCAGCAGAAATGGAAAATACTAGAGAGGGACAATAGAAGAGCAAGGTTGGGTAGACTGCATTTCAAAGTTGCTGTCCAAAGCGGAAGAGTAACAAACATCAATAGGGTAGCCAGGTGCAAAACAACAACAACACAGGACTTGTGCACCTTTAATACTTGGGAATTTCGGTATGGGCAACTTGTCTTGAAGCAATTAAAGGTATAGGAGCGCTGCCCTCTTTTGCACCTAGGCAGCCAACACGTAAAACTGCAGGATCTGGTATCAATTGCATGTCTTCCAACATTTCACAGATGCCAATAGGGACACACATCTGGTGTGTGGTGCTCCTGTTCTCATACAGTGGTACCTCAGGTTACATACGCTTCAGGTCACATATGCTTCAGGTTAACAGACTCTGCTAACCCAGAAATAGTGCTTCAGGTTAAGAACTTTGCTTCAGGATGAGAACAGAAATTGTGCTCCGGCAGCGTGATGGCAGCAGGAGGCCCCATTAGCTAAAATGGTGATTCAGGTTAAGAACAGTTTCAGGTTAAGAACAGACCTCCGGAACGAATTAAGTACTTAACCCGAGGTACCGCTGTACTGAGGATAACTGCTAGGGAAACTCACCATCCAATGAAGTTGAAGGTTGGAAGACTCAAAAGAGATAAAAGAAAGTACACTTCACACAGCTCATAGTTTCCTAGGGAACTTGCTCGCACAGAAGGCAGTAATGGCCAACAACTTGGATGGCTTGAAAAGAGTTTTAGGCAAATCCAAGTAGAATAAGGCTATTGATTGCTACTAGTCACCCAAGGAGAGTGCAAAGCACACCTGGCAATGGGTGTGGCTCAGGAGGGTGTGTGGCTAGCGAGAGTCCCAAAGGCTAGACAGAGATACCTGTAGGGCCACATTTGCCCCCCTGGGCATGAGGGTCCCCACCCCTGGCTTCCAAAGCAGGCAGTGCAACTGCTAATTATTCATCATATTCTCAGAGTAACCATTGCACCCCAGTTTTTTTGGCAAATCCAGCACTCTCTTTCTGGCTTTTTCTGGCTTTGTGCAAATTCAAGCAGCAACTGCTATTTCTTTACCCCTCCCACTAACTGAAGATGGTGGCATTCCAAAGGCTGGAAAGAGAGATTGTGAGAAATGCTCAGCCACAAATTTTGCCCTGATGAAACCCCTGATCTTGTGCATGGTTGCATGGAATCTTATTTCAACTAATCAAGACCGGGAAGGGGGCAGGGAACCTATTAACAATACTGAGCATGGCTATAAAGGCATGAAGCATTGCCAATGTTTTTACCTGCTCCTGCATTTTTAAGAACTGCAAACACAAGTGATAAGGCTGAATTCAATGCTGCGGAGAGCCTCGCCTGCTGATTTTGGCAACTCAAGCTGCTGCAAGGGGCACGAGAGCAGGCCAGATCTGTTGGCAACCCCAGAGGAAAGGGCTTAGCCATGGGATGATGCTTCTCTTCTCCACACCCTCCTGACTAGGGAGGTGGTCCTGCCAGGTCTTCAGAGCAGCTGGTCCTTCCTTCCCAAAGCAGCTCAGCAGCAGTAAGGGACAGTCTGAGCCAGGTGTGCCATTGAGCCGCAGCTGATGCTCTGCCAACCCTCATTGCTGCATTATCTTCATTCCTAAACAAACACGAATGAGGGAAGGGGGGGTGCAGGTGGTCCTGAAGCCAGTTCCTCCAGCAGAAAATAAATATGAGAAGCGGCTCCTGGTGTGAGCCTCCTGGGTCTGCTGGAAGGGCAGCTCAATGACCTCTTCCCATCCATCACCCATCTTACCAGGGCTGTTAAAGACCTCTCTTCCTGCTCCTCCCCCCGCTGGCTTGTAATAGCGCCAGAAGGAAAGAGAGGCGCTCTGCTTTCCCTGCAGCCACATTGACTGCCTTGCAGTCACATTACAGAGGCTCGCTGCTCACATTGCAGAGGCATCGATCACCCCAGTCCAAGTGGAGGGAGAAAGAGAGAGAGAGTTTGCTGATATCACATCGGATCAGAAGGGAAGTGGCTTACACTACAAGGGCATGTTGCTCCTGAGAAGGAAAGGCTGTGATATTCCAGTTACCTGCCATTGCAGTGCAGGGTGGTGCTGCAATGGGAGATCCACGATGCATCTTTCAACTCCCTGCTGCATCAAAGAGATGGCTCAGAATGAGCCCCCCCCCCTGCAGCTGCTCCCGCTCCCCACTGCCAAGCTCCTCTGCTGAGTGGCACCTCTGGAGCAATGGGGAAAAGGGCTGCGGAAGGAGCAGGGGCAAGGAGCCAAGACTGCTTCATGCCTCAGTGCAACGTGGAATTCAGAAGTACAGGGTGGAGATCATAAAACATAAAAAGTGACTGCTGGATCAGACCAATGGCCCCTCTGGTCCAGGATCACAGTAGCCAGCCAGATGCATGATCCAAGCACAAGATTATTCTCCCTTCTTGTGATTCCCAGGAACTAGGATTCAGATGCATTGCTGACTCCAACTGCAGAGGCAGAGCAGAGCCATCATGGCAAGTAGCAATCAAGAGCTCTCCCCTCCATGGATTCGTTTAATTGTCTTTTAAAGCCATCTGTGGGAGAGAGTTTCACTGTTTAACTATGTGCTGTGTGAAGAAGGACTTCCCTTTATCTGTCCTGAATCCCTATCCAAGATGCAAAGTGGGCATTGCTCTGCAGCCCCTTGATTCCTGGGCCCAATGCCATGGACTCAGAGTGGGCCTTTACAATGCATGCATCAAGAGGAGCAGTTCAGTGAAGATGAAGGGCAGGAGGAAATGTTATTGCTGGCCTTGGATCTGGGATGCAAATGGGTATTTCCAAGGCAATGGGGTCAAAATGAGCCTCTTCCTGGCAGTAGACAGGAGCTCCCTAATCAAACTCAGCCCAAGGCATAACTGTGAGCAATCTTCCACCCAATCATATACATAATTTGCTTTCAGGAATAGGAGCTCATAATGCATAATGGACATCTGTAGGTTGAGATAGAGATGAACTCGGTGTTGCCTTAGTAGAGTGATTAGCTACCATGTCTAGGTGTTGTTGTTGTTTAAAAAAATCAAATGTGCCTCATGGGGTGATTTTTAACCCTTCCATCCCCAAACATGATCTTGGCAACAACAGCAACAAATCTGCACCTGTCCCAATCTGCAGGCAGTTTCTCTTAGTAGGGAAATTTCTCATTGGCACGACCCCTCCATCCCTGCATGAAGGGAAGTTCCCATCAGGATCATGCCAAAGAGAAGAGGGTTTAAATCTCATCTACTCACAACACTGCAATCCCGCTATAAATCACCCGAGCCTGAAATTTATTTTATGTTTACTTTTTAAAAAGCAGATGTGGTTGCTAATCATGCTATTAAAGTAACATCTGGTTTGGCCCTGAGAACCAAGCTATCTGTTTGCTTAATACATAGTGTGCAACTATTATCTTGTTTTCCCTTAAGTAATTACAGATGTGGGGGTAATTCTTACTGGGAAGGCATTGCATAGTGAGAAGAGGCTTCTCCCTTCCCTTCACCACTGCAACTGGGACAGAGATCTCCTCCTCTGGCACATCTAGGACCCCAGCCACATGACTAGGCTGTGTGATCTGTGCTTTGATCATGGTGGGAGAATGAAGAGATAAGCCTCCCCTCCTTGTACACTGTCTTCCCAGTTAGATTCCCCCCTACACACCCACACACCACCACATTGCACCTGTAATTGTTTAAGGGAAAATATTAGGTATCTAGATGCTTCATGTGAAATGTGCATCTGAGATGGCCTGAGTCACTGTAGGTGGGGAACCTGCAGCCCTTGGATTGCAGTTCCTGATGGCCTTCCTGGCCAGGGCTGATGGGAGTTAAATAACAACAGGAGAGTCGCAGGAAATGTTTGGCTAGAGTTGTAGGAATTTGGAGTGGACAACCCAGTGTTTTGGCCCTTCATTGCGTATGCCAGGAGCTGGAATGAGGTGTAGTTCAGCAAGAAAACAATAAAACACTTGGTATCAGTAAATTTAACTCTTTATTCAAAGAAACAAAACAGCTCAGTCCTTCTTATCACAGCAGGTCTTGCCCAAAGGAAGCAGTTATAAGATCTGAAGGTCCTTGCCTTCCTACTGCTCTCCTGGTACCTTTTCCAGCACCTGGGTGGCGCTGTGGGTTAAACCACAGAGCCTAGGATTTGCCAATCAGAAGGTCGGCAGTTTGAATCCCTGCGATGGGGTGAGCTCCCATTGCTCGGTCCCAGCTCCTGCCAACCTAGCAGTTTGAAAGCACGTCAAAGTGCAAGTAGATAAATAGGTACCGCTCCGGAGGGAAGGTAAACGGCATTTCTGTGAGCTGCTCTGGTTTGCCAGAAGCAGCTTAGTCATGCTGGCCACATGACCCGGAAACTGTCCACTGGCTCCCTTGGCCAATAAAACAAGATGAGCGCCGCAACCCTAGAGTCAGTCACAACTGGACCTAATGGTCAGGGGTCCCTTTACCTTTAATCCTTGGGGGTTCCCCACCACTCCTCTGCATCCAACCAATCCATAACTGCATCCAGTTCATTTGTGTCTTCCTGAACTTTAGGAGCGTGCAGCACTAATAAAATGTGGCTGTGAACAACAGTGGTGGAGCAATCTTGGTGGGATCATATGCATGGCAGTGTCAATATTCTTTATCTACAGTGCACATACTTGCAGGTGAAGATAAAACAGAACCCCCCCCCAAAAAAAAAAATAATATTCACCATGAATGCCATCATACACAGATTCAATAGGTGCCAACCCTGCTTTTGTTTTAGACACCACATGAAAGCATATATCTTTCATCAGGCTTTTGATGCATAGGATAGCCTGGAGCACAGAATGTAGGGAACTGATGGTTTCCTTGAACCGATTTTAATATTTGATTGTCAGTACTAGTGTTCTAACCTGCCCTGAAGTCTATGGACGAAGGGTGGGATATAAATGATGGAAGTAAATATATAAAATAAAAGATTGTTGTATCGGGATTTGTTTATGCTTAATGTTGCACTGTATGTTTCCTTTCGGCAGGAGCATGAAAGTGAAACATCACATAAATGGAAAATCTTGTTGCAATCATACATCCATCAGAACTTCCTCCAGGAGGCACATTAGAGCTCTGGGCACAACTCTCCCCACAAAGAACAGTGGGGAAAGGTAAGAGGGATGCAATGGCAACGGTGGCATCACAGACCATGGCCCTGATCTTTTCCTCACATGATGGGAAGCGCATGTGGACTGAGGACCCAAAGAGTGCTATCATTAATAGGAGAATGCATTGGTTTTTCAATATATCCAAAACAGCAAGATGAACTAGGTTGGTTTTGATGCGGAATTCCTGGTGCCCATTATCAGTGAGGCCTGAGTCACATCTGCAAGGGTGCGACTTGATCACAAAACTGGTAAGAACCAGTTGAAGGGGAACTTAACAGCTGCATGCTAAAGTGGGAAACAGCCCCTGATACAGACAGTGATACCTTGGTTTCCAAACGGCTTGGCTCCTAAACAAATCGGCTCTCAAATGCCGCAAACCCAGAAGTAATTGTTCCGGTTTACAAATGTTTTTTGGAAGCAGATCGTCCGACATGGCTTCCACGGCTTCGGATTGAGCGCAGGAAGTTCCTGCAGCCAATCGGAAGCAACGCCTTGGTTGTTTGAACAGTTTTGAGAGTCAAACAGACTCCCAGAACAGATTAAGTTCAAGAACCAAGGTTCCACTGTATAGTAGAAATGGGTGGAGTAAGTTACATATCCAAAGACTGTGGCTGAACAAGAGAGTGTGCATTTTAAACAGAAGGTGAATGGTCATCCGTGAGGGATTCTTTAGCTGTGATTCTTGCATTGCAAGCAGTTGGATTACATGACCCTGGGGTCCCTTCCAAATCTGCAATTCTATGATTCTGAGACCCTCCCCTTGACACCAGTCCCAGTCAAGGGGCTCCTAGTCTGAGCCCTACCAGTCCTGCAGTTATTGATCAATCAATCAACAAATTGATTGATTGCAGTTATATCCTACCTTTCCTCCAAGGGGCTCAAGATGGTGCCCATGGTTCTCCCCCTCATCCTTTAATCCCTACAACGATCCTGTGAGGTTGGCTAGGTAATGACTGGCCAACCTAGGTCATCTTCATGGCTGAATGAGGAAATTGGACCCCTGTCTCCCGGCTCCTAATGCAACATTCTTACCATGGCACTGCACTTTCTCATTGCAACACCTCGCTTCACCGAATGTTTGCACACAGTCCTGTTGTCAAGCACGCTCCATCCTCCCAGGGCTGCAGACTCTGTATTTTCTCTCCATGCACAACTGTTGGCCCATCACAGCCACTCTGGCCTGCTCTGAATGAGCAGAAAAATATTTAAAACCAAACAAAAATCCCTACTCAGCTTTGCTCAGAGCTGCTGTCAGATGACGTTGGCTTGACAGCTCCCCGCCTCCTTTTCCCAGCCCAGTGAAGGAATCCACCTGTGGTGGCTGGCTCAGCGGGCATGAAAAGGGGCCATGTGGAATATAAATGGACTCCCTCACTTAGCGGGAGGCAGGTAATTTCTTTTGTCCCCACTGATGCATTATTGATTGTGATGAATGTCAGCGCGGGAGCCTGTTCCAAAAGCCATTAAACAATAATTTCATCTCCGGAGGGTAATTGATTGTCAGTGGGAGCAGGATTGCCTGGCTCGGGGTGGTGGTAATGGAGGATGTTTATATTTGGGCAAGGGTAGGGGAAGAGGCTCTGGCAACTTCATGGTTTTTTAATCACCTGGCTTTAAGGATAAATGGGGAGGCAGAATTAGGCTGACCTTCACGCAGCACAGACATTGGGTGAGACAGAGGAGATGGAAAGGTCACTCAGAACCAGGCTAGGGTTGAGGCAAGGGGATCGACGCTGGCTTCTCAGAAGCTCTCTTGCTCATAACGCTAGGAACTGGTGGGCACCCACCAGCCCATCGTTGAACTATGGGACTTACTCCACAGGGTGGCCGCCAAACTAGATGGCTTTAAAAGATTGGGCAGATTCTTGGGGGAGAAGGCTATTGATAGCGAAGCTTTGCCTCCAAGGTAGAAGGCAGCAAGGATTTCGAATGCCAGTCGCTGTAACCACAGGAGGGGAGAGTGCTCTTCTGCTCTGGTCCTGTTTGAGAGTTTCCCACAGGCCTCCATATCCTCCAACATTCTCCAATGATAATAGGGATGTCCTATTCCACTTGCATGTGAGCGTTCCAATTGGAGAACAGCCTTTACCAATGATGTTATGGGCTTTGAAGACATTCAAACTCAGGTTGCAAGGGAGAAACGTGCTAAGAGGAAGGCACACTTGGCAAATCCACACTGTGATCAACTCCCACCCGGAAAATGTCCCACTATGGAAGGACGTGTGGATCCAGAATTGGCCTCCACAGTCACTTACGGACTCATTGTTAAAACTGTGTTTATGGAAGACAATCTTACGGTACTTGGCTACAAGTGATCGCCATAGAAGAAGAGGCTATTATTATTATTATTATTATTATTATTATTAACCCCACTCATCTGACTGGGTTGCCCCAGTCACTCTGGGTGGCTTCCAACATATATGAAAACAGTGCTTTTTCTGGGGGGATGCAGGGAGGCGCATACCCCTAAACATTTTGTGAATCTTTGTACTTTTGTCCATTTACTGTATTTATTTTTCCCAATTTCAACTATAAAATGGTGGTTTTCTTGAGTCAAAATGAGAGCACCCTTAAACATTTTTTAAGAAAAAAAGCACTGTATAAAAACATAATAAAGCATGAAACATTTTTTAAAAGCTTCCCTATACAGGGCTGCCTTCAGACATCTTCTAAAGGCTGTATAGTTTACTTATCTCCTTGATTCAGGTTACTCCATGCACTCCAACAATTCTCTGACAGAAATAAGGATGTCTTAAGGAAAAGCGAGACATTCCGGGATCAAATCAGAAACTTGGGGTGGCTTCTGTAAATTCAGGACTGTCCCTGGAAATTAAGGGTACTTGGAGGGTTTGGGACTCTGGCTGGCCACAGGATGCCAAGAACATGATGCTGAGCTAGATGGTTCCTTGTGCTGATGCAACAGGCTCTTGTGTTCATTTCATTGTCTCAGTTAATGCAGTGTAATTTGAAAGCACTGTTTCCTTTGAATAATGGCGTGTGCTACATATCTTTACCATATTCCGTGACTGAACACACAGAACCTAGAACAGAGACATACAGGGGCTTTGGGGGAAACAAGCAAACAAACATCTGCTTCAGTGAACCTGGCAATGGGAGGGTGGGGAGGGGAACCATTCTGGTGCCTAAAGGGGGAAAATGGAGTTTATCTGTCTCTCTCAGCACAGTGTGAAAGGTGGATCCATCATGGCTTTCTCTCACTCTCCCTTTCTTGTATTGGCAGTTCATTATCTTGTCAGCTGGCACTGTCTGGCTCCTCCAAATTCTCCATCATTCTGTTGTTGCATGTGGAGATGCGTTCTCTCTCTCTCTCTCTCTCTCTCTCTCCCTCTAGCTTGGAGAAGATACAGACAAGCCCCATTTCATAACAACATGAGAACAGCCTGCTGGATCAGGCCAATGGCCCATCCAGTCCAGCATCCTGTTCCTACAGTGGCCTATAGGAAACCTGCAAGCAGGATTCAAGCGCAAGAGCCTTCTCCCCTCTTGCAGTTTCCAGCAACTGGTATTCAGAGGCATTCCTGCCTCCAACTGTGAAGGCACAGCTTCTTTGGCGATCACTAGTAGCCGAGTAAGATTGTCTTTCATAAACACAGTTTTAACAATGAGTCCGTAAGTGACTGTGGAGGCCAATTCTGGATCGACAAGTCCTTCCACAGTGGGGACATTGGTTTCTGGGCAGGAGTTGATCATGGTGTGGATTTGCCAAGCGTGCCTTCTTCTTAGCACATTTCTCCCTTGCATCCTGAGTTCAAGTGTCTTCAAAGCCCATGACACCTTTGGTAAAGGCTGTTCTCCAACTGGAGCACTTGCAGGCCAGTGTTTCCCAGCTGTCAGTGTTTACAGTACTTTTTTTTTTTTTTTAGATTTGTCTTGAGACAGACTTTGAACCTCTTTTGTTGACCACCAGCATTACGCTTTCCATTTTTAAGTTCAGAATAGAGTAGTTGCTTTGGAAGATGATAATCAGGCATTCGTACAACACAACCGGTCCAACAAAGTTGATGTTGAAGAACCATTGCTTCGACACTGGTGATCTTTGCTTCTTCCAGTACACTGATATTAGTTTGCCTGTCTTCCCAAGTGATGTGTAAAAATTTTCGGAGACACCGTTGAGGGAATCTTTCAAGGAGTTGGAGATGGCATTTACAGTATAAGTGGTCCATGTTTCACAAGCATAAAGTAAGGTTTGTAATACAATAGCTTTATAAACAAGCATAGCCATCATGTCAAGTAATCATTGATAGCCTTCTCTCCCTTGAAATTGTCTAACCCTCTGGTGACCATTTCTGCCTCCTGCAGAAGTGAATTCTGCAGTTTAGCTGTGTGCTGCAAGAAGAAGGACTTCCTTTCATCCTCCAGTATTCAGCTTCATTGGATGTCCCCACATTCTAGTGTTACGAGGGAGGAAAACCTTGCTCTATCTCCTTTCTCCATGCCACACACCATCTTATAAGGCTCTATCCTGCAACCTTGCCTTTTCTCTGAACTAAAACTCTCAAGCTTTGCAAGCTTGCTTCATAGGGAAGTCATTTATCTGATGTTATGGGGGTGGAAATCTCCCTTGTTGAAGAGCAAGAGTTTCAGGGACAAGTGTTTAACCCAACCTCATCTCTGACGTTTAAATTTTCTATGCGCAACAAGTTTTACATAGCAACAATGCAAGACCATACCTCCATTCCGAAGGAGCAGAACTATACTATGCTGAAGTACTGTGGCATATGAAGGTGTAGTTACAGGTAGGTAGCCATGTTGGTCTGCCATTGTTGAAACAAAACAAAATAAATAAAATAAAATAAAATAGATCCTTCCAATAGCACCTTAAAGGTAAAGGTAAAGGGACTCCTGACCATTAGGTCCAGTTGTGACCGACTCTGGGGTTGCGGCGCTCATCTCGCTTTATTGGCCAAGGGACCCGGCGTACAGCTTCTAGGTCATGTGGCCAGCATGACTAAGCCGCTTCTGGTGAACCAGAGCAGTGCATGGAAACGCCGTTTAGCTTCCCGCTGGAGTGGTACCTATTTATCTACTTGCACTTTGACATGCTTTCGAACTGCTAGGTTGGCAGGAGCAGGGACCGAGCAACGGGAGCTCACCCCATTGTGAGGATTTGAACCACCGACCTTCTGATTGGCAAGTCCTAGGCTCTGTGGTTTAACCCACAGCGCCTTAGAGACCAACTAAGTTACTTGTTGATATGAGCTTTTGTGTGCATGCACACTTCTTCAGATGAAGGTGTGCTTAACATTTAGATTAGCTCTCAGTCTTTTCCCCCCCTTCTACAAGTGGCTTCTCAGCTGGCAATTACTTGCTTTCAAATCAGCACACTGTGATAGCGTAGTTAGTGCAGCAAAGACCTTCTGCAACATTTCTCTCTCCTGCCCCCACAACAGGTTAATATTTTGAACATTCTTTTTCAGGAATCAATCTCATTATTTGAATAAGAGACACCCCAAAAAAAGTGCAAGGCATAGTGTTGCTTGCTGTGCCTGTAACTCCAGTGACTGAATGCAACACTGTGTGTTCTAAAGCCAAGACAATCTGTAACAGTAGAGTCTTACAGAGAGCAAAAGGCTTTTGAAGTCTTCATACAAAATCTTCATACAAAAGCAAGGCTAAATTGTGCTCTTTAAGGGTTATTGGAATGTACAAAGTAAAAAAAAAAAAAGGAATCTGGAAGGAACTTCAGGCTACCTTTTCTTCCTGTCATTGATAGCATTTGAGGCTCAGGATGGACTGAGTCTAATTGCATCCCATTTCAGCTTTGTGGGTCTGTTCAGTCCTGTTTTGTGCAGGTTTTTTAAAAGTTCGCATCAAAACTCCATTTTTAAAAAATTGTATGCACTTTTTAATGCATGTTTTATATAAAATATGCACTTTTAAAGAAAAATACATATTTTCAAGGCGTTTCAGCACATTTTATTTAAAATATGCATTTTGCACATAAAAGACACACTTTTTTGCACAGACTCTGCACACCAAAACCCACACTGCGGAATCCAATGAAGTGCATACTCTGACTAGGAGTGGCATTCTGGTCTGCAAGAAAATTTGAGAGTGCCAGATCAGGCTGGTACACCATGAAAAGCAGAACAAATTATTTCTGCAACCCTATTTGAATTCATGGGAAATTGATGTGTACAGGAGCTGAGGTGGATTTTGGGCAGTGCAACTGGTGTCACTGCACTGGGTGCTGTCACTAGAGGGTGCTGCAGGGCTTCTCAACTTTAATGTAGTGAATTGAGCAGAACAGAAGGTGACAGGCAAGTCCATCATTGACAAGAGTTGGTACAGGCAGCATGATTATGTGTCCAAATGACCGCAGGATAGAATTTCATGTTATTTTGACACAGTGATGTGTCTTGCAAACTTACTGGAGGCCTTGAAGTTATATCTTGATTTATTCCATATATGTTTATTGGCCTTATTTAAATTTACTCTCACCTTCAGTAGCTATTATTTTTCCTAGTTTCCCTACCCTGAGATGCCTCGGATATTTCGTTACCGCAGAAGTCACTTTTACACATCTTTAGGCCAGAAACCAAAGTGAGGATACTGATATGTTCGTTTTCTCTATTCAAGGATATATACACATGCACACATACACAGGGGAGGGTTCACAAATATAATCTACCCTTGTCTAAAAGCAGTACAGCCATAAAGATGAACATTCTGCGAACCACCCCGAGAGCTCTGGGCATAGGGTGGTATATAAATTTAATAAATAAAATAAACGTTCTATGAGGCTTCTGATCTTACCTCCCAGCTCTCAGCTATGGTATTAAACTCTCCATTTGCAGGCATGGTTTGAACCCAAGCCACAACTGCAAATGGACTTTAAAGGCATGCTGTCGGGCAATAGCTTTGGAAGTCCCAACCATCAGCCCTTGGAAAGGCACAGGGCTGTCAACTGACAGGCGGTGCCTACAACACCTTCTTTGCTGAAACTTTACCTGCCCCGTTCTGGTGTGGGTCATGTGGGCATGGCTCAGCAAAAACAGCCTTTCAGGCCAAATTTGACCCACAAGCCAAAGATTTCCCACTACTCTGCCAGAGAGTAGGAAGGACTGTACCCAAGCCAGTGATGATGTGTTAGACTAATACATGTGCATGCTCCATTCAAGGCTAATGTCTGCTGTGCTCTTGCATATGCTTCCTTCAGGACACAGGAACACTACCTGTGGGATTTTTGCATGGGTAACTCTGATAATCTTCCTCATCGCTCACTAGGCTCAGTGATATGCAGAACCCTATGCCCTGCCCCAAGAAATGCCACTGGTTCTATCAAAACTGGGGTTTTCCCACCTGCCACAAAATTATTCAGAACCCCCCTGTCCCAAACTCATCTCAAATTGTCACTTTGCACAAAAGGTTCTCTTTGGATGAAATCTGGCAGCTTGATCAGTTCTACTTGATTATCCCTTTTTCTGCTGGCAATGTCTCCCTTTAAATGACTGAAGATCTTGGGGGGGGGGGGAGGGAATGCAACCAGGAGTTTTTCCCTTCTAAAAGATGGAGAGAGAAATTCCAGCTGACGTCTGGCGCTATCCACATTTTATAAGCTATGAAATCCAGTTAGTTATCCAATATTTTACTTAGCCTCATTTTAGATTTAAAAACTTGACCTTTTCTATTATGTGTGCCTTGTGCTACATTTTATCCCACGGTACAGAGAATGGCAAGGACTGGGCTGGTTTATCACTCCAGATTATTATTATTATTATTATTATTATTTATACTACTACTACTACTACTACTACTACTACTACTACTACTATTATCATCATCATCATCATCATCATCATCATACTGTGGTTTGCTCATTTATACTATTTAAAAGCAAGACATTTGCAAAACCCAACCAGGAAGATGTGTTAAAGGGAGGCTTAGGGGATCAGCTTGCTGAGAGAGAGTCACACAGCAATTCCCCTTAAACAAAATAATTACGTAAGCTGGGGGAGAGAGACATGGAGGGACAGATCCAGCCCTTCAACTAAAAATCTCTATTTCAAAACTACAGGATGTTAATCACTGTCAGTCTTCCTGTAAAGACCAAAACTGAGCTCTGGACTTTTTCTGAAAAGGACTCCATTCTCTCTACTTAGCGAGTTGGAACAGCATGGGAGAAGCTCTATTTAGCTGTGGGGCCAGTACAATAATGAACCAAGTCTCATTAGCCAGGTGTAGGGTTAAGGAGGAGAAATTAAATTCAGTTCTCATCCAAAGGCAAACTTACCAAGTTTGCACTCTGCAAAAACAATACACAGACCACAGCACAGTTCTCTTTCAAAATCAGCACTTCCCCAAATTTGGCATCATATCATCAGTAATTTATTTTCCAAAGCGTGCATATTAGGCAAAATGGCCTAAAATAATTAAAACAAAATGCGAGTTAAAATAACATATGAAAATGCATTATATATGGGGAAATTGCTTATAAAAAAGTGTATACTAGACAAAATGGTGTTCAAAAATGTGCATCTTAGGATAGATTTGCAACCAAATGATGATGAATTTTCATAAGGACTTTTTTAAAAACAACAACAAAATCACAAACTGATGTAGAAATGTGGAGAACTGAATTTCAGACTGGAAATAAAACAAGAAACTATGAGAAACCAATATGGGCAGATTCACAAGGAATCTTTGCTGCTCCTTTGACAGTCTGCCTTTATCTTTGTCCCCATATTTCACAGGATCTGGGCCTAAGAGCAAATCACATGACCTATTTCAATCTCACTATTTGAACTCTGTTGTCTGTCTCTGTGAGAAGAGGATGCTGGACTAGATGGGCCTTTGGCTGTGGTTTTCTTACACTCTTGTCTTTATGAAAAGGTAAAGGTACCCCCTGACCATTAGGTGCAGTCGTGACTGACTCTGGGGCTGCGGCGCTCATCTTGCTTTATTGGCCAAGGGAGCCGGCGTACATGTGGCCAGCATGACTAAGCCGCTTCTGGCGGACCAGAGCAGCGCACGGAAACACCGTTTACCTTCCTGCCGGAGTGGTACCTATTTATCTACTTGCACTTTGATGTGCTTTCGAACTGCTAGGTTGGCAGGAGTTGGGACCAAGCAATGGGAGCTCACCCCGTCGCGGGGATTCGAACCGCCATCCTTCTGATCAGCAAGTCCTAGGCTCTGTGGTTTAACCCACAGCACCACCCACGTCCCCCCTTGTCTTTATAGTAATATATAAAAGTCTGGGCTTGATTTCCTCCCCTAAAAGTCTTGCAGTCTGAAAAGAAAAACACATGAACCCAGATTCTACACTGGTTGTTCAGATCAAGCTCACTATCCAAATTAGGGATGCATTTGCTTTGATTCTTTTAACTCCTGATGCAAGTTTTATGGTGTGATAAAGTGAGAGACTTTCTGTAGCAATCTCCTGCTGTTTTCTTATAAATAGGATACTTTGTGATGTGTGTCGCATATGGTATGAGTGCAGGGACAATGAGATTAGAAGAAAGCTGGAAGAAATGCCAGGAGATTTTTATAGGAGAGGTTGTTCTTTGTGCTGAAGTACTTGGGATTTCCCCCCCCCCCTGTATTTTATTGCTGTATATTTTTTTTTCTTTTTAAAAAAATCCATGTGTGTGGAATACTAGAAGCAATTAAAATTACCTGGAATATCGGAAAAAGACAATTAAGAAACTGACAATTATAAAAATGGTGTTGGTCACTTAAAGAGCAACAAGCAACAAAGTCAGAAATTAGGAATTGAAGTGTAGGTGGGTTCCCATGAGGCAAGACACAGTGATAACAGCAAGAACCTTTATTGACGGAACTGGACATCAGGAGCAAAGCAAATGCTTATATCCATTTCTGAAGGCCACTCCCACTCCCAACATGATTGGCTGTCTAAACTTCCAGGCTGCGAATCAGGACTCAGATTTTAAGGGCCAATGGCAGAGGCCCAAATCCTGAAATGTTCTGTGATTGAATATCATGTATCAAATCAGAACGCATGAACTCAGATTCCTTAGTCCAGATTCAAGATCAGGCAAACACAGACGACTGAATACATAACAGGAATGGCCCAGCTATGGTCACATGAGACATTTGTCTGAAGGAACTAGGCCTGCACTGATTGTTGACATACCCTCCAACATTCCTCAGATGAAAATAGGGTGAACACTCTGATGAACACACACGCAACTGACCCTCCTCGCCCCCATTTTTTGTCTCATCCTGTCCCCCTACCAAGCATTTCCTATCAGAAGAAGGGCAAATGTCACCATCGCTGCACCAATGGGACACAGCACACACCTCTTCCAGCATCCTGAGAAAACCCTGGATTTGTTATATTATTTGGTAGATTGACAAAAAGAAAAACATAACTAAATTTTAGAAAGGAGTAAAAATAGATGTGAAAGCAGGAAGCATTTAATTTTCTAAAAACAACAACAACCAAGAGTTCTTGCGTTCTGCTCTCTCTTTATTTCCACCCAGGGTGGCCTCTGCCTTTTGCCTGCCCTTCAGAGCTGACACATCACATGGGGCTGGGCCTTGGCTTCAGCAGCAGCTCCTCTTTCTTATCCGCTTTCCAGCAGCTGCTAGGAGGGAGGAGACCAGAAGCAGCAGCAGCCATAGGGAGGCAAGAAGATGCTCCCTCACCACTGCCACTCAGGACAAGCAGGAGCACATCCTCCTCTCCGAGCTCAGCAGCAGCACTGGCGGGGAAAATAGGGACATTCCAGGATCAAATCAGAAGCCGGGATGGCTTTTATAATTCTGTTACTGTCCCTGGAAAACTGGGACACTTGGAGGGTATGTTGTTGATCATCTAGTAGCTTCCAGGTACCCACAACTGTCCTTTTTCACAGCTTCAGCTCTATTTGGACATATATATATATTTACTCCTAGGATGGAGAGGCTGGAGTTGCTGTTGCTAGGCAACCACAGGACCCATTCCGAACCACCTTTAGTTCTATCCTAAAGGAAGTCTTAGCAGGCTGGGGGAGCTGTTGTGGGAGCAGAGGACCTGTTTGTGAGTCTAATGATATTGGTTTGTAACTTTAATGCACCTCCTACAACATGAGTTTGATATGCGCCGTTGCTTCCTTTCTCTCTCCCCTGCCCAGCCGATAGCTGTTCTGTCTTTCGGTTCCACAACAGCACAGCTAAGAATTTCAGCAAAATCATTAAATGTGATTAAACATCGTAACAATTTAAAACAAAAAAAAAACAACCAGAAAAAACAAGCAAGCATAAAACAATACCAAAACAAAATGTATAAAATCAGGAAGAGCACTGTGTGTGTGTACAACCACAAAATTTGCTTTGTATCTGTCGTGTTTGGAAACAGACTGATCTGTATCATATCAACTCTGCATCATTCTGATTCAATCTGCTATTTGGGTCCAAATCTGGCTTTTAAATCCAAAGTTATGTTTATCCCTCATTTACTATATTGAGGGATCTAAAAATAGCTATATCCTCAATGTCCTTTTCACAAAGTGGGTGGAATTTGCAGGCAAAGGATTCCGTCTGCCAAACTTCAGGCAGACCCATCCAAGGCTTTTTTTTAATAGAAGGAATTTATAGATGTGATTTGATTTTTCAGAATGAATAAATAAAACGTCTCTAACTTTTTAATTGTACTGCAGCAGTCTGATTGCCCCTTGTGAGGGGATGAAGCATGGCAAAATTCAGAAAGTGCAACAATTTTCCCACAAAGCTGACTCAACGGCTTTGGGGTGGGGAAGTCGAAATTATGTTCCCTCACCTAAGTCTTTGTTGGGCAATTAATTTGAAAACTGGAGACATGAGGAAACCTGCCAAAGTTCAGACAAATAGGTCTAGGGGCTGTCACACTAGGTGATTTTAACTTCATTATTTTTTAAAAAAGTAACCTGGAAAAGCCCTTTTTTCCCCTCACTGCTGTTCTCCTTGTTGTGCCCTCTACTAAGAAAAGAGAGAGTGAGAGCTATAGTTTTTAATAGTTTTTTTTTGGGGGGGGGAGTGTTATGTACTGAAGTTCTCACCCTGGGCCAGCAGCGGGGATACTGTAGATAGTGATGCAAATAAGGGATCGAAAGTGACGTTCAGTGATTGGATAGTTTTAGAAAATTGTTACAGTTACATTGTACTGGAGCTCTATATAAGCAGACTGACTGAACCCTTCAGTTCAGTTCTGTCCTGGCCTGTGAATAAACAAGAGCTGTTGAAGAATCACCGTGTCGTCTGATATGTTCACCCACTACTTAACTGGGAGTATGATTGGGAAAGAAGCAGGCACACCAATTCCGCAGCCAAAACTCTGAGAAGCATGTCAACCCATTCAAAGAACAACCAGGTCTATGCACTTCAGCATCCCGCCCCCAAATCACCCTGATTGATGCGGCCTCAGAAAACATTTCACTCTGATTCAAGACTAGGCCTGTCTGTCAAAGCAAACGATCATTTCCCACCTCTCAGCTCCCTCCCTGTTGAGCTCTGGGAATTTTCCCAGTCAGCATGCTTTCATTTCTCAGGAAATATTTTTACAAAAACAAGGTTGCACATTAAACATTTTTGGAAAAACTGAGGCCACAGAGTGGCTTAGAAACTTAGGGGGACCCTGATCCACCTCAAGACCCATTGTTAATGGTGTGACCCAATTTGGGAATGAGACACCATGGCCCAAATCACTCTGGTTCTCCTTGTTATCCATAGAACCAGAACACAACAGCTGGACTTTAAAGACAAAGATAGCTTTAAATTAAACAAATTCATGGAAGATAATGCTATTGATGGCTACCAGCAATGATGGCTATGTTCTGCCTCCTCTGCAAGAGGCAATGTGCCTCTGAGTACCAGCAGCTGGGAATCAGAAACATTGAGACTGCTGTTGTGGTCAGGACCCTCTTTCAGTCTCCTCATAGGCATCAGGTTGGTCGCTGTGAGGAGGAGGAGTTTGGAGTTTGGATTTGATATCCCACTTTATCACTACCTGAAGGGGTCTCCTTTCCCTTCCTCCCCCACAACAAACACTCTGTGAGGTGAGTGGGGATAAGAGACTTCAGAGAAGTGTGACTAGCCCAAGGTCACCCAGCAGCTGCGTGTGGAGGAGCGGAGACGCGAACCCGGTTCACCAGATTACGGGTCTACCGCTCTTAACCACTACACCACTCTGGTGAGAACAAGATGCTATGCTAGATGGGTCATTGGTCTGATTCCGCTGGCCCTTCTTATGTTCTTGCATAAATCAAATGGAGACAAAGCTATGGCAACATTTTCAGTCCAAGTTCTGTCCAATCTGCTGTGGCATCACTACTGAGCCCGTTCTTGATTACTTTGCTTCAAAAACAAACCGTGGACTTTTAAGCCTCATACAAACAGCCCTGCTAGATCCTACCAAAGGCCTTTTCCAGTGTCCTTTATCCCACAGTGAAGATCCAAGAGGTGTCCTCTTGGAAGTTCTCAAGGAGATCCTCTGGTTTTCGTGGATACTGTCTATGAACGTGAAAGTTTGATCCTTCGCTACTGCGGCCAATTAGATAGGGCTATCTTCTTCATTTTTTTCTAAATTTATTTACAGCAAGTCATCTGGACATTTATTTATTTTTTAAATGTCTCCTAACCTCCTTTGATCGTCTATCCTTCTGCTATCCTTCTGATTCTCTACCTCCATCCTTGGGAGACAACACGTAGCTCTGAGCTTGAAGGAACATCCTTCTCCTGTTCAGAAAGTTCTTTCTACCCTGCAGCTTGCAAGCCGAAGGAAGAGGCCTAGAGGCATTTTAAGCAGCAAGCATTGTCACTGCACCCTGGAGTTCCATCTGAAATAGTGCACACAAGATAACGTTTCGGGGTCGTCATGCACTAAGATCACAGCAGTACACAAAGCCACAAACAGCTCGGAGCTCCTGGGTTGTGACTCTTCTTTTTGGCACTATAAAGTTGCTAATTAATGCAGCAAAGCAGTTCAATGGCTGTGTGACACCTCCCTCCCAATAATTAGATTTTCTGCTTCCTTCTGTTTTCACATTCTCTCTCTAGTTTCTCTCTCTCTCTCTCTCTCTCTCATCTCCCAGGGAAGTCACAAATAGTTATTTGAAAAATAATTTTAAACCTTGCAAAATGTTACTTAAAAATGGTGATACAGTTCCCTCCTTAATTCTCCAGTACTTTATTTGGAACACACACTTGCCAAGGCAATGCAAAGTTCCAAGCACAAACATTGGAGCATTCCCCAAGGCTTCAAGATCTCCGTCCCTTCTTCATTTGTTTACAACCTCCTGTCAATCTGTGGCGCATAACAAACTTTCCCTATTATCCATGCTTAAGTGAAGCAATTGCCTGAGCTCTCCTCCTGCCCTCCCTAGTCAGCCTCCTCCTAAAGGAGTAATAGACGGAGTGATTGTGTTTTAATAAAGAAAATTGATTTGCCTCGCTTTTCCCCCCACCTTGCTCTTTAACAAACACAAACATCCTGTAGATCTCCAGTGATTTATGTCCACAATTTACAAAAAAATTATTTCTCTATTGATTTGTGCACATTTGCTTGCTTTTCACACAGTTTACTCAATTAGAGAGAAGATCACATGGGTGGGCACACAAATTGCTCTCCCAAGAAAGTCCTTCTTTAAGCAGCACGGAGTTAAACTATGGAACTCGTTTCCACGGGAGGCAGTGATGACCACCAACAACCTAGCTGGCTTAAAAAGAAGATTAGACAAATCCATGGAGGAGAGAGCTATCAGTGTCAACTAGCCATGATGCCTATGTTCTGCCTCCATGGTCGAAGGCAGCAGTGCTACTGAATACCAATTTCCAGAAGCCACAGAAAGGGAGAGGGCTCTTGTGTCTGAATCCAGCTTGCAGGTTTCCCACAGGGATCTGGTTTGCCACTGTGAGAAGAGGATCCTGGACTAGATGAGCCATTGGCCTGATCCAGCAGGCTCTTCTTATGTTCTTATGTTCCTATGAGTAGATCCTGTAGAAGGGGAGTGGCGTTCTCAAAAAAATATTAAAGGCTCAGAAAGTGAAGATGAGTTATGACCGCTTCCAACTAATGACCCCTCAGTATGGAGCCTCATGCACAAGACAACCATGCGTCAGGTGTGTGTGTAGGAGCCAGGCCCTGTGACCAATAGGACTTTGTAGGACTGGGGCCTTCCTAAGTTTGTTCTGAAGAGGTAAGGCATGGCCTCACAGGTGAGGCCGATTGGTAACTCACAGCACCTGTGGCAAGAGCTGGGAAGGGATATAAGGTCAGCATTTCCCTTTGGCTCTTTGACACAGCAACACGCTTCCTGCCTTGCTGTGTTTGGCTTCTTGCTTCCTTATCCTTGAACCTCAGCTTCTTGACTCCCTGCTTCTTGAGCCTCGAACCCCGGCTTCATGACTCCTTGCTTCCTGATCCTCAGACCCTTGGCTTCTTGACTCCTGGCTCACTGACCCTCGGACTCTTGGCTCCTGACTCCTGCCTTCTGGACCCCCGTTCCTGCTCCCACCTGCCATCTTGCCCCCGGTCCTGACGTCCCCTGCTGGGACTTTGATCGCCCATGAATTGGACCGTGACACCATGACTCCAACACACATTTCTGAACCTTGCTCTATGGCACAACAGGGTGTTGGAAGGGGATTCTGCCTTCCATCTCCCCAGCTTCTTGATGCTAAGTTGCTTTCTTCCATTGGTATTCCACTCTGCAGCTTTGATGCCAAGGTGGGAGAAGGGCCATAGTCTAACAATACAGCATCTGCTTTGCAGGTTTAAAGCCCAATGGCATCTCCAGGTAGGACTGGGAATATCCCTTGTCCCATGGAGCCACTGCCACTCAAGTGTGATCAATACAGGATGAGATGGGCCAACAACCTGACTCAGGAGAGAGCAACTTTCTACATTCCTATATGCATTCAGGACCTATCTCTATCATATGAGATGATAAATGTGCACACGTGGATTTTATGGCAGTTCCTCCACATTTGTTGAATGGGCCCAAATGAAATAATGAAAAAGTACGGGCAGGGGTACCTATTGCTTTCTTTGATCTGGGCACTATGCTTCTGTGACTGTAGCCTAGAATTGCATTAGCCTTTTTTCTGTTGCATCATACTGTTGAATCTATCAGCCTTGTGGTCTGATAATATGTGGGTGTCTGTGGTAAGCTGCTTTGTGCACAGCTCACTGTGGAAAGGAAGCATATTGATCTATTCCATCACCCAATCGCCAGCACTGAAGTTAAGAGTCCACTGTCCATCCAGTCAAATTCTGTATGAGGAATTAAGGGAAGGGGTGTCATCTTGTCCTTCACTTTCCCATTCTCCAAAATGGAGGGGGAACTGTGCCTCACTTTGCAGAGACTTCAAGAGGACATACCAGATCCCAAGCTGAATTCAAGCCATTTTCTTTTTTCAAAGCTATAATAAAAACTAGGTTGTGGGATATTGAACACCAAGAACTAACAGTAGCAGCAGAGAAAACATGTTCCCCTTTTATTTTCAACTTTCTTGGGCACATGAAACTAACCACAATTACCTTTAATTTCTACTTAACCCTCAAGAAAGAAGGGCATTTTCACTGGCCAGTTTTAATTCAAACCCATCAAACCTCCTTTGGGGAAGGTTCTCAGGCAGGGTGGAAGGAGAAAGAACTTGCCCATGTGAAGACCACCTGGTGGAAACGCTTACACATAGGGTTCTTAATTGTAAACTATATGCTGATCTCTGCCAGCAATTTCTAGATCAACTTTGCATCCCCAAATGGAAACCAGAGTTGGAGGTCATACATTTTCTATTACTGGGGAATGATCAGGAGCTCACCAAGTTAGTGGCTAAATATCTCCATTTGGTTTTTTGTCATCGAAATACACTGCAGACGTCTGATCTCCCTGGAGACCTAGAGATGTGATGATAGACTGCTCTGCCTCCTTTCTTTTAGCAAATGTTTTGTGCCACTGGGGAAGTGGTAATTCTGTATTGATTTGTTTTAGATGTTTGTATGTGATGCCAATAAAAGGTTTGTAATATAATGATGAGGGATGCAGGTGGTGCTGTGGGTTAAACCACAGAGCCTAGGGCTTGCTGATCAGAAGGTCGGTGGTTCAAATCCCCATGATGAGATGAGCTCCCGTTGCTCAGCTCCTGCTCTTGCCAACCTAGCAGTTCGAAAGCACGTCAAAGTGCAAGTAGATAAATAGGTACCGCTCCGGCGGGAAGGTAAACGGTGTTTCTGTGTGCTGCTCTGGTTCGCCAGAAGCGGCTTAGTCATGCTGGCCACATGACCCAGAAGCTGTACGCTGGCTCCCTCGGCCAATAAAGTGAGATGAGCGCCGCAACCCCAGAGTTGTCCGCGACTGGACCTAATGGTAGGAGTCCCTTTACCTTTAATATAATGATGACTTCATTTCAGAGCTTGGATCTTGAGAGAACCCTGGCTAGATATTAGCAGCATGTAGCCATTGTACGATCCGAGAGAAATGTTGACACACACAGACACACACACCCGCTTGCACTTTAATGCATGAGATATGTACATCTCAATGTGCTGTTCAATTACAAAGCCAATAACAGGATGGCTTTTATTTAAGAGCCAAACAGTAGCTGGTGTTTCGGAGGAGATACCAAGCTCAATGGACCGTCGGCCCGTTCCGCTCTAGCAATTCCTATCTAACCTGCAGGAATCTGAGAAATTGGATTGGTAATGGGATCGGGAGCCTTTCACCTCCAGACCAACCAACTAAAAAAAAATAAAAATAAAAAACCTACCACCCAGCACATGTGGGCAAAGGAAAGTCATTACTAACTCAATGCCGCTCCCAGAAGCTGCACATGTGGGATGAGTTAGTGGGTCTGCAGCACAGAAGCTGGAGGTGAGGGTCAGGTTCGCAGAGGTCTATCAGGATCTATCAGAGTCAGGGATAGTGGGAGATCCCCAAGGCCAAGAGGTTCAGAGCATAACAAGCAAGAGGTGAATGATGGTAGAGAATGGACCAACCCTCATACCAGATGAGAACAGCCTGGGCTGGAGCTAGGAATAGGGGATGAGTTTCCTCAGTTCATGGTTTATGATGATGATGATGATGATGATGATGATATTTATATTTATACCCACCCATCTGGCTGGATTTCCCCAGCCATTCTGGGTGGCTTCCAACAGGGTATTAAAAACACAATAAAAGGTCAAACATTAAAAACTTCCCTAAACAGGGCTGCCTTCAGATGTCTTCGAAAAGTCAGACATCTGATGGGAGTGCGTTCCACAGGGCGGGCGCCACTACCGAGAAGGCCCTCTGCCTGGTTCCCTGTAACTTCACCTCTCACAGCGAGGGAACCACCAGAAGGCCCTCAGCGCTGGACCTCAATTTTAATGCCACCCTACCAAATTTGCAATACCCAACCTGAAGACACAAGCTGAAGTGCAACTATCTCCTTAATGTAAAGTAAAGGGTAAAGGGATCCCTGAGCATTAGATCCAGTCGAGACCGACTCTGGGGTTGCGGCGCTCATCTCGCTTTATTGGCCAAGGGAGCCGGTGTACAGCTTCCGGGTCATGTGGCCAGCATGACAAAGCCGCTTCTGGCAAACCAGAGCAGCGCACGGAAACGCTGTTTATGTACAAAGGTAATATTTGTATTTGTTGCTCTGCCAGCTGTTGCCTCTGGCCCCACCCAGCACTGCCATGTGGGCCCCAGAAAGTTGCCCAGAAGGAAATGCAGCCCTTTATCTGAAAAACATTCCCCGCCCCTGCCTTAGAACAGGGGCTTTCAATGGGACCCGTTGGTATGTCTCAAGAAGGGTGCAAAGGGAGGCTTGAGCATCAGTGGTTAAGTGAGCGTACCTGAGCATCTCTTCTGATATACTTCACCCAATATGTGCATTGTCTGGAGAACATTTATTGTTCCCCTGCACCCCACACTAATGTGCACGCCTCCTGTTACGGTACTTCACTCTGCCTCGCATTACCTACAATCTGTCGGGCTAATTTGCTCAACAGCTTTGTTCTCCCTTGGGAACAGAGGTTGTTGGTCACAGAAGATTGAGTAAGCTCCTGGTGAATCAACATTAATGAAAATCAACAACGCCTAATGAGTGTTTTTTTGTGTGGCAGCTTCCGTAAAGAAGACAGTAAACAAAAGTCAGACAACAACACGGGTCGACCTTTCCACCCTCTCCTCCCTCCTGTCTCATCCTCTTCCTCTTAGGAGGGGAGGTTGTTGAAGGAACTTCAGGAGTTAATTCAGCAGCTGGACCTGTGTAAGGTAGATTGATTGATTGATTGATTGATTGATTGATTGATTTAGAACAAAATAGATTGTTTTGGAATTTCTGCCTTCATGGAGAAGAAGGATGTCATTGTTCTACCTCCACTGTTGGAGGCAGTATGCTTCTGAATAGAAGTAGATCCCAAGTGGGGAAAGTGTTGCTGCCCTCAGGCCCTGCTAGTGGGCTTCCCACCGGTCACTGTGAGACAAGTGTCCCAGTCAAAAATGTTTCCATTCAGTTGGAAAAGGTTCAGAAAAGGGCAGCAGAAATGATCAAGGGGATGGAGTGATTCCCCTATGAGGAAAGACTGGAGCATTTGGGACTTTTAGAGAATAGGCAAGTGAGAGGAGACATGATAGATGGTTTATAAAAGTATGGGTGGCATGGAGAAAGTGGATAGAGAAACACTTCCACTCTCAGAACACCAGAACTTATGGACTTGCATTGAAGCTGAACGCTGGAGGATTTAGGACAGAGAAAAGAAAGTCCTTCATTAGACGAGGGTTTCCCAAACTTGGGTCTTCAGCTGTTGTTGGACTACAACTCCTATCATCCCTAGCTAGCAGGGCCAGTGGTCAGGGATGATGGGAATTGTAGTCCAAAAGCAGCTAGAGACCCAAGTTTGGGAAACCCTGAGTTAGACTACTCAGGGTTCCCATGGGAGGCAGGGATGGTCGCCAACTTGGTTGGCTTTACAAGAGGATTGGCCAAATTCAGGGGTGAGGCTCTCCAGGGCTACTAGACATGATGCTCTTCTGCCTCCATAGTAGGCAGTAACTTGAGCACAACAGCAACTGGCATTCAGAGACATATGGCTTCTGACAGTGGAAGTAGACCATAGCCATGCCAGAGAATTCCAACTAAAATTGGAAACTGGAATAGAAATTGCCAGTATCTGCATATTCATCCCAACAGAATGCACTTACACAAATTGCACTTATCATAGAGTTGGAAGGGACCCTGAGGATCATCTAGTCCAGCCCTCTGCAATGCAGGAATCTGCTGCTGTCCCTTACGGGGATTGAACCTGCAGCCTTGGCGTTAGCAACACCATGCTCTAACCAACTGAGGAAGTCGATCCAGTGAATCCAGCCGGTATCCACTGGTCTTGCTGCTTTCAGTCCGCAAATAGGAAATGGGTTGTTCCCACCCCCTGTTTGAATAGCATTTCCTGTGCTCTGAAATGAATGGCATGGAATTAGCATAATGCCAATATCATTTACACAATTCATTGCCTATATTGCATAAACTAAATAAGCTGAGTAATTTTTGCAGCCATAAGTTTTGATGGAAGATGAAATGTTGCAGAATGGAAACAGTGCTGCCTGCAACAAATACAGGATGGAATGGAAACTGGTGCCTTTGTCCATCCCTGATGGCTGGGAACCATTGATAGCCTTGTCTTCCACAATTTTCTCTGATCCTTTTTTAAAGCCATCCACGTTGGGGGCCATGAAAACCGGCCACTACTATCTTCCTCTACATATTTTTCTTCTTCTGGCTCAAATAAGCATGTTCTCCCCGGGCTAATATTACATGGAGATGACTCCTCCAGAAGCCAGCCTGCCTCTGATTTTGTGCAAGGTGTCCCTTGGCCCCCTCTGATCTTGCCACCCACTATAGTACTCATGTGGGATCCCCTTTTATGGATACCACTCATTCCAGGGACGGTAAAGGCTCTTGGATCTTTAGCTGCAGAAATGAAATATTCATACCTTGCCTTGTTCCCATACAAGCAAAGAACAAACTAGATAAAGATTAATTCAGGGTGAAATAAACAGGATCCTTCTTTTATTCTCCACACCCGCCCCCCACCATTGACTTGAATATATTGAAAGGATGGGTTTTCTACACAGGAAGGATGTATATAACTGTTGATGGAGTTCCTGCCTCTCCCCTACCCTCAATATTGCCACCCTTTGCTCTCAATCCATTAGACTATCTCGTCTCCTTAATGCTACTGCCATGCTGCCTTTTCAGAGGCCTGAAATATACACTATTGTGTTTTGCCTTTAGTTTTTTTTTGTGTGTAGAAAATTCCTTTCATGTGCCTCCTTCTGTAACACTCTTTTCTTCTTTGCAGTCAAGTGCACGGATGTTTGCTGCCAGGAGACTATTGCCGCTATTGTGCGAGGTGTATTATAACAGCCTCTCTTTTCTCCCTCCCCCTTATTGTTCTGCATTGTCTGTGAGATGTTGTGATGGCTGGCTGGCATAACGGGCTTTTCTCTTCCCCCTCTTGCACATTCGACCGGCCTGTCTATAATTCTGCCCTCTTACTCTTCAAGGGAAACAAGGGGCAAGATGACATCCACATTTCTGCCATCCAGAGAAACAAGGAAAGAGTCACAATTGTCTGTGTATGTAGGGATGTAGGGATGTCAGGGAATTCTGGAGAAAACAGAAACGGGAGCAGAAATTGCTGGTGTTTGGTTATACCTCCCATATCCAGAACAGAAATCAATCCAGCGAATCAATCCCTGTTGTCACTTCCAGTCTGCAATTGATATGTAATTGATTATGTTACCCCACCCCCACCCAACTTGATTTGTGTTTCCTTTGGACTAACATAATGACACCATACTTTATGCAATTTACATAATTAACTATGTAGGGTGGCATTCAGCTCAGCCTTACTCAGCGCAGACCCATTGACATGATCGAACATGACTAAGTTAGGTCCATTAATTTTAACAGGCCTACCCTGAGTAAAATTCAGTTGAATATGATCCATAAATTATGTAAGTTGCATAATTTTGGCACGGTGCAAAGTCAGACAAAGAGGAAAGTGTGGGATTTGAACTGCAGTGGAGTGAAAACAGCGCTGCACACAGCAGATACAGGATGAAATGGCGAAAGGGGCCTTCTCACATCCCTACTAAGTCTCATGGTGTTCAGTAGGGTTTATTCCCAGATAAGTGTGCATGGGACATCAGCCTTAGGCATCACATATTTGGATGGGAAGGTTTAGGGCATTTAATTCAGCCTTCTTCAGCCTTAGGTCCCTAGATATTGTTGGACCTCCATCATTCCAGACCATAGGCTAAGTTACTTGAGGGTGATGGAAGCCAAAGTCCATCAACAACTTGGGGCCCAAGGTAGAAAAGAACTCTGATCTAGTCTAAGCAAGAAATCCATAAGTAGAGCATCACCGACAAACTTGAAGACCACAAGTGGGCACATCCCATAATATATTCTGTTTGATCTGAAGTTGCTGCCATATCAATTTTGTACTGGTGAAACGCTTGCTATTTGCAGATGCTCATGTATTTTTAAATTCTATTCCCTTAGTATAGGGATTAACAGCAGAGCAAGAAAAGTGGATTTTGAGAGACCTTGTGGTCGCTAAGAGACTTAAACTTCAAGCCTGGAAGGATAAACACCACCACCTATCACATAATGGCCTTGAGATCTGACTGCCCTGCCTACATTTGAACCTATTTCTTATAGATACCAATTTCATGTGGATTCCTATTGGAGGGTTAAGGTGGTTATTTCTTTCTTTAATACATTTTTTAAAAAATATATAATTATGGCAGCTCAGTTGGAAGAGCATGAGGCTCTTAATCTCATGGTCATGGGTTTGAGCCCCACATTGGCAAAAGATTCCTGCATTGCAGGGGGTTGGACTAGATGACCCTCGTGGTCCCTTCCAATTCTACAATTCTATGATTCTATTATTATTATTTTCCTTTTGTTCCACCTTCATTATTTTTTTAAACAAATTAACTAGACCACCAGTAAAGAAACTCTGCCACTTCTCTGGATAATCACCTGTCATCTTGTTTTATGGATCTTCTAGTGTCCATGCAAAACTCTCTTGCTGCTTAAGCCTGTTATATCTAGCCTTGCCTTCTGGAACCAAGCACAGAACCAACCTGACTATCACTGACCATCTCCTGACTAAGCCCAGAGCTGGGCTGAACCAGGAACCATTGGATTGGTAACTGTGATGAGTCTGTGTCCACTTTTAATATACTCTAGGACTTGCTCCAGATCAGCTGGCAAAGGACCAGTGTTAGTCTGAAGCTCTTCCTGAGGAGTCCTTGGACGACAGCCACCACTTTCTGGGATTATCTCTGCATGGATGTGGAAGCTGTGGCCTTCTAGAGATTGTTGGACTTCAGCTCCCATCAGTGCCAGCAAACATAGGGTGATGGAAGCAAGGGTTCAACACTATTTGGATGGCCACCATTTCTTTAACCCTGCTCTGCAGACTAAGGAAGTAGACTCTCTCTTGCCCATTAGGCCAGAGCACAAGCATCAAAACAAGATGAGTATAGTCAACCCTAAAAGGCAAGACTGTTCAAAAGGGATGTTTGCATGGCCTCATGAATTGTCAGCTACAGGTCTAGTGCAACAGGCTTAAGAACTGTGCAGCCAAGCTGGTCAGAGGCTGAGTTTGCTGCAGGGATCTTTCCCTTTGTGGGGTGGGGGTGGGGGGCTACTTCTGGAAGAGTCTTCTTCTCTATTTTGCCTTCCATTCCACAAACTGTCAGCCCATTCTGGTCCATAAAGAACCAGAGTTCTGGATTTGAACTCAAATTATGGTAGCATAAATGGGAATTGCAATTCAATGTCACTGAGTGGAGTGTTGCTGTTTTAGAATTCAGTGCTGCTGTTCTAAACCATTTCATTCTACCCCATTTCCGTCTTCTGTTTTTTATTTGTTTTTTTCACATGGGGGCAAAACAATACATCAACTGAGAACACTCAGTCGCACTCAGTGTATGGTGTCTGTCCCTGCCCCCCAAAGGATAATTTATACATTTGCAATTCTTGGAGTTACCACTAGCTTCTCAAGGCCTCTCATGCAAAGGTGGTGACACTTGGGCTGCATAAGCAATGGCACTCACACCCTGAGCATCAGAAATAGCGCGGCTGATTTGTGAAAATTGCTTTTGTGCCTTTTATTTGTAATTCTAATTGTTCTTATTTGCCAAGGGCAGTGCCTTTTCACTGGAACTGGTCCAAGGGAAATCTCTGTCTCTGTTATGTGTGAATTGCTATACTTATTTTGGCATCCTGAGTATATAGACATGCGAAGATGCATATCATTCGCATGAGCTGCTACAGTTGTCTTTTTGAGATCTAATTCTTCCCCAGGCTCCCTTAGAAGCGATGTCGCTGTGTCTGCATCTTGCCTGCAAAGCGTAAACACATACACACTAAGGTGCCATGTAAATTTGCACAACCTGCTGCAAGATGTGACTGTGAAGCTCATTTTCAACGGGTGATGGTAGGAAACGATGTTTTGTCCAGCCTATGCTTAGCTCAAAGAGCACCAACTTGCTCCACCTTTTAGAATAGTGCAGGGTGGCTTATTGAGGAATGCATGAATGCAGCAAACAGCAGAAAGAGGAGAGCCTTCAGCAATGTGTGGGAGTTCAAGTAATGATCCTTGATATGAGAATAGAAAAGGGACATGCTTGTAAACATCTTTAATCTGCCAGACGTTGGAGGCTATGTACTTTGGACTAGAGAGTGCAGGGAGAGGAAGAAACATTAAGGAGAAAAGATCCATCTCTCTGTGTGTATACAGTAGTACCTCGGGTTACATACGCTTCAGGTTACATATGGTTCAGGTTACAGACTCCACTAACCCAGAAATAGTGCTTCAGGTTAAGAACTTTGCTTCAGGGTAAGAACAGAAATCATGCAGCAGCGGCGCAGCGGCAGCGGGAGGCCCCATTAGCTAAAGTGGTGCTTCAGGTTAAGAACAGTTTCAGGTTAAGTACGGACCTCCAGAACGAATTAAGTACTTAACCCAAGGTACCACTGTATATGGGTTGTAGCCAATGCTAATTCTTCCTACTGAAGTTAATGGACATAGAATCATAGCTTTAGATTTTACTTAGAGTCTTTCTACACGTACCATTCATAGTGGTGTTGTCGCTGTTTGATCCAACATTTTTGACAGTGACTTTGTAGATGATTGCCCACGCCTTTGTACACATGTCACACTTATTAGAGATGGGATTTTCCTTTCCATGTTAATGGGAGGTTGCCACCAAATTGAAGAAAAGGACCCGTGTCTGTTTTCACACCCCTGATGTACCCTTGACTTCCTCCAGCCAGTAAATGTCATGAATAGCCCTTTCATGGCTTTAATCATCTTTTTTATAGAAAAAATTTAATAACTCCTAGTTATATCTTGTTGGAATATAGGTTAGAATCATACAATTGTAGAGTTGGAAGAGATCCCAAGGGACCAACCCTCTGTGAGGCAGGAATCCCATCTAAAGCATCCCTGACACATGGCCACCCAACCCCTGTTTAAAAACCTCCATTGAAGGAGAGTCCACCACCTCCCAAGGGAATCCATTCCAATAGAACAGCTTTTGCTGTCAGAAGGTTTTTCTCCCCTAATGTTTAGTTAGAACCTCCTTTCTTCTCATTTGAATCCATTGGTTAGGGTTCCACACTCTGGAGCAGCAGAAAACCAGCTGGCTCCATCTTCTATGCAACAGCACTTAAGGTATTTAGGTATCTGAATAGGAACTACATATCTATCCAGAGTTGCCTGGGAAGAAGGATTTGCTGTTCAGCCACTCTGCAAACTGTTGCTCTACGGGTCTCCTAACTTGGCACCCTTAACAAACCACATCTCCCAGGATTCTCCCAGGGAACTCATGACTGGTTAAAGTGGCATGATGCTGCTTGGTATGTATAGCACAGACAGATCCTTAGTCAGGAATGGGGGAACTTGTGCCTTCCAGGCGTTGTTAGGCTACAACTCCCATCATTGCTGGCCATTGGCCACGCTTGCTGGGGGCTGGGGCTGGTGGGTGTTGGAGTCCAATAATATTGGGAGGGGCGACACAGGTTTCCCCATCCCTGATCCAAATTGTAACTATTATTTTTAAAAATATACCAGTGGAGGAGCTTTCCTTAACAAAAATTCTGTTTCCAGTCATATGAAGAAACCTCCAAACAAACTGGCTACGCAGAATTGGTTGTCAGCCCTACCAGTTTCCTTCTGTGACACATGGACTGAACAAAAGTGCCCCCTGGAGAAAGTCCAAAGGAAGTTATTTAGATCCCCAAAATGGGTTAATAGCGCAGACCTTGAGGTGAGGAGGCTAACTAAAACTGCTTGCCTGTGCACGCCTTTGAACTGATTAGACAGCCCAATGGAAAGCAAACTTGCCACCTCTTGATACAGTGTCAGGCTAAAGTCAACCCATTTCTTGACTCCAGAAATGAATCCTTCTGTCCAAGGGCACAGGATTTATTGCTACATGAGCCCTGACATCCCTTGACCCTGCCTGAGCAGGCCATGGACAAGTGGTAATAATTATTCTCTCCCCCCGCCAAAATAAAAATAAAAAAATTCTATGGATTGGAGACACAGCAGTAGCTTAACAGATGAAGAATTTATTTCAATTCACGAGTGTTGTTTTGTCAGTGTGCATGACATTCAACAGTTTCATGAACAAAAGAAAAGGATGGTCTCTGCCCACATAGAGCTAACAAATTGCAATTGTGGAGAAGTCCAAGGAAGGCCATTGGCTACGTTGGTCTCAAGGGAACAATTATAATTGACTACAGTTTACTGTTTTGGTGTAACACTAAACCATGGTTAATCAAAACTGGAGGTGAAAGTTTCCTGTCATGTAGCTCCTGTAGGATGCAGCAGCATATTAGGATCCCTTCAGAGAAATAAGTCTACTCAAGTTTACAGAGGAGACTTGGTGAATCTCTTACACCTTTGTTAAAGGAGGTCTGAGTCTCTTATCATACAGCTTCCTGCAAGGCTCAGTGCTACAGTTTTAACTACTGTAATTCGTTTTACATATCCATTTCTCTCCACCCAAGCCTTTCCACTGTCCAGGGCTCTGCTGTTACTTCCCAGACTATCCTCTGTTTCTAGCCGCCTCTACACAGGGATGTGACATTGGGAGATGCAGCGATGCTTGGAGGCAGCAGTGCTAGGAACACCAGTTGCTGGAAACCACAGGAGGGGGAAAGCACTCTTGTCCTCAGATCCTGCTTGTGGGTTTCCCACAGTTGGCCACTGTGAGAGCAGGATGCTGGATCAGATGGGTCTATGGCCAGAACCAGCAAGGTTCTTCTTAGATTCTTATGCATTTGAGTGAATGCAGTTATGTGAATTGAGTCCTGGCTAGGGGCAAGTTAAAAGGCATGTGTGCATTGAGCTGGCTCCAGGTTTGATGCCCTTTGATGTGCCCAGAGATGGGCAAATCCATCATTTTTGGTTCATCTCAGCTCCTCATTTTTCCCCCATTCTTAAGCTCAGTTATCCACATTGCCAGAACAGGTTGAGATAAAAAAAAAGGCGTATTGAAAATTCATCAGCATCTAATCTTGGTCATTAATTTCAGTGGGTATACTCTGAGTGTAACTGAGCTGAATGGCATCCTAAAGTACTTTGGGGATCTTGAAGCCTTTGACTTAAAGCCTCAACTTATCATTAATGGAGGCTGGGGGGTGGGCACCTGTGGCCCTCCGAATGTTGCTGGACTACAACTCATTGGTGACCATAGGCTGTGCTGGCTAGGGCTGATGGAAACTGGAGTCCATCAAATTATGGAGGGCCACCAGTTCCATACCTCTGAAATAGGCAATCATTCCTGTAGGTAGGTAAACAGCAGTAGTAACAAATCTTGTGGGTGTCCCCCCCCCATCTGAGACACCTGAAATCACTTCTGCAGTATGCTCCCTAGGAGTGTTCCTGAAACAAAACAAAACAAAATTTCCAAAATCCTTTCCTTTTTTATTATTTTCATTTGTTATTTGGGGCTCCTTTTCCCTTCCCTCTTTGACTAATTACACTTTGTTAGTTGTTATAGCAACTATGGATTGCTCAAGGCGTCCAACTCTAGCGATTGGGCTGCAGACGGAGATGTCGGGAGAATACAAATGGGCTTTCTTGGGTTATTTAAATCTCTTCCTGCCTCTCCTCGCCGCTGCCACCCCCTGCACCGTCAACCCCCCCCCCCAAGAGCCACGCAGGTGGGTTATTGATGCCCTTGCTCTTATCTGAGCCAGGACCAAACAAGGAATCTTCTACCTGAGGCTGTCGCAAACCTTTTCCTTCCAGCCCGAGGTGCTGTGTGGCATTAGGGGATCTGCTGCATTTCTCAGCGACCTGACAAGCCCCCAGAAAGATGACTCTTGTGAGTGACAAGCCAGTAATGGCCGGATCCTATTATTAAAGCTGCATCTTCCTGGCTGGCATTTAGCATACGCTGGGTATACAACATAGATAGATAAAGAGTCACTCTAGCTCTGGCACTGTTGCATTGTAACCTCAGCCTATCAACTGATATCGGACAACATTTAATGTCATTGTTCAATACCGGACAGTCTGAGGAAGCAACGCTAATGAATACTAGTTGCTGGAAGCCACTGCGGGAGGGGAGAGCTGCTCTTGTGCTCAGATCTTGGGCTTCCCATTAGGGCATCTGGTTGGCCACTGTGAGAACAGGATGCTGGACTAGATGAGCCATTGGCCTGATCCAGCCCAGGCTCTTCTGGTGTTCTTGGGAACAGACAGACATGGACTGCTACAGGTCAGGCCCAGACTGATCTGCAACTGTCTGGGTTCAAGGCGTCAGGTAGGAAGGAAAGAAAGATGAATACTGAGCAAGAAAACCCTGCAGAATAGCTGAGACCTGGCACTTGGGTCTTCCCAGGAGATGGTAGGAGGAGCCTGTTGTCTGCCATGGACTGGCTGGATGAAGAGGAGCGGTGGGAGGCACCAACTGGGAAACCCCCAAGGGAAGAAGGCTCAGAACCAGGGGATTGGTGGTGGGATGACTATGAGTGGTCAGAGGGAGGAGAGGGAGCAGACTGGGAGGAGGTGGCGTCAGAAGCTGAAGAGGCACCAGGGTTTAGTGAGCAGGGTTGCATGTGGCAGAGAGCAGTTCAGACTCAGAGGCAGGAGAGGAGAGAGGCCAGGAGACAGAGATGAGGCAGACTGCTGAAGAAGCCAGGGAGTCTCCCTCTCCTGCTGTGACCAGCTCCCCTCCCACAGGTCTCCCAGAACCCGTAGATAAATGAAGAGGGTGGAGCAACGAGAGACTAGACGAAGGAGCCTGAGATTGCTTGGGAAGTCTTATGGGGAGGCAGTCATCGCAACTGCCTCATTGGGGCAATACCTACCAGGAAGAGTTGTTGTGATCACTAGGCCTGCGCTGTTGTGGTTTCTTTGCATACAGAATTAACTTCACTGAGACTGGTATTTATATTGCTGATCTACATACTCCTGACTCTGGCTCCTGACAGCTGAGCAGAGGAGCCAACTTGCTTCAAAAATTGAGGGGCCCCGGGATCACTTGTGACATCACACTTACAACGTTGCATTGTCAGGAGGAGGCCAAGCATGAAGCTGAGCTTGGCACGGCTTCAATGGCTGGTGGCTCCTCCTCTCTCAGCTCAGCCTCCTTCCACAGCAGCCACAAAAGGAGGAGCTCAGCCTCCTTCACCCTATCAACATTGGGGGGGGGCTGGTCCCCTCTGAAAGGGTACTGGGGGAGGCCAAAACAGCTCAGCTCCCATGAGCTGTTGCCCCTGCAGCTGAGCATGCTGAAGGAACTGGAGGTCCCGAAAACTGAATGGGACCTGCTCCCAGAATCAATTTTCTAAATTAACCTCGTTAACCTAGCATTCAAGACGAGCAGGACTCGGGTGGCCACTTTATGTGCCACCAAAGCAGAGGAAATGCATCACCAAGAAAAGAGGGCAGAGATTTGCATAGAATTTGCACCTGCTAATTTAAATGCACAGGTGCCAAATTAAACCAAATTGCCACAATTTATGAACAGGACTCCAAACACATCTCAGCATAGTGGCGGAGACTGTAGCCAGGTGACCTGCATGCCTTCTCAGTCTACTCTCCAGCTGCCGTTAACTGTGGATACCAAACTTCAAGATCTTTTTCTTATTTTGGTTCTTTATGTTTCATCTTCTAGACTAAGACTGGACAGCAGTTCAGACAGAGGATACCTTCTAAGACTAAGCAGAAAGCAGGACAGATGAAAGCAGAGAAACAGCAGAGGCAGGGAAGAACCCTCTTCCCTTGCAAAGCCAGGGATGCGTCCTTCAGTCTTGAGTTCCCAGATGTGGTTAGCCTACAACTCCCTTCCACTTCCATTGATTAAGCCAGCTGGACATAATGGGCATTGCAGTCCGACATCTGGGGAGCCACTGTCGCTGGGCATTGCCTCAGGAGCCCAAGAGGCAGAGCTCCGTTCAGCTGGGTGGCTTCCTCGTGAGTTGCACGGGGTCTGCTTCCGATCTCTCCCGAGACACCCCAGTGCAGCGCTTGAACGGCGCTTGAAGCCATGCAAATGGAGCCTCGTGTTCGCTAGGTCTCATCCCTCCTCAGGAAAATAGAGTCCTCCATCTCTCGGAGGTTGTTGCGGCTTGATCTGTAACACCTCTAGGCAAGCCTGCAGCTTTGTTATAAATGAGCAGAGGCAGCGAAATTTCCCAGGGGAAGGCTTTCTCGCTGCGCGCAAGGGCGTTTTCGCCATCATTAGCTGTCTAATTGCGTGCCACGCCGCACAGAGCTATTTAGATGTGTGACTGGCGATGATTTATTGATTACCGCTCCTTTTGTAAAGCTTTGTTTTCCCATTTCTGACAAATCCGGCGACTAGTGGTGGAGTTTGATTCCCCCCCATTTATTTTTTTTAATGAAAAATTGCTTTGAACGCTTGTTTGATATTTCCTGTGCATTAATTTTTTAATGGAGCTCAAACACACAAAGCAAAGAACCACCCACGCACCTTACAGGAACAAAACACGCGCACGGGGGGGGGGGCGGGTGATGACAGAGCGACATGGAAGAACGTGGCTTTATCAGTTCCCCCTGACCCACTCTCCGTCGTAAGGCACGGAGCTGGGACAGAGGCGGGACTAATTCCAATGCCAATCATGGCAAGCGCTCCAGCTCCACCTATGTGCCTATTTCATGGTACCAGTCGCTGGCAAAATCAGGGGCAGAGAACTTCAGGTCAAAGGCAGATTTAGGGAAGAGCCTCAGGGGTTGCCGCAGGGGACACCGCAACTATATATAATGAAGCAAGAGAAGCAGAGGGGCAGCAAAACTGGCATTGCACAGGTCCATGAGACCCCCAAGGTTCAGGGGCCCAATGTGGCCCTGTGTACCTCTCTGCCTGGCCCCGGGACTCTCCCAAGGCCACACACTCCTCCTGAGCAACACCCCTCACCTGCCTTGTTTTTCTCTCTCCTTGAGTGTTTTGTCCTGCATCTGCTCTTGAGCTCTGACAGTGCATCTTGCTTGCTTGCTTGGATGGAGGATATAGAGAAGGGCGTGTGTAGAGGTAGCTCAGTTAGTAAAGCATGAAACTCTTAATCTCGGAGTCGTGGGTTCAAGCCCCATGGCTGGGCAAAGAAATTCCTGCATTGCAGGGGGTTGGACGAGATGACCCTCATGGCCCCTTCCAACTCCACAATTCTATGATTCTACCATTATTAACCCTGTGTTTTGCCATTTTGCAATCCTCGCCCTTTCCTGGTAGAACAGGAGGAGTTTGTTTTTTCCAGCCTGGTGGGGCTGCCTTTCCTGCCCGGCAAACGTCCATGGGGAGGGGGGAACATGGCATTGATGGCAGAGTCAGAGGCAAAAGGGGGCAGAGCGACAAATGTGAATGTTACCTTTTGCACAGCAGTACAGTGGTACCTCGGGTTAAGAACTTAATTCGTTCTGGAGGTCTGTTCTTAACCTGAAACTGTTCTTAACCTGAGGTACCACTTTGGCTAATGGGGCCTCCTGCTGCTGCGCCGCTGCCGCACGATTTCTGTTCTCATCCTGAAGCAAAGTTCTTAACCTGAGGTACTATTTCTGGGTTAGCGGAGTCTCTAACCTGAAGTGTCTGTAACCTGAGGTACCAATGTATCTTCACACTCAAATATTCATCTCTATCCAGGGTTTTGAAAATATGTGAGGAGGGTGCGAGGCAAGGCTGGGGAACAGTGTGATCCTGATCTAGGAGAGCCAGTGCCCTGAGAGAGTCCCAGATGCCAGAGCCATCTACTCCCTGGTACTTTTCCAGGAAGTGGCATTCAGAAATATCGCTGCCTCCAACTGTGGAGGCAGAGCAGAGCTGGCTAGTAGCCATCGATAGCCCTCTCCTCCTCCTTGAAATGGTCTAAGCCTCTTTTAGAGCCATCCAAGTTGGTGACCACCACTGCTTCCTGAGGTTGGGAGTTCCATAGTTCAACTCTGTGTTGCAATATCCATCCTGAATCTTCCAACATTCAGCTGCATTGGATGCCCACGAGTTCTAGTGTTATGAGAGAGAGAACCTTTTTTTCCCCTGCACAATTTCTCCATGCCATACATAAACTTCTACCATATCACACCTCTTTGGGTTTGAATCTGGGGCCTTTTTGTGTGCAAAGCAGGAGGGCGCATACCCCTAAACATTTTGTGAATCTTTGTACTTTTGTCCATTTACGGTATTTATTTTTCCTGATTTGAACTATAAAATGGTGGTTCTCTTGAGTCAAAATGAGAGGACCCCCTAAACATTTTTTTAAGAAAAGAAAAAAAAGCAGTGGAAGAGAGGGAGAAAAACTTTTCTCTGTCCGCTCTATCCATGCCATGCATATCGTGTCGCCTCTTTCTTGCCTTTTCTCTAAATTAAAAAGCCCCAAATGCTGCACTCCTCCTTCCTGGGAGACTCACTCAATCTATCCCCTTGACAATCTTGGTTTCCCTTTCCTGACTCTTTTCCAACTCTACAATATCCTTTTTGAGGTCAGGCAACCGAATCTGGTGCACAGCTCTGCTGAACACACACTGCTTGAGTGTTTATTGCCTGACTGGAATGTGTCCTTGAACTCCCACAATGCCTCTTGCCTTCCTGGGTGAAGAACAGAAAATAGTGAGCATAGAAGCTAGTGTACCACCAAGCCCAGCTTTACCTTTGCCCCCACTCAGTACTGGTATGTAGCCGTCATGAGGCTGCCTGGAAGGGAATATGACCCTTAAGGTGACAGTGCCTCTACCTCCTGAGATCGGGAGATATCACCACTCCAGACTCTTCGAGCTTTTTTCAAGCTATGGCTGGCTACATGAATTTAACAAAAAAAAAAATTCGTGCAGTTAAGCAGTTCCATTTGGACGCAAGCCAGGCCGTCCTTCCTTGATTGCAAGATTATGGATACAAAACAGCAAGTGCAATGCAAAATCGTTGAGTGAGTGCGGGAGACCTGTCCGAGCCTACAACCGTATGAAAATAGGAATGAAAAACTGTGTTAATCCAGACTCTGCCGTATCTATGGCAGCATCAATGGCCGGCTGTCTACATTTGCCTAGGAAACGTTCGCCATCTAGTGGTCGAAGAATTACATGAAACCATGTCTATTCCCCCACAGGGCATTCTGATTCCTGCCACTGGCAGCATCAAATACACTACATTTTCATTTTGAATGGGGTTTAGGTTCCTTCTGGAAGATGCTTCCTATGTGTACATTATCTACTTTAGCATCACTTTCTCCTAGCTTCTGCTTCTTCCTTTTTCCTGGATCCTTAAGGGATCCCGGTCAGTGAAGGATCACATAGTTAATGGGATGACATCCTGATGCTATGTAGCCAATCCAATTTGGCTACATGATTCAATTAATGATGGCAAGAGAGGGCAAGGGTGAAAAAGGGCAAATGAGGGTAATTGACAGAAATAAGCTTCCTCTTTTTTTGCTCGAAAGGATTGCAGCACGGAAAAAACAAAAAACAAAAAAGGGCTTTGTGACAATTAGTGGATAATTACCCCTTATATAGGACACTAGAAACACATCTGAACATCCCTCAGGCACTCTTTGTGCAAATCTTGTCAATGCAGGATAAAGTGTGGAAGAGCGCAATCTGTCAAACTGAATGTGAGTTTCACTCAGTGTAAGTATTACATCTGAATGACAGAAGCTGGAAAATGCAGTGGCCAGTTTAAGAGTCATGTGTGAAAATGACCTCTGGGGTTCTTTTCCTGCCCAATTAAAAGGAAATGGCAGTCAGGGGCCTGTGACCATTAACAGTACCATCCTAGCCACGTTTTCCTGCTTGGCAGGGGGTTGGACTTGATGGCCCTGGTGGTCTCTTCCAACTCTATGATTCTATGATTCTATGGCTCACAAGCAGGTTCAATAGGTCCAGGAATTGCAGCATCTGTTTCCTAGGCAGAGAGTAGCCCTATTTATTCATCCATTGCTATTATTAAAAACTTTGTAGTTTTTGTCTCCAGCATCCCCTCCCCTTCCTGCTCCAACCTGGCCTTCTCAGGAAAACTCTCAAGAGAGAGTCTAAAAATGCATTCAGGTGAGTATGCTGAGTGGAAATCTCACACTTCACAGGCTTCTCCATCACTGAATGGCTTCTAATGGGACTTCCAGACTGTCTTTATTTTCAGGTGGGGTTCACTCACATGCTGGCAAATGGTGCAATTCTGATTGTTTCAGGGGTCTTGTGCAAGAAGCACTCTTCCCTGGAAATCAGGCTTTTTGCAATAAGGGAAGTGACAGGTGGCATGCCACGGGGTTTTATACTGGGCTTGGTGTTGTTCAAAATCTTTATAAATGTCTTTGAATGAAGGAATTGAGGGCACACTCATGAAATCTGCAGATGACACTAAACTGGGAAGAGTAGCTAATACCTCAGAAGACTGAATCAGGGTTCAAGACGGCCTTAACAGATTGGAGAACTGGGCCGAAGCCTGCAAAATGAATTTCAATAGGGACAAATGTATGGAAGGCAGGAAGAACCAGATGCAAAGGTATAGGATGGGAGACACCAGGCTTACTAGCTGTGTATGCGAAAAGGATCTAGGGGTCTTGGTGGACCACAGGCTTAACATGAGTCAACCATGTGATGCAGCTGCAAAAAAAAAGCTAGGCTGCATCAAGAGATTATTATGTCCAGATTAAGGAAAGTAATAGTCCTACTCTATTCTGCCTTGGACCTGGAGTCCTGTGTTTAGTTCTGGGCAACACAGTTTAAGTAATATATTGGCAAGTTATATATATAGCCATCTTTAAATATCTGAAAGGCTGTCACATGGAAGATGAAGCAAGCTTGTTTTTTCCTGCTCTGGAGGGTAGAAGCAGTGGCGTAGCATGGGTTCTCAGCACCCGGGGCAAGGCAAGTAATTTGTGCCCCCTAACCCGTGGATTTTAGCACTCGAGTCTCTTCTGCGCGCCCCCAGATGTTGCGCCAGGTGCAGCAGCCCCCCCTGCACCCCCCACACTACGCCACTGCTCCCCCACAAGTCTTCAGGACAGCCATCCGAAGGCTGGCGCGGGGAGAAGGTCTCTCCGCCCCACCGCCAGGCTTCGGAGCATCCTTCCGAAGGCTGGCGCAGGGAGAAGGTCTCTCCGCCCCACCGCCAGGCTTCGGAGCATCCTTCCGAAGCCTGGCGGCGGGAGGAGGTCTCTCCGCCTCACCGCCAGGCTTTGGAGCAGCCTTCTGAAGCCTGGCGGCGGGAGGAGGTCTCTCCGCCCCACCGCCAGCCTTCGGAGGAGGTCCGAGGACAGTGGGGTTCCTGCTTCCTCGAGGAGGGCCGGCCAAACGCGCCCCCCCAAAATGTTGCACCCGGTGCGGCCGGCACCCCTGGCACCCCCCACGCTACGCCACTGGGTAGAAGCCAAACCAATGACTTCATGTTACAAGAAAGGAGATTCTGCGTAAACACCAGGAAGAACGTTCTGATGTTAACAGCTGTTCGACAGCAGAACAACCTGCCTCGGGAGGGCCTTCCTTCTTTGGGAGTTTTTAAACAGAGGTTGGGTGACCATCTGCCAGGATTTCTTTAGCTGTGACTCCTGTCATGCAGGGGGTTGGAGTAGATGACCCTTGGGTACCTTCCAACCCTATGATGCTATGATTCTATGAAATGCATTGGAAAGTGTGGGATAATAGCACTTGCTTTGACACATCACGTCACCTGCCTGCAAGCAAATCTGAATGACTCCTTCTTAAATCGACAGTGCCATTGACTCTCCTTACAAACAAATCAGGATGAACGTTCAATAAGCAGGTCATCTGGAAGTGATCAAAGAGTGTTCAATGGAACTCATTTAGAAGCCCACTTCAGACCTTTGAACTGATTGCATGAAGCTTAGAAATCCTCCTGGAAGGAATTTGCTTTCAGAGAAGCAACTTATAAACATTTTAAATACAAAAATACATTAAAAGTATATATTTAATAGTATGCCCCCTATATGAGTTGTTTAAACATGAGTTGCTTAAATATACATTCAGCAGCATTATAGTGTGTGTTCAAAACCGCTTCCATCCCATTTACTTCCAAATAAACATGCATTAGGCTGTCCTGTACCAAGTCCCATTGTGTTCTTACTTTCTCCCAAATATGTCTTTTTTCATCATAAAATGTCATCTTTGCCAGTCACACCTGTATTTACTGCTGCAAAGCAGGTTCCAGTTAATTTAATTGCCTAAAATGCTCCAAACATTCAAGAAGTCATTGTTCGATACCAGCCTAGAGCAGAATGATGGGATGTTCATTCCATGAAAAACTTGTGTGTTCCCTTCCTCAGGAAAAAAAAAACTCCCAGCAGCTTCTTTCAGTTGCTTTGTCAGGGACTCAGGCAGGTCACTTCCATGCTGCTCACATGGCAAATTGGCTTCACCCCCAGAGGCATACTCCATTGTCTCTCGAGACAGACGAATGCCAACAATTGTTGTTTTGCTGCATATTTATATATGGGCGGTTATATTTTCATGTTCACACTACTAGCTTTAAACTTTGCAAACTGCTTAGAAGCCCATTTTTGGAATTCAGTGGTTTATAAAAGAATAAATAGGTAAAGGTAAAAGTATCCCTGACTGTTAGGTCCAGTCGCGGACGACTCTGAGGTTGCGTGCTCATCTCGCTTTATAGGCTGAGGGAGCCAGCATTTCTCTACAGACAGCTTCTGGGTCACTTGGCCAACATGACTAAGCCATTTCTGATGAACCAGAGCAGCACACGGAAACACCGTTTACCTTCCCATTGGAGCAGTACCTATTTATCTACTTGTACTTTGACCTGCTTTCGAACTGCTAGATGGGCAGGAGCTGGGACCAAACAATGGGAGCTCACCTCGTCGTGGGGATCTGAACCACCGACCTTCTGATCAGCAAGTCCTAGGCTCTGTGGTTTAGACCACAGCGCCACCCACGTCCCTTAAAATAATAAATAAGAACAATATAAATTATGTCTATGTAGGCCTGTTTTTAGGGACGCGGGTGGCGCTGTGGGTTAAACCACAGAGCCTAGGACTTGCCTAGAAGGTCGGCGGTTTGAATCCCCACGATGGGGTGAGCTCCCGTTGTTCTGTCCCTGCTCCTGCCAACCTAGCAGTTCAAAAGCACATCAAAGTGCAAGTAGCTAAATAGGTATTGCTCCAGTGGGAAGGTAAACAGTGTTTCCATGCGCTGCTCTGGTTCGCCAGAAGTGGCTTAGTCATGCTGGCCACATGACCCAGAAGCTGTACGCCGGTTCCCTCGGTCAATAAAGTGAGATGATTGCCGCAACCCCAGAGTTGGTCATGACTGGACCTAACGGTTAGGGGTTCCCTCTACCTTTTTTAGCCTGTTTTTACCTATGCAGCAATGGTAGTTGTGTGTGTGTGTGTTTGTGTTGAGGTCAGCCCTGGTCTGTGCTGCTGGGGTGGTTCTTTGCAAGATAGTCATTACACATGTCACGCTAGCAATGAACTGGCTGTCTGTTTGAGGGAGGCCTCTGCGCTGTATTAAGAAAAAAACCCTCCTACCCAAAACCTGGATTCCACTGGCTGTACAATTTAGGCTGGAGTTGGTGCAGAACAGGCTCTTTATCGAACTGCTCCAGCCCTCCTGGGCTCCCCGGTTAATCCCTCAAACACCCTTTCAAAGCTGTAGATAAACACAATCAGAGGCATCTCATCTCCCTTGACTCACACATCTTTTCGCCAGGCAAACAGATAACATTTAATACAGATTGAGACAGTTTAAGTAAAGGTTACAGACTAACCTTTCTGGGAATGGCTGTCGCTCCAGAGCACAGCATTTTCAGGGAATTGCTGTTCATTTCCATTCCTTTATTCTGGGGTGGGGTGGAGGGAGGGGGAGCCCCGAAAACACACACCAATCACGGTGATGGTAGCCGTGATAACAAGGCAGGGACCGAGAGGTGCGAGGAGAGAAACTTCGAATCTCGCAAAAGTGCAGGCACACACCAGACATTACCCACAGGGAGATGTTTTCATGCAATATGTTTTCTAGCATAAAACCCGTCAATTGCAATTTGTCCACAACTGTCATCGAAAGCCATTAGTGTCTACAGCAACAGCAGATACATACACATATCTGTGTGTATTACACATATATTTATATCCACACACACGCTGACTATCTACAGCACTCGGGGTTTGTCATTTGCAAGGATATTTTTTTGAAGGAAGCGCAAGGGCGTGTGGCGTCATGTGTGCTTCTAGTGCCTCACTTGCGCTGTGGGGGAGCTCTCTCTTCTCTTTGGTCTCTATCAAATGGTCCCTTTTGAAATGTGTGGGGGAAGCATCCAGCTTATGTGCATAGGACTGGGGTAGATCTGCCCTGTTTTCGCAGTCCACGGCAGCTCATGAGGAACCTACTCCAACTCTACAATTCTATGATTCTATGAATCCCTTCTATGCCGTTAAGTTGAAATCCTTGCAGGTTAGGGGTGCATAAACTCAGACATGGAGGCCAAATGTGGCCCCCAGTTCCCCCTTTGTGGCCCTTGGAACTCTCCTAAAGCCACACCCCCTTACTTTGCACCCCAAGGATTTTTGGATGGCTAGAATATGTCCTTGAACTCTGATCTTTCCTCCTGCCAGCCTGGATGGAGGATAGAGAAGGGCGTGTGAGTGCATGTAGAAAGCTCTGCACAAAAGTAATTAATTTGCATGCATGGCTCCACCTGCTTTCACCCCTGGGCCCACCCACCACAGGCATGTGGCCCCTAGAAGGTTCCCCAGAAGAGAATGTGGCCCCCAAGCTGGAAACTGTCTTCCATCCCTCTTGCAGGGTAAAGCATTGAGTTCGGTCCAGAAAGAATTCATCCCCAAACTGAGGAACTCCTCAGATCTAACTGAGGTTCTGGCTGAAGAAGGAATCCAGCAATATCTCTAATTTAAGGCTCTGTTTCTGATACTATCAGCTAGCATAAGCCACCCACCCTGAGCCATGATCTCCACAGAGTCCCAGATTTTAAAATACAGTGGTACCTCGGGTTAAGTACTTAATTCGTTCCAGAGGCCCGTTCTTAACCTGAAACTGTTCTTAACCTGAAGCACCACTTTAGCTAATGGGGCCTCCTGCTGCCGCCGCGCCACCGGAACACGATTTCTTTTCTCATCCTGAAGCAAAGTTCTTAACCTGAAGCAATATTTCTGGGTTAGCGGAGTCTGTAACCTGAAGCGTATGTAACCTGAAGCATATGTAACCCGAGGTACCACTATAATAAATTCTTAGCACTTGTAGAACCTGAGACATAAGTCAAAGAAGGCAGGTACTCACCTTCCCTTTTCTGTTGCGAGAAACTAGCCTACTCCCACATTTCAGCATTTTGAGCCTACAAATGAAGTTATGGCAATTACTGGCATTTAGGCAAGCAACTGATCTGACATTTAGATGAATTGTGTTGTTTTTTTTAGTGTGGCAGCACTCACACACTGGAACTCTTTACCTGTTGACATCAGTCCTTCACTGTACTCCTTTCGGAGCCTGCTAAAAACATGTTTGTTCAGGCAAGACTACCCACACACGCACAATGTTGATGGGTGTTTTAATCTGCTTTTAGTTTATTGCTACTTTTACCTTTTGAACGTTTTAAAGAGTTGTTTTTACTGTTTTCGCTGATAGCTTTATTGTTTTATTCTCTTTGAAAAACTACTTTGAAGGTTTCTTTTAGATTCAATTGGCATATAAGTTTGATGAAATTTATGGTTGTAAACTGTTTTAAAATGATTCAATATTGTTTCTAATGCTGCAACCTTGTGGGTAATAAGTTAATTAATAAGGATAATAAGAACAGATAACCAGATCTAGCCAATCAGGCAAAGAGAAAGCCTGAACATCTTGACTCTGAGGAAGGAATATATTGGATAGCTTTTAAGCCTTTCCTGCTCGTCTTCTCTGGTGGGCAAGCAATTGCTGCTCCCCCCCCCCAGTAGAATACAATTGAGATATCCAAGATTTTCATATTGCTGTGATTCTGAAGTGTGCGTCACTGTCAGTCTAGAAATGAAAAAGGTAGCAGCAGAGACAGGAGCTCTTGAGCTTTCTAACCCAGGTGTTATTTCATAGGAAAATATGTGGACTAAAAAAAATAAAAATCAGTGTAGGTAATTTTTTAAAAATTACTCTGCCAATGTAACTATGGGTTAAGTCCATCATTATTAGACCCAATCTGCAGGGGGTGGGGGGCTTGGAGGTGCCTCAAACACTTTGTTTAATGAGCATTCATCCTGATTTGCTTGCACAAAGCTTATGCAGAGGTTAAATTGTGTCCGGTCTTTATTGAGCATCTGTTCTGATTTGTTCATGGGGCTGTTATATGACAATGACCATCCATTCTAGTTCGTTCGTAGGGCATTTACACTTCTGCCCATTCATCATCTGTTCATCCCACACTTTTAGTGTGTTTCCTTGTCACTTTCTGAACTGTAATATGTCTGTGGGGTTGTGTTTTCTGTGTGTGTCTTTAGTACATTTGTTGCAGCGGGACAGCAGGGCACCAAACTCATCCCCAATGCACCCAGCTCTATAAAAAGAATTTCTCCGAATAGCCGTTTGCATAACCCACTAAGGAAGGCAGTAGCACAACAGAATTCATAACAGTAACAATTAATTGCACATTTATGCAAAATCCAATTTAAACTATTTAGGTTAATGAAGTTAGCAAAACTGATGAACTTGATCCAGCAATTCCTACTTATCAAAACTGGATACAGTGGTACCTCGGGTTAAGAACTTAATTCGTTCTGGAGGTCCGTTCTTAACCTGAAACTGTTCTTAACCTGAAGCACCACTTTAGCTAATGGGCCTCCCGCTGCCATTGTGCCGCCACTGCACGATTTCTGTTCTCATCCTGAAGCAAAGTTCTTAACCTGAGGTACTATTTCTGGGTTAGCGGAGTCTGTAACCTGAACCGTATGTAACCTGAAGCGTATGTAACCCGAGGTACCACTGTAGTCATTTGCACCTCCAGTGCCCCCCTGATGCCCCCTTGCCACTTAGTACACCCCTAGGTAATCCCACCCCCCCAGGGGGCGTTAACACCCACCTTGGGAAACCACTGCATCAGGGCAACAGAGGCTAGATCTAGACACATCAAAGAAGCGTTTCAGGTTGCGGGTGGCGCTGTGGTCTAAACCGCTGAGCCTCTTGGGCTTGCTGATCGGAAGGTTGGCGGTTCGAATCCCTGTGATGGGGTGAACTCCCATTGCTCTGTCCCAGCTCCTGCCAACCTAGCAGTTCGAAAGCACACCAGTACAAGTAGATAAATAGGTATCGCTGTGGCGGGAAGGTAAACGGCATTTCATTGCACTCTGGCTTCCGTCACGGTGTTCTGTTGCACCAGAAGCAGTTTAGTCATGACCCCCATGACCCGGAAAGCTGTCTGTGGATAAACGCCGGCTCCCTCAGCCTGAAAGAGAGATGAGCGACGCAACCCAATAGTCGCCTTTGACTGGACCTAACTGTCCAGGGTTCCTTTACCTTTACCTTTTACATCAAAGAAGCGTTTCAGGAAAACACCTTGAGAAATCACGTTGGCAAAAATGGAACTCCACAGGGCCATCTGGTGCCACAGTGTTATAATGCATATACAATGCATATAAAACACTCTTTCTTTACCAATCTAGCTGAGTCCACAGAGCAGTACAGTGGTACCTCGGATTACATACGCTTCAGGTTACATACGCTTCAGGTTACAGACTCCGCTAACCCAGAAATAGTACCTTGGGTTAAGAACTTTGCTTCAGGATCAGAACAGAAATCGTGCTCTGGTGGCCCAGCAGCGCCAGGAGGCCCCATTAGCTAAAGTGGTGCTTCAGGTTAAGAACAGTTTAAGGTTAAGAACAGATCTCCGGAATGAATTAAGTACTTAACCCGGGGTACCACTGTAGTCCACTTTGCAAGAAAGTCCCAGTAACGTGCCTGAATCCCACCCACCAATTACTGCCAGTCTGGTGGTGATTTGCCTGAGAGTGTGCGGTGATGTGTCAGCCCTACAAAGTCATCAAGGCCCCATCTGCACTGTGCATTTAAAGCAGCATCATGCTACTTCAAACAGTGATGGCTTCTGCCAAAGAATCCTGCACAGTGTAGTTTGCTCAGGAGACACTCACAGATTCTCTATGATTCTCAAAGTTCTCTGGGAAGAGGGATGGACCATTAAACTTTTCTGGGAACTGTAGTTCTGTGAGGTGAATAGGAGGGTCTACCCTTCTCATATTAGTGGCATCCGGGAACAAAAGATTGGCTATGTCAAGCGTTGCTGCTCTGGGTTCCAGACAGCCCCATCTTGGCTGCAAACAGGCTTATTGGCACTTGCCACTTCAGCTCACTATTAGAGGGAGTGAAACTGGAGGGAAGAATAGTTGTGTATGGTGGAAAATCATGCTCTCCCACAGTCCTTTTATTATTATTATTGTTACTGACTCCTGGACTCCCCCTTTGCCCCTCACATTCATCATGCATCTTGGCAGCTCATCAATAAAAGTGGGGAATGTCTCAAAAACCTGTAGCTGCCAAGGGGGGGGGGACAGAATGCTGGCAAATGACAGGGCCCTTATCTTAATTACTGGCTTATTTGCATTTAAATGAAGGTTATTCTATAATTACCAGCAAATGTTTTGTGTTGGAGCTGAAATACTTCTCCATGGGCTGTCAAGCTCCTTTCCATTCCCATTTTCTCTCCTCCCATTCTTCTGCTTTGTAATCAGTCGGTGCACACTGAGAAAGGCATTTTCTCTCTTTCTCTGCTGCCTTCCTTTCCTTCACCACAGACAGAGCTTGGTTAATCACTTTCAGACGGAAGATCCTGCCGTTCCCCTCAAGCCTTTGCAGCTCTTGCGGGTGCATAGGAAGGGCTTTCGTGATGATGGAGAGCGATGGGATCGTTGGCCGTGCCCGGCACGGTTTTGTACATTCCGACAGGCGTAAGATGCACTTAAGATTTTCAGGATGCTTGTGGCAGGGTCAGGCCTCCTGCCGCCTCCATGGTGTGACGCGGAGGATGGCTCAATCAAGCCCACTTCGAAATGGCAAAATGAATCTTGCAGCCCTGGAGGCAGCTGGGAACTGGCAGCAATCCAGGCACCAGGATGTGACTTCAGTCTTCATCCCAACATTAGCATGGCTATACTGCAGCTCATGCAGATGTTGGGAACCTCAGGTTGGGGGTGAGGAACCTGTGGCCCTCCAGATGTTGTTCAATCACCCCCGAATTCTACAGACCTATGGCCTCACTCAGAATGCAGCAGCTTCCTATGTTGACTCCCTTGCAAACAAATCAAAGAACACAGCGTGGCTCTATCTAGAGTGGCCACCAAGTTTCATCTGTAACATAAATATGGTCCGTTGTCTGCTTGGTATCCAGCCTTCTGGATCAGAACAACAGCTCATCTAGTCCAGCAGCTTGTTCTCAATGTGGCCAGTGAGATGCCCCAAAGGGAAGCCTGCAGACAGGATGTGAGCACAAGAGCCTTTTCCCCTCCTGCGGTTGCCAGCAACTGGGATTCCGAAGCACCGTTGCCTCTGGCTTGGAGAGCAGAGTAGAGCCAGCATGGCTAGTAGCTATCGATAGCCCTCTCCTCCTCCAGGAATTTGTCTCATGCTCTTTTAAAGCCATCCAAGCTGATGGCCATCACTGCCTCCTGTAGGAGGGAATCCCATAGTTTAACGACGTGTTCCATGAAGAAGGACTTCATTTTATCCATCCTGAATCCTCATACATTCATTAAATGTCCCTGAGTTCTGGTGTGGTGAGACAGGGAGAACAACTTTTCTCTATCCACTTTTTACATGCCATGCATCATTTTGCAAACTCTTACTCGCCTTTCCTCTAAACCAGCCTTTCTCAACCTGTGGGTCCCCAGATGTTGTTGAACTACAATTCCCACCACCCCTAGCGAGCAAGGCCAGAGCTCAGAGATGATGGGAGTTGTAGTCCAACAACATCTGGGGACCCACAGGTTGAGAACCGCTGCTCTAAACTAAAAAGTCCAAAATGCTGCAACCTTTTTCATAGGTGAGTAGCTCTGCCCCCCTGATCATTTTGTGTGCTCAGATGTTGTTGCTGGACTCTTTCATGCAGCTAATAAATGCTGGAGTCCTGGCTGTCCCTGGCTGAATCTACACAAATTTAAAAGATGCTGTGAAAATGCTTTAAAACAAAAAAAGTTGTAAAACATATATGGAATTTGCCACTAGCTCATCATCACCATCTAGTGTTACATTTGTATAATGCACTTTAAAACGTTATATTTTCAGCTGTATATCTGAGTCGCATGATGCTTGGAGCTAGATCTAAGAGCATAGGAAGAATGGGTGACTTTGCCCAGATCCCAAAGTAGCGCTCTTCATTTACACAATGACTTTGGAAAGTCCTGCTATGTGAGCACATGTCTATAGAAATGGGATGTTGAAATACGATGGCCATTTAATTTTTCTAGGGTTCTGAGCAGAATCCCAGACTTGTACAAGCGTGAAATGTCAAATCGGATTGCCAGCTTTAATTGATGTTGCTCTGCTCAGCTACTTCTGAGTGTTTCTGACTGCTGGGTAGACTGGCCCTGCAGCAAGAGGCCAAGCTCACTTGAATAAATCGCACTCACAAAGCATGAAAATGGGGTCAAGGTAATGCACGGGCCAGAAACTTAATGCATGCACATATTGAAATAAGTTATCAGCAGCTGTGTCCTGCAAAGATATGTGAAATATGAAAATAACCATGAAATATCTGAAGGACCATATCTCCCTTTAGGGACTTGCCTTGGTTTTAAGATCTTCAGGGGATGCCTTTCTCTTGGTCCCACTACCCACACAGGTCCATTTGCTGAGGACACAAGACAGGGCCTTCTCAGTGGCTGCCCCCAGATTGTGAAACTCCCTCCTACAGGCAGCTCGGCTGGCCCCCTCTCTGTTTTCCCTGGGCCAACTGGCAAAGACCTCTTTGCTCCAACAGGCCTTTGGCCACTAACTGGCTCTTGTGGCAGGGTCATTGGGGGGGTATAGATTTCCTTCTCCTTTTGTTGTGTTTTTAAATGGTTTACAGCTGTTTGGGCTGAGTGCTGTTTTCAATATGGTCAGTTATTTAATTATTACAAACTATTTATAATTGATTGTGTGGGTTTTGTTGTTGTTTTAAAGAAAGCTGCATCTGTTTTTTAATTCATGTTGTGAGCCTCACTGGGATAAAGGCAGGATATCAGTGAAAACAATTAATCAATGCTGAAATGCATCTGTACAATCTTATTGCTTTACTCCTTTTGAAAACAGCTTTGAGGTTTTTGAGGGTTTGGGTTTTTGGTTTTTTTTACAATCAAGCAGTGTATAATTTTTTGAAATAAATATGTGCCTGCAATTGCATTGTACAAGTGGGACACGTGCTGCCGTTAGGAAGAGTGAGGCAACAGAACAGCTATGTGTGTCTTGTGGCTGTCCTTCTCTCGCATAACTAGCTTGCTGCCCTCAGGGCCAATGGCGGACACTATCACATTGCTAATATTTAAATATGATTCAGCTGTCAGACCAGTCAGTCTCTGTGCATGGAAAAGAGAGGGCACCATCTTGGCGACCTCCAGCTGATTGCCAACCTTGCCTTCCAGGCAGCCAATGAAAGTGGGCTAGAGGATTCCTTTGTTAGCTTTGCATTCAGGAAACATAACAGAAGCATCCCTGCTTCTCCTTAGGGTATGAGTGAAATGGTAATTTTTGGCTTCCTCTCCATTTCTCATGTTTTCCAGTTGTAAGTTCAGCTGTCCACATTTCCACCTTGGCTTGTGGTTTATTTACTTTTAAACAGTCCTGATGAAAATTTGTGAGCATTTTAGGGCAGATTTCTCTTAACATACACATCTTAGTACGCAGCTTTGCCTCATATGTGTATTTTCAGTCATTTCCCCTAACATAAGGCATCTTTCTCTGTGATCGTCATGAGCAGATGCATATTAGTACATAATATTAGCACATATTAGTTTAATATGATTTTTTGTACACATTCCTTGGCCAGAGAACTGCACTGCAAAATTCAGAGACGCCCGAATTTCAAAGAACAGCTGTGTTTGTTTGTGTATGGTTTCGGAAAGGGTGGGTTAGGTAGGTTCACCTTTAAACGCAAACAGAATCGACTTTCTCCCTCATCCCCTGCTCCTCCTTAAATGAAACATTAGAGAAACGTTTCAACAAAAACAGGAAAACTCTCTTGAGATCTTCTCCACATCTTGAGGCAGGTTGCACCCAAATCGTGGAACTGTAGAGTTGGAAGGAACAGAGGCGTAGGAAGGGGGGTGCGGTCTGCCCTGGGTGTCCTGACTGAGGGGGGTGACAAAATGGCAGGTGAATGAGTGGCACACCTCGCACCCCATGACAGCAGCTATTCTGACCCAGCTGCAGAGAGCAGGAGAGTGAGCAGCTTCCCAGCCCCTCTTCTACCCTGAATTGTGGAATGTGTGGGGAGGGACCCTCCACACCCCACCCCCTCGGGAGTACGCCCCACAATGTTGCAATATAATAATGACAATAGAATAATTACTCAGCTGCCGTGCTAAAGGTGAAGCTCTTCTCAGTTAAGAGATACACTATTATTATCATTATTACTTATTAATTTTGTATACCGCCCTTCACCCATAGGTCTCAGGGTAGTTCACAACATAAAATTACAGTGGTACCTGGGGATGAGAACGGGATCTGTTCCGGAGCTCTGTCCACATCCTGAACAGAACGTAAGACACGACTGCGCGGGTTGCGTTTTGCCGCTTCCGCACATGCGCGTGATGTCATTTTGACCGTCCGTGCATGCGCAAGCGGCGGAACCTGGAAGTAACACACTCCGTTACTTCTGGGTCGCCGTGGAACGCAACCCAAAAATACTTATCCTGAAGCATATTTATCCCAAGGTATGACTGTACAAGAGAGAGAGAAACTGGGCAAGCTCCTATCTCTGCCTGTTCTCTGCCACCCAGGGTGTCGTGCAGACAGACCTGTGTGTACGGACTACATGTGCTATGCGGTTGACAGCTTCGTCTTCTCTCCCTTGGATGTTAAGATGAGTCCAGGGCACTGCCTGCCGTGATGCTCCAACAGGGAGAGGCAGCCCTTATCTGACATGAGCCACAGCGCTAACTTTGCCAGCTCAGTGGGCGTGAGGACTGGAGCTTCACGGCAATGCCAGCGGATGTTTCATTTAATAACTGTCTGGGATGCAGACCCAGCCCAAAGGGATCAGTGTCTTAATTAAGTAATAACATTCCCCTGGCAGAGTGTGGCCTTGGCAAGCCTGGAAGCTGAAATGCGACTGACCCGGCATTAAGCAGAAAGCGTGCTAATGGAGCCCATACCGGGGGTGTTTGCGGGAGGCAGGGCCCGCTTCAGGCGATGTTATTGAAATGAGGAGAGTGCCGTGCAATCGAAATGAGATTAATTCTCCTTCCCTCACCGGGCAGCGTCTACAACAGTCCCTGGGTGCAGAACAGCAAACCCCAGAGCCCACTGTTGGCTCCCTGACTAATTGCTGCTAATTGGGAAAGGAACATGGGAAGAAGGCAGGTCACTGGGAAACGCTGGCGGAGCTCCAGACCCGCTTCTCCTGGAATGGCCGTGTTTGACGACGCTGCAGTATTTAAGGGCGATAATTAATATCATAAGGAGGGGGAAGAGAAAGGAGAGAAAATCGGCCTTCCAACTTTCCTGCTCCCTCCTGTCCCATCATCTGTTCTATAGAGATAATGCCAAGCCACAAAAGATTGGATGTGGTTTGCCAGAATCGAGGGCAGCCAGATGCAAAACACAGTAGAGCAGCAAGACCAGCGTTCCTTCTCTCTCCCTCACAAGTGGCACCTGTGAAAAATGGCCCCCTGCTGCTCAACAGCTGAAGGTACAGGAGACTACCTCTCCTCTGCTGCCCCCTAATGGCAGCTCCATACTTTGTGCAGCATTTGCCAGGGGTTGCCCCCATTTGCTACACCAATGAGCCCTGTGCAAGGCGGACGTCTATAAAGTGCCCGGATGCACCTTCCTGAGTGTGGGTCACAGGAAAGTATTTATTTTATGGCATTTATACACTGCTTCATTGCAAAAGAAACTCCTCAAAGTGGTTTGCAAGAAAAGACGAAACATTAAAATTGCCTCTAAATTATTTTTTAAGAACAATAATTTTAAGATTATTCAAAAAATTAAAATGACAACAGATTAAAAACCACACCAGCTTTCTATACATATGGACAGGCTTGTCTAAAAAAAATGTTTCAAGCAGCTGCCAAGAAGAGTACAGTGAAGGCACCTGCCTGATATCAATAGGCAGGGAGTCCCAATGTATAGGAAGCAGCCTTACACCCTGGGATATAAGATTTCTGTTGCACCCTGTTTCTGTCCCATGCAATGCTGTTTCTGCTCTGCTTCTGTTCAGCTTCCAAAAATGACATTATTCAAAAATGACACTGTCCTCTGTGATAGAATTTTACACAATTCGGAGACTGCAAGACAGTATCCACAGGGTGTTTCTTATGATTTACCTGAGTTTGGATTTTGTTCTCCGATTCTTTTTGCAGCTTACCGCCATGTCATCCATAGACCTGGATTTGCTTCCTACAGCTGTCTGTCTCTTTAAGAACACTCCAAGTCTGATGCCTGATGATTAAGTCTATTAGATGTCTGAGGGGCTCGGCACTCAAGGTTTCTCCAGTGATGCGCTTTTTTCCCATTCGCAAAGGCTCTCCCCATAAAAGTGAACTCTCTAGTGTGTTTTCAGCTTGTTAAAATCCATTCAGGCTTTTCCAGCCATTGAAGAAAGCTTTCCCCCCTTCAGCTTCAACCCCACAGCGCACACACACACAGTTTTTCTTCAAGTATTTGTTTGATTGCCATTACAAGGTTTGTATTCAAAGAATGTCTCCCTTAGTTAAAAAGGGTGTGTGTGTGCCAGATTCATGGAACATCATTCGTAAAAGCAAGATGTGGCATAAATTATTACTTTAAAGCAAAGGTTGTGAGGAGGCTCCAGTCTTTTTTTGCAGATGTGGTAGCCTGGCTCTGCAACAGAGCTGGGAGATATTTTTCAGCTAAAGGGCTGCCTTTCCTTTATGGGGAAGCTTCTGGGGGTTGCATGCCAATGGTAAGTAGCAGGGTTGGGCATGGGGCTACCAGGGAACTATTGGGCAGATAATAGTTCCTCATCAGGTATCTTCAAATATATCTGAAGGACCGTTGTATGGGAAATGAAGCCAACTTGTTTTTCTGCAACTCTGGACCAACCAATTCAAGTCGCAAGAAAGGAGATTCTGATCAAACGCTAGGAAGAACTTTCTGGCAGTAAGAGTCATTTGACAGTGAAACGGACAACCTAGGAAGGTGGTTGTTCTCCTTCCTTGGAGCCTTTGAAACAGAAATCAGATGGCCATCCATTAGGGATTGCTTAGCTGTGGTTCCTGCATTGCATGAAATTGGACTAGATGGGCCCGGCGTGCCATCTATGTGGGCCTGTGGGGGCTGAGCCCACCAACCCCAAAAAAAATTCAGTGAGGGGGCCTGGCCCCTTCAATATTCTGTGGCTGCGGCAGTCCCGTTGGGCCTTTCAGAGGGCGCACCAGGCTCTGTCAGTCCTCCTCCCGCCATGTGACATCACACGCACTGCACATATGACATCACCACACATGCCAGGCCCCCGCAGTGTTGGGTAGAACAACTCTGTATGGAGCAACAGCAAAGCCCCCAAAAGAATTAGCCAGTTATGGAGCTCCAATCAGAGCCAATCAGGTTGGCCACAGTGAGAACAGTATGAGTCATTGGCCTGAACCAGCAGCCTCTACTTGCGGCTTGAGGTTCCACAGAGGTGGACCACTGCTCTGACATCCAGATCTCTACCTCCCAGTCCTCTGGGACCTTCCCTGGGGTCAGAATCCTCTTGGAGTCCCAGGCCCCTCATTGAATCCCTAAACCCTGGGTGGGTCTCTCCCAATTCTCTGATCTCATCCTATTCCTCCTCGCCATCTCTATGATGCCTCCATGGGATTTGTGGCACCACTAAGGGAGATGTGTTGCATTTCTGTTTAAACTGGAATTATCACTTCTAAGGTGGCATCTAGACACCAGGGGTGAATGAAATCGTCGTGACACCCAAGGCGGGGCGTTGCTACGTAGGGTGCATGTGCGGCGTTGCTATGTACGATGCATGCGCCGTACATAGCGACACCACACATGCGCTGTACTTAGCTGTTTGCCGGCGTGCTGCTCCAGCGCCGTACAGTTGGTTCCAGGATCTTCTGCTCATGCTGCAGCCACAAACGGAGGATCAGAGGGATCCCGGCACCATCCGTAGGGCACTGGAGCGCCGCCAGCGGCAAACCGCTATGTACAGCGCATGTGCAATGCCGCACGTGCACTGTACATAGCAGTTTGCCGCTGGCACCAGGATCCTCTGCTCGCGGCTGCAGCCACAAACGGAGGATCCTCCACATGCTATGAGTCCCTGCGGGGTGCCTTCTTGGCACCCCCGCAGATATGGCACCCAGTTCAAACCGCCCCCCCCCACTCCCCATTGCGATGCCACTGCTAGACACATAAATTAGCACATGCTATCCTCTCTTCCCTGACAATGAAATGCAAGTGGAATGCGGAAAGGATTTCCTGGTGTTAGAAAAGTGTTGTTGTTTTTTTAAAGAAGAAGAAGGCCACCATCAAATAATACACAGTCAAACGAACCCATCACCCAACCCAAGTTGATGGATTTGGCGCTGGTGCCAAGTTCTCTGAAGTGCAACAGCAAACAAGCCCACTCATTGTAAATAAATCAGCCACACTTCCTCCAGGGTAGGGCATTACGGGAGAGGGAGGGAGAGAGCAGCTTAATGGCAGCACGGTGGCTGAGAGGAGAATTCCAATGAAGTTTTGAAAAACTCTTTTGACATTTGAGAAAAGAAATTGTCAAGCATCTAAAGCGGTGAAGAGAGCAGGGGCCTCACCGGATGAATGTCACATTTCAGCCTGGAAAGATAGCAGCTGTTTTATCTCTGGGAACAGGTGGCTCAAAGCTACAAAGAAGATACATTGGGCATGATTCGGTCACCATTTGCACCACTCTGGAGAAGACAAAATGGGCCCTGATCCAGGAGAGTTTGCTGGGATTTACACCGTTGAGAGGGGAGGGGAGCAAATTCAGCGTGGGTGCTCAGGAAGACCATAATGGGCCTCAGGGAAAATTCAGGGGCCCATTTGAGAAGAAGACTTTCCTTCACAATTAAACATTATATATACAATGCTATGTATCTGATTCCATTTACGAATTGCTTCCCATAATATAACCCCAAAGTGTTTTGGCAGAGAAAACATCAACCGTTCAAAACAAATCTATATACAAAAGCAATTAAAAAGGATTCCATGGTGCAAAGACAATTTCAAATCCAATTGAGATAAAGACTGGTACAAATATATCCACTTAAAGGGCTCATTGAAAAGGGGAAGGACCTCAGCTGAGGCTGCAAAGATGATAAGCAGCTGTCTGTCACCTGAAGCAAGCCTTTCTGCTGTCCTTCCAAAAGTCACGCCTTCTTGAACCCCAGTTGGCGTCTGCTCAGACCCTTTCCTCAGGCTGACTAAGTGAGCCATGGGCCACATCCACAACATACATTTAAAGCAGGGTCATCCTACCAATTTTAAACAGTCGTGGCTCCCCACTCCCACCCCAAGGATTCTGACAGCTGTAGTTACTTATGTTTGCTGAGAGTTGTTAGGAGACCCCCTTTATTTCCCTCACAGAGCTACAGTTCCCACAGTTCCCTGGGAACTGGGATTGGTTGATAAATGACCCTGAGAGGCAGGAACTGGCCCAAGGGCACCCAGTGAGCTTCTTGGCAAAGTGGGGATTGGAGCTTCAATTCACTAACCACTAAAGAACACTACCTCTCAATTGTGGCTGTAGGAGCTGAATAGGGGGTCTCCTAAAAAATTATTAGCACTCTTAACAAACTACAGTGGTACCTCGGGTTACAGATGCTTCAGGTTACAGACGCTTCAGGTTACAGACTCCACTAACCCAGAAATAGTACATCAGGTTAAGAACTTTGCTTCAGGATGAGAACAGAAATCGTGCAGCAGCGGCGCAGTGGCAGCGGGAGGCCCCATTCGCTAAAGTGGTACCTCAGGTTAAGAACAGTTTCAGGTTAAGAACGGACCTCCAGAACGAATTAAGTTCTTAACCCAAGTTACCACTGTACAGCTTCCAGAATTCTTTAGGAGGGGGAGCCATGACTGTTTAAAGTGGCATTGTATTATTGTTCTGTGTTGGGGGCGGTATGCTATATGTGGAAACCCTTCTAACCCCTGGATCCAGCAAGTGTTAAAACAAGCAAATTCCTGGAATAGTCAGGCTACCTTCCTAGGGAGGCGATAGCCTAGGTGATGGGCCATTAAGGGAACAAAGTAAGTGGACTGGCACTGGCTGGTAGTTCGAAAGACAAAGGCCAGAGTGGAGAGTTGAGCGGTGTGAGCTGGAATCTGGAAGCAACAGACTGGGAAGCCAGAGAGGGAGAGGGATGCTTGATTTCTGTTTGAATCCAAGGCTGTAGTTATTAGAACCTTTTGGGGTGCTAATGCTGTGAACCCCTCCATCGCAGGCTCAGGTTTTTATATGTGTAAATAAGCCGGATATCAGAAATACACCACAGCCTCTGTTGTGCCTCATTCCAAAGGAAACACAAACCCTGGTAAGTGTCTGGAACCCCTGAAATCTTGTACAGCTCGGAGATGGGGGTGGCACCGATCCACTATCTTTGTTCCCTTAATGGCCCATTACCTAGGCTATCACCTCACTAGGGAGGTAACCTAGCTATTCCAGGAAATTATATTTTAACACTTTCTAGATCCAGGGGTTAGAAGGGTCTCGGCATACAGCCTACTTCCTCCCTTGTTCTGATCTGGGACGGTTCTTCTTACACACTTATTTCCCCCAGTGATATATAGGCTGGTTCCTCTGTCAATAGAAAACTCTGCGGCCATTGAAGTTAATGGGTCTGCACCCTTTATAAAAGGTGAGGCCCGATTAAGCACACAGAGCCACATTCAAACGCCACTTGAAGCGTTTGGAATCTGCACTTGGCTGTCATTTTATTGCATGATCATTTCCCATTATCTCGACGGCTTTATGTAAACTGCTGTTGGAAGCCAATGTAATTAAAGACCCAGCAATGCCATAATGATAATTCCTGTGAATAGGAAGTCTTCCCTTTACCCCCTCCAAATCCACTTTAAATGAGCAATTTCTTTTGACCATCATAAAGGCGGACCTGACTCGACTTCAAGGTCTCCCTTCCCCGCCTCCCACTGACTCTCTTTTTGATCATGTTTGTAATGGCAAAACTATTAAAATAATGATGACAGTCCATTAGGAAGCATGGGTGGTTTTTTAAGGGGGGGGGATGACACAGAAATATGGAGATTAATTAAAATGACCAAGAGGACTCAAGTCTACCTGATGACTTTTCTTGAGGATTCCAAATGCCTCGCTCTCTCTGTTTGACAGCTCCTTAATTGAAGAAAGTGTGTGGCTCCCCCACCCTTAAATGAACCACCAGCTTATTGTGAAGCGTTAACCAAAGTATTTGAAGAACTGAAGCTTAAGGGTCTCACTGAAAAGTTCGCTAGATGATCTTGAACCAAGTCAACTTTCCTGTGCCTTAGCAATGGCTCCTGTGCCTTAGCAATAGCTCTGCCACAAAAAGGGTGGCAGAGGTCACAAGGGGCGGTAGCTCAAGCAGTAGAGCATCTGCCATGCATGAGGAAGGTCCCATATTCAACTCCCTACATCTGGGACTGGGCATGTACCCACTCTGAAATCCTGGAGAGTTGCTGCCGGTCAGTGTTTCCCAAACTCAGGTATCCAGCTGTCCCATCCCACCATCCCTGACCACTGGTCCTGTTGGCTAGGGATGATGGGAATTGTAGTCCAACAATAGCTGGAGACACAAGTTTGGGAAACTCTGGTTGTAGACAATACTGGGCAAGATGTGCCAATGGCCCTTCAGAACAGGGACAGGGGACTAGTAGATGTTGTTAGACTACAACTCTCATCTGCAACCATTGGCCATGCTGTCTGGGGCTGGTGGGAGTTGGGCGGAGGCCAGCAACATCCAGAGGGCCACAGCTTCCCCATCCTTGACTCATTGCGCAGTCACTTATTAGTTTGATGGTGGTGGTCAATCAGAAGAGCACCTTCACTATTACCTCCTGACCCAAGAATCTGTGGTCTGTGGGAGAAGCCCTCCTCCTGGTCCCATCAGTAGATATAGTATGGAGAATGGGGACTTCTTAGTGGCAGCACTTAGAATTCCCAAGGGAAACCAGGTGTTCCCCTTTTTTACCTGCTTTCAGGAAACATATACAGACTTCCTTTATTCATCCAGGCTTTTCGTTTCATGAAGGTTTTACACTGCTGGTTCTAACTGCTGCTGTGATATGTCATGGTGCTGTGTGAAATTGCTTTTTATGTTGAAATATTGTTGGGAGCCTCAAACTTTGGGAAGCAAGTTTGAGTTCTGCATATGAAATATTATCATTAACAATAATGCAAAATGATGGCTGCAATGCTGTACACATCAACATGGCCGACAGCAATCAACTGCTGCACAGATCACCATGGAAGCAAAGGAAGCTGCCTTATACTGGACCAGACCATTGCTCTACCTAGTGGAATGTATACTGACTGGCAGGAATGGCTCTCCAGGGTTTTCAGGCAGGTGATAGGAATTGAACCTGCAGCCTTCTGCATGCAATGCAGAGGTTCCAACCCAGAGCCACAGCCCTCACCGTTCCCTGGCTCTGCATAGCACACTTGGGAGGACTCTCTTCCAAAAGCCAAGCTGTCAAAAACAAACAAACACAGAGAAGTGGCATTTGTGGACCATGCCACCCCCTTTCTCTTTTTGGTCCTCTCTTGCCCATCTGAACCACATCCTACCTCGCCACAGCTGCAGCCAAACTCTGCAGCCCTGCTCGGTAATGTGGTTTCATATTCAGAATCCTGCTCAAATGTGATTTACAGCAAAGAGGCGGCTGGTAAATGGCCGGCTTTATTTTCAGCACGCCAGTTTCATATTTGCTTTTATTGTTTGCAGTAAAAACCTTTTATTCTTTCCATTTTCCACCCGCTGTGCCTGCTGCCCGCGTGCTCCCTGGTCTCCCTTCATTTGTCATTTCCCATTTAATCTGCTCCAGTTTGCCTCTCCCCCCCCAACCCCCTCCAGCCTGTCCCTCCTCTGTAGCTGTCAGATTCTCCTCCTCCCCCACCCCTGCCAATGTCATTGCTGCAGAAGAAAAATTGGATCATATTTAACTTGATATCAAATCCAAACTCTTGATGACTTTTTGAAGGGCGTTGGAGCACGAGGGACAGAGCACCGATTTGGAAGGTGGGGGGCAAGCAACTGCACGCTATACTAGGTTTGGCATGGAACGCAGACTAGGTATTGTTTTGAAATACTCAGGGCTCCCCGGGCACCATGCCCAGTCCTAAAGACTGCCCTGCATTCTCATGAAATATGAGCAAGCCAGGAAGGCATCTGAATTTGGTGTTTAAAGTAAGTCAACGGGGCCTGCACTATCCATATTGTTGTGGGGTTTCGGAGTCCGCCTGGGTGATACCCCTTCCCAGCCTTGGGGACCTGTACCCAGGGAGGGTTAATAATCTAATGGAGGAAATTTCTAAACAAGTCAGACAAGTTTATTGGTAAGACAAAGATTTTGGCTGGCACGTTAGTGCTCTCATCTGCATCCTGAATGAATGAGCAATGTAGTCTTGGAAGCAGGCTGGAAGCTGGAGACACAGAGGCATGCTTACTCTGTGCAGGATCCAAAGCTAGAGAAGCAGGATCTGCTGAGGTGTCCCTCCATCTTATGCTCAGGTTGCATATATGTGTAAATAAAACCATAGATCCTAAAGACACCACAGTCTCCTTTATTCCAAGGAAACTGAACCCTGGGTAAGAGCTTGGAACCCCTGGAGCAGGGGTCAGCAACCTTTTTCAGCTGTGGGCTGGACTATATATTTTTTTTTGGGGGGGATGAATGCATTCCTATGCCCCACAAATAACCCAGAGATGCATTTTAAATAAAAGCACACATTCTACTCATGTAAAAACACCAGGCAGGCCCCAGAAATAACCCAGAGATGCATTTTAAATAAGAGGACACATTCTACTCATGTAAAAACACGCTGATTCCCGGACCGTCCATGGGCCAGATTGAGAAGGCAAATGGGCCGCATCCAGCCCCCGGGCCTTAGGTTGCCTACCCCTTCCCTGGAGTCTCTCAGCCCATGGAAATTGAGGTGGCATGTAACCCCATTTTGTACCAGTTTTCGGACTTCCCAAGCTGGCGCATGTGATCTTTGGGACCCAGGGCCCAAGCCCGTCTCCTCAGCAGTAAACTTCCCACTGACTTTTAAAGGGAGCTCGCTTCCGTCTTAGTACGCTAAGGGTCACAAGTTTTGATCGCCAAGCCTTCCGATTTGCATATAGATTACACACACATATGTATGTATATCTCAAGGATTCACGTTGCACACTCTTAATGCTGGGCTATATATTTGTCTCTGTTGATAGACAAGCAAAACGGGCGCAGCATGGCAAATCAGTATTCCGCGTCGGGTCTGGGGATCATCGCAGGCTGTATTGTCACTAAAGCTCAGCAAGTGTGAAGCTGATCGGTGCCTGGTTGGGAAAATACCAAGCACTCCACAGGAGCTTTTTAAAGGAAGCATAATCAAGCTCTGTTTTATACACTCATAACCGTAAACACTTTCTCCCAGTGTGGATATTAATGTAGCCCAAACAGTGGCACCCATTCACTGACAGAGGGCACCAGCAGTCTGGAGGCAAACCCGACATTTTGCAGAAGTACACAAGAATCTTGGGGTGCGGAGCATAAAACCCTAAGGGAGGGGGGCCAAAACAGTTCAATAAGGACTGGGCATGCTCCATGGGAACAGCATGCTAGCTTATCTCTTGAGAGGATGGGAAGCCTGAGGGCTCCTGGATGGCTCAGTTGGTTAGAGTATGGCGCTGGTAATGCCCAAGATTCAGGTTTGATCCCCATATGCAACAGCTGCATAGTCCCTGTTTGATTATTGAAATATACTCTGAGTCGAGTGTGGATTTCATGCTCTTTATTCAGCTCATAGTAGTGAGGAATGAATGTTCCCCCCAAATATCTGCTTTAGATACATTATTTACATAATGGGCCGCACGTGATTGGATAATTCTGGGATTCTCCCGTGGGCCAATCAGGCTGCGTATTCACTTCCACCTGGAGCTGGATAGGGTGGCTCCTGTGGACCAATCAGACTGCTGCATTGTTCTAGGACCAATCAGACTGCTGCATTCTGAATCCTATTGTTCTAGGACCAATCAGACTGCTGCCTTTTGGATCCTATTCAACTCAGTACATAACAGTGATCAATTACTCATTTTGGGGAGCAGCCACAAAACGTGGGGTTTGCGGCACAAAACCTTGGCACTTATTTGTAGTCAATTGGACAAGGTAGGATTTTTTGGCATTAACCTGTGACCCCGATTAGCTGTGTCCATTTGGGGGGGGCATGAAACGTTGGGGTCGCAGCACAAAACAACACTAAACTAGCACTAAACTTTGGCATCAGTTTTGGGGTGGTGATCCAGAATTTCGGGCTCACACATTAATGAAGGTCCAGTTAGGGAAGCTGCTGGCCCCTCTGACACTCTCCGATGGCCCCTTTGCCTTTGCGTCTGAAAATTATGATTGCTGCAGGACAGGCTTCCTCAAACTTGACCCTCCAAATGTTTTTGGTCTACAACTCCCATGATCCCTAGCTAGCAGACTAGTGGTCAGGGATGATGGGAACTGTAGTCTCAAAACATCTGGAGAGCCGAGTTTGAATAAGCCCGCTGTAGGGTGTCAGAAAGAGACCTCGCTTCTCCCAAACAGCCAGCCCTGTACCTTTAAAGGGTAAGGCCAGCTACCCCACTTTTAGCTGTTGCTTGCTGATGTGCTGCAACAAAACTGTCAGGTCCGGGATGTGTGTGGAAAGCCTCCCTGTGGCCTGCAGCTGGCAGCTGGCCCCCTCGAAACTGATTGAAAGTCTGACTGACTCAGCACACACCGGCATGCATTCCTGCAGCTCGGGCACGAAAACCCAGCATCTGTTCTCCAAGCTGCCACAGAAAGCAAGGGCTGGGATGTTGCCATGCAAATGGAATGACATGAGGCTCTCAGCGGAAAGGCCACCTGCCCCATCAGAGGCGGCACCTTGGAAATGCAGTCGTAAAGCAGGGCTGGGGAAGGAGAGAGGAGGTTGCCTTCCTTTATTCCAGTGCTCCTTTATTCCACAGAGCACAAATTTGGAGCTTCAGACAGATGCAGTAAGAAGGTGCCTTATAATGAGTTGAACCATTGGTCCATCAAGCTCAGTGTAAATGTCGGTGGAGTCGCTTCAGTAACACAGATGGAGTCCAGGGAGAAAAGAAATTGATAATACTTTACTGGGTAAACTGTACCAAAAATGTATATAATTCGAGGGTTTTGTCTTTTAGGGCTGGCCTTGTTTGTAGCAGGGAGATATTCAGCAACACGTACAGGGGGAAATGACCTGAAAAACAGCCAGTCATGGAGGGAGTTACCTTGCCAAGGATCATGCCAGCCTGACTAGTTGCTAGGTAACAACTCCTCTACTACTTGGCTGTCTGGCTGTCAACAGGATTAACCCTTAGATGGCTAACTGAATGATCCCTGCTATTGTACTTCCAACAATACCTTCCTATTGTCTCTCAGTGGTTCTGAATCTGTGAGACTGTGTTTGTTATTAGAGTAAATAATGCTTACATTTTCTCAGCGCAGGTATGGTGCAATGGTTAGAGTGTGAGAGTAGACTGGAGAAAGCCACTTACTTCGGTCAGCATGAAACTCTCTGGTCTCTTTGGCTCCGTCATTGCGCTTTTCTTTCTTAGAGGAAGAACAGGGTACAAAGGTAGATAGATAGATGATAGATAGATAGATAGATAGATAGATAGATAGATAGATAGAGATAGATGATAGATTTGAGAATCTAGGCCAGGATAGTCTTGCAAAGAAGGACTATGGAGGAAAATACTCTAGGAATGACACCCCTTTACACACACACACACTTCATTGAATGACAAATTATAGCAAAAACAGATATTATCACATTGATGCAAAGAATGATCTCCATTATATTGATGCGTCAATCTGCATTATACTGATGTGTCAATCCAACTAGACCCATTCAATCCCTGCATTTCATTATCAAGATAATAAAAACAACAATTAATTACAACTTCAAAATGTTGCTCTCAATCTACCGGAATGCTCCATTGTTCTCTTCAAAGTGTTAATATTTCCAAAGGTACCTTTGTGATTAAATTTGAGAAGGCTGTGAATCAGTTCCAATTTTCATAATATGTTCTTAGCTTATTTAGACTTCCCTTCCTTTGTGAAATCATCCTACCAAATAAATAAGCTATACCATATTAGGAGGGTTCCAGGAGGCTGCCACAGAGAAGATAGAGCAAGCTTGTTCTGGGCTACACCAGAGGGGAGGACTCAAACTAATGGACTCAAATGACAAGGAGATTCCAACACAACATTAGGAAGAACTTTCTGACAGTAACAGCTGTTTGACAGAGGCAACGGACTCCCTTGAAAGATGATGGGACTCACCTTCCTTGGAGGTTAGATGGCCATCTGCCATGGATGCTTTAGTAGTTATTCCTGCCTTGCAGGGCATTGGGATAGATGACTCTCTGGGGTCCCTTCCAACTCTAAAATTCAATGATTCTATGAGATATGGTTTTATTTACACATTTATATACAGGCTAAGCCTAAAATGAGAGGACTCACAGCATTAACACTCCAACAGACCTCGTTCCTCCATTAGCTTTGTAGGGTCAAAACCATAGCCTTGCATTCAGTACAAGTCAGGCTAGGGACATGGGTGGCGCTGTGGTCTAAACCACTGAGCCTCTTGGGCTTGCTGATCAGGAGGTCAGCGGTTCGAATCCCCACGATGGGGTGAGCTCCCATTGCTCTGACCCAGCTTCTGCCAACCTAGAAGTTCAAAAGCACAGTAGTGCAAGTAGATAAACAAGTACCACTGTGATGGGAAGGTAAAAGCTGTTTCGGTGTGCTCTGGCTTCTGTCATGGTCCTCCATGCACTGCAGGGGGTGAATTAGATGACCCTCTACAATTCATGCTGGGTACATGACCCGGAAAGCTGTCTGTAGACAAACGCCGGCTCCCTCGACCTGAAAAGCAAGATGAGTGCAACAACCGCATAGTCGCCTTTGACTTGACTTAACCATCCAGGGGTCCTTTACTTTTTACCTTACCTTACAAGCCAAGCTTCTTTGCCTCTTCTCAGCCCCAGCTAAGAGGACCCCTGATCAATTGCTCTTTTACACTCATATTTACATGCACTTCCAGTCAAGGGAGGGCGGGAAAACCTCCCCCCTTTCGCCTAAGTTAGCTGGCTCCAGCTAGTACTTTCTGGAGCAATCCGTCACCTACACAGTCATGTGAAGAGATGCTTAACACACCTTTGGCTGGAGACACTAACTTAACAAGGAGATGAGTCTGACTACTGTTGCAGACTTTTTCTCGACAGACTCTTATCTTACTGATATGAAATCACATGCATGGAAGGGACCCGAAAAAAGTCAAGAATGCTACCATTTAACCATATAAGAATATTATTGGATAAGCCAAAACCCACCCCTACCCCAATTCTATGGGCTGTGGAAGTTCATAGAATTGTAGAGTTGAAGGGGACCACGGGGGTCATCTAGTTCAACCCCCTGCAATGAAGGAATCATTTGCCCAGAGTGGGGCTTGAACCCCCATACCCGAGATTAAGAGTCTTATGCTCTACCGACTGAGTTAAGTGGGACCAGGGAAGTTTCCTTAAGCTGTTTGCTTATGTATTTCATACCATTTCCAGATACTGTGGTACCTCGGGTTACATATGCTTCAGGTTACATATGCTTCAGGTTACAGACTCTACTAACCCAGAAATAGGTTAAGAACTTTGGTTCAGGATGAGAACAGAAATTGTGCTCCGGCGGCAAGGCAGCAGCAGGAGGCCCCATTAGCTAAAGTGGTGCTTCAGGTTAAGAACAGTTTCAGGTTAAGTACAGACCTCCGGAACAAATTAAGTACTTAATCCGAGGTAAATTGATTCACAACTTACATCTAAAATACATACTAGGGTTGGAATTGGTGATCCTGGACTCCCGGCTCCAGAAGGTGGCCACACAGAGAGAAAGCTGCAGATGGACCCAAGGTGATGGTTGATAGGTTAAGGTGCCCACTGACCCACAAAACCACCCCATTCATTGATCTGAGGACCCATCGTTCTTTCGACTTCACCCTTTGAAGCTGGGATGGTTGCATCCTTAATGAGATGCTAACCCAGCTTCACTTGGGCTCTGAAGTTAACGCAAGCTGTCAAACAAATCCTTCTCGGAGCCATTTCGGTTTATAGCGGCATGAATGCAGGCGGGTGATGGAAGCCCTCCATCGCTCTTCCACGACAGCACCCATTTCCCCCCACATCGCGAAGATCTTAATACAATTAGTGCATCCATTTTCAATTAGGAGGCCATAATGCAGCTCATCTCCATCTATTTGATGCATGGTAATGCAGATTCTCGAGAGACAATGCCGCCACTTTACGGAGTGCCTGCGAATGAAAAGGGAACATTAATTGAATATTCTGTTGAAACCACCTTCAATTAGTGCCTCGGAATTTTTGCGCGACACATTCATCATTGCGGCAATTCCAGACCTGCGCGCAGTATGTTTTGGGGGCTCTGCGGTGTGCACGCATCCCATTCGCACGCATCATTACTCTGAATGCAGCAAATTTATTTGCTAATGAGGCATTAGCATTGTTCAAGGAACCGAGATCTGCAAAGATGGGCCGTAGAATTACAATGCAAAAACAGGGGAGTGAGTGAGGCACTGTGGTCTGATTTCCCCTTTATCAAAAAATAAATAAAAGTCTGGAAGACTAGCAGTGATAATAATCATAGCTTAGTGGCATTGGGAGACCACGTGATGCAGAAGGGCCCTGTTTCAAGTACCAGCACTGCCTAATAACAACAACAATAATAATAATGGAGCTTGGGCTGTTTCATGCAGGCAGGTGAAAAATACATTTGTTTATTTATTTATTCAGTTTGTGTCCCGCCTTTCCCCTAAGGAGCTCAAGGTGCTGTACATAGTTCCCCTCCTCCCCATTTTATCCACACAACAACCCTGTTAAGAAGGCTAGGCTGAGTGAGTGAGTGAGTGACTTGCCCAGTGAGTTTCCTGGCTGAGTGGGGATTTGAACCCTAGTCTTCCAGGTCCTAGTCCAACACTCTCACCACTACCCCACATTTCCACTTTGTGGCAATGGAAAGTTTCCCAGGAAGACACTGGTCTCTCTTCTGAACGTGGGCTACGGTGAATTGAAATGCAGTTGGTGGGTCTTTGTTGTTGTTGTTGTTTTAAAAAAAGAACACCACCTAAACAAAACGATGCTTGCACTTCTATTTCCTCTCTGTTGTGCCTCAATTGCTTTTTAACCTAGCAGGCCTCCACTCTTCGAGGCTCATGTCACAGTTTATTAAACCATAAACCCTTCACGAGAGGGGATTAGTAGCACAGGATCTGATCAACGAAATGTGGTTATGCCCCTGCTGCTATTATGATCTGCATAATTCTCCATTCACTGGGCTAATGAATTGCAAGCGGGTGCATTGCTGGCAAACTTGAACACAGAGGAGCTCTCCAGAAGCCAAAATCTGACACAGAGGCTGCCATTACTATTCATTGCTTTCGTTATTGATTGCGTGGGAAGAGAGATACATATAAACACACACACAAACACACGCACCAGCACAAAAACAGAATATGGCATAACACCATTATGAGATTAGGGGAATTACTCTGAATAAAAACCCTGGCCTGTTGTGCAGGCTGCAGCAGATGCGTACATGGGGGTTTCTGTTTGCAAATAACATCTAAGGAACACACTCCTAATCCCCAGCTCAGGGTTATCAATGGGGCTGAAGTGCCTCTCAGCTAGTCAGCTGGGAAACATCCTCTGCACCCCCAGAATCCATAGGGGTGGATTTCACTTCCCATCCCAATTAAGATTGCTTTGTAAATTAACCATTTTCAAAGCAGTAGGGATGCTAGTCTCTTTGCTGCAAGAAGCGACCAAGAGTCTTGTAAGGTGGAGTGTTTAGCCTGGAGAAGAGAAGACTAAGAGGTGATAGGATATCTGTTAAGTTGTGGGCGTACATATCAGACGACACAGTGATTCTTCAAACAGCTCTTGTTTATTCACAGGCCAGAACAGAACTGGGCTGAAGGGTTCAGCCAACCTGCTTATATAGAGCTCAACTACAAGCAACAGTAACAACTTTCTGTAACGATCCCATTACTGAACGTCACTTTCAATTCCTTATTTGCATATGTGGACCTGAGTGAAAACTATCTACAGTATCCCAGGGTGAGAACTTCAGTACATAACAATATCCATCTTCAAATACTCAAAGGGCTGCCACATGGAAGACAGAGCAAGCTTGTTTTCCGCTGCTTCCGAGAGGAGGGTCCAAGCCAACAGATTAAAATTACAAGAAAGGAGATTCCAACTAAACTTTAGGAAGAACTTCCAACTGACTCCCCGCACCCCCAATTGAGTGCAAGCCTGCAGGCATGAAAGCTGTGCCTTTAAAGATCTCCATCCATCTCCAGGGGCAGGGAGAATCTGGGATATGAAGGCTCAGTTCTGCTCCAGGTGTTAATCATAGAACTGTAGAGTTCGAAGGGACCTCAAGGGTTATCTAGTGCAACCCCCTGCAATGTAGGAATCAAGGATGGAACAAGCTGGGTCCAATTGTTCTAGGGGGAGGGTTAAAGCTCAGTAGCAGAGCTTCTGCTTTGCATCCAAAAGGCCCCAAGTTTGATTCCAGCCATCTCCAGTTAGGGATAAGGGGGGGGTGACGTTAACATATGAGAGTGCTGGAGGTGAAATAGTTAAACAGGTTACCCAATCAGAACCCGGGGGTGGAGTCAGAGGGACTATAAAACCAGCTCTGGGAGGGGCGGAGGAGAAAGTTCTTTGGGAGGTTGGTTGGAGTTAGTGTAGCAAAATAAGCTGAGTCAGGAACAGTTAGGGGCTAGGAAAACAAGTAAATGGTAGTTTAGTGAGTGAGAGCAGGCAGCAAAAGTTATAGATATGGATAAGCAACCCATGATTGTAATGGACCGATACCCTTTATGAAACCACGCACTTGTTAAACTGCAATAAATAAACAGAAGTTTATGTTCCAATTTAACCCTGACTGGACTCAGTATTGTACCAGGTAGGGCCTGGGTGGTGGCAGCGGGAAATAAAGTGATGGCACAGGGATCAATAGACTGTGAGACGTCCGGGGACCCTGTGTGATCACCACAGGGGGCTCCCATCTAAAATCCTGGAGATGCTGCCCTTAAATATAGACCGGGGATGAGGAACCTTTTGAGCAAGGAGAGGGGGGTCCACATTTCCTTTTGGGCAACTTTCTGGGTCCACATGCCAGTGGTGAGTAGGGTTTGAAGCAAAAGTAGGAGGAGCAAAAAAAAATGTGAATGTTACCATTGGATAGTAGTTTCTACATAATGCTCCTCTCTAGCCTCCACTCAGGAAAGCAGAAAGCAAGTTCAGGAACATATCCGAGATAAGCAGAAACTCTCAAGGAGGGTGCAAAGCGGGCTTGGTGAAGGGTATGGCCTAGGGGGAGTCTCAAGGGCCAAAAAGACAGACCTGAAGCGCCATATTTACCTTCCAGTTGTGGATCTGTCCCAATTCACTATTCCTGTTGCTTTCAGTCTGCAAATGATACCCAACCGCATTGTGTTTCCTTTGCATCATAATGAATGGCCTTTGCTGTGCAGTGAACAGGGTGGAATGACAACCTAATGTACGAGTTACAGAGAGGTAGCCGTGTTGGTCTGCCATAGTCAAAATAAAAAAATTCGTTCCAGTAGCACCTTAAAGACCAACTAAGTTAGTTCTTGGTATGAGCTTTCGTGTGCATGCACACATGCACACATATGTGTATCTGAAGAAGTGTGCATGCACACAAAAGCTCATACCAAGAACTAACTTAGTTGGTCTTTAAGGTGCTACTGGAAGGAATTTTTTTATTTTAACCTAATGTACGGTAATTAATTGTGCAAAATTTTGCTACAGCACTAAGCAAGAAACAGTGAAGGATTTTGTGTGTGCAGAAAATGAACTGCAGCAGAATGGAAGCAGGACTGCATGTGATGTGGGGTTTAATTAAGTGTGGGGTTTTCCCCCACCTTCATCTACTGAAAGCAAAGTTTCCATCAAACTTCCCGCAGAGTTCTCCTTTCTATTTGCTTCCTTTCCTTTTTGCCAGACTCCGTTCTGCAGCCCGGCAGACATAGCTGTGCTTAACTAAGGATGGTGTCAATATTTAAATAGCCCATTAATTCCTACATCCAATGCTGATTGCCTGTTCCCATTCACTATTTAGTATGTCTGGGATTCACAAGTTTGCTTTTTCATCTTGCGGCGAGTTGCTGTGATTTGAGCCCCAGTTCCCACTCGCTTTGCTTAACTGTCTCCCCAGTGCTCCATAAAGAAGTCTCTTTTCATTAATACCCAAACTCACCGCATCATCGTTATTATTTTTAATCAGAGCCCCATCTCTGGGGAGTGTGATTTGTCAGCATGGAGCCTGCGGCTTTGGCAAGCAGCCTGTCATCTTCGTTTGATAAGCCAACTTCTAGAAATCAATCAGTGCTCATTTGGAAACTGGGGGGAAAACACTTTCCATGGAATCCAAAAGGGTAGCAACAAGCCAGCTGGTACCTAAGGCAGAAGCAGCCCAAGTGGTTCCCTCTAGAAGTTGTTGGACCACAACTCCAATCAGTCCAAGCCAATACAACCAATGGCCAGAGATGATGGGAACTGTAATTTCCAGTCAGCCCAAGCCAATATAACCAGTGACCAGGGCCAAAGGAAGTCACTGTCCAAGAAAACCTGGAGTGCACCACACTGGCTGATGTAAGATCAGAAGCTGGCAACCCAGAAACACCAACTCTTGTTCAGGATCATCTCATGCTGCCTGCAGCACTCTCCCCAACTGCAAGGTCCCTCCTGACCCCAGTGAATTTCTCGGTTGCTTTGTCCCCTGTGAATTCAGGCAGAGGATAAGCCCCCTTTGAGACCCACCCTGGTGTAGCGGTGGCAGCAGCAAAAGTGGGGAACCTGTAACCCTCTAAATGCTAGAACTCTTAACTCCCATCACCACTGAACACAGGGCCATGATGGCTGTGCCTTCATGGTCCTGATGAGGCCAATCACACATCCCTGGAGAGGGAGTTGTGTAAGCAAGTGGTGGCCATTGACAAGGCCTGACAACCTAACTGATCTTAAGGGCACGCAAACAAGCAGATGCAATCCAAGCACTGTTGCCAAGCTTAAGGAGCTCAAGCTGATGTGTATGGTAAGTTCCCTCCTCATTTTTCCTCACAGATGTTAGATGTGCAGCAGCATGGATCATTCCATTTGCAACCAATGGAGCCAGTTCTGTTCCCAGGGTATTCAGCCACCCAAAAGACGGTTGGTAGAGGTGTTGCTTAGCAACCACTCAGAATGGCATGATCTTTGCTGAGGTAGAATGTGGTCTGATTGGCTGTATAGTTCTGATGGAAATTTTCTATCTATATATCTTTGGTTGAAGGTCTTCCTGCTGCGTACAAAGCTTGGCCTAAGAAAGACAAATACCTCTCTGTTCCTTTCTCCTCAGCTTATGAGGAGAAATTTGCTTGGTAGCAGGTTTCTTTTCTCTCTGGACTTCCTGTGTTATTTAAGTGACTTTGCTAAGAACAACCCAGTGAGGTGGATTAGGTCGAAAGGTAGTGGCTGGCCCAAGCTCACACACTGACCTTCTTATCTGAACTCTTGTTTCCCAGGTCCTAATTGAACACTCTAACCACTAAAGCATGCTGCCTCTTAAATTGGCCTGATAGTGGCTATATATGTCGTATCTCGCCTGTGCCAGTAAACCAGGTGTTCCTCAGCTGACATAGCACTCTCAACACAGAACAGCTCCCCGCTTATTAATTCATAACCAGATGTCAACTTTGTGGTTTGCCATGGTTACATATTAATCTCTCTTTAATTGGCCTGATTTCCAGACACTTGTACAACTGATGGCTCCCAGCAGGTTTTTGAAACTTCGTTCTGGCATGGGGGTGGGGGGGAGAAACAAAGTCGCCTTGCGATTAACTAATCCACCATCTTCTTCCACTCCTTCCTCTTCTCTCTCATCCAGCAGTTAAAAACATTTGAGCCTCCTCCTGAGTACAAAAATGAAGTCATTTGTCAGTTCAGGTGTCAAGAGCAAAATGACTTTTCAAATCTCTTGGCATTTGATTCCACGTCCTTCTGTTCTCTCTGGCTGAAATAACTTTTAACATGAGAAACGGCTGCTCAGTCAATGTATTAAAAAAAAAAACAAAAAACGAGACATGCAGAAGCTCACCTCTCCTTGCAAGAGACATTTCTTTTAAAATAAAATAGCTCCGGGGAGAATGATGGTTGAGACATGCCATCCATCGAGGATCCCTTGTGGCGCTCCAATCCACTCCGAAGAGCTTCTGGTGGTGTCAGATTCCCTCTCTCTGAGATATATAGCTCTGGCACCACAACCTCCCCTCCCCGTCCCCCCCCCGTACTTCTCCGTAATCTTTGGGGTAATCGCTGCAGAGTCTCCGAAAACATTTTGCACCCCTCCTCTGGATCCCATTGACAAGGCAGTTAAACACCCAGACAGTTCCATTCATTACTGCCAAGATATCCTCAGCTTCCCACCTAGGTGCAAGCAGAACTGAATGAAGCCCTCTGTGTACTCCTTCCCTCCAGATCTAGTAATTTTGAGGTCCAACAGGCGCTGGAACCACTTTGCATTTCAGCTTCCTTGAAAAGGATGAGCCGCCAGGACAAATGAAGGAGAGAGTCTTCAAGTCCAGAACGATGCGATGGAGATGAGGAGGAGCTGCATTGGTGATTCGTAACACAAATGTAGAAACCCTCAGGCTCTGTGGGCTAAAGGCGGCCCCCAAAGCCTCTTCATCTGACCCTCAGGACTGCTCCCCCAGGCCATTCATCCTCCCTAGCCACATCCATTCCCAACCCTGCTTTGCAGCCTCATTGAGTGCTTTTGCTTGGCTGGGATGGGATGTGTGCTTTAACTCCTGACCTACACATAAGAACATGAGAAGAGCCTCCTGGATGGATCAGGCCAACCAGATAGCCTTTATAGCAACCCACAAACAGGAATGGAGCAATTCTCCCCTTCTGCGGTTTTCAGCAACGGGCACTTCCAATGAATGGTTGAGCCTCGCAATATGAACAGCATTAAGAGGCATTTAGAGATTTATAGTGGCACTAAAACTTGCCCACAAGTCCCAAGAGGAGGCTTGATGCTGTTCTGTGTTACCTTCGCCATCAAGAGAGCATCTCTATATTCATAAAGCTTTTTTCAAAGTACACAGGGAAATGTGACATTTTCAAACCTTATCCATTGTTGTTCATCTTTGTCCTTTGACTGGCCTGATCCAATAATAATAATAATAATAATAATAATAATAATAATTAATTAATAATAATTAATAATAATAGTTTATTATTTATACCCCCACCCATCTGGCTGGGTTTCCCCAGCCACTCTGGGCAGCTCCCAACAGAATATTAAAAACACAATAAAACAACAAACATTAAAAGCTGCCCTAAACAGGGCTGCCTTCAGATGTCTTCTGAAAACCAGACAGTTGTTTATTTCCTTGACATATGATGAGAGGGTGTTCCACAGGGCGGGCGTTACAACCGAGAAGGCCCTTTGTTTGGTTCCCTGTAGCTTCACTTCTCACAGTGAGGGAACCGCCAGAAGGCCCTTGGAGCTGGACCTCAGTGTCTGGGCTGAATGATGGGGTGGAGATGCTCCTTCAGTAAAACCAAGCCAAACCATGGCTTAATGCTAAGTCAAACCAAAAGTTGTGCCTGCTTCACTCCTGCTTCTGTCCTGTTTATGCTGCACTGCCCGCAGCTAAAGCTATGCTTTGGTGTGGTGTTACCTCCAAACCTGGGATCATGGTTTGTCTCACTCCAGAGAGAAACCATGTGCTATAGCCAGGGTTCGTTCTTGGCTTAACACTTGTGGGTTGTCGGTGGGGCAGATATTATGCAAACCGGGTCACCAGGTCTGTTCCTCTTTGGAGGAAAGGAGAAACAGAACTGTAATAAATAAACTGGGTGAAAAATTCTGTGCTGGACACAAGCTTGAAAGTGCCACACATTTTGTACTTGCCTTGTAGAGATTCTCCCAAGCCATCTTTGCTCAGAGCAAAGGGCAGCTGCTGTCTTTCGGGAAGTGTAAATGCTACCAGGAGAGGAGCTATATCACATCTCAAACTCCCAACATGAGTAGCATTAACACCTCCTGGAAAGAAAAGAGGACCTTTCCCTCCTTTGTTCCCTTGGGCCTTGCAGAGGTTTAGAGTGGGAAACAACTTTGCGTCTTTATTTCGATGGCACAGCAACCATTCCTGGAGTCAGTGAGTGTTGACAGAAATGGGCAAATCTGTCATTTTAGGTTTCCCCAGTGCTTTTTTTCTTTAAAAATGTTTAGGGGTACTCTCATTTTGACTCAAGAAAACCAGCATTTCATAGTTCAGATTGGGAAAAATAAATACAGTAAATGGACAAAAGTACAAAGATTCACAAAATGTTTAGGGGTATGCGTCCCCCTGCATCCCCCCAGAAAAAAACAACACTGGGTTTCCCTCATTGTATTGCCCCCCCAATCTTAAGTGCAGTTCTCCACATTTTCCTAAGTTCTCCACATCAGTTTGTGATTTATTTTTAAAAGACCTCATGAAAACTGTTGAGCATTTCAGCACAAATTTCTCCTACTACACGGATGGGGGGGCAATTTTGCCTAAAATACCCATTTCTGCAGGGACACGGGTGGCGCTGTGGGTTAAACCACAGAGCCTAGGACTTGCTGATCAGAAGGTTGGCGGTTTGAATCCCCGAGACGGGGATTCAGCTCCTGCTCGGTCTCAGCTCCTGCCAACCTAGCAGTTTGAAAGCACGTCAAAGTGCAAGTAGATAAATAGGTACCACTCCGGTGGGAAGGTAAACGGCATTTCCATGCGCTGCTCTGGTTTGCAACATCTGGAGAAGTACAACATGCTAAAGGACAACTGTGCTTTGGTTTTGTTTGTGAGTTGCGTTGGACAGTGCAAATCAGGTTCAGTTTGCCTTTCGACATGAACTGAATCACATCCCTAAGTGCAAACAATACCGAGCTGTTTGGACTAGTGGTCTAACTTAGAATCAGGCCTTCATTCTTATGCTCAAGAGGCAAATTCCTTCTGTTTAACTGCAGGGGAAGCTGCCTAGGCTGAGTCCAGTTGTTGTTCCATCCAGCTCAGGAATGCCTACATAGACTGGCAGCAATGGCAATCCAGGGTTTCAGGAAATGGATATTATCAACTCTACCTGGAGATGCCTGTTGGGATGTGAATAGAGGAGAGGATATCTATCTTTATTAGATACTAGCCTTCCCTACGTTTTTGAGTTCAGCAGAGTGCTATCCCTTTGCAGCTTAAAAGGGAAGCTTAGACAGGCTGGTTTTAGCCTTTTATTTTCTGTAATCCAGGATGCTTTAAGGCAGACTGAATTCGCCTGTTATTTCCACCTTTTAAACCATAATCACACAAACAGTCTTGTAAAAGGTAAAAAAGATAGCATTTACACACTCAGAATACTTGTGGAAGAGTAACAGATACAGCAGCTTTGTTCAGGCAGGCTTAAAAGAAGGAGAAGGAGAAGAATTTATTTCTACCCCGCCCATCGGGCTGGGTTTTTAAATGGTAATTCATTTACAAATACGTACTTAAATCTAGTTTAAGATGGAACGGCTGTCCTACCTCGCAGGGTCGGTGCTACCCCAGGAACCTCCTGACTCTGGGCAGAGTTGGAAAGCCATAATGGTGGAATGCTTATGTTGGTTCTGGGTGGGCATCTGACCTGTGCTTCTGGAACCGCATCAGCTTCCTCAATGCCAGGGCCTGAACCTGCAACCTTCTGCATGCAAAGCCGATGCACTCCCACCGAGCTGTGGCCCATTCCCAAGAAAATGTACAGTACCTTTTCCCAGGCAGAACAGCACAGGTTCTTGTTCTTCTGTCCCTAGTCTAATAGTGCTGGGGTGATTTTTCCTGATGTTCTTTTGGTGCTTAGAATCCTTCCTGGAACTGCCCGTCAGTGCGCTGCATACAGCGATGTGGAAACCCTGAGACAGCTTTAATAGGTGCAAACCATTAAAAAAAAATCCCCCTGGAAATCCCCTTCTTGCCCCTGAGTAACAAAAGTGCCCTCTTTAACTCCATCCCTCTACCCCACCCCAATTCCAGCCTTCTTTCCTAAAATTCACAGGTAGTTTTCCAGCAAAAGGAAAGGGCTTTCCCCCCTCCTGGCTAGGAATAGCCTCCCTTGGGGAGGATGAGGCTGGGGGATTTTCACACTTGATGTGCTCTGGCACTGACTTTCCAGGGAGTTTCCGCACAAGATTGTATAACACGTTCAGCTGAATTGCTGTTGCTAGCTCCCACCCCCGGCCACCCAAAAATAAAATAAAATAATCATCTTAACAAGCTCCTAGGAGAGGCAGTGGCGGTCTGTGCAGCATTTTGGAGCAGGAGTGATAAGTCTGGAAGTCCCCAGTCTCAAATCTCACCCCAGCTGCATCATTAAAGGGCCTTAAGGAAGTTTGCGGCAGGTGCAACTTCTCATGCGCAGCCAAGCGAGATTCGCTCTTGCTGGATCTGCAACTTGCAAAGAAGCCGACATTCGGGCAGGAAGCTGTGTCCTCGTGTCTCAAGGCACAATAAGTCAAAGGCTGTGGCTGCTCACGGGAGAAGGCGCTCTGTACATGCTCAAGGGTGCTTTTTAAATCAACGCTTCCTCGTTTATAAGGACTGAACTCTGCAACTCAAAATGGGCTGGGACACGACCAGATAAGATGGTGGGAATGCCTGGGTTTTCTAAGGGGATAAAGGCAAGGGCTGTCCTCTGCTTTAGATCAGTGCTGCTGTGTTCAAGGACAAAGGGGAGTGAAACAGCCAGAGGACCACCAAATCCAGCATTGGCCCAAGACACCAGGTGCTTGGAAGGTCCCCTCGCTGCCCTGACCTGGCCATACCACCATTCACTGCCAGGCCTCCCTCCAGAGGCTTTTCATGTCTGGCTCATTTAAGACTCTATAGAATCTTTATTCCCAATACAGTACTGATGATGGGACTAATTGATTGGAGAATACTTTTATTTATTTATTAAGTCTTATTATTTGTAAAGGGAACCTTTGTATGAATTAATACTATATTATCCCTCTGGATCTGTGCTGTATCTTTGTACTTTTGTCCTTCCAGGCTGCTGCGCTTTTTTACATTTTTTATTAGTTGTTTCCTTTCTTTTGTTACACTTGCACTTTATTGTTGATGTTAGCAAATCAATAAAATACTTCCAGGCTGTGATGCTATATGGTTTAATTTTTTAATTCTTTGTTTTTGTTATGTTTGCACGTTTTGTTCCTTTGTTAACAAATCAGTAAAAGGTGGTGCTTTTCTTGTAATGATCTCTGTTTTAATAGATCCCACCCACCCATCCTCTCGCATTGCTTTGATTACTCTTACAGTGGTACCTCGGGTTAAGAACTTAATTCATTATGGATGTCTGTTCTTAACCTGAAACTGTTCTTAACCTGAAGCACCACTTTAGCTAATGGGGCCTCCTGCTGCCGCTGCGCCACTGGAGCACGATTTCTGTTCTCATCCTGAAGCAAAGTTCTTAACCCGAGGTACTATTTCTGGGTTAGCGGAGTCTGTAACCTGAAGTGTATGTAACCTGAAGCGTATGTAACCCGAGGTACCACTGTAATGTATTTTAAAGATTCCACACACACACACCTCAATGTTTTTAGAAGTTTCTATCTTATATGTGAGCCGCATTGAGTCTTGCAAGGGAAAAGGTGTGATATATGCATGGGTGAGGCCAGGATTTTGGGTGGGGGGGGCAGGCATTATGTTGAGGGGGAGGAAGAACCGAGTTATCTGCAACACAATTGGTCAGTTAGTTAAGTATTTATATTTTTTTTTACTTGATGGGGGGGGAAGCACCTGCCTACACACATATCCCAGCTGGGATAGCTCACTCTGTAGAGCATGAGATTCTTAATCTCAGGGTCTTGGGTTAGAGCCCCACCTGGGTGTGAAAGATTCATGCACTGCAGGGGGTGAATTAGATGACCCTCTACAATTCATGCTGGCCACATGACCCGGGAAGCTGTCCGTGGACAAACGCCACTTCCCTCGGCCTGAAAAGCAAGATGAGTGCCACAACCCCATAGTCGCCTTTGACTGGACTTAACCGTCCAGGAGTCCTTTACCTTACCTAACAAGCCAAGCTTCTTTGCCTCTTCTCAGCCCCAGCTAAGAGGATCCCTGGTTTATTGCTCTTTTATACTCATATTTACATGCACCTCCAGTCAAGGGAGGGCAAAAAACCTGCCCCCTTTTGCCTAACTTAGCTGACTCCAGCTAGTACTCTCTGGGGCAACCCGTCACCTCCTGCACTCTTTAGTCTTGCAAAGAGATGCTTAACACACCTTTGGTTGGAAACACTAACTTAACAAGGAGATGAGCCTCACTACTTTTGCAGGCTCTTTCTCAACAGAATCTCATCTTACCGATATGAAATTAAATGCATATAATATTATATATGCAATTTTACAATTCACACACACACAAAAAAGTCTTCTATTCTTTTTTCTTTTCTTTTTTCTTCCCCCCCCCCCGCCCCTCTTCTATTCTATTCTAAGCCGAAGGACAGGTCTCCTCCAAACCATCCATATTTATGGATACACACACGCGCGTGCGCGCGCGTACAGTATTTGAATGAAAAATGTGGCTGGTTTGGAGCGGACCTTCCCAGCGTCGGGCGTCGGTCGCCAGATGGCACTGCTGCCGCCTCCGCCGTGGCTCTGCCGCTCCGCCTCGCTGTCCGGACGCCTCTTTAGCAGCGAGACCCAGGAAGCGCCCGGAAGCCCGGCCGGGACTCGGAGCCTTCCTGCGCCGCCCTGCCTGCGCCGCCTTGACCCGGGCGGGCCGGCGCGGCGAGAAGCTGGGCGCGCGCTTTGGGGAGCCCCCGGGACTGACCTGCCGCGCGCCAGGGACAGGCTCTGCGCGCTGCAAAGCGAAGCGGGGAGGGAGAGGCGGCGTTGAACGTCTAGCTGCGCAGGAAAGCAGCCTCGTCGGTCTTCGCGAAAACCAGCAGCCCTCCCATCGCCACCTTCCCCGGGGTTGCTTCAAGGGGGGAAAGAAGTTCGGGGATTTCTTTCTACCAGAGCCGTTTACTACCTCGCAAATACCGAGCGCGGGAGAGGACGCTTTGCATTTGCAGCTTGCGTGCTTCTTCTTGTCCTTTTTCTTTGCCTTGCAACTTTCCCCCGTGCTCCGATTGGCTTGTCAGCCTTTCCAGGCAGCTTAAATAAGGCTTTGCCCTGAAGCCGGATGGCACTTGCAGGCTCCCTGCTGCTTTAAATCTATTAGCGAATATAACAACAATAATAATCGAAAGAAATGCTTCTTTAAATCCAGCTTGGGTGAGCTTTCTTTGATAGCAATGCTTTATTCACTGGAAAGAAGTGGCTGAACTAATAAGCCTTTGCTCTGGCAATCGCAGCATCCATGCTGCTGTAAATATGTGAGCACTAATGTTGAAAATAATAAGCATGCCTATTTCAATCCAAGCCTTCGCTAGCCAAGAGAGAGCCATGCTATTTTATTAAATAGGAAGAAGTTGGGGGTGAGACAGAAAATGCTAAGGATCCGCGATCCGGGTGCTGGCTTAGGCGACATGACGGGCAGCCGGAAGCTGCTAGCCGTGGGGGCCGTTCTGGGATGGCTGCTGGTCGTCCACTTGCTGGTCAATGTCTGGTTGCTTTGCATCCTCTCGGGGCTGCTGGCGGTGCTGGGTGGCTGGCTGGGCTCCCAGGCGGTGATTGGGACCACCAGCAGAGTCCACCTGGAGAGGTTCCTCCTCCTCGAGAGCAGCCCTCCGAACCCCGACGCAGAGCAGCAGCTGGACAAGGAGATTGAGGGCATGATTGGGAAGATCGTTCGGGATTTCGTGTCCTCCTGGTATCGGTCGGTGACCAGCGAGCGGGGCTTCGAGGACGAGGTGAAAAAGGCCATGATGGGCCTGGCTGTGGAGCTCAAGAGGCGGATGGCCTTGATAGACAAACAGGCTCTGACCCAGAAGCTGCTCCTGCTTGGAGGTTGCCACCTTCAGACTTACAAGAAAGCCCGGGAGAAAGTGGAGATGGGGCAGAGCTCTGGAGACCCTGCCCAGAGGGCCGATCACCTATGGCGAGCGTATTCAGAACTGTCAGACCCCCACATGGCTGTCCAGAGCCCCGCCAGCGAGGTGGATTATGCTCGGCGCATCGTGGACTTGCTCCTGCGTGTTCTGGTGCCTGAGCCGCACCTGGAGACCAGGACTGGGCGCTTTGTGGTGGTGGAGCTGGTGACTTGCAACGTGCTGCTGCCCATGATCAACAAGATGGCGGACCCTGACTGGCTCAACCTGCTGCTGATTGGGATTTTCTCCAAGATCAAAGCCGCGGGAGGGAATGAGAAGCCGGAGACAGCGCCAGCCCTTTCTTCATGCCAGCCTGCGGTACCCAGTTCATTGCCACTGGCCTTTCTGTCGGAAGCCACCCCAGAGAACAGGGCAGTTTCCCCGAGGAATTCCGAGCCGTCGATCGGAGACGCGCTTGACGGCTTGGAGTGGAGGGAGCCTTTCAGCAGAGAGCTGAGTGCTGACTTGGATAGTAGGAGAGTTAGCACCTCTTCCGTGCCCTGCCTCCAGCCTGATACCCTGGAGTCCTTCTTCCCCTGCGAAGACCTGGAAGTTGAGTCTCCAGTGTCGGAAGTAGGAAAGGACTCTGCAGGGCTCATGCCCCGGGAGGAATTCCTTGTGGAGTCCCTTGCTGCCCTGGAGGGACCTGAGAGCTTGTTTCAAGACGATGGCCTGGGCGCCAAGGGCAGGTACTCAGAGTATGCTGCCGGATCCAGCTCCGAAATGAGGCCCCGAATCCCCTCCTTGAGCCCCTGCCCCGATATCCAGATCGAGGCTGCCGAGGAGAAGGAGGAGACCTTGGCTTCGCTGACGGCTCTTTTGGAGGACTCGGAGAAGACCTTCCTCAGGCGGCCGACCTACCTGAACAAGGAGCTGGTGGCGTCTGAAAGCCTGGCCCACAGCCCTCAAGACCTTGCCCAGCTGCCGGGGCTGCTGTCTTCATCCCCCACCGCCCCCTTGGGCACCTTCAGCTTTGAGCCACTCAGCAGCCCCGATGGGCCTGTCGTCATCCAAAACCTGCGCATAACTGGCACCATCACTACCCGAGAGCACAGCGGGACAGGATTCCACCCCTACACCTTGTATACTGTGAAGGTAACTCAGTCGCTCCTCTCTTCGTGGTATCATACAATCCTAAGAGTTGGAAGGGAACCACGAGGGTCATCTAGTCCAACCCCCTGCAATGCAGGAATCTTTGGGCCAAGATTAAGAGTCTCCTGGTGTACTGACTGAGCTGTTCCACAGAGCCAGTAAACCGAATCTGATGCACCTGCATGCTGGTCGCAAGCATTATTCTAATGTTTTTGTAAGTCTTGAAAGGTCTGTTCTCTAGAGCAGGCCTTGCGTTCCCTGATGTTGTTGGGCTCATAGCTCCCATTGTCCATCCCGCCTGGGAACAGTGGAGGCCGTAGTCCAAGAACATATGGGGAACCAAGATTGGAGAGAGCTGAAAGAGGAAAAGTTGCTTTATCCAGGGACATTGGTAAGCCTATTCCTACCTCTTTTTTCTCAACGGTGACACAGACTATTCATAACTCTGAGCAGGGCAGTGGGGTGGGATAAGTGAAGACAAGCTGCAATAATTATAGTGTTCTTCGCTGCTCCTCTAATGAGCCATTTGGGGTCTAGCTTACATATCTGAGTTTCTAACACTGATGGGGAGTTGGGGGGGGGGAATACAGATTGGGTTGTTTGGATCCAGCTCGCCACCCCTGCTTTCCTTCTGGACCCTCATGTCTCCTGTGTTTTCATGTAGAAAGTATCCAGTGGCATGAAAATTCTTACGTCTAGTCTTTGGCTACGTGTGGTTTCCTTTGGTGACGTGTGGTCTTCTCTTTCCCCCGCAGTATGAGACGACTTTGGACAGTGAAAATGCCAGTGGCCTCCAGCAGGTAGCTTACCACACCGTGAACCGGAGATATCGAGAGTTCTTGAACCTACAAACGAGGCTGGAGGAGAAGCCAGACCTGCGGAAGTTCATTAAAAGTTAGTGCTGAGTCTTGCTTTCTGCAGGAGCTCTTTCATAGGGTGGCCCTAGGCAAGTCTCCTGTTTAATTTCAGTTGAGTGCATATAACGTTGCGGCCTTGACCTGCGCCTCCATGGACAGCTGTGAGTCCAAAATGACTCCCAAGCTCCTAATGAGGACCCACCAACCTTTTCTGGTCACTGAAACATTCTTATTTCTGCTTTGTGCTTTGGGACCAGCAGGGATTGGTCACCACTCCTGTACCAATCTGCTACTCAAAGGCATGCACAAAGTGTTATTGCTGACCATCCTTTTACTTAGGAAACTGTCCTATGCTGAGTCCATCTAGCTCAATAATCTTTTGCAATTCTCTTCTCCTGGAGACTCTCCAGAGCCTGATTCTGTGTATCTTCTAGAAGGCGGTATAGCACCTAAAAATAATAATCAAGCTGTCTCGTGATAACAAGGGATAAAGTAGTACAATTAGCATCATGTTATCCACCCAAGGTGTTGAAATGTGGCAGGATGTAAGTTCAAATGGAGAAAATAAATTCTGCACTTCTGCAAAATCTCATGTCACGGACTGAGAGTGATGGATAATGTTAATTAACCACCAAAGATGGAATTTGAACTCTCGCCCGCAAAACTCACACATACCAGTTGCCTGCCACACCTCTCTTCCTCCCTTCACTGTTTCCCCCCTCCCCAAAAGAAAATAACCAGCTTCCTTATTTATCTTTACTATTAGTAACCAGAGCTGTAAGGCCTTTGCTTGATAAAACTTCTTTTGGTATCGTTTTTTGGTTTTTTTGTGGCTGTTCCTCTGTTGTGTTTGAGTTACGTTCTTTAAAATCTTCAGTTGCGTTTTTGTTGTTGTAAATTGCTTTTCCTTGGAAAAGCAGCACACCAATATTTAAATAAATAAATGCAACAAATAAGCTAATAGGATTAATGTTGCATTGCAATAAGGTGTTTTTTCCCCTTCTTCATTTTTTTCCTCTACCTTCCAGATATTAAAGGTCCAAAGAAGATCTTTCCCGACCTTCCTTTTGGTAACATGGACACAGATAAAGTAGAAGCCAGGAAAAGCCTCTTGGAGTCATTCTTGAAGGTGAAGGCTCTTCTCTCCTCTCCTGCCACGTAATTTCTCTTAGCAGGTTTATTTTACTTTTTAAATAAACCTTGCCAAGGAGACTGGGTAGGGTCACGGTTCAGTCATTTTAAACCAGGGGTCAGCAACCTTTTTCATGTCCCTCAGACCATGTGGTGGGCCGGACTATTTTTTTTTGGGGGGGGGGATGAACGAATTCCTATGCCCCACAAATAACCCATTTTAAATAAAAGCACACATTCTACTCACGTAAAACACGCTGATTCCCAGACCGTCCGCAGGCCGGATTGAGAAGGCGATTAGGCCACATCCGGCCCACGGGCCTTAGGTTGCCTACCCCTATTTTAAACAGTGGGGTTTCCAGACCGTTGCTTGGTTCCCACAACATAGTAAGGCAAACCATGGTTTACTGGGGGCCACGCAGAGGGGAACCAAGGTTTGCTCTTCCCCCATCTCATAGTTAGTGAGGAGAGTACCCAGCCACAAGCCTGTATCTGATCTAAACCTTGGCTCAGCTCAGTTTGGCACAGCAGCAAAACTACTAAGGAGGAGCAAAGTGGCCATGATCTCCCTGGGAGCTTGTTCTAAACTATGGTTTGGCTTACTGTGTTGTGCAAACCAGATCATTCAAGCAAGGGTGGTGAGTGGAGTGAGCCCTGCCACCGTAGTAAGGCTAGGAGAGACCTATGACTGCGGCTGCTTTCACACGGCAGTTTATTCAATTTCCCAACATTTCCCAAACTTTCCGCATCATGTTATATCCACACGGCGTAAAACCCACTTACAAAAACCTAATGGAACATAGCACATGCTAATGGCTCATTTCCATGTTGTCGGATTCCAAAAAAAATCTGTTCACAGCCCCTTTAGCCTGGAAAACCATGGCAAAGTGTCAGAGTTTGGGGTTGTACACCAGCATGCAGCTTTCCCCTGTTGTTTTCATGGGGTCATCATGGTGGAAAAACAAGCAGGCATTTGTGGAAAGGGTTAGGGGGCCAGGGACGTGGCCTGCGTAAATGAAATTTAGCACAGTGTGCCAGTGTATCGGCGAAAAAGCCACAATTCCAAGATGCAACAGGTCCTGCAGTGGCATGTTTTCAAACAGAGGTTGGATGGCCATCTGCCAGGGATTCTTCAGCCGTGATTTCTGCATTTGCAGGGGGTTGCACTAGATGACCTTTGGGGGTCCCTTCCATCTCTACAATTCTATGGAAAGAGCATTAGGAAACGGGGTAAAAGCGCACTAGCATTACAGTCAGGAAAGCTAGTGCAATATTCCCACATGTAAACCAGGTAGTGTAGGACTGAGGCACCATCTGCTGTTTTACATTACATTTACAATAGAGCAGTGTTTAGGGACCTTCTACTTGTTTCCAGCGCTGGTTGTGGCTATGGCTAACCCTGGTTAAAGCCCAAGCGTGCTTCTAAACTGACCGCGAGAGCGTTCTTCTTCTTCTTCCAGCAACTGTGCGCTATTCCTGAGATTGCCAACAGCGAGGAAATGCAAGAATTCCTGGCCCTGAACACAGACGCCAGGATCGCCTTCGTTAAAAAGCCCTTTGTGGTCTCCAGGATTGACAAGGTAAGGGTGCTCAAAGCACATGCAAAACATTAAAAAGAGCAATAAATCCCGTTCAAATAACCCAAGATTGGCTCCATACATTTAAACCAGGGCTCAGCAAACTTTTTCAGCAGGGGGCCAGTCCACTGCCCCTCAGACCTTGTGGGGAGCGGGACTATATTTTGAAAAAAATATGAACGAATTCCTATGCCCCACAAATAACCCAGAGATGCATTTTAGATAAAAGCACACATTCTACTCGTGTAAAAACACCAGGCAGGCCCCACAAATAACCCAGAGACACATTTTAAATAAAAGGACACATTCTACTGATGTAAAAGCATGCTGATTCCTGGACTGTCTGCGGGCCAGATTTAGAAGGCGATTGGCCCGGATCCAGCCCCCAGGCCTTAGTTTGCCAACCTATGATTTAAACCATTTTGTGTGAAAATGGAGAGAGCAGAACTTTGGCCCTGGCAATGTCGAAAGGTCTCCTGCAATCCCTTTTTTAGCTGAATGCCCCTCTCCTCTTTTCCCCACCCTTCTTGCAGATTGTGATGAACGCCATTGTGGACACTTTGAAAACGGCCTTCCCCCGGTCTGAGCCGCAGAGCCCGACAGAAGAGCTCAGTGAAGCAGAGGTGGACGGGAAGCCCCAGAACGAAGGGAAGAAGGCTAGCAAGTAAGGGTGCCACTGGGGGGCCAATCCTCCCATTAGCTTTGAACATTGACCTTCTTTCTGAGTGGATATTCCTTTAGTCGCTCCTTTAGATGTCACTAGATAAGCACGACCAAGAGAGTTCGTGTGAGAAAACTGCTAAGCATTTTCAAGTTCATCTCTAGTTTTAACACTTCAGACCACAGAGGTATGGGGTGGAATTGCCTGCATGGGAACTCGAGGAGAAAGCAGGCCCCAGAGATGAGATGATGCCCCCAGAATTTTTAGGTCACACATCATACTGAGCCAAACCATGGAGTGGACCATATAACACCGGTCCTGAGAGATCTGCATTGGCTCCCAGGACGTTTCCGAGCACAATTCAAAGTGTTGGTGCTGACCTTTAAAGCCCTAAATGGCCTCAGTCCTGTATACCTGAAGGAGCGTCTCCACCCCCATCGTTCAGCCCGGACACTGAGATCCAGCGCCGATGGCCTTCTGGCGGTTCCCTCATTGCGAGAAGTGAGGCTACAGGGAACCAGACAGAGGGCCTTCTCGGTAGTGGCGCCCACCCTGTGGAATGCCCTCCCTTCAGATGTGAAAGAAATAAGTAGCTATCTCATCTTTAAAAGACATCTGAAGACAGCCCTGTTTAGGGAAGTTTTTAATATTTAATGCTGTATTATTTTTAACACTCGATTGGGAGCCACCCAGAGTGGCTGGGGAAACTCAGCCAGATGGGCGGGGTATAAATAAATTATTATTATTATTATTATTATTATTATTATTATTATTATTATTATTATTGTTGTTGTTGTTGTTGTTGTTGTTATTGTTATTGTTATTATTGTTATTATTGTTATTATTGTTATTATTGTTATTATTGTTATTTAGGGTGGACTCCCTTGGGATGGGAGCCAGTTTGCTCCCCTGCAGCCATTGTGCTGCTTTGCCACCCCAAGGGAAACCGTAGCTTGGCCTAGCATGCCGTCTGAACCTGGACTTGCAGCTTAGTTCCATAAGGTACCGAAAAGAGTATGTCCACCCCCACAGCCCTCCCTCCCTCAGTCCCAAAGCTGTCCCAAAGTGCTCACTAGGCTTTGGGAAGAAGGCTGGAGGACTCTGGGACACTGTTAGAGGCCTCATGCTTCCTTCCCAAAGCCAAGTACCACTTTAAACCAGCTTTAGGAAAACAGTGGAAGGGCTGGGGGGCTGCATCAAATGTTGCCCAAGGCCACCAGAAAGACACTGAGGGCCGCATATAGTCCTTGGGCCACGCATTGGACCACCCTGCATCCAGGAATGTCTTTAGCACTTGACTTGGCTGAATGATTAAACTGGCACTTGTTGAGTGCAGAAACCAAGCTGTGCAAGGTTATATTTTTGGCCACACAAAAGGATCCTATCCTGAGTTTTCCACCGAGCGCCACATGTTGTTCGGAGGCAACCAGTCGTGAAAGCCAGCGGACACTCGGCTCCTTTATCTGGAGGAGTAGCTGGTTAGTTGGCAGTCAGTGTTTGCCGTTACTGAACACGTGCAGGTCGATTGAGGCCGTCTCTGAGCCTTTGCTGGAATTAGGAGTGTTGTCATCCCTGTGCTGGTATCTGTAGCATTTTTTTATTCCTGGAAAGAGATTTCGCTTCAGGAAAGCAATCCAATGGGGAGAATTGCATTCTTCCAAAACTAGAGAAATCTTGGCAGGAAAGAACATTCCTTAGCAATCATCAGACTTCTTGCTTTGTCTAGGAAGCCAGTAGACCCCTTCCAAATAAATCAAGTTTCCCCACAGCCATAGACTTGACAGCAGATTTTGCAGTTATCAGATGTGTGTCTGGGTGTTTGGGAATCCTGTTTTTAAATTGCCCTTCCAAAAGCTGTGCAGTGTGTATAATTCAGTGTCATTGGGAAGGAGCTCCCACCTGTATATCTGCTGTATTTTGAATGAAGCTCTGGACACCCCCATACCAGAAAGCATATTTCGCAGATGGAAACAGGTGCAGAAAATGCAAAATGAATATATCAGGGGGCTGAAATTGTTTCCTTGCAGATTGCAGTGTTAGCTAGGCTGGTTCTGGGTCCACACAAAAGCCTTATGTTTGAAGGCAGCACCTGTTTCAAAATCTTTCCAGTTTAGTTTAAAGATAACCCTGAAAACAGAGAGTTTTCAAGAATGGTTATGATAGTGTGCTGAGTTCCGTTTTCTATCTTTTAAACTATTGTAAGTCACCTTGGGGCTATTTTGGGGTCTGCTAAATTAAATCTATCATAGTTGGGAATTTGCTCATCTGGTGCTAGTACCTGAACAGCAGATTGAGCAAGCAGGTCATGGGTCATGCAAAAAACTATTTTGAATAATACTTTTTATAAGGTAGGGTAGGGGGCACTGGGAATGAGTTTATGGAACCAAAGGTCCCTGGAAAAACTACTGATTTAAATTATAGTAAAGATTTCAGCTACGTTTTCCTCTGTACATATCAATCAGTGTCCTATTGCTTGTTTGTTTTGGTGGTGCTTGTATGTATGTTTGTTTGTTTGTTTTGGTGACCACCCTACATGATGCCACAATTGGGAATAGACCCTATTTTTCTGGCCTTTGGTCAATACCCCCGGCTTGTTCCTGTTGCTGCCTTTTGCAGGTGCCTCGCTAACATTTCGTTAGCAGGGTTTTTCTATGATTCTTGAAGGTTCAGCTCAATAGTAATGAGGTGTATGTACCTTTTCCCTAGAGCACATCAATGTAAGTGCACACATATGACTGCTCAATTTGCCAATCTTGTGGTTGTGTCCTTATAAAACGCATTAAAATCCTTAGGCGCTGTACACAGATTTTTTAAAGAAAACCAAATCAGTCTTTGTTTTTGGACCTACAATCTAGGAGACATAATCAAATCACAGAACTGTCAAGTTGGAAGGGACCCTAAGGATCATTTAGTCCAACCCCCTGCAATGCTGGAATACGCAGCTGTCCCATAGGGGGATCGAACCCGCAACCTTGGTATTATCAGCACCACACTCTAAGCAGCTAAACTATCCATGCCGTACTAGAACTTGGGATTGCCCAATGAAATTAATTGCTAGGAGATTCAGGACAGGTAAAGCATTCCTTCACTCAGGGCATGTGGAAATATTTGTGTGAAAGTGAATGTTGTTGGTCACTGGGTTAAATGACTTAAAAAGGGGACTAAGTGCATTGGAATATATTTTATGCTAGTCATTCTTTTTTAAAGCTTTATTATTATTATCTTGTATTTTTGCGCCTCTTGCCTTTATGACGTTATGTAAAATAACTTTGGGTACAGTGGAGTTCACGCATTCAGCTACCAATAGTTAAGTCAAGGAACCTGCCTGTGTGAGCCAGCCTTGAGCTCTTTGGGGGGAAAACAGGTTATAACAGGTAAATAACAATTCTGGGGTTTTCTCTTTCGCAGGCCTAGGCTGAGATTTGCATCCAGCAAAATTGCTCCGGTCCTGAACGTGCCTGGAACGCAGGAGAAGATTGCATATTCTTTCAAGGAAGGCACCGCTGTAAGTGTGCACACATGCCCGAGAAAATCTGAATCATAGAAGGGTAGAGTTTAGAAGGGACCCTAGGGATCGTCCAATCCAACCCCTTGCAATGCAGGAATACGCAGTTGTCCCTTACGCAGATCGAACCTGCAACCTTGGTGTTATCAGCACCATGCTGTAACCAACTGAGCTATCCATGAATCCGGGCTCCCCGCAGGAGCCACCCCACTGAGTTGCTTCAGCAGGCAGTCCAGGACTGAGTTGTTCCCATTGTTCTTCATTTAATTTACAATGGTACCTCGGGTTAAGTACTTAATTCATTCCGGAGGTCGGTACTTAACCTGAAACTGTTCTTAACCTGAAGCACCACTTTAGCTAATGGGGCCTCCTGCTGCTGCCATGCTGCCGGAGCACGATTTCTGTTCTCATCCTGAAGCAAAGTTCTTAACCTGAAGCACTATTTCTGGATTAGCAGAGACTGTAACATGAAGCATATGTAACCTGAAGCGTATGTAACCCGAGGTACCACTGTATTTTTATTTACTTAATTTCAATGTTTGGTAATTTTATTGAGTTTTCCATTTTAATAGTCCAATAAGAACCACATTAAAACATTCCAAATTACAATAAAAAAACCCGGATATGTTGCCAAATTATATATCTTTGGGTGACTTCCCATGCTCTGAATTTTGCGGAGTGCTAACCATCTAATATCACATTGCATTTCTTAATTAGTCAATAAACCATTCCGATGTTAATCCTTCACCTAATTTTCATTTATGTTTACAACCACTGGTCTGTTCAAACTTTTGTCTTCATAGTTCTGTGTGAAATATTTCCCCCTGTTGCTATCCACATTCCAGCAATTTCATTTTCGATTTCTATCCTGCCCTGACTCTCAAAGGAGCCCCGTTGTTATGATTTGCTACATTTCTCTCCTGCCTTCCCCCTAAGGAGCTCCAAGTGGGGCATGTGGTTCACTCCTTCCTGTGTTTATCCTCACAACAACCCTGAGAGGTAGGCAGAGAGGCAGCGACGCTGGCAGTGACCTTCTCCTTCTTCTCTCAGGTCTCAGAGTTCCTGTCTCTGGCAAGGATGGAGTCCTTCATCCAGAAGCAGGAGAAGCTGATGGAGGCCGTGTTTGACGAGAGCCCAGAGGGTGAGGGAGACCGAGATCCTAATGCCTTTAGACGTGCATCCAGTTTGGACATTGGGAAGCCCATGAAGGCGCCACAGCAGCCAGCAGAGGGCAGCAGCAATCCTGGTAAAAATTCTAACCTGTGCGCTGTTCCTGTTTCGCCTCTTACTATTGTTAACCAGCCACCCCAATCCCTGCCAAGCTATGCATGGCATTCTAGTAATCTTGACCCTCCGCCAAGGTCTGTGCTGCTTTGCAGTGAAGACTTGTAGCTTTAAGAAATATGATTTATTCACCTATTTACACCTTCAGTCTGCATGGAGGGTGTTCAAATCTTGCAGCACGGTCGTCTCAAGCAGGGCTTATTCCCCACGGCAGTGCAGCTGGACTGGGAGTCCAAGGCATCACAAACACCTTGCCTTCGGCCAGCCTGCCCAAGATGGATCTCAGTCTTTTTTCCTCTCCCCTCTTCTTCCCAGCACAACTTACTAAAGAATCTCTTTTCCTGTTACTTCACATCCAGTTACCTTGGTAACCTTCTGTCTGCTCAGGCCCAAGAATTCCTCTCAGATGGGTCATCAACACCTTTAATCATTTTAATGCCTCTATTCCAGGTGAGGCCCAGGCTTGGAAAGGAAACTTAGCCTGTCTTTTTCCACTGGCCTGTAATCTTCCCTTCAATACTCCAATTAATCAAAATCCTACCATTTAATAATTTCTAGGGTTTAGAGGATCCCCCCCCCCAACTTAGAACACTATTATTACTGAATTGCTTTCCAGGCAATGTACAAATTACAAAAAAACAGCTTTAACAACACAAAAAATGACAACAGATACATTTAAAAACCATGTGAAGCGGACACCCATGGCAGAGGCCCATTCATCTGGCTGGGAAATCCTGTCAGAGCAAAAATGTCCTCAGTTGTTTGCAGAAGCAACGGAGAGCAGGGACCTGTTGTATATCTCAACAGGGATGCTGTTCCGCAGAACAGGGGCAGCCACATTAAAGGCCCTGCTCTCCTGAGTTAAAAGTGGAGCATGTAAGAATCATAAAATTGTAGAGTTGGAAGGGACCCTGAGAGTTATCTAGTCCAGGCCCCCTACAATGCAAGAATCTCAACTAAAGCACCTGGGACACATGGCCATCCAAGCTTTGCTTAGAGACCTACAAGGAAGGAGAGTCCACAACATTCCATGGGAGTCCGTTCCCCTGACAAACAGGTCATCAGGGTTAGAATATTCTGGAGGGGAAGGCTCTTCTGGAGAAATGCCTGGGATGTGGTTTTCCAGAGATGTCCGGAATGTGAACCTGTTTTCTGCTGACCTTTTGGAGTGGCCTAGTGGGCGGGGGAGAGGAGAGTCAATGCAGGGTAATTGAAGCCAAAACGTAGAGATGGATCCCAGTTGGACGCTGCTTCTCGGGAGGCCTGGCCTTCTGTTCCTCCAACATTCAACCATTTCCCCAAATCCCTTCCCATCCTGAAATCGACTTACGCTGTGATGAGCAACAGAGTCATTAAAACAGAGCTGTTTGCTCTGTGGATGATGGTCTCCACTGCTGACTCAGGATGCTACCACAAGGTGGCAGTGGACCACCATGAATTAAAGGAACAGAGGCAATGGGGAATAGGCAGCCATAGCAAATTAATGGCATAGTTTGAACAGTGACTTAAGGCTGCTCAATAGCCAGTCCCCCTGTCCCTCCAAGAAATGCTGGGAGCTGTAGTCATGCCCCTCATTGGCCCTGCTCCATATCCTCCTCCTGGCTGGAATGTGCCCTTGAGCTGTGATGGGGCTGCTTGCTGGAGTGGATGGATGGAGAGGGGAAATTTCTTTCATTTGCATGGTTGCAATGGGTAGATAAGCATTGGATCTGTTGCGCTGCTCACCTTTGCTTCTGGGTCCACCCGTTGCTGACAGGTGACTCACAATAGCCTGAGAGCTGGTACAGAGCTGTCCTGATGGTGGCTTACTTAGAGTCTGGCCATTGGTCCATCTAGCTCAATATTGTCTACACTGGCTGGCCGCCCCCAGAAGGTTGCCCCCGAGAGGTGTACACACACACCTCGCCTGTGAGAAGGGGAACACAAAGATGCATATCCTTGGTTGGGCTCGATAAAAAAATGCTTCTCCACTCCTGCACTGAAGCATAATTTAGCTTGATGAGAGCAAGTTTGTGTGAGCTGCAGTCTCCCTATGGCCATAGCTAAAAGTGGTTCAGAAGCTTTCACTTGCAGTTTCAGCTAGCCATGGTTTACTGCGTTGTCCCAATCCTGAAAGGTACTGAACGTTAACTATGATTTGTCGAAACAAGCTAGGTTCATATCAACTAGGTCAACTTGTTTCGGGCATAGTTAAGTCAGGTTTGGACAACACAAAAGCTGGCCTTAACTCAAACTGGAAGTTTATGAAGTTCCCCCAGCTGAGCAGAAGTGAGGGGAAGGGAGTGTTAAAGCTGGACACTTGCTGCAGCTGATACTTGTCACAGTAAACTGTGGTTTAGCACAGGGATGGGGAACCTATGGCCCTCTAGATGTTGTTGGACTCCCAGCTCCCAACAAGTCCCACCAGCTTGGCCATTGGTTGGGGATGAGGGGAGTTGTAGCCCTGCAGTACCTGGAGGGCCACAGGTTTCCCCATCCCTAGTCTGGATGGGTGGACAAACGACCTCACCTGGTGCAAGGCAGTTTCCTTACCTTACCTTTGTGTCACCTTGACTTTGGCAGAGTCGGAGACAATACTGGCGGATGTTGCCTTGGACCTCCTCCACCTGGTTATGGTGGATCACTGGAGCTGGCTGTGCACGGAGAACATGCAGAAGGTCCTGCAACTGCTCTTTGGGAGCCTGGTCCAGAGGTAAGTCATGCAACTGGAGGAGGAGGATTTGAACTCGGTGCTGAGAGTGGTCAGGCCATTCAGCTCTCTGTAGGCTTTGCCTGTAGAACAGGAGTGGGGCTGCCATCATCCCTGATGGCTGGAACACATGGGGACTTGGAGCCAACAACATCTGAGGGTGCAGAAGGTTCTCCACCCCTTGCCTACGCGTTTCTGCATTATATAGTAGAGTCCTCTCCACAAAGTCAGCTATTTCGACCAGGCATATGGAACCCAGGCTTTTCCAGGTGTTACTGGAGTACAGCTCTGATTGTTGGCCATGATAGTTGGATCTGGCAAGAGCCCAGCATCAACCGAAAGGCCACAGGTTGCCCATCCCTGCTGATAAGAGTCAGATGCGCACTGTTAGCCGGCCATGAATCTCCATCCAGGAGTAATCATAGCTTTATGAAAGAGACTTCAGCCTGGTCTACTTCACGGGGTTGTTGTGAGAATATAGACAGGGAAGAGAAGCACATATGCCACCTGGAGCTCTGTAGAGGAAAGGAGAAATAAAAATGTAAGGAATAATAAAAGAGACTGATGTTTAAGAAAACCTTTCTTGGTTGTTCTTACATTACAGTGGTACCTCGGGTTACGTACACTTCAGGTTACATATGCTTCAGGTTACAGACTCCGCTAACCCAGAAATAGTGCTTCAGGTTAAGAACTTTGCTTCAGGATGAGAACAGAAATCGCGCTCTGGCAGCGCGGCAACAGCAGGAGGCCCCATTAGGTAAAGTGGTGCTTCAGGTTAAGAGCAGTTTCAGGTTAAGTACGGACCTCCGGAACAAGCTAAGTTCTTAACCTGAGGTACCACTTTACACAGATTCTTAAGTGTGATGCAGGCCATCTTGTTCCAGTCTGTACAGATTAAGTAAATTCAAGCACACTTGTGATGGAATGACAGTCTGAATTGAATGTAAGCAGTACTTAACCCGAGGTACCACTGTATAAGCAACAACACCTTGTCCCAATGCTGAAAAGATCTGAGTTTAGAGGCCCTTGGGAGAGAATTCCATCAAAGTGAGAGACCCTACAGAGAAGGCCTTTTCCCCAGATGAAACATCCCTGCCCTAAGGTATCTGACCTAGCTAGGGATGATGGGAGTTGTGGTCCAAAAGCAGCTGGAGAAGCACGTTTGGGAAGCACTGGTGCCGGCAGTACTGAGCTGGACGGACCGATAGTCTGGCGCAGGAACATAAGCTGCATTTTCCTGTGTGCATTCACTGGATCAATCAACACAAGCTTTAGTTGATTCGCCTACTGTTTGGGCCTTGGGCGCTGGACCTTCTCTGATGCTCAGCGACCCACCAGCCCTCCTCCTGCAGCAGACAGCCCCAGAGGACAACTGTCTGGGGTAGACGAAGGACAGCGTGTTAGCGGTCTGGCTTATTTGAGCTCCTTTGAGGCGTAGGTTGCCAAGAACCGCAGAGGTCAAGGGGATGCTGACAGGTGCTGGAATGCCCGTTTTCTTTTTAAAGAAAATCGGGTCAGGAAGAGTGAGTCGCATCTCCTAAATGGGCTTCTTAAAAGTAGATGGACCAGGCTGGAAACTGATACCCAGAGAGAGACGAGGCACAAGGGCTTTGAGAGGAATGTCATTGCCTGCTAATACGCTGGGTAGCCTGGGGCTCAGGTCATGTGGACTTGGTATTTATTTATTTTTTAAGAGAGAAGGAGTCACACGCTAAGTTCCTGCCTCGGCTTGGAATCTCAAGGGGGGCTCAGCAGAGAAAATGTCCCTTGCGAGGCCGTATTAGGCAAGGAACTGCAAAGCCAGCAGCCTTTGGTTTCTGCAGCTGCGAAACGGGTCGGGAGCAGGGTGGCACTTTTTCCAGCATGGTTTGGGTGCTCAACTTGGGTGCTTTTTGCAGCATGGTTTGGGTGCCCACCAGCACCTCTGCTTTTCACCTGCAACATGGAACTTGAATGATAGGAGAGTTGCAGAGGGAAGGGTGTGCGTGAAAAGGCAGGGGTGGAATTTTGCCGCAGTTCCCACTTGTTGCTTATAGAGCACCTCAGAATCTTCCAGGCTCTCTCCGCAAGAAAGTTTTGAACAGGTGAGACACTCTGTTCACAGTCTGAAGAGAAGAAGGTGGCAGGATGCTGGGAGGGGGCTTTGATGCAGAGAGATGTTCAGAACAGGATCGGGTGAGAAGGGTAGCTTGGCAGGTATTGTGCGTGAGTCAAGGCAGGAGGATTGCTGCGGCTTCTCTCAGGAACTCGCCGCAACTTGGAGACCTTTCGAACTGAGCTGCAATTTTTTTTAAGCCTTCGATGATAACCTCTCTACCCGAAAGCTGCAGCTGCTGCCTCATACAACAGTACAGTCATACCTCGGGTTGAATGTGCTTCAGGTTGAGCACTTTTAGGTTGCGCTCTGTGGCAACCCAGAAGTAACGGAGTGTGTTACTTCCGGTTTTCGCCACTTGTGCATGCGCAGACACTCAAAATGACGTCACCTGCATGCATGGAAGCGGCAAAACGCGACCCGTGCATGCGCAGACGTGCCGTCGCATCTTATGTTCTATTCAGGATGTGAACGGGGCTCTGGAACGGATCCCATTCGCATCCCGAGGTACCACTGTATATAAATGAAGAAATAACAAAACAAATAGCCATGATAGGCCCTGGCATTGAATGACGACACCCTCTTGCCCTGCAGGGAACATTTTCTATCCTACATTTTTTCCCCCTCCAAGGATCTCAAGGTAGCATATGTAGTTCCCCATCTCATCATTTAATCCCCACGACAACCCTGTGAGGTAGACCAAGCCGGGAAGCAGTGACTGGACCCCCCAAGGTCATTCCCAGTGAGCTTTGTGGCCGAGTGGGGGATTTGAACTCCGGTCTCTCAGGTCCTAGTCCTCATTTAACCCCCACAACAACCCTGCGAGGTAGGCTAGGCTGGGAGGCAGCAACTGGCCCCCCAGGTCATAACAGTGAGGGGGATTCGAACCCAGGTCCTAGTCTGGCACCCCAACCCACGGCACCACCACCACCGTCTCTCTCGCCTCTCACTTTCGTCTTCCTTCCCAATGTTGGGAAGGGAATCTTGCCTTCTAAATTTCTCCTGGTGATTAGTTTTGTGTCGGTGGCCGAGGGAGAAGAAAACTAGATGCCCGAAAAAGGTATTGCTCAGGAAGGCAAGCAGCCCCCACCTCCACCCCTGCCCAAAGCGTGTGTGAGGCTGATCCAATTATGCAACGGTGGAACGAGCCTTTTTTTGGTGGCTGGACGGGGAGATGGGGGGGGGGTCGGCTAAGAGATGAGATCATCCGGAGCTGAGAAAAGATTCCCCGCTTGGGTGGTCTCTTAAACTCAGCCCGTAAACAAATCCCTTCGGGACCAATGCAGGCATTTCAGTACTACGGCTAGCAAAGCATGTTTGTGTAAGAATCTGCTGTAAAAAGAGCAGCCGAGGGGGGTGGGAGCAAAGCGGGAAGGGACCGCAGAGGGTCATCTAGAGCAGCCCCCTGCAATGCAGGAATTGCACCTTCAGAACTCCTGTGGGGTCCCCTCCCCACACAACAGTTTGCCCCTTTTTCTTCCTTCCTGGAAGTCAGCTATGGATGTGCTAGCAAGACACCATTGGGGTGCGTGAATGGGCTAAGCCTCCTGAATAGCTCAATTGGTTAGAGCGTGGTGCTGATATCTCCAGGGCTGCAGGTTTGATCCCTGTATGGGGCAGCTGGATATTCCTGCATTGCAACAGGTTGCACTTGATCAGTGTTTCCCCAACTTGGGTCTCCAGCTGTTTTTGAACTACAATTCCCATCATCCCTTACCGCTGGTCTTGCTAGGTAGGGAGGATGGGAGTTGTAGTCCCAAAACAGCTGGGGACCCAAGTTTGGGGAACACTGGTGCTGGCAGTTTGGAAAACACCAGAGTAGATGATCCTGAGGGTTCTATCCAACTCTACTATCCTATGATCCTGACAGTTAAGATGCAAGCCCTCTTTTCATGGTGCATCTGCATAAACCCACCCCTCAATCTGCATATCTTTTACCCTGGATTCCACGTCCTGGATGCAGTGCTGGGAATGCATGTGATGCACACACTCCCAGTGGCAGCCGGCGTTGCATTACCCCCAAATGTGCTTGGACTCCCAATATGCGTCAGTTCCAGCCAGCATGACTATAGGAACATAAGGAGCCTGGCTGCTGGATCAGACCAGTGGCCCATTCGCCCAGCATCCTGCTCTCACAGCGGCCGATCAGATGCCCACTGGGGAGGCAGAGTATAGCCATTGCGGCTAGTAGCCATCAATAGCCTTAACCTCCAGGCCCAGGGTTTGAATGTGCCCCCAAACCTCCCTCTCTGGCCCTCTTTTGCTTGGCCCTGCTTCATGTCCTCCTTGAGTGTTTCTGCCTGCCTGGAAAGTGTCCTTGGACTCCAGTAAGGTTTCTTGCTTCTATGGATTAGAGCAACGTTTCCCAAACTTGTGTCTCCAGCTGTTGTTGGACTACAACTCCCATTGTCCCTAGCTAGCAGGACCAGTGGTCAGGGATGATGGGAACTGTAGTCCCAAAACAGCTGGAGACCCAAGATGGGGAACACTGGGTTATAGAAGGTAGAAAGGCGTGTAGCAGTGTCTGTAAAAACGTGACTATTGTACAGAGGTAGAATTGGCACCGTTGCCCCAGCCACCTTTGCCTCTGGGCCCAATCCACCACCGGTCAGTGGCCCTCGGAAGATTGCCCTGAGAGGAGTACGGCCCTCTGGTTGACAAAAGGTTCCCTCTCCCTGGTGCAGAAAGTGAGAGCATTATCCTTCTCCGCTAGCGTTTTGTAGGATATTCTTCTCTTTGCATTGGCGAAAGGACTGATAGTTTTGGGAAGGGCGGGGGGCTGAAATTCAAGGACTTTGAGAGAGAGCTGCCTGCGAAGGAGGAACGAGCAACAGTGTGTCCTGGCTATTAATGGCTTTTGGTGTCATTAGGTGAGAGGACAGTGAGCATCCCAGCTATCTTGATCCCTTTCTTTGATCCTGTGAGTCAGCGGTGGGATAAAAATACGGCGCGAGACATCTGCACCCTGCCCTCAGGCTGTCCTCTTTGGCACTGGGTGCTAGTGTGTCAGAGGGACAGGTAATGCTAGCCCGTCAGTTGGTGTCGAGCACCAAGACAAAATGATGTTTTTGGCCCACCTGGCTTCTGCCAAAGCAGACCTGTTGAGATGCACAGAATCACAGAGTTGCAGAGGATTGTCTAGTCCAAACCCCCTGCAATGCAGGAATCTTTTTCCCAATGTGGGGCTCGAACCCTTGGCCCTGAGATTAAGAATCTCAGGCTCTACCTGCTGAGCTGCCCCACCTTTTGTTGAGGTGGTATGTGGATTCCCACGCGGATGAATCCAGACCCATAGAAGGCAGCCCTGTGGAACTCGAGGGGCAGCCCACAGAAGCCCAACTGATAAAGCAGACCGAGACGTGATTTGGAGAGGGAGGAGGAATCATGGGTGGGGATATGTGTAAGTCTGTGAGGAACACGACACCAATTGGCAGGTCTCTTTGAAGGCCAGAGATAGGGCTTTGGAGCTGAGGGCACGGCTCGGCCGCATCCCTTGGCACAATGCCTCCACAGTCCTGCGAGGCGACTGCTCTTGAGAACTAGCCACTTTAAATAGGCTTCCCGGAAGAATAAACATTCCTGACAGGCTGTGGGGGGAAAGGCACTAATCCCATTTTTGGAGAAACTTGCTTGTGACTATCAGTTACATTTGCGCAGTCTGGAGGAGAGGGAGTGTAGCTCAGTGAGAGAGCATGTACCTGGACTGCAAAAGGGAGCCAGGTCCAGCCGCTGCCTTTTCCAGTTTTAAAAAAACACAAAAACACATAGCTGGAGATGAGGAAGAGCATCTTCCAAAGATGATGGGGAGCCCTTGCCAATCAGAGCAGGCAGCACTAGACCAGGTGGACAAAAAGCATCACCTGGTAGAAGTCACTTTCTTAGATTCCATAGAATTGTAGACTTGGAAGGGACCCAAAGGGTCATCTTGGGTAGAAGGGGGGAAACCCCTGAGTGTATTGCTTGATTGCCAGTTTCCAAGCTTTTCTGGATGCCCATAAAACCCTGGACCAAAGATAGCAAGGCAGATGTAGAATTGTAGAGTTGGAAGTGATCTAGCTGCATTGGAGGATGTTGGACCAGATGAGCCTTGGCGATCCTTAGATTCCATGGTTCTAATACAGTGATATGCAGCTGTCCCATACAGGGATCGAACCTGCAACCTTGGCATGACCAGCACCACACTATAACAGTGTAACTGCACTCCAGCTGCCATCAGCCCCAGCCATCATGGTCAGGGGCGATGACAGTTGTACTTCAGCCACATCAGGAAGGCACCATATTGGCTACCCCGACTTAGGAGGTAAGAAGAACTCTATAAGTAGGCAGCCAAAGGGAAGCCCCCAAGGAGGAGCTGAGTGCCAGACCACTCCTCATCAGCAGCTGGTTCTCAGAGGCTATCATATACTATCATGGCTACTGTATGCAGATACGTATTTGTCTGATCCCCTTTGAAGACCATCAAAGTTTGTGGCCATTACCACATAGCCTAGCAGCAAATTCCACAGTTCTATTTGCTCCGTGAAAGAACTAGGAGCCCCTCTAAACTCTGTTCCCATAGTAGGGAACAGCCGCAAAGACTTCTAGAGCCCTGGCATTGCCTTCTGTTGCAGTAGAAAGTTATGCTTTCATTGGAAGTATAATGAAAGTCCCCTGGGAACTTCTGTGTTGTTGTTGTTTTTCTGTTTCTCACAAATGAATTTGCTTTCTTTCCATTTTTGCTGGAAATTCTTTTTTGAAACCAAGAGCCTTTAAAGATGTTCCTGAGCAGGGTGGCAGCTGCATAGGTGGAGTGGAATGTCTGGTAAAGGTAAAGGGACCCCTGACCATTAGGTCCAGTCGTGACCGACTCTGGGGTTGCGGCGCTCATCTCGCTTTATTGGCCGAGGAAGCCAGAGTACAGCTTCCGGGTCATGTAGCCAGCATGACTAAGCCGCTTCTGGCGAACCAGAGCAGCGCACGGAAACGCCATTTGCCTTCCGGCCGGAGCGGTACCTATTTATCTACTTGCACTTTGACGTGCTTTCGAACTGCTAGATTGGCAGGAGCAGGGACCGAGCAACAGGGATTCGAACCGCCGACCTTCTGATCGGCAAGTCCTAGGCTCTGTGGTTTAACCCACAGCACCACCCGCATCCCGGGGTGTCTGGAATTCAGCCCAAATAAATGTAGGTGGTGGTGGGGAGAGAAATACCACCTTTTCTCCTCTGCAGGCTGCTCTTATGAGATCCCACCTGGGCTCTGCTTCTGCTGTTTGTAAGAGTTCCTTCGAGAGAGGCTGCACCCTTTTTGCAAGTCCACCTCCCTGGTATCATTTGAGACCCACGCTCTGCAAACTGTTAATCCAAAGATAAAGAGAGTGCCTCTCATCGCATCCTGGCTGTCTGTACTTTGGAAACCCAAGCCGGGCTCGAGTGGGGTGGCTTCTGGTACTGGGTGGAGGAGGGCTCGGAGGAGCTCCATGCGCTCTAAAGGGACGTTTAGGCACATGCACCGAGCGAGGTTGGTGTTGGGTTCCAGAGCGGGAGTTAAAATAAATGAGAAGCATCTTCAACTTGGTCACTGGCAAGTTGAGCATCACCTGGCCCTGCCCTGACTCCCTTCCCAAATTCCCACCCTGTGATCCTTTGGTGTGGCACAGGGCAGTATGCAGCCTTGGCACAGAATGATGCAAAGGACTTGCCTCTGTGCCTCTGCAGCTGTGGCACACAGACCTAAAACAGGCCTGGAACCACAGAGCCATCCTTTCCCCCCTTCCAGCAAGGTTTTGTCTTCCTCAGTGGCCATGGTAGAAATCAGCACTTCACACCCACAAAACAGGGCTCAGTGTCCATCTCTACGATTCTACTTTGGCCAGGGCTCCTTCTCATAAAGTAGCAGGTGGGGAAGAAAATAAAGTTTCCCCACTGCAGTCAGTGCTGGAGAAGTCCCCCATCAGGCAGACTCTTTTTTTCCCTGATCCGCTCACATTTTGGCCAATTTGAATTCTGCATTTCACAGAAGAAAAGGATTCTGGCAGGCAGGCAGGCATTTTTTATTCCACCTTTCCCTCCAGGGTTCTCTCCCCTCATTTACACACACAACAGCAACCATGTAAGGTACGGTAGGCCAAGAGGCAATGACCAGCCCAAGGTTACGCCTAGGTCAAGTGGGGGATTTGAACCCTGGTCTCTCTCCCAGGCCCTACTCTTGACACTTTAACCCAGTGCTTCTGAAACTTTGGAGTCCCCAGCTGTTGCTGGACTACAACTCCCATCATCCCTGACTACTGGTCCTGCTAGCTAGAGATGATGAGGGTGGTAGTCCAGCAACAGCTGGGGACCCAAGTTTCAGAAGCGCTGCTCTAACCACTACACTGCCACTGGCTGTCTTAAAGGGGAGATATGTGCCCCTTTTTCAGCTTCTACTGACATGGAAATTCCCACTTCTAGGCACAAGAGGGCACTGCTGGCTACCTTTTCCCCTGCCTTCTCCTCTTCCTCCAGCCGCTGGTTCTAGTTCAGAAGAAGGAGATGTACCAGTGATGCAGCTCAGAGCATCAGAACTGAGGTGCAACCAGAGACTTTAAAAAGAGGCTGCCGGCATGTTTCGCCAGCCGACTCTGGGAAGGAGCGAGCGGACGCTGCTCCACTTCCAGTTCACCCAGTGGTTGGGCTTGGCTTAGTCTTGCTCACTTTGTCTTGGAAGTGGGTCATGCCAGCCCTGAGAGCTGCTATTACTGCTTAAGAGATGTTGCTTTGGATCCTACAGGCTTTGTAGGATACAGGAACACCCCACCCCCTTTTCTTCTCCTTTTGCATCAATACTGGCTTGAGAAATAAGGATCAGGGCCGTTTCCGCCCCAAGCAGCTGCTCTGCATAAGAACGGCAAGCTGGATCAGGCCCATGGCCCTTCAAGTCCAGCATCTTGTCCAGCTCAGGGGCCACTGAGATGCCTGTAGAATACCTGCAACATGAAATTGCCTAATCCTCTTTTGAAGCCTTCCAAGTTGGTGGCCATCACTGCCTCCTGAGGAAGCGAGTTCCGTAGTTTAACTCTGCATGGAGAAGAAGTAGACTCATAGAATTTTACAGCTGGAAGAGTCATCTAGTCCTACCCCTTGCAATTCAGGAATCTCAGCTGAAGCATCCATGACGGATGGGCCACTCAACCTCTGCTTAAAAGCCTCCAATGAAGGAGAGTCCATGACCTCCCAAGGGAGACCATTCCACTGCCTAACACAATTGTCAGAAAGTTCTTTCTGATGTTTAGTTGGAATCTCCTTTCTTGTAACTTGAATCATCTGCCTTGAAATCTTCCGGTGTTGGAAGATGCATCCAAACCAAGCTGCTTTTACTCGGCTCCTTTTCAAATCCCCATGAAAGGTTAGTAATTGTGACTCAGTCGCACCCTTGAGTTTGGCAGGAACTGAGTCCAGCTCGTTGAATTCTGGGTCCAGCCCTATCTGCCATGCCACTCAAAGGTTCGGGGAAGTTTGTTCCAATTCCGAGACTTTTCCAAAGGCAAATGCGAAAGGGAAAACGATACCAAACACGGCCCACTAACAGAAATAGGGTGTTTCCTCCACCCAAATACACCCACTATCTTCAAGTTGCAACCTAAAATCCCAAGACTTGGAGAGGAAGCAAGCACGTTCCCTGCAGGGGGAAAAGGTTATGCAGATTCATGATCCTAACCATGCGAACGGTTTTGATTTATGGAACCCAATTTACTGGCTTTTAATCATTAAGTGCATTGTTAGGGGCAGCGTGCATTGTTACTTTGTCATTTTATAGGGCAATTTTATTAGACTGTGGACACAGGCTCTGCAGGAACTTGGCAGTGGAATGAGAACCATTTGTTCAAGTCCACCACCAATGCTGGGACAGATGCTCCATCCAAAATACAGACTAGCACAGCATTGGAACTGTCAGAAGGGGGAACGAAAAGAATGAGATTAAGGGGGAATAGGGATTGTAGCCCCACCCCCCATTTTTGAACCCTTCCCACATGTACGCCCTCTGTGTGGTGTAGTGGTTAAGAGCGGTGGACTCGTAATCTGGTGAACCAGGTTCAATTCCCCGCTCCTCCACATGCAGCTGCTGGGTGACCTTGAGCTAGTCACACTTCTCTGAAGTCTCAACCTCACTCACCTCACAGAAGGCTTGCTGTGGGGAGGAAGGGAAAGGAGATTGTGAGCCGCTTTGAGACTCCTTAAGGGGAGTGAAAGGCAGGATATCAAATCCAAAATCCAAATCCAAACTCTGCTGGTCTGCCCATAGTTGGGCCCAAGTGTGGCTGGGAGGGGAGAGATGCACTTGAATTGCAGGGGGTTTGACTAGATGCCACTTTGGCTGTCCCTTCCAACTTGGTGATTTGAAGACTCTCACCCTGAAGCACAGGGACATTGTAGCTGTCAGGACTGGAGCCTGTAGTACAGCCTTTCCCAACTGGCCGCCCACGTATTACTGGACTCCCAGCTCCCATCAGCCCCAGCCAGCATGGCCAATAGTCAGGGACAATGGGAGCTGTAGTCCAAAAAGGCCATCAGGTTGGAGAAGGCTGCTGTACCTGGTCTTGAACTCGTGGGGATGGGCTACAGCACAGTGGTAGAACATCTGCTTTGCATGCAGATGGTCCCAGATTCAGTCCCCAGTAGCATCTCCAGGTAGGGCTGGAAGAGACTCCCTACCTGAAACCCTGGAGAGCTGTTGTCAGTCCGTGTGGACAATACTGAGCTAAATGGATCAATACTTTGATCCATTTACTATGTTCCTACAAGGATTTTGCCTGTGTTCCACCATATATTTAAACCCTTGTGATACCACTTTAAACAGTTATGTCTTCCCCCAGAGAATTCTGGGAACCTTTAAGGGTGCTCAGAGTTGTTAGGAGAACTCTTTCTTCTCACCCCAGAGCTACAGTTCCCACTGTGAACTCCTCCCAGGGAACTCTGGGAACGGTAACTCTTGAGAGGGGAACAGGGGCCTCCTAACAACTCTCAGCATCCTTAACAAACTCAGTCTCCCAGGATTCTTTTGGGAAAGCCCTGACGTCAAACACACACTTGTGAATGTGGCCTTACTGGTGATTCCGGCCTACTCGTTTCTCCAACCGAGGTGCCTTTGCAGAACTAGGATTGGCACGTATCATTCTGCAGTCAAAGCTGCATCTAGAAGGCTCCTGGATTCTCAGTGGCCCTGGGGTCAGTGGGAGAGGGGAGTAAGTCGTCCTGCTCCACTCCTCCACCCCAGTTTCTCCCCCTCGACCAGTTTCCACTGCCTCCGTTCATTCCCAGCCCCTCTGTAATCCGCCCTTTGGCCGGGCCTTGATGGAGGTCGCTCCCCACAGAGGTGAAGTCACGGCGGACAATGAGGCTCTCAGTCGCCACGACAACCATCAAATTGCCGTAGCTGCTTCTTCACCCTGTCAGATTTCACACCCTGCGCTCCTTGCCGTGCGGCCGATTGCTCCAGGGGGAGGGGACAGGTGCGAGGGGGAGTCACTATTATTTTTTAAAGCCACCCTGTGTGGCCAGTTTAATTAGCTCCCAACACAGGGACTCTGCAGTGGGGCAGGCTGTTTTGCTGACCCGCTGGTAGATGTCGGATGAGAACAGGAGCAGGAAGCCATTCGCACCAGAATGAGACATTGGGGAGAGAAGGGGGGGCAGTTCCTCCACACTAATTAGTGCAGTGACATCACCGCCTTCAGTCATATCATTATTATCACATAATCTTATCACTGATTTAGTTTATAGCCCCCCCCCCGCCTCCCCAATGGAGGGAGCTGGCAAGTATAAGCAAGTGGTGCATATTAGGGGGGGGGGGGCAAAAGAATATTGATTTTCCACCCAAGCTCATGAGATCAGAGCTGGAGGTGTTGGGCCAGAGTCACAGTAGATAGCGCAATGGTGACGTCGTCTCAAAGGGACAATGGAGTGCACTTCTGGGGGTGAAGCCAAACCACTGCATGAGCAGCACCCAAGGGACCTCACTGAGGTGCAAGCCAGGGCAATGTGTATGGGGGTTTGGGCTGCCCAGATGATAAGGCCACCCCCCCTCGACCTCACCAATGTGGTCCAAAGGAAAGCAGAGCAATGTGTTTGGCGCCAGCTTGGCTGCAGGAGTTGCCAGAAGGGGGCGTACAGTCTTACCACTCCAGATTTGTGTAGGGTTTGCTCTTCAGCCTTTTCTTCTTTTGAAGATACCCTGCAAAGCAGTGGAGACTTAGGACCAAAGTTTTCCTTCTCCTAGATAGGATATCCTTGCCAGGTGGAGGAGCCCCATCTGCCCCTCACTTCCCTCTACAGCACATGGAGGAACCGCCTTCTTGACCTTTAGGCCCACTATTGATCTCATCCGCTCCCATCAGCCGGAACCCCGTCTTCGCATGCAGGGAAAGTCCCTAACTACCAAGAGCTTGAGACCCATCAGTTAGCCTTACCTGGTTTAGCTGGCCGGTCACAGCCGTTCCCAGGGTGTGCATGCTGACAGCTTTTAGGAGCCACAGGTGAGAGCTGAATACAGGATGGGATCCAAAGTTGAACAAACTGCCCCAGAAGGAGCACAGCCTGTCCCCCACCAGAGATACTCCTCATCCCCTAACACCCCATACAAATCCATGGTGCGGGTGCATTTGGAATACAGTGGTACCTCAGGTTACAGGCGCTTCAGGTTACATACGCTTCAGGTTACAGACTCTGCTAACCCAGAAATAGTACCTCGGGTTAAGAACTTTGCTTCAGGATAAGAACAGAAAGCGTGCTCTGGCAGCAGTGGGAGGCCCCATTAGCTAAAGTGGTGCTTCAGGTTAAGAACAGTTTCAGGCGGGGATTTCTTCCTTGCGGAGGATCCTGAGCTTTCCGGAGAAAATAGGGGTTCCACAGGGCGCAGTGGTCCCCTGAAAAGTGTCTGGTGGGTGTCCAGACACACAGGTTCCCGCAGAGCCTAAACGCGGACCTCTCGGCTGTCAGGTAACTCCGTTTTTTCGGAGCGAAGAGCACGGCGGGGGGAGAAGCGGGCAGAGGGAAACCATGGCTGTCTCCGGGAAAAGCGAAGCCCCGTGCCTGTAGGAAAAGGCTGGATTCTCAAAGAAAAAGAAACTCAAGCCTAATAAAGAGAGAAACAGCTTGGATACTATTAAAGAAAAGGCTGGGTAAAAAAGAAGTCGAAAAAGAGCACAATTCTTACCTGGAATCATTTTGAACGCAAGGAATAGGCAAAGCAGAGAGAAATGTGAGTGACGCTAGCGGACAAAGTTCTTCTCTCCTTTCTAATTCCCTTTGTTTGTATGGGAAGATATTAAGTAACTAACAAAAAGAGGAATTTAGAGGGAGAGCAAAGAGATAATATTTTGCTACTTTTGGCTACTTCTTAGCCCTCCTGGTGACGGGGGAAGGAGGTGAAACTTAGTTTCATTTAGGGAGCTCTGCACAACGGAGGTCTCCATTTCGTGAAAGTTTGGTCTCCATTACAAACGCTTTGAATTACCAGCGGAAGGAGGAGAGGAAGAGGATATCTCCTTTGCTAAGTTCTCTGAGTATTTCAGCCAAGTTTAATAACTTTATAAAAGCCTCTATTTGTTGGTGGCAAAACTAAAAAAGAAGCGGTGGGCAAAATTAAAAGAGAAGTTGAACAAACTCTCATCTCTTTCCTCCTTTCTCTCGCTCTTTCCTTCTTCTCTGCCACTCCTCCATTAGTTGGCTATTAGACCCCTGGTGGACAGGGGAGAAACTACAATTGATTCCTTCTTCTCTTTTTTTTTTCTTTTTTTTTTTTTTTCTTGACGATTTGGAATTTTTGGGATTTAGCCCAATTGTGGGCAAGAAGAATAAAAAGTGGACTTAAAATAACTTTTGGAACAAACAATCCCATAAGGAATAGCCCATTTCGGGGCAAGAAGAACTGAGTTGTCCATTTATTAGACCTAAAATAGGGGAAGTCCCCAGAAGGATTATAAATTATACTCTCTCCTCCCTTGACCTCCCTGGACTCTTCTTTCGGTTTGTTGGAATATTATATTTGGTGGAATAGCCTAATTGGTGGCAACTGGACTCTTATTTAAATTTGTACTAAGTGTATGGAACTTTAAAGAACTGGAAGGTACCAATAGGCTTGATATTGTGCGATACTGTTTTGAGCTTTGGAAAATACTGTAAAACTGATTGAAACGTTCAGATTGGAGAAGGGTAATTTGGTTATTGTAATAAGTTTCTTACCTCATTTAATTGACGTAGTAAGACAAATCGGTATAAAATGTCGCATGTATCAAAGAAAGGCGGGAACGGGGGGACACCAGTGGAAAGGAAGGGGTCTAAGCAAGAAACAGATTTTAGATCTGAAATATTAAAGATGTTCACAGAGATTAGGCAAAGTGAAAAAAATCTGGAAACAAAAATTGAGCAGGTGGATTTAAAGATTGGGAAAATGGATAAGAAAATAGATGAAACTGTGAGTGAGCTGAAAGGACAAATTAAAGAGGTATCTAAAAGAACCCAGGTGTTAGAAGAAGGAATGAAAAGGACAAAACTGGAAATGAAGGAGCTAAAGCGTGAGGATGATAAAATTAGAGTAGGACTTGTGGAAACTAACAAAACACAAGAGGAAATGTGGGACGCGATCTCCATGAATGAACTTCGGCAGCGGGAAGTTAATTTAAGACTGAGGGGGGTACCAGAGAATCAAGGAGAGAATATTAGGCAAAAACTAATAATAGAACTGGCACAATGGCTGGAGTTGCAAGCAGAGGAGGTCGCGAGTACAATACAGAATGTCTTTAGATTAAAAGTGAAGACGACTAAGGCAAGGAAATTTCCAGGGGATTGTCTTATAGCCTTCAAGGATAGAGATATGAGAAATATGGTGTTACAAAAAAATAAGGAAAAAAGATTATGTATCGATGGTAGTTACATAATCATCTTTAAAGATATACCAATTAGGCTGTTGAAACGGAGAGACCCCTATAAGCCACAGGTGCAAATTCTCAAAAAGAATAATATAGAATTCAAATGGGAGTTCCCGGAAGGAATCTCGTTCACTTATAAAAATAAAAGGCATAGACTAACCAGCCCAGAGGAAATAGGTAAATTCCAAAGAAAATATAAAGAGTTACTAACGGAAGAGGAAGAAGAGCTTAGAGGAGCAGTAGGAGGGGTGGAGGTGAAGGGACTGAAAGATGTGGGGGAGAGAAGGAAGGCCGGGGAAGGATTAGAGGAGGAGGGGGAGGAGGAGGAGGAAGAGGAGGAAGAGGAGGGATTATAAGGAATTTAACTAAAGAAAAAGGTACTCTTACTAACTGAAAACAAAAAAACAAAAAAGAAGACAAGATGGCATTAAAATTATGGAACTGGAATATAAATGGACTGAATGATAAAAAAAAGGAATAAGGTGGAACAATTTCTAAAGAAAAAAACTTAGATATCATCTGTCTGCAAGAAACGCATGTGGCAAAACGGCATAGGAGAATTTTGATAAACAAAAGGCTTGGAAACGAATTTATATCTTCAGACAAGGGAAAGAAAAGGGGAGTAATTTTATATATAAAAAACAAAATAGAAGCGCATCAAATCTTTAAGGATGAAGAAGGAAGAATTATTGCAGTCCAAATTAATTGGCAAGGTGAAAAAATAATAATTGTTGGAATTTATGCACCTAATGGGAATAAAGCTGATTTTTATAAAAACTTGGAGGAAAAATTGATGGAATATGTGGATCAAAAAATAATCATGATGGGAGATATGAATGGGGTGGTCTCAATCGAAATGGATAGGTTGAGGGATAGTGGATCAAAAGAAGGGAAACTACCTAAATCATTTTTTGAAATGATCAAAAATTGTAACCTAGTAGACATATGGAGATTAAGACACCCACAGGAAAAACAATTCACATATCATTCAGAGCCAAATCAATCTATGTCGAGAATTGACCAAATTTGGGTCTCAAACGAGTTAAGCCTAAGAATCCTCCAGATAGAAATAGAACCAAGAGTAATCTCAGACCATAGTCCGATTAAATTGGAGATTAAAGGCCTGGAAGAAAGAACGTTTAGATGGAGGATGAATGATAGCCTTTTTGATGATCAAAAATTTGTACAACAGGCACAGAAGAAAATGAATGAATACTTCATGGATAACTGTAATAAGGGTACGAAAATGAGTATAGTGTGGGATGCAAGCAAGGCGGTGATGCGTGGTCTTTATATACAACAAAATTCAATTAAAAGGAAGAATAGAGAGAAAGAGAAGAAAGAAATCCTAAAACAAATTATGGAATATGAGCAAAAGTTAATTAAAAACCCGAATAATATGAAAGTTAGACAAAGTATCAAGGCCTTGCAAACCCAATTTGCTATGATAATAAACAAGGAGGTGGAATGGAATATTAAAAGATTAAGACAAAAGGATTTTGAATTTGCGAATAAATCCGGAAAATGGCTGGCCTGGCAGACTAAAAAAAGGAAAGAACAGAGTACAATAAATAAGATTAGAGTGAAGGACGAAGAGATAACCAGCCCTAAAGGCATTAGGAAAGGATTCTTGGACTATTATAGTCAACTGTATAGGAAAAAAGAAAAGAATAACATAAGGAAAATAGAGAGATATCTAAAAGAGAAAAAGGTGCAAAAGATCCCAGCAGAAGCAAGAGATAAGCTAAACGCCCCGATAGACGAAGAGGAAATCAAGATGGTTATATCAGAGTTGAAAAACGGGAAGGCCCCAGGACCAGATGGTTTCACAGCAAGGTACTACAAAGAACTGAAACCAATTCTGATAACACCGCTGAAAGAAACAATGAATAATATCTTAAAAGAGAGGGAGATTCCAGAGACCTGGAAGGAAGCATATATAACCTTTATTCCAAAAGAAGGTACGGATTTAACACAAGTAAAGAATTATAGACCAATTTCTTTGCTAAACACCGATTACAAAATCTTCGCAGGAATAATAGCAAAGAGATTAAAAAAGGTTTTGCAAGGAATCATCCACGAAGACCAGACAGGCTTCCTTCCACGAAGACAGATGAGAGACAATGTGAGAAATATAATAAACATCTTGGAGTACCTGACAGCGAGCAATGAGAGAAGAGCAATGTTAATGTTTGTCGACGCCGAAAAGGCATTCGACAATATATCATGGGATTTTATGCTAAAAAATATGGAATACATGGAGATGGGAAATGACTTCTTTAATGGAATAAGGGCAATATACATGGATCAAAGGGCAAAACTGTTAGTAAATAATGTGACAACAGAAGAAATTAAAATATCAAAGGGCACAAGACAGGGCTGCCCGCTCTCGCCACTGCTGTTCATCATGGTGCTGGAGATTCTTCTGAATTCAATTAGAGAAAATAAAAAGATAAAGGGGGTGACAGTAGGCCGCAATGAATATAAAGTTAGAGCCTTTGCGGACGATTTGGTTATAATGGTGGAGGAACCGACGGATAATGCAACTGAGGTGATAGAGGAAATTGAAAAATTTGGTGAGGTGGCCGGCTTTATGTTAAATAGGGGGAAGACAAAGATCTTAACAAAAAATATGGACCAAACAATGCGAGAGATATTACAACAACAAATAGGTATCGAAATTGTCAGGAAGGTGAAATACTTGGGCATATGGATAACAACTAAAAATATTGACCTATTTCAAAATAATTATGTACCGGTATGGCATGGAATTAAGAAAGACCTGGAGAGTTGGGGAAGGCTAAAACTATCCTTTTGGGGTAGAATAGCAATGATCAAAATGAATGTGTTGCCAAAGATGATATTCTTGTTTCAGATGATCCCAGTATTAAGAGGAGTGAAGATCTTTAAGGAATGGCAAAGATTGATATCAAGATATATCTGGCAGGGCAAAAAACCAAGAATCAAATATAAATTGTTGACGGATGCAAAGGAAAGAGGAGGTTTTGCCCTGCCAGATTTGAAGTTATATTATGAGGCATCATGTCTTTGCTGGGTAAAAGAATGGATAAAATTGAAAGATACAAAGCTATTGGATTTAGAGGGATTTGATATTAGATTCGGGTGGCACGTGTATTTATGGAAAGAGAAGAAAAAGGGTCACAAATCGTTTGAAAACCATATCTTCCGGAAATCGTTAATTGAAGTATGGGACAGATATAAAAACATATTAGAAAGGGGAGTTCCACATTGGTTCTCTCCGGTAGAGGCTATAGCTATCAAGAAAACTAATATGGGGTGTAATTGGATAACGTATAGTGATTTGGTCATGAAAGAAGGGGATAAATGGAGGATAAAACCATACAAACAAGTAAAAGAATATGTTTATGACTGGCTGCAATACCTTCAGATAAGTGAAATGTTTAAAAAGGAGATAAAAGAGAGACGATATAATGAAAAAGACTCGAAATTCCAAACAGAGATCATTGATAACGATTATAAGATAATATCTAAAATGTACAAAATTTTATTGGAATGCGAAACAATGGACGAAGAGGTGAAAGAGGTAATGATTCACTGGGCCAGGGATTTGGGATATAGTATAGAATTAGAGGAATGGCAAAAAATATGGATTGAAAACTTGAACTTCACGGCATGTATCACGTTGAAAGAAAACACTATGAAGATGGTATACAGATGGTATATGACACCGGCTAGGCTTGCAAAGATGTACAAAACTTGTAATAAATGTTGGAGGTGCAAAGAGAAGGAGGGTACATTTATGCACATGTGGTGGGAATGCAGAAAGGTAAAGGGGTTCTGGGAAACAATATATGGTGAGTTAAAGAAAATGTTGAAGTATAATTTTGTAAAGAGACCAGAATTTTTTTTGCTAGGAGTAACTAGGAATGCAATAAATAAGAGGGATAGAAAACTTTTTCAATATGCAACAACGGCAGCGAGAACCCTACTGGCCCAGAGATGGAAACAAGAGGAGACACCGACTTTGGAAGAATGGAGAGCAAAACTAACAGATTATGCGGAACTGGACAAGTTAACGGGAAAGATCAGATTTCAAAGAGACCACAAGTTTTTGGAGGACTGGGGAAAATTTAGGGAGTATTTGGAAACTGTATGTGAGGATCATACAACGCTAGTATGTTTTAAAGAAGCTTTGTGAAAAAAATAAGGAATATTGCAAGAAAGAAAAGGTAGATAGGAAAACTTATTTAAAGGTGATATAATAATTAGGAATGCGTAGATGAAGAAATAATTACGGATGATTAACAGGAGAATTGAGGGAGGTCCAATAAGTGAACTATGTGATGTGTAAATGGAATGTTTTGAGATCATAAGAAAAAACCTTTAATAAAAATTATAAAGAAAAAAAAAAGAACAGTTTCAGGTTAAGAATGGACCTCCGGAACAAATTAAGTACTTAACCAAAGGTACCACTGTACTTTAAATTCACTGCTTGCAAAATTGCTTGATTTATTATTTTAGGATTATTATTATTTTTGCAGCATTTTGAAAAGGATATTGTAGAGTTGGAAAAGGTTCAGAAAAAGACAGCCAAAATGCTCAATGGGATGGAACAAATCCCTATGAAGAAAGGATGCAGCATTTGGGACTTTTTTTTTTTTTTGGTTTAGAGAAAAGGCAAGAAAAAGGCAGCATGGAAGAAGTTTATAGAACTATGAATGTCATGCAGAAAGCAGATGGGGACGGGAATCTCCCTTTCTCATTACACTAATATATCCAGTGAAGCTGAATGTTGGAAGATTAATGACAGATAGAATAAAGTCCTTCTTCATGAGGATTCTACAGAACTCCCTCCGACAGGAAGGCAGCGATGGCCACCAACTTGGATGGCTTTAAAAGAGGATTCAGTACTTGGAAGAGAAGAGGGCTATCAGTGGCTCCTAACCACGATGGCTGTGCTCTGTCCTCCACAGCCGGAGGCAGCAGTGCTTCCTAATAACCTGTGGTAGATGCCGCAGGAGGGGAAAGTGTTTTTGTGCTCGGATCCTGCTGGCAGGTTTCCCTTCGGGGCATCTGGTTGACCACTGAGAACAGGATCCTGAACCAGGTGGAGCATTCTCCTGATCCAGTGCAGCTGTTCTTATGTTCTTAGAAGCCCGAGGCAATAGACATAGAATTTTAAATTTAAAAATCAACAGCAGCTAAAAACAGTTTAAAATATAGCCAAAACATTCTTAATCAGTGATCTTGGGGTTGCTTGGAAGACTCTTTCAGCTATCAAATGTCTGTGTAAACAGGAGTGTTTTAAAAGTCAGTAATGAGTCAGGAAAGTCAGTGAATTCAACCTGTCCTTCAGGAGAGAAGATCTGATAAGGGCTTGTATTATTTACTTCATTTATACCCCCCCCCCCCCGAAGGAGCCCAGGGCAGCCCTACGAGGTGATTCAGGAGCGGTTGTGCCTTGGAGAGCAGCCTTAGCCCTGTGGCTGGATTGTCTCTCTTTCCTTGGGTGGGGTGGAGGAAAGCACAAATTGAAAAGGCTGCCATGGACGCAGCCAAGCCACTAGGCCCCTCTGCAATTCCAAGCAGCGCTTGCAGAGTTTGTGTGCCAGAGAAGCTGGCGAAAATAAAAGACTTTGGCAAGGCCCGAGTTCCTCGCATGCTTTTTTATTATTACTACAAAGTGCCACAAGTCTGAAACGCTGCCTGGGGTGCCTCTGAGCCACCCGCCTGGGAGTGTGTCCATGCAGCTGGGCCAGAGCTAGGCGCTTTCCCAAGGCACCTGCTCCCACCAGCCCTGTGACTGCCGAGAACAGATGCCTGGGGCAGGTGAGTCAGCCGTCCTTCTGCCAGGGCCATCTGGGGAGCTCAGCATCCTGCTGGGGAGATTGGATTTGGGCTCCATTTACCTGTCTGCCCATCCTCCTTTCAGGTGACTCCTTCTGGTCAGTAGCTGCAGTCATGGAATCATAGAATTGTAGAAAGAAGGGACCCAAAGGACCATCTAGTCCAACCCCTGGCAATGCAGTCTAAGGTCATGTTTCCAACCCACCAAACTACGGTTTGGAGGATCAAGAAACAATCTATATGTTCGTGCCCTCCCCTGCCCTATTCCCTCTCAGTGCTTGAGGTCTGGGAGGAGGGTCTGACCTTACCTTTTGCGATGCCCACCCAGCTACTGTTTTTAAAATGAGAGTAGCACGTAGTTCGACAAAAATTGGGATGGAGTCAGGGTGGGGCTTAAGGATTTCATTAACCCCTCCCCCAATGCACCCTTCACACACACACACACACACACACATCCCTTTACATTGTGCTCATCTTTACATTTTTTGACTAAACCACAGTTTGCTGTTTAGTCCAAACTGGCAAACCATGGTTTGAGCAATCCTTTAAAAACCAGTTTGGTCCTGGTTTCCAATCCTGGTTTAGATGGATTCCTCAAACCTGCTCGTGAATAGAATGGGACACACTTCCAAGTAGCTTGGGGTCACTTCCTATCCTACAAATCTTTGATTCTCAGATTCTGTGAAACATTCAGGGGACTTACTTTCCGCCTCCAGACATCAGCTCTCCTTGGGATCAGAGGAAGGCAGAAGGAGGCGAAGCATATTGAAATCTGGCCTTCGGACACCCCAGGTTTCGGTTGCTATAGTGCCTCCGAAATGCCTGGCAGGATCTTCCAGCAGCCACAAGCCAAGGACGTCAATGCTCCTTTAAACGAGCCTGGCTCCTGTGCAATGGCAGATGTAACCCATCAGCTATCACGGCCTGGTTCTTTTTTATTACAGAAGCTATAATGTTCTGGGCAAAGAGGGCTTCTCGCCACTAAGTACGAGAGCAGCTGCCTGGCTGCCCTCCTTCCAATTCAGTGCTGTTCCAGTTGTGCTCTGTTATTCACATTGGCAGCTTGGTGGCTTGCGGTGGCCAGAGGTGTGCCTGCTTGCCAGGGGGTGGGGACCATGGTGCCCATTTATGAAACACGAGGGAGAGCTTTACTTAAGACAGACTAGTAGCAGGACACATGAATGGTTCCTTGGGCTTAAGCATTTGCTGTAAGCAATTTCCACAGCTGATTTACAGCTCATGACCCCAAAGCCAGGTCCTCCCCTTCCCTTGAGGGAGCATCAATTGACCCACTTCCATGGGCCAGCTCAGAAGCAAGAGAGATAAGAGAGATAATAAATGGGGAGGGTGTGGTGGAATTAGTCCATGGATGCAGGACAAAAAAGAGCCCTTTCACCGCAGATAAAACAGGCAGCTAAGTTTAAAGATAATGTGGTTAAACTACCCTTTGACTAATGCATTCCTATTGTTCAGGAAAGGGGTTTTATTTTTATAAAAAATGCAAGCAGAAAAGGAAAGCCCTGCACCATCACCCTCCATTGACCTTGGAATAGAGTTGTTAACCTCCAGCCCTTTAGATGCTGCTGGAATACAGCTCCCATCAATTCCGATTATAGGCCATGTTTGCCAGGACTGATACGAGTTGGAGTCTGACAACATCTGGAGGATCACAGTGTAGCCACCTTCCCCAGGATAAAGTGATTTGAGTGTTTGCATTCGTAGTGTGCATTCATGTGATTGGTCTTTATTCCACCCTGCCTTCTATAAATGAAACGCCAGAGCCATCCAGCGACTCAATGGCTGGCTAGGTTTTGAACAACAGCCTTCCCAGGCAGACCCAGTAACTCCTTAGTAAAGTTGCACAAAGTGTTCTGCAAGACTTTTGAACTGAATTCAGTGCATTGGCCTTTGGTTTGTTCAAAGCTCACCCTAAGAATCTTTCCCAGAGGGGTGGGGTGGGGGGCAGGAATGAGTTTGTAATTGTTTATCTATTTGAAGAAGCCTCAGTAACCATAAAGCAGCAAAAAAACAACAATAACCCCTCAATTAAAATGCAACATCAAGTTTCAACTTTGCTGAAATAAGAGGATAAAGAGAGGCCCTGCTAAAAATACATGTTTCTTATCAGGAAGTCACTCGAAGCCATTTTAGTGGCTTTCAAGCACTTTTCCAAAATATGTAAGCGTGCTTTGGCAGGCCTCTTCTGGCAGCATTTTTGGTTAGGCAGGGGGGTCACAAACAAGAAGGCTTTGCTGCATTCCCCAGTCCTCACATGCGTCCTTATCTTGTTTGCTCAATGTGGAGAGAAGGAATGTTAAGCAGAGCATGTTGTGCTGATCTTAACAGGGGCTGGACTCTTGAGCAAGTTTCTTATTCGTTTGTCTATTTTCTACTATTTTGAATTAGGAACATACACTGAGTCAGTCTAGCTCAGCGTTGCCTACACTGGCTTGCAGCAGCTCTCTCCAGAGTTTCAGGCAGGGAGCCTGCCCCCTGCCCCACCTGGAGACGCTGCTGTGGATTGAGGCTGGGACCTTCTGCATTCAAAGCAGGTGCTCTGCCGCTGAACTAGGGCTGTTCCTCCCACATTCTGAGATATACTGCCTTGGACCACTGAGGCTCCCTCTGTCTCCAGATGTTCACTGCCTTAAGGGGAAGCTGGGCCTGGGCTTGAGACGTTTGCTCCTTCTACCAGACACATCTGGGAGCCTGCTGCACTCCTCTCCCATCCCTCCGGGGTCAGGAAGGATCACAGCTCTGCTAAACAAACACTTCATCAAACTGTCCTCCGGCCAGGGGTACAGAACACATTGTTCACAGTTTATACCGTTGTAAACTTTTACAGGGTAGGCGAGGAGAACATTTCCAGTAAAATACCGAGCCACTCTCTTCTATTCTTGGCCAGCCCTTAAGAAGGGCTCTTGAGTGCTTTGTAGCCGCTGATTTACTGGCGATTTCGGGGTTTTTGTTCTCTTCCTCGCACACTATTTAGCAACTTGCTCGACGTAGATCAGTCTGGTCTCCAGCAAGCAGGGACTATTGCAGCACTGGCAGATGACTGAGAGGAGATATTGCAGAGGTGAAACGACTACCTTTGCAGAAACCGGGGTAATCTCCATAAAGGATTAGGGTGGCCCTTCTGAGCTTTATTTATCTCTCTTTTTGTGGATTCCTTGAGAATTGCTGGCGAGGGCTGGTGAATGCTTAATAAACTTCCTTTTCCAGAACCCTCAGTGTGGTGTAGTGGTTAGAGTGTTGGACTAGGACCTGGGAGAGATCAGGGTTCAAATCCCCACTTGGGCCATGAAGCTCACTGGGTGTGGTGTTGGGCGCTGGTCACACTGCCTCTCAGCCTCTCCTATCTCAACGGGGTGGTTGTGGGAATTAATTTCTGGTCTATGACTGTAATAAATCCATTCGTTCATTCATTCGTTGCAGTGATTAAATGAGGGGGAAGGGGAGCCATGTACATAACTGTTTGGCCAAAAGTTTTGCCAGTCCATCTGCTGGTGATAATAATGGGATGTGGAAGGTGGGGCCTCCTTTTTCTGTTGCTGTCCTCTCAGTGTTGGCTCCAATAGGGACTACCTCCTTGCCTTGTGGACTTTGGCTCTGCGCCCAGTCCACACCACTGTCCAAAAGAAGAGGTGAAGGCAGGTGGAGGCTTCTGCAACTCCATGCTCAGCGCTTGGACATGTCATCATAAGAAGAGTCCAGTTGGATCAGGCCAACGGCCCATCTTGTCCAGCATCCTGTTCTCACAGTGGCCAACCAGATTCCCTGTGGGAAACCCACAAGCAGAACCCAAGTGCAAGAGCTCTCCCCTCCTGTAGCTTCTGGCAGCTGCTGATTCAGAAGCCCTGCTGCCTCCAGCTGTGGAAGCAGAGCATAGCCAACATAGCTAGTAGCCACGAAGGCAGCAACAGCAAATATGGGCCACAGACACAAGGGGTCTGCGGTTGGCACCCTGCCAGGGTGTGGCCCCCCAGCAGTTGCGTAACAACACCAAATGCTTGGCACTGGCCCTGCCTCCCATCACCGTGAGCTCTGGTCTTAGAGCAGCTCTCCCTTTAGCAACGGGCTCATCCTCCGTCCGTGTCTGTTTCAAATGCAGAAGCCATGACGGCATGCACAAGTTATGTGTCTCCAAATGGGAAGCCGACACCCCTTGCCTTTGCTATCTCCATCTCTTTTTTTATACTGTCTGGCTCAAAGCTGCTCTGGTCCGGCACGGTCCGTTTCTCTTTTGAAGTACAGGTCATGCCTCAGTCATGGGTTGGTTATCTTTTTATATTCACAATCGAGATATCTTTGCGCAAAATCCTGGCGCAGAAATCCTTTCTCGAGCACCCCGGATGAAAAAACTCCTGTGTTTGGGTCGGTCGGCGTCTTTATTTTTAGCCCCTTTGCTGTCTGTGTGGTGTTCCTATTGTGAAGCATCAGGTTTTTAAAATAGCAGCACAAGCACCAGCATAGTAAACTTGCTCCCCAATCTCTTCTTTTCTTCCTTTTTTTCTTGGTTACAGGTGGCTGGAAGTTCAGGTGGACAATCTGACCTGCACTCAGCGCTGGGTACAATACCTTAGGTTGCTCCAGGAATCAATATGGCCTGGTGGGGTCTTGCCTGCAGCCCCCAAACCACTCAGAACAGAGGAACAGAAGGCTGCAGCAGAAAGGCAGGCCTTACAGATTCTCATGGGGATTCTGCCTGGTGAGTGAGTTGATTTCCCCCCAACCCTCCTTGCGGGTGAAACAAGAGTCTTAAGAGTCTGGGTCAAGATGATCAAGGGTCTGGAAACCAAGCCTTATAGGAACAGTTGAGGGGAGCTGGGTATGTTTGGCCTGGAGAAGAGGAGACTGAGAGGTGATGTGATAGCCATCTTCAGATATCTGAAGGGCTTCCACATGGAAGTTGGAGCAAGCTTGTTTCCTGCTGCTCCCATGAACCAATGGATTCGAGTTACAAGAAAAGAGTTGATAAGAGCCATTCAATAATGGAACAGACTCCATAGGAAGTTGCTGGACTCTCCTTCATTGGAGGATTTTCAACAGAGCTTGGGTGGCCACCTGTTGGGGATTCTTAAGCTGTGATTCCAGCCTTGCAGTGGGCTGGACCACATGAACCTTGCAGTCCCTTCCAGTTCTGTGATTCTATAATGAACTGGTGCTGCAAGCATGGTGGTGTAGAACTCCCAAGCCCATCTTAAGCTAGGTTTTCCTTTGCTTTATGTATTGAGCATGATGGAATAGGTCTGTTGGATCAGAGGTACTGGGTGGATACCAGTTTTCACCTGGCCATCATGGGTGGGTCCAGTTTTTACCTAGTTGCATCAGAGGGAGAGTTGAGACAGCAAGGCTGTCTTCACCAACCTGGCTAAGTCTCATGCCCTAGGGGTTCCGTCTTTGTCAGAATTGCCTCTTTCAGCAGCCATTCCATCTGGCTGCATCTGAGGGAGGGGCAAGACAACGAAAAGGTAAAAAAGGTAAAGGAACCCTGGATGGTTCAGTCAAAGGTGACTATGGGGTGCAGCACTCATCTCGCTTTTCAGGCCAAGGGAGCTGGCGTTTGTCCACAGACAGCTTTCCAAGGCCAGCATGACTAAACCACTTCTGGTGCAACCGGACATGTGACGAGTGCCACTGCGCACGGAAACACTGTTTACCTTCCCGCCACTGTAGTACCTATTATCTACTCGCACTGGCGTGCTTTTGAATTGCTAGGTTGGCAGGAGCTGGGACAGAGCAACGAGAGCTCACCCCGTCACGCAGATTCGAACCACCAACCTTCTGATCACCAAGCTCAAGAGAATCAGTGATTTAGACCACAGTGCCATCCGCTCCGTAGTGCAAGACAACAAAGCTCCTCATGTCAGACGAGACCAATTGCCATTTGGCTTCTGACTTCTCAGAACTTCCTCTTCCAACGACCATTTCACATGGTCATCGCTTAACTTCACTATGCAACAGCGTGAAAGAGTTGAATTTATCTGAATTTGCTTTCCCCCAACCCTGTTCGTTTCTTCCACCTCAATATCATATATTTTTTATGGCAAGTCACCTTTAGTAGAACCATGACCTCTACAACCCTGATCTGATCTTTGATCTAGGGACATTAGACAGTGCTTCATCCAACCCCAACTGGGTCCCTCCAGGTATTTTGAACTAAACTTGCATCATCCCTGACCATTTGCCATATTGTCTGGGGCTGATGGGAAATGTAATCCAAAGCAGAAAGCCAATGGTAGTGTAACAGGACCTGGAAGCCAGTGTAGGATCTGGAAAAGACCAGGGTTCAAATCTCCCCACTCAACCATGTAGCTCAGGGGGTGACCTTCCACCTGTCACTGCCTCCCAGCCTAACGTCACAGGGTTGTTGATGTGGGGATTAAATGAGGAGGAAGAGAACCGTGTATGCCACCTTGGGCTCCTTGGAGGAAAAGCTGGGATATAAATGCAATAAACCAGCAGTAGAACATCTGGAAGGTATCTGGATGGAGAAAGCTGGTATAGTCACTCAAGAGGCATTTGTCTCCTGGTGATATTTATTCAGTTCTAAACATATTTTTGGTATCCAAAGAATTAATGCTCGCTGCATACTCCTCCATGTATTGCACCTTGTATTGTACTGCAAGATCCACATTGTACTTGGGAATTCATGCCAACCTCTGATGTCAACAGAATTAATCCTGGAAATCCTTGGGACCAGTAAATGTCGACAGAGTTGGAGCCTAGTCCTGGAGTCCATGCAACATCCTATCATAAACAGGTAACCTTGGCAACATGGCATCATTGCAGATGAATAAAGACATGTGTACAGTGGGTAGCTTAAGAAAAACCAAAAACCTTGCATCAAATTGCCCAGGGATCATATGGAATGCTTTGCTTTAGCAATACTCTGAGATGTGCCAAGCTGACCCCTGGTGCGTCTTAGGTGCTGGTGGGGGGACAATCAGATTAATCTAACAAAAGAACAAGAGAAGAGCCTGCTGGCTCAAGCCAGTGGCCCATCTAATCTAGGATCCTCTTATCACAGGGGCCAATCTGGTGGCCCTGTGAGAAACCCTCAAACAGGACATAAGCGCAACAGAATATTTGAGAGAGAAAAGGAACATGTGTGAGCGCCTTTTTGCTATGTATTGTGGGCACTAAACTTAGCTATCCTCCACGCTCTGGATCATCCATAGCTGCCATGGGTATACTTTGTGGTGTAGTGGTTAAGAGCAGTGGACTCGTAATCTGGTGAACTGGGTTCGAGTCTCCGCTCCCCCACCTGCAGCTGCTGGGTGACCTTGGGCCAGTCACACTTCTCTGAAGTCTCTCAGCCCCACTCACCTCACAGAGTGTCTGTTGTGGGGGAGGAAGGGAAAGGAGAATGTTAGCTGCTTTGAGACTCCTTCGGGTAGTGATAAAGCGGGATATCAAATCCAAACTCTTCTTATTCTGTACTGTTGCAATAGCTGAGCATCTCATGTTTTCCCCAAAACAAAAACAAAAACTGCAATTTATAGTGTTCTGCCAAGTTGATTTGCAGATCAGACCAAGGGAGCTGGCAATATCATCTCTCTCCTAGGAAGGAGCTAGTTCTGTTTGAGGTGGGAACTGGTTTCTTCTTTATAAGACCTGGGGGAGATGGGGAGGGGGTTCCTTTCTCCACAAGACCTCACCTTATGGACAGCACTTCTCTATGGCTCCTCTGTATGCACTGCTGTGCTTGGCAGCTCATTGATAGGACGTACAGATAGGAAGAAGGGGGAAATAGCCCTTCTAGGTCTTACTTTAGGGCAAAGAAGGACTTGACCATTGGCCCACCTAGCTCAGTACTGTCTACACTGATTGACAGCAGCCCTCCAGGGTTCCAAGCAAGTGTTTTTCTTAGCAGTCCTACCTGGAGATGCCAAAGATTGAACCGAGGACATTTTGCAGGTGACATGTGTGCTCTCGAGCTCAGTGGTGGCTATTCCCCAAACCAGCCGATTCAGCAGTATCCCTCACTAGGGCACAAGTCATCCAGTACTTCTCCCTCTTCATTGTAGTCTATATTGAGCTCAGGCTGTCGCCTTTTCACCAGCACAGGCCTTCATGCATGGAATATCCCTTAGGCTTTCCAAGCCCCCTTAAAGTCCTGTGTTTTTCTTTCAGGCACATGGTTTACTGCCTCGCAGACATCCTCCTGGAATTTTTGATCCCCGATTCCCAAGTGGATGAATCCAAAGCAACATCTGCCATAGGCACTCCTGCCTGTGGAGTGACTGAGAGAGCGGGACCTTCAACTCACTAACTCAGAATGGCTTTGCTAGCAGTGGAGGAGAAGAGTGTGTGTGTGTGTAGAGGTGAATCCCTAGGCATCAATTCTTGGCATTTCATTTCTGTTGGACTGAGCCATGGGCCTCTGCTGATGAAGGTGCACAAGACTGGCTGCTGAAACTAAGATGAGCGGTCCAAAGGTGTTTACTTGTACTGTAAAAATAGTGTCCATTCCATAACTCAGGAGAGCTCAGGAGCAGCTCTTGATTAGAAGGTATCCTCTTCTTATAGAGGTGAATAAGCTTGAGAATAGGACAAGACCTCACTGGCATTCCTGGATAGATGTGATTTCACTTCTTGCATGTTGTTTTTTTAAGCTATGTTCAAGCTAGTAAGCTTCGACACTCCCAAGACTACATGCAGATATATGGGCATTCCATTTCATGATCTCTCCCCATTTTCCTTTACACAACATTATGCTCAAGAGTCGGAAATCAAATGTTTAGTAAATAAAATAAAATAAAACTATCCTTTATTTGGTGTCTATTGTCCTTGAGATTCATGTTGTCTCTTAAAGCACAAAACTACCCAAGGAAAAGTTATTTTTCTGTCCAGAATGGTTGGAATCAACTTGAATCAGTGGTTTCTGCCAGGCGGTTTCCAAAACTCAGGGAGAAGCTGGAACATGGGTAGGCAAACTAAGGCCCGGGGGCCGGATGTGGCCCAGTCGCCTTCTCAATCCGGCCCACGGACGGTCCAGGAATCAGCGCATTTTTACATGAGTAGAATGTGTCCTTTTATTTAAAATGCATCTCTGGGTTATTTGTGGGGCCTGCCTGGTGTTTTTACATGAGCAGAATGTGTGCTTTTATTTAAAATGCATCTCTGAGTTATTTGTGGGGCATAGGAATTTGTTCATTTTCTCTTTTTTTCCAGCCCCCCACAAGGTCTGAGGGACAGTGGACCGCCCCCCTGCTGAAAAAGTTTGCTGACCCCTGAACTAGAACCTTAGCAAAATCCTTGACTCCGTCACTGGCTTGCTTGAAACAAGATGATGCCATTCCTTTCATAGCTAATTGGGGTGGTTCTTCCTACTTTCCTATGAAGGTCTGCTGCAAGGCTGGGATCAAAGCTGTTGTTGTTTTATTTATACCCTGCCCATCTGTCTGGGTTTCCCCAGCCACTCTGGGGTGCTAGTGGGTCTGGATCCATCGTACACAGGTGTACCCAAGCAAGCCTGGGAACGAGTCCCAATACCTCCCTATACACAGATTCTTAAGTGTGGTGCAGGCCATCTTGTTCCTGTCTGTACCGATCAAGTAAATTCAAGCACACTTGTGATGGAATGACAGTCTGAACTGAATGTAAGCAGTATCCTGGGGGAAATGGGAGTTGGTGTGTACCGAAGGATGTGATGTGCAAATGGATCATTAATAGACAATACAGTAGTTGGATTGTTAAAACAGCTGGTCAACACCAAGGAGGCCCTGTCACAAGTCACCACCTACTGGACAACCCCCACTGGCAGCACCACCAACAGAGACTCCTGCCAATCATAGAGCTCAAGATGTTTGATACTGGGGAAGATGCTGTTTTAGGTACAAATTGCAGCTGCAGGGGCCCAATCAGGAGCAGGCCAAGCAGTTAAAGCTCCCAACCCCTGATGGGGCCATGACTCCTGCACCTGCAGTTTACATTTTAGAAACCATGTAGGTGATGACTAATGTGTTGCCTAGTGATTGACAGGAGTCAGGCTTGTGTTCTAGGCCAGCTAGAGCTTCTGACTAATCTTCAAGGCAGAACCACATAAAGCACATTGCAATAACCCAGCCTGCGGCCAGGGTTTGATCACTGGGGAAGGACTGGCTAGGTAGCGCAACACAAGAGGGGCTGCATTTTATTTCAGAAAGTTTGAGCCAAGAATTAAAACAATATTAATTTTATTTTAAATTGAGGGGGAACCCGATACGGCAAAGTGCTTGGGTCATATATTATTCCAGATTAGACATGCCACAGAAAGATCCCAGATGCTGTCGGAAATCCATTACCTGCAACTAAAGTGAACATTTGTGCAACACATGATGTGGTATTAGCTGTGAAGGCCAAGTTCCCTTCACTAATATCCACCCCAGGCTAGACTGGGCCGTTTCCAGTGTCAACAGCTCTAAGATTAAGCACTTATCCATGCACAGAATGCTGTGTAATTAGTACCAGAGCAAACTGGGAATTTTGCACCAAAGAGGGAAATTGGCACCACTGCTGTGTCTCTGAGATATATATATATATATATATATATATATATATATATATATATATATATATATATATATAAAATAGATCATGTGTAGGCCTAATAAGATTTCCCAACATCTCCATACCGGGAGGCTTAGCTTTGCTAAGATAAATGAACACCAATCAATGATACAGTAAAATAGCACCTACGTTTTAATTGTACCTCTGTGCTGCCCCTCTTGTTCTTGAGGTTGCTAGTTTGCAGTCCAAAGACTGTTTGTGGGTTGGTTCACAGTGTACAGCTTGCGTGCGACAGATGAACAAGAACGCATTCTCCGGTCCACTGGGAATGACAGCAACCAGACCTACATGACCATCATGCAATAATAGTTACCTATGCCCTATACATGGGAAGTCTATATTTTATTATATTTTTATCTTACCCTTCCTCCAAGGAGGTTAGATGAGTACATACCCTCCAAGTGTCGCTATTTTCCAGGGACAGTCCTGGATTTGCAGAAGGTGTCCCGGTTTCTGATTGGATCCTGGAATGTCCCACTTTTACTTAGGACGTCCCCGCAAGACGAATGCCTCGCAAGACGAAAAACTCACTAGACGAAAGGGTTTTCCGTTTTTGCGTTTCTTCGCTAGACGAATTTCCCTATGGGCTTGCTTCGCAAGACGAAAACATCTTGCACTTTTTTTTTAAAGCCACTTGAAGAGGCGCAGTTGCGACGGACCGTGCTTCGCAAGATGAAAAACATCGCAAGACGAAAAGACTCACAGAATGAATTCTTTTCGTCTTGCGAGGCACCACTGTATTTCCATTGGACAAATGTTGGAGGGAATGGAGTTATGCGACCCCTGAGCCAAGGAGACACAATGTTTAGAAGACATCCGAAGGCAGCTCTGTATAGGGAAGTTTTTATATGTTTAATGTTTTTATTTATGTTGGAAGCTGCCCAGAGTAGCTCAGGCAACCCAGTCAGATGGGTGGGGTATAAATGTTGTTATTGAATAGAACATCCTTATTTTCATCAGAGAAATGTTGAAGGGTATATGTGAGTGTACAGAACATCTGCCCCCTGCACACATCCCATCAACAATCTCTGAGATGGATTAGAGCATGCAACATGCAAGGACACCCAGTGAGTTTTTGAGCTAAGCAGAGATCTCACTCCAAACCCAGTTACATGCACACAACGATGGTATTGGCTCCAAGTGCCCCATTCTTTTTGCTGAGGGTGCAGTCCCACATCAGATGCATTTTCCATGTGTAAGCCTTAAGCAAAAATTGTGTCTATCACGTGGCCATTGGGTAGGCCTGGAGAAGGTCTCCTGTGGTTTTGGTATTCAGAAGTATTCCTGCCCCCAACCATGGAGGCAGAGTATAGCCATCACGGCTAGTAGCCATTGATAACCTTCTCCTCCATGAAATCGTCCAATCCTATCTTAAAGTCATGCAAGGTAATGCCCATCACTGCCTCCTGTGGGAGTAGCTGGGACTACTTACTTTTATCTGTCCTGAATCTTCCAACATTCTGCTTAATTGGATGTCCACAAATTCTAGTGTTCTAAGAAGAGGCAGAAAAAGCTTTCTCCCTCCACTTTCTCCAAGCCCAATATAATTTTATAAACTTCTAGCATGTTGCCACTTTCTGTCAGATTCCTTCTATCCCCATCTCATTTCACGGCAAAAGAGCCGTCAAGTATCACTTGGCCAAATCCATCTTCCTTCCTGTTCCCAAGGCTCTCTTGGGTCGAACGGAAAAGAGGGGCACTCGACACCTGTTTTTGAAGAGGGCGAAAGTGGTGAGGATCAAAGACCATAAACTTCTTTATTTAAAACCCCTTTTTAGCAAAGCGTGCATATTTTCTCTCAAGTGCCGTGGCTCTTATAGAACCTCCTTGGCCATCCTTCAGCTTTCAAAATCAACAGAACTTAGCAAAGGAGACTACCTTGACCAAAGATGGCAGAAGGAAGTGGATGGGTGTTTAGCAGAAAGGATAAAAGTCAAAGCTGTTTGCTCTCCAAGGCTACTTTTCAATGCAAACCACTTCAGATTTCATACAAGACAAGCTGCGGCTCTCAAAACCTCAGCACTCTATTTGGGGGCTTTTAACTCTCCACGCCCACACACAGTCCCTATTCTTTCCACCTCTAGATTGCACACATGCCCCCTTCTCCTAATAATAATAATAATGTGCACCTGTGAAAAAGTTGTTTTAATCCCCTTGTATTGCAGACTGTCTATTATAGCTGCCCACCCGACGCCAAAACGGACATTTTCTCAAGGGAGGTTCACAGCCAGAAACTTTCAAGTAGTTTCCAAGGTCTCTGTTCCTGCTTTTATTTGCTGAATGCTAAATGTCCACATGGGATCACTTCCCTACCCAAGGGTGTGTGGAACCTGACCATGTAGAATCAGTGGTGGACCTACATTTGGGGGGCCCTGAAGCTTGCACTGTCACGGGTGGCCCTTAGCAACCAGCAACTGAGGTCTGAGTAACCACTGTTAACTTCTTCACTGGGGTTGTTCCATGACAGATCACCATACCTTTACAACACATGTGCTACTAAAACTAGGGAATTGTTGAAATACAACAAGAAATCAATCAATTTAAGACATGTGACTCAAATTGGGTGTACTAGACCAAACATTTTTAAGCAATGTGGACTAAAGTCCTCTGGTATTAGAGGCCCTGAGGCTTAAGCTTCATTAGTTTCATAGCCAATGGCCCATCTAGTGCAACATCCTGTTCTTGCAGTTGCCAACCAGATACCTGTCAGAAACCAACAAGCAGGACCCGAGTGCAAGAGCACTCTCCCCTAATGTGGTTCCCAGCAACTGAAAGCTTGTGAAATGTAACTCTTAAGCCATAGGCTATTAAAAGCCAGGTGAAAATGAACACGACAAAGGGGGGGGGAGAGAGAAATGGGCTAAATTCTACAATTAGTGCCTAGGGTCTGAATCCCAAAATTCTAGGATCCACATTTGATGAGAGTTTGCATTTGTAAGAGCCGTGGAAGGTGTTTCAATCCAACAGATAGTTCAGCTACTGCCGAAATGCAAAGTCTTGCTGTATTTGATCTTTTTGGTAGTCCAGTACCAAGGATTCCTAGCAGTGCCCTTGATTTTCTTCGTATGACTGTCTCTAGAATCTGGAGGGCCATTTTCATTCCTCATTTGAGAACATCAAGAATGAAAGCAATGACCTTGCCCAGTTGTTCTCCTCCGCACTGCTTCCCACATGGACAACACACTGGGGGTGAGGGAAGGGAGTTCTCCCAGCCCCATATTTTCCATTTGAAGCTTGTGATGGCAGTAAGGAGATGTCTAAGGTTCTCAGTGAATCAAGGTCTCACTAGGAGGGCAAGTTCCCACTGAGCTCTTGATTGAAACACTGGATGAGGATTGGGACAGTACTAAATCAATGCAAATTCATCACAGTTAATCTAAAATGGAGCCAATATGGTTTCAGAAAGACCTTGTTGAAGCTATCTGAAGTCCAATATTCTTGATCGTTTATTCCAAAATGGGTTGAAGGTATTTAAACCTATTAATCGGATGGATGGAAGTTTTCTGTTACTGGCTACCCAGAGTAGCAGTTTGGTGTGTCTTTTATTTGCTCGCTGTAATCTAAAGACACACATTGGAGTATTCAAAACATATCACAGTGATTCTGTCCACTTTTGATCGGAGGAAATCATTGAGAGAAAGTTTTGCTACAATACTTTAAACACTTACTTCGGAGTTAAGTCCTGTGAATTTGGTGAGGAGCTTACTCCCAAGTAGGCTTATTCCCAAGTAAGTATACACACATATGATCGGGCTAATAGCATTTTGATGATGGTTCTGTGGGAAGGACCACATCTTGGCAACAGAGCATAGTCATGTCCAATAGATATATGAATAATTTTTAAAAAATCAGTTCCTTTTCTCTTTCTTTTAAAAAAAAATCTCATTAGCTTTATTTTTTGAAAATACATACAGTGTAACAAACAATTTCCATATAACCTCACTCCCAGGAAACTTTCCATGCATATACTACGTAAATAATATACAGTCAAACTTCAAGTTTGTAAATAGTTGAGAGTTGGTTGCATTAGGTCTCTTCTACTCGCCATCTTAACAGATTGTCCTAGATTGAGCCATGGATAGTTGACAGAATATGCGCAGCTTGCAGACTTAACATATAGAATAAGAGAACAAGAAGAGCAAACGTTTAGAGGAGATTGGAAAACGTTTATTGACTATATGGGAAGTAACTGTGTACAGCTGAAAACGCTGGCAGCATTAATATAAATTCAACAGCATAAACAAGTTTTGCTGGATGTAATAATGGAATGCTGAATGGTATAGTTTTTTGTAAAATATGCAGGGATTTATGATATGTAAAATGAACCGTGGGAAGAAAAGAAGGGAAGTCATTGATATCTGAAGGATGTAAAATGAGTATTTTAAAATGTAAAACAGAAAACGTAATAAAAATTATATACAAAAAGAGAGAGAGAGTTGGTTGCATAAGGTATCTTCTACTCTCCATCTTAACAGACTGTCCTAGAGTGAGCAACATTGTCCAACATATGTCATAACACAGTTTTGAAATCGCCTTTGGGCTCCTCCATTACTTTCTCCATAATGGCTATATTCTATGTTTACTCTATCCCACCATGCCTCTGGAGCTAAGGAAACCGGGTTTTTTGCGACCATTGGTTCCCCAGCTCGTGAGGCCTTTCGTTCTCATTGTGTGGGCTGAAGCCACCCCTCCTTCCCGCTGCCCTCCGCTCCTCTCCCCACGTTCGCATTATGAGGGAGGATGTTTATAATGAAAAATAAGTAGAACACAAAAGCAGGCTAAGGGGCAGGCCCCTCCGGTGGGGGATATTAGAAGCGTTAGGCTCCGACCTCCATTTAGGTCTAGTGTCTGAAGAAAGGCAGCCATTGAAGCCACACGGAGGGCTGGTTTCATAGATACAGCAGGGCCTCCGTCAAACTTGTGACTGTATGAAGGGCCAGTCTCCCCAGCAACCATGTCTCTAATGAGTTTTGAGGCTCGCTGTCTAATCTGAAGTAAAAATGTCACCACAAGTCGGCCCCGGGCTGGCAGCTTCCAGCTATGGCCTATCTAGAAACCACATATCCAACTCACGCCTTCTGGTTGCTGGGGTGAAAAGGCCTCTTTATTCTCCACAGGGAGAGGTAGATGAGGGTTTGAGCTCAAACAAGGGGCCTGCCTTTTTTTGTATGTGTGTCTTCCCCCCTGCCCGAAGCTACGTTTCCCTCCTCTTGTTAAAGGACCCCTTTATTATGACTTTAATCTTGGAAGTTGGAGGGAGCAATAAGCCCGGAGAAATTGGAAAAAAGGCCCCTCTCAGTGGGGAAAGGCCCCAGTCAATGGTGTGTGAAAAGAGAAGGCAGCAAAGGGGATTAGAAATGTCAGCTTCATGGGAAATACTTGATATTTAATAGCGTTAATTGATTAGCGCAGTCACTGACATCCACATCCTCCACGGGGCGAGCGGAGCCCCATCCAGCACGCTTGTTGCATGGAATTATTGGGTCTTGTTAGAGCACAGGTCTATTCAGAGCTACATGAAAAAATCTTGCATATGGCGGTGGTTGAAGTTCTCCAAAATGTACATGTTGGCAAAAGTGGCATCTATAGAGATACAGGGTTGACATCTCTCCAGGGAGAAGAGGGCAAGCAACCAACAGGGACCAGCATACCTTAACATATCAAATATAGTATATATACAGAAACTCTTAAATTTGCTCAGAAGTTGCTGGCATTGAGGTTTATGGATGCCCTAGTCCAGTGTTTCTTCCCAAGGTGTCCGGCTGTTTTTGGACTACAGTTCCCATCATCCCTGACCACTGGTCATGCCAGCTAGGGATGATGGGAGTTGTAGTCCAACAACAGCTGGAGACCCAAGTTTGGGAAACATTGCTCTAATCCATAAAAGCAAGAAACCTGCCCTAACTGAAGGAAGCATCTGTATTTCATATGATGTCCTGGATGCATCCTAGTGCCCATAAACCAAGAGCAGAGAACCTTTTCCAGCCGTAGGGCCACATTTCATTCTGGGCAACCTTTCAAGGGCCACATGCCAGTGGTGGGTGGGTCCAGAGGCAAATGTAGGCATGGCAATTAATAGAAATGTGATCTTCGTGTGGTAGGCTTGCTTCTAAGCATACATACAGATCCCTCTTTATCCTGCATATAGACAAGCAAAAGGCATTCTTAGCTCAAGGGCAAATTCAAGCCAGGCAATAAAACCCCAGGATGCAAAGGAAGGCCAGGGAAGGGTGTGGCCTGGGGAGAGTTCTAGGGGCCAGCTAGAGAGGCCCAAAGGGCCACATTTGACCCCCAGGCCTGAGGTTCCCCACCCCTATCATAACCAATAGTCTGATGAGGTTGTAAAACTTTATGCAGTAAACCATCATAAACTGTAACAGAGAGACAGCATGGCTTCAGCTTGATATATTCCTCCATGTAGAAAATAAGATGTCCAGAGGAAGAGGCTAGCTTAGTCTTTTCCCTGCAACTTGGGCAAATCAAACCCGTAATGCTTTTTATTATTATTATTATTCTGCTGTACCTGCTCCGTTCTAAAGGAATTTGAAATAAATTGTTTCCCCAGTTATAGCCCTCTAAAACGGCCATTTTCTAAAATGGTTTCAGAATATAGCTTCCAAAGATGGTTCCATTTGATTAAAAATCCTGAGAGAACAATATGTGCTGAATGAAGTTGCTGGGAAATAGTTTTAGCTTATCTTTATCAAATGTCAACAGGTTAACTGTGTTGATCTGTTGCAGTAAACAGTTCAGCGGTACCTTAAAGATTTATTGGGGCAAAAGCTTTCATAACAAGAGCGCACATTGTCAGATGCATGAAGCAGATATACATGAGTATAAAGTAGTAGTAGCAGCAGCAGCAGTAGTAGTAATAATAATAATAATATTAATAATAGCAAGCAATGCAGCCATGCACCCATGAAATAAAATGTAAGAGGAAGCAGAAGTAGATGCAAAAAGGCTGTAAAATTATTCCACCATCGCTTCACAACTTTGACTAAATTTGATTCTTAGAACCACTTCATGAGACGGTTTTGCAATCAGCTGAACATTTTAGGAGCTTCACTGTAACAGAATGTGCAAAAAGGGGGGAAATTGGCAAAAACACATAGAAGGACAGAGGCTAAGAAATGGAAAGATGGGGTGTAGACCTCACTCATGGAATAATAATGGGATATCTGTGCTTTTGAGGTGCAAAGTTCTCACTAAGTTATCCTGGGGGTAGAGAACTCTGTTCTAAAATAATCAAATAATATAATATTATGTTAGACTAGATGGAACTCTGGCCTGATCCAGCTGGGCTCTTCTTATGAGGGGGCATTTTAGCTTTTTTAGTGAGCATTCAGTTCATTATTACATTTTTATCCTGCCCTTCCGCAACAGAGCCCAAGGCAGCGTACATGGTCTCCTGCCACCCATTTTATCCTCAGTACAAGAACCCTGTGAGGTAAGCTAGTCTGAAAGTTGGTGTCCAACCCAGAGATTCATGGCTGAGTAGGGTTTTGAACCACATGCTAGAAATGGAAGCCTACACTTGCAGGGAAAAAAGGCTAAGAATTGACTACAAAGAAACGTCATATATCCACCGAATAAATTGTCTGCTTTTGTTCATTGCTTAAGTAACTGCAGGCTGCAGAGATGCATTTTCTCCTCTTGGTAGGCTTGGGCCCTCATGCTAAAGATGCTTGCAGGAAGGTAGAATGTAATAAATGTCTGACCGAGAACCATTTTCATTGTGCCTGCATCACTTCTCCACTCCAAGTCACTCTCAGTGTGAACCGCTAGAGGGATCTGTCTACCTCCTCATTGAAAATGCAGTGCGCAGCTGTGAAGGACACTTGGTGGTGCTGTTGCCTTAGTCATCGCAACAGCCACCCAATTTTGTCATATCCAGAAGTTATCATGGCTAAAAACAGCAAATACACCTCATGTTAGTGGGGCAAAAGACTGATAGTTATGCTTTACCTTAGTTTTGAATATATCTTCTAGAACCTTCCAAAGAAATCAGGCAAAGAATGGTGAAGGTACTTGTGAATTAGGAAGTACCTTAAGAATTAAGGTACTTGTGACACTTAATACTGTTGTTGAATGTTATTTTTTGTGTTTATTATATATCTATATTTTAAACAGCCCTGTGTTCTTCGGATGAAGGATAGTATAAAAATTCTAATGAAAATAAATGAATGAATGAATAAATAAATAAATAAATAAATCACCATCAATAATAATAAATGAATGGCCATCAGTGCCAACCCACATATCTCTGCCCTGAGCCCAAGAAGATTACAATCAAAATCAGGAATTTTCATACTTTCCACTCCAAGGGCCCACTTGAGATGGCTAAAAATTAAGAGAGACCTACTAATCACAAAATAGCAGTAATAAAATGAAGGGTGATGGAAGTGGTAGAGTGACGCAGCCTCCCTTTTTAGGCAGAATTTGGAGATGCAGAAACTAAGAAGTCTTTTAAAAAGTTTCGATTCCACATATTTCATACCTGTCCCATAACATATATTTTAGCCATCTCCTGTCATTTCCTCTCCCCTTTTCCTTTCACCTGCCTCTTCACAACCACAACAATGCCAAACCAATGGGAGCACAAAAATCTATTTCTAATTTTTTCACCTATGTCTGCTTTAAAAACCTTGATTTTTTTTTATTTTTAATGGTGCTGGTTTTGTGTATATTTGCTTTAATCGGAGTGTAGTTTTAGCTGCGTTCTAGCTCCAAATTTATTCGTAAAAGCTCTTGGAGAGCTATTTTGATAATATGGTCATTAATCTAAATAAACAAATAATACTTAAAGACTGCAAAGTAGACCTAATATTGCGGGATGCATTTTGGATTGCTTTCTCAGATGTATCAACCCTCCCTTCCATCTACCCTTTGGCAGGAGGACCTTCACTTGCCACATCTACTCTTGAGGAAGACAACTGTGGCATGCGTTTTAACAATGTTAAAACCTCATCTTCATGCACCCATTTTCGTGGTCTATTTCTTGATGCTGGCTGTGGCCCTCCTCACACTCCCTCTCATACACATAAGAACACACACAGCCCCCCCCCCAACTCTCACACAAACACAGTGCTGTAAGAAAAATGTCAAGTTTAAGGTGAGCCCACATTCTGTTTTCATTGCCATTTTCACTGATGCTAAGGACAGCTTGAGTATTGGTATGCCGCCACTTTGATTACTGTGGCTGCAGGCTTTCAATGACTTAAACTGGTAAATCAGTTGCCAGGACCAGTTTTGACTCCTGGGTCTGAAAGTTAAAGAACACCCCCATTGTTTATTGGAGGTTCACATTTGTTGCAGCAAGGAGTGTGTGGATTAACAAGGTGACCTATCTCTTACTGTTACCTTTGCAAATTCTCCGTTTCCTTGCAATATTTTTTTAAAAAGAAGTCTATATTAAGGCTTTAGTGATATATGAATATATATGCAATTCACGAACCAAGAGGTAGATAAAAGGCAGAGAATTAGTCAACTGAAAATCCATTAATTGGTTGAAAGCCCTCTTGATTAGTCAGCATGGAGTCTCTTCAAATTATGCAGTATGCCGGAAGCTGCCATTGCGATCTGTACAGCCAGAGGGCACAAGTGGTCAGCAAAGGAATGAAGGTGAGGACTGAAGATGAAGTCAGTGCATTTGATGCGCTTTCCAGAAGGAAGGCTGAACAGAAAATGCAGGAGTTTAATTGAATTGTGTGATGGGAAGTTATAAAGGCAACCCTTCAGTCCACCTGCATTTTGTTGTGGAGGACTGCACCAGGTGTTTTTCTTTTTCTGAATGCCGCAACCCCAGAGTCGGCCACGACTGGACCTAATGGTCAGGGGTCCCTTTACCTTTATATATATAGCCAAAAATGATGACTGGTCCACACATGGATGTGCATTGCATTATATTCATGGTGTTGCCAGTTACATGACAATATGCTGTTGAATGTGGGAAGGTATCACAAATCAGACGCATAACACAGACTTTGCAGGCAAGAGGCTCAAGGTTAAATCCTGGCATCTCCAGTTCAAGGATCAGATAGCAGGTGCCTGAAAAGAGCTCTGCCTGGAGAGCTGCTCTCTGTCAAATTAAACAATCTTGGGCTAGATGGAGAAACAGTTTGACCTGGCTTGAAGCAGCTTCCTGTGAGTGAATTGTCTTTGCTGAGAAGGTCTGAGTGAGACAAGGTGAGATAATAATAGGAAAACTCCTCAGATTGTATAATGGCAAGCAAAGCCACCCCACTGGATATGCCGAGAGCATCTCCATCAGGTTTCTCCTTCCCTTAACTGCCCCCTGGCAGCAACCATTCCATCAGGCTGCAGAAGAGGGAGAGAACAGGGAAGCAGGGCCACACCATTAGTCTTTTGAAGGACTAGCTCCATCAAACGCCTTTTTCTCTCAACTGTCCCCTGGCAGAAGCCATTCCATCAGTCCGCAGAAGAGACCCAGCAGGGTCCACTTCCAGATTGTCACCCTGAAGGCAGGCATTGTCTTCTTTCTCCTGATCTTACATGAGCAGCTCTGGGAGCCCTTTTGGCAGAAGATGCTTTAAATAACTAAACAAATATGGATGTAGCACTGCAAATGCAGCCACCGAGTTATGACTCTGCGTGCACAAGGGACATGGTCAACTTCCTTCCTGTCAACTAAAGAGCTTATATTCCTACATGCTGAGAATGTTCGATTTACTCTCTCACCATAGCTGTTAACGTTTCCCTTTTTTAAAGGGAAATTCCCTTATTCCGAATAGGATTCCTCGCAAGAAAAGGGAAAAGTTGACAGATACCCCATTTCATTTCGTGCTTCGTGTTCTTTGGGATTGACACATAGCAGCCATTATCCACCTCAGATGCAGCCTTGTAAGTGTGGAAGCTACACCTGCCGCCAGCTGTTGACAGTTTCCTCTGATTGCTGCTTGTTCCCTCTTTCTTGTCTAATCAAGCCTCAAGGGATGGGCTGCACATCACTGATGTCAGTGCTAGACCTCACACATTGCCTCTTTCTTAGTGCATTAGCATCAGTTGGGTTCACATCTTTGTAGATTGTGAGCACACATTTGAAGCGCCATCATAAAACACCCTTATTTAAAAGCATGCCCTTATAACTCTCAAGGGTGAACCTTTGGGTGTGATCCGGTGAGGCTCCGCTTACGACTTCAGTGGCACTTTCTTCCCTGGCGGTGCAGCCAAGGCAAGAGATAGGATCATGTGTTATACATAAAGGTAAAGGGACCCCTGACCATTAGGTCCCGTTGTGACTGACTCTGGGGTTGCAGCGCTCATCTCGCTTTACTGGCCAAGGTACCCGGCGTACAGCTTCCAGGTCATGTGGCCAGGTCATGTGGTTATGACTAAGCCGCTTCTGGTGAACCAGAGCAGTGCACAGAAACGCCGTTTACCTTCCCGCCGGAGTGGTACCTATTTATCTACTTGCACTTTGATGTGCTTTCGCGCTGCTAGGTTGGCAGGAGCAGGGGCCGAGCGATGGGAGCTCACCCCGTCGCGGGGATTCGAACCACTGACCTTCTGATCAGCAAGTTCTAGGCTCTGTGGTTTAACCCACAGCGCCACCCGCGTCCCTGACTCAGGTTATACATGCTGCTCTGTAAATATGGGTTACAGTGTTTGGGACTCTAGTTTAGAGAAAAGGCGAGTAAGAGGCAGCATGACAGAAGTTTATAAAACTATGCATGGCCCTGGAGAAAGTGGACAGACGAACATTTTTATCTCCCTCTCTCACAAGAACTCGTAGTCATCCAATGAATCTGAATGTGGGAAGATTCAGGACAGATATAAGAAAGTCCTTCACACAGAGCAGAGCTAAACTATGGAACTCACTTCCACCAGAGGCAGTGATGACCACCAACTCTTATGGCTATAAAAGAGGATTAGACAAATTCACAGAGGAGAGGGCTATTGATGGTTGCTTCTGAATACCAGTTGCTGCAGACCACAGGAGGGGGGAGGGCTTTTGTGCTCGAATCCTGCTTGCAAGTTTCCCACAGGCATCTGGTTGGCCACTGTGCGAACAGGATGCTGGACTGGCACTGCCTTACACTGAGTCAGACCCATGGTCTACGTAGCTCAGTATTGCCTACACTGGCTGGCAGTAGCTTTACAGGTTTCAGGCTGGGGGCATTCCCAGCCCTATTTGGAGAAGCCATCAGGGACTGAAACTGGAACCTTCCACTTGCAGGGCAGAGGCTCTACTGCTGCGCTAGGGCCCTTCCCAATGGCCACATAAACTCAGTTTGATGGCAGCCATTTTCCTCGACTCTAATGCTATTTAACAGAGCTCGTGCTAAACCACACCACCCCTTAATTAGCCACTCCTTGTTGGTTTGACGGCTTCCTTGCCTTTATCCTGGATATTTGTCGGGCTGCCTGTCTCGCCAGCGGAGCACAGCCGCTCCCTCGGAGGGTCTTGCAATCTCGGCTGTTATGTCTGGAAGGCTGCTCTGGGTTTTGGCTCCGGGGTCCCAGCCCTTTGGATCTGCATAGGCTTGTATGGGAATCTGAGTCCCCTTTTGACTCTTGTTTCCTTAAAGCTTAAATTACCCGCTGAGTTGTGGGCTCGAAAAATCCTCTGGCTGAACATCTTTCAGTGCCAAGAAGATTAGCTGAGCGATTAGTTCCACACACCTCTCGGACCGGTTCCTGTTTCTTTTCTCTGCTTTCAAATGTAGTTTTGCATAATATACATAAAGGCTTGCAGTAGATGGCTGGAGGCGGGGTGGGGGTGGGGAGGAAAAAGAACATCCTGATAGGGCTTTGTTTTGCTTTGGATTATCTTACATGGGGTGAAACCAGAGAGGCCTTGCTATTAATTTTCATGCTTTAGGGCATCACTTAATCTCTGCAGTGGTTAGGAAGGAATCTTATCCCTTCCAAAAGAGCACTTTCAGGTGTCATTTTACTGAGGCCAGCCCACCTACTGGACAGGTGGGACTTGATCCAGAATGCTGAGCCCTGCAAGGGAAGATTTGCGAGACAGTTTGCAAACTCTGCCCCTGGGCAGCACCTTCAGTCTTCCCGTCTTGGACAGCAGAGCAGTTCACTAGTCTAACGGGGCAAGCCAGGCCCTCTGGAAATGATGGGGATATTGTAATGGGTGGAGAAGGGGTTTAGATAACACCCTGAAAGTGGACTAGCGCACAAAAGCCCTCTCCTCTCCTCTGGTTTCCAGCAACTGGTATTCAGAAGCATTTTTTTATTTTTAGGGAAGTGCACACTGTTTGGGTCTAGATTGAACACGCTGGCCCATGGCCCCACCTACCCCCCCCCCCGCAGTCAAATTCTACATAGTTAGTGCAACAAGCAGTTTTTGGATACAGTGGTACCTCGGGTTAAGTACTTAATTCATTCCAGAGCTCCGTTCTTAACCTGAAACTGTTCTTAACCTGAAGCACCACTTTAGCTAATGGGGCCTCCTACTGCTGCCGCGCAGCCGGAGCACGATTTCTGTTCTCATCCTGAAGCAAAGTTCTTAACCTGAAGCACTGTTTCTAGGTTACCGGAGTCTGTAACCTGAAGTGTATGTAACCTGAAGTGTATGTAACCCGAGGTACCACTGTAAGAGGCAGAATTGCTTAACTGTACACCCACAAGTCAGACTGAGGAAAACACTGGTTGTAGTAGAGTGAAAGAGGGTGATACAAACGCTCTCAAAGATGGACACTAAATGAGAAAGTGCAGAAAAGAAGAGAAATGTAACTCACTTGTACGGATTACTCTCTAGGAATGGAAAAATTGGATGATATATATATATATAGTATGTCCTCTTGAAGCTTATCCAGCAATCAAAACAAATTTCCCCAAATCAGTAGCATGAACATGCTCTACCCATGAAGACACGCACCATTTAAATGTTCTCATACTTGTTGCAAGTGTTTACATATTTCATAGCACTCAGGCACATGCAGGAAGATACAAAAGTCCTGTCATTGCCCATGTTCTAAGCATACATGTGGTCTGAATCATCTCTCTTCGGGATATACATCCATTTCCTTTTTCGTACATATCCGTATCCTGACTTGAGTATCGCTTCTTGCCTTATCTGATAATTTTCAGAGAATTTCTAACATGAGTTCCAGAAGTGGGGTCTGGTTGGCCTGATGCCGTTTCTAGTTTCTTTTATTCATTTACACCCCTCTCCTCCTCCATATCACTTAATAAACTCCCCAACCCCCAAAGCATGTGATTGCGTGTAAATTCTGTGTGAGAGCAGTGTTTTATTGAAGTTCTAATGAAATGAGCATGCACTCCTGGCACAACATTTCCCCTTCAGGTATTTCAGAACTTAGAGATTCAGCAGAGAACTTGGATGGTGGAGGTGGGATTTTGGAAACATCTTTCTGGTGCACTGTATCCACTTATGGGCAACACAGTTTAAGATATATATTGACAAGATGGAACATGTGTAGGAGGGCTGCCAAAATGATAAAGGGACTGGAATCTAATCCTGATGAGGAACAGTTGAAGGAGCTGGGTATGTTTAGACTGAGACGTGATAGAATAGCCGTCTTTAAATATTTGAAGGGCTGTCACCTGGAAGATGGCGAAAGCTTGCTTTCTGTTGCTCCAGAGGGTAGGACTCAAAATGATAGATGCAAATTGCAAGAAAGGAGATTCTGTTTAAATATTAGGAAGAACCTTCTGACAGTAAAAGCCATTTGATGGTGGAATGGGCTTCCTGAGAAGGTGGTGGGTAGACTCTCCTTCACTAGAGTTTTTATGCACAGCTGTAAGTCAGAGCACTAGCCCATTAAGATCCCTGCAATCCCTTGCAGGTCAGAGTTCTTGACATCATTAGGTCCTGCCTGGGGATGTAAGAGCTCAATGGAATCTTGTTGGAGCAACATCTACTTCCCCACAAGAGCTGTCCAAGGTCCTGTAGAACTCTCTCCTGTTATCTTGAACTTATTGCCCAAAACAATGCTTCTCGTGAGGAATGATTCCCTGCTCAAGTCCCAGGATTTGTTTCGTCTCCATTGAACAGCAAAGCCTTGTCAACCAAATCTTAATCACCAGAAACTTCTGTGAAACTCCTAGGAGAGTGTCCAACATTAAAAAAATTAATTACAGGTAGCTGGATTGATCTGTTAGAGAAAAGTGACCCTAATCCAGATTAGGAGCCCCACAGCTCCTTTTTGCACACAAAAAGACATGACAAATCTAAGTACATTTCTAAGCCATGTGCTTAAATTTTTCAAGTAGTTTAACCCTTGTACTCCAGAAGTAATACTTCCTAGTTAAGTATGCTTGGGGCTGCAGCTTTAGAGCAGTTTCACATGTGAGGCTTTCATATATGTAAATCTCTCTCACTTTAAAAGTTACATGAACTTTAAGTGTTGCTAATGTTTGAGATGTTTGTTAAGATGACACCCCTCATCTAAAAATAAAGCCAGCTGGGGATAACCTGCAATTCTTCTTACTTTGGTATGATGGGTGCTTTTGTGTTTCAAAGGAAGCCACTGGTCCTCATGTAGAGTCCAGCTCTTAGCCTCTCGTCTTGCTCCACAATGGGGCCTCTGTTATTTCCCTGCGCTCTTAGGAGACAGTGTGGGACTGCTTGAAATGGTAGCTATCCATTCAGCTTATGGGGTGGAGCTTGGCTTCAATCACTTCATTATCAGATTGCAAGCCTCTGTGGGCTGAAATTAGCTTTGAACGTGTGACCCAAGCAGGGAAGTTGGCATGAGGGGGCTGCACTCCAGTCTTCCTCCAAGGCTTTCTAGGCAGTGCCAAGGAGTGTCCACCACATTATCCCCCGCCATTTCAACTTTAACACTGTTGGGAAAGATGAGTGGGATCCTAGGAGACAGAGAAACGCTTAGCAAGGTCCAGGCAGTATACTAATAACTAACCCGTTCCTTGCTCTAAAATAAAATAAGATAAGATAAAATAAAATATGGAAATAAGATTGCAAAATTCTGGAGAATGAGCAATATGTGAACATTTGTTTGTTTTTTTAAGACACATATTGCAGAGTTGGTTCCAATTCACAGCCTCTGTTTACATTGCAAAGACTCCCACACTTTGCCCTAGTTATGAAACTATGGAAAAGATTTTCCTTTCCTCTGTGGCCCCTTTAAAGCCTCATGCAGGGCCCAGTGGAAAACAGACGTGCAGCTGGTGGAATTTAACAACAACCCACGTTTATTTGTCAGAGGGCCTTTCTGGGCTGGTGTGTTAAGGTCTGAAAAAAATATCTTTAAATAAAACCCCAAGGTTATTAGCTAATCTTTAGCTTTCAATTTTACTGTACCATTGTGAGTGATTTCCTATTTGATTGTTGGTTTTAAAACAGTTTGGTCGAACAGTATTTTTAATTCAAAGCTATAAGGAGGGAAAGGGTTTCTGAGAACGGCTGGCAAAAAATCTAAAAGTGTGAGCAGGAAGAGACAGGAGGAACACATTTTTCTGCCATTATTATTATTATTTCTTACCTGCCCTTCATCATAAGATCACAGGTATTGAATAAACACACACACACACACACACAGAGGGGGGGTTTCTGGGGGGATGCAGGGGTACGCATACACCTAAACATTTTGTGAATTGAAGTTTGGCCTCATTGAGGGGCACTATTTCAAGGGACGTGGGTGGCACTGTGGGTAAAACCTCAGCACCTAGGACTTGCCGATCGTCAGGTTGGCGGTTCGAATCCCCGCGGCAGGGTGCACTCCCGTTGCTCAGTCCCAGCGCCTGCCAACCTAGCAGTTCGAAAGCACCCCCGGGTGCAAGTAGATAAATAGGGACCACTTACCAGCGGGAAGGTAAACGGCGTTCCGTGTGCTGCGCTGGCTTGCCAGATGCAGCTTGTCACGCTGGCCATGTGACTCGGAAGTGTCTGCGGACAGCGCTGGCTCCCGGCCTCTAGAGTGAGATGAGCGCACAACCCTAGAGTCTGTCAAGACTGGCCCGTACGGGCAGGGGTACCTTTACCTTTTACCTTTTATTTCAATATGAGTAGGAAAATGAAGGTACCCCTAAACATTTTTTAATAAAAAAAGCACTGCATGTATCTTACCAGGTAAACAGTCATGGCTCCCCTCCCCAAAGAACCCTGCGAACTTTACTTTTTGCTTGAGTTTCAGTACAAGCAGAATTTAGTACAAACATAGGGCTTGACTCTTTTATATTTATTATATGTATTTTTTGTGTATAATTTTGCATACGAATAATCAGGCTTTTTTTTAAAAAAAGGCAATTTATTAGTAGCTCAGACATAAGCAAGCACACGGTACAAAAGGTGGTCTAATGCCAGCACATTCTGATTGGATCAAAACCACCATATTCTGCGTATGAATTGGTTCAAAGCAGATTCCTCCTCCCTCCATAGTCAGTTTCCATTCAGCCCTCTGACTTTCTGCCGGAAACTAACTAACTTTGGATCAAGACCATCCCATTGGAATGAAGCCCCATCAATTTTGTGGGAACATGCTTTCAGTGACGTCCACTTCTGAGCAGATCCTTTCCAAATCGAAGAGCCGTTATCCCACATATATTTTCCTAACAGGATCCCAACAGATGTAATTCAGGGTTTTTCTTTTCTTTTCATTAGGGACTTCTTCTTTTTTTTTTTTAAAAAAAAAAGAAGTCTCATTTTCAAATGTCTGTTCGGTTTTGCCCAAGAAACAAATGTCCCCCCTCCCAGCAAAAAAATGCCCTGTTGCAACGAGACCTGGGGCTGAATGGGATGTCATCATACCCCACATTTGTCAGCCTCAAACAGATGTTCATTGCAAAAGAAAAGGAAGGGGAAAGAAAGTGTTGGCCCTTAACAGCTGTCTTGCACTTATCACAGCCCAGATATCTGTTGGCTAAGCAGACTGCAAGGATCCCGTGCAGCCAAAATAAATATAATACAAGGGGAAGGAGGCGGATTGGAGCACAAATATGCATGACTGCCTGGGGTTTTGTTTCCTAATTTATTAGGATGTTTGTGTCTGTCTGTGAACTTCTTAGGACAGGTTCACTTACCAAGGTGGATAGGTGCATTGACAAAACACAACAAAAAAAAATCATAGTATTGATAGTGACTAACAAGACAGCATCTTAAAAAGCAGAGACATCACCTTGCCAACAAAGGTCCATATTGTAAAAGCTACGGTTTTCCCAGTAGTGATGTATGGAAGTGAGAGCTGGACCATAAAGAAGGCTGATCACCGAAGAATTGATGCTTTTGAATTATGGTGCTGGAGGAGACTCTTGAGAGTCCCATGGACTGCAAGAAGATCAAACCTCTCCATTCTTAAGGAAATCAGCCCTGAGTGCTCACTGGAAGGACAGATCCTGAAGCTGAGGCTCCAATACTTTGGCCACCTCATGAGAAGAGAAGACTCCCTGGAAAAGACCATGATGCTGGGAAAGATGGAGGGCACAAGGAGACAGGGACGACAGAGGATGAGATGGTTGGACAGTGTTCTCAAAGCTACAAACGTGAGTCTGACCAAACTGCGGGAGGCAGTGGAAGACAAAAGTGCCTGGTGTGCTCTGGTCCATGGGGTCACGAAGAGTCGGACACGACTAAACGACTAAACAACAACAAGAAAAAGACAGAAATTTTAAATTTATATAGCAAAACATTTTGGCCCTCACCTTCATCTGTTAGGAATCTAACGTTAGCAGTCATGGACATCCAGCGAAGCTGAATCTTGGAAGGTTCTGGACAGATAAAACAAAGTCCTTCATGCAGTGCATAGTTAAACTATGGAACTCGCTGCCACAAGAGGCAGTGGTGGCCACCAATTTGGATGGCGTCAAAATAGGATTAGACAAATTCATTGAGGACAAACATGTCATCAGCTACTAGCCATGATGCCTATGCTACACCTCCACCAACAGAGGCTTTATAGCTCTGAATTAGGGTTGCCACACGTCTGGAATTTCCTGGACAAAGCCAGTATTTGGCCCTCTTAAAACAGCGTCCAGATGGAAATCGCTGAAATGTCTGGACATATGGCAGCCCATGCCGGAAGTGTAGATTTCATTAAAAATAGCTCAACAACTTTGCCAAAAAAAGCATTTTTTTCTGGATTTTCACTTTGTGATATGGCAACCCTATCGGAATATCAGTTGCTGGGAATCACAGGTGGGCAGAGTGTTGTTGGGCTCATGTCCAGGTTCCCATCGGCTTCCGGCTGGCCGCTGTGAGAAGAGGATGTTGGACTAGATGGGCCATGGCCTGATCCAAGAGGTCTCTTCTTATGTCCCCATGTTTCTAGTGTACAGTGTAAAAGCCCCATGTTTCTAGTGTACAGTGTAAAAGCTAGATATAAGAGGGCATGGCACACATCAAGGAGTGACCACCAGATATTGCCTGAAACAAAATTTCAAAGAAAATTTGGAAGTTATTCTTAAGTGCAACATCATGAGAACTGGGAAAGAATATCAGAAATTTCAGATAAGACTAGGAATTTGGGTAAATGGGTGGAAGGCAGTAAATCCTCATGCATAGGGAGGGGCAAATTCATCAGTTTTGTTTTTTCTCAGTTTCCCCATTTTAAATTCATTTCTTCATATTTCCATATAAGTTTGATAATCACTATAGATATGGTCTTCATGGAAATCCATCGGTATTTTAGTGCAAACTTATGCACATTTTTTTAATCCAACTTTGCCTAACATACACATTTTTGCAAAGCGCTTTTTCCTTAATACAATGCATTTTTATATGATATTTTCATTAACCTTTGCATTTATATTGTTGTGACTGAATGGGGGCAGGGGAGGTTAGCCTTCATGAGGCCTTAGTTCCCTGCAATTCTCGGTGTCCTGGATCGAGCAAGGGTTAAAATCTAACGGATGAGTCCATTGTTGGAGTAGCCAAGCCAGCTTCTTGGTGGGTTAATGGTACCATTATTATTATTATTATTATCATCATCATCATCATCATCATCATCATCATCATCATCATATCACCCTATATCAGCTAAGTTTGATTTCTGCTTGACTATGGGAGAAGCAATACCTTCTGGGGCATTAATGCTGTGAGCCCCTCCATCTTAGGCTCAGGTTGTATACCGGTGTAAATAAACCATATATTATAAATACACCACAACATTCTCTGTCCCTCATTCCAAGGAAATTGGAGCCTGAGCAAGTACCTCTCACTGCTCAGAGATAGGGGTGGTGTGCAGCAACATAGTATATGCATTTTTGTATACATTACTTGGCTAGGGAATTGCATTGCAAAATTCAAATTTCAAATAAGATGGCTGCATTTTGGGTTTGTATATTGATATGCAAATTGCAAAATAGGTACATAGGCTTATCTTTAAATGCAAACCACATCAAATTTCTCCCACATCCCTTCCCATGCAGCAGTTTAGAATTCATAAATCATCCTAAATTCACCATTGAGTATGAACTAAAAGCACAAGGCTATTTATTCTGCCTTTTTGGCAAAACGGTTTTTGTTTTGTTTTTTTAAGAGGTAGCTCTTGCAGAATCCCATTAGATAAATATAATTGCCTGCAACAGCATGCTATCAGCACTGAAAATATCTCTTCGGAGCAGTGTTGAGATGTATGGCAGGCTGTGCCATGCATGCTAAATGAGGATGCATTTATACATGAGCAGTGGAAATCGGAGCCAAAAATCACACACAAACACACACATATAGCTAGGCATCTCCCAAAGGCAGAAACAGAGGCAGTGATTTATCAGGACAGGTAGCAAAAGGGAAAAAGAAGGATATTTCTCTGGCAAAGAGGTCCAACTGGAGCATTTCTCTGCCTTCGTTTTTGGCACTTGGAAAATGATCAGGTTCCTGGTGCTCTTTCTGATTATCATCACCTATGAGCATCCTTTCCCTCAATTTGTTTCTAACAAGGGCTTTCATCAGGTGCTAGGAGGAGAGGAAAGAGATGGGAGGCAGTAATGTTGCATTGCTATGGAAACAGAGATTATATTGTCCAGGGCAGCAGCAAAACAAAGGGGAAAGGGGGGGGGGAATAATCTTAAAAGACCTAGTGCACAAGTGGAACAATAATATTATCCCCAAATGATGTGTCCAAATTGAAATCAGCTGCAGGCCTTTGACTCAGCAGTCCCAAACAGGCGGAGGAGCTACAAGAATGAGAAGACTGGATGTTGTGGAAGAGCCGAAAGGTGATACCCTGAGAAGAAATTAACTTCTTAGCCAGGTGGCCCCCTCAAATCCCCAAACCATTGTCATCAGTTTTGTTACTGCACCTCTGGGACTTCCAGCTCACACAATATTAGTCGGGGCTAACAAGAGGCAAGGACAACACACTCTGTACATGCTTAGAGGCAATTATTTCAATAGATCATCACTCCTATAGCACAGTACAAAATAAAACTCAATAGCTTCCAGAGCCTCCTCTAGGTAATGGCAAAGTGCTAGGCTGTGAATACAAGGTATTAAAAAATTAAAAATCAGGGTTTAGTAAAGGAATGGGGAACCTGTAGCCTTACACATGTTGTTGGGACACCTCTCAGTCACAGCTAGCATGGCCAATGGTTGGGGATGATGGGAGCTGGGATTCAGCAACATCTGGAGGGCGCCAGCTTAAGGAAGGCTGCCCTGTATGTTTGTATAACCTTCAAAATAGAATCGGATGGCTTTAAAAAAAAAGATTGGGCAAATTCATGGAGGAGAAGGCTATGAATGGCTGCTAGGCACAACGGCTATGCTCTGCCTACATGGTTGGGGGCAGCAATGCTCCTGAATACCAGTTGCTGGGAACCACAGGAGAGGAGGGGGGGTCCTGTTTGCAGGCTTCCCACAAGCATCTGGGTAGCCACTGTGAGAAGAATAGGATGCTGTTCTAGATGGGCCATGGGCCTGATCCAGATCAGGCACTTCTTTCGTGCTTACATTCTTCATCGCAGCTACCTTGCTAGACAGAGATTTTGTGTGTGCTATGCAAATGGACATCAACTGGGGAAACTGATCTCATTTTCTGTCTCTAGGCTAAGCACGTATATCCCTTTTGGATGTAACTGTGAGGTCACTGGTCGTGGGCAACGGAACTGCTTCATTATTTATTTTGATTCTTACCCCCACCCTGCTGCCAAGCACAGAGGTGCCTAGACACTCTCCTAAAACAATCCTACTAAAAACATTCTTATTTAGACAAGCCTACCCAGGTGCTTAGAAAGTTGGCATGAATTTTAGCCTGTTTGAGTATTTCAACTTGTATGTTTATAACTGTGCCTTGATATTGTGGAGTTTTCTTTGTAAATCACTTTGAAGTTTTTGCCTGCAGTCAAGAGGTGTATACATTTAAATAACTAAATGGGGAGTGGAGAACCTGGGCTTCTCCAGATGTTTTTGGACTCCAACTCCCATCAGTCCCAGCCAGCATGGCCAACAGGTAGGAATGATGGAAGCTGGAGTTCAACAGCATTTGGAGTAGAGTGGTCCAATGTGCAGCCCAAGAGCTGCATGCAGCCCTTGAGACCTTTTTTGGTGGCCCTCAGCAACATTTCATGACCCCCTGCCCAGCCCTCACAATGCTTTCACAAAGCTGCATAAGAGAGGTGCCAGGCTTTGGGAAGGAGGCATGAGGGCTCTGACATGGTCCTAGAGTCTGCCCACCTCCTTCCCAAAGCCTAGTTAGCACTTTCCTAGCTTTGGGAAGGAGATGGGAGGGCTCTAGGACCTGCCAGAGCCTTGTGCCTCCTTCTCAATCCTGACCGCTTGCTTAGCTGGCATTGGGAAGGCAGCGCGAGGACTGGAGGGGGTTGTCAAATTTTGGCCTCACAACAAGCCAGTGTACGGCCGGTGTTGAAAGTACTCTTGCCGCCCACTTGGTATGAAAAGTTGGACTGCCCTGATCTAGAGAGGTGCCCTGCCTTTGCATTATCAGCAATATAAATGCTCTGCCTCTGTATTACAAAATGACAGCGGAAAGGAGGTAATGTCTGGCATCCCTCATGTCCAGAAGGGAGTCTGCCAAAGGTGGAGTGGAGCGAGACAGGAAGGGAGAGCCAGGGAACCTGGGAGAGACTCACTTCAGCTGTGAACAGATAGCAGTCAGAAGCTCTGGAGGACACTGGATTGTTGCAACATTTCCTATTCCCGTTGAAAAGTCTTTGATCTGTCTCTCTCACACATGCACACACACAGCTGCCAGATTGCAGCTGTCTAGCAAAATCCAGGAAAGGTCACTGGACAGCAAACAGGGATGGGCAACCACGTCAATTTCGGTTTCTCACACTTTTCCATTTTTCTAGTATTTTCAGTTCAGCCCCATCAGTTTCAATTCTTCTTTTAAAGTCCCCTTGAAAATCCACCAGCACCTTAATGTGCATTTTTCCTACCATTGCACATATTTTTCTATGCAGTTTTGCCTAATGTGACATGTTTTGGGAATACAGTTTCCCCACATAGAACTCATTTTTTTTTGTATACTGTTTGCAAATGTCCATGGATTTATATGCACACTTTACCCCAGGACATGCATTTTTGTACACATTATTTGGCTGGAGAACTGCACGGAAAAGTCTGGAGAAGGGCAAATCTTGGAGAACAGCTGTTGCATTGTTATGAAAAGAACACATTTGATAAATAAGCCTTTAAATGTGAACTGAACCAAATTTATCCCCCATCCCTACTGGTCAGTGGTAGAATATATTCTTCTCATGCATGAGTCCCCATGTTCAGCCTCCAGGAGCACAGAGAGCTGCCTTACAACATGTCAGTTTATTTGTCCATCTTTCTTGCATACTTTGACTGGCAGCCACTCCCCATGGTTGCAGGTAGCAATCTTTCCTATTGCTTGCAACCTGATTCTTTTAGCTGGAGATATAAAGGTCTGAACCTGGGACCTTCTGCCTACAAAGTGGAGGCCGGACAACAACAACAAATCTGTTCCTTTCACAATTCCTGAGTTCAGTTCACCCCATTTGCATGTTAGTTGGCCAAGCAGAAGAGAATGTCTACAGATTTAATCACAGAATCGTACTGTTGGAGGAGATCCCATGGGCCATCTGGTCCAACTCATTGCAATGCAGGAACCTCAACTAAAGCATCCATGACAGATGTCCATCATCCAACCTCTGCTTAAAAGCCTCCAATGAAGGAGAGTCTACTACCCCCTGAGGGCAACTGTTCCACCATCGAACAGCTCTTACCATCCTGGTGTTTAGTCGGGGTCTCCTAATGCGTGAGAGGAAGGGCGAAAGCTGTGTGGTAGAACATCTGGGGAACATCTGTGTTAGAACATCTGCAGATTCAACCCCTGGCATCTCCAGGTATGGGCTGGAAGAAAACCCTGCCTGAAATCTTGGAAAGCAGTTGCTGGTTGGTGTGGACAATATTGAGTTATTTCTGCAAATGGAACTTGCTTCCGCAGGGGCTGTAATGCCTTAAAAGAGGTTTGGACAAATTCATGGAGGAAAGGGCTGTCGATGGCTGCTAACCTTGATGGCTATGTTCTGCCTTCCCAGTTGAAGGCAGTAAGGCTTCTAAATAATGGTTGCTGGAAACCACAGGCGGGGAGAAGGCTGTTGTGCTTGAATCCTACTTGCAGGTTTTCCACAATGAACATCTGGTTGGCCACTGTAAGAACAGGATGCTGGACTAATTGGGCCACTGGCCTGATCCAGCAGGCTCTTGTCCTGCTCTTAGGCATGCTGTAATCAGTGTGAGCTCCCTGCACCAACAAATTCCTCTGCTTCCCCAAACACCAACCAAGTCACTTTAAAACCTATTATGTTCTCATCATCTACAATTGTTGCAAATGTTCTGCTCAGTTGGTTGAAAGAGCGTCGCTGGGAACCGTGACGAAGAGGCCGAAGGAGTGGAGCAAAGGCCTTTCCATCACTCCACCTCTTCCTTCATCTTAGCTTTAATTGTTTTCGGCCCTGAGATGATGTCGAACAGCTGGCCCAACCAGCGCCCCGATCATGTTGCTCCGAGCTGCTTTGGCTCTCAGCAAGTCGACAGGGAGGGGCTGGAAGGGAGGACTTGGCAAGCCGGCAGCCGCTCTGGACTCCGACCCATGAATGAGCTCAGAGAAGCGGGAGAGAGAGGAGGGGAGGCGTGGAGGGCCTTGGAAAGGATTGATTCTGTTTATTTATTTTTCCAAACTGAGAAAGGCTTTAAGCTGTTGACTAGAACCAGGCCTAGGAGAAGCAGGTGCTGAGCAGGTCGGAGACAAATCTCTCAATAAACTTCTTGCACACACCTTGCAGGGCATCCTGAGAGATGCTGTTTACGTCCCTTAGCAGTAGGGGAGAGGGGACCTTTTTGTTCTCGGTTGAGGGCTGCCAGGTGGGGAAACATTTCTAGCCTGAGGGCCACATTCCCTTCTGGACAAGCTTCTGAAGGGGGTACATTCCAGTGGGGGGGGAACCAAATGTAAAATGGGCAGAGCAAAGAACAGACCTTGGTGTAGTGGGCCTGTTGCTACACAGGTTCACACACCACTTTTTAATCCTCCATCCAGACAAGCAAATGATTTTTCCAGTAATGTCAGTAGATGCTTCAAGCTTGAATGGCAAATGTGGAATTCTTCATTCTTTCGGAAACATGCTTCTCAATATTAGCTGACATATTAACTATTCATCTGCAAATTGGGCGTGCTGCTGGTATGGAATTAAACGAGTCTTCTCTAGCACTCTGTTCAAGTGGTGATTCTGGATCACAACTAGGATTGTCCTCAGTATCACTTGATGCTCTTGCTCTTGCTCTCCTTTTGAAAGGATAACTATCCATAATCTGCAAATTAATATATATATATTGATACGATATGATACTACACTACACTACACTACACTACACTACACTACACTACACTACACTACAGTATGCTATGCTATACTACATTGAAATGTTCAATTGTTTCTTTGATTGTCCTTGAATCTTCCTGCCACACTTGCCATTCTCTCCCTCCACACCAGTGTGGCATGCCATACCCTTTAAAAACCACTGGGCATAGGTGCCAACTCCCAGGGGCCCTTGGTGCTGGAGCACCCACAAAATTCCCCATGAACGGGCTGGGCACCCAGAAATTTCAGTGCCAAGGCCATGCACACTGCATGCCACCCATGTCCCCAGGCACCCACGGTTGTGGGGCCAAGCCATGGCTATGGACTTTCTTTGGGGGTCATGGCTGTGGACTCTCCTTGGTCGGCAAGGCTTTGAGGCTGACATGACGAGCTTCTGCACTTCAAAAACATAGCATCCCACCACTGTTCTACACACAGTTAAATGTTGTTGCTTTTCAGTTGTGCATGCCAGAAACCCAAAAAAATCCCTTGGCATAAAATGTGTTTTTGACTTGATTTCTCTGGATAATGCTGCTAGCTATTAATATGTAGTAAGAAGCAACCATAACTCATGTTCTTAAAATACACTGCCTTTTCTTGCAGTTTTTACTTGAACATATCCAGGATGGGGCCTTTAAACTTTGTTGAGAATCCTACCTTCTCCTCCAACCCTAGTCTCTCCCTAAATGGAGGTACACTGAAATCTATAACCCCCAAAATTTACCCTCCCACTCATCTTTTACTGCAGCAAAACGTGAAATGTCATGGTGGGGGCGTCTGGGAAATTAAGACTACTCCGCCCTGCTTGCACAGAGAGAAGGTTGCTTTGCAAACTTTTCCTTGGATAGCAGCAAATAAAGCAGGCTCTAGGATTTGACCATATCATGTGGATGAATTTCCACCATAATCCTTGGAGGTACTGCAAAAGCAAATGACTCCATAATAGACTTTAAGTCTCAGTCCACGTGGCGAGTGACATCTGGCAGTTTCTTAAGTGCACTGATGTATCATTCCTGGAAATTATGTTGTCATGCTACGTAGCAAATGGTTCATGCCACCACAATTTGGGGCTTGATGCCAATTTTTATTTATTTATTTTTTTAAAAAATAGTGCATGGGACCAGGGTTGTGGGGGCGGGGGAGAGGTAAAATGTAAACTGTGGGCTGGGACGAGTTGTCCTTGGCAGAGAAAAAAAAGTCCTGAGTCATTGTTATGCTAGGCTGCACACACACACACACAAGCATTCCAGAGTAGGGACAACAGATGGGATCTCTGAAAACCACCTGGATTTGTTCTGCTAATGCAGGGGTCAGCAAACTTTTTCAGCAGGAGGCCGGTCCACTGTCCCTCAGACGTTGTGGTGGGGCGGACTATTGGGGGGGTGATGCAAGAGCACCACAAGCCCAGTGGCTGTTTACCTGTGTCTTGCGAGCAGCAGGGGAAGGCGGCGGTGGCGAAGGGATGATGAGTGGCACGCGAAAGGGCTCTGGAGAGGGGCTGCTTAAAATGTTGGCCGCTTGAGCGCTGCTGCTGCTGCTGCTGCTGCTGGCACTAACAAAGTTCAGCCCCCTTCCTCCTCTAGGCAGGGCGGGAAGAAGCCAGGAGGAGGGAGGAGGCACCAGTGCCACCACTGCCATGTGATGGAGAGGGAGGGAGAGGGAAAGAAAGTGCACACTGGTGATCCACGCAGCGATTCCTGGACCTAACTGAGAGCTGCATTCGCTTCTGGGTAGCCTTCCAGAGACCACGTGCCTCTGTTGGGTGGGGCCAGAGGCAAAAATGTGTGGAGCAATTTATGTAAATAGGAGACATTCCAGCCAGGCAAAAACACTTGCTCAAGAATGTATTTAGATTTTACATATTCATGTCAATTGTAATTTCAGCACCTTTTAGGAATGTTTCAATTGCGCTGGAATGGCGTTGCTTATTCTGCTGTCATCTATGGACTAATTCAATAAATGCTTTTCCCTGTTTGCTCAAAGCGGAGAGGGGTGTGGCCAGGGGGAGAGTCCTGAGGACCAGACGGAGAGGTCAAGGGGGCCAGAGGTTCCTAGCAGCCATGCCCTACAGTTGGGCAATCATCCCAAGAAGGAAAAAAGAAAGCTCTCCAGTTCATGGGTGGGAGGACTGCGACGGCAGAGAACTATGAGCACTTTTCAAACCCCAAAGAGTGATTTTCTCTGCTGTGTACCCACTTTCTCAACACTTGTGACTTGAACAAACAAGAATGAGCTTATGCATGTGCTGGAGGGTGTTTGTATAGGTGCAGGGACCATTCCTTCTGCTGCCCTGAGGGGACTCCAGGCACTGAGGTGACATCAGAAGACCTTCCAATGGAACTTGGGTTGCTAAGGTAAACTCAGGGTGATGTCAGCTAACAGATGTCCTGAGTTGAGGAAAGGTTTTGTAGGCTGGCTTTTACATGCGCTAGGGCAGAGTAAACACTGCCCTTTCTTAGGATAGCCAAATCTCTTAAATAACTCCCCCTACCCCCTTATATTGCTGGCGTAACCAGCTTAAAGAGTTGTTTGGAGAGTTCTGGCCTCGTGGCTTTCCTTGGTGAAATCTGCCTTCTTCTGAAAATAGATCATTTCCCCCAGGGTGGGGACGATGGGCTAATTATTCATTGCCTCGGCTTGCCAAAACACCCTTTGCAAGAGCCTGGCCTGATATAAATTGGTGCTGATGTAATGTTCTGAAAACAAGCGAGCTCAGGGATTGGATGGTAGCCCTTGGAGGAGATCGAGAACACTACGTTGCCCTGGCTATGGGCTCCTGATGCCCTCTCAGAAAGCACCATATCTCAAGAGGGAGGTGTCACCAGCAAGATTTTAAGCAAGCAACATTCCCTCAGGCATCAATCACAAGCTAAGTCAGGGGTTGACGACTTTTGGGGGGCCCATGAGCTTGTTTGCAAACTAGAGAAGCAGTTGGTACCATGCATGTGCCAGAACTCTTCCCTCGAGTGCTGATAGGTGCCCATTGGGACTGGTAGGGTGGAAGGCAGGGAGCCCAACAGTAGATGGCGCCAAAGCCAATGAGAGCCAGAGCCAGCTAATTCTAGCTTTGTTCCCACCCTTCTCCCTGATGTGTTCTGCAAGGGCCACAACCACTAAGGACTTCTGCACATCTGCCAATGGTTGTCTCTGTTAAAGATTCATCAGCACCCTGTGGACAATCCATGCTATGCATTAATGCAGATTTAATGCAGATTTAAAGCATATGGCTTCCTTTGGGAACTGTGGTTGGATAAGGGTGCTGGGAGCTGTAGCTCTGTGAGGGGTAAACTGCAGTTCCTGGGGTTCTTTGGAGGGATGCCATGTGCTTTAAATGCATGATGTGGATGTGAGCAACATCAGGCTTTAACCCCCACGATGTTGGTGGGGCCTCTTGGCAGGTCCAGTTGAGGTGCTTATCTGTGACCAGCTCCCAGAACGCAGGAGCAGGTGCCTACTTGCAGGTATCTCTGCATGCCAAGAATGACTCGCAGGCTGCTGACAGAAGGAGCATTGCCTTTTGCTTACAAGAAGAAGGAACTGTGATTCGCCCCATTTATAGCCTTCATTTCACTCAGCATCTATCTTTGACTCAATCCATCCTCTAACATGGACTGCTTTGTACTCACATCAACTCAAGCCGCTGTACCACCCAGTCTGGCCAGCCAGTCTGGGCAGCGGTGTTAAGAGAAGACAGCAGTGTTATGCAAGGTGCTCTTTTATTTATTTCTTTTTGTCCATCTCCATAACAATGTTGGCACAAGCCTGCATCACCTGTCGATTCCCTGCCCCGTCTAACAAACTGCAAACAGAGGGCACGGAGGATGGAATCCTGCTTTTAATGGAGGGGGGTCTCTCTTGCTTTCTTTGCCCTTCCATTCCTCATCTGTCAACGATCTCGGCTAACTGAGTCCTCACGGACCTGCTCTGGCCCTTGTGTTAAGGAAAACCAACACATTAGTACAAATGTTTTTCTGTGAGCTGCTGGGATCAGTGATTTAATACCAGCCGATATTTGATAGGGGGTGCCCAGGGAATACAGATTGGAAACCAGGAAGTAATATTACATGAAAGGAAAATAGAAACATATTCCTAATGGGTTAGGTCATATATTTTTTTCACTTTCTCCGCTGTAAAATCTTAAATTAGCTTTCTCCTCTTTTTCTTTCACACTTGTTTCTTAAAGAAACTGATTGCTTTCTCTATAGGATTCCTTGTCATCAGGTGATGTGGCTGGAGCATCCCACTTAGCAAGTAGGAACAAATCAATTCCATTAGGTTCATCTCTGCTCAGATTTCAGGATGTGTTTTCCTGGCTTATTTGAAAGCGCAGCAGATTGCTTCGCCATCCTATAGCAGCCTGTACATCTGGCCCCCATTTCAAGTGCCCACCGGAAAGGTTTAGGAAAGCAAAATACAGAAGAGTGCTCAGCATCTCGAGGTGATCACTGGATGTTGCCTAAAGCAAAATTTCAATGAAAATTTGGAAGTTCTCCTTAGGTGAAACATTGCAGGAATTGGGAAAGAAGCTCAAAATATTTAGATAAGACGAGGAGAGAAAAAATGGGGGGGAGCTTGAACATTGTCATGCATAGGGAGGGGCAAATCTGTTGGTTGGGGGGTCATCTAGTCCAACCCCCCGCAATGCAGGGGTCCCAACAAAAGCATCCATGACAGATGGCCATCCAACCTCTGCTTATAAACCTCAAATGAAGGAGAGTCCACAACTTCCTGAGAGAGTCCATTCCTCTGTCAAGCAGCTCCTACAGTCAGAAAGTTCTTCCTGATGTTTAGTCAGAATCTCCTTTCTTAAATTCGTTGGTTTGGTTTCTACCCTCCAGAGAAGGAGAAAACAAGCTTGTTCCACCTCCCCTTTACATATGTGAAGATGACTGTCTAGCAAATTGAGTTCAGAGAGTTCCCCATCATCTGTGTGAGGAGGAGATGGGGATTCTAGACTGGGGAGCGACAAGTCCCAGGCTGGCCTGAGCCTGTCTTGATTTATAAACTAATCACAGAGGGTGACCACTTTATGCATCATCATCAGGCTGAATCCTTTTTGTTGTTTTATAATCAGAGAAGTTCCACAGAATTCCTAGTCTTTATTTCGAGGAATATAAAAGCACCCAGCATTCCCATTCCAGCCTGGTGAGGTTCTTCTCAGCTCCAGATTCATCCCCTATAATAAACCCAAAGAAAGACGCCGCATGCTTGAGGCTTGGCATCCCCTAATCTCTCTGTAGATGATTCCAATCAATTATTGGCACATGCTAGTCTCTTCATGCTTCCCGATGCCCAGAAGATCCTGTGCTGAGCGCATCCAGCAGAGATCAGATGGATAAATTCCATCAATGGAGAAACTGGGGGTGGGGGGCGCTGAAGAGTTTAACTCAGTGGTTCCCAAACTTTCTGGGGCTACCGCTCCCTTGGTTTCATAAACTTATCCCCAAGGCCCCCTATCCAATAAAAAGCATTATTCAGAATAGCAGCTTGCATGACCAACTTGCATGACCAATAAAATTCAGAACAGTAACAATTAATTGCACATTTATTCAAAATCCAGTTAAAATTCTTTAGTTCAATTCAACAAAAAAATGATGAACTATGGTTGCCATATCTCAAAAAGTAAACATCTGGACACAAAAGTTTTTTTTGTGGGGGGGAGGCGCAAAGTTGTTGAGTTTCTGTGTTTTTTGCCCAAAGTTGTTGAGCTTTTTTTAATGAAATCTCAAGAAGAAATCAATTTTTCAGCTTTCTTTTTCCAACTGCTAAAATGTACACCACCATGCGCCGGACATTTCTGCGATTTCTGTATGCCAACCCTAGATGAACCAACTTTTCAAAGCCTATAGTCATTTATACCTCCAGTGGCACCCCCCCCCCACCCCCACAGGGAACCATGCACATCACCTTGAGTTCCTTGGAGGAAAATGTGGGCTATTCATGCAATAAATAAATAAATAAATATGTACATAAATAAATTTCCTATGTTCCTAAGTAAATGAATGTACACACAGTGTTTCTGGGGTGCCGTAAAGGGGCAGAACAGTAGTTCAGTGGAAGAGTGCATGTTTGGCACTCAAGGTCCCAGGTCCAGTTCCCAGCATCTCCAGATATGGTTGGGGGTACCCCCTATATGAGATCCTAGTGTAAATGGCCCAATGGGTCCGACTCAGTAGAAGGCAGCTTCCCATGTTCCTGTTCATATGAAGTTTCTGTTACAATACAAAGCAAGAAACTCAGTGGTAAGAATGGAGTCACTCTGCAAAAGAATGCCAACAAGAGATAGTTCGATACAGATTGCATAACACTGTGCAAAATACGTTTTGCAAGATCTCAGCATAGTGCTGACTCTGTGGGCGGCAGCCAGCAAATGATTTCATAAAGTCAGTGGATAATTTGCTAAACTGGCCCCAAGTCAATCTGCTTGTCTTTATATTAGTGAAAAACAGAATATAGCTTAATAAAAATAGCAACAAAACAACATCCTGCTTATTTAAGACAAGCATCCCCAAATTCGCCCTCCAGATGTTTTGGGACTACAATGTCCATCATCCCTGACCACTGCTCCTGTTAACTAGGGATGATGGGAGTTGTAGTTCCAAAACATCTGGAGGGCTGAGGTTGCCTATGCCTGGTTTAAGAGAACTTTTCCTGGGTCTTGATGGAACATGAGCTCTGTGCAGACGTTCTTTCAGTGGGGTTTCCAAGATGCCCCATTTGTACATTCCAGCAACATGCTGGGGGGTGGGGCGTGTTATGTTGGAGGATGCTCACCAACCCTGACTCCAATGCCCATGTCATGTGTCCACTGTCCTGACCTTTCCGCATTCAGTTTCTCAGCATACTGAGCTTACACTCATGACTCTTGCTCCCTCTTCTTGTGTTTGAATGCTGGAGGAGAGCAGGCCTCTGCTCCTGACATGCCCATACTTGGTTGAGGTTCTACATGAAGCCTGCATGCAAACAAGTGCTTGCGTATGGAAGCACTCTCCATACAATCAGGAACCCTAATTTAGCAGAGCTGCTGATGGCATGCAGAAAGCCCTCTAAATGGATGTCAGGGGTCAACCAAGGCTGTGCCTTCCAGGTGCTCTTGGACTACAACTCCCATCAGCCCCAGCCAGCGTGGCTCATGGTCAGGCATGCTGGAATTTATAGTCCAACAACATCAGGAGGATACAGCCTTGGCTGCCTTGGGTGTGTGTTGTACATGCATAAGTTCTATGTTAGTGTTTGGCCACAATATCTATATTGGGAGCAGAGAACCATAGACTTATAGTTGGAAAGGACCCCAAGGGTCATCCAACCCCCTGCAATGCAGAAATCACAACTAAAGAATCCCTGGCAGGTGGTAATAAAACTTCTGTTTTGAAAGCCCCCAATGTAGAACAGTCCACCACCTTCCAAGGTAATCTGTTCCATTACTGAACAGCTCTTCTGGGCATGTGATCCTGCCCTCCTCTCTGACCTTTAAAAGATTGTCTGCATAGAGTTGGAGCTCTGGATCTCAGTACAGTGGTACCTCTGGTTAAGAACTTAATTCATTCTGGAGGTCCGTTCTTAACCTGAAACTGTTCTTAACCTGAAGCACCACTTTAGCTAGTGGGGCCTCCCGCTGCTGCCGCGCTGCCAGCGGACGATTTCTGTTCTCCTCCTGAAGCAAAGTTCTTAACCCGAGGTACTATTTCTGGCTTCTGTAACCTGAAGCGTCTGTAACCTGAAGTGTCTGTAACCTGAGGTACCACTGTAGTGGCATTCTTGGGTTTTTTTTTCTGAGGTTGAAACAGCATTAGACTGCAGCTCTCTTTTAGATGAGAGGCCGCTGCCTTTGATTCTGCTGTGTCATCTAGTAAACAGAGTTTGGAAACATGGTCACAATAGTATGGAATAGGATACCAAATTATTGTGGAATGCACTAGTCAGTGTATTGCAAAGCGTTTTCTGGACACGTCTAAGTAAAGTATATTTAAGCAGGGGTGGGCGGGATTTTTTATGTTTTGTGTTTGGTTGAAAAAACATTAAAAGTCTTTCCATTTTCAGTGTAATCGTTTTAGGATCCCCCCAGGGATTTTAATGATGTGTTGCAGGACAGTTTGCAGTGCTTTGTGTGCAAACTTGAGCAAAAGACGGGAATGATAAACGAGGGCTCAGACTGAGTGATGTGCTGTTTGCCACAGGTATTTCTGAAACATTTCTGGAAAGCTCTCGATGGGATTTAGAGGGGCTTCTTAGGAGATAAGGAGGATTTCAAAAAACCACCAAGGCCCCAGACATGCTGTAGATAAGTAAGTTAGTAAGAGATATGCATTTAAACAGATAGTTTTACTCCATGGTCCTAAACATAGAGAGTAGCAATCTCCAGTGCAATCCCAAGTTTAGAGATTTGTGTAGGGCAAAATGAGATGTTTATCTTACAACAGGAAGCTCAGTTCCTTAACACAGTGTTTTTCCATATTCTGCTTTCAGAGAAACCCTAGCGCACTGGCTTTTCTTTACAGAAACTTGCTCCCACAGGAGGCAGTGATGGCCACCAATTGGGATAGGAAAATGTGTTTCTGAAGGAGTTTCTTTTCCCCCTGCATAGCCCTGACCTGAGAAAGACATACAGCAGTTCTCTGTTAATCTCTCTTCAAGTTATACCCTGTTCTTATACAGCTTACCTCTGTAAAGTATCCATAGTTTCTTATCTTTCTGGACTCCTGTCTGCTTTACTCCAGTCACTCTGCTAAAAAGTGATGGGCCCTGCGCCATCCTGCTAACATTATATTCACATGCTCTCACCTCTGGTGCCATTGCATGCAGTTTCTCCAGCACTGGGTTGCAATTTTAACACCCCACAAGGTCAAGAGCAACACTACATTAAGAGCATTCTGGGCAATGAAAGTGGCAGCCCCAGATCTCCACTGGAGGCTACCTGGTGATGACTGGAGCACTCCTACTGCCCAGTAACAAAGAAGGAGATCCACCAGAGAAGACTCTTGCTGAGGGGTCCCCTCAATCCTGGAGCCAGCCTTGTTACACAGTCTGGGAGCTGAAAGAGGTGGCTGTGGCAATTCAAAACAACCGGCCCAAAATCTTGGGCCGCAGGCCTGTGTCATTTGACTCTCGAAAACTTCACCAGGACAGGCTGATCCTCGAGCTGGAGGTGTAAAAGAATGTTATAATATGTGGCAGCGTTCCGAAAACAGGGAGTGAAAACAGGAAATTACTCAGCATGCCATAAGAGAAGGAAAATGTTTCCCTGCAGCAAATGGCTCCGTAGCCAAAGCTTGGAAATAGCAAAAATAAATTGGATGGCACCTATAACTCAAAGATCTATGTGCTCATTGACTCTGTGTGTGTGTGTGTGCGCGCGCGCGCAGGAGAACAAATTGTACCAAAAAAACAATGTTTTTAAAAACCTTGTCATCAGTAACCGTAAGCACCCATCCATATTTATGCATTGCAGCCAGGCAAATGCACCCACCATGGCAACGCGTTACAGCTGCCTTGCAAATGTTGCATGTCAAATGAAGAAACCAGACTGCAGACCCAGCCTGCGCATTCTACCTGCATGCTCTCTGGTGGAATCTTGAAACCCAAGAGCTACTGAGTAACATGTTGGGGCTCATCAAGGAGAGGCTCTAGGAGATAACAGGTAAAGCCATTGCAATACATGAGGTCAATGGTAGGAGCATCTACTCTGCATGCAGAAGCTGCCAGGTTCAATCCCCAGCATCTCGAGGTAGGGTTGAGAGAGAACCCTCCCCAGTTCTGGGCCGCCACCACTTAAGAAGGCTTTTGACAACCTGGAGTGTATGCAGAGGAGGATGACCAAGGCTTATGAGGAATGGTTGAGGGAAATGAGTATGTTTTCCTTGGTAAAGTGGAGACTGGGAGGAGATGTGATAGCCATCTTCAGATATCTACAGGGCTGTCATGTGGATGATGGAGCAAGCTTGTTTTCTGCTGCTCCAGAGGGTAGGTCCCAAACCAAAGGATTCAAATGCCAAGAAAGGAGATTCTGACTAAACATTAGGAATAACTTTTTGATGGTAAGAGCCATTCAACAGTGGAACAAACTTCATTGGAGGTTTCTAAACAGAGGATGGATGGCACCTGTCAGTGATTCTTTTGCTGTGATTTCTTCATTGCAGGAGGTTGAACTAGATGACTCTCAGGGTTCCTGCCAACTCTACAGTTCTCTGGTTCTATGAAATCATTGCCAGTTGATTTGGACAATACTGAGCTTGATGGACCCGGTGGTTTGACTTTGTATAAGGCATCTTCCTTTATGGCTATGCTATACTCCTAACATCTGCTAACATTAAGATATGCACCGAGGGCTCATCCACACTTCTGCTTGCCCTGAATTCTTCTTCCATTAAGCATATGCAGGAATAAGCTGCACCACTGTTTGCAAGAAGATGGAAATGAAGGTGAAAGATACAAGTGCTCCTTTCTTTTTCCCTTGCTGGGCAAAAAGCAGCTTGGGAGTAATATATAAATGACTTCACCCAACGTCATGCTCTTTTAAGCTGTTACACTCATTAATGAAGGATCAAATCCCCCTTTATTATGATACATCTAAAGTGAAAGAATATTTTTTTAGAAAATCCATCCTTCTGGGGACTTAGGAAGCTGTCTTCTACTAAGGCTATTGACTCATCCAACTTAGTATTTCTCTGATGGTATTGGGCTTCAGCTCCCATCATGCCCGACCATTGGTCATGCTGGCTGGGGCTGATGGGAGTTGGAGTCCCAGGGGATCTGGAAAGCACAGCGTTGGCTGACCCTGACATTCGTGCATAGGGCTTTCTGTGTGCGATCAGAAACACTGCTAAAGGAGGGTTCCTGGTTGTGTGGAGAACCTTTTCCATGGAAGCAGTTGCTTGCATGCAGTCCAATGACATCTGAAGGACCTCATGTCGGCTCCCCCTGGTCTACACTGACTGGCACAGCTCTCTAGGGTTTCAGACAGAGACAGGAGATGCCAGGGGCTGAACCCACAAAGCATGTACACTATCACTGTGCTACAGTCCTTGCCCCTTTGTGAGTCTATGAGTAAACCAGGCTGGTTCAAATTTCTTCAGGGTTGCCCATCTGCATTAAGTGATCTTGAGGACACCCCTTTATTCCTTCCAGCGACTCGATGCTGCAGGCTTTCTGGCAGGACAACCCCCTTGCTTTCCTGAAGTTTACAGTCCTCTGTGCTGTTGCCTTTGGCTCCATCACAATGGGCGGCGATGCCTTTTACTTTTCAATTTAATAATCTTTTGGCTGCTGTCAAACATTGTTTCTCGTTAGATTAGCGGTGGAGGATTAAGCAGTGTAATGTTAGGGAGGTATTTCCTTCTTCTTCGCCAATGGGAGGGAGTTGGCAGGAGGGGCTCTGCCTTCCTTTTGCATGGCGTAATGCTGGGTTTGAAAAGAGATGTCGATGAAGGAGCCGATTTGCATGGAGAGAGGTGCTGTGACCCTAAGCAACCTCTGTGCCTGTGCAAGATTGGGCCCTTGATGGTGAACACATGCAGAGGCGGGCCTGGGGCAGTTGGATTTTTGCTTGTCCAATACAAGGGAAGTACTACCTGCCAAAACTGATCACCTATGGGTTGTATCCAAGGGTAATCATACTCAGAGTGGTCTCATTGAAATTTACAGACATGGCTAACTTCGGTCCATGAATTTCAGCAGCTAAGAGACAGCGACTGGCCCAAAGTCATCCAGTGAGCTTCATGGCCAAACCCTGGTCTTCCAGGTCCTAGTCTGCCACTCTAACCACTACACCACACTAATATCTGACTGTGATGAGATGTGTGGTCTGGAAGGACAGCAGAGGAAGGAATGCATCACATGGAATTCCTTCCTTATGGTTTACTTTTCTTTGGCTCAGCTGTTGCTAAGTTCTCCTCAGAAGTCCCTGGGTGCTTCTTTCCTTCTGGAGGGCAGGTTGCAGCAACTTATTGCAATGCAAGAAGATATCATCACCTCTTAATAGATCTGGGTCGTGTATTGCTGCTGTCAGGCATCGCATCCAGGTCTGACGTTGTAGAGCTGAGTTGCAAAAGAAGAAAGCATTCATCGGTTTGATCCCAAGTTCACTGGAGGGCTTTGTTTCCTGGAAAGAACAAACTCCTGCAAACTGCAAGCATAGCAATTTCATTAAGAAATATTATCTCTTTCTTCTCAAATTGCCTTACTTATCTGTGGGGTGATGTCTTGCCATTATCTTGGTGTGTAAGAGTGCATTGGAGGAGTGATAGAGACAGATATCAACCCACTAGCTTTACCCTTACATCCCTGCCAGATTTGCGAAACTAGCCACACCATTGCTGCTTCTCCCCAAATCCAGCTTTTTGTTTCCCTTGCATGGAAGAAAGACATACTGGAGTCAATAGGGGTTTCCTTCTGAGAAACATATGGCAAGCACAGCACAGTCCATGAGCATTTCATTCTGACATTGTGTGTTGAAGGGATGTCATGTGGAAGATGGAGTAAACTTGCTTTCTGCTGCTCAAGAGGTTAGGACCCAAACCAATGAATTGCAAGAGAGGAGATTCCAAATAAATTTTAAGAAGAATTTTATGAGGATAAGAACTGTTTGACAGTGGAATGAACTCCTTTGCAAGATGGTGGACTATCCTTCTTTGGAAGTTTTCAAACAGAGCTCAGGTGGCCATCTGTCAGGGATTCTTTCACTGTGATTCCTTAGATGCAGGGGTTTGGACTGGGTGGCCTTTGGGGTCCCTTCCAGCTCTACAATTCTAAGAGTCTATAAGATGAAAGATCTGAAAGCAAACTGTGTGTGTCAGTCAAATTCAGAGGAAACAACAATGAAGAATGCTAACACATCTGTTCCATCTTGTACAGAAGACCAGGTAATTCCAAATGACACAGTGATGTGTAACATACAGGGAAGTGGTAATTTCAAAGGATGGTTGTGTTTTGGTTTGTGGATTGTTGTGGAAAGTGTGAATTAAGTAGGTTTGCGTTTAAATGACAATTGAATCATGGTCCACACTCATAGTCTGGAGAACAGATGAATGTAAGACGAGCCTGCTGGATCCGACCAATGGCCCTAACTAGTCCTGCTTCCTGTTCTCACAGTGGTTGTGTGAAGAATTGGAATAAGAGTCTGGCTTCTCTGTTCTCATACCATTGACCTCTATTCAAGACACAGAGCAGAGGCAACTTAAATCTGAGGCAACCCTTGTATGAAAACACCTACCCTTTCATCAGTGCATCTCCATCTTGAGTTTCTGTGTGTTCCGATATCCCATGGGAAACAGCTTTTTAATATATTGTTGGTGACACTTCCAGTCCACTCTCCTGCTAAGATGCTTTGCCTCATCGTAATATCATGCACCTGAAAGCATGACTTGCTGAAGGCCACCCATTCAGCTTGAGTGTTTCCCACACCTACACACAGTCTTAGCTTCTGCAATGCACTTCTTGCTTTTGGAAGGCTGCTCCACAAATTGCACTGCATTCCAGAGGGAGCCAAAGGTTTAAAATCCAAGGAATGCCAGGCTGTGAACCCAGAAATCTCCAAGCCTCTGCAACCAACAGATCCACCTGTCTTTCAACAAATCTAAGACAGGAGGCCTTTTGCTGTTAGCCATTTGGTTTGTGTTGTGATGGATGGAGATATATATCAGTTCTGCATTAAGTCGAAAGGGGTTTGAGGTGTGCTGTCAACGGTGCTTGCCATAATCCACCAGGCAGCCCTGTCTGACTTTCTCCTATACTAGGATGATGCAGATATAGCAGAATCGGTTTACTGAACATCTTACAGATGCATGTGTTCTGGATAGTGTCTACAGATAAGCAGAGGAATGGCTGAGAAACTGGGGACACAAATTAGGTTACTCCAAAATGCCAGGATCACCATAGAATGACACCATTTTAAGCCTGAGAAGGGCCTGGAGAATACTACTACTACTACTACTACTACTATTATTATTATTATTATTATTATTATTATTATTATTATTATTATTAAATTTTTATTAGGGTTTTCAAAAAGTTTTTTAGACAAACACAGCAACATACAGACACAACACACAACACACACATAACAAATATAGTTTTAAAATCTTAATTTCTTAACCACTTTCCCGGACTTCCCCCACCTCCCCTTCTTGCATCCCTATTCCAATAATTAACTCAGCAAGTTCTTATCCCTAAATTATCCCTTATTAACATTTTACTTAAATTATCTTAATTTATCAAATTTAAACTTCTAAACCTCATTACAATATATAACATTTACCCCTTTTTCTAAGGTCGACCCAAGTCCCCTTTCACGAGTTTCCCAATTTTTATAATTGTTACCCAACAACTTATCCAACAAAAACATATAATTATACCCCTCTGGACTCCAAAATCTCCCCTCCCCCTTCCCCGGTTTTGCTCCCCAAAAATTGTCTTTCAGTCTATCAGTTCTCAGCCTGGGTCTATCACGTCCGAGGCCCTTAAGTCTCTTTCAGTCCCTTTCAGCCAGTTTTGTTGATGGTCTTTCATGTTGAACATCAAATCTCGGAGCAGCTTTGACCCACTAGGGTCTGTATTTTTTCCAACCAGGCCTCCATATTCAAAAAAAAGGTCCAGATCCTGTTTCTTGGTCTTTTCCAATACCAATGTCCCAAATGTTCCAAATGCTTCAATTTTCACCTTTATCAAATTTGTAATCCAAAGGTCTTTTGGACTCCCCATAGGAGGGAGTCCCCAATCTTCCTTCTCCATTTCATACCAAGTTTTCATCCGAACCTTGTTTTCCTTAACTTCCATCCTGACAGGCCTCTGGTTGTCCTTCTCCACCTGCCGCATTTATTATTATTATTATACATTTGTATACCAGCCCTCATCTGAAGATCACTGGGCAGTTCACAACATAAAAGTACAATATGAGAACACAAAATACAAAATAAAACAAAAACAAACCAATAGCCCCCAATTCAGTTGACATTTAAAGGTGAACCTACTAAATTCCGAAACAATAGGGGAACTAAATTGAAACTCACACTTCTCCAAATTTGGTAGTAATGTGTACAAAACATGCATTATATTAGGGAAAAACATTTTGTAAAATAGGTGTACATTAAGGAAAATTGTATACAAAAAATGTGTATATTAAGAGAAATTCACAACGAAATACTGCTGAAGTTTCAGGAGGGCTTTTTATTTTTGATGCAAAATAATATGAAAATGTGGAGAGCTGAATTTAAGATGGAGGGGGGCTGAAATGGAGAGACATACTGAAGTGGGCAGATTTGCCCATCCATACTTATCTTCATCTAAACCAGGTAGGGCATCCGCCTAACATTGACCAAAATAATGTGAATAAATCACATCCTGTCATGTATTGCATATGGCACTCATGTATGTCCATTTCAGCATAAATGTAAATTTTGTGCCATTTCAAAAAAATAGATTTTATTTTGTGGTTTGGTATTGTTTTTATTTTTGAATTACATATGGGGGGGGACACCACAAACATTTCAGTTATTCAGAGCCTCTAAAAGGTCGAGCACTGACCACAAGTGTCATCAGCCCCAGCCAGTCTGATCAATAGTCAGGACCGATTGGATTTGTAGACATCTAGAGGTTAGCCAATACTTGAAAAACATTAAAAAAGAAAAAAAACCAAAAGAGGCAATCTCCGTCTGTAGTCAACCCATTCTTTCTAGTATGTCAGGATTGTACCAGTGCATTCCCATCTCATTCTATTGCGTTTGTTGTAGGAGCCATAATTGTCCACCGGTGGACCCAAGATCAACCCTTCCTCTTCTTAACAGTCTCACATGATGAATTCAGGGCAGCACCATGTTTTATAATGACAAGCTCTGCATTCACAAATTCTTCCACTTGTACCTCTTCTTCAGTAAAGACATAGGATAGGAAGACCCCTGTGGGATCAGGTCAATAGCCCCAACTAGTCCAGCCTCCTGCTTGTATAGCAGCCAACCAGATGTCCCCAGATGTTTCCAGCAACAATTATTCAGAAGCATCACTGTCATTAGACCACCATTCTGCTCTCACAGTGGCCAACCAGATGCCTCTTCTGGGAAACTCTCAAGCAGTAACTCTCTCCACCTACAATTCCAAGAAACTAGTGTTCCCAACTTGTACCTAGTAGATGCTCAACGTGCAATAGGATCTTCTTCAATCTCTCTCAAATCCCCTCCACCCCACCCCCAGCTGTGTTTTTGTTTGTCTCCAAGATGGCTTTCAATTTCGCATAATGTTTTCCCATTATATGTGGCTCTGAATAATCAAATAACGAGAAGGAACAAGCATAAATCAGGAAACCGTTCGCCCATGCCAAAGGAACACAGGGGAGGGAGAGAGAGGACATATGGAGTTCATCACCAATGAGGGAAGAGGAACAAAACAATAATGAAATGACAATAATAAAAACAGGATAGTGTCAATGGAGTGTGAGCCCGGCTGGGGGCATTTGCAGAGTGATTGTCTTTTCATATATGGCTTGTAAGCAGTTTTTGTGGTTTCCGTCAGATCCCTTGGGGATCCTCTTGGCCAAGCCCCACTCTCCATTATTCTCAGCTTTTTAAATTTGCTGCCCTGGCTGTCGCTGGCTGGGTGACGCTTTAACAGTTGGGTGCAATTAGCAGTGTGCTGGCAAGAGATTAAGGGTTCCGCGAAAACCTTCCTGGAGAACAATTCCAAGAAGCTGAGCTGCAGTGACACTTTCCATCTCACGTGAACTCCAAGAGTTCTCTCTCTCTCGCCCCAAGAAAACTCCCTCTGCTAATTCCCCGGGCAGAAATTAATCAAAAAGGCCCAGGTTTGTCTTGACAGCCAAGACTTATGATGGAAAGAATGTTTCTTGATGGAGCAAACCAACCAGGCTTTGAAATCAGAGCTCCTTTGAAACTGGTCTGAGTCGATGCGTTGACATACATGGACAGCGTTGGGAGCTGGGCCACAGAGGGTACTACAAACAGGCCGTTTCATTTTTCTGCTGCCAAGTGTTTGGAAGCCACAACTGTGCCCCACATGAGCATGTTGGCCCCATGCTTTGCTCCATTGTAGCATTGACTTTAAATATGCCCATTCAGAAATCTGATGGAAAGAGACATATCCCGCCTGTTGAGAACATGTGACTTCCCCAATGTTGATGACCAGTGTTGCCTTCTCCTCCACAAGAGGGTCCACTAACTGACACCAGTGCTTTTAATGTGCAGAGAGGTAGTTAACACAATAAGAACTCTGCAGGATCAGGCCAAGGGACCATCTACTTCAACGTCTAGATCTGCTGGAAGCAGAAAGCCTCCATTGTTTGGGGAGGCTTTCTGGACAATACAGAACCTTTGAGTCAAGGGTAGGGAATGGGTACTAGTCCCCATTCCTCTGTGCTCATTATTTCCTGATTAGAAGAATATCTAACAGGGCTGTAGAGACTTTGTTGGTAAGAGCTTTGTGGCAACCACCAGCCTATGTATAAGCAATAGATACCACTATCAGGGCAGATGTCCAGGGACCCATTCAACAAGATGAGCAGGAGCGACCCTCAAATGTACCAGGACTGACTCACCACATTTTGAAATAAGGGGTGCAATCCACATCACCATCTAAACAGGGGTGCTGGCTTAAAGACCAATGAGTCCAGAGTCTATACTTACATAAGTGCACCAGTGCAGTTGAGACTTCCTGACTGTCTAACCCAGGATTGTCTACATGGATAGTCATTGGCTAGTGAAGGTCTTATGCATACACAGGTCATTCCAGTGGTGGCTGACTCCTAGGGCCGATAGCTCAGTTGATAGAGCATGAGGGTCTTAATCTCAGGGTCATAGGTTTGAGCCTCAAGTTGGACAAATGATTCCTGAATTGCAGGGGGTTAGACTAGGTGACCCCTGTGGTCCCTTCCAACTCTACAATTCTATTATTAAATGTTTATCATGTTATTTAGTGCATCTCTAAACCACCTTTTTCCCAAGGAGCTCAAGGTGGCAAATGTGGTTCTCTCCTCATTTAATTCCAAGGCAGGTTAGGCTGAGAGGCAGTGACTGGTCCCCAAGTGCACAACCAGTGAGCTTCTTGACCGAGTGGGGATTTGAACTCTGGTCTCCCAGGTCCTAATCTGACACTCTAACCACTACACCACATGCAATACGGTGGCTTTGTTTTATGATGCTGAGCATTGTTTACCAGAGATACCAATACAGAGGACTGAGACCTATCCCAGGGCTACAAAATATATTTCTTCTAGTTGTGTTTGGCGGAAAGACGGAAAGTATTGGGGAGTTGTGCTGCAACTTATTGCATTGGGGGACAGCGAGAACATCTGGCTATGCAGGTGAGCAATTGGGCTCATTTAGCAAGCAATAAAAAAAAAGCAACCATTTCCCTTCTTGTTTTGTTTTTGGACTGCCTTCTCCCTCCCTACCTCTCTCCCCAGCCACCAAAAAATCCATACTGGTATAAAGCTGACAGTAATTCTGTAATTGCAGTTCATTGTAAAACAGCTTTTCTTAATCACAGAATATGCCTGGCATGCCGTTATTGATTAAAAATAATTGCACACGTGGAAGCCAAGCCATGATGGGTTCTGGAAAAAATCAAGAGGCTGCAACTGCCTGGCTACACTGGTGAAATTGGAACACAGGAAGCTGCCTTCTACTGAGTTAGACCCATTGGGCCATCGAGCTCAGTGCTGTCTGCACTGGCCGACAGCAGCTCTCCAGGCTTTCAGATGGGGACCAGCTTTTGTTAGTACAGAATTTGTATTGCAAACAGAATGCAATTTCTATTTTAACAGCAGAGTACACACAACTCTAGGTGTCTCCTTCTTCTTGAGGAATTTGCTATTCAGTTGCCATGTGCCTAGTCCTGCATCCCAAGGACTGCACATATTCTGTACATCTGTCACCCATATCATGTGGCTCTTCTTTCCCCTAGGAGACAATCCCCTGCAAGGAACTGGCACCTGGAATTCAGTTACCCCAGGCAAATGTGCTTGCAATCCAAGTCGTCATTTTTAAATTTAAACCCAAGGCAGGTTCCAAATCATTTGGAACCAGGTAATAAAATTGTCAATCATATAATAATAATTTTAAAAAGCCAGCTCAAAGAAGAAATGAATGAAAACTGCTTCCTGGCAGCACAACCTGGACAGAAAATTACTTCTTAAGGAGCCATGTCTCCACCAGATCTCTGAAAGGCAATGGAGGGAAACTCTGACAGACATCAGGGAATGAGTTCCACAAAAAGGGGCAGCCACCGCTAAGGCCCTGTCTCTCCTAGCCCTTTGCCAAGCTTCAGAAAGGAAAGGGGCATTGGAAAGGACTTCTCTGAGATCTCAGAGCACATGGAAACATGTCTTAGGAAGAGGCAATCTTTAAGGTAACTGTGTGATTGATTTGTTCTGCCACAGAAGGAGAAGCATGTGTTTGTTTAACAAAATGTATTTACTGCTTAATTGTCAATAAAATTTCTAAGTGGCTTCATAGGCTTAGGTTTATTAAATTTGTGCATTGCTTCTGAGAAAGCTTCTACGTTATTAACAACCAACATTTTAAAAATTTCAAATAAAACCGCATAAGCAGCACAATGCTATGGCTGGTGTGGTCCGAATGCTGGGGTGTCTTTGCCTGGCATTGAAAAAATGGCACAGTTGGAACCAGGCAGGCCTCCTCCCAAGAAGAACATTCCATAAACAGAGGGGCTACCACACAGAAGTCCCTGTCTCTCTTTGTCACTCTCTGAACCTCTGTCAGAAGTGCGAGAACCTCTGTCAGAAGGGTAAGAACATAGGAAGAACCAGTACTGGGTGGCCCATCTTGTCCAGCATCCTCTTCTCACGGTGCTCATGGGAAGCCCACAAGCAGGATATGAGTGCAAGAGCCCTCTCCCCTCCTGTGGCTTCTAGCAACTGGTATTCAGAAGCATCACTGCCTACGGCCATGAAGGCAGAGCATAGCCAATGTGGCTGCTAGTCATTGATTGGCTTCTCTGCGAGTTTGTCCAGCCCTTTTAAAGCCATCCAAGTTGTTGGCCATCCCTGGCTCCTATGGGAGTTTAACTATGCACTGCATGAAGAAGGGCTTCCTTTTATCTGTCCTGAATCATGCCATAGGTTACCAAGTCAGGGTCCAGGCAGGTTCATACCAGGCAAGGAGGTCCTTTAGTTATCCACCATAGCTTTGTGTGAAGTCGGCCTTGCTCTCATTCCAGTTTGTTGCAAGCTGCTGATGGAGAAAAAGAAGCTTGCAGTGTGATGGTGTCCATCATGTGTTCTACATTGTTTTACCGGGAGGAGAAGGCTGTTACCTTCAGAGACAGCCATGCAATGGTGGTGATGTGTAGCCAAGTTCCCAAAAGCCGACAATTTGGCACCGTATCCCCAAAAAGTGTACAGATTTGTATCTTTGCATTTGTCAAAGGGAAATATGCTTGAGCTAAACATTTTTTGTGTGTGGTGGGGGAGGAAGACTTACATTAAGCTCTAATTTTAATTTCTGCAATTATGTTTTCCTGCCTCCAGCACTGGCTGGGCTCTTGTATCCTAGAGGCAAGCGAAAGTCATGTCATACTTTTGGCAAACGGTGCAATATTCAGTCAAGGTCAGGGGGAGAAAGGGAATTTCTTCCTGACCTCAGCTGATGATCAAGTGATTCCCTGAAGCAAAAAAAGATTGATTGCTCTTGCAATGTTTATCCTAGCTAGTATAACTACGGATGCAGGGAGGAGAATGTGGTTGGAAGAGATTCTTCAGAGCCAGAATTCATGAGTTCCCTGCCCAGTTTAGTAATGTACTAAGGCTTCTCAACCTACTTAAAGGTAAAGGTAAAGGTACCCCTGCCCGAACGGGCCAGTCTTGACAGACTCTGGGGTTTGTGCGCCCATCTCACATCTATTGGCCGGGGGCCAGCGCTGTCCGAAGACACTTCCGGGTCACGTGGCCAGCGTGACAACGCTGCTCTGGTGAGCCAGAGCCGCACACGGAACGCCGTTTACCTTCCCGCTGGTAAGCGGTACCTATTTATCTACTTGCCCCCGGGGGTGCTTTCGAACTGCTAGGTGGGCAGGCGCTGGGACCGAGCAGCGGGAGCGCACCCCGCCGCGGGGATTCGAACCGCCGACCTTTCGATCGGCAAGCCCTAGGCGCTGAGGCTTTAGCCCACAGCGCCACCCGCGTCCCCTTCTCAACCTACTTACCCTAGAGTAATTCCATGGATTCATTTGCACCTGCTTAGTAGAAACTTTATTTGCAGAGTTAGTAATGGTTGGGGTTAGATCCAAAAATCCCCTTTCTCTAGGGTAGCCATGAGCCATGGGTCCGAGACATTTATCTTTTGTCCCACCACTTTCCCTGGGGAATCCCATTGTTTACTGATGAATCAGTACAAATGTCAATAGGCAGAAAACCTGATTCAGCATCAAGCAGCAGGTTTTTCAGGGGAAAGCAGTGGGACAAAAGGAAAACCCTTTGGACCCGTGACTTGAAATCACAGGACAAACAAAGGTGTGGATGAGCCCTTAGGGAAACAACAGAGAAATAGAAGAAACCACCATGTGAATGCAGCCCAAGTCCTCCTTAAAGATAAGGAACACTAACAAGGGGCCTTGAAGTTGTACATTACCACTGCGTAAATGAAAACCAGGTTGAGTAAGAACATAAATCACCTATCACAACCTCCCCCACTATGGTGAAATGTACTATATTTACATTTAAATTGTAGCAATTCTTTCAACATTTGTTTCCAAGCGTATGAATTAAATTTGGATTAAAACAATAATAATTACAAATTTGTAAACCACCTCCCATTATCCTCTCTGTTTTTTGAGGTGGTGGTGATGTCTTTCCTCTGTCTCGTAATCTGGGGAACCGGTAGTCTCGTAATCTGGGGAACTGGGTTCGCGTCTCCGCTCCTCCACATGCAGCTGCTGGGTGACCTTGGGCCAGTCACACTTCTGTGAAGTCTCTCAGCCCCACTCACCTCACAGAGTGTTTGTTGTGGGGGAGGAAGGGAAAGGAGAATGTTAGCCGCTTTGAGACTCCTTAAAGGGAGTGAAAGGCAGGATATCAAATCCAAACTCTTCTTCTTCTCTTCTTCTGTCAATGAGTAAGGTAAGGGACCATCCTACATTTCTCTGATGGAAGAAGTGTTCCTCCAACAGAGGCACTCCTTTCATTAGACAGAACGTTTGGGTTCTAGCCATTGCTATCCCTCTTTAGAGTAGGGCCATTGAAATTAATAGACATGACTAGCTTAGGTTCATTAATTTCAGCGGGTCTGTTCTGAGCAGGATTATCCTCAGAAGCAAAAAACAACCCTTTGTATTTACTGTAAACCTATGTGTCTTAATTGTCCCTTCACCTGCCTTTTTCTTTGACATACTTGCTGTCCATCATTTCATGGAGCTATTCTTCAAATCCCAAACCAACTCCTGGAAAGCACATTGTTCTACAGCTTATCCTCACAATAGCAAATGAGCTATATATGGTGAGCACAAAGATTCCACAGGAATTGAGGAAGGTAGGGATGAATGCAATGCTAAATTTCTTTATAAGAATCCAAGCTCTCCTGAAAACGAATATGATACAGATAAAGGCAAATGGCAAGAAAAAGCATCCTCATCTCTGAGCATCTCTGAGCACCCCTTTTTTCATTGCACAGGTGTCTCTACTCTGAGCCTGGAAGAGTATGACACAGGTATGCTTTGCCTCCTGGATGGAGGTTTCTGACAGCTGCGAAAACAAGCACCCTCCTTCACGTCAGATCCTCCAGCTAAAGTAAACCCATGAGGTCATGCCAGAACTTTTGTGTCACCCCCGTAATAATTAGGATGCTTGCCCAGTTGCCTCAGCAGCCCCATCTTGCACACAGGTGTGTTGACTTTAGGCAGCTGGCATAACAAGAATGTGCCAGCACAAAATCCGAAAGCAGCTCAGGGGAGGCTGTCCAAAATTAACACAGCTAACTTGTGAAATATTGTCAGAGGGAGGCATGAGTCTCCTCTTTTTTTAAGGAAAAGGGAAAAAAGAAAAGGAACACCCCCACACCCTAACAAACCAATCATGATGGAGAAAAAGCAGAAATTGAGCCTGGCATATTGTAGAAATGAAAGGGAATCTTTGTCCATGATCTCAAGAGGGAAAGGAGCTTGCAATTAGCTATGAAGCAGTTCACACATGTGTAAAGCTTGATTTCTCATCATTAGATGACCCACAACTGAGTGTCTGAATGCTTCTGAATACGAGGTGCTAGAAACCACAGAACGGGAGAGCAAGCTTGGGTTTTAATCCTGCTTACAGGATTCTCACAGGCATCTGGGTGGCCACTGTGAGCACAGGATGCTGGACTAGATGGGCCAGTCGCTTGATACAGTAGGCATTTCTTAGGATTCTGGTACAAGGCAAGGTGGTGACACACACACACACTGCACCCTGTTCCACGTACAGAAGCCAACTGGACTTTCCACTCAGTATGTTTCTGAGCACAATTCAAAGTGTTGGTGCTGACGTTTAAAGCCTAAAGTGCCTTGGCCCAGTATACCTGAAGGAGCGTCTCCACCCCCATCGTTCAGCCCAGACACTGAGGTCCAGTGCTGAGGGCCTTCTGGTGGTTCCCTCACTGCGAGAAGCCAAGTTACAGGGAACCAGGCAGTGGACCTTCTTGGTAGTGGTGCCCGCCCTGTGGAACGCCCTCCCATCAGATGTCAAGGAAATAAACAACTATCTGACTTTTAGAAGACAACTGAAGGCAACCCTGTATAGGGAAGTTTTTAATGTTTGATGTTTTATTGTGTTCTTAATATCCTTTTGGAAGCCGCCCAGAGTGGCTGGGGAAGCCTGACCAGCTGGGCAGGGTATAAATAAATTGTTGTTGTTATATTGCTTCAACAATAGGAGCACAAGTGATTTTGAGGGCAGTAAGTCTCAACTGGCAAACCTAGCTCTGTCCTCCAATACTTTGCTGCTGTCACCCCATCTCATTTGTCTCACTTTGTCCAAGGGGTCAAGCCAACTCTGCATATAAAGCATTATTTTGGGGGTAAAAGTTCTAAATGATGGTGTCTGATCTTCCTGGACAGGACAGCCCCAGCCTGACCTTCCCCTGGAAACCAATACACTCAGTTAGGTACACCTTAGCTGTACATCACAGATCAATGCACATAGCTACTATGGAAAAGTAAGCATATGGAAGCTATGCCACTGATGGGAAACAAACAAGTTCATATATTTATTTGATTGATATCCTAACCCTTTCCTCCAAGGAAATAAGGACAGCATACATGGCTCTCCCACATCAATATTTATCCTCAAGACAACTCCATAATAGAGATGTTAGACCTGGAGTAAATGACTGGTCTAAGTTTACCTTATGAGCTTGTGGCTGGGTAGAGATTTGAACCTATGTCTCCCCACTTTATGTTCAATCTCTAACCAACATGATTCTCCCAAGATGCTGTTGGACTTCAACTTCCATCAGCTCCAACCAGCATGGCCAACAGTCAGGGGTGATGGGAGCTGTATTCCAAAAACATCTAGAGGCTACCATGTTGGCTGGCCTTACTCTAACTGGCTCTCAGTGAAGCTGAGAAGGAGCTAGAGTAACACAGAAGCCTCACCAAAGACTCCTAAGGAGGAATGGAATAAGAGGAAAGGTCCTTTTGTGCATCACAAATTCATTAAATAGCAGGAAGCAGAGAGTGGGAATAAATAATAATTGTTGTTGTTGTTGTTGTTGTTGTTGTTGTTGTTGTTGTTGTTGTTGGACACCATTCTCCAAATGGAGGAATGTAGAAAGTGAAGTCCCACAAGAAACAGTATTTCGACCTGTCCTTTTTAACTTGCTCATTCATAAGCTAGAGTTAGGAGTGAGCAGGGTGGTGGCCAACTTTGTTGATGATACTAAATTGTTCATGGTTGCTAAAGCTACAAGATATTGCAAAGAGTTTCTCCAAACTGAGTGAATGAGCATTAAAATGGCAAATGCAATTCAACATCAACAAGCATAAAGTGATGCATGTTGGACTCAGAGTAAGGGCAGGGTCTGGCTTCAAAATCATGCTGCAGCATCATGACCTTTTCACAGCAATAGCATGGATGTCTCTTCTTAGATGGAATTTCAGGGGCAAGTCTAGGCCCCATGCTGGAAATATCCATTCTTGCAGTGCTGTTATAACCATCAACTCAGTCAACTAAAGGCTGTACGTTGTGTCTTTATAGCAGTAACAGTTGCCTCTGAAGGTGGGGAGCTGTGAAATGTATCACCCCAGTATGGTCCTTGCAATTTTGAGGGATGCCAGAGGCCTCCCAAAGGACCCCTGCATGTCTCCATACAGGTCAGAAAGGTGGTGTTTTATTTTCTGTGTAATGCACAGATAAGTTGGTCTCATTGCTCCACAAGCCAGGAAGTGAAAGGCTCTTGTAAGCCAGGCCTGTGTGATGTCATCTGGCTTCTCAAATAAGTTAACAAGAGTCTAAGAGGGCCAATCAAGTGTGTCAAAAAGGCAGCTGGAGACGATGCCTTCCTAGGATTTTTTCCTTCAGCTGATTTCTCCCTTTGGCAAGATTTGCCTGCCAAAAACACAGGCACATGTGATACAACAAATAAGGAGAGGCAAACATTTATGGCACTGTGGGGAAGAAGAATATGAGACACTCTGAAAAGGACGGAGAGTTACAATTATTCTTATGCAGGTACTTGGTCTTGTGTGGATGTTACTTTTACGGACATTTGCAGATGCAGGAATCATCTGTGCCTCTGCACAGCCATAATAATAATAATAATAATAATAATAATAATAATAATAATAATAATATTTATACCCCGCCCATCTGGCTGGGTTTCCCCAGCCACTCTGGGCGGCTTCCAAAAGAATATTAAATATTAAAATACTGTGATACATCTAACATTGTAAGGGACACATCATTGGATCATTGGTACTCAGAGCTTGCCCACACTCATTTGCATCTGTTCTGAAATGGGTTCAAGGACCGAAGATTCAGGACAGAGAAAAGAAAATCCTTCTTCATGCAGGGCATAGTTAAACTATGGAACTCGCTCCCACAGTGATGGCCACCAACCTAGATGACTTTAAAAAAGGATTAGACAAACCCATGGAGGAGAGGGCTATTGAAGGCTACTAGCCATGATGGTTGTGTTCTGTCTCCATAGTTGGAGGTAACAATGCTTTTGAATGCTTTCCAATTGCTGGAAATCAAAGGAAAGGGGGAGCTCTACGTAGTGCCCAGGTCCTGCTTGTGAGAACAGGATGCTGTGCTAGATGGGCTGTTGGCCTGATCCAGCTGGTTCTTATGATGCTATCAAGGAGCAGATCCATTAGTCAGACATTTGTATATTGCATTTGCAGTAAATACAATACATCTGGGTGTTGGTGTCAGAGATGAAGGGGCTCAAGCCCAAAGGCAGAGCCAAGGATGATTGACTGTGGTTGCACAGGCAAAATCCCAGCCCAAACAGGAAACCTCTGCAGCATTTCCTCTATACAAGAACCAATGGCAAGCCTGGAGAGGCGGAGTCACGGCAGGGTGTGGGCTTTGCTGCCAAGTTTGGAGGGGGATGCTCTAAACCAGTGATGGCCAAACTTGGCCCGCCAGCTGTTTTGGGACTACAGCTCCCATCACCCCTGACCACTGGTCCTGTTAGCTAGGGATGATGCGAGTTGTAGTCCCAAAACAGCTAGAGGGCCAAGTTTGGCCACCACTGCCTAAACCATCATCCCAGTGGCTCACAGCACAGGGAATCTTTATTCTGTTTTATTTCACAAGATTTATATGTTGATTGATTGCAATATAACCTGAATGTGGTTTGTAAAAAGAATAAAGCAATAAAGGTTTGCTTTGTTTATTGTTCTTTTGACCATCGTGGTCATATCAACCATAGGAAACACACACATACAGCACTAAGGGACAGTGTCTGTCAAAATGTGAATAAAACAATAACATTATTGGGGGGAAATAGTTGCTGCACCCACTTTTACCTCTGACCCTGTCCACTGCCTGTATGTGGCCCTTGGAAAGCTCCGTAGAAGGGAATGTGGCCCCCAGACAGGAAAAGCTTCCTCACACCTGCTCTAAAAATAATGGACTTGTTTCATAGAAATAATGTGCAGAAAATGCGAGGCAGAGGACTGTGAAATATCTGGTGCCTGCAGCCACCCCCACATTCTCCCAGCTGCGATCCTGCCCTGCTCTAGGTTATGGCTCATGGCTTGACCTTTCATGGTCTGCTTTGTGACTCCTGCTCCACTGAATTAACACACTGCTGGCGATAACTAGTTTACAAGCTGGTCTCTGGCCAAGTCGCATTCCAGGCTTATCTTGTCTTGCATGATTTACACTTTGCAGAATTAAGCCCAATATTTAGTAGAGTACCCTGGACAAAACAGAATGCTTTCAGTTACGTAGGCAAAGATCCCCTGAGAAGCGAGGTTTCTCAAGAATCCACCCCACCTCCCCACCTCCCACAGGATGAACTTCAGCAAAACCTGTGGTCATCTTACATGAAGGCATCTGCAGGGTTTTGTGTTCTCTCAAAGCATCCGAGGGGTATAATATCTGGAGGTCTCACTTCATTTGCTGTGGTAGTAACTCTCTGGCAATACAAACCCAGAGAGTTCTGAAGCGATTAGGCAATATCAAATATCCCATCATGAACCTAATTGCTGCCAGATAAACTCTTGAATGAGCAGCTAAACCGAAGTGTCCTTCTGTACAATCCATTCAAGAGCTACAGTGCAGTGAATATGCAGGGTTTGAAAACTGAATTTGTCAAATATGTGCTGTAGATAAACAGAGAGAAAAGGCACGACATAGAGGTGGCTACAGCACCCAGCATCTCTGACCAGTGGCCATGCTGGCTGGGGCTGATGGGAGTTAGAGCCTGACATCACCTGCAGGACCACAAGTCCCCCATCCTTGAGCTAAATACAAGGCTGCAACATTGCCTTCTGCAGAAGTGAAACTGGCACCCTTCTGCCCTTGCATTACACTCTTCTGCCCCCAAACAGAGGACAAAAGTGCATCCTCTGGGCAGCATGAGAGAAAGAACAGGGGCTTTCTCTGCAAATGAGGGTGGAAGAACACACTGGGAGTATCTCCAAAGAGCGGGATGGCTGCCTTTATCAAAATAATCCTGGGTTGCTTGCAACTTCACGGATGCTTAAAGCTTGGCTCGAAGCAACAGGGTGTTACCCAGCCATTTGTGAAAGAGTGTGGGGCCAGCGTTGGCAGAACTGCCGGAGGCTGCAAGCCAAGAGGTGAAGTACCCTGGCAGCAGTGCAGAGGAGCTCAGAACTGGGGAAGCGAGCAGGGCTCCCTGGCCAAGGCTTGGTTGCATTCTTCTGAGACCCAGGAGGTGAGGTTTGATGCGCAAAAGACAAGCAGGGTTCTTAGAGTGACTTCAACATCAGGGGAAGAAATAATCAGGTCTGTGAAATTGTGCCCTGCCCCACCACACACACACACACACACACGTTGCCAAGGGGCAGGCCAGGATTTCAGGGAGTATCAAAGCATGGTGCCTCAGGCTGGAAGGAGAGCCCATTTGTCAGTTTCAGATTATTTTATTTCATGAAATTTATAGTGTGAAAACAACCTCAAAATGGTTTACGAAAAGAATAAAATAATAAAATAATCAGTAAAAACAACTAAAGTTTTTTTGTTTTTTGTTTAAAAAAGATCAGCAGAAAACTAAGAACAGATTAAAACGTATCAGCATTGAGCATGTCTGGGTAGGCTTGTCTAAATAAAAATGTTTCTCTCAGTTTCTTATTTTTCCAGCCTTAAGTTTCATTTGCCCCACTTCCACCCACATATGTGATTTTTTTTAAGTGCATGAAAATTCATGCTCTTTTTTTTTTTTTGGCACCCTCAACCTAATATATCCAGTTTTGTGCATAGTTTTCCCTAGTATGTGCATTTTTTGCAAGCAATTCATACTTAACCAAATGCATTTTTCATGCATTCCATGTTATTTTCATGCATTTGGGCACACATTCTCTGGGCGTTGCATAATCCTGAGAAATTCGGAAAGAAATTTTGCTTCAGGAAGCGCAAATTTCATAACTTTGCATTAAAAGGCAGCCTGGGCAAATTTCTCCCCCACTCCTGGATGAGACAGAGCTGGGTATAAGCCGCTCCCCTACCTTCCTATGTTTGTGAACCAGCTGTCCAAAACTAACTCTGCCCTCACCCAGACCTACAGTGGTGATGCCACCCACCATGCCAGCGTTACATCACCTGCCTCTGATGGCTTGGCAGCAAAGCAACCACATCTTAATGAGCAGCAAGGAAGACTTTAACAGCTCTGCAAGCACAAGCACAGCCAGAGATGTTCAGAGGAGGCCGGTTGTTGGCAGCCGCCAGCCGGTGGCTTATTCTCGACCCCCTTTGCACTATGTCATCTCACATCTGACTTTTCTAAATTAAGCTGGGCTGGTCCCTGCTGAGCGCAAGATGGACGGCTCTCAAGCGCACTCACGATCGGTCAAGCTTGCGAGTTGGAGGCTATCGGATCACCTTAGGAGCATGCCGCCATTCGTGTTGATGCAGCGAGAATCAACAGGATGGCAGGGCCTGAAGTCCACATGCAGGCTTGGTCGTTCACTAGGATAAATTATGTAGACCATGTCAGGAGCTCAGCCTACACTCGAGTAGGACCCTGGTAGAGACACATGCCTGACTGGCATGTTCCCTCCCTCCTGGCAGTGGCGTAGCGTGGGGGGTGCAGGGGGGGCCGACCGCACTGGGCGCAACATCTGGGGGTTAGGGTTAGGGGGCGCAAATCCACGGGTTAGGGGGCGCAAATTACTTGCCTTGCCTCGGGTGCTGACAACCCACGCTACGCCACTGCCTCCTGGCTGTGTTTGGGAGCTTCAAAAGCTTTCTTCCACCCGAACATCACAGCGACCAATGCCAACAGACACCAGCACACTTAGGGATCCGCAGAGTCTTCGCGACTTGTGTGACAGACCTCAGCAACTCAGCATTTTGGCTAATCTACTTTATTTACATATAAACACACACGGAGCACTGCAACGTGGCTCTCTCTCTCTCTCTCTCTCTCTAGCATCAGACAGCAAAGAGAAAAAGAACAAAGGACAATAGTCGTACTTCAAGGAACACAGTAACACAAACATCCTGTCTCAGTCACTTCCCACTCTGTGGAGTCAAAACGTATACCATCATGTGATAGACAAAAACCCCATGACTGCAATTATGGAGCAGGAATTCTAACAGACCAGGCTGGTCCTGTGGGTGAAAATCATTTCTGCATTCAACTGGGACTACTTGTAGGGCTGCGGAGATCAAGTAAGACTCTGTGGAGCAAAGATGTGATTTGGCACTTCCCAAGGCGGTTGCTCTGTTGATTAAATTGGACCACTCCATGAATATTGACCCAAGCACCTGAATTCATGCAGCTACAGAGATCCTGGCCCTGTGCAATGCTAATGACAGGAAGGGCTCTTGGCATCATCATACAAACACGGGGGGGGGGGGTTAATGACATATCGCTTTGGAGAACTGAATTGAAGAGTGGGAAAATGAGAAACAGAGAGGGTCCAGAAACCAAGCCTTATGAGGTTGAGGAAGCCTGGAGAAAAGAAGACTGAGAAGCAATAGGATAAAGGTAAAGGGTAAAGGGAGCCCTGACCATTAGGTCCAGTCATGATAGACTCTGGGGTTGTGGTGCTCATCTTGCTTTATTGGCCAAGGGAGCCGGCGTACAGCTTCCGGGTCATGTGGCCAGCATGACTAAGCTGCTTCTGGCGAACCAGAGCAGCACACGGAAACGCTGTTTACCTTCCCGCCAGAGTGGTACTTATTTATCTACTTGCACTTTGACTTGCTTTCGAACTGCTAGGTTGGCAGAAGCAGGGACCGAGCAACGGGAACTCACCCCATCATGGGGATTCGAACCGGCGACCTTCTGATCGGCAAGTCCTAGGCTCTGTGGTTTAACCCACAATGCCACCCGCGTCACCCGCAATAGGATAGCCATCTTCAAATATCTGAAGGGTTGCTACGTGGAAGATGCAGCAAGCTGGTTTTCTGCTGCTCCAGAAGGTGGGATTCAAACCAACAAATTCAAATGACAGGAAAGGAGACCCCAGCTTAATATTAGGAATAACTTCCTGACAGTAAGAGCTGTCTGGACTATCTCAGAGGTTGGATGGCCATCTGCCAGGGGTCCTTTAGCTGTGATTCCTGCCTTGCAGGGGCTTGGACTAGATGGTCCTTGGGGTCCCTTCCAACTCCATAATTCTGTGACTCTATTCATCCACTCTAATGCCTGCTAAGTATTCTGAAGGCTGCAGTTTGCTTTGCAATTGGATTACATTTCCGGAAACAGCTGCCTTGAAGTGAGTTGCATCAGAGACCCTTTATGTTTGGGAGTTGCTGCAGTGACTTTGTCAGCTTTTATTAATTGTAGAGCACAAGCTGTGTGCCAACACACCTCCTCCCATTGATTTATTAGTCCCTGGGGGATCCTGCAATTCTGCTTTGTTTGAGCTCTTTGAGGCTAACATATATATCCACTCTTTTATCATTCCCTTCCTGGTCCTCCTGCCTGTTTATCTCCCTCCTTGCCCGTGTAATTCTCTGCCACTGAGCACAAACAACCCAAAGCCTCCTTGATGTTGTAGCCAAAGTTGTCCTTATTCCAGCTTATGGTTTTCAGGGCAACCTAGAACCTGTGCAAGGAGATCAGATGGATGCTGATTTTATGGCAAGTCTCGAGGCTTTATGAGACTCTCAGCCACTATCCCACGCTAGATTCCTGAGCTCTAAAAGCCTGAAACAAAAGCTATTTATCCACACAAGGGTTGAGTAAGTCTACTGAATCATATTCAGGGGGGTGGGTTGAAAGTTTTGCACCACAATAGCCACACCCGGGAGTTTGGGAGAATGCGGCTCTTGCAGAATAACTGACTGACATCAAACAGTGTGTTTATGCCTCTCTCTTTTTCTTTTGATTGCCCAACATGGTTTGGTATAGCCGGCCCTATCATTAGGCAGAAGGAGGTGCAGTAGGAGATGGCATGGTGGGGCACCACCACTTGCCTGACCTCCCATCATAAGAACATAAGAAGAGATTGCTGGATCAGGCCGGTGGCCCATCTAGTCCAGCATCCTGTTCTCGCAATGGCTGACCAGATGCCTGTGGGAAAACTGCAAGAATTCGAATCTGGCATTCAGAATCATTGCTTCCACCACCTGTAGAGGCAGATACAGCCATAGCATAACAGAGGACGCCACTGAAATTTGAGGTGCCAACGTTCCCCATTAAACCGTTTAAAGCCCTAAACGGCCTCGGTCCAGTATATATGAAGGAGCGTCTCCACCCCCATCGTTCTACCCAGACACTGAGGTCCAGCACCGAGGGCCTTCTGGTGGTTCCCTCATTGCGAGAAGCCAAGTTACAGGGTACCAGGCAGAGGGCTTTCTTGGTAGTGGCGCCCTCCCTGTGGAACGCCCTCCCACCAGATGTCAAAGAGAACAACAACTACCAGACCTTTAGAAGACATCTGAAGGCAACCCTGTTCAGGGAACCTTTTAATGTTTGATGTATTACAGTGTTTTAATATTTTTGGGGAGAAGCCGCCCAGAGTGGCTGGGGAAGCCCAGCCAGATGGGCGGGGTATAAATAATAAGTTGTTGTTGTTGTTGTTGTTGTTGTTGTTGTTGTTGTTGTTGTTACCACCACCACTGCCTAGGGCACATTTCATTGAAAACGTATTTATTGCACCCTTCTTCCGAGGAGTTCATGGTGACACACATAATGATCCTCCTTCCCATTTTATGCTCACAAGAACCCTGTGAGGTGGGTTAGCCTGATAGGCAGTGACTGGCCCCCAAGGGTCACCCGTTGAGCTTCATGACCAAGTGGGGGATTTGAACCCTGGTCTCTCCCAAGTCTTAGTCTGGTTCTCTAACCACTACACCACACTGGCTCTAGGCAGCTCACACAGCTATATGTTGCCTGAAACCAGTAAAATGAAAACACCGGAATGGGTTTAGACCTCTGCCTCTCTGACTTAAAAATAAAACACTAAACTTTCCTCACCACCTATAGTTAGCTCTTTGCCCTCTGAGGCCTTCCTTCAGCCTCCTCACAAAAATGTCAAGGTTTCATGCCAACTCCTGAGGCTTCAAAAGACCCCTTTGTATTTGTTCATTTTATTCACATATAAACTTTGTGTAAAAATTTTTTTAAAAAATTCCATGCTTGTATGTGTCATTCTCGGGGGGGGGGGAGAGCGAAGGAACTTGGGTTATAGGCCTCTCTCATTTCTGCAAAGGAGTGTGCCAAAAGAATTGTGTCACTCACGAAAAGCCAGGTCTTGTTTCCACTCCCGACTCTAGAAATGGAGGATAAATTTGATTCCATTCACATTTGAAGGCAAACCTGCAGAATTCCCACTTAACGAAACAATAAACGATACACAGCTGTCCTTTGAAATTTGTACTTCTCCGAATTTTGAGATGCCGTTCTCCAGCCTAGGAACATGTACAAAGAAATGTACCCCAGAGGACAGGATCACACTTCAAAACGACCTTGACAGATTAGAGAACTGGGCAAAAACAAACAAGATGAATTTTAACAGGGAGAAATGTAAAGTATTGCACTTGGGCAAAAAAAATGAGAGGCACAAATACAAGATGGGGGACACCTGGCTTGAGAGCAGTACATGTGAAAAGGATCTAGGAGTCTTGGTTGATCACAAACTTGACATGAGCCAACAGTGTGACGCGGCAGCTAAAAAAGCCAATGCAATTCTGGGCTGCATCAATAGGAGTATAGCATCTAGATCAAGGGAAGTAATAGTGCCACTGTATTCTGCTCTGGTCAGACCACACCTGGAGTACTGTGTCCAGTTCTGGGCACCACAATTCAAGAAGGACACTGACAAACTGGAACGTGTCCAGAAGAGGGCAACCAAAATGGTCAAAGGCCTGGAAACGATGCCTTATGAGGAACGGCTAAGGGAGCTGGGCATGTTTAGCCTGGAGAAGAGGAGGTTAAGGGGTGATATGATAGCCATGTTCAAATATATAAAAGGATGTCACATAGAGGAGGGAGAAAGGTTGTTTTCTGCTGCTCCAGAGAAGCGGACACGGAGCAATGGATCCAAACTACAAGAAAGAAGATTCCACCTAAACATTAGGAAGAACTTCCTGACAGTAAGAGCTGTTCGACAGTGGAATTTGCTGCCAAGGAGTGTGGTGGAGTCTCCTACTTTGGAGGTCTTTAAGCAGAGGCTTGACAACCATATGTCAGGAGTGCTCTGATGGTGTTTCCTGCTTGGCAGGGGGTTGGACTCGATGGCCCTTGTGGTCTCTTCCAACTCTATGATTCTATGATTCTATGATTCTATGATTCTATGATTCTATGTAGATATACATTTTCCTCTTGCATTACTTGTACTAAAAAGAAGAGATTATGTCTGGTCCAGGCATCCCCAGCCCCATGGAAATAAATATCTCAATGGACTCACATTGTGAAGCAATATTGGCTTTCTTTATTATTTCTTTAGAGAATTGATACCCCCACCTTTTCCTTCAATGAGCTCAGGGTGCCATGCAAGGTTTCCCCCCTCCTAATTTAATCCGCACAACCACCATAGGTTTGTGGATTAGGCTGAGGCGAAGTGACTGGCCCAAGATCACACCCAGTGAGCTTCGTGGCTAATTCATAAAATCATAGAATTGTAGAGTTGGAAGAGACCCAGAGGGTCATTTAGTCGAGCCCCCCTGCATTGCAGGAATCTCAACTGGAAGCATCCATGACAGCTGGCCACCCAAGCTCTGCTTAAAAACCTCCAAGGAAGGAGAATCCACCACCTCTCATGGGAGTTTGTTCCACTGTTGAACAGCTCTTACTGTCAGAAAATTCTTCCTGATGCTTAGTCGGAATCTCCTTTCTTGTAGTTTGAATCCATTGGTACAGGTCCTACCTTCCAGAGCAGGAGAAAACAAGCTTGCTTCATCTTTTGACAGCCCTATAGATAATCAGCCCTGAGTGCTCACTGGAAGGACAGATCGTGAAGCTGAGGCTCCAATACTTTGGCCACCTGATGAGAAGAGAAGACTCCCTGGGAAAGACCCTGATGCTGGGAAAGATGGAGGGCACAAGGAGACAGGGACAACAGAGGACGACAGAGGACGACATGGTTGAATAGTGTTCTCGAAGCTACCAGCATGAGTTTGACCAAACTGCAGGAGGCAGTGGAAGACAGAAATGCCTGGCGTGCTCTGGTCCAGGGGGTCATGAAGAGTCGGACACGACTAAATGACTAAAAAACAACATAGGTATTTGAAGATGGCTCTCATATCTCCTCTAGGTCTCCTCTTTTCCAGGCTAAACATACCCAGCTCCTTCAACCATTCTTATAAGGCTTGGTTTCCAGAAGGCTCTTTTTATGTTCTTATGGGAATTCAAACCCCTAGTCTCCAAGGTCCTAGTCTGGCACTTTAACTATTATACCTCACTATTTACACAAGTGGAACTGCTGTGACACCCCCCCCAAAAAAAATATATATATATATATATCCTGAAAACTGCATTCTTATGAGGAGTTTGCAAATTCTGCTGGAAATCTCTTGCTCCTGCAATCACCCAACTACAGTTCCCAAGAAGAGGGCAACGATTCCTCAATCAGCTTAAATCTGTGCTGTAGATATCCCCAACGAGAAGAAACTGCTAAAGACGAAATGTGTGTCTGACCTCACAGGAAAAAAAGTGTGAGTTTGTGAGCCTCTGGAGAGAAGCAGCCTACGATGTCTGCAGTCTCCACCCTGATTGTTCGAGTGAGCACCTCCATCTCTGCAACAGGCGTGACTTTGGGGGAAGGCCAACCATATGTATGTATGTTTCCATTCGCTCAGGGAAAGCGGCTCTTGGGTTTGGTCCCAGGCACCTCTAGAGGGCTGGTGCTAGGAGGGCGGCAGCTGCAGCGAGAGAGTAATGATGCTCATATATCACCTGGATGTCAGCACCAACCTGGGCAAAGGGCGGCAGCTCAGTGTCGCAGCTGCATGCGCCTGCCTGAGCAGCAGCGAATGATGCTATTGAAGGACTCAGCTCTGGAGAGAGAGAGAGAGAGAGAGAGAGAGAGAGAGAGAGAGAGGTCTGAAAGGTCTAAGGCAGGGTTGGCAAACTTCTGTAGTCGGAGAGGTCAAGTCATTCTCTTGGCAGCTGCTGAGCAGAAGGAAGGATGTTCTCCCCTACAAACCGAATACCCCTCACAAGTCATAAGAATATGAGAATAGCCTGCTGGATTAGGCCAACGGCCAGTGGCATAGTGTGGGGGGTGCAGGGGGGGCCGGCCGCACCGGGCACAACATCTGGGGGTTAGGGTTAGGAGGCGCAAATCCACGGGTTAGGGGGCGTAAATCCATGGGTTAGGGAGCGCAAATTACTTGCCTTGCCCCGGGTGCTGACAACCCATGCTACGCCACTGCCAACGGCCCATCTCGTCCAGCATCCTGTTCTCCCTGTGGCCAGATAATGTCTGTGGGGAACCCACAAGCAGGATTCGAACACAAGAACCCTCTCTTCTCCTGTGGCCTCTGGTGTTCGGAAACACTCCTGCCTCCAGCTGAGGCGGCAGGACATAGCCATCAATAGCCCTCTCCTCCAAGCAATGTTGTCATGTTCTGTGACATTGCTACAACTCTCTAGCAGCCTGCCAGGGTTTCTCGAGTTTCTCATATTTCTTGGGAAACACTGGGTTAGGCCACCAGGAGCTTTGTGGGAGAGGGTGCCACGAGTTCACTACTGCTGGGGTAAAAGACTCATTCCCTTTGCTCACTCGTGCTTTTTTCCAAAACAACAAAACAGAGCCGAGGGGATCTCCTCAAATGAAGAAGAGTCTGATTAGGGGAGTTTAGGATTTCATCACCGTTGTGCAGCAACCACATTCTTGTGCACTGCCCTCGAATTCTGCGGTCAGACTCAGTTAAGAAATGATCCCAGCTGGTTGAGAAATCTGGGTTTTTCCACCTCCCTCGTTCTTTGATTGGAAATTGGGAATGGTGATGGAAAGGGTGAAGAGGAAATCTCACAGCTGCAACACAGAGTCAGCAAATGCATCTGATTCATCACTTGGGCTACATCGAGGTAGGTGGGGTCTTGGAAGTTAAAAGGCTCCCTAGTCCAGATCTGCATTTTATCTATAGGTATATCTGGCAGATAAGGGACGTGGGTGGCGCTGTGGGTTAAACAACAGAGCCTAGGACTTGCCGATCAGATGGTCGGTGGTTCGAATCCCGCAACAGGGTGAGCTCCTGTTGCTCGGTCCCTGCTCCTGCCAACCTAGAAGTTCAAAAGCATGTCAAAGTGCAAGTAGATAAATAGGTACCGCTCCGGCAGGAAGGTGAACGGCTTTTCCGTGCACTGCTCTGGTTCGCCAGAAGTGGCTTAGTCATGCTGGCCACATGACCCAGAAGCTGTACACCGGCTCTCTCGGCCAATAAAGCGAGATGAGCGCCACAACCCCAGAGTCGGTCACGACTGGACCTAATGGTCAGGGGTCCCTTTATCTTTACCTATATCTGGCAGATATAAATGCCATTGCAGGCCTTTTGCAGGGCTACCTGAAGATACCAGGGATTAAGCCTGGGGTCTTCTACATGCAAAGTAAATGCTCTACAACTGAGCTAAATCGATGCTGAAAGTGGGGAAAGAAATGTTTAAAATTTGGGAGACGTCTGTTTTGGGGGTTCTGAATTAAAAAGAGAAGGAGAACCACCCCACCCATGTTCTGTAGGATCAACTCTTGAGGCAGGGGATGTGGAGTGCTGCTTTTGACTCCTGGAAAGTTGGAGCATCTTGGGATTGTGGAACCCCTATCAGATTCTAGGTGGAGCCTATGTCACAACTCGGGAACAAGGGAGAAAATCTGTTTGTTTCTCACAACAGCAATACAGGAGCTGAAGCACAGCTATCCATCTAAATTCGGCACCTCCAGACTTTGTGATGCATTTCTCAACCCCAAAATGCGTACATGAATGCATATATTAGGGGGGTGTGGCAATAATGTACGACAATGCACATGGGGAAAATATTTGTGGCAATAATGTACAAGAACGCATTTTACTAGGGGAAATTGCTTGCAAAAAAATGTGTCTATTAGGAGAAAGCCCCACTACAATGTTGGCAAAGTTTTGTAAGGATTTATTTAAAAATGTATCACAAACTGATGTGGAAATGTGGCAACCAAGACTGGAAAAATGAGAAAGTAAGTGAAACTGACATTGAAAGATTTGTCAAATCCCACTGAGTGCCCCCATAAAAATTTAACCCAGTGTTTGGGCACCCATTTTATCTTGATAGCATTTCCCAAGGCTAATTGCATCTGGGGCATGTTGAAAATAGGTGACAGTTGCCTTGAAGGACATCAAAGAGCAGTCAGCTCTTCGCCTAGCAACCAAAAATGACTGGCCTCGGCCCAGTATACCTGAAGGAGCATCTCCACCCCCATCGTTCAGCCTGAGGTCCAGCTCCGAGGGCCTTCTGGTGGTTCCAGATCTGCATTTTATCTATAGGTATATCTGGCAGATAAGGAGGTTAAGGGGTGATATGATAGCCATGTTCAAATATATAAAAGGATGTCACATAGAGGAGGGAGAAAGGTTGTTTTCTGCTGCTCCAGAGAAGCGGACACGGAGCAATGGATCCAAACTACAAGAAAGAAGATTCCACCTAAACATTAGGAAGAACTTCCTGACAGTAAGAGCTGTTCGACAGTGGAATTTGCTGCCAAGGAGTGTGGTGGAGTCTCCTACTTTGGAGGTCTTTAAGCAGAGGCTTGACAACCATATGTCAGGAGTGCTCTGATGGTGTTTCCTGCTTGGCAGGGGGTTGGACTCGATGGCCCTTGTGGTCTCTTCCAACTCTATGATTCTATGATTCTATGATTCTATGATTCTATGATTCTATGTAGATATACATTTTCCTCTTGCATTACTTGTACTAAAAAGAAGAGATTATGTCTGGTCCAGGCATCCCCAGCCCCATGGAAATAAATATCTCAATGGACTCACATTGTGAAGCAATATTGGCTTTCTTTATTATTTCTTTAGAGAATTGATACCCCCACCTTTTCCTTCAATGAGCTCAGGGTGCCATGCAAGGTTTCCCCCCTCCTAATTTAATCCGCACAACCACCATAGGTTTGTGGATTAGGCTGAGGCGAAGTGACTGGCCCAAGATCACACCCAGTGAGCTTCGTGGCTAATTCATAAAATCATAGAATTGTAGAGTTGGAAGAGACCCAGAGGGTCATTTAGTCGAGCCCCCCTGCATTGCAGGAATCTCAACTGGAAGCATCCATGACAGCTGGCCACCCAAGCTCTGCTTAAAAACCTCCAAGGAAGGAGAATCCACCACCTCTCATGGGAGTTTGTTCCACTGTTGAACAGCTCTTACTGTCAGAAAATTCTTCCTGATGCTTAGTCGGAATCTCCTTTCTTGTAGTTTGAATCCATTGGTACAGGTCCTACCTTCCAGAGCAGGAGAAAACAAGCTTGCTTCATCTTTTGACAGCCCTATAGATAATCAGCCCTGAGTGCTCACTGGAAGGACAGATCGTGAAGCTGAGGCTCCAATACTTTGGCCACCTGATGAGAAGAGAAGACTCCCTGGGAAAGACCCTGATGCTGGGAAAGATGGAGGGCACAAGGAGACAGGGACAACAGAGGACGACAGAGGACGACATGGTTGAATAGTGTTCTCGAAGCTACCAGCATGAGTTTGACCAAACTGCAGGAGGCAGTGGAAGACAGAAATGCCTGGCGTGCTCTGGTCCAGGGGGTCATGAAGAGTCGGACACGACTAAATGACTAAAAAACAACATAGGTATTTGAAGATGGCTCTCATATCTCCTCTAGGTCTCCTCTTTTCCAGGCTAAACATACCCAGCTCCTTCAACCATTCTTATAAGGCTTGGTTTCCAGAAGGCTCTTTTTATGTTCTTATGGGAATTCAAACCCCTAGTCTCCAAGGTCCTAGTCTGGCACTTTAACTATTATACCTCACTATTTACACAAGTGGAACTGCTGTGACACCCCCCCCAAAAAATATATATATATATATATATCCTGAAAACTGCATTCTTATGAGGAGTTTGCAAATTCTGCTGGAAATCTCTTGCTCCTGCAATCACCCAACTACAGTTCCCAAGAAGAGGGCAACGATTCCTCAATCAGCTTAAATCTGTGCTGTAGATATCCCCAACGAGAAGAAACTGCTAAAGACGAAATGTGTGTCTGACCTCACAGGAAAAAAAGTGTGAGTTTGTGAGCCTCTGGAGAGAAGCAGCCTACGATGTCTGCAGTCTCCACCCTGATTGTTCGAGTGAGCACCTCCATCTCTGCAACAGGCGTGACTTTGGGGGAAGGCCAACCATATGTATGTATGTTTCCATTCGCTCAGGGAAAGCGGCTCTTGGGTTTGGTCCCAGGCACCTCTAGAGGGCTGGTGCTAGGAGGGCGGCAGCTGCAGCGAGAGAGTAATGATGCTCATATATCACCTGGATGTCAGCACCAACCTGGGCAAAGGGCGGCAGCTCAGTGTCGCAGCTGCATGCGCCTGCCTGAGCAGCAGCGAATGATGCTATTGAAGGACTCAGCTCTGGAGAGAGAGAGAGAGAGAGAGAGAGAGAGAGAGAGAGGTCTGAAAGGTCTAAGGCAGGGTTGGCAAACTTCTGTAGTCGGAGAGGTCAAGTCATTCTCTTGGCAGCTGCTGAGCAGAAGGAAGGATGTTCTCCCCTACAAACCGAATACCCCTCACAAGTCATAAGAATATGAGAATAGCCTGCTGGATTAGGCCAACGGCCAGTGGCATAGTGTGGGGGGTGCAGGGGGGGCCGGCCGCACCGGGCACAACATCTGGGGGTTAGGGTTAGGAGGCGCAAATCCACGGGTTAGGGGGCGTAAATCCATGGGTTAGGGAGCGCAAATTACTTGCCTTGCCCCGGGTGCTGACAACCCATGCTACGCCACTGCCAACGGCCCATCTCGTCCAGCATCCTGTTCTCCCTGTGGCCAGATAATGTCTGTGGGGAACCCACAAGCAGGATTCGAACACAAGAACCCTCTCTTCTCCTGTGGCCTCTGGTGTTCGGAAACACTCCTGCCTCCAGCTGAGGCGGCAGGACATAGCCATCAATAGCCCTCTCCTCCAAGCAATGTTGTCATGTTCTGTGACATTGCTACAACTCTCTAGCAGCCTGCCAGGGTTTCTCGAGTTTCTCATATTTCTTGGGAAACACTGGGTTAGGCCACCAGGAGCTTTGTGGGAGAGGGTGCCACGAGTTCACTACTGCTGGGGTAAAAGACTCATTCCCTTTGCTCACTCGTGCTTTTTTCCAAAACAACAAAACAGAGCCGAGGGGATCTCCTCAAATGAAGAAGAGTCTGATTAGGGGAGTTTAGGATTTCATCACCGTTGTGCAGCAACCACATTCTTGTGCACTGCCCTCGAATTCTGCGGTCAGACTCAGTTAAGAAATGATCCCAGCTGGTTGAGAAATCTGGGTTTTTCCACCTCCCTCGTTCTTTGATTGGAAATTGGGAATGGTGATGGAAAGGGTGAAGAGGAAATCTCACAGCTGCAACACAGAGTCAGCAAATGCATCTGATTCATCACTTGGGCTACATCGAGGTAGGTGGGGTCTTGGAAGTTAAAAGGCTCCCTAGTCCAGATCTGCATTTTATCTATAGGTATATCTGGCAGATAAGGGACGTGGGTGGCGCTGTGGGTTAAACAACAGAGCCTAGGACTTGCCGATCAGATGGTCGGTGGTTCGAATCCCGCAACAGGGTGAGCTCCTGTTGCTCGGTCCCTGCTCCTGCCAACCTAGAAGTTCAAAAGCATGTCAAAGTGCAAGTAGATAAATAGGTACCGCTCCGGCAGGAAGGTGAACGGCTTTTCCGTGCACTGCTCTGGTTCGCCAGAAGTGGCTTAGTCATGCTGGCCACATGACCCAGAAGCTGTACACCGGCTCTCTCGGCCAATAAAGCGAGATGAGCGCCACAACCCCAGAGTCGGTCACGACTGGACCTAATGGTCAGGGGTCCCTTTATCTTTACCTATATCTGGCAGATATAAATGCCATTGCAGGCCTTTTGCAGGGCTACCTGAAGATACCAGGGATTAAGCCTGGGGTCTTCTACATGCAAAGTAAATGCTCTACAACTGAGCTAAATCGATGCTGAAAGTGGGGAAAGAAATGTTTAAAATTTGGGAGACGTCTGTTTTGGGGGTTCTGAATTAAAAAGAGAAGGAGAACCACCCCACCCATGTTCTGTAGGATCAACTCTTGAGGCAGGGGATGTGGAGTGCTGCTTTTGACTCCTGGAAAGTTGGAGCATCTTGGGATTGTGGAACCCCTATCAGATTCTAGGTGGAGCCTATGTCACAACTCGGGAACAAGGGAGAAAATCTGTTTGTTTCTCACAACAGCAATACAGGAGCTGAAGCACAGCTATCCATCTAAATTCGGCACCTCCAGACTTTGTGATGCATTTCTCAACCCCAAAATGCGTACATGAATGCATATATTAGGGGGGTGTGGCAATAATGTACGACAATGCACATGGGGAAAATATTTGTGGCAATAATGTACAAGAACGCATTTTACTAGGGGAAATTGCTTGCAAAAAAATGTGTCTATTAGGAGAAAGCCCCACTACAATGTTGGCAAAGTTTTGTAAGGATTTATTTAAAAATGTATCACAAACTGATGTGGAAATGTGGCAACCAAGACTGGAAAAATGAGAAAGTAAGTGAAACTGACATTGAAAGATTTGTCAAATCCCACTGAGTGCCCCCATAAAAATTTAACCCAGTGTTTGGGCACCCATTTTATCTTGATAGCATTTCCCAAGGCTAATTGCATCTGGGGCATGTTGAAAATAGGTGACAGTTGCCTTGAAGGACATCAAAGAGCAGTCAGCTCTTCGCCTAGCAACCAAAAATGACTGGCCTCGGCCCAGTATACCTGAAGGAGCATCTCCACCCCCATCGTTCAGCCTGAGGTCCAGCTCCGAGGGCCTTCTGGTGGTTCCCTCACTGTGAGATGTGAGGGAACCAGGCAGAGGACCTTCTCAGTGGTGGCGCCCGCCCTGTGGAACGCCCTCCCACCAGATGTCAAGGAAATAAACAACTATCTGACTTTTAGAAGACATCTGAAGGCAGCCCTGTTTAGGGAAGTTTTTAATGTTTGATGTTTTATTCTGTTTTTAATCTGTTGGGAGCTGCCCAGAGTGGCTGGGGAAACCCAGACAGATGGGCGGGGTATAAATAAATTAGTAGTAGTAGTCGTAGTAGTAGTAGTAGTAGTAGTAGTAGTAGTAGTATTTAGAAGAGGCACACTTCAGTGGTCACAGCCATACACAGGGGTTCCACTGCAGACACACAAAGCTCCATCCACTCAGAGTTTCTCCATCCACTCAGAGTTTCTCCATCCTCTCTGGTTCTACATAGGGACAAGATAACTCAGGAAGCCCAAACTGGAATACGCACCAGATAAGGGCCCTGAGCACTGTAGAGGAATAGGAAGCCTTGGCCATGTGGGGCTCTGAAGCTTAGACCATGACCAGGGCCATGCAGATTCCATGATTCAGTTTTCATGCTTTTCTTGAGATTATCAGTAAAAGTCCGAGTTAAAAACAAGCATCCATATAATCAGTAGTTTGGAAATAAACTAAAATCATAAATAAAGAAATGGAAATCACCAATTAAAATGCACAGCAACTTTGGGCTTGCCTAAACAAAAAAGTTTTTAGTAGGCACCCGGAACTGTACAGCGATGGCACCTGCCTGATATCAATGGGCAGGGAGTTCCAGAGAATAAATGCCATCACACGGAAAAACCGATTCCTCAACAAGTGTGGAATGGACATCATGTGGCACGTGTGAAATTGCCAATTCTGCAGAGTCAAGAGGTTACACTTTAGGCATTTTAACATGGTCGTGAAAACGTTCTAAAAAATTGAAACCTATCTCCTGCTCAGAGGGATGGGCACTTTGCACATGCTCAGAGGAATGCAGTTAGGGGTCTCCAGCTCTTTTAAAAAAAAATAAAAATAAAATAAGAACACCATTAGGCAAGGGGAACTTGGCTTCAAAGGGCCCACCTTCCCAGTTATTCTTCCCCAGCCTGACTGTGATGTTGCCATGGTAACAAACAGAGAGGTGTCAGGGAAAAAAACAACCCCAGGAGACAGGAGGGGCTGTGTTTTGACATGATATGCCCCATAATATGCCCCCTGGGCTAGAAAGCACATTATGAGGCCTTATTAGACCCTAATTCAATCTTATACCTCCCCCTCCGCCCGCCTTTTCTCCAACCTCTTTGTGGCATTTTTCGTTTTTTTACTGCTATTTGCTTGGCAGCAAAAGAAACACACACACACATTCTTGTTAAAAATATTTTTTCCCCCTTGCATACTTGCTGCGTGAGGAAAGTCGAGTGGGGGACGGAGCGGTTTGGGGAAAATCTCACACAGAGATTAGGTTACAAGGGACAGCTGAGTGTATAAATCCACTCCCCAAAGAGGGTCATTAGGAATAGTTCTGGCAGAAGTTTCTCCCCCCCCCATCCTCGATTCATCTCCTCCCCTCATGCCCCAGTCCCTCCAACATAATGCTTTTTGTTCAGTTGGGGGGGGACATACGGAACAGAATAGGAGACTGCTGCCTTTGAAACATGGGCTGCCCCTCAGAACCCCCACTCTCCTCACAGCTCATCTTGGAGGAATAATTGTTTAACTTTTCTCCAATGCTGGAAGACACAACAATCCCCAGAGTGGTATGGAAATAAATTGGGGGAGTGGGCTGGTGGACTGGTTGGCCCCAGAGAAATCCACGATGCAAATCAGAGAATCATAGCACTGGAAGGAGTCCTGAGGCTCATCTAGTCCAGCTGAAGCACAGCTGAAGAATTCCTGACTAAGGGCCCTCCAACCTTTGTTTGAAAACCATCAAGGAAGGAGATCCCACCACCTTCCCAGGTAGTCCATTCCACTCTCAAACAGCTTTACAAAATGATAGAATTTTAGAAATCATTCCAATGTTGGTCTCTGCTTATTGTCCAAGGACAGTGGCCTTCAGGGAACAAATAAATAATAATAACAAATTTTATTTATACCCACATAATCACAGTAAAAACATAATGGAGGGGGTGGGGAGAACCAATTTAAGATATAGGTTAAAATGCAATTTAAAATGCAGCCTCATTTAAAAAGTATCCAATAGATCAAGACCATAAGGGGAGGGAAACATAAGGGTCAGACTGAGTCCAAACCAAAGGCCAGGCGGAACAGCTGTGTCTTGCAGGCCCTGTGGAAAGATGTCAGGTCCAGCAGGGCCCTAGTCTCTTGTAACAGAGCGTTCCACCAAGTCAGGGACAGTACTGAAAAGGCCCTGGCCTTAGTTAAGACCAATCTAACCACCTTGCGACCTGGGACCTCCAAAATGTTGTCATTTGTGGACCTTAAGGTCCTCTGCGGGGCATACCAGAAGAGGTATGAATCAGATTCAGTGTTGGCTCAGATGCATTGCTGTTGTTTGCTGCAACATCGTTGATTTATTTACCCCCTTTAACCTGTTATTCAAGCAAGAAGAGAGGATGTGGCTAAGGGCAATCTTCACCAACGAGGTGCCCTATGCATGTTTTGGGACTACAACTCCCATAAGGCTCATGTGAGCAGAGCTGAGTGGGAGTTTAGGAGAGTTTCAGCGCCTCTAAAACTGGCCTCAGCTTTGAGGGTGGACTTTTTTTAAATGACCTTTGAATTCTAATCCGGCTCAGAATTTATCCTGAGCCGGAGAAGAATTCCTCTATTCCATCCCATGAAATTTTTGGACTCCTATCAGATCCAGCTCACATGTGCGTTTCCTATTTTTGCTTTAGGCCAGCGTTCCCTTAAGGGAGAGTCTTCCAGATTCTAAATTGTAGTGGTGGGCAGGGCCAGAGACAAAAGTGGGTGGTTCCATGGATGAAACTCTTACTTTCCTACGGGGTGCTACATTTCAACCACTCATTGAACAGGGCCAATGAGAGGTGTGGCCAATGGGAAGGGGCGTGGTCTTGTAAGACTGTTGACATCAGGCAGGCTCCTTCACTGTACTCTTTTCAGCCCCTGCTAAAAACTTCTTTGTCCAGACAAACCTGCCCAGATATGCACAATGTTGACATATGTTTGAATCTGTTTTTAGCTCATCATTGATTATAATTTTTTTTAGTGTTTAAATAAGTGTTTTTGGTGATACTTTCATGGTGTTATTCTTCTTGTAAACTACTTTGAGGTTTCTGTACAGCCATGTGACATATAATGTTTTGAAATAAAATAGGATGAAGTTCTGAGGGTCAGACAAAGAAAGCTGTCAGGCCACATTTGGCCCCTGGGCTTGAGATTTCTCACCCCACTTTAATCTCCCCCCCCATCCCACCATTCTAAAAAATGAGAGGACTTCACGATGGCGGTGGTGGCAGCAGTAATGGTTCCTCACCCCATCCCTCTTCTCAGTGGTTAAATTGTTTGATGAAAAGTGCCATGTTATTGTTATGCAGCCGAGAACAGCCTGGCAGAGGCCCTAATGCTTCTTCCATTCCCAATCAGTTGGCAGGATCTGCAGGAGCAAAACTTTTCCAAATGCAGGTTTCATTTGCATTTCACAAGCTGTAACTATTTGGTCCTGTAAACGAATAACAAGTGGTTATTAGAAGCACATTGCCGGAGGATTAGCAGCCCCGTGTGCCTGCATCTCTTATGAAAGGGATGGAGGTGGATAGCTGCAGCTTGAGGAGCTCTGTGAGATCTTTCTTCCCGTGCCGCATGCAGCCAATGTGGTTCTAATAAGCAGCTATTAATGAACCGACAACAACTGCTTTATTAAGGCCAAATAGAAGGCATATTGGAGAACGGGAATTGGCAGCGGCGTTGTGTAATGGAACACAGAAGAATTAGTCGATCAGAGGCTGAAAGCTAAGAAATGTGAGCCCCGGTGGGTTGGATTCCCCCACCCAACACGAGATTTGACTAAGAATTGGATAGGATCTGGAAATGAATAGGATCGAGGTAGCCATCCGTGTAGTCCGTAGTCAACCCTGCATGAGTGCTGTATGCATAAGGAGTTGAACTCAGATCTCTGGTGGCAACTGATGGAGGACAGTGTCAAAGGGACACCAGACAGTCATTTTTGTTGATGGCGCTGTGTGTTAAACCACAAAGCCTAGGACTTGCCAATCAGAAGCTTGGTGGTTCGAATCCCTGTGACGGGGTGAGCTCCCATTGCTCGGTCCCTGCTCCTGCCAACCTAGCAGTTCAAAGCACGTCAAAGTGCAAGTAGATAAATAGGTACCGCTCCGGCGGAAAGGTAAGCGGTGTTTCTGTGCGCTGCTCTGGTTTGCCAGAAGTGGCTTATTCATGCTGGCCACATGACCCGGAAGCTGTACACTGGCTCACTTGGCCAATAAAGTGAGATGAGCGCCGCAACCGCAGAATCGGCCACGACTGGACCTAATGGTCAGGGGTCCCTTTACCTTTACCTTTTAAGGAAGGATTAAACCCCTCTGGGATTTTGAGCTCTGGAAGGGTCATTTGATAGCCTTCTCCTCCATGAATTTCTCCAATCCTCTTTTGAAGCCGTCCAAGTTGGTGGTCATCGCTACCTCCGAAGGGAGCCAGTTCCATAGTTTAACTTTCTTTCTTTGCTTCATGCACCAAACTCTCTTGCCATACTTGGTGCCAACATCCTCCAGTCCTCGTGCCATCTGGAATGGCCTCCCTGGACCGCACTGCCTCATTGACTCTCCGTCTATTTTTAAATTTAATTCAAAAAGATGGCATCACGCTCCAGTTTCTCTGTCTCACACTTCCCATCCACTCCCCTTAAAAAGTGTGTCTTTTCATTCCTATTTCATTTGTGCAGTGCTTTGGAGGAGGCACATACTGTCCTTATGAAAGAGGTTAAAAGCAAAGTGGAGGTGGGCATGTCCCCTTCTACCCTCATATGACCCTCTTGGCTCTCTTCATCCATCTCTTCTACAGATAAAAACAGGAATGAATCTCTCTGTGTGTCTCTATTTCTGAAATCAGATCTGTGCACTAATGCTTTGCTGCACACCTGCTACAGCCCAGGTGAAACCATGCTTTGGCTCCTACAAGGAAGACATCTTAGTGTCCCTGTACAGTTGCATCAGTTTTTTTATTTTTTATTTTGCAAAATGCTTCACTGATATGCAGATGTGTTTCTGTGCATTGGCATACCACACACAAAGAAGCTTCCATGTGAACAGTCATATGATTGCGCTTTTTAAAAAGTGTGTGTGTGTGTGTGAGAGAGAGAGAGAGAGAGAGAGAGAGAGAGAGAGAGAGAGAGAGAGAGAACATGGACCACAAGAAAAGGCAAAGCCAATGCAAGAGAAATGTCAAATTTCAGCAGAAAAGAATAAGCCTCGTTGGCAGGAGGGGAATACAAACAGAACCTATTTCATCGTTTCTGAAGCTTTCATCTCTCTTGGTGTTTATGTTCTTATCACCAAAAGAGATCTTTTTGTTTTCCAACATGCTGAGTTTTCAGAAGAGTGTGTGTGTGTGTGTGTGTGTGTGTGTGTGTGTGTGTGTGTGTGTTGGGGGGGTCCCCGCTCCCCTAGCCTGGGCTGTTGATGTTTCTTTTCTGGTTGCTAAGCTTGTCTCATGCATGCTTTATGCCTGATGAGATCATGGTGCCACTTAAATATTTCACGGATAATTCAGGGTTATTCATTAACAAAATTGTGAACAAGCAGGTGTATTCATGAACTTCATGGGAAAGAAAACACACACACACACACCAGGAAATGACATTGAGGGGGAGCGGGTGTATTTGTGTGTGTGTCTCCCCTAACCAAAATTGTAAACTGCATTTAACATGAAATATATTAACCCTGAATTTTCTAATCTACATGGCTGTTATTTAACTCAAACCAGCATGCAAGGTGCTAAGTTTTTCTTTTTTAAAATCTACCAAAGAACAAAATAAAATAACATTGGGATTAAGGGGTTTTCTCTGGGCAGTGGAGGGAATGTGTCATGTGCCCCATTGGTGTAGCTGTGGTAGCACTTGTCCTTCTTCTGATGGGAAATGGGGGGTCGAGGAAGGTCAGTTGGCAGGGACTGAGAAATGTCCCTATTTTCATCTGAGGCATGTTGGAGGGTATGTTGTCAGTGGAAAGGAAGGCCAGAGGCAAAAGTGGGAGGAGCAAAGAATGCAAATTTTACCATTGTGCAGTAGGCTAGTTTCTACACAAAGTCACACCCCCAGCTCTGTCCTCAATCCAGGAGAGAGTAAGCGCTGCAGTCGGTGCCCAAGAACGCATGGCACTTGGTCAAAAAAACTCTTGCAGGGGTGCAAACCTCAAGAGCACTCTCACTTTCTGAGGCTCCCCGATACTGGTATTCAGAATCACATTGCCTCCAGCTGTGGAGGCAGAACTTAACCATCTATGAATTGGCCCAATCATCTTTTAAAGCAATCCAAGCCAGTGTGGTATAGTGGCTAAGAGTGGTAGTCTCATAATCTGATGAACCGGGTTCGCGTCTCCGCTCCTCCACATGCAGCAGCTGGGTGACCTTGGGCCAGTCACACTTCTCTGAAGTCTCTCAGCCTCACTCACCTCACAGAGACTTTGTTGTGGGGGAGGAAGGGAAAGGAGATTGTTAGCCACTTTGAGACTCCTTAAAGGTAGTGATAAAGCGGGATATAAAATCCAAACTACTACTACTACTACTACTCTTCTTCTTCTTCTTCTTCTTCTTCTTCTTCTTCTTCTTCTCCTGTGGGAGAGAGTTCCACAGTTTAACTATGAGCCGCGTGAAGAAGTCCATTCTTTAATCTGTCCTGAATCTTCCAACAAGGTGTAGCCTGGGAGAGTCTCGAGGGCCAGAGAGAGAGGCCTCAGAGGGCCTCGGGTTCCCCACCCCAATGTAGGTGGTCTGAAAAGAGACTGTGTGGAGCAGGAGATCTATAGGGTTGGCCAAGCTCTCAAAAGAATGTGTAGAATGCAACAGCAATCACCACGATCTCCCGCTAGAGTGATTGGGTCTACAGCACATGCGATTCCACGATCCTGGCCAAGAACTGCGAATCCAAGAACCGGACACCACAGAAGAGGAGGCCAGTATGGTGGGGGAACGCCCTGCTAATCAAAGGCCTTTTGCAATTAACTAGCCTCCAAACTCAGCACCCAAGGGCTGCCAAGAATCTGCAGCCAATGCAAACACAGAAACGTGAGCAATATAGGAATATAGATGCCCTTTTGCACACACACACCTCTCTCTCACACATGCACACACACACACACGAAGAAAGGCGCAGAGCTAAGAATATTGACCCTTCCCCTAGGAAGTCTCTGCAGAGAAACACGATGAGAATGCACAAGGCCATGCATGGCTGGAGGGGAAGAGGGAGGGACGGAGGCAGCGGCAGGGAGGGTGGGAAAGTCTCACAAATTTTTAATGAAAGTGCAATCAAACCTCCTTCCAGATGTCCAGCCAGATGTGCAAACAATGGCTGCACAGAGAACCCTGGGAGGAATGGGAGAAAGTCCCCACCTAACTCTCGGGGTTCCTCCTCCTCTGCCAGGGTGAAGAAAGGGTCCTTTGCTCCATAACCAAAGGGGCATTTCTCATCTGCCATTGCCCCTGTCTCCTTTTCCCTGGAAAAGGTTTTGAAGGCTGAGTGGAACCATTAAGGCTCCACAATTCAGGCTGCAACCCTGTATGCACTTAGGAACGTAAGACGGGCCTGCTAAGGGCCCATCTAGTTCAGCATCCTGCTCTCATAGAGACCCACCAGATGCCTCAATGGGAAACCTGCAGGTGGGATTTGATGCTTCCATTCAGAAGCATTGCTGCCGCCACCTGTGCAGGTGGAGTATAGCCATTGCGGCTAGTACCATTGATAGCCCCCTCCTCCATAAATTTGTCTAACCCTCTTTTGAAACCATCTAGGTTGGCAGCCATCCCTGCCTCCTGTGGGAGGGAGTTCCATCGTTTAAGTATGTGCTGCAGAAAACATTGAAGGAAAAAGCCACTTCCCTGTGTAGCTACAGGTACAGATCTGCTAGAATTGCACATGCTCTGTGTCCTTGTGTTATGGGCTGCAAAATAAAGGGAATGATCAAAGAAGGCTCCCATCCAGTGCTTTTTTCCTGGGAGTACACAGGGGTACACACACCCCTAAACATTTTGTGAATCCAAGTTTGGCCTCATTGAGGGGCAATATTTCAATATGAGTAGGAAAATGAAAGTATCCCCTAGGGTTTTTTTTTTAAAGAAAAAAAGCACTGCTATTTAAAATGAAGGCTACTGTGTAAAAGCCTCAAAGTTTAAGTTTTCTCAACAGTCTCATTTTTAGAAGCTTAAAAAGAACGTAATCTACTCCACAACCTAGAAAATAAAGAAAAGCAGAGCTACGAAAGTATATGTAGTACATAAAGTATATATAAAACATATATAATATATAAAGGATCGCCCTGCCCCATATGTGCCCACTCAACTGCTTTGATCAATAGAATTGTCCACATAATTCCTGTTCTACTTCTGTAAAAACTTTATCTTTTAGTGTGGCAGCACCTACACTTTGGAACTCCCTGACTCCTGATATAAGGCAGTTACCTTTTTATCACTTGCTAAAAACATTACAGTGGTACCTCAGGTTAAGTACTTAATTCATTCCAGAGGTCCGTTCTTAACCTGAAACTGTTCTTAACCTGAAGCACCACTTTAGCTAATGGAGCCTCCCGCTGCTACCGCGCCGCCGGAGCACGATTTCTGGTCTCATCTTGAAGCAAAGTTCTTAACCTGAGGTACTATTTCTGGGTTAGCAGAGTCTGTAACCTGAAGTGTATGTAACCCGAGGTACCAGTGTATTGTTTAGTCAAGCCTACCCAGGGGCTTGGAAACCTAGTGCAAGTTTTAATCTGTTATTGTAACTTTTCCAAATTAAACTATTGTCATTAATTCTTCCTTATTGATAATTGTATTGTTCTAACTGTTTTGTAAACCGCTTTGACTTTTTCTTGCAATCAAGTGGTATATGAATTTTACAAAATAAACAAGTAAAGGGTGTGTGTGTGTGTGTGTGAGAGAGAGAGAGAGAGAGAGAGAGAGAGAGAGAGAGAGAGAGATGGGGGCAGAGGGAGGGGAGGGGGATTCCTCTGATTCCTAAGAGGGAGTCAATAATCAAAATGCATCAGTCTGGAAAATGACACTCTCTCTCTCTCTCTCTCTCTCTCTCTCTCTCTCTCTCTCTCTCTCTCGACAGCTTTCTGTTCCCCAGCTGGTGTTGACAGCTCTGTGATCTGCCAATGAGGCCGCAGAAATCTCAGACACTCTAGCTGAGCGAGAAGGACTTGGAACTGCTGAAAGGTCAAGCAGACAATGTCCCAGAGAGCTGAGGTCTTCCCAGCACATCCTCTTGCCCAGCACACATGTACTGGCAGGAAGACGGAAGTCTCCTTTGTTTGTGCATTCCAGCACATCACCAGTGAATGGGGAGCCCACTCAGAGGGACCAGGCAGCCAGCCACAAGTCTATGGAATTTGCCATTTCTCAACCACTTGTCTCAGAAGTTGTCTTGTGTTGTTTTATTTTAGATGCTAGATTGTCAACAAAGTCTGACTTGCTTCTCATTGGTTTTCTGCTTCTTGGCTGGGAGTTGTGTGGTCCCCACCTGTTCCAGTTCTCTTCCCCCACCCTCCTCCTTTGCAAAGAAACAGTGGTTTCATGGAGGTACTAAACAGCATAGGGGAGAAAACTGAACCCAGAGGAACCCCACATAGAAGGCTGCACAGGGCCAGAAGGTACTCTATACATGCCTGTAAGTTGTTTTAGATTGTTTTTAATCTTGCGTTATGCAACCTGCCCTGACGGGTGAGTAAATAATAAACAACAACAATAATAAATTAAATAAATAATAACAGCTCTGCGTTTCTTTTTTTAAAATGTGGAACATCTGCTATCAAAGAGGCTTTGTTTATGTCCACATCTCACAAACATTTGTGATATTATATGAAATACAATTATTAAAATTTAAGGGGGAAATGTTACTACCAAGAATCAGTGGCGTAGTGTGGGTTGTCAGCACCCGGGGCAAGGCAAGTAATTTGCGCCCCCTAACCCCTAACCTGCCGCCGCTGCCAGCTTCTTCTTGCTGCTGCCTGGTCTGGTCTGGTGTGGTTCTCTCCCACGCTCAGCGCTGCGCTGGGCGGCCGCTGCACTGTCCCTCCCCCAGATAGTCCCTCGCTCTCTCTCCGCACCGCACGCCTGGCACCCCCCCCCCCTCCACAGTGGGCAGCGACCTGGCGGCTCGGATCGGGTTCGCACAGCCAGCACTGCAGTGAGAGAGAGTGAGTGAGCCAGGTAGGGGCAGAGAGCTGAGAGTGCGAGCGCGCCCCCCCCCAGATGTTGCGCCCGGTGCAGCTGGCACCCCCTGCACCCCCCATGCTACGCCACTGCCAAGAATCATTCTTTTCAGGGATTGTGAATGGGATGACCCAAATTTGTTTTGTCTGTGTGTTTAACTTTGATTTTGATTCAATTGTCTTTCTTTCTTTCTTTCTTTCTTTCTTTTCCTTCCTTTATTGTGTGTTGTTGTTGTATGTTCTTAAATCAATAAAAAATGAAAATAAAAAATTAATAATAATAATAATGTTTCCCATTCAAATGTAAATGTAATTGAATCCTGCCCCCATGCACACTCTCAACTGATCCTTAATCTCCCACCCTCTGCTCACATTGCTTGAGATCATGGGAACGAAACCACCACCCACCCCAACGTGGAACACCCAGCATGGTCCTCCTGGACTGTTCTCAGGATCCCCCAAATGTAAATGAATTATCTCCGTCCACAAACTTCCTGCAACCGAAGTGTGGAAGGTTGATTCTATAGTGTGCGCACAGAACGTGATAACATACGTGGGAGAATTAGGGAGTAGCTTTCCCATTGCTGAAACTGCAGAGGCACCTCTTGATTGGGCCTTCGACAACATGGCCTCACCTATCTGTTGGGAAAATAAATAAAAGAATGGAAAGAGTGGTGGTGCCGTGCTTGTGTGCATGTGTTTGCGTTTGTGTGCTCACACACACATAAACACGTAAGACCTGTGTGGGAGGGGTCTGCATTCTGTGCTTGTATGTTTAGCTGGAGATTGGAAACACATGCAGGCTGAAGGAAGCAAACAGACAGAAAAAGGGAAAGGGCTTCCTTCTTTAGGAGCTGTTATTGCTCTGCACTCAAGGAAGGAATGCCCCCCTCCCCAGCCCCCACCCATTTCTTTCTCAGCTTCCAAGGGGGGCTCTTGTGTCTCGTAAATAACCCCAGCGGAGGCTTATAGTACAGTGCACGGCTTTATTTTCTGAATCGGGCTGCAATGCACCTGAAGCTATAATTGTGGAGGGGGTTTCGAGAGAGGGTAAAATTAATTCCAAAGCAAAGAAAATTGGCTTTTAAAACAACTTTATTTCTCTCTCTCGATTTCTTTCCAACTGGAAAATTAATTATTTAAAAAGCAAACCATCAAGGAAGCTGAGCCCCAGCCATCCAGAGCAGGGTGTTTTCTGTTCTTTCCCCCACCCTCTCCATATGAACTGATAAACATTATAATATACAGTGGTACCTCGGGTTAATAACTTAATTCGTTCTGGAGGTCTGTTCTTAACCTGAAACTGTTCTTAACCTGAGGTACCACTTTAGCTAATGGGGCTTCCCGCTGCTGCTGCGCCGTCGCCGCACAATTTCGGTTCTCATCCTGAAGCAAAGTTCTTAACCCGAGGTACTATTTCTGGGTTAGCGGAGTCTGTAACCTGAAGCGTCTGTAACCCAAGGTACCACTGTAAAGAGCCAGTGTGGTATAGTGGTTAGAGGATCAGACTAGGACCTGGGAAACCAGGGCTCGAATACGCACTCAGCTGTGAAGTTATCTGGGTGTGACCTTGGACCAGTCACTCTCTTCTCTCAACCTAACCTACCTTGCAGGGGGATTGTGGGGATTAACTGAGGAGGGGGAGAACAATGAACACCACCTTGAGTTCCGTGGGGTAACAGGTGGAATAAAGGTAAAGGGACCCCTGACCATTAGTTCCAGTCGTGGCCGACTCTGGGGTTGCGGCTCTCATCTTACTTTATTGGCCGAGGGAGCTGGCGTACAGCTTCCGGGTCATGTGGCCAGCATGACTAAGCCGCTTCTGGCGAACCAGAGCAGCGCATGGAAACACCATTTACCTTCCCGCTAGAGCGGTACCTATTTATCTACTTGCACTTTGACATGCTTTCAAACTGCTAGGTTGGTATACAAATGCAATAAATAAATGAATGAATAAAGGCTCAGACCATTGGTACTTTGCTGGTAGCAGCTGTCTAGGGTCTCTGATGGAGAAAGTCTTTGTCAGGCCTTTTCAAGAAGAGATGCGACTACAGTGGTACCTCGGGTTAAGAACTTAATTCATTCCAGAGGTCCGTTCTTAACCTGAAACTGTTCTTAACCTGAAGCACCACTTTAGCTAATGGGGCCTCCCGCCACCGCCACGTGATTTCTGTTCTCATCCTGAAGCAAAGTTCTTAACCCAAGGTACTATTTCTGGATTAGCGGAGTCTGTAACCTGAAGCGTCTGTAACCTGAAGCGCCTGTAACCCGAGGTACCACTGTATACTGTATGTGAATATCCAAATTTTGTAATACAGAGCTCTGGCCAAGTGATGTGCAATACCTGCAATACCTAGGAAATTGATATTTGGTGACTTCCTGCTCCCAACCAACAACAGCAGCAGCTTTGTGTGCAAAGTGTAAGTGGCAAAGTAGACATTCCAAAAAAAAATTGAGTGTTTGCTAATATATTTTATATTTTTGGAGGCTCCAAACATTTTAACATCTTTAAGATTTTTTTCAAATAGCCATTAGATGTTTCCAACACGCTTCCGTTTTATCTTAAATTACATCATCGTAACATTTTGATATTTGCCACTCCGGACTCCCTCTAACAAATAAGAATCCCAACTGGAGATAAGGCAGTGGAAAACCAAAATCGAGAAATTCGCCCACCTTTAATTTTAATCACCGCAGCGCTGGAAAGTGGCTTTCTGAGCCTGCGCTCCAAGACAGCAGCCACCTAGAGGATGCTGAAATTGAGCACCACGATGTTGTGGATGCTCATTTTTATTTTTCATGGTGGGGCGGGAGGGAGGGAGTAGTAATCCCCAGTGAGGTGTGCAAAGCCATATGGCATTCGGTGAAATGGTGGGAAAATCCTGTGCCTGTTGTCTTCCATCAGCGGTGGATATTTCTTTACGAGCAACACCGAGGTTTACATTTTCCACCATCCAAGTGATTACCGAGGAAAGAGATTGTCTCATTTTCTCATATACATGTATCTCGTCTCAGTTGCCGTGGCAACAGTGTGTATGTTTTTCAGGACTGGAAGGACCGAGGGATGGAAAAGGAAGCCAGGGAGTGGACACGAAGGGAAGAGTCCAGCAGAAATTTTCCTCTGCTCCTCTGTGGCTGATCAGCTAATACTAATTTAATGTGCCCTCCCAGGATTAGTCATCGAATCCGAGATTTCCTTCTTTCTCCTTCCCCGCCTCCTTGCCAAATCAACTGTATTTATTTATTTTTCGTCCCATTTTTCACGTTGATAATTAACTTTGTCGTGTTCTCAAGTTTATGGGGGAATTGAGGATGGGAGCCAGACCAGAATGCAATGCAGAACCATAGAAACACAAACAAGGGATGAGGTCTCTCCCAACATACACAGAGTATTCTTTGGGAGGGACAACATCATCACTAGTGACCTTATTCTAGGAGATGCCAAGTGTTGAAACATAGGAAGAGATCCTCTGGATTTGACCAAAGGCCTTTCTCAGGGATGGGGAACTATTGTGAGTCTGAGAGCTGCATTCCCCTCTAGGAGCCACATATCAGTGGGCAGGACCTGAGACAAAAATTGTGTGGAGTAATAAATGTAAATTGCATAGTAGGCTGGTTTCTACACACGTTGCTACCTGTCCTCCATGTAGGCTAAGGTTACCAGACGTTCCCGTTTCACGGGGACAGTCCCCGGATTTACAAATCAGTCCCTTGACAAAATCCATTTATTTAGTAGGAAATTGAAAAGTGTCCCCAGATTCATTGGAAAAAAATCTGATAACCTTAATCTAGGCAAGCAGCAAGCATCATTGGAGTTCAAGGACCCATTCCAGCCAAGGAAAAAATACTCAAGGAGGGAGCAGAGCAGGGCTGGAGAGGGTTGTGGGCTGCAGAGGCTCCAAAGGGCTAAATAGAGAGGCTTGTGGAGCCACATTTGGCCATGGGCATCTCATACCCTCCAACACTTTGAAGCCAAAATCTGAGACGCCATATTCCCAGACGCCATCTTCCTGCATTTTATCGCATGAGCATGGAAGCCATTTTGGTTGCTGTGATCTCTTGCAATTTTGCATCGTGGCTTCCCCCCCTCCAACCCCCCCCCCACTTTTTGGCACTGTTTTGGGGCACTGCACAAGACTGCAGCCCTTGGGGGGACACACACTTTTTTTCAGGGGAAAACTGCACTGCAAAATTGCACAGGATCATGGTAACCAAAATAGCCATAAGCTGGCACACTAACACTCTCCTGCCCTATGAACTTTGATTTTGCACTAACATCAACATCATCGTAACAGGGCGATTGGCTCAGCTGTCCAGTCTGCCGTCGCCATTTGGGCATCTCTTGTACCAAGAACAAATTGTGCAATAATGAATTATGGCCCTGGTGATTGCGCATATCTTTTTGGAAAGGATCAAAGTGGGTGTCACTCTGTCTCCTCAGAAAGCAATGACAAAACACGATAGGCATTATATAGGTGCCAGGACTCATGTTTCCTTCCATGCCCTTGGCTCCGATTTGCCCCAGGTATGCGTGAAGTTGTTATCAGTTCAGCCAAGCGCATCTATTGTGTAAAGTCAATGGTCTCCTTCTCTTGAACAGGCTTCGAGTTTAAAAGCAGGTAGGAACACGCAGCCACGGTATCAAAAATCAGAACATACAAAAAAACAGAATTGCATTTTATATACACAAACACACCCTTGGGATTTGTCGCCGTCAGTTACGATGTGGCACTGTTTCCGTAGTTTGTCGTGGCTAGAGTACATCTCTGAATTAAGCAGAAATCATATCTGGAGTTGATTGATGAACCGATTAAGAGGAACAAGCCTCTCTTTGTTCCTTCCTGATATCTACAAAAGTAGCTAGCTGCCTGGATATATATTTCTTCCTGCTTAGATCATTGAATTAAATTAGAGGCAGGCAACTCCACTGTTCTCAGGAGCTACTCAGCTGTCCAGTGAGTGGTCTGAGGAACAGAAATGACTTTTGGCACACAAACCTCCCTTTTCTTAGATCAAAGGTAGCCAATGTGGTGCCTTCCAGCTGTTGTTAAACTACAACTCCCATCCTCCCTGACCATTGGCTCTGCTGCACAGGGTTGGTGGGAGTTGGAGTCCACCGCTATCTGCGCTTGAAGGTTGTCAGTGCGCTTGTCTCAGGGGTGGCTGACCCTGATGATGAATGCTAATGAACTGAAATAAATCATAGCATTTCCATTTGAGCTCCCAAGGGAGATTTTGGAAGTGGATAAAAGTGATATGGAACTGTAGAGTATCTGCACACACTTGAAAATATTTTGTCTTACTAGAGAGGTTGCAGGCAAACAGCTTGATAGTGAGAAGGGAGAGTCACCAGGTCAGGATTAACATAAAACTGCTGCAGGGCCTAGATCTGTGTTTCCCAAACTTGGGTCTTCAGCTGTTTTTGGACTACAACTTCCATCATCCCTAACTAGCAGGACCAGTGGTCAAGAATGACATGAATTGTAGTCCAAAAACACTGGAGACCCAAGTTTGGGTCCTCCCTTAAAGAGGGCACATGTTGCGGTGAGACCTGGCCACCACACCCTGTGTTGTGGTTGGGTATGATTGGATAGCCACAACACCCAGTTGGTAGGTCCCTTGATGCAGGGTTCAATCAGGCAAATGGGACACAGGCTAAATGGATCAAGGGACCTATTTATGCACGTGACCCAGAGCTTCCTCTTTCGGTGTGTGCATCGGAACACCCGCCCACCTCTCCCTAATTTTAGGGCTTGTGCGCTTGACCTTGCTATGCTGTCATGTGTCTTTGGGATAGGGGCACGGCAGGAATTTTCCCCACTCAGCATATGGCTGGTGCCATTTGGGTTTTGCCTGCCACGTAGCAAATCGTCACAACTTGTAAGGTTGCAGATAGGCGTTCAGGTGATAGGGATGGGAGAATGCTCTCTCCATCCCTATATGAAGGGTATTCCGTTAAGGAATCCAGGGAGTCAATGGTTTGGTCAACCCTGGGTCAGCACTACCTGCAAGGGTGCAGGGAGCTAGTCAAACCAGAGCCTATGCAACCACTCACTTGCTGTAATCAATAAAGTTGTGGCCTAAATTCTGCCAACCAAAACCAAACCAAAATTTGAGTCTTGTCTGAATTTATTTCAGGGGGAGGTTTAAGGTCTCAACATGCAAACAATGGCCAAGATCTTGCCTACCAACTCCCTTCTGACTTATAAATCTTAAATCTTATTTGTGGAGGAGAGGACATCGAACAGCTGCTAGCTCGGTCTCCGCAGTTAGAGGCAGTAATGTTTCTGAATACCAGTTGCTGGAAGCCACGGGAGGGAAGAGTGCCCTTGCACTTGAGTCTTACATTCAAGTTTCCCACAGACATCTGACTGGCCACTATGAGGACAGTATGCCAGACTATGTGAGTCATTGGCCTGATCCACAAGGCTCTTCTTTTATGTTCTCATCCAGTTTCAAGCAAGTATGGCTACATTCTAATGCGGTAGGCCTCTGATTATCAGTTTCTGGGAGCAGCAAGTTTGGAGAGCTTATCTTATGGTCATGCCCTGCTTGTGGGCTCCCCATAGACATCTGGGTGGCCGCTGTAAGAACAGAATGTCGGAGTAGATGAGCCACTGACCTGATGTGGCAGGGATCTTCTTATGGGTGTGGCTGGTCAGCAGAGGGAACACTCCACCGTCACAAAAGAAATCATCATAGGTGGCCCAGGATGTGGTAATTCCATCTGGAACAGTGAGTCGAGAATAAACTTGTGGTGTAGGAAGTGCTGCGTGTGACTCACTGGAGAAGAGGTAGTACTATTTTGGTCCGGGCGCAACTTGAACATTAAGGAGCTCTGGGGACTTTCTTTTAAAGTTACTTACCTCTGTTGCATGAAATGGTTTCCTCCACATGGCTCAGTGTGTTGCTAGTTGTTGTTGTTGCCTGAGGACCGCATTCCCCAGTGGCCAAAGCTCCTTCCCATTTTATGGTCACAAAGTTTGGGAGAATATAGAAAGAATGGATTCTAACACCACAAGAGCATAAGAAACGCCTGGGCAGAATCAGGCCAATGGCCCATCGAGTCCAGCATCCTGTTCTCATTCAGTGGCCAGTCAGATACCTAACAGAAGTCCAATCTTCTTTGCTTTTGTTATTTCATTGCATTTTATATCCCACTTTTTTCTCCAAGGAGCTCAAGGTAGTGTACGTGGTTCTCCCCACTCCCCATTTTAATCCACCCAACAACCCTGTGACGTAGGTTAAGTTGAGAGGCAGTGACTGGCCCAAGGTCATCCAGTGAGCTTCATGGCTGAGGGGGAATTTGTACCCTGGCCTCCCACATCCTAGTCTGGCACTCCAACCACCGCACCACCACTGGTTTGAACCACAACATCACAATGACACAAAAGTAGGGTCTGGGCACAGGACCACTCTCCTCACCTGCGATTCCCAGCAAATGCCATTCTAAGGCATCATGCCCCTGATGGAGGATGTAGAATATAGCCATAGATGGCCTAATCCTTCATGATTTTTTCTACTCCTCTGTAAAAGCTATCTAGGTTGGTGGTCAATATTCCCCCTTGAACAATATATTTGAATAATTATTGCCTCCTCCCTCCTCTTCTCCATCTGTGTCAGTCACTTCCTTTTTCAAATAAACAAGCTGACATGGTCACATTTTGCCAAGCAACGTTGTCGAGATTGAGCACAATTGCCTTTTACAGGCATCAGAACTTGTGGGTGTGACAAGAGGAACAGGGCAGGCAGTTTAAACAAAAAAAGTATTTTCTTTTTCTTTTAATGAAATCCTTCTAAGGCACATAAAGTTTCCCTGCCAGGAATTGTGATCCCAACATGGAGCCCTGAGGGAAGTACTTTGCCCTAACAGCTTGAGTCTAGGACCAACATTGAGGTTTTTAATATATTCTTAAGAAGGAGGTCAGTTACGGAACGCACTTGTTTTATTTATTTTTTACAGGCAAGCGAAAATGCTGTTTTTCCCAGCACTGAAAATCATCCCCTTTCAGCTCTTCCCCAAACCCCTCAGAAATCACTTGGGAAGTGCATAGCCTTCAAGTGTCCCGGTTTTCCAGGGACAATCCCGGAATTACAAAAGCCAACCCAGATTCTGATTTGATCCTGGAATGCCCCTACTTTCGCTGCTGCCACTGAACTTGGGGAGGAGGATAATCCGCTGCTTGTCCTGAGTGGTGGTGGCAGTGGCAGCAGCGAGGGAGCATCCCATTGCCTCTCCATGGGTGCTGGTGCCAGGCTGCTTGTAGAAGCTGCTGGAGAGCAGACGAAGAGCAGGAGAGGCTTCTGCCATTGAGGCCTAGCCCCTCATGGTGCAGCAGTTCTGGAGCAGGCAGAGGGCAGGGCCACCCTGGGCAGGAAGAGACCAGGGCTCAAATCCCCACTCGCTGGGTGACCTTGAGCCAGGCACTCTTAGCCTAAGATACCTCACGGGGGTGTTTGGGGGTTAAATGAGGAACAGGAAAAGCATGTATGGCACAATGAGCTCCTTGAAGAAAAAGAAATGGGCTGGGCTAGAGATGCAATAAATACATAACTAAAAGGTAGAGCGAAAGAGATGGAACATGAAAATAAGACAATTTGGCCACTGACCTGTCACAACTGACACAATCATCATCATCACCACCACCACCACCATCATCTTAAAATATTGTTTTTAAAGGTAGTGGTAATTGATAAAGGCTTGTGTGTGTGTGTGTGTGTGTGTGTTCTTATTGATGTTGATGATGATGTGGCCCTGCAGACATTGCTGGACTCCGATTCCCATCAACCCCAGCTGGTGCGGTCAGTGGCAAGGGATGATGGGAGCTGTAGTCCGGCAACATTTGCAAGCCCATGCATTCCCCTCCACCCTGCCTTAGATGCTAAAGCCTGGGAGAATGGAAGATGCTAGCAGAGAAGATGGAGGAGACAAATATCATCTGGTGCAATGGAAGAAGAGGCCTCTGTTTCTCAGCAGACTCAGCAAAGGCCGGATGAGAAAGTGTGCAATCCCGCAGAGCATGAGATTAGAGAACAATTGAGGAGGGAAAGCTTGCGGGACGGTCTGGAGATGGAATGTGGAAATCTTCTGCCGGAGTAAAACATGCTTGTTTCCTGGCCTTAATGGGCTTGTGGTCTGTTGCAGGAGCGCTGCCCAGCGCTGCTCAGATTCCAGCCAGGGAAGGGTGCCAGCTGAGCCATGAGAACTCTGATGGAGTCACACGAATGACTTCTCAGCTGCCATGGTAAACTGTCCTGTATCCCTGTGTCTCCATGGCAACCAGCCTGCCTCTCCTAACCATAGAGAAGGACAAGCATCATAGTTAAAAGAGGCAGAGCCAATTGTGGTGGGTTGTCATCGTGGCAGGGGAATCATTTCAACTCTTGTTGTGGGATGTGTTTTTTCCTTCCAGAAATTTAAATGTGATCCCTATTAAGGATGTCCCAGCAGGATCTCAAAGTCTAGGAGAAAGAGAGTATATCTACATCTCTCTGATCTTATGTTCCTCATATAATCCCAGTGCATAAAGGGATTATAAAAAAATCCATTTTATTGCACCTGACTATTCCGTCTTTCCATCCTAAAGGGGAAATACTTCATGCTCCAGATTGATGTGTGGCTTGTGGTGTGGCTGGGATGAGCCATGAAATCTGGTAATTTAATTTGTGCTGGGGAAATTTCAGGTGTTCTTCTGAGCCTTGGGAGCTAAGTGCTTGCTGTCATACCAGCTCAAGTGCACCTAATCTTCTGTGGTCTGGAAAACGCAAGACAACTAGTCCTGGATAAAACTAGGACCAGAAAAAGGCATCAATGAAGCTACATCAGTATGTTGAAAGCACATGACTTCTCCCAAAGCATCCTGGGAACAACAATCTCCCCATCACAGAACTTTTCTCTCTCCAGGCCTTGCATCATTTTATAAACTTCTATCATGTTGCTTCTCACTTGGCTTTTCTCCAAACTGAAAAGTCCCAGGTGCTGCAACCTTTCCTTCCAGGGCAGTCACTCCATCCCCTTGATCATTTTGGTTGTCCTTTTCTGAACCTCGTGTTGTGTACCCACCCTACATTTAAAGCATACACCTTCTTCCATAGAATCCTGGGAACTGTGTCTTGTTAAGCATGATGGGAACTGTATTCCCCCCCTCTCTCATAACACTAGAACTCATAGACATCCAATGAATCTGAAAGCTGGAAGATTCAGAACTGATAAAAGATAGTCCTTCTTTAGGCAGCAAGCTATTAGGTGAACCAAATAAATGATTTTGCTACATTCCTTGCTTAAGCATTTTCACAGAGAAACAGTCAAAATGATAGCTCCTTTAACCAAGACTGGCACTCTTTTCTCTTTTTTAAAAATGCACTGATATAAAATGGTTCTTAACACGTAAAAAAAAAAATCTGTACCAAACTGTACTACAAAAGTAATATTAATTAAGGTATAAACATAAAGATAAATTATCCCCTCTCCCCTCATAAACAGCATTTCAGGATTCAGATTACATTTTTTTAAAAGCAGAATATGTACTCTATAAATAGTTTTGAGAATCTTCTGTTTAACATATTATTTTCCCTCCCCTCCTTTACAGCATTCATTGTTCTCTAGAACCTGCTATCAAAACAAATGACTTAATTAATTAGATCCAATCTTTCACAAATGAGGTCACTTTGGGCATTTGCTGCCCAACACAATGGCTCCCCATGGCTTTGTCGTAACTTGAAATCCTCCACATATTGCTAAGAACACAAGTGCCTGTTGGATCAGCCTAATGACCCATCTAGTCCAGTCTTCTACTCTCACATTGGCCAACCAGATGCCCCAGTGGGAAGCAGGCAAGCAAGATTCTAGCACAGGAACGGTCTCTCCTGGTATTCAGAAGCACTGCTGCCTCAATTGACCATCATGGCCAGCAGCCAGCCATGTTCATCTCAGGACTGGAGAAAACATGGTCCATTTGGACATACAATTCCTCAAACCACAATGTTTGGATCTAGCTTGCCTGACATGGTGCTGCTGACCCTGCTTTGCTGAGGTCCCTCATCTTACTAATGAGCATCCTCTTCTGGGTCAAGGGCCATGTTCAGTGTTGAGCAGCCTGTATGGGGGGCATGGTAAGTTTTGCTACCACCACAATTTTTTGTGCTTTTGCTGCAGCAAGATTTCCTTTCCCATCGCCCCTGCCCACCACCTAAATTTCTGCCAAACTGTTGCCTTCCCACTGAATTATAGCCTGTTTGCCATTTCCCAATCGCTGGCACATTCCTTGCTTGACACTCTGACATCAGCTGTGTTGCCTGACCATAGAGTGCTCCATGTAGAATGTTGCATAGACGCTCTACTAGTTATACTCGGTGGCTGATCCTTCTTCCATCGATTTCCACCCTTTGCTATAGAAATTAGAGCCAAGAAGACATGTTGGCAGCAAATGCAGAGACTCCCCAACATATGTCTGCTTTGGGCCTTAAAACTGAGCCATAAAAGAATGCTCGATTCTTTCAAGGAGGCAAAACTCCCAGACTTTCCTTAATGATTGACTGGGCTGCATTGCTTTCCCTGCAGAAGACCTGGTTGTATATCTAAATGTATGTCAAGAATAAAATAATCATTCCCAAGAACAATGGTGGAAGCCACCCAAAAATGTGTTAGGAGGGGAGCATGAACGTTAGCCTTGGAGTCCAAGCAAAATATCAGATGGATGAATCAGAATGAAAATGCATAATATATGGAGTTATTTTTCATTTTCATACAAATGAAAGGTTGTGTTTTTCTAGGGTTCCCTCCCTTTCTTAGTTTTGCGCCTTCAGTGCTGGAGCAAATGTGTCAAAATGAATCTTGGTGCAGCCATTCTTTGGAGAGTGATAAAAAGAACTGCTTTGATTACAGAGCTAAGATGGTTTCAATCAGGCTCCATTTAGCAATCACATAAAGATATGCCTTTATTGTGATCGTCAATAGCTTTTGGACACATTGCGCTCACTTTGCGGTTCTCTTTCTTGGTGCCCGGTGGCGTATCTTTGTCAGAGTTAATTAACTTTGCTTTCCACCGATGCCGGGGATAGTATTTTTCCCCTCCTCATTTTGTGGTATTCAGCAAAGACAGTCTTCAAATACTGGGCTTCTAAGAAGTTAGTGAGGTTGTTATCAACTGTGAAATTCCATGGTTGGCTAGTAAGTTCTGATGCTTATTATTAGGGATGTGAGAAGTTATTGTTTTCCATTGTTTGCTGCATGCGGCGCTGTTTCCATACCACCACAGTTCAGCGTCCAACAAAAACTTTGCTATTTGACTTGCTGTCTGCTGTGGTGGATTTACATGTAATTAATTACCAGTTAATTACATCATTGTTACATTTCCCCTACACAATTTATTTCAATGTAAAGAGCATTTGTTTCAATGTATAGAATATGCAAAGCAAATGGGGTGGAGTCATTGATTATGTATCATTTGCAAACTGAAAATACAGCAGCAGCCCAACCACATTTGCTGGACTGAAATGAGAGTGGAAATTGCCAGTGTTTGCTTATTCATCTCGTATCTGGGAGGAAATCAGCCCAGCAAGTGTGATCAGTATTTGCTGGTGTTATTTTCAAGCTACAAATGATGTGTAATTGATTGTTTCCTTCCTCCACTTTGCATTGTGTTCCCTTTGAACTGAAATGAATGGTGTGGAATATTGTAATATTGATGCAATTGATGCAATTGCATAAAATTCCAGTTGGTGTTCACTGTTATTGCCTTCAGTCAACTTAACTGATTACTTTCCTCCCATTTGCTTTGTGTTTCCTTTGCACTGAAATGGTTGGTGTGCTTTAACACAATCGTAAAGTAAGTTTCATAATTCAGTGAATCAATTGCACATGCAATTTCAATGCAGTGGACAGTCTTTGGTGGAAGACAAACTGCAGTGAAACAGAAACAGTTCTGCATGTGGTGAATACAGGGAAGAATGGAAAACAATGTGTTCTCACACTCTTACCTCCAAAGATTTCATGTAATTTCTGATCATGATGGCATCAGGGTGGTTATATGTGTATACTGCCTGCAAAAATTTTGGGGCAGACATACTGCTTCCTTCCCAATAAGTGCATGTCCCATAACTTCCTCCTGAAATCCTTTAACTATCCAGTTCTGGTTTATTTTTTGTCCTGCTTTTTTTGCATTGTAGCACAAGACTTGCCCCTCCAGACTGCAATAATGAAGCAACATTGGGGAAGCCCCTCAGAGCAACTAATCCAGGATAAATCTACCACTGTGGGTTAAACCCCAGAGCCGAGGGCTTGCGGATCAGAAGGTCGGCGGTTTGAATCCCTTCGACAGGGTGAGCTCCTGTTGCTTGGTCCCTGCTCCTGCCAACCTAGCAGTTTGAAAGCGCATCAAAGGGGCAAGTAGATAAATAGGTACCACTCCGGCGGGAAGGTAAACAGTGTTTCCATGCTCTGCTCTGGTTCACCAGAAGCGTCTTAGTCATGCTGGCCACATGACCCGGAAGCTGTATACCTTGGCCAATGAAGCGAGATGAGCACCGCAACCCCAGAGTCGGCCATGACTGAACCTAATGCACTATGATGGCATCAATTTCATGTTGCAGAATGCATCAACACACACAAAAGCACAGTGGGCCCAGATTCATTGATTAGATGTTATAATAATCGAAACACTGTGGAATGTGAATTAAATTTGCAATACCCATCGGTGGTTAACCCCTTTACATAAATTTTGCCCATCAGAGATAATGACAGGGAGAACAGGGTGAGGGATCTGTGGCCCTCCAGATGTTTTTGAACTCCAGTTTCCATCTGCTTCTTCCAGCATGGCAAATGATAATAGATTACAGGAGTTATAGCCCAACAAGATTTGGAGGGTTCCTGCTTCCCCACATATTTGGCAAGGGAAGCGAGGGGGAGGGAATTGTTAGGACCAAACAGGGTAGCTGAACAACTTGCTCTGTGATGGGAAACAAACATTCTCCCAGCATTTATTTTAACTGCATGCTTCAGCTTTGCCTCATTATTTATCTATCTACAGGGAGCCCAAATTCATTGGCACAAAGGCGGCTCGACTGCATTCTGAGTGGACAGAAGGGGGAAGCCAAAATCATCTGCAAATAGTGGTCAGTTTCAGCCCCGTCTCATAACCCCTGGCTTTCTTTCTGTAAAAAGATCCCTTTCTGGGTTAAACATCTCTTCTGAGTCAGTGAGCCCTTGGCCCAGAAACATCTTTTGAGGTCAAACTTTCTCAAAGTGCGCAAGATGCACACATTTGCCGGGTAGCTTTGATTTGTAACAATAGTCATCCATCTCAAGGGGCGTCCTATATATCTCAGACCAGGACCACCCCATGTGTCTCTGTAGTAGTGAAGGACATAAGAAAATAAGAAGACCCTGCTGGTTTAGGCCAATGGCCCATTTAGTTCAGCATCTTGTTCTCACAGTGGCCAATCAGATGTCTGTGGGAAACTCACAAGCAGGATTTGAGCACAAGAACACTCTCCCCTCCTGGTGTTTCCAGCAACTGGCATTCAGAAGTATCATTGTCTCTGACTGTGGAGGCAGAACATGGCCAGCATGGCTGGTAGCCATCGACAGCCCTCTGCTCCATGAATTTGTGCAATCATCTTTTAAAGGTTGGTGGCCATCATTGCCTCCTGTAATGGCCTGGGATTCAGTCTCGGATGCTAAACCTGAGGGATCCCAGCCTGCACAGGATTCCCTGCCCCCAGAACCAGCTGAGCCAGGGCTGGGGCATGAGCCTGAAGGGTCCTCACCTGTGCTGGGTCCTCAGGTGCGGGCACCAGCTGAGTCTGGCTCCTGAGATGATGGAGGACCCATTGCCTGCAGGTGCTCCACTCTCAGCCCCATCAGAGGAAGCGGACGTTGTCTCTGGGTCCAGTAACCCTCCAGCCTCTCCTGAGCTAAGAGGCTCAGGGCAGAGAGGCAGAGGGAACTAAGTTCTGACAGGAGGAGTGCTCGCCTCCAGGCCTGGAGAGGCAAGTCACCAGAGGATCGGAGCCGCCCTATGCCTTGGGGCAGATAAAAGCCAGCCAGCCCCAGTCCCAAGTTGCAGGAGCAACATTGTTAGTTGCTAGTTCCTGCCTGAATCCTCTCCTGCTTTCCTGCCTGAGCTCCTGACCCGCCCTGGCTCCCTGCTTGCTTGATTGTTCCTGACTTCACCCGACTCCCTGCCCAGCACCCAGCTTCAGCTACTACGGACTGCCTCCACATCGCACCTTAGACCATGGACCGGACTTGGACCTTGCCTCTCGGGTAACCCACAGGACCAGCACACCTCCTGTGGAAGAGAGTCCCATTGTTTAAGCATGTGCTGCATGAATAAGTACTTCCTTTTACCAGAAAAAGACACTCTCGCCTCTCAGCTCAGCTTGAAAGTAGAGTGGGAGTTGTAAGGTGCGTCACAAAGGAAAACATCCCTTCTTGGAGGAACTTGCAATCCAAAGGGACCCTAAGAAGTCCCATGCTCAGCTAAAGTGATCTGAATGCAAAGGCAGTGAGCAAGGTAGAAGTCCCTTTCCTGTAGGACATCTCCCTTGGGACCATTCCGTGCAGCGCAAATGCGCCACTGCACACTCTCACAAACATGCATTTAATTCCTGACTGATTAAATGGGTTCCTGTATCACTGATTAGGTACATAGCCCTGAAAGACCAATTGCTGAGGAACAATTTTGTAGCCATTAAAAAGTCATTAATCCTCTATAAATATGTTTTTAATCATGCTCGTACTTAATAGAGTGACACAGCCTTCTTATTAAGTGAAATGCCCAATTGGAAACCATGGAAAGAGACGTTTCAAGGTCTCCCCTTTCCCTAAAAGCTGATTAGAGAGTTTATGAAACTTGAAAGGTAGTGGAAAGACAGGTGGAGGGAAAGAGAGAGCAACAGGGTTGCTCTATATCCAACTATGGTACTCTTCATACATGCTCATCAATACATGCAGCTGACACACTCCTGCCTTCCGTTCATCTGACTGGAGTGTAAAGGGGTTCTACTATCAGCATGTTCTTTACTCAAAATTTCTAATACCATATTGGGGGGGGTTAATAGCAGTTATTGTGACATCACAAAGGAATGAGCTGATAGCAGCATAATGCTTCTTGATGCTGCTGCAAAGACTCATCTCGTCTCCGTTCTTGCCCTTGCTGCACCTCCTGAGTTGCAGAGCTGAGCTACATAAACCAGACTGGTGTCTTAAATGCCTTCAGCCTGAAATGTTGCAGAAGCCTGATTCCCATCTAAATGACAGGCTGTCCCCCAGGAGCTGCTCTTTTAAAGGAGAAGGTGTTTTGAGACAGGATAGAATTTGCATCTCATACATTATTGTAGCTGAAATAACAACACCCCCCCCCCTTCCCAACATCTTGAATCCAAGGCTTTGCCAATCCTTCCCTGGTGCCAGGGCTTGGTAAAACATGGTGGCAAGATCAGCCTCCAATGAGCACCGGGAATATGAGACTTGTTTGCTCTCATGGCAGAGCCAGGGAAATGAAGCAGAAGAAGAGGGCCGGGATGTGAAGCTGTCATGTGCAATCCTCCACCTGTGTAAATTGGATTAACCTTGAGCATTCTAGGCTCTGAAGTTGAGAGCACTCTTGGCAGTCGTGACGGGAGAGGAGGACAAGAGATGAGCCTATTGAAAAGAAAGTAAGCACACTGCAGAGCTAAACTATGGAACTTGAGGGCCTCCAGCCAAGATGGTTTTCAGAGAGGAATGGACAAATGCATGGAGGAGAGGGCTGCCTTGGGCTCTAGATCCATCTGTTGGTCCATCCCATTTTATAGAAAGGCTCTATCTAACATTACTTAGGCTTAGCATTCTTATTGTATCCGAATTTGTGTCATTGTGGGAAGGGTATTGAATTTATTTATTTATTTGTCTATAATTTAAAAAATGCAATAAAAATTGTAAGAAGAATCTCTCCTCCTCCCTGGAGAAATTAAGCAAAATGCCTTCCCCCAATTTCTTTTGGGAAACGCATTGCTGTTTCCCAGGCAGTTTTATTTCCTAATCCTTTGTTTGCTTGATGTGTCCAGGAGCAAATGTCCTCTGCAGGAAGAGGCAAGTGTTTGGAAGGAGAGGTGCTTGCTTTGGAAGGGGACACGGTACTCCTTGGCAGCCTGGTTTGGGTGTTCCAAGTACTGCTTTGTATAAACCTTCCTCGCTTCCCTACCCTCTGGGCTAATCACCTCAAAGAACTGGCTACCTGGTCTGTGAAGACAGCCAAGCACGTTCTTCATGATGCGGAGCTGCGTTAAGCAAAGGCCCTCCCAGCACGATGCATGAAACTTGGGTGAGATCCTTGACCCGGCAGGCAAGACTCTTTGGCTGCCTTGACAGCAGAGCCTTGGGTTGCCTCCCAAGAAGTGTCCCTTCACTGTTCACAGAGTCATCAGCCAACTAGACTTAGCCCACAATGGCTCTGGTGCAGCCAAGGGACAGGCTGCCTCCCTCAGCAAAACTCCTTCAGCATCACACACACACTGAGAAAAATCGCTAGGCTTTGGTTACTCTCAAGCATTGCTTCAGCTGGGATTCTGCTCTTGGGTCAAGCACAGCTTTCCCCAACCAGGTGCCTCCTGCCCTCAACTACCGGTCACACTTTCTAGGGCTCATGGGGGTTGTAGTCCCTCTGGAAGGCACAAGGTTAGGGAGGGCTGATCTAGTGCGTCCATGTGAGGTTCCACAAAAGGCTGTTGCAATAACTGACAAATTCTCGATCCATCCGGTCTCCGTCTCCTGGCTTGCAAAACCCAGAAATCTTGACCCTTCAGGCATCTGAAAAGTCATCAGTCCACTCCAAGCCTGTGGGAGAAAATTCTCTTTGGGGACTCAGTACAGAGGCTCACTTCAAATTCCCAATTAGATTTTTTTCAGTAATGCATTACAGGACAGAGTCCAAAAGAGCCTGTGTGAGTACATACCTACACAGGAAATGTACTTCATCTTGGTTGTTCATTAGCCAACCACCTTCGGGCACTTTCTGACACTTTAACACCCTGCCTTGGTTGTAAGTCACTTTGGGTTGCCCTGGGCCAGAAAACGTGACTAACAGATTTTAATAATAATAATAATAATAATAATAATAATAATAATAATAATAGCACTTCACCATCTCTCATCCCACCACAGACGTAGGAAACACTTATTCAACCCAAGTTCTTTGCTGTACATGTAGAGCTCTCCTTACCCCCTATTTGGAGTCATTTCCCACTCTAGCTTAGAATCATAGAATCATAGAGTTGGAAGAGACCACAAGGGCCATCGAGTCCAACCCCCTGCCAAGCAGGAAACACTGGTTCTAACTAGTTTTGTGGTCCGGCTGCACTTTTGCATACCTGACACTGGTCTCACTGATCACAGGTTTTGCAGAATTTCTACCTCAAGCTTCAGGAAGACAAGACCTGCCTTTCAATCACCTACAATTCCACAGTGACTTTGGCCATTTTCTCTCTATTTTTTTAAAAAAGTGTTTATTAACATTTCCAAAAAACGTACAAGGAAAGGAGGAGCAAAAATAAACTGGCAACTGTCACAATGAACCAGGAAGTCTCAAGTTCAGGTTCCCAACCGAGTAACCAGCTTGAGTAACCAACTTGCCAGGTGGCCTTTGGCAAGACACAGTCCTTCACAACCTCAGCATCAGTTCCGGGCTGTTCTCCATCTGCCATAATGATGGCACTGGTTGCCTGCATAGCTGGTTGCAGCAGTGATGGTTGTGCTGCGGAAGGTGGTGGTTGCTGGCAGCCGTGCAGGCCTGAACTTCAGCCCAGATGCTCTGCCTGATGGGCCACCAGCATTGCAGCATCGGGAGCAATCAATCAGAAGGAACCTTTCCTTTAACAGCTCCTCTCTGTGGCTGTAAAGGCACAGCCTTGTCATCATAACAAGGTTAAAGACAGCTGGAAAGTTTGAAACCTGGGTCTCATTAGGCTTTATTAACCACCAGAGAGCTTTGTTTGGAAAGTGCTAACGGATAAGGCTGACGAGCAGCTTCGTTAATTGCAGCAGGAGGTAAGTGTTGTTGAGGAAATGCTTCATGGTTCCATAGCCAGGGGAGCCATGGTTCATGATGTTCCAGGAACCAGAAACTTGGTTGCATCAGCTGAGAGATCTAAGATTTCCTCTGGAGCCCTGGAGCAGCTGTATTGGGTGGTAATATGTTTCTTAAAAGAGGGAAGTATCCACCCGCATGTTGGAGGTAGGGATGGGGGAAGAAATTGATTCAGTTTGCGCATAAAAGTGAGCCTACCTAATTTGCACTGCCTGAAACATGAACCAAAATGCAACCATTTTCCAAAATTCACACTTCTCTGAATTTTGCAATGCAGCCAAAAGTGCACACAAAAATTGCTTTGCAAAAATTTATTTACTGGGCAAAAATGCACACAAAAATGTGTAGATTAGATTAAATTTACACTGAAACACTGATGCATTTTAACGATAGCTTTAAAAACAGAAACTTTGCAAAGTGATGTGGAAATGTGGAGAACTGAAGCTTTTCCCTATCCACTTTCTCCCCGTCATGCATTAATTTATAAACTTCTTTCATGTCACCCCTTACTCGCTTTTTGTCTAAATTGGAAAGCCCCATGTAAAGGAGTCATGTGGACAAGTGGATGAGGTGAGGAAAGCAAGGGCTGGAAGAGGCAAGTTCTAACCAAGTGAGACAGACAGGCAGAGAGATGCAAACTGCTTGCACTCTGCATGAAGGGCGCTCTTCTCCGATGAAAGTAGGTGGGGAAGGCCCCATGGTAGCGTCTGCAGTTGATCAACTCTTTGAAGCAAGCTGCCTTGAAAACACTCAGCACATCAAGTGTGAGACCTCCCTCTTATACAGAACCAGTTAATCCCTAAAGTACATATAATTGTGTTTAATTGCCCATGCAGGATGGGAAAGTGGATCACCCATCCTTTCAGCCCACTCAAGCTTCCCTATCTACTAACTAGCAATGGCGCGTGCACACACACACACACACACACACCCATTTGCCTGGAGTCTGGAATGTGGTCTGGACTCGCTCTGCTTCAAATTAGCAGTCTCTGGCTTTGGACCGTTTGTGGCCGCCCACAAACATTACAGCTTCCCTCCCACCCCCAATCCTGTAAGCTTGGGGGTCTGATCTTCCCCATTCAGGGAATTTGGATTAAAATTTCTGGCATTCATGGGGTGTGGAAGTGCTACTCCACCTGTTGATTCAGGTCTTATCTGATTTCAAAACCAGTCTGGAAAACCACTCTAGAACCTGTCTTTAAGTCCTGGGAAGGAATGGAGAAGGTAGAGTTCTGCCTAGCATTTGCAGTTATTTGAAATTCAACTCAGCCTTCACTAACAGGGTGCCTTACAGGTGTTGTGGACTACAACTCCCATTGTCCACTTGTGCTGGGATGGGACTTGTAATCCATTGGCAGCCTCAGTGGGGTCCCATAACCTGCAACCAAATAATTTCTCTGAAGCTTCATCTGACCTTGGGCATCCTGATCAAATTTGCAGATGACACCAAACTGGGAGGGGTGGCTAACACCCCAGAGGACAGGATCACACTTCAAAACGACCTTGACAGATTAGAGAACTGGGCAAAAACAAACAAGATGAATTTTAACAGGGAGAAATGTAAAGTATTGCACTTGGGCAAAATAAATGAGAGGCACAAATACAAGATGGGTGACACCTGGCTTGAGAGCAGTACATGTGAAAAGGATCTAGGAGTCTTGGTTGACCACAAACTTGACATGAGCCAACAGTGTGACGCAGCAGCTAAAAAAGCCAATGCAATTCTGGGCTGCATCAATAGGAGTATAGCATCTAGATCAAGGGAAGTAATAGTGCCACTGTATTCTGCTCTGGTCAGACCTCACCTGGAGTACTGTGTCCAGTTCTGGGCACCACAATTCAAGAAGGGCACTGACAAACTGGAATGTGTCCATAGGAGGGCAACCAAAATGGTCAAAGGCCTGGAAACGATGCCTTATGAGGAACGGCTAAGGGAGCTGGGCATGTTTAGCCTGGAGAAGAGGAGGTTAAGGGGTGATATGATAGCCATGTTCAAATATATAAAAGGATGTCACATAGAGGAGGGAGAAAGGTTGTTTTCTGCTGCTCCAGAGAAGCGGACACCGAGCAATGGATCCAAACTACAAGAAAGAAGATTCCACCTAAACATTAGGAAGAACTTCCTGACAGTAAGAGCTGTTTGACAGTGGAATTTGCTGCCAAGGAGTGTGGTGGAGTCTCCTACTTTGGAGGTCTTTAAGCAGAGGCTTGACAACCATATGTCAGGAGTGCTCTGATGGTGTTTCCTGCTTGGCAGGGGGTTGGACTCGATGGCCCTTGTGGTCTCTTCCAACTCTATGATTCTATGATTCTATGACCTTTTATGCTACTTGGTGTAATGTGGAAGTGGTAACACTGTTGGGTCAGTGGACCGTCCACTGACCTTGAAGCCTGAACGGATGCTCAACCTTGCCACCCTTCAGACCCATGAGCAAAGGAAGCAGTTCTCCAAGGTTTCAGAAAGGCACATCTCATAGTCTTCCTACCTGTGGCTCTTTTAACTAGAGATGCCAGTTCTCAAAACCTGGGTCCTTCTGCTCATAAGGCAAGTTTTCTGCTGCTCTTCCACAGGCCCCAAACCTCAGTGATTCTTCCGGCTTTTGTGAACTATTTTCATTTTTGTACATAAGGAGCTGAGGCCAATTCCTGCTCTCCACCATTACACTTTTATTAAAATTTCAGAGACCAGTCAGGGGCCAAGTCAAATTGCTTCCAGCCTACATCTTGGCCATCTTTGATTTATGATTTTAAAAGGCACCTGGCTCACACTGTGCCTGAAACAGGACTCAGTGTAAAGATAAAGGACCCCTGAACAGTTAAGTCCAGTCAAAGGTGACTATGGGATGCAGCACTCATCTCACTTCAGGCCAAGAGAGCCAGTGTTTGTCCACAGACAGCTTTTCTGGGTTGTCATGTGACTAGCATGATTAAACCACTACTGGCACACGGATGACCGTGACAAGTGCCAGAGTGCACAGAAATGTTGTTTACCTTCCCGCCACAGAGGTAACTATTTATCTACTTGCACTGGTGTGCTTTCGAACTGCTACGTTAGCAGAAGCTAGGACAGAGCAACGAGGGATCACCCCATCATGCGAATTTGAACCACTGACCTTCCGATCAGCAAGCCCACGAGACTCATTGGTTTAGACCAAAGTGCCACCTGCGTCCCAGGACTCAACCACAGGACTCAACACAGTCACTCACAAGGGGCAGTTGCTGTTTTAGAGGAAAGGGGGCAGTGTAGGTTGTGCATCACACAGTATTAGCCTGCCTCCCAGGTGAGGTGACTGTTCACCCTTTTTGTACTGTTTAGCTGTTCAGAAGAACATAAGAACTTAAGGAGAGCTTCCTGCATGAGGCCAATGACCCTTCTAGTCCAGCATCCTGTTCTCACAGTGGCCAACCAGATGCCTGTGGGAAACACGCAAGCCCTCTCCTGCAGTTTCCAGCAACTAGCATTCAGAAGCATTGACCCCGGAGGCAGGACATAGTCTGCTCGTAGTCATTGACAGCCTTAAATTTGTCTAATTCTCTTCTAAAGCTAAGAAGAGACCTCCTGGATTAGGCTGAAGGGTTCACTGAGCATCCTGGCCTCACTAGACATATTTGTGAAGCCTGTAAGCAGGATCCAAATGCAAGAACACTCTCCCCATTTTGATTCCTGGCAACTGGTCTCCAGAGGCATCCTTCTTCTGCACGAACCACAACATCCCAAGGTGTTTGGACACAGTTTGGGGTCATGCAACACAGTGGTTTGATCCATATATTCCAGCACCCTCGGGTCTGGGTGTAATAACTGTAGGGGTTACTCGTGCGCAAGTTGGTGCCACTCCTGGCTAGTTTGCCTTGTTAAACCTTTTCTGTCTGGACAGCCCTACACTTCGTGGCTGTTCAGTCGCTGGCAGAATCCGTCAGTGGGCATTTCTTAAACCTTTTCCAGCATAAAGGTTGTTTGACTCCAAGTCTCCTCCTACTCTCCCTGCGCGGAAGTCTTCTGCGCAGGGAGGGCGTGGGTAGTGGAGGACCCGTGCTCTCCTCGCTGATCTCCAGCGAGGAGTCCTGGAGCCCCCTCGCCGATTCCCCCATCTGCCCCCCTTTATCCCTGGTGTTACGCTGATTTCCTTCCCCAGCTGGTGAGCCGCCTCTCCCCCTGCTGGGCCCTTCTCCAGCATCGTTTGAGAGCCTCGCCTCCGCCTCTGGCTCCGATGTCAGTTCCCTGACACTGGGATTAAGACAGATCTGCATTTAAATGGATTTAATGATCATTCCCTCTCCCCAAGGGTCTCTGGGAACTGTGGTTCTGGAATGGAGACCACAGATATCTGTGACCAAATGTTGGTCACTGTCAGACTACAATTCCCAGGGTTCTTGGTGGGAGCGATGATATTCACTTGCCACATACATTCATGTTGGGAAATCCTTCATTGTGTTGATCAGGGAGGAGCAGGTGGGTAAATAACCTTCCCTGGCCACAAAGGGACTGCATAGCTTTTTAATCCATTTCAGCTGCACATGATCAAGAAAAATGCAGTTGCCTACTGCTGCCTGCCTTCTCTTTCCAAAATATATTCCATGGGGACTCATCAGCAAAAATCTAAGCTGCTTGCTATATTCATCCCACTCTGGGAGTTTTGACCCGTCGTCCTGGGAATCCGCCTGCTCTGTCCTTGGTTCCATCGCAGACCTATGTTTATCCTTCCCAATGCCTGGGGGGAAGAAGCAACCAGTGGAGAGAACCACACATGCCCCCTTCCCAGTTTTCCCAGTGAAGCATATCCAACGGCACAAAATGATTTCTGAGTTTTGTTGTAGGCTCATCCGAAGCCTTTCTCACGGGAAGATGTCACTTGGCTTAAACCAAGACAGCACAGAGCTCTGAATTACCCCCTGCCGTTGTTTGTTATCTCTGTGTGCATTTTTTAATCTCTTCGGCATCTCCCCAATCTCTGTCTTTGTGCATACATGCTCACCCTCCCACAAACATTTAAGTCTTTGGGCACATCTCCATCTAGGGTGGTTGTGTGTCCTAGATTGCAGAGGAGAGTGCTCTACCTTAAAGGGCGATGGGAGGGCAGTCCTAGGAACTTAAGTACAGTAGCTTTCTTTTGCTGAGTCAGAACACTGGTCCATCTAGCGCAGCAACACCTACATTGAATGGCAGCAGCTCTCCAGGAATTCAGACAGCAGTTAGACCAGCAGTTCTCAACCTGTGGGTCCCCAGATGTTGTTGGACTACAACTCCCATCATCCCTGAGCTCTGGCCTTGCTAGCTAGGGGTGATGTGAGTTGTAGTTCAACAACATCTGGGGACCCACAGGTTGAGAAAGGCTGAGTTAGAGTGTCAGGCCACTTGGCCATAAAGCTCATTGGGTGACCTTGGGCCAGTTACTGCCTCTCAGCCTAACATATCTCACAGGGTTGTTATGGGTATTAAATGAGGAGGGAACGAACCATGTATGCCAACTTGTGCAACTTAGAGAGAAAATTGGACTATACCTGCAATAAATAAAGAATACTTTGACGTGCTTGGCTTGTTTGTTGCTTGCTGAGGAGCCCAGAGAACTCTTGTTATGGGGTAGCTATATAGAGGCAGAAATTAATAAATCAACTGCGTGTCCCTTGCACATATCCCTTGAATGAAGAACACACATCAGACCTCACCCTGCTACTAGTAACTGCCAATATATTGTATGCCACTTAAGAACATCAGCTGATCATCAGCAAGCAGATGAGCAGCATGTAAAAGCATCACTTAACAGTTGCTGCAATGCATTCCTACATCTGTCTCTTTGTCTGTGTCTGTTTTAATCAAAGCTATGCAGGAGGCTCCAATACTTTGGCCACCTCATGAGAAGAGAAGACTCCCTGGAAAAGACCCTGATGTTGGGAAAGATGGAGGGCACAAGGAGAAGGGTACGACAGAGGACGAGATGGTTGGATAGTGTTCTCGAAGCTACCAGCATGAGTTTGACCAAACTGCGGGAGGCAGTGGAAGACAGAAGTGCCTGGCATGCTCTGGTCCATGGGGTCACGAAGAGTCAGACACGACTAAACGACTGAACAACAACAACATGCAGGATATTTTAATTTAAGCTTAAAGCACGTGTTGGACATCTTTCCCCAAAGGACGGGGGTGTGATTTCTAAATCCAGAAGCTAGGGTAGACCCCCTGCCCAGAATTAAACATTGAGCCTCCAGAGATCATAGAGCCCATTGCATAAAAATGGTAAATCCATTAAATGAGACATTATGCACTACGTCTTTACTTTGGGATGATATTCTAGACTTCGCTGCTATTTGGGGGTCACGGGAAAAATGCAAATCTTAGAATGGGGCCATCTAAGCAAAAAGGGTTTGGGAGCCCATTATGGCTACACTTAAGGGGAAATCTAATCCCTCGGCTGCTGTTTTGCAAGTAAACATGCTACGCATGTTTCTCCCTGAAGGTTGGAAAACTGACTTGACACTAGTCGAAAGGAGAGGTTGAAATGTTTTGCAGCTACAGCAGTAGCAGTTAGGGCTGCACTCATGGGGTGAAATCATGGGGCTATTTTCAGGGTCCCAATCAAGCAAAACATCTGAGGAATCTTAAATGGAATCTCTATACAGTGGTACCTTGGTTTGCAACCGTTTTGGATTACAACCGTTTTGGATTACAACCACATCAAAACCAGGTGTGTGTGTCCCTTTTTTTTGGATTACAACCCTTGTTTGTTTGTTTGTTTGTTTGTTTGTTTGTTTGTTTGTTTGTTACAACCCTCTTTTTTTTTGGAGGCCCCATTGGTGAAAGTGCGCCTTGGGTTACAACCTGTTTTGGTTTACAACCGGACCTTGATTGTAAACCAAGGTACCACTGTAAGAACTAGCAACATTTCCTCACATATTTCACATATCCATTCCTAGACTTCCACCAAATTCTGCCCAAAGCAGAGTGAACCTCATAAGATGGTTCTGGGGATTAGCTCCATTTACAATGAGAGGGTTTTTTTGTAAGAAGGGGAATGGAGGCTGGCCTTATTGGGGGAAATGGCACGTTGCCCCACACACCTTCTGTCCTCAGCCAGCACCTACCTCCCTGCCTCCTTGCTTACACTCAGTCCAGGGGGTGACACCGTCCATCAGCTTCCTCCTCCTTAGTCTCAGCATTGTCCTTGTAGAATTCACCAGGGATGTGGAGGATGGGGACAAAACTAGGATTAATTGGCGCTGCCTCTCATTGGCTCTGGCACCGCCTACTGTTGGCCTCCTGTCTCCCAACCTAGCAGTCCCAATGAGCTGCATCCACCACCAAAGAAGGATAAAAAAGCATACTAAATGATGGTGCTAATGATGAAGAAATAAACAAGGACACTGTTTCTTAATTATGCAGGGCTAGGGTCCCCAAGGTGACACCTGTGAGCACCATGGTATATTTAAACACTACCCTTCACAGCTGCCAAGAACCCCCGCCCCTCACATTTTTAAAATTAGTTTTTGGGGTGCATTTGCTTGCACTTCGTTATCGGTTTGGAGGTGTGGGTGTTTTGTCAGTCTGCCAGGTTTTGAGCACTGTCCGTTTTTCTTCTGTGGAACAGGTATTTCTTGGAGCCCACAAAAGTTCCTTAGATTTGCAAAGGTGTCCCCAGGCCCTCCCAGTTCCTCAGTGTGTCCCCAAAGCTCACTCTGATTCATGATATGGAAAAGGCACTCTACACTGGTGAATATCATAGAGAGTGGAGGAGTCTTCAGTACACTGTGGGACTCCCAGTGAATAGTTACGTGGGGAAGTTTATTCCTCTTTCTACCAGACCCCCTCCACAAACACACACACACACACAACACTCATGGACCACCTAATAATTATTTAGAGATTGGCTGCATAGGTTTCTTGTTTTCAAAAAAAACCACACATCTGTAACCTATAGCTTTAAACTACAGACTGGGAATTCAATGTACAGGCCAGTCAATCCTAAAACCAGCTTGGAAATAGATATCCTTCTTTGTCCAGTTGGCCCCTCCCACTTATTGTTGTTGGCAGGGACACCGAAGAGGCCTCCAGATCATAACTTGTCAAAAGCACAAGTGAGAGAAAATTGTTCTCATCTGAATAAACAGGATGAGTCTATTTGCTGGGGGCCATAACTTTCCAGCTAAGAATTCATGCTGGTGTTCATGTTTGACTGGCATATTAGACTTGTTCCTGTCAACTCCTGGCGGTAATGGTGGATAGTTTACTGATCAAGCTGCCCTCTTCCTTTAATTCTGGGCTGCGGAATACAATTTGTTGCTAGTGTAATTGCACTGTCAAGGAAGAGGGAAAGTGCTTGCAGAATTTTCTGCCTCTGGTGTCCAAAATTTGGCCAGCCTTGGATGCAAGGCACTTTGGCAGTGGGATGGTGCCATTGGTTGCAAATGCACAAAGAGGCAACTGGAACAAATTGGGCAGCCACACTTCACAGCTAGAGTCTGGTGGCTCCTATATCCTCTTTCCCACTCCTGTTCAGACAGGTTTCCTGGCTGACCGGACTACACTCACTTCTGGTAAAGGATGTCAGAGAATTTCAACAGAAATGGAAGGACAAGAGGAAATTGCCAGGGGTTGCTTATTCGTCCCACGTGCAGAATGGAAATTGATCCAGTGACTACAATGTTGTTTTCAGTCCACAAACAATATGCAATATGCACTCCACAAACACGCCCTCAGTTTGCGTTGCAATGAATGGTGTGGAATAACAGGAGGATAAAGCAATTAACTACATAAAATTCCTCCACAGCAGATGGCAAGAGAAATGAAGTAGCTTTCGACAGAAGCTGAACTGCAGCATAATGGAAACAGCACAGCTTGTGATTAACACGATTTGGAACAGAGATGGTTGCCTTCTTACCTCCTTACTCCCAATTCGGCTTTGGGTTGACCTTGGAATTAGGGTTGCTAGATTTTGAAGAGCAAAAAAGAGGACATATTTGCCAACTTCTACTTTTAACTATGGATCGCTATGACTGCTCTACCCGTGAAAAAAGAGGACATGTCCTGGGAAAAGAGGGCATATGGCAACCCTACACCACGATGCAGGAGCAGGGAGGGCTCTTTTGCTCAGGTGCTGTTTGAGGGTTTCCCATAAAGGGCATCTGATTGGCCACTATGAGAGCAGGATGCTGGACTAGCATCATTGGTATGATCCAGCAAGCTCTTCTTATGTTCTTAAGACCTACTTGTGGATCTCCCTCAGCCTTCCATCCAGCTCTGGTCCAAATCTGCCCTAACTTGCATCTCAATATCTTGGTAGCTGCACTTCTGAAAGCCCAGTGCTGATACTTCCCTAATTCAAAGCCCCACTGACAGCCCCCACCCCACCCTGCCATCACAAACTCCTTCTCCAGAGGTGCATCGGGATTTTTTCCCCCACTCCTTCCTAAATATTTTTCTCCCTGTATGGAATGACTGACTGTGCTGAGCTGCGAGATTCATGTCATATGTGTTAATTCCACATCAAGCTATCCAGCCAACCTAAACATGGCAACTTGGCCAAATAATATACATATATAATTCTGCCCTCCCCCAGCTTTGCAAATGCGAGCCTCTCAGCTCAGGACCCGCCTGGTTCTTTGCAAGCCTGTGCTGAAAGAATTTGGCTTCCCAAAGCAGGAGGGGGCTCCAGCCCCCAGTAAAACAAGCCAGTTGCTTTAGAAGAGATAAAGGCCTTTAGGCTGTGCCTTGTTTTCACAGGCATTTTTTGCAGGGAGGATGAAGAAGCGAATGTGTTTTTGAAGGTTGGGGGAACTGGTGGTGGCGGCTGCTAAGGAGGGTTAAATTCCAAGAAGCACTGGGTGATCTTCCTCCACACAGTCCAGACAAAGCTTGCGAATCTTGGCCAGCTTCACCTTCCCAACAACTTCTCCCTTGCGTCTTCTCTGCACAGATTCCCTTAACCGCTCTTCTCCGGCCACAAAGCAATCTGAAGTGTTGTCAGCTGCTGCTAGAGAAGATACATGTGTCAGTGATTTTAGGGCTCAAATGTCCAAACTTGGGCCAGAGAGACAAAGGCTGCCTACACACGACATTTTGCTCTAGATCAGTGGAGAATGAGGCTGCATTGACATGGCTCTTTATTCCATGCCGATTCTCTAACTGATAATTTTCACATTATATCTGAGCTTTCACATGATGTAAAAGCTGATTCTGGAAGTATAGTGGAACATAGCAAAACTATGGTGGATTATAATGCAAGTTTAGCATTCATTTCCACATTATTTGCAAACGTGCTCTTCTTTAAGCGAATAACACAGAAATTAGCACAAATATATCCCACTGTAGTTCCAGAATGGGCTTTTAACCTCCCTCCCATCCAAGCTGGCGGCAATCACTACATCTTAACACAGTGAATCCCATAGTTTAACTGTGAGCTGTGTGAAGAAATCATTTCTTCTTTTCTGTCCTGAATCTTCCAACATTCAGCTTGGTTCGATGGCAGCAGATTCTAGTATTATGGGGTCATGGGACCTTCTCTAGTCATTTTGCTCCACAGCATACATAAATCTGTACACCTCATTCATGTCACCTCTTACCCACCTTTTCTCTAAAGTAAAAGGTAAAGGGACCCCTGACCATTAGGTCCAGTTGTGGGCGACTCTGCGGTTGTGGCGCTCATCTCACTTTATTGGCCGAGGGAGCCGGCGTACAGCTTCCGGGTCATGTGGCAAGCATGACTAAGCCGCTTCTGGCGAACCAGAGCAGTGCACGGAAACACTGTTTACCTTCCTGCCAGAGCGGTACCTATTTATCTACTTGCACTTTGACGTGCTTTTGAACTGCTAGGTTGGCAGGAGCAGGGACCGAGCAACGGGAGCTCACCCCGTCACGGGGATTCAAACTGCCAACCTTCTGATCGGCAAGTCCTAGGCTCTGTGGTTTAACCCACAGCACCACCCGTGTCCCTTCTCTAAAGTAGAAGGCCCCAAATCTTGCAAACTTTCCTCATACAGGCATTTCTCTAACCCTTTGAACATTTTGGTTGCCCTTTTCTGAACCTCTTCCGTCTCTACAATATCCTTTTTGAGGTGTGGCTACCCAAACTGCAAACAGTATTCTAGGTGCAATTGCACAATAGTTTTGTATGTGCTATGATAGATACTGGCAGTAAAGTTTTTGACTCCTTTCCTAATGATCCCTTGCATGGACTTCACCCTTTTTGTAGCTGCCACACACTGGGTCAACCTGTTTATCACCCCATCTACCATGACCCCAAGATCTCACTCCTGGTCAGTCATTGCCAGATTGGACCCCATTAGAGTACACATGAGATAGGAATGTTTCGCCCCAATGTGAATCACTTTACACTTGCTTACAGGGAATTGTATTTGCTGCCTTTGTTTGTCTTCCCTGCCTTCTGCCCTACCAGCCTCAATGGGCATCAACCACCATGGTTCCTCTTCCTGTTCTTTGACTGGTTCCTAATCCATCAGGTCTTCTATGACTAAAGAAAGCTTCTCACCCTAGAGAGCCACCCTCCACAAGTTGGGGGTGGGTCACCTGGCATTGTGATGGGGAGACAGAGCTAATGTGCTAGCCCCTGTTCACCCACTTTGTTGCAAGGCTGGCCCAATACATTTTGGCACCTGAAGCAAACCACAAAATAGCATCCCGATCCCCACCAGGGAAGAAGGTCTGAGTGAAGATCTACATCAGGAACAGGGGTGGGGGAAAATAAAACTCTACGTGGATTCTGCCACCTAAGGCAGTTGCCTTACCTTGCCAGCCCTGCTTCACAGTTAGTGCCATGCATAAAGAAGGATTTTGCAACCCTGAAATCTGTGCATTCAGAATTGAGGTTCATCCTTCCCTGCTTTTGGTTCACAAGAGTCAAAAGGCAAGAGGGGCAGGGAGGGGAGTAACATTATAAAGCTGCCAAATTTAATAGGAGTCTTTCCTCCTCAGCCTATGAAATGTGGACTGCTGTGTTCCTTCAACAAACACAGCTCTGGGTGATAAAACACACACACACACCCATTGGCGAAAGGAAATAGACATCAAATGTCTTGCTGTTTTTTCTGCTTGCTTACTGTTCTCTGATTAAAATTTAAGGGGAGGTGATGGGAGAGATACAATCTTGACCCTGGCGGCAGCACGGGGGGTGGGGGGACGACAGAGAGATTATTATTTGTTCATGAATATAGCAGGAATCACAAGGCAATTTTGTTTTGTTTTTTTAAGAAGGGCAGCGCACAGCTAGGAATTTGTCAATAGAACCAATGCAAGTTCTTTCCAGCTGGAACTTGCATGGAATGTGATTGACAGCTTCACTTTAGTAACAGTATATTGGTATCAGAGAATCATAGAATTGTAGAGTTGGAAGGGACCGTAATGACCATCTAATCCAACCCCCAGCACAAAAAGCCATTCAACCTCTGCTTAAAAGGAGAGTCCATCCAAGGGAATCAGTTCCACTGTTGAACAGAAATTTCTTCCTAATGTTTAGTCGGAATCTCCTTTCTTATGATATGAATCCATCAGTTTGGGTCCTCCACTCTGGAGCAGCAGAAAACAAGCTTGCTCCATCTTCCAGTGCTTTAGATATTTGAAGATGGTTATCCTATCACCTCTCAGCCATCTCTTCTCCATATTCAACATTCTCAGCTCCCTGTAGTAATGAACGTATCGACAAGCATTTCTGCTGTTGAGTTGCGAGACACAGTTTGATGGAGAGAAAGATAATGTTCTTTGTAATTCCACATGTACATTCTTCCCATTGCTTAGTGGTGTAGTTCTGCAAGGCTTGACTCCAAGCAAACAGGATTCTTCTTCTCTGGTGATCCCTCATAGTCAAGGAAGATTGTCGTCCATGAACACGGTCTTCACGGTGAGTCCATAAGTGACTGTGGAGGCCAATTCTGGATCCACACATCCTTCCACAGTGGGGACATCGGTTTCCGGGCAGGAGTTGATCACGGTGAACATTTTGCAGCCGTGCCTTCCTCTTAGCACGTTTCTCCCTTTCGTCTTGAGTTTCAGCATCTTCAAAGTCCATGACACATTTGGTAAAGCCTGTCCAGACCAGTGTTTCCCAATTGTCAGTGTTTATGTTACTTTTTAAAGATTTGCCTTTAAACCCCCTTTTGTTGACCACCAGCAATACACTTTCCATTTTTAAGTTCGGAATAGAGTAGTTGCTTTGGAAGACGATAATCAGGCATCCAAGCAACAAACAACAAATGGATTAACAGGACTAATGCTCTTGTTAGTAGGCTCCTGGGTTTTTTTTAATGTAGGTTGGGTTGCTTGTGGTTGGCACCTCATTAGCTTGCCCACCTATTCAGCACATACGCTTGGCTTTTTCCTTTCCATAAAACGAAAGTGCAAAAAGAAAACCCATCCTGAGCAAAGACTGCAGGCTGAGGAGAATAAATCTGTTTCTGCCTCTTGTTAAAAGAGTGTTAATGGACATCTTCCCCTTTCCCTCTTCTCCTCAGACACCTAAAGGGCACACAAACCTAGCCAGCTCCCACTTCTGCTGAGGAAACATGACCAGTTTTATTGTCTCCAACTGGTAAGTAAATAATCTGGAGGAAGCTTCAACGTTACGTTTTCAGCAAGCAAGCATGTGGGTTGCAGATGCGCCACTACAGCTTACAATCCATAAAACAGGGACACACTACCAGCAGATAACCAAGTCCGTTTCCACTTCTGTTCAATGCAGTAGGGCATTCCTGAGACCTGCAGCCAATTTCTGTTTCTTGAGTAGCCCTGATCTGCTCTAATAGTTTTTAATTTAAGAGAAAAGGCAAGGAAGAAGAGACATGATAAAAGTTTACAAAATTATTATTGAGAAAGTACAGAGAAAAAGGCTTTTCTCCCTTTCTTAGCACACTAGAACTTATGGATAAACAACGAAGATGAACACTGGGAAGATTCAGGGCAAATAAAAGAAAGTAGTTTTTTCACACAGTGCATAGTTTTGGAACAACATGGATACCTTTAAAACAGGATTAGACAAACTCCTGGAGGTTAAGGCTATCAGTGGCTACTACTAGCCACAATGGCTATGTTCTATTTCCACAGCTGGAGGCCGTATGCCTCTTAAAGCCAGTTACTGAAAGTCACAAGTTGTGTGAGTACTGTTGCATTTGCTTGTGGGCAAATGCAACAGGGGCATCCGGGTGGCCGCTATGAGAACAGGAGGATGGCTTAGATGGGCCATTGGCCTGATCCAGCAGGCTGCTTCTTCTGTTCTTTTTTTTTAAATATATTTTTTATTAACAAACCAATCAAATCACATTAGTTCCAAATTACACAGCCAAATTTTTAATTTTTTGTTGGGGGTACCCATGCTTCGAGCTCAGAAAGGAATCCAAACATCTCTTTTGCTGCTGCTTTAATGTTCCCAGTTCTGTCCAAATAGTATTCACAGTTCTGTTCAATCTTCTCTTTATTATTTTCCTCATCTTCTTGTTGTTATCATATATTCCTTTCGTTGTGACCTCTGATAGTCTCCACAAGCGGGTTGGGGAAAAACCTTGTTATATCCTGTGTGGATTTTTCATTCCTCCAAGAGCCATATTCAAACAGACAGACTCATTTCCGCACTTCCATACAAAGCATTCTTAAAGTCTGCCCGTTAATCCTTGCAGGTCTGTCAGTCTCTCCTCAATCTTCTAAGGGGGTACTGCAGGTCAAACTCACAGTCCGATATAATAACAAGCCATGGTCTCCTCCCCCTCGATATAAATCCTGTAGACAGGCCTGCCCTGACAGGTCTCTTTTTATAACTGCGTCACAAAGGCCTTTCATTCCTTTCCAGATATTCCACAAGCCATGCCTTTGATTAGTGATTTATTTCCACACAGTTCTTAATCATCCTGCTTGTAATCAGTAATTGCAACGATTCTTCTTGGGGGGAAGATTGTTAGGTACTCACATAAGATTAAAAAAAAGAAAAGCCCCCCCCTTTCAGTCCCGTTCCGACATACCAACCCTTTGATGTATCTTCTTAATATGTTGTTGAATCCAACCCGTCGCTCCACTTCACAGAGGTCACTTTAATTAGCAGTCTTAACTCCCGATCTTCACTCGAAATATGTGCCTTTGCTTCTCGCTAATTGTTTATTTTGAGCTCCTGCAACCAGGCCGCACAATCAGAGACAGCATCAGGGAGAGCCGTCCCACACAAGGGCTGTGCGCCTAGTGCCCTCACCCCCTTCTTTCGAATCTGGGGGTGATTTATGGCAACCGCAGGCGAGGCAGTGTTCCCCATTCCCTTGGGGTAACAAGGGAGGCTGCATAATCCCATATCAGCCTCTTAATTACCTCATGTGAGCCGGAGAGATGGTATTGTCGGCCATCTTCCAATGTGCCCCTAGCAGCCCCTTCTTCTTCTGTTCTTAACAGGAAGAACTAATCCATGCCCTCCACTCCAACTCACTGAGGCTAAAAGTCAGGACACGCAACTTCAAAGGGCCACATGACACTTTTTCGGGGCTGTGCTCTTGTGGGGCCCAAAAATGCACATTTTGGGGTGCCGTGCGAGATTGCGGCCCCTTAAAAAGTGGCTTTCTTGTGTGAAAAATGGGTTGCATCAATTTTATCAGGACACTTGAGGAGTATTCTAATCACACATAACATTGTTGATCCCAGATGGCCCTGCATAGTGTCACTTCCTAGCAGCAAAGTTGGGGGTCGTTTTGGAAATTTTCTTTTGGACAAATGGCACCCCGAAACTAGTCAGCTTCCCAGCAGCTGTCCTGGAGGGTGGAAGCTGCCATCTATCTTTCTTTTTTACCCAGACGTCCCCTCAGAACAATGCCACATTACGAGCTCTTGTCATCCTGACTGTAGTTCTGGGTATAATTCTTTTTTTAAATGTTGTCTGTCAGTCATTCTAGTCCCCAGGGAAATGCCACTGTTGTGAAAACAGGCAAACAATAGTTTGAAGTAGGGAGTTGGGAGTTTGGGCACACTTTTCAGGCCCCCTCATCAACCCTCCCCTCCACTTCAATCCAGGAGTTCTCTGCATAAAACTTTTACTATTGTTCATTTTTTTTATTTATAGAAATAAAAGAATCCCTCCAAGGCAACGTATGAAGTGTGTTCACCACCACTGCCATTTTTACCTTATAGCAACCCTGTTGTTCATCCAATCTCCTCATTCTTGGCTGTGCTCTGAAGTGAGGGCTTTTTTGGTAAGCAGCACTAATGAGCCTGTCTGAATATTAATAGAATTGGTTTTACAGGGGAAGGAGCTTAACGGGGCAATTAGCACAAAACAGGTCATGGCAGCCTTACGAAAGGCTAATGAGGGTCCTTATAGGCACCACCATTGTAAATATTTCCATCCTGGTTGGGCCAGTCTACCCTTCATGCCAGTAGTCCTTTAGGAATACTACAGGCCTTCTCTTTTTTGTCTTTCAAAGTACCTTTGATTTTTTTTCCACCCTCCCAGCCTCCTGGCACTTTGAGATTTATTGGAATGAAGTTGTGGCTGAGTTGAATGTTAAATGGAAGTATGTTAACTTTTGGCTCACAGATTTCAACCTGAAAAAAAGAGTGGGGCTGCCTTTGGTCATCATGGCTTACTTCCTTTTGATTGTAAACAAGTGTTCCCTACTACAAAACAACAACAACAACAACAACAACAACAACAACAACAACAACAACAACTGTAGGCATCATTCTCAGCCTTTCTGTGTTATAAAGAGAGTGTCACATTTTCTAGGGCCAAGAAAATGTCACATGACGTCCACAGGGGTCAATTAATTTAGGTTGTTAGTAAAGGAAAACATTGTACAGGGCCACATTCCCTCAGGTTTAATTGGTTGGGAGCCTTATAATGGTGGTAGGTAGCCAAAAATGAGCGAAGCAAGAGTCAAAGCGAGGTGGTACCCACCTTTTCTCAAATTCTTTCTACAACTCATCTCTCTCTCTCTCTCTCTCTCTCTCTCTCTCTCTCTCTCTCTCTCTCTCATATACTCCTCACTCACTCTCTACCACCCTTCCCCTTGCCACACTCATGAAATTAGGCAAAGAGCTGCTTGAAGTTAAGATGACAGTCACAGGCTGTCCGCCCTTTTCATACAGCCTGGAGACAGCAAGAGCTGAGTGCTGAAGGAGTTTTAAAAAGCAGAGATTGGGCAAGACTTTGGCAGCCCCTTGGTCATACCCACATCCTCCAAGTTGCTCAGAGCAATGTAGACTGAATGGCATTTTAGTGATGATTTCTCCTAAGAAATATGTTCTTTATGCATTTTTTACTAATGTACATATTTTTCCAAGCAATTTCTACCCATATGCTGCATATTTGTGTGTTATTTTTTCATTTTAATGCACACTTTCCCCTGAAGTACGCCTTTTCAAAAGCACTGGCTGGAGAACCGCATTGCAAAATTCACAGAAGTGTGAATTTCAAAGATTGGCTCTGTTTCAGTTCTCATATTGTTTTGCAAGGTGCGAATTTGTAAGATTCACCTTTAAATGCAACCAGAGTCGAATGTCTCCCCCCATCCCTCCCTCCACGAACTATTGTTAAGGGAGATGTGGCAAGCCAGAGCAAGAATTTACCAAGAAGCAAAACCAAAACAACCCAATATTTCAAAAGTTGATTTGTGCCTTTGCAGAGGATGAAGACAGAGTGTCCTTAAGCACACTTGGCCCCGCAAGACAGACATTCCAGATCTTTTCCAAATGGAGGAGACCAGAGACCCGAAGGGTGCGCAGCAAAAGGCTTCCCTGCTGCCGGCTGGTTGTTGTTATTTTTTAAAAAAATATCTGTTTCTTAGAAACTGCTATTCAATTTGATTTTCCATTGTTTGCAATGCATATATTGGACAATGGGTCAGCTTTTTAATTGTTTCTTGCAATTTTTTCTCACCTGGGCTTTACATACCAACCTGGAGCAGCAGCACGAAGATGTGCTTTAGACATAGTTGATCTGCTTGCTCCCTCAGGTCTCCAGCACAGTATCTGCAGTACGAGTGTTCCCACAAGTACCTCCTATGGCGACTGTGAATGTGCCTAGTAAATACTCCCTCAAAAATCCACAATGCCTGAGCAACTATTTGCTCTCCTTGCTCAATACTTGTTTCTACTGGTTCCGCCTCTCCTCCTTGGAACACACACTCCTTAAACATGCCCATATTTCATTGGATACCAGGATTGGGCACCCACCCTCCCTCCAGTCCACTCTCAAGAACTGGAAGGAGCATCTATGTGTGGGCAAGCCATTGGTGGTGGTGGGATCACACCCTGGCATGATATAAGATAACCTTACCTGTCCAATGTGTCATAGATGGAGATGTTGTATCCACACCATACATTTAAAGCACACTCAAAGCTCATTTGAAAAACATGGCTTCCCCCATGTTGGGAACTGTAGTTTACCCCTCACTGAGCTATAATTCCCAGTGCCATTAATAAACTACAATTCTCATGATTCTTTGGAGACAGCCAGGGATTTTTTGAGGCGGTACACAGTGCTACACCATACTGTCACCTCTTTTCACCTCTGCTGCTGCCACTTCCCCCAGAACCATTTTGGCACAGCTGGCCAAAGTGGGTCTACCACAAAGTGGCGCAGCTAGAGCAGCCTGCATGTCAAGGAAACAGCCGCTCTAGGTGCTCCACTTCGTGGTAGACCTGTTTTAGTGGGTTGTGCCAAAATGCTTTCGGGGAAGTGGTGGTGGTGATGGAGGAGACAGACAAAGGGGGAGGCGGAGTGGTGCATACCAGCACCTCCTTTTTTTCCAAATAAAGCACAGGAGACAGCCATACACTTCAAACTCGTGATGTGGATGTGATAATATGAATGTTCTTCATGGTCTTCTCAGTTTGTGGCTGAGGATCTTATTTATCCAGGTGATTGATTTATCATTTGAGGGAGGGGAGATCTTTTTTTTAAAATGGGACTGAGGAATTAGTATATATTAGAATAATTTGCCAAATGAGAAGTAAGATCAGGAGGTAGAGGGCCTCATAACGGAGGGAAACTGCCTAGTTATGTCACATCAGAGTCATCTGTTTAATTTCCTAGACCTTCTGATGGGTTTCGTCTGGGTGGGATAATGATACCACCAGAGCAAATGAAGAAATTTGAATGTGCAGGACTCATGTTTCTGATTAAACTCCAGTGCGGGAAAGACGAGAGTTTCTTGATCTCATATTTTTGGAGAGGCTTGCTTCCTCCTTGTCTTGCTTTGCCAGGAGGGATCAATCATTTCCCTCTCTATCAGCCGAGTGAATGATGTCGCCTTAATCTTTTAGGCAGCTCCATCACTAGTGGCTGGGTGGGGTGGGGGACAGGAGAAAAACAACCAGGATGGGCCCATGTTCAGACAATGATGCAGCCTTTCCAGTGTGACAAGAATCCAGCAGCACGATAAGGGGTGTTGTTGTGCCAAGTCTGGAGATCTAGTCCAATTCCTGGCTTTGCCACTAGAATTTGAAATGTTAAGGTTTGTTTGTCTATACTCTATAGCAGGGGTTGGCAAGGTTTACAAGCCATGGGCTGGATCACTCCCACGGAGATCATCCGTGGGCCGGACTGGCGCAGCATGATGCTGGAAATTGCGTCTGTGCATGTCCACGGCGCCGGAAATGACTTCTGTGCATGCCCAGATGCCGAAAATTGCACCTGTGCAGAAGGGATTTTCGGTGTCTGGACATGCACAGATGCTATTTCTGGTATCTATGCGTGTGCAAACGTGATTTCCGACACCACTCAGCAAGTCCCCGTGCCGTGCTGTGCCGATTTAGCGCAGCGTGTGGGGGACTTGCCGAGCAGGCAGCTCAGTTCAGGGACGGCTCATGGGCTGGTAAAAGGGTCTTCGTGGGCCACATCCAGCCCATGGGCCGCACGTTGCTGACCCCTGCTCTATAGGACAGAAGCAGGACCTGATCTACTATAACATGCTGAAGCAAAGGTCAACAGCACAGCATTCTTGGGTGTCAGTGCTCCCACAAGTACTTCTTATGGCACATGTGAAATGTCTCAGTAAATATCCTCTCTAAAATCCACAATGCACTTCCCCGCCCCCATACTCAGTTCCTGTTTTAATGGGCCTAACCTCTCCTCCATTGAAAGTGCTCTATTAAAGATGTCCATATTTCATTCCATCCTCCCTTCCATTCTGAACAGAGGAGAGGTACAAAGGACTTCTTTCTTAGAGTGAGTGATTGATATAGGTGACTTTTCCCACTTCTGGTATAATTGATATGGGGGTATCTCCACACCATTTTGCGATTCCCATCCCTTTCTTTTAGATGTGGCAACCATTTTGTGCTATGTCACACCCCTCCCAGCCATTTTGTTTTATGTCACAGACAGCGGCCATTTTGGGACTGTCTTAAAAGGTCGAATTTTAACATTGGCCCAAATGATTGCCAAACCTTGTAGAGAGACATGAGTGGTAGATGGATTGTACTACTTCGGTTTACAGAAGTGCAACACTTTTTCAATATTTCCCTATGTATATGTATAAATATAGAGAGAGTCCCTGCAAATAGAAAAATAGCAAAACAAGGAGAGGGTTGAGATAGAACTTTTCTCTGAGATGCACTACTATCTTAGCAAGGATTTATGTATTTGCTTAGAGGGTTTCTATTCTGGTTCTCCAAAAGCGGCTTAGTTATGCTGGCCACATGACCCGGAAGCTGTCTGTGGACAAACGCCGGCTCCCTCAGCCTATAGAGTGAGATGAGTGCTGCAACCCCCAGAGTCATCTGCGACTGGACCTAATGGTCAGGGGTACCTTTACCTTTTTATTATCTATTTAAAAGGTTTTTAAAAATCTAAAAATTATTAAAATTAACTTTCCTTTTTTTGTGCCAATTCATAGCTATTGTGCCCATAATCCGTTGCTGGTTCAACACCTCCTTTTGGTTAGGGTTGTTTGTTTGTTGTCAACTTTCCCAGGGCTTTATCTTTCTTCTTCGCTATATGAGCCCAGACAATCAGGGATCACATGGTGAATATGACATCATGGACACTGTATGACTTGGCCACAGGGTGACATCAGTGAGGACAAAAAGAGCCACAATATCCTCTCCCAGAAGCTCAGAAGCTCTAGTCCAGCTGGAATGTGATTCTAAAAGTGCATTTTGATGTGCTCCGGAATGTGCATTGAAACAATTTCTGGATCAAGCCAATTAGCATTTGCTTTATGAATCTCAACCATGAGCAAGCATGGATTAATTCCTGTTTGGGGCCTAAAACTACAAGGAAGGGGATAAAATGTGCTTTGGCATTCCTAGGCCCAGCTGTGCCCTACCATCTTGATCCTTTCCTTTCTTTCCTTTATGCAGAACTTATTAAGAATGCCCCATTCATCTGCCTCATTGCAGATCTCATCCCATCCCATCAGCATTGCCTAGAAGGCAACTGTTGCCTTTACCACAGCCTCGGGCCAAGTCTTCACAATGTCTCTGTGTCTCTTTGTTGCCATGTTAGCACATTCCGGAAGGGAAGAGCTGGGATTAAGGTCCCAGTTATAATCTGCACAGATGTTGGAAGTAGCCAAAGAGGACTAAGCTAGAAAACCAAGTGAAGGAAGGCGGCGGTGACGGGTGAGCGAAGGGAGTCAGTGGGCAAGGTGACTTAACCCCACCACCTTTAGGAATAAGCTAATGTTAGCTCAAATGTGCACAGGAAGACTGTTTTGATTAAAAATGCTAAGCCAGAGAAAAATGCAAAGCCTGGTTCTGCAAGTGATCAAAAACAAAAACAGCTGGCCTTGCATTAGTTTAGCATCCACTGACACTGCCTCAAAGCACCCTATAAAATAACGTAATACATGAAATGATATTTGGTCTAAAGAGTTTCCTTACAATGAGTTACATCAATGGTCCATGTAGTACAGAACTTTCTACACCAGCTTCCCACTTATTTCATACACAGTGCCCGGTTTTTTCCTCCATTAAAATTGAGGGCACAGTTTACTTTTATGTACACACATTATCTACTGTATCTGTCTGTCTATCTATCATCTATCTATATATATATCTATCATCTATCTCTATCATCTACTCATCTATCCATCCACTGAACCCAGAGATGGGAAACCTGTGCCCCCCACCAATACTGTTGGACCCTAACTTCCATCAACCCAAGGCAGCAGGGTCAGTAGTCAGGGCTGGTGGGAGTTGTAGCCTCTGGAGTAGGAATGAGGCATAAATGTGATTCATTTCACATTCAAAGGCAAGCATATATAAGTCACACTTTCCAACACAATACGTGAACTGAAACACAGAACCGTCCTGCGAAATTTGCACTTCTCCGAATTTTGCAGTGCAGTTCTTCGGCCAAGGCAGGTGTGCAAAAATGCATACAGTGGGGTAAAGCAATGCAAGTATTAGTGGAAAATAATGTACAAGAAATGCATTATATTTGGGGAAATTGCTTTGCAAAAACGTGTGTATTAGGCAATTGACAGTTTTGCCCATCCCTACTGGCATATGTCTGCTCTGAGTAGAGTCAGTGTCATAAATGGAAAGGAGAATCTTCCATCCACTTCAGGATGCCCTAACAAACCCCTGAGCAGATTTTGAGCAGTTTGGGGTGGCAGGGGTGAACCAGATCTCCCGATGCTGCCTTGATAGTTCCATGAAGTAAGAGACAGGAAAGTGATGAAACAACCCAGGTCAGGCATGCCAGAGTAAAAGGCTGCCTGGGGTTTACGGTTTGTGTGAAAACAAATAAGCAAGCTCCAGGAAGAGCTATAAAAAGAGAAAGAATGTAACAAAGCCCTATGATGGGAGCCAAGCAGAGCTCTGTCGCAGCTGAAGGCCATCAAGTTTTTCAGTTACATGTTCTGCAGATCTGCAAATGTTGCAAACAAGCAGCACCAGGAAACATCCGTAAGGTGACTGGCCTTGGAGGCGAGGAGCTCCCTGGACTCTGGACTGCAGGATCCCCGAAGATCGTAATAAATCATACTCAGTGAAGGCTACCTTGATAATACAGCAGGGTCAGTAGAAGTGAAAGTACTGCATTGCAGATGCCATTTTGCACCACATGGTAGTAATCAGCTGCTAATTAAGAGTGTCATCATGACTGAGAGCCAGGAAAGTCAATAGGCAAAGGACAGAATCACCCAGGGTAAACTCAAACAGAAGGATTTATGGATAGTCAGAGGACACACAATTCACACATGATGTGGGACAAGCTGACAGCGTAGAGTGAGACAACAAATGGCTCAGCAGTCTGAGCCATTCTCCTCTGTCAGACGCCAGAACTGTGCATGCACAGGGTCTGGATTTGGCCTCCTAAGCTAGTTTGCTGCCTCTGGCACAGTGCAGGATACTATAATGTCATCAGACTTCTAATGCCTGAACTGGTTCCTCCTCTCCATTCCAGCTAGTCGTTCCAAGCAGCGGCGGACCATATGCCCACAGTGCCCAGGGCGGATGTGCTCCCGAGGGGGGCGTGGTGTGGAGGGTGACCTCCCAGGCACGGGATAGCTGCTTGGGTGTCCGGAGCAGCATATGCTCCCTGCTGCCCGGGATGGAGCGAGGCGCCATGGTGGACATTCGGTGCGCCACCCACCCGCAACTCCCAGGCCTCCCTCAAGCTGTCAAAACGAAGGGGGAAGGAGGGAATGCCGCTGGCAAAATGGCGCAGCTCCCCTCCTTACCACGATGGCTCAGGGTAGACTTGGGAGCTGTGGGCAGGCATGCGGTGTGCCTAATGTCACCCCCTTCAGTGAGGGCACCCAAGGTAGTCCACCCCCACTGCCCCACTTCCTACACCCCTGGTTCCAAGAAATCTGTAAAATTAGTGCCTGAGTTCGTTTCCTTCCCTCCTCCTCCCTTTTCCTTTCTTTTAGACTGGAAGCCTGAAGGCAGGGACTGTCTTGTATTCTGGGAATGTTTGGTTTGGTTGGTTTGGGTTGAAGATTGGAAGAGAGACTCTTAATCTCGGAGTGGTGGGTGGGAGCCCCATGTTGGGCAAACTTAGTCCTGCATTTCAAGGCCTCGGATTAGGTGACCCTCATGGTCCCTTTCAACTCTACAGTTCAATGGTTCTATGAAATGAATGGTGGTAAATATGCATGGTTGTGTATTACGTTAAGCATGCATAGGGCTGCCATCTTCGTTATATAACATCCCTTGGTTTTAAGTGGCTGCCTTTGATTCCATATGCTTACTTTAGCAAACTGGACAATGTTCCTCTTCCTTGCAGGGGCTTTCCCCCTCCCACCCAAATTATAAGCACATGGACATGTATTTTTGCACTTCGATCCTGGAAGCCTTCACAGACACAGCCAGTAGATTACAAAGAGCCAGATGCCTTGTCTCCAAAGTTGTTAACTCTCCCCCTGCTTTTCCAGACCTCTTTCTCTGGAAATCACACTCATCTGTAATATCCTGTCTTCACTCTTTTCTTGGAACCCTGCTTTCATGCACCATCTTCTCACTCCTCTCTCACTCACGAGGCCCAAACTAGGTGCTATGTGCATCTCTCTCTCCAAGAGGCTGGGAGCTCGAGTAAAGCAGGGGTGCCGAACTGGTGGCCTTACAGATGTTGCTGAACTGCAACTCTCATCATCCCTGACAGTTGCCCATGCTGGCTTGAGGGCTGGTGGGAGCTGGAGCCCATCAGCATTGGAAGGGCCACAGGTTCCCCATCCTTGCAATAAAGGAATCAGATAGGGGGATTTGTATTCCTTTCCCTGTGAGCCATTTCTTTTTCTGCTCAAGCCACCCATCCCCTACTGCTTTTTCTCTTTTCAGGGAAGAGGAAATGGGTATCCAAGGTGAGAAAAAACATCCACAGTGAGGAGGAAAGTGAAGATATGCACATTCCCCGAGGCCTGTTGATTATGCATATTGACCAGGAAATGTGCACAATTCCCTGTTCTCTCCCCCCCCCTTTATTTTTATTCCTATCTTATTTAATGTTATTGCTTTTCTATTTATTTTTATTCCCTCTACACATGAACTTATTATGTGCACATTCTCCACAAGGCCTGGTGAATTTGCACAGTGACAGGTTGTTATGCACAGTAATCACTCAGCTTACAGTACCTGTAACTCATGTACTGTACCTCATCTTACTTCAAAGCGAATCATCACCCTCATAGGCTTACAAAATTATTTAAAAGAATCACAAATAAATGCAAAATTTACAATAAAAGTTCCAGATTCTAAACAAATTCCCTGTGTTTAGAAAAGTAGCACACTTGGGAGAAATGCTTAGCATTCCTCTCTTCTTGATATAGTTCATTCAATGCGAATAACTTTTTGCCTGGAGGAGTATTTGAAAATACCTTTCCTCCCTCTCCTCCTCCCTGCAGTCTGTAGTGGTACAGTCCATAATTCTGCAGTCCCTCCATCCTGCCTAACCTGTTGGTTTTGCATGTGGCTCACAAGAAGGAGCCTTTGGAAGACTCCAGATGAATGATGCTTTGTTTTAGAGGACTAATCCTGATTTTAAAGGTAGTTTGGGTGCTTACCCTGTCTATTCCTGGTCATCATGCACAGGTGTTTAGTATACAAACAGTTTTTGCAAAACAGAAAACCATACATCTTTTGCCTCCAAATCTCTATCTGCGGAAGGATGACTGTGTAAAAGGGAGTCCTTGAAACTTCCTACGACTTTGGGAAATAGAGATGATGTATGTGGTTCTGGGCTCTTCCAGATAACTTGTTTATTGAGATTTTGTCTTGATTTACTTAAACAGAGATTAGACTATGCTTCATCATTTGCTTGTGAGATGATGATATGTCTTCCCATTAATCTTTCGTTCATTCCCCACTTATCAATACATTGCCCATCACTTTCCTAACCACTAAACAACTCTCTCTGTGTGTTTTTAAGTGCATTTGTTGTGCAAGGATGCCAGAGCCCTTTAACCCACTTTAATTACAATCCTAATATGCACTTGAACCCCTCTTGCAAAACAGTGACAGTATGGAAACTCTCTCTGGGTCCCGTGTGAAGAAGTACCATTTTCTAGTGACATCATCACAGCATGCTGGGGCCATGGCAGCAACAAAGAGCCCTTCACTCTCCTCTTGATGTGGGTAGCGCAGATCATGTCTCCCACATAATAACTGTGGATGGTGTGAGAATGAGGTGAGAATTCAATGAAGCCTGTCCATTTTTCTTTCTCGATGCCAGGAGCCTGGTACCACAGGCTAGCTCCCCCGAGGTCAAGTATGTTCATTGTGCGATACTCGTACAGCATGAATGCAAAATAACTCCCATTGTTGCCAGCACAGCGAACACTTTATACAGTGCTGAGGGCTTCAGGGTGTGCAAAGCCCTCTTGCCTTGGATAAAGCATAAGGACATTTACAAGCCACTCTGGAGGCCCATCTCGTCCAGAATTCTCTTTGCACGAATGGCCACTTGGCTGCTCCAAAGGTGCTGACAAGCCATCAACCCTCTCCTGTTCTTTCTCTCCAGCACCTGCCATTCAGGTGAGGTAGTATTTGCCTCAGCTGGATGCATTTCAATCTCAGTCATCGTCTTTTTGTAGGTTGCAATCATCTACATATGTCCATTCATTAGGTGCCTCTCCACCTTCCCAGCTCATAAGAGTGGGCAGCTGGATTCTGTTTGCTGACTTGAAAAATCATTTTCTCTCAAGTTTGACTTTTCTCTGCCGGTGCCAACTTCCTTGCCGATCTCTGTTAATCTACAAAACTGGGTCAACTTCTCAAGTACGTACAGTATTGTCTTCCTTGAATATCAACTCAGCATACAAAATAACCTTTGGGGGCAGGGTTAGGTATCAGTGCCTATAAGCAAATCTTTTCCCATCTACGGGACAACTATTTAACTAGGGATCCCAGCATTAAGTTCTTCTCCAATTTTTTTGGAATGAACTTGGGAGAGTTCTAAGGGGTGGAAAGCTTCATAACATTGATCTCCCCAACCCCCTGCCCCTGGCTCACCTTTTCTTGTTGCTGCCATTGCCTTTTTCATGGTCCTGAAGGTGGCAAACATAATTACAGGAATTCTGGTTACTGCTAACCACCACTGCACCCCTTGCCCACAGCTGACTTCAGGGTGAAGGCAGGAATCAATACCCCCACTCAGGGCAAGCGGGTGTCTGAAATTTCTGATGAAAATGGAAGTAGAAATTGCTCGTGTTTGCTTATTTATCTGAAACAGAAATCATTTGAATGAATATTCACAAGTGATACAAAAAGATATGTAATTGATGGATGGGTTCCTCCTCTAATTTGCATTGTGTTTTTTTTACATGGAAATGAATGGGCTGGAATAACATAATGACAATGTGGTTTAGATAATTAATTAAGTTACACAATTTTGCCACAGTAGACAGCGATACAAATTTTGCAGTATTCGGTGGAAGACGAACTGCAGCAGAATGGAAGCAGCGCTGCATGTGGTGAATACAGGGCAGAACGGAAAGGGATGCCTGCTTACCTCCTCAGGGCAAGACCAAGAAATTTTGCTGCCTGAGACAAAGGACAAGATGGCACCTTCCCATTCTACATGAAGCATCCAACGAGACCAGCATATGGATCTTACTTCAACACTAACAATGCAGGAGGTCGTTCTCCACCACATCTGGGGCATCAGGCTATCTCAAGCAGTGTAGAGTAGGCTAGCTTAGGGGGCTCTGAGAAATGGTGCAAGAAGCATAAGCTGCCTGAGGTGGCCTCACTCATCCAAATGACAGGGCTGGCCTTGCCCACACTCTGATTGGCTCCATGATGATGCAACAAGTGCAGTTCTTCCTGTCCTCAGCGCACCACCTGATTGGATGGGGCAGAAAACGCTGCCCATGCGACTCATGGGAACATGATGATCACTGGTGAATTCCAAGCATGCTTTATTCCACCATGCTCAAAATTATCAAACGCTCCCCCCCCCAAAAAAAAGAAAAACATCTCAACTTTGCAACATGCATAAAAGGTGGCGAAATTGCAGCAAACATTTTGGCTCTGCCCTAGCACATGTGTGGTCATTGCACACACAACCAGCTTCATTTCTAAGAAGAAATATACACATCATCAACCAGGCAGGGCAAGTGATTTGTTCAGCTTTGATTTCGGTTGCTTCCAGGCACAGGCAATTTAGCAACACTCCATCATTGCTATTCTGTTTGAAGTTCCAAGTGCAATAGCAGCTCTAGTTCCAGACTTCTGGAATCCAAATCACATTCTGCAGCCAAGTGGGCAATCTCCCTTTCCCCAGCTCTAAATGCTCAAGGGAGGGGGGGCCCTAATTTTCATTGGGTGAAATGACCCCCACCACTGCCACAAACACTAAACCTGCAACTATGGATGTCTTAGGGTGAGGAGAAAAGAAATACTTATAGGTAGGCATGGAAGAGATGCAATAATTCACAGCTCTCAGACTTACATGCAGATCCGTTATCAATAAGATTTCCCACGTTTTGAAATTTTGTAATGCTGTTTCATTTCGTTCTATGGAGGAGATGCATACAAAAAAAAATGTGTTTCAGGCAAAGGGCATTAAAAAAAAAACCTGTTTACAAATTGCATACAATACATGCATGCTTTTTGCTGCATTAAAAAACAAACAGAATTAGCAGAAAACAGGAAAGACCTATGCAGTGTGCCCACTCCAGGAGAGCTGAGGCTGTTCCCTTACTACCCCTCATACACTAGCTATGAGGCAGCTCCAAAGGTTTGACCATACATGATTTTTGCATATACATGTAACCCTTGTAACTGAACCCCTGCATAAGATGAGGGATTCCTATATATTTGTAAACATCTTAGGCAAAAGAGCATAGAGGAATGTATCAGGAGAAATTAATACTAAAAGGCAGATGGGTTTTCATTAGGATTTTAAAGGAAATTCATCAGCCAAAGTGGAAAACTGAAGTTTAGCTTTGAAGAAAGAAAGAGAAAATGAGAGAAACCTACATTGACATATTTGCCTATCCCCAGCTATGAGATATGTGTATAGAATCAGCCCTGTATTGTCAGGTTGGCAGGCGATTCCCTGATATTTATTTACATATTTTAACAACCCCCGCCCAGATGATAAATTGCGAGAAATTGATTCCTGGCTGCATTACAGATAAGGAATTAGATGCAGGATAAATACTGGGCTGTTTAATGCTTTGGGGGAGGGGAAATCACTAAAACAACCCCAAAACGGCTGGAGTGACTTTGCTCAAACAATAAAATGCACTCTTGGTTTCAGTCCAAACATGGAGAACTTTTCGCCCCAGAGGAATCCGATGCAAACAGTTTATGAGCCACTTGAAAAGAGAAGGTAGTTAAGAAAAAAGCAGATGTCAAAATTTCTCACTGGCGCAAGAGAGCTCTGGAGTTTTAAATCTCATAGGCTTGCCTTGCAATCCCTGAGCCTGCTGCTATCTGCAGCGAGTGGAATATACCAGTTTTTAATGGGGTGTTTTTTTTTTTGGAGGGGGGACGTCATTCCTGAGGCTGAACCGCTAATGGTTTCCTGGGCTTCAGCCATCACTAAAGGAGGGTGTTCTGTTATCTCTTGACGTTTCTGCCATTAGCTCCTGGCATCGGAGAGATGACTGGCAACAGCAGACATTAATGCCAAGAGTCTCAAGGGCTGGGAATTCCTTTCAGGCCCCAAACAGCCAAATAAAGGCATGCTCCTATAGTCATTAAGGCCAGTAGGAAGAAGTGTTGGATTTACTAGAGACAGGGAATACAATCTGCCCATAAGCTTTCTTGTTGCAAACTTTCTGTTTCTGAATGATAGCTTTAATGGGTGATGAGAAAGGGGTCGTTTTCTTTCTGCATGAAAGGCATCTCACCCTCCCTGCACACACCTTTGTATCTGGGATATGTTGTTCATCCTGCAGTGACCAAGATTGGTTGGTTGGTTGGTTGGTTGGTTGGTTGGTTGGTTGGAAATTCATTTGTAAACCTGCTCCCAAAGTGCCTTATACACAATTGGTTTAAGGCAAGGCAGCCCCCCCCCCCGGCACTGTAAAAGACATGGCACACAAGGAAAAGGGGATGAGGAGGGAGGAGTGGGTGGGGGTGAGGAAAGCAACCCCGGGCACCAATTCTTGAAGTGGAATAGAAGTTCCCGTAATGACCAGCTGTGCTGGAAACAATCTCAGCAGCAAGTGGTGCCCAATGGAGCTGGACTTTTTGGCCTCCTTTCCATTGCTGCAATGGTTGCTGATGAATGACAAATACACAAGCTGCACAGTTCCGGAGGAGGAAATATGAAGCATGTACAGCATTCCATCAAACTGTCCCATGTAGTGAATCGAAACCCAGTCATACAAAGATATATTATTATTGTTGGAGGAGGGGAAGAGCAGGGGAGATTAGTCTGTTGGTTTAACTCACTGCCCTGCCAAAATTCAGCCCATAAAGAAAAGCCTTGCAATATCAGAGAATAAGAAGAGCCCTCTTGGATCAGGCCCATGGCTCATCTAGTCCAGCGTCCTGTTCTCTCACTGACCAACTAGATGCCTCCATAGGAAAACAGCAAGCAGGATTTGAGTGCATGAGCCCTCTCCCCTTCTGCAGCTTCCAGCAACTGGTATTCAGAAGCACTGCTGGGTAGCGGAGCATAGCCCTCGTGGCTAGTAGCCATTGATAGCCTTGTTTCCCATGAATTTTTCTAATCATCTTTTAAAGTCCTCCAAGTTGGTGTCCGTCACTTCTTCCTGTGAGAGCAAGTTCCATATTTTATTTTTTATATAATTTTTATTAGTTTTTTAACATATCATTTTCAGCAGTAATTAAACATGCTTTTACATCTTATACAATTTTTGGACTTCCATCAATCACATCTGAAAATTTTCCATTCTATTCACTTAGTATACATTTCTTACTTTCCCTATTACATTTAAATTCTCATAACTAATATCTCTATTCTTTTTCTACTTTGTAACTTTCATATATTTCTCCTTACAAAACTTGCGTAATTTGTTGATTACAATTGCTCTTCAAATAGTTCATATACTTATTCCAATCTTCTGTAAATCCCGCAGGTTTCAAATCCTTCCTGTCATTTTATCCAATTCTGCATAGTCCATTAATTTTGTCTGCCATTCTTCTTTCATCAGAATTTCTTCTTGCTTCCATTTCTGGGCTAAGCAAGTTCCACATTTTAACTATGCACTCTGATGAATGTTGGAGCATTGGTGTGTTGCACTCCCATGTCTCCAGTGTCAAGCTTTCCAGGGCACCACTGAAAAGGAATAAGGTCACTGCCCGATACTGCCAATTCCACCAACACAAGCCCCCACCTTCTGGACTCATCACAGACCGCCTAACAGTGCCTTTCAAAGGCCCCATCCACCCAGAAAGCCTGAATTTCACCTGACCTTTCCTGACGAATGGGTGCAAGGTTCTGTGCCTAGTTTTCCTTGCAATTCCCCTGTTGACCACAGCCAGGTGTGGGGCACAATCCTTAACTGCCAATCCTCAGGTCACTGATTCGATATTTGCCTCAGGCTCCGTTCCTGATAGCACCCCCCTTCCCATATTAGGGGCCTCCCGAGATGCTAAACGAGCAAAATTTTAAAGAACATTCTGTATCCTTAGGAAGTAAAATATACAGAAATAATAAATGGCAATAGTATGTAACCATCTGGTGCCTTTGGAAAAGAAGCAGCTCATTCAGCTGCAGGGAGCAGCCTGCTAAGATTCTTCCAGGGAAGACCCTGCAAGATGCCCCACCCAGTGAATTGCTGAGATTTCTATGTCAAAATATACACTTCCCTGCAAAACAGAAAACATATTGCAACGTTTTGACACCCACACCGCCAAACATCTGTCAGCTCAGGATTTCAGAAGGCAGCATTTTAAGGTTGCCTTTTTCAAACAGTGACAATTTCTTTGGCAAAGGGCTTTTTATGGGTTTTTGGCCAAAGTTATGGAGCTTTTTAAAGTTTTGCCCAAAGCCTTTTTTTTTTTTTTGCAAAACAAGAAGAAGAAGAGGAAGAGGAAGAGGAAGAGGAAGAGGAAGAGGAAGAAGAAGAAGAAGAAGAAGAAGAAGAAGAAGAAGAAGAAGAAGAAGAAGTTGGTGAGCTATTTTTGATGAAAATCGCCAAAATCTACACTTCTGACATGGGCTGCTATATGTCCAGGTTTTCCCAGACTTTTCAGCGATTTCCACCCAGACACTGTTTCTGACCACCAAATCCCAGCTATGTCCGGGAAATTCCAGACACATGGCAACCCTACAGCACTTTTAAGAATTAGCAATGTCTACCCAATCCCCATTGCGTTTGTTTTTAAAGGAACCTCAATACTGCCATCTATGAAGCATTTTATGCTTGGAAATGACTCCCAGCTCTAGGACTGCTTCACATGCCTGGCTTTGCACACAGAATAATCCCTTTGATAGAAAAGAGCCAGGTGGCCCATCCTATATATCAGGCATGTCCAACCAGTAGATCACGATCTACCGGTAGATCCCCGGCTGATCCTGGTAGATCGTGGGACCCTTATCGGTCATGGGATTAAATTAAGTTTACCAAAAGTTAACAAATAAAAGCTGAAGAACCCTGGGCAATCCTACCCTGAAAAAGTTCAACAACTCTGGGCAATCCACCCACCCCATGCAAAATATTTGCCACCTTGAACTCCTTGGAGGAAAACTGGATTAGAAAGTGGGTTATGTGTGACAAGCACACATGCAAGAAAAATATGTGTAAACTTTGTTTGTGTGATTGAGGAGGACTTGTGATCTTCAGTAGCTCCTCTGTGGTCTATAAACTGGAACAGAATGTTGTCTCATTTGTTAAGCGAACACCATTCGAATACAACAGATTTTTTGTGTGATAACACACTGTGTTGTGTTACACGTACAAGTTTAGCAAGTGCATGGTTAGTTCATGGGTGAGCTTCTATTATTGATACCCATCATTAGGATCTTAATACGATCAACAGGTACAAATATTACTGTGTTCATTATTAATGTAAAAATGAGGTTGCACATTTATTTTATATCCAAAGTAAAGATTAAAATAAGAAACCCACATGATGGTCTATTTGTGGAAGAATGGAAGCGCTTTTTGGAATATCTGGTGGGAGGGAATACCATAATCAGATGAACTCACTAACAGGATTTGAAATACGAGCAGCGATGGGAAATTGATAATATGTGAAAAAGAAGAATATGTATTAAAAATGTTTATTAGAAAGTGTTATGTAAATGGGATGGGATTAAGAACAGCACAGAGGGGAAAGTGGGAAGTCAAAATTTAAAGAGAAATGTATAACAAATTTGGAATGTGGAATTTACAGTATATGGAAAGATTTTAAAGATTTGTTTTGTGTGTTTTTTTTGGTTTTTTAAAGATTCATTAAAATATTTTTAGCCAGTCAGCACTTGCTGAGGGGGACCACAATTATTATTTTTTTACCAGGGTCCAAAGCCACTCTAAGTAGCCCTACCCAAGTGGAAAAGAAACCCCCAATCTGTATACATAGGCCATATCTCTTTCCTCATATACTTGTAGCCTCAAATAATAATAATTTTTAAAACCCACACTCTCTCTATGTGTCCAGGCCTTTGAATGTGGAAGAAGGCATTACGAATCTCTTTGCCAGTTGCCCAAATATGTTCTGAATGCAATTTCTTACAGGAAACTCTGTTCTCCTCTCTTCCCTCCACCCCCTTCCTTTGCTGTCACAAAGGTGGCAAAACCGGTTCCCACACTGAGATCACACTGTATCAAATGCAACACTCGGGGTGATAATGCAGGATTGGCAAAACGGTCTTCCCTCTGCTCTATCTGAAGGCTGGGAACAGAACTGTTGTGCCAAAAAAGCAACGGAAAGGATTTAGAGGTGGGGAGAATTTATTATTATTATTTATGTGTGTGCGTTTTTTTAAAAAAAATCACAACTCCCCATTCTCTGTATCAAACTCATTCTCTGGCCTGACTTATGACTGCTTACATAATGGCGATATTATTTATTAGATGGCAATGGAAGGGGTTTTGCTCTCTCTTTTTTTACAGGGAGTCGGGAATGCTGGCTTGGGGCTCGTAATTGTTTTGCGATCCTTGCGCAGAGAAAGAAAGAAGGAAGCACATAGGGAAACTCCCATGGGAACCCTTCGAGCAGAGAAAGTCCTCTTTGTTCACAATCTCTGTTCAGTCCAGCAGGATCATAAAGTGAGGAACAGCCTCAGGGCTCATCCAGAATATCCCCCTCCGGTGGCAAAATTCCCTATATTGTGAGGCCATGAGAAGAGCCTTCTGGATCAGGCCCAGGGCCCATCTGACCCAGCATCCTGTTCTCACTGTGGCCAACCTGATGCCTATTGTGAGAAACCCACAAGTAGGAGCTGAGCACAAGAGCAAGTCTCTCCTCCTCTGGCTTCCAGCAACTGGCATTCAAAAGCCTGGCTACCTCCAGTAGCCATTTTGTCTTCCCAGAAACTGGAATGTTTAGACATTTTTAAGAGACATCACCTTGCCAGCAAAGGTCCGTATAGTAAAAGCTTTGGTTTTCCCTGTACAGTGGTACCTCGGGTTGAGTACTTAATTCGTTCCAGAGGTCCATACTTAACCTGAAACTGTTCTTAACCTGAAGCACCACTTTAGCTAATGGGGCCTCCTGCTGCTGCCGCGCCGCCGGAGCACGATTTCCGTTCTCATCCTGAAACAAAGTTCTTAACCTGAAGCACTATTTCTGGGTTAGTGGAGTCTGTAACCTGAAGCGTATGTAACCTGAAGCATATGTAACCTGAGGTACCACTGTAGTGATGTATGGAAGTGAGAGCTGGACCATAAAGAAGGCTGATCGCCGAAGAATTGATGCCTTTGAATTATGGTGCTGGAGGAGACTCTTGAGAGTCCCATGGACTTCAAGAAGATCAAACTTCTCCATTCTTAAGGAAATCAGCCCTGGGTGCTCACTGGAAGGACAGATCCTGAAGCTGAGGCTCCAATACTTTGGCCACCTCATGAGAAGAGAAGACTCCCTGGAAAAGACCCTGATGTTGGGAAAGATTGAGGGCACAAGGAGAAGGGGACGACAGAGGACAAGATGGTCGGACAGTGTTCTCGAAGCTACCAGCATGAGTTTGACCAAACTGCAGGAGGCAGTGGAAGACAGGAGTGCCTGGCGTGCTCTGGTCCATGGGGTCACAAAGAGTCAGACACAACTAAACGACTAAACAACAAATGTCTGGAATTTTCCTGACATTGCCAGAATATGGCAGACGGAAGCAGTGTCCGGGGGGAAATTGCTGAAATGTCCTGGAAAATCAGACTGAGAACAGTGAAATAAAATAAGTTTCTTTTTACCCCCATGGCACAGGGGAAGAGAACCTGTGAGGGTCCTCAAGACACTGTTGGACTCCAGCTCCCATCAGCCCCAGGTAGCATCGTCAGTGGTCAGAGGATTATGGGAGTTGGAGTCCAACAACTTCAGGAGAGTGATACTCCCCACACCTGCCATAGCATGAGGTAACGAATTTCAGAATGGATGAATTGTGAAACATAGGCCACATCCACGTGACATTTCTTTTTAATTCAACATACAACAATGTTATACGGATAAGTAATGAAATATTGCACCCTAACCCAGAAGCTGGTATTTAGGCAATACATACACAATAACAGGCAGATAACCTAAGTTCTTATCCCAAACTTATTTTTGTACAGCAGGCGATAAACAGTTGATGTTAACCAAAATGTTTTATCTTGGGGGGGGGGGGTCCTCCATTTTCATTTTTAGCCACATATATAATAAAGCTGTTCCATTCCATTACAAAGAAATCTCTGTGTTTTAGGCCTTGCAACAATTTCTTTTTGTCATTTAATTTTTCTACAAGTACTATTTGTCACACTTTGTTGTGCCAATTTGCCAAGGAAGCACCTTCTAAATTCTTCTGGTACAAAGGACCCCTGACCGTTAAGTCCAGTCGCAGACAACTCTGGGGTTGTGGCTTTCATCTCACTTTACTAGCTGAGGGAGCCGGCATTTGTCTGCGGACAGTTTTTTCCGAGTCATGTGGCCAGCATGACTAAGCCACTTCTGGCGCAACGGAACACCGAAACCAGAGCAGCGCATGGAAACACCATTTACCTCCCCACCAGAGCAGTACCTATTTATCTACTTGCACTGGTGTGCTTTCGAACTGCTAGGTTGGCAGGAGCTGGGACCGAGCAACGGGAGCTCACCCCATAGCGGGGATTCAAACCGCTGACCTTCTGATCGGCAAGCCCTAGGCTCTGTGGTTTAGACCACAGTGCCACCCACATCCCCTAATTCTTGCGGTATCTGGTTATTATGAGCCTGGCTGCTAGTAGAAGAGAACACCGCACAGTTAAAGCACCATTCTACCACTTTAGCAGTTATGGCTTCCTTGAAATTGCAGTTTGTTAAGGGTGCTGAGACCTCCCTATTCCCCTCACAGGGCTACAGTTCCCAAAAGAGGGATTGGTTGTTTACCCCCTCTGCTTCAAAGATTCATGAATGCATTTATGTGTCAGGTGTTCTGGGTTGTCCCCAGCTAACCCCTACTCAAGAGTAGACCCACTGAGATTAAAGGTTGTAAGTCGGCCATGCCTTTTCATGTCAATGGGTCTACTCTGACCAGGGATAGCATTGGAGACAACCCTCAGACCTTGCATACTGAGGCGTTCCTTCGCATTTCCTTCCCGCCTGACCACATGACTGGCTGATATTGGGCGCCATGTTCCATTTCATTCAATACATTTTGCCAGTGAATGCTTTTAAGGGCAAATCTATGCCTCCCTCCTTTTCCCTTTAAGTTTCTGCCTGATGTCATTCTGTCTAGCATCCAAGAGCTCAAAAACAGAGCTGTCCCCCCGGGAACGATTTCTGAAATAAACAGCCGAAAGGGCTGGGCTGGGGGAGGCACATAATACCCTGTTAAAAATTAATAAAACATAAGACCCACAGAGCCTTCTTAATAAACTCAAAAGCAACACACAGCCCCAAGACTTCAGAGGCATAGTACAGGACTCTGACATGCCACACCCCACCTAGGAAGTGTGTTACTTACTGCAGAAAGCACCACAAGCTTCCATTTAGCAATTAGTTCAATTTTTCTATTATTGTACTCATAACTGGGACCAGTCTTATCATTAGGCAGAGTGAGGCAGTGACCTCAGGCAGCAAATGCTGGGGTGTGGATAGGTAGTGGTTGCAGCAGCCTCCCCACCATAGCCATTGCTTCAGAGCCCCCCTTGACACTCCTTTCTGATGGAAGATGGAGTGGTGTCCACTATATGGTGAGACCTCTGCTCTCTGAGATGGTGGAACAGGCTTCCTCAAACTTGGCCCTACAAATCCCATGATCCCTAGCTAGCAGGACCAGTGGTCAGGGATGATGGGAATTGTAGTCTCAAAACATCTGGAGGGCCGAGTTTGTGGAAGCCTGTGGTGGAAGATGCTGTCCCACCACCAGTGCTGAAGACAGAATCAATGACCAGCCCAGTTGGCTTAAGAATGTGGGATGGGAGCCACCATCTTGTCTTTCAACTCAGGAGGAAAAATACCTTAGGTCAGCCCTTACATGAAATCCAGCTTGACAGACACTTAACGATTTCACACTTAGTTTTACATATCCCACCTTTCTCCCATAATGAAACTCATCTCTTGGGTGGAGAGTGGAGGGAGGTTGCACCTTATTTTTGGCAATGGAACCATATTCTGCAGGAGCTTAGCCCAGGATTGGGTTAAACCTGGTTTGAATCCCAATCACAGTTTCATCATTTGCTTCAGGCAACACCTTCTACTGAAATCAGGTGCCGCCACACTAAAATCAATTTATGACAGGTGTGTGAAGAACATTATTAAAACATTTGTTTCGAAGCAGTTAAGTGGGCACTTCTTCCATCGTGTTTTGTTTTTACTATAAAATGAACAATCAAACAGGAGATCCCACCCCAAGCTGAAATCTGATGTGGTACATTCCAGCAACAGTTACTTCCAATGAGTCTGCTGACCATGAAGCTCAGCTGTGTGAATGTGTTCCAGAGAAAATGAAGGTGAGTCAAATTCTCACCCTCCATTTATTTTCATAAATCATGCTGGAAAAGGCAATAGATGATGCAACTGTAATTACTCCCCTTTTGTTCTCCTATAACTCATTGCAGCAGCATCTAGAGTTGTCCAACAACCAGAGAAGCCCCAACTGCTCCTATGCATTTATCAGCAGCTTGATTTATGTGCAATGGAGAGTGAAGGTTTTTAATGGACATTAATAGGGATATAAGCAGACAATCCTCCCCACTAATTGCAGTATTCATTGCAATCAGTACTGTTTCCATTTTGCTACAGTTCAGTTTCCACTAAAACCTATATTATTTGTCTCGCTATACGGTTTTCCCAGTAATGATGTATGGAAGGACAGATCACGAAGCTGAGGCTCCAATACTTTGGCCACCTCATGAGAAGACTCCCTGGAAAAGACCCTGATGTTGGGAAAGACTGAGGGCACAAGGAGAAGGGGACGACAGAGGACCAGATGGTTGGACAGTGTTCTCGAAGCTACCAGCATGAGTTTGACCAAACTGTGGGAGGCAGTGGAAGACAGGAGTGCCTGGCGTGCTCTGGTCCATGGGGTCATGAAGAGTCGGACACGACTAAACAAGTAAACAGCAACAACAACATACACTATGGTCAAAACTAAGCTATTCAATTACTCAGTTAATTATGTAGTTGATTTCAATGCATTTCAATAAAATGCAAATGTCAACAGCAATGTAGAAAATAATGTAATTATTTATGCAACATGTTGCAAACTTAAAAAAAAAGCTAATAGAGTGATTTGCATAAGCATTCACTTGCATGATTTCCAGGCAAAGATGCAAATCACAGCAATTTCAGCTCCCGTTTCTGAGTGACTTCCCCCAACATCTGTGCCTCCTAGTCTTGCACAAGAGTAGACATTAGTTAAGGATGTTGGCTATGCCCGCAATGTCATGTTTACCGGAGGGAATCCACTGGAGACAGGGAAACATCAGCTTGCGGGCATTGATCAAAGATAATGAAGCTGTTGTCTTTGCCCACATGAAACTGGCAATTGAAAGAGTTGGGAGGACTGTCTGCTAGACGTAAACACTGTTTAAAGCAAGGCAAACAAGAGAGTCACAAAATACTTTAAGTGAGATCCCGACCCCAGGGACACACTGGCTGTTATTCATGGCAGGAAAGTAAACGGAAAGACCTCTTCTGGATCTTAGGCAGGCTGCTTAACAACAATAGAAACAGAGTTTGCTAGTTTTCATTTATACACGTGGGACAGAGTCCTGCACTTTTCTATCAGGTGAAGGGCCATGAGTCAGTAGTGGAGCATCTGTTTGGCATGCAGAAGGCCCCAGGTTCAATCCATCCAGGTAGGGCTGGGAGAGAACCCTGCCTGAAATCCTGAAGAGCCTCTGGCAGTCAGTGTAGGCACTATTATAGAATCATAGAATTGTAGGGTTGGAAGGGACCACAAGGATCCTCAAGCCCAACCTCCTGCAGTGCAGGAATCTTTCGTCCAAGGTGGGGCTGGAGACCAGAACCCAGAGATCAAGAGTCTTTACCGACTGAGCTGGGCTGCATTTGGATAGCACTTCGTTCCATTTTCTAAAATGCCCACATTTTATGTGATTTATCAAAGGACGTAAAAGCCACTTCTGGATGTCTGGATGAAAAACGAGCAGAAATGTAATACTGCAGCTATGTGGGCTATGTGGGCTTTCTTGACAATTTTCTACTCAAGCATGACTCTGAATTGGGCAACATGGCTACACCTATGGTCTAGAGCAGTGTTTCCCAACCTTGGGCCTCCAGCTGTTTTTGGACTACAACTCCCATCATCCCTAGCTAGCAAGACCAGTGGTCAGGGATGATGGGAATTGTAGTTCAAAAATAGGTGGAGGCCCAAGGTTGGGAAACACTGGTGTAGAGCAGCCTTTCTCAACCTGTGGGTCCCCAGATGTTGTTGAACTACAACTCCCATCACCCCTAGCTAGCAAGGCCAGAGCTCAGGGATGATGGGAGTTGTAGTCCAACAACATCTGGGCACCCACAGGTTGAGAACCGCTGGTCTAGAGGAACATCAGAATTAATATATAGTGTATCATGCCACATCTCCCTCACAGAAGTGATAAGTTGTGCCAACTGTTCATCTGTTCTGATTTCTGTTCTTGGTAAAATTGGATCTCTCTTTTTTTGCCTTTTGGGGATGCCCATTGTTGGGGTGAATAATAATAACAATATACCCCGCCCATCTGGTTGAATCAGATGAGTTGCAATTTGGCAGGCTCTGCCTCTCTTGGGATCTCTTGTATCTAGAATGGAAGAACAGGAAGGTCCTCATGGATCATAGAGCCTGCCACTTCACACCCATCCACCCTGGAATATATTGAAAACCTATTGTTAAGGCAATACTGTGTCCCTCCCTAACTGAAAGAACAGATCCCTACCTGGCTATTAAACTCATGGGAGACCAATTGCAAAGCAGGGGAATGCAACACATACCAGCGCTAGAATAGAGCCTTCAACAATGTGAAATAGTTGGCAGCAGAAAGCTCTTGGGGAAAGATCCTTCAGTTTGAGAACTGGGATGTTAAAAGCATGTCCTATTTTAATGAACTTACTAAGTCATGCTGGCACAGGCAACATGACACAGTGAGTTTATTAAATTTTGCTAAAACTAGGAGAAGCAAAGAGAGGTCCAATTTCAGGTAGGGACGGGGGAGGAATTTGATTCAGCACACATTTAAAGACAAACCTACATCATTCACACTTTCTGCAACAATACGCGAACACAGCAATCCTTCGTAATTCACACTTCTCCAAATTTATTCTCCAGCTGAGTAACAAATGTGTATATACAGGGGCAAAATGACATGCAAAAATGTGTTATTTCACTGATTAATTAATGTCATGAAAATGATACACTGCTTGATTGTAAAAAAAGAAAAGAAAACAACCTCAAAACAGTTTACAAAAAAAATTGAACAAAAAAAAATTATCAATGAGAATAATTGGCGACAGTAATTTAAGACTTCTGAAAAGTTAAAATAACAATAGATTTTAAAAAAAACTTGAATCACCTTTCCAAACATCTGGGAGGTATTCCTTCGGGGGGAGGAATAGGTATTATTCTGCAAAATTGTATACAAATGTGTGTTAGGAGAACTTCACACTAAAATGCTGGTGGGTTTTCCTGAGGAATCAAAAAGAAGAAGATCACAAACTATGGAAACATGGAGATCTGAACCTCAGATTGGAAAAATGAGAAATTGGAGTAACCACAACAGGATTGTCTGTTCCTAATCTCTGAAAAGTTCCCCTGGTCATATAACACACCATTCAGTGCTAATCGATGCAGCTTTGATAAGGAAGCAGGACTGGTAGAATGGAGACCTCTAGAGCCATTGAGGGCCCCGCTCTGATTTCATACAGTAGGAAAATGTTGATCCAGCTCAGAACTTGGCAGTTCGGCACAAACTCCAAATGCCTCCTAACACCGAGCCGTGTCACCGGATTATTCGCCACTACTGTTGCGCTGGCAGACAAGGTGTTTTGCAGCCGGTGGGCAGACTACCTCACACATAGAGACGCTAAGATGGAAAGTTGGACCCCTCACCCACAGTCCCAGCCCCACACAACTCTCAGGCAGTGTGAGAAATGAATTAGCTTCAGGAGGAGGAAAGTGGCCATCTGAAATCCCCATCTTCAGCAGCGCGATCCGCTTCCTTCGCAATGTCCCTCTGGACACAGTGCTCCCGTGTGATGGCAATATCAGAGGGACAGAGGTGACATCCGTCTGCCTTAAGCCAGGTTGGTGAAGGTTTCAGCAAGATGCCACCGGAATGCAAAGATGCTCCGTCATCCGCACACCAGGTTAATCTCTGTCGCAGGGGGAGCTGGCAAGCAAAATCGTTTGGAAGAGGAGACCTCCCTTCGCCCTGTCCCTCTCCTTCTCGTGCTGCACAAATCCCTTTTCCGACACGTGCACCAAACCCGAGCTGAAACGTTAGCACAGAAAACAGGTGATAAATCATGGGGCAATTGATTCAAACCCTTCCAGGGAATGGGAAACATATGGCAAAGCGGTTCTAATTAACTGTTTGATATGGCTTCAGTCAGGCCAATGTTTCACGTTTGGCTTGTTCCAGGGGCCTTCTCCATGGCAACTGACATTTACCGGAAAGCAAGAAAATCCTTCGTTCGAGAGACTTAAAGACACCAGTTGCAGTTCAGCTAAACCACAATTTTTTAAAGAATACTTCCCTCGAGGCGGTGCTTCCTTCAAGAAAGTACTCAATTCCCCATTTGGGGGGGAAACTAAGCACAGTAAACCAGTCTTCTCTCTTATCAGTTAAACCTCCAGAGTTTAGTTTTTCTGGCGAATTACATGGATCCATTATGGAGGCTCTGAAATCCAACTGCATTGTGGTTTGGATGGGGCAGAGGGAAGCTGAAATCGAAGCAATGGGCTGGAGGGAACGGGGAATCCTGCACCCTGTTCCTCAGGAAAAACTGAGGGAATATCTATACCATGGACTTAAATGGGGTTAATGAATGAATTTCCCCAAAGTACCCTGGGAGTTGTAGGTCTTTAAGGGGTAGGTTAGAAGGATCTAACACAGGCGTAAGAAATTGTTACCCTTATCGCTGTAGAATTAGCTGCATTCCAGCCATGAAGAAGTCAGCGATTTCGACACTCCCTATATACACTAGTGGCCCAAATGGTGGGAACTTTTTTGGGGGGGGTGTATTTCTGGGGTTTGATGGCTCATAACACCACTTTTTTTGGAGTAATACCATAAAATTATATATCAATGGAAGGATAACTTTGTTTGTTGCATTACATTCTTCATTAAATTATCTTTAACACCACACACACAGAGACACACACACACCCTCCATCTATGCTGGCAAGAGGACACATTCCAGCCTGGCAAAAGCATTTGAGGAGGGTGTTGAGCAGAGTCAGTGAGGTGCGTGGTCTGGAGAGAGTCCCGAGGGCCTGTTGGAGAGCCGTGGGGGACCACATTCAGGCCCCAGACTTGAGGTTCCCCAGCCTTGGTCTAAAAGAAAGTTCACCACTCTGACCACTTGGCATACACCAGCTTAACCCTTATAGCTCACCCCTCCACACACACCTTGGGAATGTTAGTTTGAGGATAGTGTTCGAAACTTTGGCCATCCCCACACCATACATTTAAAACATGTGGCTTCCCCTAAGAATTCTACCAACCATAGCTTAGCCTTCACAGAGCTATAATTCAATGCCCCATTAAGAAACTACAGTTTCCAGGAACCTTGATACTTTAAAAGTATATACAGTGGACGCTTGGGTTGTGAACGTGATCCGTGCGGGAGGCACATTCGTAACCCGCAGCATTCGCAAACAGCAGCGCCACACCTGCACACATCCTTGAAAAGGATCTAGGAGTCTTGGTTGACCATAAACTTGACATGAGCCAACAGTGTGACGCGGCAGCTAAAAAAGCCAATGCAATTCTGGGCTGCATCAATAGGAGTATAGCATCTAGATCAAGGGAAGTAATAGTGCCACTGTATTCTGCTCTGGTCAGACCTCACCTGGAGTACTGTGTCCAGTTCTGGGCACCACAGTTCAAGAAGGACACTGACAAACTGGAACGTGTCCAGAGGAGGGCAACCAAAATGGTCAAAGGCCTGGAAACGATGCCTTATGAGGAACGGCTAAGGGAGCTGGGCATGTTTAGCCTGGAGAAGAGGAGGTTAAGGGGTGATATGATAGCCATGTTCAAATATATAAAAGGATGTCACCTAGAGGAGGGAGAAAGGTTGTTTTCTGCTGCTCCAGAGAAGCGGACACGGAGCAATGGATCCAAACGACAAGAAAGAAGATTCCACCTAAACATTAGGAAGAACTTCCTGACAGTAAGAGCTGTTCGACAGTGGAATTTGCTGCCAAGGAGTGTGGTGGAGTCTCTTTCTTTGGAGGTCTTTAAGCAGAGGCTTGACAACCATATGTCAGGAGTGCTCTGATGGTGTTTCCTGCTTGGCAGGGGGTTGGACTCGATGGCCCTTGTGGTCTCTTCCAACTCTATCATTCTATGATTCTATTATTCTATGCGCGTTGCGTTTCTGCGCGTTTGCGCATGTGCAAAGCATGATTTAGTGCATCTGCACATGCACAAGCACCAAAAACTGGAAGTAACCTGTTCCGGTACTTCCGGGTTCGGCGCAGTGTGCATTCCAAAAATGCGCAACCCGAAGCATCTGTAACCCGAGGTATGAATGTAGTGTGGATGTGATTCCCATTAGAGATCTGATGCAGAATTCTGCTGTGTAGGGTGGGAGAACGACCATTTGATCAGTTTACCTGTGACATAGATATGCCCTAGTTTTATAAAATGCCCATCCTCTAAGAAAGTGGCTGTCCCATGCTCCATATTGGTTTATTGGGATGAGACCATGCACTGATGGTGGCTAATGCCCCTTGGGACTGGTAGGGCAGAAGGCATGGAGCCCACCAGTAGATGGCGTCAGAGCCCATAACAGGCAGAGCCAACTCATTCTTGTTTTGTCCCCAGCTGCCTCCTCCCTGCTGAGTTCTCCAAGGGCAACACCAAGACTATGAAGGAGAAACATAAGGACGTCAGAAGAGCCTGCTGGATCAAGCTGGTGGCCCATTCAGCCCAACGTCCTATTCTCACTGTCACTGCCAGGCGGATGCCAATGGAGAGGAGAGCATGTAAGCAGGACTTGGAGGCAACAATCCTCTCTCCTCCTGAGGTTTCCTGCCAATGGTGTTTAGAATCACCCTGTCTCCAACAATGGAGAAAGAAGAGCAGGCTGGCAGGCAGTGCCACACCCCAGTCGACCTATAAGTAACCAGGCAGGTGGGTGAGAGCTGGGTGAGGGTAGGATGAGGTTGGTGGGGCAGGGCCTACTTCACCCTCAGGCGAAGCGCAATTGCTTTCAATTATTTATTTCCAGTCTGTGCTGGAGGGATGCCCAGTTGTTCCCACAATGGGCAATTATTCCGGTAACTCAAGTCCCAAATATAGTTCCTCTAAGCTCGTGACACACCAAATGGCCGAGATTTATTCTCATCTGAATCACCACAAACGGTGATCCGGGAAATGAGGCAGCGTGAGCGAGCGAGGAAATGCGGTCTTGTTCCGACTGCCTAGGCAAATGCAATGGCGCATGCAGGTCTCTCTCAAATGGCAGATGAATGAGATGTGGTGCATAGATCTTTGGCTAGACGGATCTCCAAAGATAAACACTTGCCAAATCGCGGAGCTTTGTCCATCTGTCGGACCGCATTGCTACATGCGCAAAGTTTTATAAATAGGTAGCAAAGATTGAATTCCGGGGGTGGAATTTTTTCTGGCTAAAGACTGTGCTCCACCATGGACAACCTTTCAGGGGATAGATGATAGTGGTGGGTGGGGCAAAAGCAAAAGGGGGTGGGACAACAGAGGGAGAAAGAGGTTGGGGCCAGAGAAAATGGGTGGGGTCACGGGTGCAACTGCATTTGGAATACTGTATACAGCATTCCACCTCGGAGGTGATTGTAGAGTTGGATAAGGTTCAGAAAAGGGCAATTCATTTTCTGGAGGGAATGAACTGGCCCTGGAACTAATTCCTTTTTCAAAATGAACTTTCTATTTCCAGCCACCTTGGAATGTTGTCTGACTGTGGAGTGGACAGAAAATATGGGAGGGTGAGGGTGGAGGGGCTGGGACCCTGAACAGAAACACTCTGTGCTGCAAAATTTTGTTGCAGTTTCCCCTTTTGTTTCCACTAATTTTGAACATCTTGTCAAGGTGGGGGGGACGGGACTGAGCAGCATTTCACTGGAAGAAGCTTGTTTCGTCCTGTAAGGAATCCTGAGGACTGCCAAGAAAATATAATTGCTTTTAACTGTTTTCCACAATGGCTTGGGAAAGTGAGCCCGTGGCGGCGGGGTGGGGGGAGGCTGTTTCATTTTCTTGGGGGGGGGGACTTTGCTGATTTTTTAAAAACAAAAATTATTAACTCCTCATGGAGATTATAAATCATTATATGTTACAGGTATTTGGAGACTATAAAGTATATTATGGATATTACTGACCAGCTTCCAAGAAGGAAAAACTGCTCAGTTGCTTCAGCAATCTTTGCAGGGGCTGCTGTGCACATCACTGGGGTTAGTGGCGCTGCAGCCTTAGAGGCGTGTTGGGTTTCCACATGGGGACATCCAGCTGGGCCAGATGGATCCTTGGCCTGATCCAGCAGGCCCCTGACACTCTTGTTTCTCAGTATCTTTTTGGCTAACTTCCCAAAAAAGTGGGGTGGAGGGGGGGCTTTGCTTCCTCTCCCCTCCCCCCTTCACTGGGAGAGCAGGTGCAGGAAGATAAGCTTCCGAAACGGGTAAGATTCTCTCTGGGAGAGGTTCCCACTCACTGGCCTCTGGGAGGTTTTCCCTGGCACTGGCATGACGGAGGAGGCGGGAGGGAAGGAGGGAATGTGGAAGTGTGATAATGCAGGAATGTGGCTGTTTCTGCACTGCCCTCTGAGGACAAGGGTTGGGAGAGTCAACAGAGATGGAGATAGGAAGCCTGGGAATTAACTCTGCGCAGGAAACTCCACCTCCCCCCATCCTTTTTTCTGCCTTTAAAATTAACACAGGCATGCTGGATATGCTGGCAAAGCACAGGTGTGGTGGGGTGGGAGGGCAGAAGTGGCTTTGGAGTGGGTGTGGGTCAGGCGCCATTGCTGGCCTCCAGAAAATCTGCCATTTGTTCAGGGCTGGTGGGAAAAAATGCCCAGCCCACTCCATTCACACACAAGCACATAGACACATACCGTATTTTTCGCTCCATAAGACGCACTTTTTTCCTCTTAAAATCTAAGGGGAAATGTCTGTGAGTCTTATGGAGTGAATGTGTGGTCCCTGGGGCTGAGGGGGGGGGACCCAGGCTTCCCCCGCCAGCCCCGACAAGCTCCTGAGCAGCTCTGGGGTAGCCTGCGAAGCCTCCGCAGAGCAGCGGGGAGCCTTCATCCCGCTGCCCTGGGGAGGCTTCGCGCTGCTATCCCTGGCTTTTGCGGGAGGTGGGGGAAGGGACAGAGCAAGGCTCTCTCACTTCCCCCACCTCCTGCAAAAGTCCCCAAGAACTGCATATGTTTTTCTTGAATCCCCCCCCCCCAAAAAAGTAGGTGCACCTTATGGTCAGGTGCGCCTTATGGAGCGAAAAATATGGTACATACTGTTGTGAGTTTAGAAGGGGTGTGTAAGAGTCTGCACCCCTTCCAATTATTGTGATCCTGTATCTGTGGGGGGGGGTGTTTGTTTGTTACCTGACCTTCACCATAAAGTCCCAGGGTGGGTTACAGCATTAAAAACAACACTAAAAGCAATTTGAAACAACCCAGAAAAACAAGGTGGGTCCCAAAAACATACACCTCGGACGTCAAAAGCCAGGGTGGAGAGGTGTCTCTTCAGTGCTTGCCAAAAGCAGTCCAGTGAAGGCACCAGACACACCTCTGTGGGAACAGAGGTCCACAACTCAGGAGCCACCACAGAGAAGGCCCTCTCTGAGGGCAGGGAACTCTGATTTACAAATACGCAGGCTGAACGTGGTTAGACATACAGCTTAGACATCCAATAGGAAATCGAAGTGTCCCCTCCCTCAAATATTTACAAAGATAGGCAGTACGCTAAGTTGCTCTCAGAGCAAAAATTCAGCTCCTTGGGTTCCTCTATTGAGTATTGATCCTGACTTGCTTGCTCAGAGCCTACGAGGGGGGTAGACTATGGGCACTTCCAGACTGTCACTGTTTTTGAGGTGGGATATTCCATCACATGCAAAATAAGCATGGGGGGGCACCCCAGAAATTTTCCATTGGCAGATTTACCATGTATGATATGGTGCAGCTGAAGGAAAATGAACATTATTTATACAAATATAGAGAAATAAACATTATTTTCCATATTACTGTAGGTTTTGTTTCATTTTTTTTTAAAAAAAGAATAATTTTATTTTTACAGTTTATTACTGCTTATATTTTGAATTAGATAAATATGCGGACCCCAAAATCTTTTACGTGCTTATGGCCTCTATAGGTCCCGGTAGTGATGGGAGATGTCAGCTCCCTCAATATTGGGGGGGCTGGGCCCCCTGATTGGTGCCAGTGAGTATTCAGAAACATTGCTGTCTCCAACTGTGGCAGATTTAGGAGGCACAATTACAGTTAATGGGAGGCCTTGCACAAAACTCCCCACTTCCCTAAAAGGTTGGACTTTTTGCATGAAGGAAAAACAACAGGCAGATGCAGTGGAAAGTGTGGGATAGCACTCGTTTTGACACACCAACATCTAACCTCTCTGTAAGCAAATCAGAATAAATGCCTCTTAAGTAGCCAGCGTACTTTTATATCCCAGAAAAGCAGAATGAATGCTCAATCAACAGGTCCTCTGGAAGTGTCCTTTATCCAGCCTTTATTGAGGTTTTTGTGGGGGGAGGTTATCCAACAGTGTGTATCCATTTTGATTTGCTCGTGGGGTGTTTATACGCCTTCCTGTTCTCATCATTCCATACTTCTCAATGAATTTCCCCATCACTTTCCTAAACGCAAAAAGTCACTTTCTTTTTCAAGGTGGGTTTCTGGTGCCAGAGCAGCAGAGCACTTTACCTGTGCAAACCTAAATGTCTGGCATGCATTGGAATTCCTCCTGCAAAATTCTGACCGTCTTAAAGTGCCCTCTGTGTCTTTTTCTGCCTCTCTCCATCTGCCTCAAACTGTTATTTTGCTTCACAGAAGAGACACCTGCATCACATCCTCCAGAACACCAATCCAAGATAAGGTATTCGGGATTAGAAGAAGACTTTGCACTTTGTAGAACTTTCCCCTTAGCACCAGATTCTTCCGCTCTGATTTTTTTTTCTTTAAAAACATCATTGTCTTCTGGGAAAACATGTGTTTTCACCTCTAAGCCCCTTTCAGCCAGTTCTTCCTTTTTACACAAATACACAAACATCCTTTTTGGGAGGGTAGGTTGCTTATGAGGAGGCTTTAGTTTGGATCATGCAGCTCAAAGCAGCTTTGAAATAACCCTGTTAAAGCCTGAAGTTGACAAATACACACAAGCCTCACCCACAGAAAGGCATGGAAGACGGGGGAAATGTATGGAGGAATAAAGTTTAGCAGACACAACCATGCACCCAGTTTTCACAGTCTGCTTAAAATGTTCCTCCTCTGAAAACAAAAATCAGAGTTGGTTGGTTTTGTTTGCAATGCAGGTGGTGCAGTGGTCTAAACTACTGAGCCTCTTGGGCTTGCCAATCAGAAGGTCAGCGGCTCAAATCCCCACAACGGAGCTATCCCAGCTCCTGCCAACCTAGCAATTCAAAAGCACACCAGTGCAAGTAGATAAATAGGTACCACTCTGGCGGGAAGGTAAATGGCATTTCCATGTGCTCTGGCACTCATCATGTGACTCGTTGTACCAGAAGTGGTTTAGTCCTGCTGGCCACATGACCTAGAAGGCTGTCTGTGGACAAACGCCAGCTCCCTCGGCCTGAAAGTGAGATGAGCGCCACAACACCACAGTCACTTTTGAGTGAACTTAACTGTCCAAGGGCCCTTTACCTTTACCTTTTATATTTCTTTTACACTGCCTCTTTTAGATTTTTGATACTGTGATAGCTTTTTATACTTATAAAAACTTTATATGCTGTTCATCCATTAGAAGCCCACTAGAGAGCCACTGTGGTGTAGTGGTTAGAGTGTCAGATTAGGGCCTTGGAGAGCAGAGTTCAAATCCCCACCCTGCCATGAAGCTCACTAGGTGACCTCGGGGCCCAGTCACTGCCACTCCACCTCACAGGGTTGTTGTGGGGAAAATACAATAAGGGGAATAATTATGTATGGCACTTTCAGTTCCTTGGAGAAAAAGGTGGGATATAAATGCAATGAATAAATAAAATATTTTGTTATTATTATAAATAATGTTATTATTATAAATGAAAAATAACAACACCTAGGGTTGCCATATTTCAAAAAGTGAAAATCCGGACATAAAAGTTGTTGAACTTTTCCCAGACATTTAAGCGATTTCCACCCAGACATTGCTTCTGACTGCTGAATCCCATGTATGTCTGGAAAATTCTCGACGTATTGGGCAACCCTACAACACCAGCAATATTTCAGCATAGATAGGTGCCAGAAACATTGTTACATTACAATTACATTGCTGTATTTTATGACAACAGCCTTGATTCACTATACAGTGGTACCTTGGGTTAAGAACTTAATTCGTTCTGGAGGTCCATTTTTAACCTGAAACTGCTCTTAACCTGAAGAACCACGTTAGCTAATGGGGCCTCCCGCTGCTGTCGCACTGCTGTTGCACGATTTCTTTCTCATCCTGAAGCAAAGTTCGTAACCTGAAGCACCGCTTTAGCTAATGGGGCCTCCCGCTGCTGCCATGCCGCCGCTGCATGATTTCTGTTCTCATCCTGAAGCAAACTTCTTAACCCGAGGTACTATTTCTGGATTAGTGGAGTCTGTAACCTGAAGCATCTGTAACCTGAAGCGTCTGTAACCCGAGGTAGCACTGTATTTTATTATATTCTGCTTATTTAAAATCACAGAATTGTAGAGTTAGAAGGGACCTCAAAATTCATCTCGTCCAACCTCCTGGGCTTTGAAGACACTCGAACTCAGGACGAAAGGGAGAAACATGCTAAGGGGAAGGCATGCTTGGCAAATCCATACTGTGATCAACTCCTGCCCGGAAACCAATGTCCCCACTGTGGAAGGATGTGTGGATCCAGAATTGGCCTCCACAATCACTTAGGGACTCATTGTTAAAACTGTGTTTATGGAAGACAATCTTACTCGGCTACGAGTGATCACCAAAGAAGAGGAAATGGAGGAATCACAGCTATTGTATTTTATTGACTTCCTTGGGAAGAATTTTATGCTTAAAGGCAGTGTGGAAATTACTGAATTGTAGGGCAGAACATGGGGAAACCTCTTCAGGGTCAAGGGCTGCATTCCCTTTGGGGAAATGTGGTTGGAGGTGACAGACATGTCAAGGACCCAACTCCCCTCTCTCACGTTCATATACACTCTCACCCTGTCTCTCCTTCCTCCGTTCAGCCATTTCAGATTCATTCTCCCTCCCTTCCCCCTCCTCTCCCTTGGCTTTCAGGGGCCACAAAAAAGAACCTAGAGGCTCACATGCTCCTCCTGGCCAGCAGGTTGTGCTCTCCAGTGGCGTAGCGTGGGTTGTCAGCACCCGGGGCAAGGCAAGTAATTTGCGCCCCCTAACCCGTGGATTTGCGCCCCCTAACCCATGGATTTGCGCCCCCTAACCCTAACCCCCAGATGTTGCACCCGGTGCGGCCGGCCCCCCCTGCACCCCCCACGCTACGCCACTGGTGCTCTCCATCCCACCCCATGAAGTAGGTTCACCAGCTATCAGTTCAATCAATATGAACATTGGAAGCCGTGTTCTACTGATTCAGACCACTGGCCCACTCAGCCCAGTATACTGGCTGTCTGAATTGGCAGCAGCTTTCTGGGGTCTTTCCCAGACCCGAGATCCTTTTAAACTAGGGCTCCATCCGCACTGTAGGTGTAAAACAGTATCATACCACTTTAAACAGTCATGTCTTTCCCCCCAAGAATCTGAGTGTGGTTTTTGTTTTTGTTTTCAAACCAGTCAGGGATGACAGAAGCTGCACATTTCCCCCAAACTTTAACAATGCATTTTTATTTTTTTTATTTTGCAGCAGATAATAAGATTAACACCACTTCTAAATCTCTCTCCAAGACTGTGTTTTTCAGCTAGCCTAATAGAATTATTCAGGGATCCTGTGGCATTATAATATCAAATGGTTTCACTAATAAGATTACATGTAGCATTCCAGAATATCTGGATTATTGGACGAGGCCAGAATGTACGCCTTCTCGGATGGTGTTACAACTCCAACAATCGCTTTGTGCATTGCGGTACATCTGACCTGCAGCAGTCTGTGAGCAGCATAGCAAGCAGAGCCCTGCTCCTCCTGGTGTGGGGAGGGGGGTGCTCCATTTGTCAAAATATTAGCTGGAAACGGAGTGTGATTGTTTGATGTAGATTTATTGGCCAAAGGAACAAATCAGCACTTCTCGCGAACTGGGGGCTCTCCATCTCTGCCGGTGATTTACGGCGACAGCTACCCACACGCCTTACCAAGCCGCAAGCTGGATCCAGAGATCCTTAGAGGGAGTTTAAAAACATTTGGCTGATTTATAGAAGAGGAAACAGCTTTATGTCCCTCTCCAATGGACTCTCAAATTCTGGCAATAAAGGCTAACGAACCTTCTTCAAAACAATGTGGTTTTTACTTTGCATAAGGGATAGACACTCTAAGGCTGATCTGCAAATGGCGGGTAGTGGGGAAAAGGTTTGGAAGTTTTTACAGTTGTCCTCAGGTTTGTATGTGCTGGAAAGGCTGAGCGTAGCTGAGCCTCCATTTATTATTTCAGTCAGGAAGTGCCTTCATGCAGACTTCATAGTGACTGGAGAACATAAGACGAGCTGTGCTGGGGCAGATGAGAGGTCCACCTTATCCAGATTCCTGTTACTAACTAGAAGCTGGTATTATTATTATTACCGTATTTTAATTTTTTTAAAAAACTTTTTTATTTGTTTTCAAACAATTGTGGACCTACAGAGACAAGAAAACAATAACACAAATTTAATAATATATCCAGTTAAAGGCAGGGCATATAAAAACAAAACATATTAAATTACAACACCCAAACAGGGATTCTTTCACTTCAGTTCCTACATTGCAGGGGGTTGGTCTAGATGACCCTTGGACACCCCTTCCAACTCTACAGTTCTTTGATTCTGTAGTAGATGCAAAAAGGCACATGCTGCTTTGCATTTCATGTGTGTGTGTGTGTGTGTGTGTGTGGTGGTTGACAAGCTGAACATCCCACTTTCCCCCTCTCTTACCTATCCTGAATGGATAGCTCAGATCTAAAAAATACTAATAAAGGTTATGTATTTTATTCATTAAATTTCTGTACCACCCTTCATTCAAGGATCACAGGGCGGTTTACAATATGAGAACAAAAAATTATAATTCAAATGAGCACTGAAATGGAGAGAGTCCCTAAGTTGTTGGTGTCAACGTAAAACATAACCTGACTATATATTACAGAATTTGGCAGGTATGTAATACTCAGCCTGTTTAGCAATCTAGAAAGGCAATATACAAATTAAAAGTGATAGTCCTGTCTTTGTTTGTCTGCTACCCACCAGTCCGCTAAAGTCAATTTCTCCTAATATGTTGCAGTTTTGTATGTTATTTCTAAGAACATCTTCATTTTCAGGCACGCTTCCCCCTAACATATGCATTTGGTCAACGTTGTTCGGATGGAGAACAGCATTGCAGAACTTGGAACAGTGCAGATTTCAAAGATGGCCACGTGTCGGTTAGCAGTGCAATTTGGAAAGATTTGGCTTTAAATGCATACCGAATCAAATTTCTCCTCCACCCCTACTCAGAAGACATGCACCATATTGCATGGTTAATAAACCCAAACAATGAACCCTGGGACCTGGGGACATTTATCAGATTGAAAGCGCACAGTCAGCTCTCTGCCTATTAAGCTTCCATGCACAAAGAACCAGCCCATCTTGACAGTAACAAAATGTGTTTTCCTTACTTTTTAGGGAGGGGCCAAAGCTCAGGCCAAATATTAAGTATGAAGATCAAATACAATCAGGGGCCAAACGCTGACATCAGTTGTTTAATGATTATTTGGGTAACATCTGAATATCCAGAGAATGTCTGATGCACGTACACACCCAAAAAAATCTGCAGACAAGAACTCGGAGGACAATCCACATTCACACTGCCTTAGAGCCACCATTTCAACTGGGCATCCAGTTCTAAAACCCCTACATGCCTGCACTGGCTTAATGGAGAAGAATGGTCCCTAGCACTGGTCTTCAGCTGGTGGTTTGGGATGCACTGGTGGGTTGCAGCCCGATTCAAGGTGCATCACAACAGTACCAACTTGCAAATGTGTGGTAAAGATGAAGAAATAGGGTCCCTAAATGCATGTTTGGGTTAAAGAGTCCTGGGTCTGAAGATACGTGGTCTTACCCTAAGGACATAAAAGCCGGCTGGAGTACCAATGGGGCTTCCCCTTCCACCTCATTGTAACAAGCAACACAGCACAGCACATGGCTACCAACATACCTGAAGCCTTGCAACTACAGTGGTACCTTGGGTTAAGAACTTAATTCGTTCTGGAGGTCCATTCTTAACCTGAAAATGTTCTTAACCTGAGGTACCACTTTAGCTAATTGGGCCTCCCACTGCTGCCACACCACCGCCATGCAATTTCTGTTCTCATCCTGAGGTAAAGTTCTTAACCTGAGGTACTTCTGGGCTAGCGGAGTCTGTAACCTGAAGCATTTGTAACCCGAGGTACCACTGCACTGAAGAACCTCAAACTCGACCCTCGGCCAGAATGGCAGTCGATAGACCAAGGGACTGCCATGATGAAACAACAGCAAGCGACTGGACGACAGTAAAGAGGAAGATGAAACGACATGACAATGCAAACCAGTACAGTCAAGCACCGCTCACAGAACCGTCCCACCGAACATACACCACATGATGGCAAGCCAGCCTCAACCAAACCGACATACCATAGATTGACAACCCGGCAACAACAACCCCAGCTGAAGGAAGCAACCGGAAATCACCTCAAACTGATAGACTTGTGACCCCTCTTCCCCTTTTCCTCTCCCACCCCATGCCATTAATAAGACCCTGCTGGATTCGGCCACTGGCCCACATACTCCAGCATCCTGTTCTCACAGTGGCCAGCCAGATCCCTATTGTAGGAAACTCACAAGCAGGACCTGAGCACTAAAGTAAGTCTTTCCTCCTGTGGTTTCTAATAACTGGTATTCAAAAACATTACTGCCTCTACCTGTGTAGACAGTGTGTGCCCATCATGGCTAGCAGCCATCGCTAGCCCTTTTCCCCTCCATGAAATTGTCCAGTCCCCTTTTGAAGCAATCTCAGCTGGTGGCCAATACCGTCTCCTGTGGGAGCCAGTTCCATTGTTTACCTTTGCAGACAACCTTGAGGAAAGAGAACCAAGGGCATAGTGATGCTGTAAAATGCAAGCATATGGATGCATTGCCTTGCATCGAAGCCTTTCCTGCATGCTTTGTGATATGATTTGCTTTTAAGCCATGAACTCCAAGAAAGAGAGAATGGCAGGGCAAGGGAAATGATATTGCATCATATTCCATGTGGTTCGTCTTTGCAACGGCTCCCTGCGAGCTTTCAACTAAGAGTTGTTAAGCAGATCACACGACATTAATGATAAAAGGATGGTCTTTGTAAACAAGAGCCCCCAGCCCAAAGCTTGTATCAAATCCCTCCCCTCCACACACACAACTGTGTTCGGTTTCAGAAGAGTTTAGTTTGGACATTTATTGGGGGGAAATGTAGTTAGGATGAGGCGAATGAGCAGCAGGAGGAAACGAGCTTGAAGCATTCCCCTCAACAGTCCCGGAAAAACGGGGGCAGTGAACAAAATGGCCGCCACAATCTCACATGATTTTGGGCTGTGATCTCATCCCCCAAAAAGTGCTGGGGGGCCCATGATTTTACTCAGGTCATGTGTTTTGCATGGGGCAGTGACCCCAAAAGATGGAATCCTGGCTTTGGGCCATGTTGTGTTGGAGGGTATGGCTTGAAGATGGAGCTGCTTCATCTTGACTGGATATGTAGGCCTCTCTGCCTCCTGCAGTCCCACCAAAGGGTGTTAAAAGAACAGAAGGGTGGGCTGTGTGGAGAATTTAACATGCAGCATCTCTTTTCTAAAAAAGTTGTCTTTCTAAAGACCCTGATGTTGGGAAAGATTGAGGGCACAAGGAGAAGGGGACGACAGAGGACGAGATGGTTGGACAGTGTTCTTGAAGCTACCAGCATGAGTTTGACCAAACTGCAGGAGGCAGTGAAAGACAGGAGTTCCTGGCGTGCTCTGGTCCATGGGGTCACGAAGAGTCGGACATGACTAAACAAAAACAACAACATTAATGCACTGCTTCATAGCCAAAAATGGCTCCCAGAGAGACTTGAATTGCATATTTATTCAAAATGCAACCAAAGCTATTCAGTTTCATTAATTCAAACAAAAGTGATGAACTTGATCCAGGGATACCAGTTTTTCAAAATCTGATAGCCATTCACACCGCCAGCCCCTCCCCCCTTCCAGCTGCCCCATAGTGTCCCCCAGGTGATCCCACTGCCCCATAGGGGACACTGCCATCCACTTTAAGAGCCACTGGATTCAACCAGGGATAGGGAGCCAGACATTGCTGGTCTCCCATCTCCCGTCAGCCTGAGGCAGTATGTCAAATGGTCAGGGCTGATGGGAACTGCAGTCCAACAACCACCCGAAAGCCTCCATTTATCCTGGACCTCCGATGACCCGGCTCTCTGAGGACAATTCTGCGAGGAGCGAGTTGTGAGATAAAACAGTTTTTTTAAAAAAATTGAAAATAAAAGCAGCTCAAGGACCAGCAAGAAAGAGGAATGTATTTTTGGAAAGAAGGCGTGCCCTGCTTGCCAGGAAAAACGACATTGTCCTGGGGGACTAGCTGCCTTTTGTGTAATTAGCTCATTTCCCATCAGCACGAGAGCCAGCCCCAATGCAAACCAAGTGTTGAGCGAGGTGCCTGCCAAGCGGCTGCAGAGAGTGCAGGCCGAGGAGGAAGAAAGGGGGCAGAGCTCGGCTCAGCCCACCACCCTCCCAACCATCCCACTCCTGTGTCCTTGTGGTCTTGCTGCCACCCCTCAGTGCCTTCCCGGGGCACACAAGCCGCCTGAGGAAGAACCAGGCTAGCAGGTGCAGGAAACTGTTTATATGGGAGTTAGGAAAAGATGAGGTTCCTGGCAGGTCCACGCAGCCTTTAGGTTTGGCTCAGGGCTCAGCAGTGTAAACTGTGGGATTAGAGGAGGGAAAACCACACACACCCCTGAATGCCGCAGCGAAAAGTTTGTGGCCTGCGGAAGGGCATTTGGTTTCGGGGTTTCCCTCCGTCCTTCCCTTCCCCTCCTCTCCAATGGTGGGTGGTGAGTGCGAGGGAGGGGAGACCAATTCAGTGGGGGGAAGGGACAAGTGTGCACCACCTTCTGCCTGTGAGAAAGCAGGCACCCTCCTAGGGAGGCCTGCAGAAGCGTCACCGAAAACGAGCAACGATATGAGGGACAAGAACAGGTCTCGGAAACCTGGCAGGCGCAAACATGGACACAAGCTTCAGGTACCTAAGGAAGGGGTGGAGAAGCTTTCTCAGCTTGAGGGGCCGCATTGCCTTCTAGGCAAGCCCCTGAGGGCCATGTGGCAGTGGTGGGCAGGAGCAGAATCAGCAAATCCTCCTCTGTTTTCCTCCTAGGCAAGCAAGAAGCTTTATCAGAGTTCACGGAGACATTTTAGGCAGGGCGAAACCATCAAGGTTAGTGCAAAGCAGATGAGGGGCATGGCTTGGAGAGAAGGGTGTCCCCAGAACCAGGCAGAGAGGTCTGGAGGGTTAGGTTCTTGTGGATAATGCAAGGATGCGGGATCAGGAAGGTAAAAGTGAGGAGAAAGAAAGAAAGAAAGAAAGAAAGAAAGAAAGAAAGAAAGAAAGAAAGAAAGAAGAAGGAAGGAAGGAAGGAAGGAAGGAAGGAAGGAAGGAAGGAAGGAAGGAAGGAAGGAAGGAAGGAAGGAAGGAAGGAAGGTTCCCCATCCAGCAAAATATAATGGATATCTGATTCTGAACTAGAGGCAAAAATGGGCTGGTGAAATATGTGCTGCTGAGCAACCTTATCAATTTGTCGGTTTGAGGTGCCTTAAATTCATCTCTTAGGGTCACTATTTAGGGGGGTGGGATTCAATAACACCCTGACAAATTCAGGCTGCACAGTTAAAGCCACTCTGAAGCTGTTGCAAAACAAACCCGATTCCCCAAAAGATCAAACTTTTTTCCCCCAGTAAGCAAAGTGACAGGGAAATGTTTGGGATGGAAAGTGTGGGATAAAAGCCCTTGTTTTTCTGCAAAGAAGTCTGGTCTCTCCGCAAACAAATCAGAACGAGGGTTCACTACACAGATTGCCTGAACTCGATTGTGATCCTGACCCAGTTATTTCACATTTTAGCTGGAAACAGATACTGATCTACTGGCGAAGCTGCAAAAAGCTACAGCTGTTTGTATGATTAAGTTCCATGTTTTGGAGTGAGCATTTTTATAGAGGCATAGGAAGAATCTGGGTGATTCACCAGAGAATTAGGTGCCTTGGAAGGTGGTGGCCTCCGCTCTATTGGAGGTTTTTAAACAGAGGCTGGGTGGCCATCTATCAGGGATGCTTTATGCAGGGATGCAGGGGGTTGGACTAGATGACCCTTGGTGTACCTTCCAACTCTACAGTCCTTTGATTCTTTGGTTCAAAGCAACAGCTGCTTGTCTCATCCCTCTTTTTTAACACCCTTCACTGCATCTTGTGGCTGTGAATTCCATAAGCAGTTTAGGGTTGCCATACATCTGGAAGTTCCTGGACGTAACTGGAATTTGGCCGCCATGAACAGAAGTTGTTGAAATGCCCAGGAAAATCTGGATGTATGGCAACCCATGTCAGAAGTGTAGATTTAGGCGAATTCTCTTAAAATTAGCTGAACAACCTTTTTGTGTCCAGATTTTCACTTTTTGAAATATGGCAAACCTATATTTATGCGCCTTCTGTTGTCTGTCCTTAACACACTTCCTATCAGGATCTTTGGGTGACCCCTTAGCTATATGGACATCTTTAGCAATGCCGCCAAAAGTTCTTCCATAGCACTTTTCCGCTACCCAAGGCCTTTCAGACTACAACTCCTATCATTCCTGAGAATTGGCCATGCTGGCTGGAACTGATGTGAGTTGCAGTCCAAAAAAAACTTCTGGAGGCCACCAGATTGGATAAGACTATCATTCTATTGCTTGCAAGACTTGATATAGAGAAATGGACAGACCCATGTTTGGAATATTGTGTACAGTTCTGGTTATTATAAAGATATTGTAGAGTTGGAAAGGATTCAGAAAACAGCAAAACCAAAATTCGCAAATCCCCTGCGAGGGAAGATTGCAGTGTTGAGGACTTTTTAGTTTAGAGAAAAGGCAAGGAAGTGACGATGTGACAGAAGTTTAAATGTTTTGCGTGGCATGGAGAAAGTGGAGAGAGAAAAGATTTTCTTCCTCTCTCATAACACCCAAGCTCGTGGGCATCCAATGAAGCTGGAAGCTGGAAGATTCAGGACAGAGACAAAAAACGACTTCTCCTTTTTTGGACAGTACACAGTTAAACTGCGGGACTGCCACAGGAGGCAGCGATGGCCACCAACCTAAATAGCTTTAAAAGAGGATTGGACAAATTCATGTGGGAGAGGGCTATCAGTCGATAGCCTTGCTGTCTGCACTCTGCGTCCATTGGCAAAGCTAGCAATGCTTCTGAATACCAGTTACTGGAAACAGCAGCAGAAGAGGGCTTGTGTGCCCGGGTCCTTCTTGTGGGTTTCCCAAAAGAGGCATCTGGTTGACTGCTGTGAGAACAGGACGCTGGACTAGATGGGCCATTGGTCTGATCCTGCAGGCTCTTCTTATGTCCTTATGTTCACACACCAAGTGGGTTGCCCTAATTTGCCCTTTTCTCTCTGCTCATAAAGGTTGTTTCCCCCCCCCTCCTTCTCCTCCCATAGCTGGTTATTTTTGTTGCTTTCATAGATTTCAATCTTGCACTGAGCTGACCTCTAGCTGTTCCCTTTTCTTCATCGCCATTATTATGGTTTGGTTTGCATTAGCTCTGCTTCGTTGTTTATGGATGTCCTCCGCTGCTACTTACCAGGGCTGGGACACTGTGGCTTTTGCAAGGAAATCTCTTCAGAAAGAACAACATGAGCGAAAGACAGAGCACAGGGTCTTCATGTTCTCTCTTATCGGGGCCCCAGCAGAATCTCAATGCTGTTGAAGCTCTGCAGATAATTTATAGCAAAATTACTCCCTATCTCTCAAACAGGATTGTTAGGTAAGGGAACTGGGAGCAGCGACTTTGGTGAGCTTGGCTGAAGCAGCCGCCAAAATTCATTTAAAAATAATAGTTCCGTTCCATTTATCACCAAGTACTTATAGTTGGTTGCAAACAATGGGAGTTAGAGATATTCCAAACCATCACTATATCAAGTGTACATCTCTGTAATTTTCAGAGAGGTCTTGTTTTCCTTGTGGAGAGGATTGTATGACTTCCATGATCTTACATGGCAGGAGACCCCTGACTGTGGGTATCTGCACACAATGCAATGCCTTTTACAGTGGACACTCGGGTTGCAAACGTGATCTGTGCAGGATGCACGTTCACAACCCGCAGTGTTCACAACCCGCAGTGGCACGTCTGCACATGCGTGGGTTGCGATTTGGTGCTTCTGCGCATGCGCGACCTCCGAAACCTGGAAGTAACCCGTTCCAGTACTTCCGGGTTTTGGAGCATCCATAACCTGAAAAAATGCAAGCTGAAGCATCTGTAACCCAAGGTATGACTGTACTGCTTTCACAATGAAGTAAGGTCAGCAGCCGGGAGGGGAAAGAGCAAATTGGCTCAAGGAGGTTGACCTTGTTGCTAAAAGCACAAGATGCTTATTCCTTCAAGAACTCCGAGTCCCAGAGGTGTCTCTTCCATCACTGGCGTGTTGCACCAACCACCCCCCACGCCCATTTGATAGATGGTCACATTGTAATGGAAAGCTTCAAATATGCATCAAAGAGGCCTTATGCAGGCAGACCATCCTTCTAGGTCAGTGGTGGTGAACCTATGGCACTCGTGCCAGAAGGGACACTCAGAGCCTTCTCTGTGGGCACACACACCATCGCCCCAGCACAGAGTTCGCCAGACATTAATTGTTCAGAAGCATGCCAAATGCAAACTTTTACCTTTCAATAAAAAATTATTTGTATCATTGAAAGCTCTTTTATTGTGTTTTTTTTAAGACAAAAGATGTTAATGTAGGAGTTGTTTTTTCTAAACTAAAACCTCAGTATTCAGGTTAAATTGCCGTGTTGGCATTTTGCGATAAATCAATGGGTTTGGGATTGCAGTTTGGGCACTGGGTCTCTAAAAGGTTCGCAATCACTGTTCTAGGTCCACATTCTGTTGCCAAGAGAGGCTAGTCAGAGATGCCTCCAGGGCCCACAAACTGGACAGGACACTGTAATGAGGAGGACTGCTGCATGCAGAAGGCCCTAGGTTTGATCCCTGGCATCTCCAGATAGGACTGGAGAAAACTTGAACAGAATGACCTTAGTTTCTTATCATGCCATGAGCCATTTGAAAACCAAACCTTGCTCATCAAGCCAGGCAGCAGAGTGGGACCATAGCTCAGTAGCAGAGGAGATGCTTTGAATGCAGAAGGTCTCCAGGCTCAATCCACAGCATCTCCAGGTAACCCTGCATGAAACCCTAAAGAGCCACTTTTAGTTGGTGCAGACAATGCTGAATGAGAAGGACCAATGGTCTGGCTGGGTGCAAAGCAGCTTCCCATGACCCTCCTTGGTTGTTTGCCTGGATAGTTGGAGGTCCAGTGCATCTCAATAAGGCAGCACAGTCCTATGCATCTCTCAGCAGCTGTTAAGCCCCAAGAAGTTTAATGAACTTAATTCCAGGCCACTGCATGTGGAACTGACATTTTAGCCCACATTCGCCCCATACACTGAAAGCGCTGTGATGCCAGCATACACATTTATGGCTTCTCCCCCCAAGGAATTCTGGGAGCTGTGGTTTGTTAAAGGTGGTGAGAGTTGTGAGGGTGCCTTCCTATTCCCTTTGCAGGGATGCAATTCCCAGAGTTCCCTGGGGAAAGGGATGGATTGTTAAACCACTCTGGGAATTGCAGTGACTGGTCCAAGCTTCATGGCCAAGTGGAAATCTGAACCGTGATCTCCCAGGTCCTAGATCGGCATACCCTTCAACATTTCTCCGATGAAAACAGGGACGTGCCATTCCATAATGATAATTTTACTATTTATACCCCACACATCTTACTGGGCTGCCCCAGCCACTCTGGGCAGCTTCCAACATATACAACATAAAAAAAAACCTTCCCTATGCAGGATTGCCTTCAGGCGGCTTGGGGGTTGGATAACTCCATACTCTGCAAGATTTCACCAATGAAAATAGGGGCGTCCTATGGAAAAGCAAAAGGACACGGGTGGCGCTGTGGGTTAAACCACAGAGCCTAGGACTTGCCAATCAGAAGGTTGGCAATTCGAATCCCTGCGACGGGGTGAGCTCCCGTTGCTTGGTCCCTGCTCCTGCCAACCTAGCAGTTCGAAAGCACGTCAAAGTGCAAGTAAATAAATAGGTACCGTTCCGGCAGTAAGGTAAACGGCGTTTCCATGTGCTGCTCTGGTTCGCCAGAAGCGGCTTAGTCATGCTGGCCACATGACCCGGAAGCTGTACGCCGGCTCCCTCGGCCAATAAAGCGAGATGAGCACCGCAACCCCAGAGTCGGTCACAACTGGACCTAATGGTCAGGGGTTCCTTTACCCTTTACCTATGGAAAAACAGGACTCTCCAAGATCAAATCAGAAACCAGGACAGCTTCTCTAAATCAGGTACATCCCTGGAAAATAGAGACACTTGGAAGGTCTGGACCATATTGGCTTTTGTCCATTAGGAAACAGGCATGGAACCATTCTATTTCACCCAGGAAATGACTTAAGTTGGCTAAGGAATTGGGCAAAGGGAAGGGGGAGAATGTAGCAAACTCTGTGGATGGTCAAAAGCTCTATTTTAAGAGACTGCCCCCGATCCTTGTTGCTTTGGGAACAACTGAGACCATTTTATAGCTTGTGGGAATCGAGTTAAATCCTTTGAGACAACCAAGCAGGATGCATTGGCCATTGTATGAGATAAGACCCCGGTTGGAAGCTTGTGAACATTTTTTCTGGTCTTTTTACAATGCCCTTGTGGGTTTTCTGTTACATTCTGTGTTTTCTGTGTTTTCTGTGTTTTCTGTGTTTTTGTTTTTTTAAAAAATGAAGAAGGAACTCTTAAACTCTTTTAAAAAAGTGAATGAATTATTGCCCTTCAATGTGGGCATGACTTGGCCCACACACCGACTGTAGTAAACATGCATGGCTGTGGTACTCTGTGACTTTTCTGTCTGGTGATGGAGAAGGTGAATTAAAACCCACGCATCCCTTTTTGTCCTGATGACCTGTTTTGACTCTCCACTTTGTCTCACTGTATAATAGACTGCCTGCTGTTCTTTGCAGACAATGAATGATTGGCTTTGAGAAGAAGAAGAAGAAGGGAGCTGGTAAAAGCTCCTTTTGACATAGCCCGGGGCCCTGAACCACCCATTCAAAATGCCTCTGACAATGAATTTAATTGTGTGCTTCAGATCATCCGTCCAGCAAGGCTGGAGGTCCAGGCAAGGATGAGCTCTTGGAGTCTTAATACTGAGGGAGGACAGGGGCTGCTTTCTCCTTGAGGAAGCGATCATTAACCGCCTTTGGTATTTCAGTTCAGATATTCAAAACTGGTTTGGGCTGGGTCTCGATAAAACGTTTTCACATTCTTAACTCCTCTCCCCAAACGTCTTTTGATTTCATACTCTCAAGAACGACTGGATCAGAGCTAAAATTGAAACAAAATTCTACTTGCTTATTTTTTTGGGGGGGGAGAAAATGCAGAATTTTGGCCTTGAGACTTGCCCTCCAAAGTCAAGCGTGTGATTCTGGAGGTATTCTTTTTCATAATCTGGTTATTGTGTCGGCAGGTTTCAGGGGTTATAACTGATTGATTAATTGCCTTTTGGAAGACGACAAAGGCCAGAAAATCCAGGGCAAGAAAGGGGTTGGTGTCATGACCGAACAAGCGAGTCTTCATTTCTGACCGAGTTCAGCCACGAATGACATTTCTCCTTTCTGGAACTGTTCCAGATCAGCCCAGAGAAGCAAAAAAAGAAGGGGGGGAGAAAAAAAAATCAGAGGGAAAGCCTCAAAATGGTCCAGGGGAGGGAATATATTTTTTTTATAAAATGTCAAACATATTTCACTGCAGACCTTCTTGGGGGGTACTGAAAGAACAACAATCCTATGAATAAATAAATTTCCAATCTACAATTCAGACAATTATATACATAATAACTAATTCTAAGTATTAAGCAACCCATTACTACTACGCATATATCCCAGCTTCCCTTCCCTTCAAGGAGCGCAGTGTGGGACCCATGGTTCTCCCCTTCTTCGTTTAATCCCCACACCCCTGTGGGGTGGGTTAGCCTGAGAGGCAGTGACTGGCCCCTAGGGTGACCCAGTGAGCTTCATTGCTGAGTGGGGATTTGAACCCAGTTCTCCACAATGCTAATCCAAATCTCTAACCACTACACCCCACTGCTGATATGCCTAGAATAGGACTGTGGAACCTCACAGGACTCTCTATGTGCCCTCAGGACTTGAGAGAGCCATGACCCTCCCCAGTTCACATATTCCCTCCACAGGCCCTTTTTCCTGACTAAAAGGCAACTTGGAAATGTGAATGGCTCTGGTGCTCACTTCGGCAGCACATACACCAAAACTGGAACGATACAGAGAAGATTAGCATGGCCCCTGCGCAAGGATGACACACAAATTCGTGAAGCGTTCCATATTTTTAGGGCAAGACCTGCCAAGGAAAATAAAGACCTTATTTATGTATGCAACAACAGCGGCAAAAGCCTTGATAGCACAAGGATGGAAGAATGAGGAAATCCTGACTAAAGAACAGTGGCAAGAGAAATTGATGAACTATGCAGAACTGGCTAAACTGACATACAAACTGCGAGATAAGGACAACTGTGACTTCCAGGAAGGATGGGAACTTTTTACAAATTACTTAAAAACAACAACAAAATGAATTGGACTCCTTGGCAGGTTTTGAATAAACATACACAGATTTATTGATTGTTAACATAGTAGACAGATAATATAAGGATTTAGACAATTTCAAAGTATGCAGAGAACAATATGTGCTGAGAAATCAGAGAGGAGCTGAGGGAAGTCTCAGGGAGGGGAGGGGAGGAAGGGCTCGATGGGGAGGTGGAGAAAAAAAAGGGGGAAATAATGAATACGATATGTTTTGATATTTTGTTATGATGAAATTGTTATATTTTTTTTAAAGGAAATGTGAATGGCTCTGGGATTGCCTGGAAAAGAGGGGTGTTTGTATATACAAAGGTAAAATAAATCCATTGCTCTGCCCAGTTTGGTATCTGGCCTTGCCCATCATTGACATGTGACACCCCCCCCAAAAAAAAAAAAGGTTGCCCCCCAAAGGACACACCTTTGTGCTGAAAAAAAATTCCCCACCCCAAAACCTAGAATATCCTATCCTGCAAGCTGGGGTGGTCTATAAATAGGCAAAAGAAACAAACAAGAAACCCTAAATCTTAATTAAGCATAGTACAAACCAGTATCAATTACATTAAACATTAATTGCTTTTCACTACAAAACTCAAGCCCTCTACATTTCCCCATGAGAAAGTCAATAATAAGCTTGCAACTTGCATGCATTCCACTTGCATTCCACTTGTGCACATTCAGCTTTACAGGTGTGATAAAAAATAAAAAGAGGGCAGAAAGGGGGCAGGGTTCTGGGGGGAAATGACATTAGCAATCCCACCTAGCATCAAACCCGATGTGTTTTGACTATATGCTACCTAATGCTATATGCTATCTAACGTGCACCTGAATTTTTGAAACTTTGAAACCAAAAAAAAATGTATTTGGTGGCAAATTTAAATGCGCCATCAAATCCAATGTGCACCGTAATTTTTGCTATGTAATTTGGCCCAAAAAGGTGCACATTGTGTACCATAGTAAATATGGTATCTTGGCTTTAGGCGTGATCCCTGGAACGTAACCCCCACATAAATTGTGGGATTGCTGTAATTGTGGATCCCTTTTTATGCATGTAAAAATAGGCATATGCACAACGGATAAGAAAATGTTGACTTCGTAGAACAGGGCCAAGAGAATGTGGTCCTCCAGATGTCAATGGACTACAACCCCCATCATCCATGTGGACTGTGGCTGGTGGGAGTTGGAGTACAACATACAGTGTTTGTTCTGAAACCACCAAAGATCACATTATTTGGCATCCCAAGGAATCCGTATCTTAATGGTGTTACTGATCATGAGCTCAGAAAGGTGGGAAACCTTCACCACAGCCCTGCAAGATAGGTTAGGCGGAAAGAGAACGTCTGGCCCAGAGGCATCCAGTGAGCTTCATGGCTGATGCAGAACTTTGTTCTCCCCAGCCAGAGTCCAGCATCCAAACAACTGCATCACCCCAGCCGTAAGTGTCTGTGCAAGGTTGTGATTTTGAAATGCCAGCCCAGTGATTAGTGTCCAATAGTGTTGGGGAAGAGGGCCTGGTATTCACCCTCTTCCCCAAACACACACACACACACACACACACACACAGTCCTTCATTTCTCCTCACTTCTGCAAATCGCACATAATTTCAACCTTGCAGCCGCTCTTCGTTTAAGCAAAAACATCTGCCTAATGTATATAAATCTCTCACCCTGCAAAGTCCTGGCAATCGAGGCTCCCCACCCCCATGTTTACTCACATCAAGCTTGTTTAAAGTCACCTTTGACAGTTGAACAAATGAATGCATTTTTCTCCCTTAGCGTTCAGGCAAATCTCACGTTTCCCCAAAGGAGACCTGGCACGGCCGATTTGAAGGTTGAGAAGCTAAAGGCCCGGTCAGCAGAGCAGGTTGGCGGTACCCGTTTTTGAATCACATTAAGAGCAGGCATTGACCTAAGCCCAGGCTAAAACCTGTAGGATTTCAGGTGAATTTTGGGGTGCTTGGTGGGGAGGCAGGAGGAGAAATTCACTTACCGCTTTCCCTCTGCCAGACGGCACCACCTGCTTTACAGGTTCACTAGTGGCTCCCATTCTCTTTCTTTCCCATAATGTCTGTGTGAGCAAAGCTACCTCACCACATAGTGCAGGAAAGCTATTTCTGCCTGGGGGCCACATTTCCTTCTGGGCAACCTTGCGAGGGCCACATGTCAGCAGTGGGTGGGGCCAGAAGCAAAACAGGGTGGAACAACAAACAAAAGCTATGTAGAGCAGGCTAGTTTCTACATGCACTCATCTCCGACTTCCATCCAGACAAGGAAGAGGCATGATCAGAGCTCAGGGACATTTTCCAGCCAGGCAAAACACTCTGAGTGTGAAGCAGGGTTAGGGAGGGGTGTGGCTTATGGAAAAGAAATGTAGCCCAAGGACCAGACTGAGAATTCTGGAGGGCCACACTCAGTCCCCAGGTCTGTGGTTTTAGGAACAAATGGCAGCCATCAGCGAGGATATCATTTCTTCCCCCAGAAGGCTCCAGTGAATCCTAAGAAACTTAGGTCTACAAGATCAGGGCAGAGATATAGCCACCAGCCCATTGTCCCTGACTTAGACACTGGTTCCTGGGGGGCTTGGCACTTCAGGCCCCCAATATATTTCTTCTGAGAGGGCCAGACCTTCTCAATGTCCAGAGGGAGTCATCAGGACATCGCACGACGTCAAGCAGGGCCCCCTCAATCAACTTGAGAAGCTGGCACCTCTGGCCCCTGAACATCCCTGGATGCTGTTCCGTTCTCTGAGAGAAACTGAGGCACTGAATTGGAGGGGGTGCCACTGAAGTGGGAAGGGGGAAACCCTATCACCAGCACCATCTTGACTTGGCTGACATTTGAGAGGAATGTCTGAAAGAGAGAGAGCTGCATGAATGCATCTTTTGCCTAAAAACACTTAAGTTTGGCTCATACTTTGGTCAGCTCTGGGTATTTACCCTCCATTTTGCTTGCCAGAAAGCAAGGAGCCAAACCAGAGGTGGGAACACCTAAGGGACCAGCTGTAGGACCACCGAGAAAACAGAGCTCAAGCTGGTCAGGCAAGGTGGTTAGTGATAGAAGCTGCCTTTTGAGGGCCTTGTTTGAGTTTCCATTTATTTACCTTTCCTGCAGTTAAGTTCTGGGCCGGAGCCATTCTCTGAACTTCTAATGAGAGGCAAGATTGGATCCAGAGATTAGGTTTCCTCCTGCGTTTCCTCAAAAGACAACCCACCTTTGGCAGGTCAAGACGGTGCCAAGATTCAAAAGCTCAGCTGATGAGGTGAGGAAGCATTCGATTGAGCTGGGCTTCAAAAGCATGAATGAGAAACATCACTTTGAAGAGCGTCTTGAAAGAGAAAGTGGCCTGCAAGTGCTACAGAAACACCTCCCCCCCCCTCTCTTCCTGAACCTGGAGGGGATTCGGGTTACCCAAAGGAAGGAAGGAAAGAGACCGCATCAAAAGGAAACCTTTGGACATCTTCATGTGTAAACTGGAGCCTGTAATGTTTTGATTCAGATCCACAGTGAGGCGCCTGACGTGTCATGAACTTCAGCCATAACCTGGTCTGAAAGCGATCAGGAGATTTTTTGCTGCTCTCAGTGAAAATAAATTTTCTTTCTCACATTGTGTTATATGCAGGGAAGGTAACTCTGTGTGACAGGGTGTAATCCCAAGGGATTTGTTAATTACAACCCCCATCACAAACGTAGTCTGCATACACTCACAAAGATTAGGAATAATAATAATAATAATAATAATAATAATAATAATAATAATAATAATATAATAATAATAATATACAGGACTCTTTTTCAGCCGGAAATCACCGGAACTCAGTTCTGGCACCTCTTGGTTGGGCACCATTGCCATTATAGGAGAACCAGTGAGGTATTCGTGGTGACTTCCAGCACCTCTTTTTCTGGAAAAATAGTGCTTTATAGGGGACGCGGGTGGCGCTGTGGGTTAAACCACAGAGCCTAGGACTTTGCAATCAGAAGGTCGGCGGTTTGAATCCCCACAACGGGGTGAGCTCCCGTTGTTCGGTCCCTGCTCCTGCCAACCTAGCAGTTCAAAAGCACATCAAAGTGCAAGTAGATAAATAGGTACCACTCCAGCGGGAAGGTAAACGGTGTTTCTGTGCACAGCTCTGGTTCACCAGAAGCAGCTTAGTCATGCTGGCCACATGACCCGGAAGCTGTATGCCGGCTCCCTTGGCCAATAAAGCGAGATGAGCGCCGCAACCCCAGAGTTGGCCACAACTGGACCTAATGGTCAGGAGTCCCTTTACCTTTACCTTAGTGCTTGATAGATACCTTGATACAGTATTACATTTATTTATTCATTCATTCATTCCCACCCCTTCACCCTAAAGTCCTGGGGCAGATCACAGCATTCAAACACAATATAAAAACAATTGAAAACAACTAACACAAGAATAGCCCTACTGGATTGTTTCTTTGTGACTGCAATGGGAGCCCATTGTTTGAAAAGGAACTTGCAAAAAAAAAAAAAAAATGCCAGCGAGATCCCCATTCCAGAAATGCACATATCTGTCATTTTCCAAGCCTGGAAGCTTAGTTGCATTGAACCTCTTTCCACTGCTGGGACTTGGATGAGCTTCCCCTCACCCCAACCCTCCTCCTTGCTTGTACTCTAGGCCCCTGGCTGCCTTGCTATATAAGGCAATGAAGAACGAAACGGGAACTGCATTTTCACAAATAAACACACCGAATGATGGTTCTCAGGGAGCAAGAGCACTGACCGGGGGGATGCTGACATTTCCCAGAATCCTTTGTGCCTGGAACTTGGACCGTTCTTCTGTGTCTGCTCTGTCTATTAGGAGAAGGTTTTCCATTACTTCTTGTCGCATGCTTAGGACTGGTCCAAGTGTGTACATAAGGGAGAAATGTTTGGTTTGGTGTCACTCAGAACCTTGTAACTTTTGGGGGAGCGGGGAGCTTAAAAAAAAAAAAGCAGCTTTCGGAAAAATACTTTGATGTAAAAATAAATATCTTTATTTATTTTTTTAAAAAAAAAACCGTTGAAAACACAGCTTTCCCAAGGACTGGTAAATATAACCCGTTCGGAGAATGCATTGCAACAAAATGTAGCAATGGTCATTAGCAAATACCCCTTTGAGAAATGGGATCCATGAAGGATAGCCTTCCATGGGTCATCAAACTTTTTCTGCAGGGAGGCGACTTTGGGCAAAATGTCCTCAGTGAGATCCCTTCCCCGCCCCCCGCTCCCACCTTAGCATGGACCCATATCCTTCTCAACACTGTCTCCATTACCCTGTCTGTCTGTCTGTCTGTCTGTCCCTCAGAGGAAGAGTAAGCCACGCAAGAGGTACATGCTGCATTATTTCCTCACTCTTCTCACCAATTTTTGTAGTGCAGGCCCTCCAGCCAAGAAATGTGATCACAAATGCATACACCAGGGCAAAGTATGCCTAGAGATTGCCTGCGTTAGTGAAAACGGCATACAAGAGTGCCTCACATACGAGAAAATTGCTTTGCAAAAATGCACATGTAAGTCAAGATTCCCTACAAAAATATGCATGTGAGTAGAAATGCCTGTTAAAAGACTGATGAATTTTCATGAGGACTTAAAAAAAAGAAACCACACACAGAGACCGATGTGGAAATGTGGAGAGCTGAACTTAACATAGGAAAAAATAAGACAAAGAAGCCAAAACTGCCAGGTTCACGCATCCCTACTCATCGACCGTTAACTTAGCTGTGTGTCCCTTCCAACTCTAGAATCCCAAGAGTCTATGAACTTAATTGAATTTGCTAGCATGAGGCCGGGTGATGGTCACTAGACAACAGGTTGAGTTGTATCACACCATTTCAACAGTCATGTCTTCCCCCAAAGAATCCTGGGAACTGTAGTTTGCTAAGGGTGACGAGGGTTCTCCCAGAGCTACAATTCCCTTAACAGACTACCAAAGGGGAAACTATGGCTGTCCAAGTGGTATAAGAGTACTTTAAATGTATGGTGTGGACAGGACCATGGTTAGCATGGGGTCTTTCCTGGTCCTTGTTGGAGCTATGAATTGACCTTCTGTATGACCTTCTGTTCTATTCTTAAGGAAATCAGCCCTGAGTGCTCACTGGAAGGACAGATCCTGAAGCTGAGACTCCAATACTTTGGCCACCTCATGAGAAGAGAAGACTCCCTGGAAAAGACCCTGATGCTGGGAAAGATGGAGAACACAAGGAGAAGGGGACGACAGAGGACGAGATGGTTGGACAGTGTTCTTGAAGCTACCAGCATGAGTTTGACCAAACTGCGGGAGGCAGTGGAAGACAGGAGTGCCTGGCGTGCTCTGGTCCATGGAGTCATGGAGTCGGACACGACTAAACGACTAAACAACAACATGACCTTCTGTATGCAGGGACTTGGACTAGATGACACTTAGGGGTCTCTCCCAATGCTACAATTCTAAGAGTGACAGCCCCTACCACTTCAAGTCTTCACTTTCCAACAAAAATCCTATACAACTGATTTACACATTACCCTGCAACCATTCTGGCTTTACCCCTGGATGCAGCTGCAGCTAATTCCTGTTCTTTGATGGGCAAACCCGTTCTATAACCCAAGGATGGGAGACGTGCACCCCTTGCAACCACTTTCTGGACTCTCACCTCCCATCAGCCCTGACCAGCATTGCCGACAGTCAAGGAGGATGGGAGCTGTAGTCCAGCTTCTGCAGGGCCACAGATTCTCCCCCATGCCTGCCATAACCTAAACTGGCATTCGTACGGACTTCTTCGCAACTTATGCATTTGAGGTGTAACAAACAGGTGAGTCAGACACTTGCTTGTCACCCTTTTAAAAGCGCAGTGTGGGAAGTCTCAAACAGCACCTGAGATGATGGGAACCATCCACAGAGGACTGAGGTTTGGGTGCATTTACAGAGTTAAAGTCAGCAAGGCCAATTTTTGTATTGTGACTCATGCAGAGTTTATTATTATTATTATTTATTTATTTAGGTCAGGTGGAGCGCTGAACTACGGCCAAAAAGACTGGACAGAAATTGCAAATCAGAATGGAAAAATAATTACATCTTGCATGATCCATAAAGTTACAGGAGAAGCCTCCTAGCTACGACTTCCCTTAAAGTCTTTTTTAATTATTATTTCCTTTTATTGTGAGGAGTATTTGTTTCCTGGCAGGGGATCAAGCTAGCCAGTTTCATCCTTCTGCGGAATTGTACTGGATTCCCAATGAGAAGACACCCTGCCTCCCTTTTCCCAAACGGCTGAGCGTGTCACCCAAAACGGAGGCTAGATTTCCTCCCAAATTACATTTCATTAATAACTGCCGTTGTTATTGCAAACCGGGATTCCGCAAGGCATTATTTCTTAATCTGGAGAAGCAACATTTCAGAAGCAGTGGAAAAGTTCCCCGTTATCGGCCCTGAGGAGGTTCAGAGAGGAGAGATTAGCCTGAACAACACAGAGATCTTTTGCTCGGGAAAGAAAAATAGAGAATCGCTAGGCTGGAGTTATGCGAAACGGGCCCTGGAGGGGACAAAAAGAAAACAGTTGCATCTGGTTGAAAGATCAACAACAGTCAGGTGTTTATCTTGTAGTCAGTCCTGATATACTTGCATGTGAATTCTTAAAAAGAAATCAGCTGAATCTTTTTCTCAACAAGCCATCATTGGACTAGCACATATTTACATCTAAATATGATGTGCATCAGCCTACAAGGCAGAACTCTTTCCTAAAGTTTGGAATCCAAGCAAAACACTGAATAAAGAGGAATGTGGGGCGTGGGCAGGCTCACATTGCTTTGCACGCAGGAGGTCCCAGATTCAGTCCCTGGCAGCTCCAGGTAGGACTGGGTGAAATCTCTCTCTGAAACCCTGAAGACACACCTCCAATAATGATGCCCAATGTTCAGTTGCTAGCTGACTGCTTGAGGGAGGAAACCCCAAAAAGTGTATGGGAGGGCAGTGGCAGAGCTTCATGCTCTGGCAAGGGGGGCAGAGAGCAGGCGGGGGCGGGGCTGTCACGCGTCCTGGGGGCAGGGCATGCCGCCTGCAGTGGCGTGGCGCCCAGCACAGGCAGGGGGGGCAGCCGCGATGACACCCTACTGGGATAGCGCTGCCGGGGGCAGTGCGCTCCCCCCACATTCCTCTTCCTCTGCCAGTGCGGGAAGGAGGCATGGAGCAGAGGACTCTCTGAGGAGGCGCTGATGAACAGGAATGTTCCACGCTGCAACATTTTGTTGCTGGTTTCACTTGCGTCAATAACAACTCGTTTCAAGATGTAATCCCAAGCACTTCAGTAACATTTCAGTTCCAGTTTCTTGGCGGTTGGAGGGGGGGGACATCAGGCTGAAAATGTTATAGGGTATCCAGCCAGCCAGCACTTTACTGGCACAGCCGAAATGTTATCCTCTTGGCCAGTTGCCAGATTTAGAGAATGGAAAGAATGGCTGCAATTTCAAGCCGGGCCATTCTTGAACATGTGCACGCTATGCTGTAGCTGAGCATGCTTCTGCACTGAGACATCGCCTGGGGTGAAGGGGATGCACAGTGCATTCATGTAATCCAGTGGTTCCCAAATTAGCAGTACTGCCCCCTGGGAGGGCTGGGTTACCTAGGTGGACTCTTAAGAGACAAGGGGGCAGCAGTGAGGCACTGAAGATGCAAATGACGACCAGACCCTGAGAAGTTGGCCTCACTGCATCAAGTTCACCCATTTGAGTTTTAATTGGATTTTGAATAAATGTGCAAATAATTGTTACTGGTTCCTCGCCCCACCCAAATAATTTTTATTGATTTTCATGTAAATACAAGAGCAATATACAACTACAATAACTTGTCCCATCTTATTCAGTTTCATATGCAGTACACAGTACACAAGCAATACATTTATTTATGATTTATCAATTCAGCTACCCTCTCTGCAGATATTTTGGAATAAAAGTATCTTCTGACTCATTTCTAAAGGAAAAGACAGGAAGCCAAGTCTCGACAAAAGTGTCTATCCTTCAATTACCCATCTGTGGCGAATAAGGCATTCCAATGGAGCCACATTCCAAATATTATTCAACCAGATTTCAATGGGGATTTCTATAGGTTGTTTCCAGTATCGGGCTATTGTTAATTGGGCTGCTGATAATAGAAGAAATACTAAATCTCTGCATTTAAGGTAATTGTTTAAATTTGAGTGTAATGATAACAAGGCAAGAGCCAAATTGGGATTGCTGTGGAATTTTAGAAATAATGTGAAACACCTTTTTCCCAAAAGGAGTATATTTTTACAGTTTTTAATCTTGCTATGTTTTTTAGATTTTTTAGAATCTTCTTTAACCGCAATTCTGAATGGTGGTTTTGATAGGGTAGGAGGCACTTGGGATGAATTCCTGGAACCAATGGGGGAAATGCCCTGAAAAGGCCTGGGAACCAATGAGCTCATGGCCTATCATTCCATTCCCTCCCCTCCCACCTCCTGACAGCAGCTACTGGCAAAGATGTGGTACAGACACTTAGGCCACAAACACACCATGCATTTAAAGCACTGCAAACCACTTACAATAAACGTAGCAGGCACACAGGTCACTTGGTCACAGTCTTCCCCACTATGGTGAAATGTATCAGAGTGCTAGTTAATTCTGCACCTAGGAATTAGGATATGCAAATATTATGCCATTCTATTTTGACCAGTTTTAGAGTAGGGCTTGCCTAGGACTTGCCGATCAGAAGGTTGGCGGTTCGAATCCCCGCGACAGGGTGAGCTCCCGTTGTTCGGTCCCAGCTCCTGCCAACCTAGCAGTTTGAAAGCATGTCAAAGTGCAAGTAGATAAATCGTAGATAAACGATGTTTGCGTGTGCTGCTCTGGTTCGCCAGAAGCAGCTTAGTCATGCTGGCCACATGACCCGGAAGCTGTACGCCAGCTCCCTCGGCCAGTAGAGCAAGATGAGCGCCACAACCCCAGAGTCGTCCATGACTGGACCTAATGGTCAGGAGTCCCTTTACCTTTTAGGACAATGCAGAAGAGCTTGCCCAGGATGCTCTGCTTGGGTCCATCAGTATTTTCTGTAATAATTTCTTTCCCTTTGAGCAAAGCAACTCTGCAAATGCTCAGAGGCCTAGGTGTGCAAGTTTCTTTAAAGCAAGAGGGCAGGTTGCAGATTGTTGAATCTTCAGAAAAGGAGAGAGGAAAGGCCAAGTCTCATGCATCTTTGTAGATCACACAACATAGGTGTCCTTACAGTCTCTGCTTCGTGTTCTCCCTGAGACATTCACTACCATCTCCATCTGCCTTTCCTTGATTTTGCCATACCTTGGGGCAGAGGAAGGGGGCCGTGGGGGCGGTGCACCCCGGGTGTCACCACTGTGTGGGGTGACGAAATGCCAGGTGGCACTCATCGTGGGACCTGCAGCGCGCCCGAGCCACACGTCTCTCCTGGGAGAGAGGCAGTGGCTTGGGTGCATGTAGGCTCCACATTGCCCAAACGGTCCACCCACTGCCTCCCCCCACAGCTGTAGGGCGGCTGAGTGGGAGGAGACAGGCAGACTCCGGAGGCCCTGTGGTGCGCCCCACCCCATGGCTTCCTCCGAACGGCTTCCTCTTCTGCTGGCCATACCCTGGAAAACCAAGGTAATTTTTTTGACCTCATTGCATGCAGCACTGAAGGCTGGTAGGGAATGGAAGCACCCAGCTTCTTCTTGCTTGCAACACTATGACGCAGCACGAGACGAGTGTTTTTGCAGATGCTAAGAGCCAAATCTGTTCAAGTGGCAGAAATAGATTGCATTTGGGCACTGTGCAAAGTGCGGAGACTCCCTAGCAGGCTCAGCCCGCCTCCTCGACTTTCCCCAATGCCGCACCAGTCCTTTCCAATCTGCTAAACCACTGAATTGCACTTGATAGCTATTACATGTGCAGCCCTGCCAAAATCAGCTCCCGAGGGTGACCAATTACACACACTTTCTCAGACTCACAGAAACTTTTTATCGGTTTGACCTCGCTTTAACAGGCCTGGCCCAACCTTTCCCTTAATTCTCCAGAGTTTTCCACAACCTCCTGTATCCCCTTTCCCCCAGACCTACATGTTCCTCCTCTCAACAAGCCTCCCAGTTTGGGCCCCCTTCAGCCCCCAAGAAAAGCCTGCGCCTTTGGCCCGCTAAACGCACGAAGGGTCTCGCCTCCCTTGTAAAACAGCTTCCTCCACCCTCTCATTACTCATTCCAAGCTGTCTCAGGCGTCACCAGTGAGGCCATTTAACTGCTCCCAGTTGAAAGCAAATTAGGCAACCCAAAGTAGCTGGACTTTCTGACACCCACAACAAGGTCAGCACAGCGTACAAATCCTTAGATGTGAGACACTCTTCCTGGAGCTTAGATTTTGGAGGGTTTTTGGCTTTGTTTTAAAAAGGTGGGTCTCACCTTTCATGGGGTGGTCGTGTGTCCTGCTTTGCAGGGGACAGTCCTCTGTCTGAAGGACTGCCCAGTGTCCAAGTCCAGTTTAAGGTTAATGAGCTGAAAAATACTCAGAGTCGGGAGTGGATTTCATGCTCTTTATTCAGCTCATAGTGGTGAGGAGGAATGAAAGTCCCCTCAAAATATCTGCTTTATATACATTATTTACACAATGGGCTGCACGTGATTGGCTAATTCCGGAATTCTCCTGTAGGCCAATCAGGTTGTGGATTCACTTCCATGTGGAGCTGGATTGGGTGGCTCCTGCAGACCAATCGTACTGCTGCATTGTTCTAGGACCAATCAGACTGCTGCACTCTGAATCCTATTGTTCTAGGACCAATCAGACTGCTGCATTTTGGATCCTATTGTTCTAGGACCAATCAGACTGCTGCATTTTGGATCCTATTGTTCTAGGACCAATCAGACTGCTGCATTTTGGATCCTATTCAACTCAGTACATAACATGAGCCCTGTTAGGAAGAGAGAGAAAAGGTAGGAGCCTTGATGTTGCCCAGGTGAGCAGCACCTGGGCAGCAGACCCAGCATGTTTCCTAGGTACAGACGTGTTTGCCACTATGGCGAGATGCATTTTTATTTAAATGGCAGTCATTATTTCCAAAAACTGGCATCTTTTTATTAGATTTGCATTCCAGTCTTTGTCCCAAAGGAGACCAGGACAGCACCTCTACACCTGGTTGCGTCTGTGCAATCTCCAGAGTGGTTTAACAATCAATCTCTCTTCTCAGGAAACTCTAGGAAATTTAGCTCTGTGAGAGGGGAATCAGAATCTCCTAGCCATTCTCAGCATGCTTAACAAACTACAATGCCCAAGATTCTTTGGGGGGGGGCGGGGACTCATAGCTGTTGGTAATGGTATGGTACTGCTTTAAACATATGGTGGATCAGGCTACCAGTGGCTCCCAACCACAATGGCTTTGTTCTAAAGTGGTATAATAGTCTTGTTTTGTTTTTAATATTTTTTTGTTTTTTGTTTTTCAAAAAGAAATAACAGAAAAAAGATGATATATATATACACCCAAAATCATATCAAATCCAAAAAAATTGAGATTCTATGAATGTCACAACTTCCCTCCATCTCGTCCCTGGGTCCTTCAAATTTTCTTTTCAACTGCATATCAATACTATTCCAGTTTTTCACAACCCGTATTATCTTTAAATCCTCCTTAAATTACAAGTGTTCCTAAAATCCTACTAATGTTTCAACCTTTTTACAATAATTTTGTAAATACATAATAAACATTTCCCATTCTTTTTTGTATTTGTTGTCATCTTGATTTCTGAGCTTCCCAATTAATTTTGCCATTTCAGCATAGTCCATTAACTTGGTTTGCCGTTCCTCTTTTGTCTGGACTGCTTCTTCCTTCCGTTTCTGGACTAACAGCATCAGGGTGGCTGTTGCAACATACACAGACAGCTTCCTTTGATCTTTTGGGATCTCTGTACCTATAATTCCTAACAGAAAACCTTCTGTGTTTTTTTAATAAAAGTTACTTTAAGCATTTTTTCCCCATTTCATTATAAATCATTTCCCAGAATGTTTTGACTACCTTACATTTCCACCACATGTGGTAAAAGGTTCCTTCTGTCTTTTTACATTTCCAACATATATTCTATATATTTTTGCTAACTCAACCGGGGTCAAGTGCCACCGGTACATCATTTTCATGTAATTTTCTTTCAGTAAAGTACATGCCGTAAATTTCAAATCTGTCTTCCATAGCCTTTCCCAATCTATCATTTGAATATCTAAAGTGGTATAATAGTGATTTACATCCATGGTGCAGATGTGGCCAGATCTGAGCTTTCTAGACGCATCCCATATCATAAACTCCCATTGCTTTTCTGGTTGTTCTGGCCTTTTGCCCTTCTGGTATCTGTCACAGAAGTCTGAAAGATTTCTGTTTGCCTCGTTGATCATGCCTGGATTTTTGCTTTATTCTCTTTATCACCGGTTCCTTTGTGTGTTGCACAGGCCATGTGGGAAACCGTGGCTTTGAGTCTTATCTGCTCCCTGCATTCACTTGTGCTTGCTGAGATAGTTGCCAGATGGATATGGGATGCCAATGCCGAGATTCCTGCAGGCCACTTCCGGGAGGTGTTGGGCGCTCCCATACGGCAACAGGCAAGAGGAGCCCCTCACGTGTGCACTACAAACATGCAGTGAAAAGCTTTCTCCATAGAGAAACCCATCTCTGGTAAGTGTCCGGACCTGTATATAAGCCAGCCTTCATAGCAAGGTGATATGAGGTCAACGCACTTTTACAGGAATCAGATAGCATTGTATGACCTCCCTATTTCCTTCAGAGGCAGGTAGCTCCAGCTTTTCTACAATCCTTTCCCTCACAATTCTTTTCCTATCAGCCAGGCAAAGGCAAGCATCCAGAACAGGTTCAGAAAAGGTCAGCCCAAATGATGAAAGGGATGGAGCAGCTCCCCAGAAGGAAAGGTTGCTGTTTTGGGGACTTGGAGGGGGGGGCAAGTAAGAGGTCAACCAGGCCATCTGCTTGGCCACTGTGAGAACAGGATGCTGGACTAGGTGGGCTACTGGCCTGATCCACAAGGCTCTTCATATGTTCAGTCCATGCAGACAGTACTCATCAATAGTATGACTGAGTAAAAGGTGGCTTACTGTGGCTTTAAAAAAAACCAAAACTTTTATTGATAAATGCAATACTTACAAGCACAAACCAGAACACTAAACACACGTATTATACATAGATACATTCCTGTGACTTTTTAAAGTTTGTGTCTAGGTTGCAATTAGGCCATCCCAACTGCAGAGAAGAGGGCTTTTGTGTTAACTCAGTGGTGCAAAAGCAAGACTTTGTCCTCCCCTTCTTATACTTTTTCTTCCCTAAACAAATGACAACGTGGGGGACTATTTCAGTGGCATGAGGTGCATGTGTAAATTTATGAGGTGGAGCAACCAGGTGCTCCCATGACAGGCTCCCTCACTGAGACCAGAACCACAGGGAGGCAAGATGCATCTGGGCCGGGCCTTTGGGGCTGGGGAGCTACCACCACCTCTTTCTTCTCTTTGTGGCCGGCGAAGGGATGCCCACTCCCCTGGGCTGGCTGAGAGGGAGGGAAGCTGAGGCCATTGCCATTGCTCCCCCTCCCATGGACAGAGGGAGGAAGAAGAAGGCAGGAAAGCACTGCTGGAGCCACATGCATTGCCAAAGCACCTTGCTGCAAGGACAGGAAGCTGAGGCAACACCACAGAGCTCCTGGCTTGGTGTTTGCCTGTTTTATCTCTGCTCCCAAGTTTGAGCAGTTTTGGAAGGAGATGCTCCCTTGATTAGATGCTGGTCCCAGTGAAAGGACTGACTACTGCCCAGCCCCCTTACCCCGCCCTGGGCACAGGCAACCCACGCTATGCCCCAGAGCTGGCTGCTTGCTGGTTCAGATGCCCATCTACCATCAAAGATTCCAGGTCTCATTTATGCTCCAGGCCTCCCTGGTTCTTTGTAGTCTTCCATCTGGCACCTCTTGGGAGTGCTGAATTCATTTACACTCCCTCTCTTTATCTTCCCCCTCCCAATATCAAACATTTCAAAAATAAATGGCTGAACCAAAATTAAATTACTCTCACGCCGCCTTTGCATGCATTTAACAGCCTCGAGGGCTCGGCATCTCTCTGCTGAGGTCGGTGTTAATTACACTAAATGGAAACCCCCGGCAACCACATGGCAATGGGGGCGTCCATCAAAAAACCTACCACAGTCAGCCTTGACCACAACAGCAGGAAGATTTACCTAGCTAAAAGAGTTATAATCTTTCACAGCTGCTTGCTTTTCTCCAGTCCTTTGATTCCCCCAATATGTAGAGATTCAGACATAAACTTTGGAAGCATGTAATAATCTCTTATCATGACAACAGTCACTCGTTGATCAAATCCTGGTCAACAAACCAGGTAGTTTAGTAGTAGAGCACGTGTTTTGCATGTAGAAGGTAACCTTTCAACAGTTTGTTTTCAGCCCCAAAGGCACATTCCTCCATTGTCTCCCAAGACAGGCAGATGCCAACAGTAGACCAACAGGATCACAGGATCATAGAACTGTAGAGTTGGAAGGTACAATGAGGATCATCTAGTCTAACCCCCTGCAATGCAGGAATCTTTTCACCCAAAATGGGTCTCGAACCCACAACCCTGAGATTAAGAGTCTCATGCTCTACCAACTGAGCTATCCATAGACCACTTGATTGTAATAAAAACTTCAAAGAGGTTTACATAAAAAAATAAAACAATAAAATTATTGGTAAAAACAGTTAAAACAACTACAGTGGACCCTCTAGTTAGGTACCGCTCTGTATATGTAACTTTCAGGTTATGAACGTGTATACTTCTGGGTTTTGCCGCGCGCTCATGTGCAGAAGCACTCAATAGCACCATGCACATGCGCAGAAGCGGCGCCTCTGCCTACAGACTTTTCAGGTTGCGGACGGACCCCCGGAATGAATATAATTCGTATCCGGAGGGTCCACTGTATTTAAAACATGTTGAATACTTAAAATCAGCAATAAACAAAAAAAATCAATACAACATCATCAGGCTTAGGAAAAAAACATCAACACGATATCATTTAAAACACACACATAAATATTCCCCAAGAGTGAGAAAGAAGATGCTAAAGACTGGTCCTCTGAAACAACTTTTGCAGCTTCTAGCATTGTCCAAAAGACCAGGGTCAAATTACTTAAACATTCCAGAGTGACCAGCCAAGAGGGTGGTAATGAATGAGAATAGGAAATGAGAGTTGAGGGGGAGCTAGGGGCACTTAGCATCTTGGTGACTCCTATGAACTGGGCCCAGTTTGCTCCCCATTTCAACTTGAAGTGTTTTCTCCTCCTTACAGCTCATCAGGGGTTACATTGGACGGATGGGTGGGATTCAGGCCAGATCATGTTGTGACATTCCCCCTTCAAACACCACCACAACTGCCAACCATTAATAGCTTTCTTGGCTGCTTCAAGACCAAGTCTTGTGCAGGCCAAGAAGAGGTCATCTTTCTTGCCCAACATCAGGATTTTCCAGGTCATGAACTAAGCTGCCTTGTACGTAGGGACATCCAACTTACGACTGACTACTATATTGACCAGCAGCATCTCTCCAGGGCTTCAGAAAGGGCGTCTCTCACAGCTCTACCAGGAGATGCAGGAACCTGGGGCCTTCTGTGTGTGAAACAGATGCTCCCCCACTGAGGAAATGCAAAACTCCCCATGAGGAAAGTAATGGGGCTGATTTTGGAACTCTTTTGGCTTCAGTTATTCCATATTTGGATCAGTGATTCACTTGTTGCAAAAACCATTGACAACCTGAGACTTTGTGGACAGTCCTTCTCTACCCACCTAGGAAATTTCACCAGGCAAGTGGAAACTCTTTCAACTGCCCTTGAAGTTCCTCACATGCTTCTCTTACAGTGCACTTCCTTAAACTTCCTCCTTCCATGAGGCTCATATTTTAGTGGTGAATTGTCCTTATTCATACTCTGTTTTACTGAATGAGCATTTTTTTCTGGTTTCAAATTGCTTCAGTTTCTTGCATTTTATCTTGTCAAGTCACTTTAATACTTTTTCTTTCATAAATGGTAAATGTAATCAGTATTAAGACTTTTTTAAAAAAAAAATCCAGTACATATACGAGTGCAATCTAAATTTTCACATTTTGCTTTGAAATTCGTGTTAAGCGAACTTTCAGTGACAATTCTTTGATCCTTATAGGGAGGTTTCCTGTCATGGATGAGAACACAACTGGAAGGTATGAGGCACTGCAAGGGGATACATCTGAATATATTCTGTAGCATGGGGTTACTTGGGCCAATGTCTTATTTTTTGGTGTGTGAAATTTAGAATAAGTGCGCAGAAATTCTCTGCATCTGGTTGTGCCATGTGGAAATCATGGCAAGGGGGAGATCAGCCTGGCTTCATCCATTGACCAGTAAAGGAGTAGCTGCTCCTCTGCTTGCTTTCCTCTTCCCTCCTCAGTCCCCTTTTCCTTTTGTGTCATGTCTAATCAATTGCAAGCCTGCATGTCAACAAGAAATGACTAAATTTGCACTTCTTGAAGCAATGAGAGAACTAAAAAAACAGCTGCCCTTTGAAATTTTTATTTTTAAAAAAATGCAATGCAGTTCTGCAACCAGTATGCACCAAAATAAATATATTAGGGGAAAGTGTACATAGAAATGCATTTATTATTCAAAATTGCATTAAAAATGTGCTGATTTGATGAAATCAGTTCTAAAATGCTGGTGAGTTTTCATGGGGATTTTAAAACCAATGGAAAATTGCTGCAGAACAGTGGAGAACTGAATTTAATATTTTTTTTTAAAAAAGGAAGAGAAAAGTGAAATTTACAGATCATCATTCCCTAGTCTATTGACAGCCCATTTGACTTTCACGGCATCCATTCCCATTTTTTGAGATGCCTGAAGGCCTAATGTGCAAAGTAATCAAATTATGGTGCTGTAGGTATATAATAATAACAATAATAGTAATTTATACCCTGCCCATCTGGCTGGGTTTCCCCAGCCACTCTGGGCGGCTCCCAACCAAATATTAAAAACACAGTACAGCATTAAACATTAAAAACATCCCTAAACAGGAACATCATATTTTTTATTTTAAAAATTGTTTAAATAGAAAGGTTTATAGCTGCCAGCAGTGGCCTCTCCCTGCTGTGTTTTGCCTCCAGTTTGCTGAACTATTCAAGTGAAATAAAACAGCAGAATAAGAAAGCTGGCCAGACAAATATGGCCACCCGAGCTTGGCCTGGGTAACAGCAGCACAAACCTTTGGGGTTACTCTGACCTTGGAGTGGAAGAGCAGTAGAAGAGGTTCTGCTTATGATAAACAGATTGCATTTGCAAAATTCGCTCCACCCAGAGGAATTGCAGCAACAAGTTTGACTCTGGGAGAGAGAGGGGGGCGAGATAAGGCTTTCTGAAGATATGCACGCACATAGAGAATTTTAGGAAGGGGCAGAGAAGTGAGAACCATGGCCGGCCCAAGGCATTTTGATGCCTAAGGCAGAATATTCCCCCTGGCAACCCTTTCTAGTGGGAGCTGGACCTCCCCCCAGACCAAATGGAGCGCAAATGATGTGACAAAGCACACTATTCAAAGTAACTTGTTGTGCGGCCTTTCTGTTCATTAACCACCACCCCCAAGCTTGTTTTGAAGGGAGAGGGTAAGGCTTCAGTTTAAACATCTTGATACATTATGTTTAGCAAGAATGGTTGCAGCAGCATCTATGGAAGATCTTAAAAGGAGTATTAGGTAAAGGGACCCCTGACCATTAGGTCCAGTTGTGGCCGACTCTGGGGTTGCGGCGCTCATCTCGCTTTATTGGCCAAGGGAGCCGGTGTACAGCTTCCAGGTCATGTGGCCAGCATGACTAAGCTGCTTTTGGCAAACCAGAGCAGTGCACGGAAACACCGTTTACCTTCCTGCCAGAGTGGTTCCTATTTATCTACTTATACTTTGAGGTGCTTTTGAACTGCTAGGTTGGCAGGAGCAGGGACTGAGCAACGGGAGCTCACCCCGTTGCATGGATTTGAACCGCCGACCTTCTGATCAGCAAGCCCTAGGCTCTGTGGTTTAACCCACAGCGCCACCTGCGTCATAAACTAGAAGCCAGTTGAAGATCAACCTCTATGCATGTTCCAAGACAAAGTGATCAGACTGAGGGTGGAAGGAAGCTCCCCTCCTGACCCCATCATCAACACCACCTTTGTCACTTGTCATTCCCTCTGTTCATTCCTTATCCCAAGGCCCCTTTCCCCATCTCTCCTAACTAAGGCTGTGAGACCATTCCCATGGCTCACCTGAAGTCTCCAGGTTTCCTTGCCCCTCCCCTAGTTGGTAGGGGGAGTGTTTGAATCTGAAGGGGGGGGGAGATAACCTTACAGTTATTGGTGGTGGTGAGGATGATGATGCCTGCAGCTTGCAAATTATTGCAAAGCCACTCTGAGGTTCCTGATGGTGGTTAATGCTTAATGTGTTGTGATTAATGACATCAATGGGACCTACTCCTGTGAAATCACCAAAGGCCACTTGTAGGTCTCAGGTATAGGGTCTGAAATCTTTGGGATGCTCCTGACCTGGGAATCCTATACCTGACCTCAGACCCCATCATCCTACGCCCTCTCCCATCCTGCCTCAATAAATAGAATAAAATACAAAACTCCAGCCTGTAATAACAGCCAAATTCTGCTGCTAGAGGCCTCTGCTTCATATTGCCTCTTGTTAGGGCCGGCCCCTGTACAAGAAAGCTCAAAAGGCACAATGCAGAAGCAGTGACACAGTCTCCTGCTGATACATGATCACGGCCAAGTTGGCAATCAGCGAAACAGGGGAAATTCTCAGTCGGAGGAAATGGCAGTTTGGGGACCACATCACCTGCTTCATCCATTGACAACAATGCCTACTGAAAATAGCCACTCTCACTTGAGTCATTCATAATCCCCATTGTTTCACAGGAACACTGAGCACACCGGCTTCCCAAAACCATGGGCAGCTGAGTCACATGTGCCACACACAGGCAATCCGTTCTCCTTGCTCTTGCTGGTAAATTTCCTCATTGGCAGCATCCTTTTCCTTGACCCCCCAACCTCTGTGGAGATTCGGGCTTCCTGTACATGATTGTTTATTATCCTTGCGGTCCACCCTTCCTCTAAGGAGTTCTGCCTGGCACAAAACAATTTCTCCCTTTCCATTTCTAGATTGTTCCCCAGTTTGCTTTGCCCAGTGTCTTCCAAGACCACCCCTCTGGTTTAACTAGGAGAATTTTTCCAAATCGCAAATTCACTTTGAAAGTGGAGCGTTTCACTCCTGCAAGTTCATTTGCAACTTCACTTTTCCCTGCAATGAAACACTACAAAAGGAGGTATTCTTTGGTGACTTTACAGAAGAGTGCACCAAGATTCTTTCATTGCAATGTTTTCTCTGATTGCAAATGCTCACCGCTCCCCTCCCTATGTGTTGGTAAAACACCACACAAAAGGCATCTTATTTAGGAGGCCATTGCAAGGAAGCCTTGTTCAAACTGTCTTCAAGGGCACCCCTTACAAAGCGCATTACAGTAATGAAACCTGTAGTCAAGGCACATATCACTTGCAATCATCAGTACAATCGCACCAGATGTTGCCTAGCAACCACTGAGATTGGCATGATCCTTGCGAGTAACTCAAGCGCTGATTGGCTGTGTGGTTCTGAGGGACTTGCCCCCGCATGTTTAGTTGTTTAATATCTTCTTGCAATGAATGAGGCATGAATCCTGTAAGAATGACAAAACCTCTTTATTTTTTTTCTCCTCGCATTACGTCCTCATTTTGTTCAGCCTATCCAGTATTATCCTTTCCTCTCTGGACTCCACCTGCATTGTTTAAGTGAATACAAATGATCCCATAGGCTTGTGAAAGAGTAAGCTCATTGTTATTTGGAGGGAACCTCACAGAAAAAAAGTGGGAAATTACCCATTGATATTCTCATGACACGAAGAAGTGCAGAAACCACCAGAGATTGGCTGAGCTGCTCTGATGTCATGGAACAGAAGGCAACAGTGCCTCTTGTGACATTGGCTGAGCTACATACGTCCCTTTGTGGGCTGGACGCGGGTGGCGCTGTGGGTTAAACCACAGATCCTAGGGCTTGCTGATCAGAAGGTCGACGGTTTGAATCCCCACGACGGGGTGAGCTCCCGTTGTTTGGTCCCAGCTCCTGCCAACCTAGCAGTTCAAAAGCACATCAAAGTGCAAGTAGATAAATAGGTACGGCTCCGGCAGGAAGGTAAACGGTATTTCTGTGCACTGCTCTGGTTCACTAGAAGTAGCTTAGTCATGCTGGCCACATGACCAGGGAGCTATACACTGGCTCCCTCGGCCAATAAAACGAGATGAGCGCCGCAACCCCAGAGTCGGTCACGACTGGACCTAATGGTCAGGGGTCCCTTTACCTAAGCTTAGGAAAGATGAGGCAAACAAAGTCCAAGCACAAGAAGGCAGACGGAAAAAGAGATTAACAGTAATCCTTCAAGTGAGTTGATTGGTTTGGCTATGCATTAGTTAATGGGTTAATTGGTGAGCTATGAGGTGAAGGGGGGGTCAGATGCCTTGTCAATCAATGAATGCCTTGTCGAAAGGAATTGCTGAATTAACTAACTGAATTGGAATACAAAAAAGGGAGGTGTGAGGAGGTCAGGGAAGCAAGGAAATGAATGTAAGGTGGAAAGATTGATGTATTGTTTTTTATCTGTTTTTTGTATTTTGTATTTTTCTTTTATTCTTATTTCTGTCTTTTTTTTCTTTTTTATCTATGTAATTTTTTTTTCTTTGAAACCTTAATAAATATCATTTTTTAAAAAAAACAACTGAGAAACTTAAGAAATTAATAGTGGGGATTTGAAAAGCGAAAACTCCAGGGGGAAAAGCTGGAAAGAAGGGTCTGGGAAAAGAAGGAATACAGAGAGGAGAGTTGTGCATGGCCAGGACAGCTGCTGAAGAACTGAGGAATGTTCAGGTTCCATACTGACTAGGGGTGGTAGCCAACTATCACACCCCATCAGCACAAGGATTTCTGGTCGTGCAACAGGACCTCCCCCCTGCACACTCCCCACACCCTCCCCATATCTGCTCCAGAGGATTGGGGGAACCCCAGAACTGATATAGGGGAGGAGAGGGGGAGGCAGTCCCACTCCACTGTGCAAGCAGAAAGCCATGTACTGGTGGAAGTCTGGTGCTCCTTCAGAGACAACCCTCAAGAACCCAGCTAAATCTTTGACTGCAAGCCTCTGCTGATATATATTATGCTGCCTGAGGATGAATTCCAGTGTCACATTTTTCCCACCACAGAGGAACACACGTGGAGGAATGCATGGGAAGAAACAATGTTGACAAATGCAGAAATCCATGTGCTCAACCACACACACAACAGGGTGCAGACATCTAATCTCCTGCCCACAGATCTTTCCGCCCCTGTCTTGATGTTGCATCTGAATGTAAGATTTATCCATGAAGGGAGAGGAAAACGTCTCATTAGATCCAGCTTTGGAATAGTTAGAACCAAGCTTGCATCTTTCTTGCTGAACTTTGCTCAGCAGAAAAATGAGGGCTGCTTTTGAGATTCTCCTCATCCAAATTTCTCATCTCACTGTCCTTTTGAATAACCTGGTCTTCTTTCCAAAATGGAACAGATGTATCAGCAGTCTCCATTGTTGTTTTTCCTGAACTATGCTGACAGGTGCAGTTTGCTTTCAAATTTTTATAGAATTGTAGAGTTGGAAGGATCCCAAAGGTCATCTAGTCCAACCCCTTGCAGCACAGGAACCACAGCTAAAGAATCCCGACAGATGGCCATCCAACCTCTGTTTAAAAGCCTCCATCAAAGTCCACCACCATCCGAGTTAGTCCGTTCCGCTGTTTAACAGTTCTTACCATCAAAAAATTGTTCCTAATGTTTCATCAGAATCTCCTTTCTTGCAACTTGAACAGGCTCAGGTCCTATCCTCAGGAGCAGCAGAAAAGATATTTGCTCCATTTTCCAGTTGACAGCGGTTCATATATTTGACTGACTATCATATCTCCTCTCAATCTCCTCTTCTTCAGGCTAAATATTCCCAACTCCCTCAAATGTTCCTCATAAGGCTTGGCTTCCAGACCCTTGATCATCTTGGTCTCTCTCCTCTGCACAAGTTCCAACTTGTCAATATCCTTCTTAAATTGTGGTACCTAGAACTGGACACAATATTCCAGGTGTGGGCTGACCAAGGCAAAACAGAGTGGTACTGTTAGTTCCCTTGACCTGGACCCTATTCTGTTGATGCAACCTAGAATTACGTTAGCAATTCTGTTTCTTTATTAACTGCCTTTCTTATGCAATGAATAAAACAATCAATGTATGCAATGATAAAACACTGAAGAAAAAGGTAATCCTGATGCAGTTGTACATACATTGAGGCTATTTTTGGAGAGACACCTGCCTCATCTGACTAACATTGGACCTCCACAGACTTTCCAAGCCTTATAATGGGCAACACCACAGGCTTCTACATTCTACATGCAAGGCACATGTCCTGTCACCATGCAGGGGCCTTTCTGCCTAATGGTTTGCTAGAAGAGAAGGCCATATGTTCTTAATAAAGCTTGTTTGTCACAGCAAAATGGAACATATGCAAGACCTTTTTTGGCTGAAGACAAAATTATCAATCATTTTCCGTGAATGGTTTAAAGAGGATTTTGGTAGAGGGTGTTGCTATTGGAAAAGGATAGTGGTTTTCCCACCCCCATCTTTACGCAAATAGACCTTTCTGTCTCTGCCACAAAATTGAGAGGCCCTCTAAATTTGCCAAATTTTGCAATAAAAAAAGAGAGAGTCTCGGGGACTTCCGGTGAGCCGCGATCCCAGTGCAAGCAAGGGTTTACACCGCGAGGTGAAACCCAAGCTATTCTGAAGGATAGGGGCGGCTCCAGGGCGCGGAGACCCCCCAAACTCCTTGGAAGGGTGTTCAAGGAGTCCAGTCCCCGGCGCGACCAAAGAAAGGATCAAACCGGTTACCAGGTAACCTCGAGAGAGGTGAAGAGCGTAGCGGAAAGATTCACTGGTCGAGGGGGAGCCATTTTCTCGCCTTCAGATAGCGAAGCCCTGCGCTTGCAGGAAGAGCGGCTTGCTTTCAAAAAACAAGAAAGAGCCTTGGAACTTGAAACAGTGTGGCTAAGAAGAGAAACAAAGAAGCTTCGGGGCAAAAGAGAGAGGTAAAGAGAATTCAGCCGATAGCCGGAATCAACTGAGACGCGGAGGGTATCCAGTGCAAAAAAAAAGTGAGTGACCTGCCCGGGCGGTAACGCGGTTCCCTCTCGAGTTCCCCCCTCTCCGAGTGGATAAACAACAAGTTATAAAAGAAAGGAAGAAACCAACAGCGGAGAGGTGAAGGAATCTTGAAAGGGTCCAGGGGAAGAATAAAAATTTGTTGTCTTTGGTGGACAGGAGGGTGCTAAAAGGAGAGGGGCGTTTCTCCTGTTCAACTTGTTAACGTCATGTGTTTAAATGCATGCAAGTGAGATATCTCCGAAGAAAAGCTCCGCTGTCGTCTGAATCCGAAGCGCAGAATTGGGTGGAAAGGGAGAAGAAAGGACGGCGTTTTTTTTTGTTTTTGTTCGTGGCTGATAGAGAACTATATATTTTGCATTATATCGAGAGCTGCACATCTCACATGTGGGGGACGACGAGTGGAAACGCGATAACCCCTTAGAGTTTTAAGGAAATTCAAAGAATATCTTAAAGACACAGTGAGAGACACTGAGGACTTAAGAGCCAGCGAGAGTGGGGAGTTAACATGGAGAACCTTCGAGGACAAGATGGAGCCGATATGAGCTCTGCTTGAACCGCTCCGGTTTCCTGCTCCCCTTCCCCCCCTCTCAACTTAGCCTTATACCTCCCCTAGCTCCTACCTTTTTCTATTTAATCTTCTCCCTCTATCTGATGCCCGCCCAAGGTTCGGACTAACTGACAAACTGGACTAATTAGCATTTGGACAAATTTGGGGAGAGGAGGGAAGAAGCTTTGCGTTTATTGGAAACTTCTGTTTGACTTGGGGAGACACTATAGGAGACACTACCGCTTTATTGGAAGTAGACATTGTTATGATCGGGACCCCGAGGATTTAACAAAGGCTAATTCTATCTCTTCTCGTGAGGTGGCTAAAGTCTAGCTAGTGCCCCCAATGGTTGTTCTTTGAGCCTGCGGAGCACTGCTTAAGGGGGTTATTGATTAAAAGAGTGTGGGGAAACAGTGGGAGGCATTAGGACAGATAGATAAATCTGGTAGAGAAGAACGGTGGGGGAGAGGGGTTAACACAAAGGTATAAGAATGTCTCAAACAGGGAAGAAGGGAACGAACGGGGGAACCTCAGGAGACAGGAGAGGCTCGAAACAGGAGGCAGACTTTAAGTCAGATATTTTGAAAATGTTTGCAGAGATTAAACAAAGTCAAACCAAGGTTGAACATAAGTTAGAATCGGTGGATAATAGAATTGGAAAACTGGACAAAAAAATGGAGGAAACTGTGAATGAATTAAAGGGTCAAATTAAGGAAATATTTAGAAGGACACAGCTCACAGAGGAAGGGTTAAAAAAGACAAAGATGGAGTTAAAAGATATGAAAAGAGATAAAGAAAAGATCAAATCTGAAGTGATGGAAATAAGCAGGACGCAGGAAGAGATGAAAGATATTATTGCGATGAATGAATTGAGACAGAGGGAGGTGAATCTGAGGCTGAGAGCGATCTCAGAGATACAGAATGAGAACATTAAAGAAAAACTGACGAAGGAGTTAGCAGAGTGGATGGGCTTGCCAGTGGAGGAGATGGCTAACAGTATATTGAACGCATTTAGAATGCGTGTCAATGCAACAAGAGTAAAGAAACTTCCTGGTGACTGTTTGATCACATTTAAGAGTAAAGAAATGAGAGACAGGATCCTCCAAAGGAATAGAGAAAAGAGATTGAACATAGATGGGAATTATATAATTATTTTTAAAGACGTCCCAATAAGATTACTTAAAAGAAGAGATCCTTATAAACCATTGGTGCAGACATTGAGGAAAAACAGGATAGAGTTCAGGTGGGAATTCCCAGAAGGGTTATCATTTACTTATAGAGGTAAGAGACACAAGCTGATAAACCAAGAAGAAACCGGGAAATTCCTTAGGAAATATAAGGAACTTAAAGCCGAAACACAGGAGGTAGGAAAAGTAGACAGAGCCCCTCCGGGAGAACCAAAAGTGACAGAGGAGGGGGAGGAGGAGGGGAGCGGGTCGGGAGAGGAGGAAGAAGAGGAAGTAGAAGACTCAGGAAATTTAGAATAGGAAGGAAGATAGTAAAGGAAAACAAAAGGAAAAATAAGCGCTATGGGCTTAAAAATTTGGAATTGGAATATCAACGGTATGAACGATAAAAAAAAAAGAAATAAAATTGAGCAGTGTTTAAAAAGGAAAAATTTCGATATTATCTGTCTTCAGGAGACACACGTGGCTAGAAAACATAAAAAAGTGTTAATTAATAAACGATTGGGGAATGAATTTGAAACTTTGGATAAGGTAAAAAAAAGAGGGGTGGTGCTGTATATCAGTAATAAAATAGAGGCCAAAACAATGTTCAAAGATGAGGAGGGGAGGATGATAGGGGTCAACATCAATTGGCAAGGGGAAAAGCTACTGATAGTGGGGATTTATGCCCCGAACGGAAGTAAAACCGAATTTTTTAAAAGATTAGAAGAGAAATTAATGGACTTTGTGGATCAAAAAATAATATTAATGGGGGATATGAATGCAGTAGTTTCGCTTGAGATGGATAGACTCAGGGATAGAGCAAACAAAGATGGGAAGCTACCAAAGTCATTCTTTTCCATGGTGGAAAACTGCAGTTTAGTGGATATATGGCGCCTGAGACACCCGCTTGAAAAGCAATTCACCTTTTATTCTGAGCCCAATCAGTCCTTTTCCCGGTTAGATCAAGTTTGGATTTCAAAAGAACTTTGTCCAAGAGTCAAAACTATAGAAATAAAACCGAAGGTAATATCAGATCATAACCCGGTAGAGATGGAATTTGAGAGCTTAGAGAAAAGACCCTATAGGTGGAGGCTAAAGGATTACCTGTTAGATGATGAAAAGGTGGTGGAAAGGGCAAGGAAAAAACTAACAGAGTACTTTGAGGATAATTGTGATAAAGGAACAAAGGAAAATATAATTTGGGACGCAGGTAAGGCAGTAATAAGAGGGTACTTCATCCAACAAAATGCAATCAAAAATAGAAATAGGGAAAAAAATAAAGAGGAAATTCTAAGACAAATAATGGAAAACGAACGCAAATTAGTCCAAAAACCCAACTGTTCAAAGATAAAAGAGAGAATAAAAATTTTACAAACCCAGTTTGCTACAATAATAAATAGAGAAGTAGAGTGGAATGTGAAAAGACTTAGACAAAGAAATTTTGAATTTGCTAATAAACCAGGCAAATGGCTTGCCTGGCAAATTAAAAAAAGGAAAGATCAAGGGACAATAAATAAAATAATGGTAGATGGGGAAGAAAAAAATGACCCAAAAGGAATAAGGAGTGAGTTTATTAATTATTATAGGAATCTGTATAAAGATCAAGAGAAGATAGGTCAAAGGAAAATAGAAAGATTTTTGAAGGAAAAAGGGGGACAAAAAATCTCAAGGGAAGGAAAGCAAAGATTGAATACCCCAATAGAAAACGAAGAAATAGAAGAGGTAATCAGAGAGTTAAAGAGGGGCAAAGCTCCAGGCCCCGATGGATTTACTGCCAGCTACTACAAAGAAATGAAATCTGTCCTGGTGGGCCCCCTGAAAAAGACCATGAATACAATATTAAAGAAAAGAGAAATCCCAGAAACCTGGAAGGAGGCGTATATTACGTTCCTCCCTAAACAGGATGCGGATTTAACCCAAGTTAAAAATTATAGACCAATCTCTCTGCTTAATGTAGACTATAAAATATTTGCAGGAATTCTGGCAAGAAGGTTAAAGAATGTGCTAGCAGAAATCATCCATAAAGATCAGGCAGGATTTCTGCCAGGACGACAGATGAAAGATAATATAAGATATATTATCGATATGTTAGAATTCTTGTCTATTAGGATCGACAAACAAGTTACAATGATGTTTATTGATGCCGAAAAGGCGTTTGATAATGTGATCTGGAAGTTCATGCTTAAAAACTTAGAATATATGGATGTAGGCAGTGATTTTTCAAACGCGGTGAGGGCAATATATACGGACCAGAAGGCTAAATTGATTGTAAATGGTACATTAACAGAAGAAATCAAGATAAAGAAGGGAACAAGACAAGGATGTCCACTCTCTCCGCTACTATTCATAACAGTGTTAGAAGTCCTCCTAAATTCGATAAGGCAAAATGTAAACATAAAAGGAGTGACTTTAGGACAGAATGTATATAAAACTAAGGCTTTCGCGGATGACTTAGTGGTGATGACGGAAGATCCTCTAACATCAATAGGAGAGATAATGAAAGAAATAGAACTATTTGGAGAGGTGGCTGGGTTTAAACTAAATAAGACTAAAACAAAAATGATATATAAAAATGTAGATTTAAGGACAATAGAATTAATACAACAGCAATCGCAGATAGGGGCGTCTAAAAAAGTGAAATACCTTGGCATCTGGCTAACATCAAAAAATATAGATTTATATAAAAATAACTACGAGCCGGTGTGGAGGGAAATAAAGAAAGATTTAGAAAAATGGGGGAGGCTAAAACTGTCAATGTGGGGAAGAATGAATATGATTAAGATGTCTGTTTTATCAAGACTGATGTTCCTATTTCAATCTATCCCTATAATAAAAGGGGGTAGGACTCTAAAAGAATGGCAGAGGACAGTCTCGAGATTCATATGGCAGGGCAAAAAACCCAGAATCCAATTTAAATTACTAACGGACATAAAAGAAAGGGGGGGTTTTGCTCTGCCAGATTTGAAGCTATACTATGAGGCAGCATGTATAATTTGGCTTAAAGATTGGATCAAATTAGAAAATACGGAGCTACTCGATTTAGAGGGCTTCGACAATCACTTTGGATGGCACGCCTATCTGTGGAAGGACAAAATGAAAATACACAAAGGATTTGGCAATCATATTTTCAGGGGACCGCTAATTGGGGTGTGGGAAAGATATAAAAATATATTAGAACCTAAAACACCACACTGGTTATCACCCCTTGAACTAATTAGCAGGAAAACTACTAACATGGGAGGAAACTGGGCAACATACAATCAACTAGTGATCAAAGTAGATGGGAAATGGAGAACCAAACCTTACGAGCAGATAAAAGAATACGTTTACGATTGGCTTAACCACCAGCAGGTTAATCAGATGCTTAGTAAGGATATCAAAGAAAGAGGCTACGTAGATAAAGATTCGAAATTCCAAATGGAAATAATAAATAGTAAGGTGAAAAATATATCTAAAATGTATAGGATGCTCCTTGACTGGAACCTAGGGGATGAGGAAATTAAATCAGTAATGATTCGCTGGGCAAAAGACTTAGGTCATAGCATACAATATGAGGATTGGGAAAGATTATGGAGTGATGGGTTGAACTTTACAGCGTGTACCGCGATAAAAGAAAATGTCATGAAGATGTTCTATAGGTGGCATCTAACACCTGTGAAGCTTTCAAAAATGTACAAGGTAAACAACAAGTGTTGGAGGTGTAAAGAGGCAGAGGGTTCCTTCTACCATATGTGGTGGGAGTGTGGAAAGGTAAAACAATTTTGGGAGAAGGTATACACAGAACTGAAAAAGATATTAAAGTACACGTTCATAAAGAGACCAGAAATCTTTCTATTAGGGATTTTGCAACAACAGATAAAGAAGGAGGATTGTAGATTGGTATATTATGCAGCCACAGCTGCAAGGATCTTAATAGCCCAGAGGTGGAAACAGCAAGAAACCCCAACAGTGGAGGAGTGGAGATCTAAATTATCAGAATATGCAGAACTCGATAAACTAACAGGGAAAATCAGATACCTAAAAGACCAAGTGTTCATTAAAGACTGGGGAAAGTACGTAGATTATCTGGAAGTTATTAGTGAGGGACGAATAACGCTAGAGGGATTCAGAGATGTACTGTGACAGACTATGGTTATTGTGTAAGGAAATTAGAGAACAAAATCGGACACAACGACAGTAAGAACGAGGAAACGTGTAACTTTATTTATGTATTTTGTATGATTCGCGGCCAAGTTGAAGGAAGTCCTCAAAGAAATAACTAAGTTATAGGAGAACTGTGAAAATAAGAAAATTTGTGTATTTATTTCGATTGTTAAACTTTTTTTTTCTTTCTTTTGTTTTTCTTTCTTCTCTTGTTCACGTTCTGTTTTACTTATGTGTATGTTTGTTTTTATTTTCTTTATGGAAAGAATAATAAAAAGAATTGGAAAAAAAAAAAAAAAGAGAGAGTCTCATTTATTTTGGAGCGGAGTACTTTTTTTCCTAAGAGAGAGCAGGATGAACATACTCCCCCTCCCCTTGTTCTGTTTCAGATAAACCTCTCATCACAAACACATTCTGAGGAGAAATGTGATGGGGCTGAAGCCCTTATCACAAGGCTGGAGCCAATTTTGTTTCCCAAGAATAGACTGTTTCATCCAGGATGCGCTGGGGGGAAAGGTGGCAAGAAGCTGGTTGAGTCATCTTTCATACCTTCCAAGTGTTATGAATTTCCAGAGACTATCCCAGAATTACAGAAGCCATCCCGGTTTCTGATTTGATCTCGGAATGTTTTCCTTTTTCCTCTCCTCCACATTACGAAGAACAATTAAAAGTGGTGTGCGTGTGTGTGTGTGAGAGAGAGAGAGAGAGAGCGCGCGCGCAGGTGCAAAAATGGAGCTCTGTTTATACTAACAGTAAAATACCTGCACCAGACAAAGCCCTTCCTATAATTTTGAAGGCAGATGTCACCAATCCGCTTTAATTGCAATGCTTTTGCCTGGCTAGAATGTATCCTCGAAGCATGATGATGTCACCTTGATTATCTGACGGGAAAATCATGGGTGGGTGGGTGGGTAGGTGGGGCTGGCACCTTCATTCTGCAGTTTCTATCATTTGCTGAAGGCACATCGGTTTACACTGGCCTTTGACACTTGAGAGAGATTTTTTAGAACCTACCTTATTCTTGTGACTAACTGGTTTACAACTGCTTTTAATATTGTATTTTAATCTGATGTGGGCTGCCATGGGGCCTTATGGTGGCGGAAGAATGAATGGTGGCCTCCAATGACATTTCAAATGTTGCATCTCTCTCAGAGATGGCATTCAAACCTGTGAATCTTGCATGGCTAGCAAGTCGTCTGCAAAGTTAAGAGTAGCATCCATTGATGCAGCCAGTTGCCAGTGGCACCCAGAATGTTATGCAGCAGGGAGTGAAGGAATCTTGCTCTTGCATGGAAAAGGGTTCCTCAACCCAGCATGTAAAAACCACAGGGCTAATGTTTATGGGGACAGAATTATGCCAGCATGTAACTCCAGTGCTTCAAAGACTGTGCAGGCTGCCCACACTACTGGGACAGATTCAAGGTTCTTGTATTGATTTGTAAGACCCTTAACAATTTGGGCTCAGTATACCTCAAGGGCCACCTAATCCCTTATATCCCTTCCTGGTCACTGTTAGTGGTCCCACAGTAGGGACGCGGATGGCACTGTGGTCTAAACCACTGAGCCTCTTGGGCTTGCCGATTGGAAGGTCAGTGGTTCTATTCCACATGTTGATGGTGAGCTCCCATTGTTCTGTCCCAGCTACTGCCAACCTAGTGTTCGATAGCATACCAGTGCAAGTAGATAAAGAGGTACCACTGCGGCAGGAAGGTAAATGGTGTTTCTGTGCGCTCTTGTTTCTGTCACAGTGTCCCATTGCACCAGAAGCCACATAACTCAGAAAAGCCTGTCTATGGACAAACTCTGGTTCCCTCGGCCTTTGACTGGACTTAACCATCCAGGGGTCCTTTACCTTTTTTTTTAGTGGTCCCCCATGGCTCAGACGCACAACCCATATCCACCGGAAGCCGTGCACGTTCAGTCTTGTGAGTCCAATTTAGTGCAACTCCCAGCCAGCTCAAGTTGTTGAACTTCCAGTGCCCACTGAAGACATATTCTATTCCACCAAACATTTTAATTGACGTTACAATGTTGGACTAGGTTCTAGGTGAGAACAAGGTTCAAATCCCCACCCCCTTGGGCATGATGGTCGCTGGCTGACCCGGGGCCAATCCTTGCCTCCCAGACTTACCCTACATCATAGGACTGTTGTGGGGATTTAAAAAGGGGGGAGAAAACCATGTACTGCACCTTGAACCCCTTGGAGGAAAAGGTGGGGTAGAAATGCAATGAATAAATAAATAAATAAATAACTGGGTCTGATTTTAGAGTTTTGACCAATTTTTACCTTTTCTGTAGTCCGTGTCATGCACACCACTTGTAGGAAATCAGAATATAAACAGTATAGATAAATAAAATACAAACTTTTTGAAATCTGAAAGTTCGTAATATAGATTATAGAAGATGCAATGTGCCCTTCCGTGATTATATGTCCACCAGGACCCCAAAAACTGCGCAACAGCCAAATTGTTTAAATACTTAACAGTTTTATTTTAGGTTTGCTATCCACACACAAACAGCAGAGACCAACACATAGTATACATGGTATACACAAAGCAGCCAGTACAATAGGCATTTCCATCCTTTTGCTGTATATCTTGCAAAAGAATCATATCTTTAACAAAAATTAAAAGCCCCTCCCTTCCCAAACACACTGCAATGGGCAAGGATGTCAGTGCTGCATAGTTGATGGAAACCAACCATTTTGATAAAGGGAAGCCTCTGAAGCCATCAAAGGCTGGATTACTGGGCATGGGAGAAGACAACAGTTAAAAAAAAAACCAACACAAATTAAAATGCATTTTCAGAGAAGTCAGAAAGTCAGTTTGAAGTCTGTACAAGTCACAGATGTGATATCTGCATTACAGAATTAAGAGCACATCCTTCTGTCTCCCCCAGAGAGCTGTAGTTCTGCAAAAGGGTGGGATTTCTATTCGAGGCTCCTCCACGCCAAACTACACCACTGCAAGTAAATTTGCAAGGTGTACTAACCCATCATACCACATGTAACTCTGCTACCCCTTTGTGGTTCTTTTCCTTACTCTTCACTGGCAGACAAGCCAAGCAGCTACTTGCAAGCCTGGTAAAACTGGTATAAATGCAATGTACACCTGTGGTGTACAAAGACCTAAAGGTACATGTGGCCTCTAGATGTTATTGGCCCCTATCTGTGATTATCCTTGGCCACTGGCTAAGCTGGCTGGGACTGATAGAGTCCATCAACATCTGGAGAACTACAGGTTCCCCATCTCTGTCATCTAGAGCTCCACTAATACGTTTTGACAGGTGTAACTGGTTGCCCAGAGGAACTGCCAAGACTAGAATTTTGAAGGCATGGATCTAGAACTTTGGCTACATGGTGCTTTTAGAGAAGAATGTCAACTGGGACCATATATCTATCAACTTGATACCTTCACAATTTTTTTGTTCTCACCATCTATAGAAGAAAATAAATAAACCCAGAAGTTCTGATTCCATTCTCAAGTTCTTCGAATATCGCTGCAGATCTCTTGGTTTCAATGGAACACACCAAGTGTGTGAGGACAAGCAGAATATCAGGCCCAGCGACCTGAATTCACAACCTCTCTTAATATATAATTCCATTTTACAACCTTGTAAACAATCGGTTAAGGAAGAAGTGGGAATGCCACTGTTTTTAGTCAACAGAAATCCCCATCCCCAAATACCATAGAATCAGCACCATTTTGAAATCAAGAGTGCCTCTATTTGCTACATGTGGCAGAGAAACAAACAAAGTGGAAGGGACTCTTATCAAGATGATGAAGGGTATGGAAATGAAGCCTTATGAGGAACACTCCCATGAGGGAGTTGGGCATGTTTAACTTGGAAGTGACTGAGAGGTGATATGATAGTCAGCCACCTTCAAATATCTAAACAGTTATCACATGGGAGAGGAAGCCAGCTAATTTTCTGCTGCTCCAGAGAGGAGGACCTGAACCAATTGATTCAAATGATAAGGTGGTTCCAACTACACCTCTGGTGCTAAGAGCTGTTCAGCAGTGGAATGGGCCACCTGGGAACATGGTGGATTCTCCTTCATTGAAGGTTCTTAAACAGAGGTGGAGGTGGGGCTATCTGTCAGGGATCCTTTCACTGTGGTTGCTGCATTGCAGAAGGCTGGACTAGATGAACTTTGGGGGTCCCTTCCAACTCTACAATGCTATGAAAGCTATTGACCACCTTACATCCAATGAAAATAACTTGGAGAGAAAGGTGGTGTTGATTCACCCATTTGCAGACACATGAAAAGGCACTAGCAGAGTTGAACTGAAGGGCATAGGGACTGTAAGACATGGATGGGCAAAAGGCAGGTTGACTGTGAGATCTCTGGCTGATTTGCTGTTTAATAGGAGCAACAATTTTTTATGGGGGGGAAAACTGCCGTTCCCTAGAATTTCAAACCAGGGGTTCTCCCAGTCCAATTTGGAGTTGCCAGGGGTTGAACCTGGGACCTTCCGCATGCCAAGCAGATGCTCTACCACTAAGCTATGGCCTCTCATCTCATGGTGGGAACAAGCACGCTATTCTCACTATAAGGGAACAACCATAGCATTCCAGCCTGGAGAGTTAAAGACGAAAACCTTAAGGTGCAATATCACACTAATAAGCTCCAGATATCAGAAGTGGAGTAATGGGGACCACCTCTTCAGTATATCCTTAGTATAATGGTTGACTTAGCCCCAGGCATCAGAGCAGCTGTAAATATCCACCTGACGGTATGATTTCCCCCTTCCCTGCAAATTGTTCAAGTAGCACACAAGGATGGCTGCAGGAAACTCAATTTGGCCCTTAAAGATTTTTCATGCACAGTATAAAGTCAGTTTGGCAAATATCCAGAGCACTTCAGAGAAAGAGGCGTTCAGATTCACAGGTATTTTGCAGAGGCTTACTGCAATCTCTGGAAATACTCATAATACAGCAATGAATTTGGAAGAGGTGTGGCTTATGAATAACTCCTAAGAAGAGAAGAGAAGAATCTGGGTTTTCTCACTCCCTTCTGCATGTGTCGGAGAGATAAAATGCCCCCTCAAACTGCTATAGGGGTTGTTCCAAGGGAAATAGGCAACAAACAAATGGTTTACTTCAACCAAGAAAGACAAAATAGAATAGAAAAAGAGGTCAAGCACCATTTAAACCTACACGTTTGGCCCGTAAACATGAACAGAAGTAAAGCAACCCATCCATCGTCAGCCCTGCACAGAAGCCGGAAAGCAACAAGGGGGTGGGAATTTCTAGAGACCCACAACGCATGTTCGGCCTTGGAGGTACCTTACTGTACCAGTTGGAAAGCCTTGCATTTTGCTGTGGGTGCAATGGTAATCCCTTATGGTCCTTTACAATGGGAGGGTGTTGGGGTGATGGGTCCCCAATAGGAGATGACCCCTTGGTATTTCAGAATAGGCTGGGGCCATGACTCTAAGGAACGGCCACCATTGTCTCTGGTCCATCTTGGACGGCAATTTCTCTCAATCTTTTGCCTTTCTACTTCATGACTGCAGGTTGTGCCATGCGAGGCAGAGATTGGGTGGTTTGGCAGCTTCGAGGTAGTTGTTTATTCCTGCTTCACCACAGAGCGCCCAGATCGTCAAACCCTCCTACTCAGCCCCTTTTCATTGGCACTCTCCCTTGCTTGCTCTCATTCTCTCTCTCTTTCGGCCCATTCAGAATCCTTTAGTTCGTCCAAATGCACTATGTAACAGATCCCACTCCACTCAATCAACTCCCTTTTCCCTCCTTCCCTCCCCCCGGAGGCTATTTTTGTTTCTTTTTTTTACACTTTCAGCCACTTGATCGTCAAGAGCCAGAATTATGCTCATTAGGCCTTGGTCAATACGAGGGTCCAGCCCGGTCAGCACGGCCTCAGGGTGCAAAAGTCCAGCTCCTGGGGCTTCTTCCTGAGGTTGCAGCGGTCGCGGGGCAGCAGGACGGCCCCCCTGCCCATGCACTTCAGCATGCGTCGCTTGAAACCCCGGCCACATGTTTTCGAGCACGGCGACCAGGAGGAGGCCTCCCACACCGGGCAGGGGTCCCCACATATCCTGATGTCAGTGGGCCGCTGAGTGGCATCACACGCAGAGGCCACCTGGCCAAGGGCATCGCGACACTGCACCATGCGCTTCTGCAGCCCATTGCCACAGGTGACCGAGCAGTCTTCCCAGCTGGTGGTGGCCCACTTGTAAGAGGGGCGTTTGTAATCCGGTCTGCCGGGATCGAGGCGGTTGGAGAGGGTGAGGATGCTGTTGGTGAGGACCGGCGGGCGCTTCCCATCTTTGCGGTATGAGGACTTGTCCTCCCTGCTTTCTTTGGGCAAGTAGAAAGAGTATCGGACGCGAGGCGGGGTCATCTTCCCCACGGACAACACTTCCACCGTCAATGGTTCCTGGATGGGCATAAAGGCTTGGAGGCTCTCCACAGCTGTCCCGGTTCCACTGTAGCGCAACACGCTCCCCTTGACCATCAGGTCCCTCTCTACTGCTGAGACGATGAAATGCCCATTCAAGAGGTATTTGCCGTGCCCGTTTTTCACAGCCAGGTAGTTGTCATCACTGACCAAGCCCTTGTAGCCCCGCTGCCGGATGTCAATGCTGGAAGCTCCAGCTGGGATGAGCACCACAAAGTTGTAGCCATGCCTGGATGAGAAGGGGGGGATTAGATGTGATACAAGTTAGCAAGTTTGCACATCATAGGGCTTGCATAGAGTGCAGAACTCAGTCTCAGAATACCTCAGGATGGAAGTTTATGAGCCAGTTGGGCCAAGAATTAGCAACCGCATCCTCAAGCAGTTGATGGGAAGACTACATCCTAGCACCACCACCACCCCAGGCCTGCTGTGAGCCTTTGGTGTCAGGAGGCTGACATCACACATTTAAAGCACTATGATACTACTTTAAACAGTCATGACTCCTTCCCACCCAAAGTTTCCTGAGAACTGTCCTTAGTTAATGGTGCTGAGAGTTGTTCGGAGACCCCGTCACAGATCTGCCATTCCCAGAGTGGTTTAACAATCATTCCCTCTTTGCAGGGAACTCTGGGAACTGCAACTCTGGGAGGGAAATAGGGGTTTCATAAAAATGCCTAGCAAACCACACCTCCCAGAATTCCCTGAGGGAAGCCATGACTGTTTAAAGTAGTATCATAGCACATTAAATGTATAGTATGACTGTCATTCTAGGGCATTGTGGGAAATTTAAATGGAGGCTCACCTTCCAGTGCTAATCAGAGGGCCACTGCCTGCCCTCCAAGAGCCCCATAAGAGGGCATCAGCTGAAACTGGCCTTGAAACCAGCATTTCCATTCTAAACTAGATGCCGATAGTCATTCTGCAACATAAATTGCACCCTCTCTAAGAAAGCTTAAAATAAACATACAGAAGATGTCTTGAGCTGGGCAGCAATGGTAGCCAATGTGGCTTTGCAACTCCCACCATCCCTGACTGGATGCAGCTGGTGGGAATTGGAGTCCAACAGCATCTCCCCACCACCACCACCCCACTCTAAATGTTGATGCTTATTCTCCATTATTCCAATCTAGCCTCCTATGGACTGGATCAGACATTTGTTGGGTGTAGCTCTGTAATGTCTACAGAAAGCCCCCCAGGATCTCAAGCAGGGCTCTTTCCCAACACTTTCCCACAGCTCAGGGACAGAGCATCTGCTTTGCATGCAGAAGGTCTCAGATTCAGTCTCTGGCATCTCTGGGTAGGGCTTGGATGGGTGCTGCCAGTCAGTGTTGACATCCCTGAGCTAGATGGACCTATGGTGAGACGTGACATAAGGTGGTTTTCTACATTGCACGTCAGAGATCTGACCTCAGGCTTTCTGGACGCAAACTGGGTGCTGCCGCACTTAGCTGTGTCTGCATTCCTCTCCATGGAAGCAGGCAGAGGTTTTTTAAAAAAGAAGCTCACTCACATGGGTTTGGTGAACAAGCCAGAGACCTTCTTGCAGGTCTTGTTGTCTCCGCCACACACGCCACATTTGTCATACTTCTTTTTGGAGCCCAGTCTCCCATCGCATCCAGCCTTGATACATTTGCCCTGGACGCACAGCGAGGTGGAATCTGGAGAACATGGCGTGCCATCCACCACCTGAGCAGATAAAAGTATGTGCTTATTGGGGCAACACCTAGTTAAACAGGAGGCAGTAGTGGCCACCAACCTAGGTACTACCTAGTACTAGCCATGCTTTACTTCCTGGTTGAGGGCACCAATGCTTCTGAAGACCAGTTGCTGGAAATCACAGGAGGGGAGAGAGCTCTTGTACTCTGGGTCCTACATGTGGGTTTCCCACAGACATCTGGTTGGAAGGCAGGTATGCTATCATACTCCCCTTGAAAGAATGGCACCATGACCAGAACTAGTCCTGAACAATAGCAGAACACAATGCACACATGTACTGGAATGCAGAATGCCGATCTTCCACCCATGAAGATGGAATGGTTTGGGACACACCCTTTATGTTGTGTTTGCATTCCACTCCAGCTGTACCAAATGTGTGGGGTTAAGGGCAAGTGAAGCATCGCTAGGTTGTAGGTAAGGTAAAGGTAAAGGTACCCCTGACTATTAGGTCCAGTCGGAAACGACTCTGGGGTTGTGCGCTCATCTCGCTCTATAGGCCGAGGGAGCTGGCGTTTGACTGCAGACAGCTTCCGGGTCATGTGGCCAGCATGACTAAGCCGCTTCTGGTGAACCAGAGCAGCGCACGGAAATGCCGTTTACCTCCCCGCCGGAGCAGTACCTATTTATCTACTTGCACTTTGACATGCTTTCGAACTGCTAGTGGGCAGGAGCTGGGACCGAACAACGGGAGCTCACCCCGTCGTGGGGATTCAAACCGCTGACCTTCTGATCGGCAAGCCCTAGGCTCTGTGGTTTAGACCACAGTGCATGATTCACGCTAATCCAGATTACGATCCACATCATTCAGGTGATTCCAGAGCATCTCCATTTAGCTCAACGGGGGGAAATTTATTTCTATTTCAAGTAACATTTAATTAAAACAACTTCATATGTTCTTTCTCTGATGACAGTTCTTTCCAGTTATTAATTCTCATTGGTTCTTAGTTGAAAGTTTGCAGAAACACATTATCGCTGATTAAATTTTGCACTGCATATAATTCCCCTTCTGCAAACAGCCATTGCCCCCACATCGGCCTTCCTCTCCCAATTTACCAAACAGACCACGGTTTGGGATCCCAACTCACCTTAGGAGCCAAGACGTAGAAGTACCCGGTTCCATTCGCTCTGCAGATCAGCTTACACTTGTCGCGAGGAGACACTCCGGAATACTTGGGGACCCAAGAGACTGTGGCCGTGAGCCGGTTTGTGCTGTGGTTGTAGCCATTGAAAGCCTCACACTGTTCTTCCCGAAAGCTCTTCCCGGGGACTGTGTGAAAACAATTTCATGCAGTTTAAAAAAGAAAAAGAAACAACCCTTTGGGGCTGATTCACACATGCAAACAAGTTATCAGGTTATGCCATCATGTAGCGACTCTCCGCTGAGTGTCAGAGCCATCCCCAGTGTTTGACCTGCCATGTCTATTTCACACATGCTCACGATAGTAGGCAGTGGTTGAGAAAAATCTTTGAGGCCTGTGGCCCTCCAGATGTGGTTGAACTACAATACTCATCATCTCTGGCTATTGCTATTGCTTGCTTGGGCTGATGGGAGCTGGAGTTGTCCAAAGGAACATAGGAAGCTTGCCTTATATTAACTCAGACTGTTGGTCTATTGCAGGGGTCTGCAACCCGCGGCTCCGGAGCCACATGTGGCTCTTTTACACCTTTGCCGCGGCTCCAGGGTGGATATCAGCGAGGGGAGGAGGCGCATTGTGCACCCCGACACTCCCCACTGTGGAGGGCACTGTACTGGCTGCGACATCGCATGGGGGCGATGCATGCGTTAGTCACGCACCATTCCAACGTCAACTTCCCACCCGCTGTCAGATCGCAGCTCCGGAGATATATTTGTTTTAAATGTCGCAATGGTTTTGCGGCTCCCAGTTGTTTTTTCCTTCGGAAACGGGTCCAAGTGGCTCTTTTTGTCTTAAAGGTTGCAGACCTCTGGTCTATTGGGTTTAGTATTGCCTACACGGCTCTCCAGGGTTCAGACAAAAGTGTTTCCAGCCCAGCCTGGAGTCTCCAGGGGTTGAACCTGGGTCCTTCTGCATGCAAAGCACATGCTCCGTCACCTTCCCTGCCCCTGATTTAGGGTCTCCTCCAAGTGACCATTGTTTTGAAGAAGGCAGGTCACTTTGCTGCATGCATTATATGATGCAGGTTACACTTGAAGGAGGGCCAAAGTCTCATAAAAGAAGCATGTCGTATAAATGAGTTTACATAGGCAGAGCAGGGATACAAGAACCTCTTGCCCTCCAGGTGAAGTTGGATTCCAGCTCCCATCAGCCCCAGAGAGCGTGGCCCAATGGTCAGAGTCTGGTATTTAAGATACAGTTTGGAATGACTGCAGGGGACCAACAAAGTACAGTGGTGCCTCGGGTTACATACGCTTCAGGTTACAGACTCCGCTAACCCAGAAATAGTGCTTCAGGTTAAGAACTTTGCTTCAGGATGAGAACAGAAATCGTGCTCCGGGGCGCGGCAGCAGGAGGAGGCCCCATTAGCTAAAGTGGTGCTTCAGGTTAAGAACAGTTTCAGGTTAAGAGCGGACCTCCGGAACGAATTAAGTACTCAACCCGAGGTACCACTGTACTGAGTTTTGACATTGTTATAATTCGGCTACTGTTGGGGGAATATTGGAAAACTAATAAAAATTTATTTGGAAAAAATAGCACTGAGTTTCATTTCCCATATATTTTTAATATGAGAAATCATATACTATATGTTTGCTTTTACTATATCCTGCTCTTGTGATTTATTTCCCCCCAGAAGTCTCTCATCCAGGATTTGCCTGTCTCAACATCTGCTTAGATTCATCGGTGCTTCAGCCTCAGATATTTATTAATTATTATTATTATTACTGAATCACTCTTCTTCAAATATAGCACAGGGCAATGTACAACAAAATTAAATAAGTAATTAAAACAACTGCAAAATGAAAATATGCATAAAGCAACAGTCGCAAATGTTCAGTCCACGCATTGCTGTCCAGTGACAGGCATTGTCAATCATTTGGTGGTGGTGGCAGCAGAAGCTGGTGCAGGTGGCAAGAAGATGCTCCGAAACCATTCACTGGCTCCACCCAAGCTGCAGCCTCAGGTGGTCTCAGACCATTCGCTGGCTCTCAGCCAGGCCCACCCCTTTGCAAAGCTCACCTGAATCAGAGCAGGGGTCCAGACTGCAGGAGCGGTACTTCACTCTCACTCCTTCGCAGTACTTCCCTTCGTTGGCAGGGGGCGGGTTGTTGCATTCCCGCTTTGCCAGCTGGACTCCTCCGCCACAGGTCCGAGAGCACTGGCCATAGGGTGCCCATTTCCCCCAGTTGCCATCCACCTGCCAAGGCACACCGCAGAGAGGCAGACGTGAAACCCACAGCCAATACCACAGCTTAATTATATTCGTCACATTTCTACTTAGAATTTTTCACTAGCCTTGATAAAAACAACAACAACATGAACTTTGTATGCCATGGTTTGCTCAAGCCATGTTAAGCAAGAAAAGGCTATCTTTTGAGCATGTGCAAAACACCCTTCTATGTAGTCAGTAGCTTCAATAATATTATCTCCTGCTCTGCAAGCAAAGGACAAGAAAGCAAGCCAGCAAGCAATTAATCAAGTCAGTTGCTCATGCAGTGCCCAACAATTCAATCTTGCATTGCATTGATGGGTAACCTGTGGCCCCCTTCAGATGTCAGACTCCAACTCCCAACAGACACAGCCAGCACAACCAATGACCAGGGCATGATGGGAGTTGTAGTCTAGCAACGCCTGGAGAGCCACAGGTTCCCCATCCCTGGTCCAGATATGGCCACACTTGTAGATGACATGACATGCAGTGCTATTTTTCTTGAAAAAGCGGTGCCAGAACTCATCATGAACACCTGACAGGTCCCGGAACTGAGTGAAAAAGCCCTGATGACATGCAATTATGAAAATTCATTATGTAATTAAATCAATATGTAATTAAACCCTTGTGATGGGCTAAAATAGTACTCTGGTACTCTGGATGATGGTGCTGATGCAATCATTGTACAGTGGTACCTTGGTTTATGAACTTAATCCATTCCGGAAGTCCGTACTTAAACCAAAGCGTTCTTAAACCAAGGCATGCTTTCCCATAGCAGCAGGGGACTCAATTTACAAATGGAACACACTCAACAGGAAGCAGAACATGTTCTGCTTCCAAGGCAAAGTTCACAAACCAAAATACCTACTTCCGGGGTTGCAGTGTTCTTAATCCAAGTTGTTCATAAACTAAGCTGTTCTTAAACCAACGTACCACTGTAAAAGTCTGCAGATGGCAAGCATCCTCTCCAGTAGCACCCCTTCTTCCTCACACAAGAGGCAATGCCTCTTCTGATGCCTGCCTGCTGAGGCACAAGCATGCAACACTGCTTTCTGCTCGGAAGCTGCTTTTATTCCAATGCAAATGTGATCAATTGATCCATCGACCAATCCACTTCAACCTTAATTGTGTGCCCCTCCAACAAAAATCAGGCACATGCAACGTGGAGCAAGGATTGAGATCAGCACTGCACAAATTGCAATCTGCTCTCGCTGCTAAGCATCCCAAACATACAATGGCAAAAAATAAATAAATAAAAATCAGTGGAAAGAAAAGGGATAGGTTTCTAGCATCACTACCTCTGGGGAACCCCTTCATGCAGAACTTGTGAACTCCTTGATTCTGTGCAAGCATGCAGTTAATACTGGGTGGAGAATTCAGCGTTTTGAGAAGCTCAGCTTTTAGGGTTTGTTTGTTTTTGTTTGTTTGTTTGTTTGTTTAAAGCAAGTTTCTAGCTGTTACGCCTGTAAAAGAGGAAGCGTGTCAGTGATGGCCAGTGAAATCTCAGAAGCCTGTCAAAGATTCAAATTCTCTAAAGCCCTCGGTTTAGTCAATGGAAGAGGTTAAAATGTGTTTCACACATCTGTTTCGTTTACATGATTTAGAGCTTTGTAACACAGAAGTCTAGACCAGGGGTCAGCAAACTTTTTCAGCAGGGGACCGGTCCACTGTCCCTCAGACCTTGTGGGGGGCCGGACTATATTCTGAAGGAAAAAAATGAACGAATTCCTATGCCCCGGAAATAACCTAGAGATGCATTTTAAATAAAGTCACACATTCTACTCATGTAAAAACACCAGGCAGGCCCCACAAATAACCCAGAGATGCATTTTAAATAATAAGGACACATTCTACTCATGTAAAAACACGCTGATTCCCAGACTGTCCGCAGGCCGGATTTAGAAGGCGATTGGGCGGATCTGGCCCCCGGGCCTTAGTTTGCCTACCCAGGTCTAGACCTCCACAGATATCAGCCCTCCCCAAACCACATCCTCAGTACGGAGCCAACAGGTACTCACCCGGTACTTACTGATGTTATGCCTCTCGACACAGACACCCTTCAGGCAGAACCTCCCTTCTCCACAGCTGGTGCCATCCGCCCAAGGGAAATGGCGAGTCTGGCACATGATGTGTCCCCGTGCCTTCCCTGTGCACCACAGCTTGGTGCAATACTGCATGTATGGGCAGGGCTTGGAGCCCGTGCCAAAGGCCAGCTCACACTGCTGGTTGAGGTTGTAGTTGGAACCAGGGAGGTCTTCAGGCAGTGGGATGGGCTTGGTGGGTTCATCCAAGAGGCAGTCGCCTGGAAGAGGGAGGGAGAGGAGGGGAACGGGGAGGGAGTCAGCAAAAGAGAGACTTCATAGATTTTGACAGCTTCCCCAAGAAAATAAGTTACCACGTTCCTAAAAAGTCTGGCTTTCTGCCGAACTCTGCTAACGCCTGCACACAGCTCCATTGGATGTATGTCGCAGATGTCGTACAGAACGGCTCCCAGAGGGACTGTACAGAAAATCAGATCACTTTCAACATGATTATGAGACCTGCGGTATATAAATTCAACAAATAATGACAATGTTGATGATGATGATCAAGGGCATTGCTCTATACTACCTTGGTCAGAATACCTGAACACCTGAAATACTATGTCCTGTTCTGGCGCCACAGTTTAAGAAGGATGTTGACAAGCTGGAAGCTGTGCAGAGGAGGGTGACCAAGATGGTCAAGGGTCTGGAAACTGGATATGTTTAGCATGGGTGAGAAGAGATATGTATAGCCATATTCCGATATCTCAAAGGCCGTCATGTGGAGGATGAAGCAAGCTTGTTTTCTCCTGCTCTGGAGGCTAGGACCTGAAGCAATGTATTCAAGTTACAAGAAAGGAGATTCTGGCTAAACATCAGGAAGACCTTTCTGACAGTAAGAGCTGTTCAGCAGCAGAATGGACTCCCTCAGAAGGTTGTGGACTTTCCTTCCTTGGAGGTTGATAAGCAGAGGGTCCCTTCCAACTCTGCAATTCTATGAAAAGAAGCCAGTGAGACATTCAAGACCAGTGAATGTAAGTCAAAGGCTTTGTATCCAAATATGGCAAGAGTGGCTAATCTGTGGCCCTTCAGATCTTTTGGACTCCAGCTCCCATCAACCCCAGCCAGCCTGGCCAGTGGCCAAGAGTGGTGGGAATTGCATCTGGAGGTTCCCCAGCTCTGCTCTGTGGGTGTCGTTCCAGGATGTGGTCTCAAGTCACATGAAACTAAGGCGGGGGTTCCCACATGAGGAACCACCTAAGAACTCTAGGAACCTCTCCTTGAATCCCAGTAAAGATGAGCTACAAAGGAAATAAATTAAGTGCATTTTAAAGGTGACAGTCCATATGGAACTTGCAGTCTCATTCGAGGGAACTCTGCCCTAAATTGCAATACTAGCTCAAATAAATAGATTGCTCAATCCAGAGATGGCCAGTTCCATCTTGGGATGAGTCTGTTTCTTAAAAAAAAAGGGGGCCCTGATTTGTTTTTGTTTTTTTAAATGGCAAACCTCGCATCATCAAGAAGAAGTTTTGGGATTGTATGTCTCTCTGATGCAACAAAGTCTCATGTTTTGAATCATCATCTACAAAATGGAGGTGGTACAGACCTCGAAGGACTATAGCATCTTACACCTGCAAACATGAATCGGAGCTGGCAGGAAAAGAGTCAGGGGAACCAGCTCCCCATTCCCACTCACATGCACCAAAGCCCGGTAAAGCCTTCCTTCCAGGAGCAGGTAAGACCTTCCTTTACTGCAGCGCTTTCAACCAACTGGGTCTGCTAAAAGGCTTTCCCCCATCTGCTGATTGCTTACTTGTCCATTTTACTTTTATAACATTTTAAAAAATAAATAAATAGATTATTAGTTGGTCTGGTGTTTCTGACTTGCAGTATTATATAGTATACTGCTATGGACATCTGTATTGGAAGGGGATGTAAAAATCTCACGAATTAAATTAATTTAGGAAGGCTTCAAAAACCAGTGAAACAGAACTTCAGCTGAGCTGTCGTAACACAATTCTGGTAACACAGCTGTTTCAAGCAGCATTCAGGTTTTACATTTTTAAAGACTTGCAGCCCTCCCGGTATAAACTGTTTAACAAAACCAGAGGAGCAGGCCAAGTCATCTGGGTCAGGGCTTGATGACTCCAACCTTGGAGGCAGTTGGAGTGAAGCCTCTCTGACATCCCTTGCTCTCTAGGTCCATCATTTGCTGAGGCCTCATGCCTCACACTCATTAAAAGCAGAGCCACACCACCATTTTGACCGTACAATAACGTGGTAGTGATGTACAGAACTCAATGGAGAAGTTCCCCTAGCCTTGATAAAAGGTTTTGATTGACCGGCAATGTCTCAGATGTTTTTTCTCAAGCAAGAACCTTCAGATTCACTTTAGGCAAAATCCTTTGGCAATTCTAATCCCAGGTCCCAGCAACTTTGTGCAATAAATAAAGGCTTCCTTCACCAGCTCTTAGATTCCCAGCAGTGCTAGCAAGGAACAAAGGATGGCACACAAAGTGTACAGTTTGACCAACAATACACATTCATATTTTCTGTGGGCCAAAGTCTGTAGAGATCTGCAGAACCCCTCTGGGAAATTTTGTTTGTCTTACTGAAATGGTTGGGTGCTCCACCACCAAAATCCATTGGGGGCTTTACCTGAGGATGAACCTCCAATATCCACCTTAAAACTACACTTTGGGCAAAATTCAGCTGCAGCTCTTTAGAAAGGTGGTGCCTTATATGTCAATCTTCTTGGCAGCTTCTGGCCAAACGTTGGTCTGGAGGCAGGGAGAGACTTGCGCTCATATCAAATGCCATGACTGGATGACAACCAAGAGGCAAGGAGGACTCAGTTCACTGGTGGTGGAAGAATACAAATGCTGCACTCAGTAGCCTCCATAGGTTTTCTCTTCATAAGCTCCAGCCTTCGTCATTGCCAGGGAGAAGAATGGGAACTGCGGAGCAGAAGCTTTGGCCTAACCAATCTCCTTGGTCTTCCAGACATGCCATTCCACTGCTATCCTTCAGGCCTGGAAGAACGCTCCTATAAGCTCCCCTTTGCCTCCTTGTTTGTGACTGAAACTATTTAGCATTCGCTGCTATGGACGCCCAGCAAATTTCAAAGTAAGGTACCTCCTAATTCTGGCTAGCTTTGACAACAAAGCAATACACAGGGTGGCACCCAGGCCTGGCACCCAAATGCCTCCTTTGCTCGCCCCTTTTCACCTACCTACTCCCTATCCCCTGCTCACCATATCCGCTGTCCAGGAAGTCGGTGATGATGGCAGCGCTGCAAGCCGACCAAGGGCTGATGCGGTCAATCTGGATAAGAGTGGGCGACATCATGTGGTTGGTCCTCAGCCTTCCAAAGACCTCCTCACAGACCTTCACGTTGTCATGGGGCATGTTGAACACGTGTCCTAGAAGGAGAAACAGTTGTCATTTGAAAACCATGGAGAGTATCTCCAGCAGCCTTTGGGGAACAAAGTTCACAGTGAACCAAGGTGTCCAACCAATCACCTCTCCAGTGATTTCATGGGGGGCTGAGTGTGGAATCTAAATTATTTGGTCAGCCATAGGGATGGAAGCATCTGGCAATTTCAGTTCTCTCCGTTTCTCATGTTTCCATTCTTAAATTCCCATGCTTCTACGGCAAGTTGCATTTTTTAAAACTTAAAAAAATATTATTACATTTTAGTGCAAATGTCTCCTAATAAACATTTGTTTGTTTGTTTGTTTGTTTGTTTAAAATGTCAAAGTGGGGAACAGCATGTTAAAATCAATCAATCAATAAAACATTAGCCAGGTGATGTTCCTCCAACCTCATGAGGAGCCTCTTCAATGGGGCTGGTGAGTGTGGGCCCAGCCCCCTAGGTCAGGAGGAAAGGGCCTTGCAGGGAGTGGCCTTCACGCCTCACAGCCAGGCAATGTTTCTCTGGCCTCAAACATATTTTTGTATGCAATTTTGAACACATTTTGCCTGCATTTTTGTATGCTATTTTCACAAATATATTCCTATTTAAGCACACTTCCTTGTAATATATGCATTTTTGTAAACACTGTTTGGTTGGGGAACTGCATCATAAAATCCAGACAAGTGCATATTTTGAAGGATGTCTGTGTTTCAATTTTCATATTGTTTCAGAGCGTGTGAATTGAATAGATTTGGCTTCAAATGCAAACTGTATCAATTTACTCCCGCATCCCTAGTCAGTCACCAAACTCCATACAGAAATTCGTTGTGGGTTTGCACTTCAGATTGATGATAGCAGACATTGGAGAGGCACCCAGCACATTCCAGGGCCACTGCCACCCTAAACCCAGGAGTGGAAGGAGACCAAGTCATTGACACAGCCTCTTCCAGGGGCATTATTTGCAAAGAAGATATGGCTGTCATGGCAGCAAAAAGCCTTTAGGAAAAGAAACAGGGAGGATAGATGCTTCATCAGTTTCTCCTCATATAATGCTTTTCACTAATGTATGCATGTATATGGACACTCTACAGCAATATGTGCATTTTGAATGTATTGCTTTCCTGGCAAGTTGCATTGCAAGATTCAGAGAAGTGCGAATGTCAAAGGATGGCTCTGTTTCGGTTTGTGTATGGTTTGGGACAATGCAGATCAGGTAGGGTCATCTTTTGCTTGGAACCAACTCCAATTTCTCTCCAGCCTGACCAAAGGTGGGTCACAACAGCAGCCCTATAAGCATAAAGATAGACGGTAAGGAATTAAGAAGTGGGTCCCCAAACACATGCACGGGCAAAAGGGGGGTCCTGGGTCTGCGAAGGTTGAGCACAATTAAACCACACTAGCCTACACTGTGGGATATTTACACTGCAGTCAAACCAACAATGCATGTTTGCTAGATAGGCACATGATAGGAGTGAAACATGATAGGAGTTTTCCTGTAAGTCTGCTAGAGAGGACTCTGAGAGCCACTCTCATTGTGCCCTGACAGCCACATATTAAAGGTAAAGGGACCCCTGACCATTAGGTCCAGTCGTGGCCAACTCTGGGGTTGCAGCGCTCATCTCACTTTATTGGCCAAGGGAGCCGGCGTACAGCTTCCGGGTCATGTGGCCAGCATGACTAAACCGCTTCTGGCGAACCAGAGCAGCGCACGGAAACGCTGTTTACCTTCCCGCCAGAGCGGTACCTATTTATCTACTTGCACTTTGACGTGCTTTCGAACTGCTAGTTGGCAGGAGCAGGGACCGAGCAATGGGAGCTCACCCTGTCGCGGGGATTCGAACCGCCGACCTTCTGATCGGCAAGTCCTAGGCTCTGTGGTTTAACCCACAGCGCCACCCATGTCCCTAGCCACATATTACACATCCTTAAAATTTCATGCAGGGGTCTCTCCCAACCCTACTGGAAATTGCACCTGGCACCTTCTGCATGCAAGGCTGATGCTGTACCATTGAGCTATGATCCTTAGACACGAGAGATGCCAGAAAGCCACTGCCCATCATGGTAAACAATACTAGACTAATATAACGTTCAGAACAAGGCAGCTTCAGGTGTTCATTGACGTTCCTTGAAGCTTCCCATCACACACCCCAGATCAGATTTCCCTAAGCCTGTCCAGGATGCTCATTGCACAACCCCTTTTGACTTGCATCTTGTGACGGATGCCTGCACAATGTCTGGTCAAACACAGCTCATCAACAGTGTACTGCGGCCCACGAGGGGCTTGATAAACCTCTCCTCTTTGTCCTGGATGCGTGGGCTAGCAGAAAACAGTCTGAAGAGCAGCGCCAATGGCTTGGCAGGCCCCCGAACACACAGCTGGTAGACTGTGGCTTGGCCTGGTGGGTCACAAGTGGTGTCTTCGCTTCTTCCGTCACCCTCCCTGCATAATGCATAAAAGAGGCATCTCGGTCGCTCCTGGGACTCCCGGCTCGCTGCAAAAGCCTGCAAGTAAAGCCTTTGCTCCGTTGGATCCGCTTCCTGGCTCTGCGTTGTTTCTCGCTTCTCGCATTCTAATCAGATTGCCCCCCAAAGGCAGGGGGAAAGCTACACCAGATGCGTGTAACCCTGCCAGGGTCGAGCCTCCAAGCCAGCCACATCCTGGCCAAGGTTCACACCATCTGCTTTGTGTGTGGACACTCGCCCTTGCAGAAGGCAGGAGGAGGAAACCTGAGAATCCGAGGGAGGAGAGGAGAGGGGGAGACAAGAAATGATTTCCTCCTTCCAACTCCCCAGCTACCCGGAGAGGAAGGTCCTGCCACAACTGCCCATTTCCCCTGGACGTCTGAAAGCAGATGCCTCCTATGATTGGGAAAGCTGTTAAAATCAGGGCTACGTGTTTTGTTTTGTTTTAAAAAACCAAACCCACAAACCCCTCTAAATCTGACACTTGCCAAAACCTTAACATTAAAACCAGGCAGCAAACTTGCAATGTGAAGATTTGATTCATCCTGCAGGCACCTGCATCCCTGGGCATCTGTGTTAAACATACAAATATGTTCATGGGGAAGGACCAGAACTCAGTGGCAGAGCGTCTGCTGGGCATGCTGAAGGTTCCAGGTTTGGTCCTCAATGGCACCTCCAGGTAAAGGTGGGAGAGACTCCCCTGCCTGAAGAGCTGCTTGCAATACTAAGCTAGATGGACCAATAGTCTGACTCGGTATAAGGCAGATTCCTGTGCCTTACTGGACCAGCATCCGGTTTTCTGCAGTAGGTGAATTGATGGCTTTGGGAACACCATGAGCAGGGCCTGAAGGCAATAGCCCCTTCCTGCTGTCAGTGGCATAACATGGGTTGCCAGTGCCAGGGGCATGGCAGGGGTGGGTAGCAGGGAACAAAACAGAGCACGCATGTGCATTCAACTGTGCATCACCCAGGAGACTGAAGCCACAGAGCTAAGAAAAGAAGAGTAATTCTGTTGTCTGGGGAGGTCACTTGCTGGTTCACTGGTTTTCAACAGAGCTCTTGAAGTGCACAGCTGTATTGAGGCAGCACCGGCTGTTGAAATTGTGCACTCCTAAGAATTTTGTGCCTGGGGCAACCGCTCTTGTGCCCCCTCACTATGTCACTGCCTGCTGTTGCTCCCCATCAACTGATATTCTGTGCCCCCGATCTTGGAGGATTGCATACTGCCATCATGGCAAGCAGCCATTGGCAAGCTTTCCCTCCATGATTTTCCTCCCTAATCCCTCTTTTAAGCCACCCAGGCAACTGGGCATCACCACCGTCAACCTTGTGGGCAGCAGATTCCACAAATGAGTTATGCACTGTAGTGGGAAGATGAACTTCCTTTTGCCTGCTTCTGCATCTCCCGCTGTTCAGCTTTATTAGGTGACTCCCAGTACTAGCATTCTGAGAGAGGGAGGAAAACTGCCTCTCAGTCCTCCACACTAGAGATAGGGAACCCTTTTTCAGCCTGAGGGTCACAACCCCTCATGGGGAAACTTCCAAGGACCACATGCCCTTGGATGACCACCAACCTGGGTAGATTTTAAGAGAGAATTGGACAAATTAATGGAGGAGGAGAGGGCTATTGATGATTACTAGCCACTATGGCTGTGTCCTGCCTCTACAGTTGGAGAAAGCAATGCGTCTGTGTACTTGCTGCTGGAAACCACAGGAGAGGAGAGTTCTCTTGTGCTCAGGTCCTGCTTGTGGGTTTCCCTTTATGCTATCTGGTTGGCCACTGTGAGAAACAGGATGCTATTATAGATGGGTCATTGGCCTGATCCATCCCAGGCTCTTCTTATGCCCATGGTGTCCAGAGACAAAAGTGGGCAGGGCAATAGATGTGGCTTTCCCCCTTTGTACAGTATGCTCCAGTATGCACAAGAGACCGAGTTTTCTATAGAGCAAACAGTCAGGCAATGTGGCTTCATGCATCCAGACTTCCAGCAGGAGCATAACTTCCACTTACCAGAACAGGGCAGGGTGGTGAGATCCAGGCAACGAAGTGTGCCACTCCATCCTGACTGCCACCCTGCCCCACCCCATCCTGGTAATAGCGCTGCTGCTTTAGGGAGGCTGGCGCCGTCATGGCGTCACGGTATCATGCCAGCCACTCCTGATCCTCAGACATGTCTCTCCATCCTCCATCGAGGCAACAAAGAGGTGTTATCACCAGCCAGGTGCTGTTAAGAACACAAGAATAGCCTGCTGGATCGAGCCAATTGCCCTTCTCTAGGTGTGGCTCAGAGACAGTCCCAAGACCAGGTGGAGAAGCCTAGAGGGCCCACATCCAAATCCCTGCTCTAAACCATAGATAATTTTATAAACTTAGATACAACCCACGGCCGGGAGGCAACCTGAACCAGCGGCTGCTCATTTGCACAGCTGAACATGTGTGAACCAGCCCATTCCCACCAGGGAAATCTGATTCCTGGCAGTTCCATTTCCGGCTGTTCAAATAAAAATTGCGGATGCTGAATTTGTTGTGGCACTAATTTAAAAAAAGTAACGAAAAAAAGCAGAGCCTTTTCCTGTTATCCAAATAAGAGTCTAGCAATTTGGCTACGAATCCTGTTGACAATCTGGCATTCCACTTCTCCGGATCTAGGTGTGTGTCGAATGCGTCCTGGCCATGACATGTTATTTCAGGATTTCTAAAGCCTGGGAAACGAGGTAGTGACCAAGCCAGAGCAGGCGAATTTGTGGCTTGGGCTCCCTTGTCTTCCCAACAGCTGCTTTCCCAACAGTTTAACTCAAACCTCCCTGCCCCTTTGGGAATAAACTTGGCGTTTCTCTCTCTCTCTGACACACACACAGGGAACAAGGCTGCAGTCTCACTTGCTTTCTTTCTCTCTCTCTCTCTCTCTCTCTCTCTCTCTCTCTCACACACACACACACACACACGTGGAGTTTCCCAAGAAAGCTATTCTGGAAGCTTTGCTGTTGTCTAAACTTCCTGAGCAAAGTAGTCATAGTTTTTTGTTTTTAAAATCAGGCTCATCTCCAAATTATGGATTAAGACTGACTCTGACTCTCTCTCTCTCTCTCTCTCTCTCTCTCTCCATGCATACGCATGCACACATGCGCGCGCACACACACCACACACACACACACACACACACACACACATATATATATATATATATATATATATATATATATATACACATACATAAATGGGTCCAATCCTGTGTCTCCACTTCCCCCTGGTCTAAATCTGCTTCCCAGGTGGAAACCACAGACAGGGGCTCTGCCTCTTTGCTGTGGCTTTGGTTTAAGTGGCCACTTCCTAAGCCACAGGATGATGAATGGAGGCTTCGAGCCAAGAACGGTTTGGCGAACATTTGAAGGAGAGCCGGCAAAACCAGACAGATGCAATAGCTCAGGCAGCAAAAGGACGCTTTTCTGTGGCGCTGGATTGATAGCAATATTCTGCTCTGAGCATGTTTACACACGTGCCCCCTTCCTGGCACCTGAGTTTGCTTTCTTCTTCCTCTGCCCTCCTCCCTTTTTCCATGTGCGTTGTGTCTTTTAGATAGAAAACCTGAGGTTATGAGTTATCTTGTTTGCTTGTTACTATTGAACTGCAAGCTGCTCTAGGAACCCTTTTGGCAGAAGAGTGTGGGGTCAACAGTATAATTATATCATATAAGAAATGACAATAAGTAAATGATGTCGAATGCATTTTCAGACCAAATCTCATACTTTGCCAAAGCTACTACTTACCTAGCTCATGAGCTGTAGTAAAAGCAGAGGGGAGGCCATCATCCTCAATGACAGAGCAGCTACGTTTGGGGTCACACATGGTGCCGACATCTGCCATGCCCAAGGTGTCACAGGTGGTAGCACCACACAAATCCTGCCAAAGACAAAAGGGTCTCTTTAATCTCATGGCAAGAAAGGTACCCAGGGTTGTTGGCTGCTGCAGCCAAGGTGGTTACAAAAGAGCAACTTTGCTTGGATTGAGTTTGGCCCAGAACATGCACTTTCAAGGCAACCACAATTTATCTCTTTTATTTGAGATACAATCTTTCCAAGGTGGTTTACAACAGAAGAAATAGTTGTGATTTCTGCATCACGGGGGGTTGGACTAGGCGACCCTTTGAGTTGCTTCCAACTCCACAATTCCATGAAATAAAAACAACAGCAAAGAACGAAAAGGTATGTCAGCAAGCATTTCAGCAGAAGAACCTAAAAACTGAATCAGCATACAGTCAGGAAGCCTTGCACACAGAAAGCCTTGTGGAACACAGAGACCTTCAATGCATGTCTAGAGAAGGTGAAAAGAGGGAGTCCATTGGGAAGGGAGTTCCACAGCTGTGGAGACACCACTGAGCAGGCCTTGCAGCTGCCAAGTCTATACTAACTAATAATAGCAACAAGCAAGACAGCAGGGTCTCTGAAGCTGATCACAGGCACGGGGATCAATGGTAGGTCCAACTGTCCATACCAAAGCTCTGCATCCATAGAAGGGAAATGTTTTGCCAATAAGAGTCATAACTAGGGATGGGAGGATCAGTCTATTTTGGGTCTGTGTCGTTCTCACACACGTTGACTCAAATGCCCATTCTCTTGTGTTTTCTGCCATTGCTTTTAAAACACATAAAGTCTGCATTTAAGTGGTACGCCTTTCCTCCAAGTATATACATTTTTGCATGTGTCCCCCCCCCATAACGCACAATCATTTACGCATTTTTGCAAAATTCTGAGAAATGCTCTGTCTGCAGGATAACTGCATTCCAATCCACATATTAGTCTGGGAAGTAAAAAATTAGACCAGTTCATTTTAAAATGCAATCCAGATGAAATTCTACAGCACCTCCTATCTTAACTTCCTCTATCGGCTAATTATTGTGAGTAGAAAAATAATATCCCTGAGCCAACCAACTCTCAAACTTTGGGATTGTTAAAATAGATACAGAGGAAAATTAATCAAATTGAGATGTGCGATTCAAATTTGGTCTACTAGATGCAAAAAAAAATTAAAGCAATGTGGACTAAAGTCTGGGGATTAGGAGCCCCAAATCTTAAGCTTATTAGTTTCATAATAGATCTGACCCTGACTACAGCAGTCAGGCTATCCCTGTCCAGGAACAGCCATTGTTTGGTGAACCAGACAAGCTGGGAAAAAGCACGCCAAGCCACGGAGGACACCTGCGATTGCTAACCCCTGCATGTCACATTCACACTTTAAAATCCAAACCTGGGTGTATGCTTTGTGGAGCAGCTCAGGTTAGTAAACCTGCCATTCTGAGAATCCCTTGTACCTGTGGAAAAGCTGGAAAATGGGGCTCTCAGTGGCTGGACATGACTACCTTCTGTAGCATAGGAGCCAAGTCCTAGGGGCCAAGGTCCCTTCGGGGCCCCCAAATAAAATATTTGAAGTTGCTGGGGCCTCCCAAAATTGATGGGTATTGCCCATTCAAAGGGTGTGTACATGCTGTATCTTGTGATCAGTTATGCAAGGTGGGGCTTACCTACCCCCCCCCCAATATTTTATTCAAGTTGGCACCCCTGTTCTGTAGCACAAGAATAGGGCAGGAAGGATTATTGGTATCAAGGTGTGGAAGCAAGAGATAGGTTTCAAAAATAATCGAAAGAACTGGGCAGGGGATGGAAACCCCCCAGGGCCAAAAAGGGAAGTGAGACGGTTTTGCTTTCAAAGCTTGGAAGGGCTCCTTCCGCAATAGAAGAGGCCGTCCCTCCTGCTCTTGACAAGGTGCTGCTGATAGACTTTCCAGCTTTCTTTGCAGCCAAGGAAGCAGGCGAAAAAAGGCCACATGTGTGCGAGAGATGCTCTCTCGATCGGCAAAGGGCAAGCAAAGAGGAAAGGGTTTCGGCTCCCTGGCTGGAAGCCTGGAGGTTAGCTACTTCCTTGCAGCTCTCGTCTTCTCATCTCGCAAGCATGAAAGCCCCAGGCCGTGACCCGCCCAGCTGGAAAAGACAAGAGCATCGGCCTCCAGCGTCAGAGGCACCGTGGGGGATTTCTGCCACATCCTCATCTTAAGCGATAAGCCCCCTTGCTGCTGTCAGGAGCCAGGGCTGACATCATGGCTTGCAGATGTTGCCTGCTGAAGCCAGCGCGTGAGCTTCAGTTAGGGCAGTGCCGGCATGAGCGTTCTTACAAATTGCTTCCATATCCTCCGGTCGCAAGACAAGAGTGAACAGATTCAAGGCATGCCCTCAGGAACGACGTTAAACTAAAACGACAATGGGAACGCGTGCTGTCATGTTCCGCGATCACAATGTGGAGCCCAAAGGAGAGGGTGCAGAGCGCAGCAGGTTATGGCAGGGTGGAGAACACCTTAATAACACCTTACCCAAATGTAGCATAGCATATCCTCTTGGGGTTACACCAAGGGCGTGGGTCCCACCTCCTCTTGTGATCATTTTGCATTTTTGGGGGTGGGGGAAATGGAAGAAAAACCTTGCTGCATCAGGCCAATGGCCCGTCCAGTCCAGCATCCCGTTCTCACAGTGGCTGACCAGTTGCCCACAAGCAAGACCTGAGGCCCAAAAGGCCTCTCCCCTCCTGTGGCTTCCAGCAGCTGGCATTCAGAAGCATTCCTACCTCCAATTGTGGCCGCCATGGCAAGTGGCGCTGATAATCCTTCTCTTCCACAAATTTGTCTAGCCATCTAGGTCAGGGATAGGCAAACTCGGCCCTCCAGATGTTTTGGGACTACAACTCCCATCATCCCTGACCACTGGTCCTGTTAGCTAGGGATGATGGGAGTTGTAGTCCCAAAACATCTGGAGGGCTCTCTTGTCTCCCAAGAGAGCAAGTTCTGCCTGAAGAAGGCCTTTCTTTTATCTGTCCCGAATCTTCCAACATTCACTGGATGTCCATGAGTCCCTGTGTTATGAGATGTCCATGAGTCCCTTCCTCTAACCATCGCTTCGGTTGCTCTTTTTCAACTCTATTGCATCCTTTTTTAGGTGAGACAACCAGAACTGGAATACACTGTATTCCAAATGCGGCCACAGCACAGATTTGTCATAATAATACTGGCAGTTTTGTTTTCGTTTTCTGAAAACAGGTGACCTAACTCTACATCACCGCGTCTTTTGGCGATTTTGCCTATTTGTGAAGAGGGCCTTTCTTCTGTCGAGTCCGGAACGCCCTGAGAATCAGCGCCATGCCTCTGCACCAGCAGCGCACAGTCAGCTGACGGGATGATCCCGCCAGGAGAGCATTCCTTTCCAAACATCACAGAGGTGGCTGACCTCCAGGACTGGGCTTGCATCCTGAGTCATCCAATCCCACTCAGGTCCCTGCGTGTGCTTCTCCTTCTCAGAAGCAAATGCAGCCTCCTCCTTTCCTGTGTGGATCATTTCCCTTTGAAGTGCGCCCACACAAGAGAGTGAGGTGGGGAGAGAGAGGAGGAAGATAAATGGCTGCATGGAATTCACACATGGGCATTCTTCAACCTTTGGGGAAGATGCATCGTATTTCAACGCTATCGTCTTCTGCAATCTCGCCGACAGCTGAAGGAATCCAGGATGAAGATGCTCGGGATGTGAGCCACCAGGAGCCGGCCGTGATAAGTCATAAATATTACACAAAAGAATCAGGACTGGAAGAGATGGGATACCAGTGGGCTAACTAATGCTCATGGGGAATAGTTGGGTGGGAAAGCAGGGAGCTCAACAGTAGGTGGCGCCAGAGCCAATAACAGGCAGGGCCAACTAATTAGAGCAGGCATAGGCAAACTCGGCCCTCCAGATGTTTTGGGACTACAACTCCCATCATCCCTAGCTAACAGGATCAGTGGTGAGGGATGATGGGAGTTGTAGTCCAAAACATCTGGAGGGCTGAGTTTGTCTATGCCTGAATTAGCGCTTCATTCCTATCCTCTGACTTGCTGAGATCTACAAGGGCAACACCAAGACCTGGCATCTCCAAGCCCTCCAGATGTTTTGGACTACAATTCCCATCATCCCTGACCACTGGTCCTGTTAGCTAGGGATGATGGGAGTTGTAGGCCAAAACATCTGGAGAGCAGCAGGTTGGGGATGCCTGACCAAGATTAAGGTGGAAGAAGATGGAACCAGGCAAAGGACCTTTTCGGTAGTGGCACCTGCCCTGTGGAACACCCTCCCATCAGATGTCAAGGAAATAAACAACTACCTGACTTTTAAAAGACATCTGAAGGCAGCCCTGTTTAGGGAAGTTTTTAATGTTTGATCTTTTATCATGTTTTGGGAGCCGCAGAGAGTGGCTGGGGAAACCCAGCCAGATGGGTGTGGTATAATTTACTTACTTACTTATTTACTTACTTACTTACTTAACTTATTACAGCCCATGCAAGCGCCCTGGACTGCGGTTGGTGGGATGGTGCCCCCATTCGCCCGAATGATTAGCATCCACTGGGATACTAGTGCACAAACAATACAGCTGTTTATCTTAAGGGTGCCATAAGACACTCCCTCTCCCTCTCCCTCTCCCTCTCCCTCTCCCTCTCCCTCTCCCTCTCCCTCTGGAATTTGCTTCTGCCAAGGTAGCCAAGATTCCTCTCCATGCTGGATGCTTTTTTCTTTTTTAAAAAAAACATAATTTTTATTAGCAGGCCAATCCAATCACATTATTTCCAAATCATAATTCCAAATTATACAGCCAAATTTTTAAATTTATTGGGGGTGCCCATACATCAAGCTCTGAACGATGATCAAAACATCACTTCTGTTTCTGCTTTTATCAAACAGTCCTATCCAGATCTGTCCAGATAGTCTCTTTATTATTTTCTTTGTCCTCTTGTTGTTATCATATATTCCTTTCTTTGCGATCTCTGATAGTCTTCACAAGCAGTTTAGAAACAAACAACATCTGCGTGGGTTTTGCACAGTCTAAAAGTCATATCTCATAAGGACAGCCGCCATTCCTCCCCTTCTTCAAAAATTCATCCCCGGTCTGTCCTATTAATTCTCCCAAGCTTGCCACGTATTTCACAAAGGGGCTCTGCCAGGTTATCACATTTCAATCCATCATTCACATTCCAATGACCCTGGTCCTCCTCCCCTCGCTTTTCTTCGACAAGCCTGTCTTAGCAAGACGCCATTTAAAACTGCGTCATAGAATTTTTTCTCCGCTCTCCAATATTTACCAGTCCTCTCTTCAATCAATAATTCACTCCACACAGCTCTTAAATTCTTGCTTGCGATTAGTAAAAGGCAACGATTCGTCTCTTTGGGGTGGAGGTTTATAAATACTCACATAGGCAAAGAAAATAAAAGTTTTTTCCTCCACCCCCCCCCTCTTTTTTCGCTCCGCACGTACCAGTCTCATAATGGTGGTTTATTGCTTGATTTGTCTCCTCCCGTCACTCCAATCACAGAGATGCATTAATCAGCAGCCTTATCTCTCGAACTTTGCTTGATATATGTGCTTCAGCTACTTTTCCAATTATATATTTCCAATTATTTTTCCGAGCTGAAGCAAACCGGGACGCTGATTGGAGACGGCTTCAGGAAGAGCCGACTTCACAGAGGGCTTGTGCCAAGTGATCCTCACCCCCGTCTTTCAAATTGGGGGGTGCATTGTGACCACTGCTGGCAAGGCAGCCCCTCCCCATATCCTTGGGGGGGTAGGAAGACTGCATACTTCCCATAGCAGCCTCTTAATTACTTCGTGTGGGTCAGAGAGATGTTATTGTCGGCCATCTTCCAATGCGCCACCTGGTGTCCCCCCTCTCCATGCTGGATGCTAACCAGAGAAGCCCTTCATCATTGTGACCCAGAGAGAGCTTTCCATTGTCTCTGTGCAAACTGCCTCTACCTAGCCAGCTCATGCTCCTCTCTGTGGCAGATGATGGTCAACGGAGCAGATAATCTGGCACTGGCTTCAACCAAAAAAATAAAAGAAAGGAAAAAGGGAAAGTGAATGGAGAGCAATGAGCCAAAAACTCTCTCTCCTGTTAGGCAATCACTGGTCCTTAACAGCAATCTGGTAATGCAGTTCACTGGTGGGTCTAGAGCCACTACATGTAACTTTTGGCCCTTATGCAAGAGAGGGACATGAGATTTCTTGCCCCAGTAAGGTGACTGAAGGGTTACTGGTGTTGTAAGTAGAGAGGTGCCTACAGGGCTGGCTCTAAAGGCCACATCCACACCATGCAGCCAAAGCATGATGATCCCACTCTGAACAGTCAGAGTGCCTTCCCTCAAGGAATCCTGGGAGCTGTAGTTCAAGGGTCCTGAGAGTTGTTAGGAGACTCCTATTCCTCTTGGTAGGATGCGGGTGGCACTGTGGGTTAAACTACAGAGCCTAGGACTTGTCGATCAGAAGGTCAGCAGTTCAAATCCCCGCAACGGGGTGAGCTCGCATTGCTCGAAAGCACGTCAAAGTGCAAGTAGATAAATAGGTACCACCCCAGCGGGAAGGTAAACGGTGTTTCCATGTGCTGCTCTGGTTCACCAGAACCTTAGTCATGCTGGCCACATGACCCGGAAGCTGTATGCCGGCTCCCTCGGCCAATAAAGCGAGATGAGCGCTGCAACCCCAGAGTCAGCCACGACTAGAATTAATGGTCAGGGGTCCCTTTACCTTTTTATTCCTCATGGAGAGCTTTAATCCCCAAAGTGGTTTCACAATCAAGCCCTTTTCCCAGGGAACTGTGGGAATTGCAGCTCAGGGAAGGGAAACAGGGAATCTCCCTAAAAACTCACAGCACCCTTAACAAATCACAGCTCCCAGAATTCTTTGCGGTGGAGCCATAACTGCTTAAAGTGAAATTGAAGTGGTTTTAGTGTATGGTGTGAATGTGGCCCTGGTACCCTCAAGGCACAATGGAGCCCCAGGGCTTTTTCTGCTGAGTCCCAGGACTCAGCTACATTAGTCAAGAAACAGCGTTTTGAATACATTATAAACATGCAACCCCAGATGGCACCAGAAAGCAAAAAGAAATTTCTAAGCAAATTTCCATAGCGTTTCTTTTGTTACCTTGATTTAATTTCTGGCTTATTTATAGCATTTTTTCCTGTGTGTAGATCCACCCCCAGGGGCTAAAAGGGATCACATGAGGTCAAGGTGAGGCAGGACCCCTGCTGCCACATCTTTGCAGAGTATGAGGAGCATCAATTGCATCTTGATGACAGGCCACTTATGGGCTTGCACTAAGGAGCTTTGACTGGCATTTTGAAGCAAGAGATTGGAGGGGGGGTGTTCCCCAGGGGCTGTTTTCCTGCAGCCACAGGGGATGGGAATCACATTCATCTCACTGTGATAGATGGACTTCAGGAGGAAGCTAAGCTCATCCATCAGCAAGATTGCCAAGTCCTGCTTCTCAGGAGATCAAGATGAGAATTTACCAAATTCCTTGGTCAGCACCCATCTGCGCCCATTTTCTGGAACGATTCAGGCATGGTGGCAGCTAGCAGGAGAGGAACATGGGTGGGTGGGAATAAACTCTCAGCTCACAAGACAGCTCTGTTGATCACACTTTGCAATGACCCATGTTAATATAATTTCCATGTCAACCTGCCAACTCCACAGAAGGTTCACAGCCAAGGCCATCATGCTGAATACATCCCTTTGCAAAGTGAGGAGTTTTGTTGGACTTCAGCTCCCATCAGCCCTGGCTGGCATAGCCAATTGTCAAAGATGGTGGGATTTGTAGTTCAGGAACAACTGGAAGATCACACATGTCCCCCACCCCTGACATACACCCCTGACATCCCCTGAAAGGCATGGTTGTGGTTATTTTGGAATCTCACACTGAAGAATCTAAGCTTTTGAGATTTTGTTAGTTTAAGGACAATGTTCAAGCCCTTGCACATGCAAAGATAACATCTGAGAACACACAGTAACTTCCTGTGAGAGGCTCCAAGTTCAGGGTCACTGGACCTGTGCCCTGTGTGGCTAGCAGGCTAGCCATTCCTCCCTCATGGTATCCAGCTACGTTGCGCTCTCTGTTCATCCTCTAGTCGCTTTCACCATTTACGCCCACTCTGAAATACAACATGCCTTGCCAGAGAAACTCCAAAACCTGCAAAATAACTTAGCCACCAGATTCAGATTGAAAGTCAGTCTTTACGTTTCAGAAAAAATGTATGCGACAACATTCTTTAGGGATTATTGGTGTAGGATTGCCTGCTTTGGGTTATAAAGTACACTTACCTAGGAGTAAGCCCCACTGAACACAGTGGGAGTCACTGCGTAAGATTGCAATGCAAATATCACCCCATTTTAAAAAAAATAAAAAGGTGTCTTTGCATGCAGAAATCTAGCACACAAGAGAAAGGACCAGGGTAGAAGCTTCCTTCTGTAAGTGTTAGCTTTCTAGGTGCAGGGAGTTTGGGCTTGTTTGCTTGTCACTTTTCTATAAACGGGGCATTTTAAACATGTCGTTCACCCTCTCTCTCAGGCTGATGTGGCCACCTCGTTATGCTGAATGTATAAATAGGTTTGTAAGCAGGACCCAGAAAGGTTGGGGTTGGCTGTCTCAAGCATCATGTCCTGCGTGTGGCCTTCTCGGAGGCATATGGGTAGCTTCAGCTGAGAACATAAGGAAAAGCTAGCTAGACCCCCTTGGTCTGATCCAGGAAAGCAGATCTTAATGCTCACAGATCTTCCCTGCAAAGTCTATGCGGATTCTCACCAATCTCCAGAAACATTTTCTGCATATACTCTTCCACACTTCTTCTGTTGGAGAAATGCAGCCCACAACAATGAAGCCAGGGCTGGTGGAGCTGTAGACCCACAGGTGCTGTGGGATGATAACTCCCATCACCCCTGGCCATTGGCTATGTTGCTTGGGGCTGGTGGGGGCTGGAGTCCAGTGTTATCTGCAGGGCAGCCCAGCTTAGTGTTGAGGCAAAGATGCCAACTGTGGACACAATCCTAGCTTGCCCCTGCTCCTTGTCCAAACATGCAGCCCAGAGGAAGCAGAGCATGATGGGTCTTTAGTCCCTGAAGAGCTTCTAGGTTCATAAAGTACAGTCTACAAGTCGTACCTTAGTTAATTGGAGAGGGAGAAATGTTGCTTTATGAGAACAGCAGAAGAGCTCCGCTGCCAGTGGCCCATCTTGACAGGCATCCTGTTCTCAGGTGCCCCAATGGGGAAGCCCTCATTCAGGACACCCAAACACAAGAGCACCCCCCCCCTTTCCTGTGGTTTCATCAACTGCTATTCAGAAGCATTGCTGCCTCTGACCAAAAAATGGAAGTTGGTTATTTCTTTTGCCTTACTCATTCCTTTTTTCTTCATTTTAGTTCTCCTTGCCTTGCAAGCTGAAAGGATCTCTTGGCTTTTTGCCTGAGACTTGCACTGACATACTGACCCACTTTCTCTAGTGAGCCTTGCCTCCTGGTTGCAAGCAGAGATTAACAAGGAGATTTTAACAGGCCCTCCTCTAATGCCCCCTTGCCCCGCCCCAGGTCACCCAAAGTCATTTTTCCTTGGAGATCATACGGCCCTCATGCAGCTTGTGAGGACAGGCCCTGGATCCGGTCTAGTAGCATCGCTTGAGGTCACTGATGGATAGTAAGAGGTTAAAAGAAAGCCTTTTTTTTTACAGGAAAGGTGCCTTTCTGTAAACAAATTGTAAGTGAATTGTGTAGTGCTATGACATAAGGTGCCTATAGTAGCTTTAAGTCAGCTGCTGTTTTCAGCCAGACCACTCCCTGCCCTGCTCACATTTGCAGTATGGAAAGAATAAGACTGGCCTGCCTCACAGGACTGTTGTAGGCAGAGAGATGGGCAAATCACTCTATTTCCTGACCACGTCTGTTTTGCACATGTTCATTCATAGGTTTTCCCCATCCCATTTCCATATCGACCTGCCCATTTGAAGATGTAAATCAGGTCAATGTGCACCAGAATTTATGAATGCTGAGTTCCTCAGGCATCCCAAGCTAGGAGGAGTCCTGGGATAATGTATATGAAGTGCCTTTACCTCTATATCTGGCCTGTCCAACAGGTCGATCATGATCTATTGTGGGATCCCCAAAAAAAAAGCTCAACAACTTTCTTTCCCAGCTCACCCTCCCCTAAAGAAAGCTCAACAACTTTGATCAATACACTGGGTAGATAGATCACTGCCAGTGTGAGTAGATCACAGTCTCTTGGAAGTTGGATGTGCCTGCTCTATATAAATGCTAAATATTGTTGATTGCATTTACACCGTGTTTTCCTCTGTTCTCCAAGCGGTGTACAGAGAACAAACCACAGAACTGGACCTCACCAAGACAGCATTCTGATGTGCCTTCAAGGTCCTGCACATAGGGATCATTCTAATATCACTTTAAAAGTCACTGTTGGCGCACTTTCCCAAGTTTCATCATGCAACCAAGCACCTTCTAATTAGAGTAGTGAATCATATGGATTGGTGCCCTCTTTTGAGTGAGCTGAGTGTTTTGCAAACATTATCTTGCTGCAGTCCTAGCACCCATCCTGTAAAGTAGGCTCAGTATTATTATTCCCAAACTGCAGGTATGAAAGGGTGGCTTAAGATCACCCAGAGAGATTTCTGCAGGAGAGGACTGTTGTGCTCACATCCTGCTTGTGAGCTTCCCATGGGCACATGGTTGGGCAGTGTGTGAAACAGGATGTTGGGCTCTGTTCTGATCCGACAGGGCTCATCCTATGGGGCAGAGTTGCAGCTGCTGGGCTACACCATTACCACCAAAGAAGGAGACTTCCAATTCATACCTGCTTAGAAGATCAGGATGAAACAACTGGAGAATAAAGTCAATTGCAGCTGCCTCCACAGTAATGTAATAAGCTGCCTAACCCTGAGTCAAACTATTGGTCCATCTAGCTCTGCACTGTTTACACTGACTGGCAGCAGCTGCCTCCAGGATTTTAGACAAGCTGTCTCTCCCAGTCCTAGTTGGAGATTCCAGAGATTGAACCAGAGATCTTCCGCCTGCAAAACAGATGTTCCGCTACTGAAGTGCAGCCATTCTCAAGTTTGGTGCTACTCCTGAACTGAGTAACCTGCCTTTTCCAGAACTTCCTGATACCAGAAAGAAAAAGCAAATACCCCAAGCCGCCCGCCAGCTGCTCTGCACGGGACTTGTCGACTGCCACTGCAAACTGCCTATCAATTAGCTTGTCGCCCTCCCTCCTTTTTTAATGAAACAAGAGCTCGGGGTTTACGCAACAGCCTTTTTGGCAGGCAGATACATTTTGCAGTATCAAGAGACCACAGATGGAGGAGTTCAAGAAAGGCAGATGTCTCCATTGATCCAGTGCCCTCACATTGGGGTTTGAGGAATGCGCGGCTCAGTAATGCGCAAAAAATGCAAGCTGGCTATTATTCGGAAGATGGGACAAGGCCCCAGGAACGCTGCAGCACAAACTCTCCCCAAACATAACCCCGTAGGCTGCCTTTTTCATACTTGTGAGCTGCGTACCAGCTACACCTTTAAGGCACATTCAAGGGACAGTCTTTCCTTCAAAGAATCCTGGGCACTGTAGTTCGCCCTTGCAGTGTTACAGTTCCCAACAGCACTTATCAAACTACAGTGCCCAGAATTCTTTGAGGCAGAAAATGTGCTCCAGATGTGCTTTAAAGGGACAGTGTGCACACAATCTACATCTTCTTAAATCAGGCAGGTTCTGATCCAAAAAACTGTAGCCACATTCCTGGGAAGCATCCCCAATAGATGCAAGGTATTTGGTTGCCTCCTTCTCAGAGGAGACCTGCTGAAGTTAGCAGACATGGCTCATTCATTTCAAAGGGCCTGCTCTTGAGTAGGACTAGCACTGGACACAATCCACAGATGCAAAGAGGAGAAGCCGCCTACTCTTTTGTTGTCATTGCTCACAACCGACCCAGTGGGAGGGCCTTGGATTCAATGGCACACAACTCAAACCCAACAGAGTAGAAATGGTTCTGGATTCTACCATTGTAGTCTGCAGTGTGTGGTGGAGAGAATCACAGAGCCGAAAGATCCTGCTTCTACAAAAAAAGAAACACAAAAAAACCCGGCAACAGATATCAAGGGAGGAAGCGTTCTAGTCACACCTTCTCCCTGACATGTTAGTTTTCTGGATGCAATGATTTTTGTTTTATTTAAGTCTGGCTTAAATAAATCTTGCATTGCAGGGTGTGGACTAGATGACCAGTGGCACGCCTTCCAACTCTACAAATTCTATTCTATGATTCTATGTTTCCTTCCAGCCTCCCTCCCCCATCAGTCTGAAGTCGCATGACTCTGCACCCAAGTTTATCTTCTCCATCTGATGTTTGTAAGGATCAGGACACGCAGCTCAGGTTGAACTGAAGGTCAACACTAAATCCGAGCCTTGGTAGTCATCACATTGCCTAAATAGCTACAAACTCATGGAGCCCAATTTCCTGCGATTCCAAAAAAGTGTTTTATTTTGGAACCTACTCAGTGGAAATCCTCATCCTGAAAAGGAAAGGGAGTTACTCATCTGCTCCAGGATAGAATTCCACAGAATCGGGAGGAAAATGAAAATCTAAGACACCTTCCTTTATCTATTAAAAATATGTATTCTTCCTCTCCCCCCCTTTTTTTCTTTTTCTTTTCACTGTTCCCTTGGCAGTTGCGAGGCTGAATCACTCTTTCGGATTCCTAACATGCAGAAACTGTTATTTTCTCTCCCCCTTTTCCATAATGGCAGCTTTTTGACAATCCGGCAAATAATACCGCATTTGTCACATTCACTTCCGTCGCCACACTGCTGGGATGCAGCAGCTGGGGGAAGCCTTAGCTCCCTCCTCCCAAAGTCGGTGGAAAAGTTCCAGGTCTCGTTTTCAACAAGGCAAGGGTCTCATGCGCCCGAGCCACATCCTGCTCTAATGCATTCCATCTGAGGCTCCTGCAGTCCCAACTCAATAGACCAGCAGAGAAGGAGCAGCCAAACCTGGCTTGTTCCAGCCTGATATCATGGGAGGAATTGAGGGGACAAGGGAAGGAGGGTTCGTCACAGGGCGGAGTCCCATGTTCACTCGCCGCCTCAAAGTCTGCATCTCTTTCTAGGAGTTTTACAGTCCAATCCCACACATGTTTACTCCCAGTGGTGCATCAGAGGGAGGATGTGAGGGAGCACAGTTTGGGGACCTTTTTCAAAGCATGAGCGATGACATCAAGTATTGCAGCACCAGAGGAATTGATAGACTCTATTTTCTTCAGCAACTGAATGAGGTTTCAAGGTTGTCGTTTCCCCCACCTCCAGGATTTGTGGGATGTTAGCATTGAGGAAGTCAGAGAACAAGAAAATTAATCAAGGCTAGGTACTTCCTTCCATTTCTTTGATGAGGTATCTGCTTCACACCAGTCAGATGGGAGCATTGTTATTGTTGTTGTTGTCGTCTTCAACATTTCTTTGCAAGATAGTAGCATTTGTAATTGAAAAGGCTGCCATTGCAGCTGGCAGAAAAACTTGTTCTTGAAGCTCAGTGTGTTTTCCAAGTTGAACCTCTACAGTCAGAAGTACCACGGCACTCAGCTTACTCCCAGAAAGTGATGCACGGGATTGCAGTCAATGCCATGAACAATGGTCTAACTTGTGAGTATGTCTTTGGTCTGGCTCAGGACTAAAGAAACACACAGTCCCTATAGCTGTACTGCAGGGGTGGCGCATGCAGGGCCCAGAGACAAAATTGGGAGGAGCAATGGATGTGACTCTTGCTTTTTTACAATAAGCTGCATACTAGCCAGGCAGAAATCAGAGGTTTGACACACCTGCACCTGTCCTCCATCTAGGCAAGCAAGGAGCAGAATCCAACCAGGCAAAAGCACTCAAAGATGCCATAGAACAGGCTCATTTTGTGCTTCGGAAGGGGAGATCTTTGGGGGCCAAACAGAAAGACCTGGATGGGGGCGCATTTATCACCCAGGCCTGAGGTTCCCCATCCCCGCCATAGGAGTTGCCATCACGATACATTCCTGCACTTCAGAATTTGCCATCGCACCAATGTCTCCTCTCAAACAAGTATCACTGAATTGCATGGGACCCTTCTCCAGGTGAGAGTGCAAACGATTGCAGCCTCTGCCATGTGTTAGGAGGGCCATGCCTGTGACATGAGTAAAAGTGACAGGCCACCCCAAAACATCTCTGGGTCTGCCTCTCCATCCCCCTTGTCCTCAACCCCTTCTCTGAGATTCGCACAAACAGAAGTGCCTATGGAAATTCACAGAATGGCTCAAAGCTCTGGAGGGGCTGTGCCTACCCAAAAAAACAACAACCCAAGTCTAGGTGTGAGTCATGCAGGTAGCTGCGGTCATTTGGCTGTAGTCATGGAAGGAATGAAGAGGGATGGAGTAGTCTCTGAGATATTTCACACACATGAGTGGTCGTGTGTGTTGTGCTGCTTCCTTGCACACACAAATACACAATCACGATGCCTTTCATTCCTACCAGAAGGTTTTTTTCTAATCTTTCTCCATCAGCAAATAGAGATGTGGCCCTCCCTATATTCATTGCATCACTGCGATCATTGAGTCATCTAGTCCAATGCCTTGCAATGGAGGAATCGCAGCTATTGTTAGAAATGATGGGAGCTGTTGTCCAACAGCAATTCAAGGGCCAGACTATGGCCACGTATCTGGGGTTAAGATGGCGAGGCATTTTTTTGCCTGAGACCCAAGGCAAGAAGCACCTCCCTTAAACTTGCCTATCACAGCAGCCGGCCGCACAAACACAGAGGAGGAAGCCTTCACTTAGGCAACAGAACCCTGGAGGAGGAGGAGGAAGGCGATGAGCAAATGGTAGAGATGGAAACAGAACGCTCAGAACGTTTCCCGGTACAAGTTTGGCCAAAGTTCCTGCCGTGTCAAATGAGAAATCCCAGTTGGATGCATACAAATGTTTCCTGCGAGCAAAACTGGGAAGACTGCCATGGATCAGAACAGTGTGTGTAGCCAAGGTTCAGCCCGAGGATGACAAGGGATTCCTTGAGGAGATTTCCAAGTCAATCACCTGCCTGAAGCCCGTCCAGGTGTAGGGAAGCAAAAACCACTCGTTCTTAGGCGATGATGGCTGCTGAGCGACCGGGTCTAGAGGGAGCAGTTGCATTCCCGTCGGGCACGAAGCCCATAGCATCAAGGAGCAATCGCAGAGGATGCTGAGGCTGTCAGCATCAACATGGAGATGCAGGAGACCAGGGACTACAGAGGGGAGGAGTTAGGAACAGGCCCAGCCAGGTTTCAGAATGAGAGCCAGTGTGGTGCAGCGGAAAGAGTGTCCGACTAGGACCTCAGAGACCAGGGATCTAATCCCCACTTGGTCACAAAGCTCACTGGGCGACCTTGAGGGCCAGGCATTGCCATTCAGCCTGACTCACCTCACAGGGTTGTTGTGAAGATGAAATGGGAACTAGAACCTTGGAAGTTTAGTGTGTGTGTGTGTGTGTGTGTGTGTGTGTGTGTGTGTATACGTGCGCGCACACACGCGCACAGAGATATAAAATATTCGAAGATCGGGGTTCCAGTGTAGTGGTTAGAGTTTTGGATTATCATTGTGGAGAACTGGGTTCAAATCCCCACTCAGCCACGAAGTTTACTGGGTGACCCTAGGGGTCAGTCCCTGCCTCTCACCCTAACTGACCCCACAGGGTTGTTTTGAGGATCAAATGAGGATGGGGAGAACCTTGAACCCCTTAGAGAACAAAGTAGGAAATAAATGCAATAAGTAATAGATTCCAGAAGGAAATGCATGATGGATGTCAGCACAGATTGGTCCATTAGGGCAAATTGGGCATTGTCCGCCAACCTTAGGCTGCCCTCACCTGCCTGCCTCCCCACTTACACCCAGTCCAGGGGTGGCACTGCCTGTCACCTTCCTCCTCCATTGTCTCAGAGTTGCCCTTTCTAAAGAATTTCTAAAGAAACTCAGCAGGAAGGAGGAGGACAAGGACCAAGCTAGAATGAATTGGCTCTGTCTGTCATTGGCTTTGGCACCACCTACTGTTGGGCTCCCAGACTTCTACCCCACCAGTCCCCACGGACAGCAGCCACCACTGATCTGACATCCCTGACTGCCGTGAGATTTCCACTGACAAACTAAGGACTTAACTTTGCTCTCTCCGCTGGATTTCACAAGCACCACCCCAAAAAAAAAAGGAACAGCAGGAAAGGAAGTAGCAAATCCTTCTAATTAAGCGGGGGAAATGCAGGGATGTTTATTTAAGGGCAAAGTCGTGCAGCCAGACAAACTTAACTTGTTTACGTCCACTGTAAACGGATGTTGACATGAAAAATTACTCTGGGGGAATAAATCCCACTTCACACATGAGGCGAGTGAGAGTTAGCAATTTCTAAAGAAAGACAGTAGATTAGTGGTGGGGGAGACACCCCAGTTGGTCTCTAGTTTCCCAAACCTCATGCAATAGAGGGTTCTGCAAGAGATTTCAGAAAGAGATTGGTGCTCTGCCCAGCTGTTTGTGGGGGAGGGGGAGTCCAGAAAACAAAGCAAATCCCTGGCTCTGTGTGACCAACAAGAACATGAGAAGAGCTGGATGAAACCAAGAGTCCATTGATCCTAACTTCCTTTTCATAGGACTTCCCTTACAGCAGAGATAGGAGTTTATGGCCCTCAATATGTTTTTAAATTACAGCTCCTATCATCCCAGACCAATAGGTCATGCCATCTTGGGTGGAGAGAAGCTGGAATCCAACAGCATCAAAGGTTCCCACCGCAACTACATCCCACAACAACAGCTATGCTGTAGGTAGACTGCCTCTGAATATGGTGGGTCTCCATTTAGCTATCAGGACTTATGTCAACAGCCATAACCATTTCATGGTGCAAGGAAAACCTATGAATTCACTATGCAGGGAAGGAGGAAAGAGATTTTTTTTTCTTCTGTCTGCTGAATCTGCTGCCAGTTAATTTCAGTGGGTGATCCCAAGTCAAGAGCTGAACCTCCAATGCTCCAGGGGCAATTGGACTTCCAGGTTCCTCACCCCTGCTCTACATTTTATCACCCTAAGGGTCGGGGGAGGGGAGGGGATGCATCTCTTTCCACTTTCTCCATAAGTTTTCCTACAATTTATGTATCTCCTACTATGTAAAAAAAATGATACGATTTGAAGCTGAACGTTGGAAGATTTAGGACGGATTTTAAAAAGCACTTCTTTATGGAGAGCAGACTTAAACTGTGGAACTCCCTCCCACAGGAGGCAGTGAGGACCACCAATTTGGATGGCTTGAAAGGAGGATTGGATAAATTCATGGAAGAGGAGGAGAGGGCTATCAGTGGCTATGAGCCAGGATGGTTACGCTCTCCCTCCACAGCTGGAGGCAGCAATGATTCCGCGTACCAGCTGCTGAAAACCACAGGGCTCTTGTGCTCAAATCTTGCTTACAGGTGTTCCATAAGGGGCACCTGGTTAGCCACTGTGAGAACAGGATACTGGACTAGATGTGCCATTGGCCTGATCCAGCAGGCTCTTCTTATATTCTCAATTGCCTCTATTAATTGCCTTTTTCCTCTTGAAGTTTTTAAAATTACTTTTAAGGTGCAACTACAAATGCATCCTGCAATGGTTTTCTCAGCCACATCATGGCAGGCAAACTGAGACACTGCATTGGGTAATTGGCAGCTCTGGCCCAGTTGGCAGAGGCAGGAAGAAGAGAAGGAGGGAGAGACAGAAGGAGGAGAGAGGAGGAGAATCGTGGCTCCGCCCCGCCCAGCGAGATGCTTCACTGGCAAAGGGCAGCTTCTTGTCACAAATGACTCTTCCTGAAGAATGTCTCTCTCTTGACCCATTTACTGGCCTCGCAAAAAAACTGTGCCAACGGGTGTTTTTTCTCTACCCTCTTTTTTTATTTCTTTCTGGGCTGCTGTTCAAAAGGAATTCCATGTATGCCAAGCTCACAACCCACGTGCTCCCCTCTGAGATGCAACCAAGCAATTGGGGTGGTGGTGGCAGAGAGCAAGGCTGGACTGCGTTCATCCCACGCAGAAGGTCCCAAACCCACGTCCCCCTGGCAGCTTCAGCAAAAAGACCAGAACATAAAAAGTGAGCCCTGCTGGCTCAGGGATCATGCCAATCTAGTCCAGCATCTGGTTCAGTGGCCAGCGGGATTCTTATCTGGGGAAACCTGAATGCTGGAGGCAGAGTGCAGCCATCATAACTAGGAGCTTCCTTAAGACATCAGGGCTGTAGTTGCCCGGGACCCACAAAAGGCACTGCCAATCCAAGCAGGCAGCAGTGTAGTGGGCTAAACAAAGGAGAACGGCATCAGAGCAGCTTCCCAGATTCCCTGCACTTCTCTGGAAAAATCAGAAAAGCCGAAAGTGACCAGCCAAGTAAGCGCTATTGCTTTTCATTTGGGCAGGCATCTTCTCGTGGCTCATTCGGGGCAGGTGCAACCTAATTCTGAATTAATTTGGGAAGACGTCTCCGCCCGTTGAAAACAAATGGGGCTTATTCCTAAGTAAGTGTGTAATGGACGTGGTAGCCTGAAGGTCACTGAGGCCACAGCAGCCTTCCTCAACGTGATGCCCTAGAAACATTGGACTAAAACTCCTAGCAGCCCCTGCCCTGCATGGCCAAGGGTGAGGAGGTGATGAAAGCTGTAATCTGACAACATCTGAAGGGCCCCAGACTGGACTAAGGGAAAGGGGACTAATGGGGCTTTGGGAGGAGTCAAGAGTGGTGCAGTGGTTAGTGTGTCAAGCCAGCACCTTGGGAGATCAGGGTTCAAATTCTCACTCAGCACATGAAGGTCACTGAGAGACCGTAAGCCAGTCACTGCCTCTCAGCCTGGCGTTGTGAAGATTACAGTGTCAGACTAGGACCTGGGAGAGATCAAGATTCAACCACACATTTACAGGAGCGCACATACACAAGTCATGAAGCTCAGTGCCTGACCTTGGGCCAGTCACCTCACAGCAACCCTACCTCGCAGGGTGATTGTGGGGATTAAATGATGGAGGGGAGAACCACACTCGCCACCTTGAGCTCCTTGGAGGAAAAGGCCGGGTACAGATGCAATAAACCAGAACCCCGGACCATACATGCATAGAATGTTGGATTAGTAAAAACCATCATCGTTACAGCGCCTCCTGCTGGCCAAGGAGGGGAATCGGCCTCACCCGCGCTGCCGTCCAACCTCGAAGTCTCTTCCCTCGAAAGACCCATTCGACGCCCATGCAGGGACCACTAGGGTGGAGGCGAGACGCACCCACCCCGCTTGGCAGCACCTCCTGGTCCTCCTGCCCTGGAGGACTAGCCGGAGGAGCCATGAGGCAACCCGTCAACCCACCCCGTCAGATCGCCCCCACCCACCTGCTTCGTGAAGAGGATGGCGGTGTCCCAGTACTCGGGGTGCTTGTCGTTGCCCTTGTTCAGTTTCTTCTGCCAGGCGCAGAAGTTGCGCAGGCTGAGGGCGGCGTTGCTCGTCACCTTGGGCCCCTTGTCGTCCTGCCCGATGACCAGGAACTTGACCACGGCCAGCTGGATGGGGTTCTGGATGCTGGGGTGCCGGTAGAGGCGCGCCGCCGTGGCCATGAGGGTCAGCAGGTAGTGCTGCAAGTCGCCGCCATGGAACTTGGCCATGGACTCGTCCGCCACCACCAGCGTCTCCACGTAGCGCGGGATGGAGACGAAGCGCTTGGCCCGGGGCGGTGGAGGCTGCGGCGCGTGGCCCGTCCCGTTGCGGGGGCCCCGTCGGGCCCCGGGAGCCCCCTTGTACTTCTCCAGGGCTTGCAGGATGGCCGGGTTCCAGCCCGAGCCCACGCCGCAACGGGAAGTCGGGACGGCGGGACCTGGCGCGATCCGGCGCTGCAGCAGGTGCTCCCCGGGGCCGCTCCACAGCGCCCGGTTCCCGCCGCTGTTCTCGACGGGGCGGATGAGGTACTCGGCGCCGCGGTAGCCGAAAGCCCCCGTCAGCCCTCCGCAGAGGCTCAGAGCCGCGAAAGAGTCCGCGTCCGCATTGACGTCCCCGGAGTAGAAGCAGCGGCGCAGGTCTCCCTCCTGCTCGGCCGCCCCCGCCGTCGGGGCGCTGCCCAGGTACTGCGTGGAGAAGGCGGGCGCCAGGAACTGGGCGTCGGGGCGCAGGTGCAGGTAGAAATCCTGGTGGAAAGCCGTGATCTGGAAGGTGGCTCCTTGCCCGACAGGGGTGCCCTCGGGGGGGCCATGGAAATACGGCCGGCCGCCCTCCGGGGACGGGTCCAGGCGGATGGGGGTGACCAGCTCCGTCTCCGCCGGGGCGCACAACCCTCGCAGGACGGTCAGGCAGAGCAAGAGGGCACCCCGACGGAGGAGGAGCAGGAGGAGCGGCATGGCGCGGCGGGGAGGGCGCGGACCGGGCCGGCCGGGGCAACTGCAGGTCCTCCGCGTCGGGGAGCAGCCCGCTGCCCGCTCGCTCACTCACTCACTCAGCGAGGCATCGCGGCCGGCGCGCTCCTGCTACCACCCCCCTCGACGGTGCCTGGCTTTGCAAACAGGCAGCGCGCTTGCTAGGAGAGCTTTATATACATCGCCGCCGTGTGCCAATTTCTGTCCCTTTTCTTTTCTTTTTTTATCAAGGCTTTGGAGCCAGAGTTGCTTTTCCTTCGCCTGCTGCTTTTTTCTCCGAGGGGAGGTGCTGAAGGCGCTTATTGGGCCTGCCCTCAGCCACTTGCAGCTCGCCCGGTGCCTCCTAGTAGCGCGCTGCGGCGCGCTCGCCTCGCGTTTTAAAGAGCCAGAGCGAGTTTAGCTGACTTTTGCAATTATGGGGCTTCCTCTCTCGCTCTCTCGCTCAGAGAGTGAGACCATCTGCAGCGTTTGCTGTTCTTTTTCCTGCCTCCTCTGCAGCCCCTTCGCCCCACTCCAGCGCAGCCCCTCTCTCATTGAAGTTCCTCAGTTCCACTGACTCTGCTTTTTTTCACAGGGCTGTTGTGTTTGTGGCCAGATCTTCTGCGTTTTCCTGAACCCCAGGAAAGCGTTGACAAGCCAAAACAGCCAGCCAAAAGGATGTTTGTGTGTGCGTGTATGTTTTTTTTTCCCAAAGAAAGATGCACTCCGAATGTGCCAAAAAGTGCCTTCGGCTGCTGCATTCCGTCTCCCTTCTCTTCATTAGCCTTCGCCTTATCATTTCCTACTTGGAAAGCACTCTGTGTGCACTTCTGAGCACCGCCTGTTACCGGCCGCTTGCAATTGAACAAATAACCTTTTCCATTGTCCTCGTTCCTTCGTCCGCAGATATTCCTTCTTTATTTTCACACTTGTGTTCACACACACCTTGCAGCCTAGAGACAAAAGACCTTGCAGGTGTAGCTCAGAACAGTGTGACCACCATGGAACTGTCAGAGAACAGGGTTCAAATCCCCCCATGTGGCCACGAAGCTCACTGGGTGACCTTGGGCCAGTCACTGCCTCTCGGCCTAACCCACCTCACAGGGATGCTGTGGGGATTAAATGAGGGGGGAGAATCACTTTGTACCCCGCCTTGAGCTCCTGGGAGAAGAAGGTGGTTTAACAACAGCCAGTATGGAGTCACGAAGAAATAGGCCAATTCTTGAGTTGCAAAGGCCTGGGCTTTGACTGTCGCCTCGCCTACAAAGTCCAGAGGCGGAATTAGAAAAACCTCTCTTGCTCACACAGCCTCAGCCCCTCATCAGAAAAATGGGCGTAATTTTCTGCTGATCAGACTTTCATGGACTGTTGTGAGGACTGTGACAATATTCCTGTCTGTCAGGGTTTGGAGGGTGCTTCCCGATGGGTGTTGATGATGGAATTCCCTCGGCAAAGAGGTGTGTCCGGCACCTTCATGAGGCCCTTGATTCTATTTACCTGCCTACCTATCCATCTGTTTCCATGAGCAAGCCAATGCAGAGCTTGTCTAAGGCCCAGGGGAGGAGTCTTGCTAGAAGAAAGTTATAAACTCGCAGTGCATTCCTGTCATGGCGGTGTAAGTCTGGCTAGGCCCTAGGAAGGGGCCTCCAGTCACCCGGCCTACAACATTGCCATAACCCACTCAGCCACTTCTATCAGTGGAAAGGACACTGTTGCAGCTGCCACCCAATACCTATTCTGCATTTGTAAGAACTCCATCATTTAGTGTGGCAGCTCTAGCTCTTTGGAACTCCTTGCCTATTGAGATCTAGCAGGTGTCTTCCATCTATACTTTTCCGCACCTGATAAAAACATTCCTGCCCAGATGCTTAGAAACATGTCCAGATGCTTAGAAAGTTGTGGTAATTTTAATCTGTTTCAGTGTTTCAACTTTTGTATGTCTCATTGTAAAACGCTTTGGTTTCTTGGGGTTGTTTTTTTAAAAACAAAAAACAAGCAGTGTATAAATTTTATGAAACAAATATATATGGTACACACTATGTGATAATGTGCATTCAGTGCTGCAGGCAAGCACCTTTCGGGGGTGCTGCACACACAATGTCATCCCTGTGCCACACTGTTTTGACAACCTAAATCGCGTTCGGCTGAGAAGTTATAATCCGTTTTGTGCCAATGAGAATGCCTTTCTCAAGTGCTTACTGCCTACGTGTGGACACAGAAAGCATTTTCTCAGGTCCCCTCCGATTGGGGCAGACCCACCAACATTGCAGGACTGTGCTGCTCCTCCCCCCCCACACACACACACAGACACCATGTTAAACTTGTGCATGAATGAAACAGCTTGTATTTCTCTTCCATTTCACCCAATGTTCTCTTCCTGGGGGAAATCCAATTGGAAAAACCTGCTGTTGCCAGTGCCACATCTGCAATATCTCAAGGACCCATTTGCAGTAAGAAACCCTCTCCCCACCTGAAAGCACCCCCAGAACACTGGGGAACTAGTGCTATATGAATGCTCAGTATTATTTTCAAGTTGTCTGCAATGAATTGTAAGGGAAGCATCCATGTGGATGTGAAAAAGTCTCCATGGGATTCGCAACCCTCCAGTAACCTCTTCTTATCACTAGCAACATCATATGAGCTTTGTATGCTGACATCAGCAGAGGAATGAGAGGATGCTGTCTGTTGCTTTTCCTTGCAAAACAGAGCAGAGAGAGCTGGCCAAAGCATAAACAGAAAGAAATGCAAGACTGAAAATGGTTAACTCCCATCCATAGTTGAAACAGACACAAAGGTCAGCCATTTGAAAACTGCAGAGGAGGCGTTTATTAAGCAATCTGAAATAATTAAGAACGTCCCTTCAAAAAATACAAGACGTCTGCATCTTGGGATTATACCATGTGATGCAATCCTATATATAAACCATATTGAGTTCAGTGGCACAAACCCCCATGTTGTTTGTAGGACTGCAGTCTTTTCGGAAGATGTAAAGTATTTCCTAAACACTGACAACAGCTGGTTATAGATCAGGCTTATTTAGTGTTTTTAAATTGTTTGTTTCTGCGCTCAGGACTTTTAAAGACATGATAAAAAGAGGGGGCAGTTAATAGGTATTGTTTTATTCGTGGTTGATGTCTGATTGCGTGCATTGCTGTACATTCCCTTCATAGTTTATCTGAGCTGGTGTGCATGGTCAATTAAATAAAGTTTATGGATATGCAGCAGATAGCAGGGAGGAGGAAAAGGCAGGTTTTGACAGTCTGCTGGACAGGCATGCAAGATGGAAGAGGAGAACTATAAGGTTCCATCATCAAAGGGATGTAAACATGACCGCTTTGGGCACTGCATCCTGCCAAGGTCTCCCCTGTGACTTGCTGTTCCATCCCTGTGCCCTGATCAAAGCAGGATTATTCCTTCATGAAGATGAATCATTCATTCATCTTAAATATTATTCTAGTCACATGGTTGAAAGGCTTTCTGCTAGGAGAAGTGATTTATTTTTATTGATTTATTTTCAAAAGTTCCATCCCACCTACTTTACCAAAGAGACTTGAGGCGGCTAATGAAAAGTAATAAAAACAGAATAAAACATACACAATCCCCTTATATGATTATTATCATTATCAAATATTTATTTACACCCCACCTTTTTCCTGGACAAGGACTCAAAGTGGCTTACAGATCAAATAAGACCAGCTAAAAACACAGGGAAATAACAAAAGGTCCTTTACCTTTAACAGATTTTAATGTATTTATGTAGCTTTGATTCTATCAGTGTTTTATTGTTTTTTTTTAAGCTACATAAATACATTAAAATCTATTAAAGGTGAAGGTAAAAGACCCCTGGATGGTTAAGTCCAGTCAAAGGTGACTATGGGGTTGCGGCGCTCATCTTGCTTTTCAGGCTGAGGGAGTTGGCGTTTGTCCACAGACAGCTTTCCAGGTGATGTCTAAACTGCTGTTGGCACACGGAGAACCATGATGAGTGCCAGAGCGAACAGAAATGCTGTTTACTTTCCCACCACAGTGGTACCTATTTGCTCTGGTATGCCATTGAACTGCTAGGTTGGCAGAAGCTGGGACAGAGCAATGGGAGCTTACCCCATCATGTAGATTCAAACTGCCGACCTTAAAATCTATTAAAACCATACCAGTAATTACAATAAAAACAGCAGGGCACCAACCATTTCATTAAAAGTACAGTGGTACCTCGAGTTATAAATGCTTCAGGTTACAAACGCTTCAGGTCGCAAACTCCGCTAACCTGGAAGAGTTACCTCGAGTTGAGAACTTTGCCCCAGGATGAGAACGGAAATTGTGTGCCGGCGGTGCAGCGGCAGCAAGAGGCCCCATTAGCGAAAGCACGCCTCTAGTTAAGAACAGCTTCAGGTTAAGAACGGACCTCCGGAACGAACTCAGTTCGTAACTAGAGGTACCACTGTAGTTTTTTTCCAAAAGCCTGTTGGAACAAGAACATATTCACCTGCCGGCAGGAGGACAAGGAGGGGTCCCGTCTAGTTTCTCTAGGGAAGGAGTTCCGTTATACTGACCTCTGACGAATAACTTATCAATATGCAGTGTATTTTAGCAAATTTCAGTAGCACAGAAAGAACATAAATAACAAAAGATCTTTTTTTATGAAAAGGAAAAGGAAAATGCCAGGCCTTCTCCAATCACCTGAAGCAGCATAGCGATGGAGCCTGACAACCCACACTTGGCAAGGTAGGTGCCACAACACAAAAGGCCCTGCCACTGGTTGCTAACAGCAGCCTTGCACCCTGAGGCCAAGAGATTTGAAGCAGGGGCTCAGATGGCAACCAGAACATGCAAGGGAAAACATATGGGGAAAGCAGAACTGATCCATAAGCTGTCTGGACAGGCGGTTCAATGTGCCTTCAGCACTTGAAGTGGCACAGTGTCCTATGTTGCATCGGAAGGATCAGTGTTGGGCTATGTGGCAAACCCAGCTCTGTCCCCCAATAGAAACTACAGCCAGGGAGCTGTCCCTCAGCATCTGCCACCTGAGGCACTTGCCTCACTCTGCCTAATGGTGGCAAAAGCACTGGGAAAAAGATGTCCCAGGTCCCAAGCCATTAAAGGTTTTCAAGGTGAACCACAGCACCTTGAATTGAGCCCAGAAATTAACTGGCAGCCGGTGCAAATCACATGGGAATAGTTTGATAAAATCAAGCTGGCCAGTTTCTGCCAGCAATCTGTGCCCCTTGACACCTGCCCCACTCTCACACACACACACCCTGTGGTGTCCGCCTTCCCCGCCCCTGTGCAACACGTTTGCACATAAGTCACGTAGTCAAAACCAATGCTTGTTTTTATTGCCCTGAAATGGTTTAATGGTAAATGAAGCCGTCCTTGCAGACAAGCTGGTTTCTGCTTTGATTTAAAGATTTGGCAGGGAGACAGCTGCAGCTGAAGAATTTTATGCATTTCTGAAATCTAAACCAACGGGGCTGTCTACCAGGAGGTTGAGAGAGAGCTTTCCCTCCACCCCACAAGCCTGTCTTGCTAGCGCATAAAATTAGAGATCTGTTGCTAGTGCTCACATCAGCCATCATCAAGGCCTCTTTTGGGCCAAACCTGTGACCCACAAAAGCTTTCTGAGCAACTCAGAGCGAGTGAATGGTTGAATTTAGCTAATGAGCTCAGTTACTTGAATGAACAGTACTTTGCAGATGAAAAGAGGGAATTTTATTCAGCTGCACTTACAGGGCTCAAGGACTTCAGAGACTTAACAGAACTTCCCCACCCAGAAGCACCTCACTCACTTAGAGAAAGTCAGATGTTCCTTGTTTGAAAAGATTCTCCCTTATTCTGGGACGTGACAGTTTATTGCTGGAAAAGGAAAAGGGGGGGGAACAAATGAGTATAGCTGAATGGGCTGATTCAGTAATTGCATATTTGACGTGTGGTTTTTTTAATTGGAACTGTCTCCTCCGAAAGAGTGCTGGGCCCTAATTGTGTGTACCTCTTGAGTTGCATGTCAGATGATCCTTCAGAGACAAAAATGACGTTCCCATCATTGGTGGAAGGGAGGGAGAATGCAGGCAAGTGGGGCTCCTCCGGGACCTTTCTCAGAATTAGAGTGATGATGTCATCTGCTAGAGCACCGGGGTCATTGAGGGATCCTCGTGGCTCTAGCAAGTGAATGAGGGGATAACATGGCTTTCAAGTTTTATCATTTTTGGGTGGGAGGTTAGCATAGAGGAAAGCAGAGGATGAGGAGATGAATGAGGCAGAGGCTGGGCCTTTCTTTCTTTTGATGTAGAAAGGGATACACAGTTTTGAATGAAGAGTTTCAGTGGTGGCACTTCTTTGCAAAGTTGTCAATACAGTGGTACCTCAGGTTAAGAACTTAATTCGTTCCGGAAGTCTGTTCTTAACCTGAAACTGTTCTTAACCTGAGACCCCACTTTAGCTAATGGGGCCTCCCACTGCCACTGAGCAATTTCTGTTCTCATCCTGAAGCAAAGTTCTTAACCCAAGGTACTATTTCTGGGTTAGCGGAGTCTGTAACCTGAAGCATCTGTAACCCAAGGTACCATTGTATTTCTAATTAAAGGCCAAAGGTGAGAGCTCAGGGCGTTTAACATACGAGGTCAGAAGGAAGCTCAACTGAGCTCAGTGAAATTTACACCCAGAAAACTCTGCACAGGGTTGCAGTTACGCTGATCCCAGACCAGCGGTCAGCAAACTTTTTCAGCAGGGGGCCGGTCCACTGTCCTGCAGACCTTGTCAGGGGCTGGACTATATTTTGGAAAAAAATATGAACAAATTTCTATGCCCCACAATTAACCCAGAGATGCATTTTAAATAAAAGGACACATTCTACTCATGTAAAAACATGCTGATTCCTGGACCGTCTATGGGCTGTATTTAGAAGACGATTGGGCCAGATCTGGCCCCTGGGCCTTAGTTTGCCTACTCATTGTCCCAGACCCTCCAAGTATCCCTATTTTTCAGGGACATCCCTGATTTAGAGAAACCGTTTTTCCTTAGGATGTCCCTATTTTCATTGAAGGAATGTTGAAGGGTCTGGAGTTATCCGACCCCCAAGCCATTCCTGTATAGGGAAGTTTTTTAATGTGTAATGTTTTATTATGTTGTTATATATACATGTTGGAAGCTGCCCAGAGTGGCTGGGGCAACCAAGTAAGATATGTGGGGTATAAATAGTAAAGTTATCGTTATGGAACGGGATGTCTTGATTTTCATCGGAGAAACGCTGGAGGGTATGTGATCCTATTAATGGGTATTATGCACTGGTGTGTGTGTGTGTGTGTGTGTGTGTGTGTGTGTTGCAGGGAAAGTCAACATGATACATTCCAGATTTTTTAGACTATGATTCCCATCATCCCTGACCATTGGCCACACTGGCTGGGGCTGATAGGAGTTGTAGTCCTAAAATCTGCTTACCCATCCCTGATGCCATTGGATCAATATACCTACAGCAGGCTGGACCTTTCCCACTCTGGCCTAGTGGGTCATGTTCAGACTGTGAGCTGGAGGTTCCCCACCTATACCCTAAGCCCCCACTCCTTTTAAAACATTTCTGACTGGGTACTTCAAGCAGTGGGTCTTGCCACCATTTTAACATCCCCAAATAGCTGCAAGTAACCCTGCTCCAAGGGCATTGTGGGTAACTGCTTGGAGCACCATTGCTGCCATAGTTGTCTATTACTGGAAAGCCCACCAGGGCCCAGTGACAAAAGAGGGGGGAGGAATCTGCTATAATACACTTGCATACTGTTCAACATGTGCTCTCATGGTGCCCCAAAATGCACCATTTTTGGGTGCCGCAAATGACTGCGGCCATGAAAAGTTGTTGTTTTTCCATGACAAGATCTTGGCCCCAAATCACGTTATTTCAGGGCACCCAAAATGGCCTGAATCTTCCAACCCTAAGCTCCATTGGATGTTCACGAGTTAGTGGGTTGCCATATGTCTGGATTTTCCATAAAAATAGCTCAAAGACGGCAACCCTAAATTATAGTGTTATGAGGGGGGGGACATCAGAATAAGCCTCCGGAAGAAATCCTGTGTGCAGTGTACCCCCACTGTAGCATTTGCACAGATCTCTTTTCGCCACCCCTTAGTTTTTGTATTTGTGTTTCGAGTACGGAAGGGTAAAGAGGAAGGAGAGCGGAGCAGTCGAGGAAAAGGTCATTAATTGCTAAGTCAACAGGAAACGCCTCCCCTTAATGGGCACTTGGAGACTTTTTGGCAAAGGTTGAATGAGGACTTTGCCGAAGGAGGGGCAGAGAAACACAATGGGCAGGTCAACTCCATCCGGCAGAGCACCGACTCTCAAAAGGCACCTGATAACAGGCAGACCCATGAAAGCAAAGCGCTTTTTAATTGTATCATTAAGGGCAGAAATACACACTTCAGCTGAAGAGCAGATAAAGAACATTTCCTCCTCCACCCCAAAAAGGGAAATCCTGGGAACTGTAGTTTGTGAGGGAATGTGAGGGGTGAACTAAAGTTCCCAGGATTCTTTATGGGGGTGAGAAATGTGCTTTCAAGTTACGGTGTGTGCACAGCCACAGTACATCAAGAAGACTAATGGTTTATGAGGTGAGGTCCTACGGCCAGAGGATTTCATGTGGACTGTCTTAGATGTTGGTGGTTGTGGCGCATTATGACGACGTGTGAACATGTTCCTTATCTGTGCCAATTCATGGAAAAATATCAATTGCCAGGTGGAAGGTGAGAGGACTGAAACTGCAGTTCCTGCTTTGGTTACATTTTTTGAGCCAACGTTTATGATGAGGGGTGTGGACTTCAGCTTCTGATGGAGAGGAACATCTGGAGAAGGATTCAAGAGCTCATGGCAAAATGCTGCTTTTGCCACCTAAATCTGATTTCGGCTTGTGGGGTGGGGCAAACTATGATAGATTAAAATTACACTCCAGCATTACTGCGCCATTTTCTTCATTCTGAATCATCAAACCACCTCCAGTTCACAAGGGACTGTTTAAATCAGTTGACTCATCAGTCAAAACCATGAAAGTTAGTTCTAAACCAATTTTCGACCAATCATCTTGGTTGAGTGCCTTGTGACGTAGTATATACCCTTTAACATCACATCTCCAAACAATTTTTTTCATAACGAAGCAAACTTCCATAATTTTGGGGTACCTTTGCCAGGGACCACCAGATAAAGAGACCAGGCACAAGGCCATTGGATAAACTAAAGTTAAATGTATTGACATAAATACATCAAGATCTGCAACTCAAAGTCTGTGTGGGCTTAACTAATCTGAGGAGCAGCGAAGAGGGAGAAATTCAATTCAGTTCCCATTTAAAAGTGAACTGAAGCAAATTTGAATTTTCCAAACATAGCTATCCTTTGAAGTTCACATGTCTCCAAAAATTTGCAATGGAGTTTTCTGGCTAAGTAAATCCAAATTACCCTGCCCTAATCTGCAAATCAGAGCACTTATTCTGGATTCACATTCACCCTCTTCTTTCTCTGACTGCATCCATCTTCCCCTACTACAAAGGCACATTTCTGTCTCTTCTGGAAGCCTTGTGTGAAATGTCAGTAATTTAAAGCCAGAAGAAAGATGAGAAAAACCCAGAGGATCTCACCCTATATTCTGCTTCGAAAACAACAATCACTCTGGTTTAATATAGCCCTTTCAAGAGTTCCAAGCCAAAGATAGACTGGAAAGGGCTTGAGGAGCTGAGGAAATGTTCTCTTTGTCTCTCCACTCCACTTGAAAGGCTGGCAGCAGCAAGAAGCTGGATACCGGCCCAAGAGTGTGCAAGGGACATTCTTCCTGTTGCCTGGGCCAACAGCTCTCAGGCTGACCAAGAAGGATGGCTTCTTGCGATGGAACAAAATCAAGCCCAACCTAAATGTAATCAGATGCATCATGGGACTTATGGCCATTTCATTCATCCCAAAGTGGTAAACTTTGTCTTGCTAGCTAGCAAGGTAAAAAAGGTAAAAGGTAAATGACCCCTGGACGGTTAAGTCCAGTCAATGGGGTTGCGCCGCTCATCTCACTTTCAGGCCAAGGGGGTTGGTGTTTGTCCACAGACAGCTTTCCGTGTCATGTGGACAGCATGACTAAACTGCTTCTGGCGCAATGGAGCACCGTGACAGAAACGAGAGTGCACGGAAACACCATTTACCTTCCCGCCGCAGTGGTACCTCTTTATCTACTTGCACCGGTATGCTTTCAAACTACTAGGTTGGCAGGAGCTGGGACAGAGCAACGGGAGGTCACTTCATCGCAAGGATTCGAACTGCCAACCTTCTGATCAGCAAGCCTGAGAGGCTCAGTGGTATAGACCGCAACGCCACCTGCTGTGCCAGCAGACACACCCAAGTCAGGCTCCCTAGTGAGCATTTTTGTATGAAGCTGTAGCCTGAAAGGGCAGAGGGATTATCCGTTGCACTGAGTTTTCAAGTCTGGGACATGGAGAGATGGTTTGCCATAGTGTGAGCTGCATTCCCCTGGAAAAAGCAGTTCTGTATATCCTGGGTTGAACCTTGTCCTTGGAGGCTCAGGTGGTCTTGATGGCAAGGAGAGGGGTTTTTTCCAGCTCTGGCTGCTCCACCAGTTTTGGCCTTTTTGGACAGAGATGACTTGATCACAAGGGCTGCCCTTGAGGACAACTTGGAAACTTCAACTGGTCCAATATGCAGAGGCCGGTTTACCAGCTGGGGTTCCCTTTAGAATTCATATCACCTGTTTTATTTTTTTAAAGTTATGTTGGCTGCCATTTTGTTTCCGGATCCAGTTCAAGGTGCTCACACTAGTGCTTAAATCCCTAAATGTCCTAGGTCCCAAATAAATAGGAGATGGCAGCCTTCCTTATAGACCCTCTTGGGTCTTGTGATCAGTGGTGGGTGGGTGGGTGGGCTCTTGTTGGTTCCACTATCTTCAGAGATTCACATGGGTGACCTCTAAGCTTTGGAATTTCCTCTCCACAGAGGTGTATCCACCACCTTCATCGGACAGCTATTGTTGTATGCTGAAGACACACCTCTTTGTCATGACCTTTGGCTACACACACACACACACACACACACATACATGGAGCCATTCTAGATACATTTATAATTTGTCTAAAACTGTGTTTAATGCTGCATTTTTTATTGCTGTAACCTACCTTGGGAACCTCTGGTGAAGGACAGCTAATAAATATTACAGTGGTACCTTGGGTTACAGACGCTTCAGGTTACAGACTCCGCTAACCCAGAAATAGTTCCTCGGGTTAAGAACTTTGCTTCAAGATGAGAACAGAAATTGTGCAGCAGTGGGAGGCCCCATTAGCTAAAGTGGTGCTTCAGGTTAAGAAGAGTTTCAGGTTAAGAACAGACCTCCGGAACGAATTAAGTTCTTAACCCGAGGTACCACTGTATTCTTATTCTTTGATAGCCAGCCCGCCCCACCCCCATAGCTGCAACCCAGACAGAACTATGTTCCCTACTCCTTCCCCCTCTGCCATCAACCCAGCTGTCTTCCTACCCACCCTTGCTCCTTCCTGGTAACAGACCCTGGGTTTGCCACCTAGTGTGCTTTCAGTCCGGGTTCCCTGACTGGTACACTAGTACGGCCCAACCTTTTTCAAACACCTGCTTGCCATGTTCATTTTGCATTTTTAAAAGCTACACTTAACACATCCTCACTACATCTAAAACCACATGGTTACTGCTGCCTCTCTCCACGATATGGCTGCCTGTGGCATTCTCCAGCTTTGCCTTTGCAAATCTAGCCAGCCACTCTGCCAGGTCCAACAAACAGGGAGAGCATGTCATGGTTACTAAGCAACCATAGAAGATGCTCCTCAGTCACCTATGCGGCTGGAAAGCACATCCTGGTGTTGCCTAGCAACCGCAACACACAGTCCTCCATTTTCTGGAGTCATCAAAATGGTCGCCAAATAAGGCAGCAGCGACGGTGTCAGCCTTGGCCATGCCTACAGAGCCCCAAAAGGGCTTATATTAGAAGAGCAATAGGATGCCCATCAGATTGGCTATTTATTTATTTTTTTACTGCTTTCCAAATCTGTACCCTAGAACATCTGGGCAGACATCCTATTAGACTGAACTGTAGTGGGTCATCTCTAGCAATTGCAAAGGGATTGTTTGGATTTGGGGAATTTAAACAACTCCAGGTGATGGATTTAGAGTCTTGAAGGTTCTTCCCTTGCAGCCAAATAACACTGATGTTGGGTTTTTAACATACCTTGAAAACCACAGGCTTGTACTGCATTAGGGACTTACAGTTTAGCATGTTTTGCCAACAAATAAATCAATAAGCAACACTTGGGATGAAGAATCTAAGGAGGGTGCAGGTTTTTCTTACATCAGCGTCTAGCCGGTCTGTCGATTTTTTATTTCATTGGCCCCAAACTGAGACAGTGGCATTTCATCAATAGTACTGTGCAGTTTCCTTCAACAGCCTTTGAGAACACATTTGAGCAGTGAAACGGCGAATGTCAAAAGTAATTCATATTGGCTCTTACACCATGGACATTAATTGCATGCAAAGGTTCCTGGTGGATAACTGAGATGTTCTTACAGAATGAGCTAGCCAAGTGATGTTGGTGTATCCCATCCCGTCAAGCCCCACCCACCAATGTGGATGAGAAGTATCATGTTTCAAGATACATAAAACAGAACAAGCTCATGTGTAGATGATGGCACACAAACACACAGCAATTGATCCAGGTGTGCGCTTAAATGCTCTGGTGTGGACACGACCTTTGTATGAAATCACCAATTGCATCGAAGCCTTGTGAACCACAGAAATCCATACTCTAAATAAGATAAATGCAAAATTCAGGGTTATTACTAGTGTCAGCTTCTTCTGATTCATCCCCTGAGCATGTTAAAAAGTGCTGAGTGTGAGCCACCACACTGGGAGCATCTCACCAACCACAAATAGTTGACTCATCCACCAGCGACTCAAGATGTTGCTTTATTTTGCTGCCTGCTTGGGATTGCAGAAGCAGGATTTCTGAAGTACCCGGCAGGGCACAATACAATAACAAAATTGCAGAAGGTACCCCCAAAGGTCATCTAGCCCAGCCCCCCTGCAGTGCAGCCATCACAGCTAAAGAATCCCCTGACAGATGACACCCCTAACCTCCGTTCAAAAACCTTCCATGAAGGAGAGTCCACCGCCTTCCAAGGGAGTCCATTCCACTGTCATATAGCTCTCAGCAGCAGCAAGTTCTTCCAAATGTTTAGTCAGAATCTCTTCTTCTATTTTATTTTTTATTAATAATTTATTTACAACATAGTCCACATCAACTCACACATACAAACAAACCCACCACCATTGACAACTTAATTATCAAAATTAAACTCCTATCCCCTTACATAAAGAAAACGTAATATAAAAATAAAAGACTTCCTTTATCCTGTAAATGGCCTCCTTATTTACTTCTTGTATATTTTTTTTAATATGTGATTATTACAATTTTTCCTAGTTATGAGTTTTAAAAACCACAAAGTCTCCTGTAGAAATTAATTGAAACAAGTCCAGGTATATATTTTGGGGCACTGTTTGGTAAAGTATTCTCTGCATTTTCCCCATTCTTTTTGAAATTCTTGTCTGGGTTGTCCCCTAATTGTCTCTGTTAATCTTGTATTTTAAATCCATTGGTTCAGATCCCACCGTCTGGAGCAACAGAAAACAAACTTGCTCCCTCTTTTGTGTGACAGCCCTTCAGATATTTGAAGATGTCTAGCATGTCACCTCCGTGTCTTCTCTTCTGGCAGTCTGCACTCAGTTCAACAGATCACAAGGTATTCAGATCTGATGCAGAAAAAACCACAGACGTTAAAATGAACTTTGAGAGTAGAGCTGTTATTCTAGGTTAACTGACTGCATCCAAATATGTGCTGTACTGTTGAGAGCCCACAGCTCCCAGACAATCAAATGCAGGGCAGCTTCTTCCCATTTAACAGTGCATGCATCTAAAAGTGTAACTGATTGATGAAACAAAAGCGTGTTGAAAGGACAATGCATTAAGACTGCAAATATGTGTTTGCAGACACATCGTAGCACATAACAAAATGAGTGGTAGCCTTCTGCTTTGTGCAAACTCAGCAGCACACCTGGGTTAGTGGCCTAGAGTTTAGCCTGGGGAGGGGAAGCATGCAGTATTTGGTGGGAGGGGAGCAGATCTCCTACCCCTGGGATGGGAAAAAGTGCTTAGAGCTGGGTGTGAACCGCTGAGAGGTGAGCTGGGCCAAAAGACAGATTGGAAATGTTTGGCAAGGCTGTTCTGTTTTTGCAGCAAAACAGTCTCCCACACATTGGGCCTGGGACTGAGGTTTAATAGACAACCCCGGAGCGTCCAGCCAATATTGATATAGCATTATATTGCACACACTTGTTCGGCACAGGGTTCATTCCAGATTAATAAGCCTCGTGCTGAGTGTCCCTGTTGGAAGTGCGTAGGCAGAGCCCTAGCTTGGGTTGGAGGAAAGCTTGCCTCTCCAGTATTGCAAAGCAACAGACCACAAGAGGTTGCTCAAAGTTTACACATCTGGAATAAACCTGGCTCTCAGCATGTTTGCAACCCAAATACCAAGGATGTACACTTACGGGCCAGGCCAATGGTTTTACAGTTCATTCCTTTTTCTGAACAGCCTGTAAACACAGCAACCACACAACCCTCCAACTTTCGGAGCGGGCTGAGGATCATTAGGGCTACCCCGGCTGCTCACGCCCATAGAACATCTTGGATGTCTGAAAATGAGAGCAGGCCTTTGCACAGAGAGAAGGCTCCTGTGGTCTCTGGATGACTCTGCTCTGAACCTAAGGTTAGTCCATTGTCACCTGGTGCCTGTTGGACTGGTGGGTGGAAGGCTGGAGGCCCAACAGTAGGTGGCGCCAGAGCCAATGACAGGCAAAGCCAACAAATTCTAGTTTTGTCCCCATCCTCCTCCTTGCTGTTCCCTACAATGAAAACCATGAAGCTAAGGAGGAAGAAGTAGCTAGCAGGCAGGCAGGGCCACCTCCTGGGCTGGTTCTAAAAAAGAAGGCAGATAGATGGCGGACTGGGGTATGGGGGCAGCACCCCACTATACCACCCAACATTTGGAGACCCAAAGCTCATCTTCCAAGATGAGCTGCCATGCAAGTCATGTGACCCAAGCATTGCTCTCGCCCCCCAAAAAGCACTTTTTCAGGGTGAGAGCGCAGAGCAAGAGTGTGTGAGATCACAACACCCAAAATGGCCGTGAAATATTGGATGTGCCCCACATGCCCTAATGCACCAGCCTTAACTTAGTTTGTCAGAGGTAATCCAAGGAATGTGCAGCAGTACTACAACCAGAACACACATCTTCTATATTTTAGGATGAGGATTGGCAGCTGACAGCCCTGGGGCTTAATCTGTTCCATGCCCTAGCGTAGACACCTCTGATCTCAAGGAGAATCCCTTATTTTGGGCATCAGCTGCCTGCTAAGAGTAACAAGAATGTGGAGAAAGGTGGTCCAGTAACCATTGTATAACTGGTCCTTTAAAACAGATTTTGACAAGATCCTTCATCAAAGGCTCCTGAGTAACTTAGCAGACAGGGATAAGAGGATGAGTTCTCCTAAAGATTCCTGTCTAGTTAAACAACAGGAAGCAGAGAATAGGAGTAAACAAGTCTTGAAATAGAAGGAAGTAAGGAGTTGGGTCTGTGTTGGTTATTGGTGCTTTTTAACTTGTTCATTTGGAATAAAGTGTGAGCCATGAGACAGCCAGATTTGTGGATGACACCCAATTATTCAAGATGGTGAAAGCCTAAACAGACTGTGAACTTTCCAGATTGGATAAATAGGCAACAAAAATACAAGTGGTAAGAGACGCACATTGGGACAATAATAATAACAATCCTGATTTCGCAACACTGATGGGGTTTGAACTGCTAGGGAATATGCAAGGCAACTGGTGACATTTTGACTCAGCAGGACTGCAATTTTTAATCTTGTTGTTTTGATCACAATAGGGCTTGTGCAACATTTATTTAGGGCAGTGTGCTGTTACACATGCACAGAATGTCTTTGTCTCCTGGCTGAACAAAATATCTTTTTCTTTGCACATCTATGGGGAGGTGAAGAGCCAGTGTGGTGTAGTGGTTAAGAGCGGTAGTCACGTAATCTGGGTAACCGGGTTCGCGTCTCCGCTCCTCCACATGCAGCTGCTGGGTGACCTTGGGCCAGTCACACTTCTTTGAAGTCTCTCAGCCCCACTCACCTCACAGAGTGTTTGTTGTGGGGGAGGAAGGGAAAGGAGATTGTTAGCCGCTTTGAGACTCCTGAAGGGGAGTGAAAGGCGGGATATCAAATCCAAACTCCTCCTCCTCCTCTTCTTCTTCTTCTTCTTCTTCCATATAAGAGAATCCAATAAAGATTTTCACGAAAAGATTGACTCCATACCTCTTATTTGGAAATTAAGCCATACCATGTGACATAAGTTTTTGAATTCATGTTGATTCCACCTGCACATCCATTGCATTAAAACTAAGCCTACAAAAACGCACAATGTCAGGGACACTTGCTCCTAGTTAGATGCAGTCCCCCCCATCAACTTAATACTTCCTTATCCAAAACATTCTTTTCTCTAAACTGACAAAAAAAGTATTCCAACCAACAGACCCCCAAAAAGTAGAAGTTTATAAAACATTACACAGTGTAAAGAAAGATGGAAATAACTTTTCCCTCTTGCTTTCGTAATGCAAAAACTCTGGGCTCATCTGATACACTCACACAGTAGCAGGAGATAAAAGGTAAAGGTAAAGGGACCCCTGACCATTAGGTCCAGTCATGACCGACTCTGGGGTTGTGGCGCTCATCTCGCTTTATTGGCCGAGGGAGCCGGCGTACAGCTTCCGGGTCATGTGGCCAGCATGACTGAGCCGCTTCTGTCGAACCAGAGCAGTGCACGGAAACACCGTTTGCCTTCCCGCTGGAGCGGTACCTGTTTATCTACTTGCATTTTGACATGCTTTCGAACTGCTAGGTTGGCAGGAGCAGGGACCGAGCAACGGGAGCTCACCCTGTTGCGGGGATTCAAACTGCCAACCTTCTTATCAGCAAGTCCTAGGCTCTGTGGTTTAACCCACAGCGCCACCCACGTCCCTCATGTCAGGAGATGGCAGGCAGGGGGAAAAGAAAGCACTTCTGTGCACATTACATAGTTCAGTTATAGCAGGAGTGGGGAACTGCATCCAGCCAGAGAATCAGATCCATAACTGGTCCACCTTCTGTGGGCCATTTTTGACAGGTGGGCATCTGCAGGTAGGTCTGGGGGCGACCCCTGTTGAAGATCCACTGGTGGTCGGTATATGCTGTCCTAGTTGGACCTATGGTCTGGCTTGGGATAAGGCAGCTTCCTATGTTGACCATGGAACAGACTGCCTAAGAAGGAGCTGCTTTGCAGGGGGGTTGGACTTTGGGTCCCTTCTAACTGTACAATTCTCCGAGGTGGGCTCTCCTACACTGGAGGAATTTTCCATCAATGTTGGGTGGTCATTCTGCAGGGATGCTGTCATTCCAAGGTTCCTGGGATGATCTCCGAGGACCCTTCCCAACTCTGATAATCTGTGTCCTTTACACTTGCACACATTGGCCTAGTCAGGGCAAAGGGAGAAGCATCCACTTTGCTGCGTTAACAGTGCAAACCTTTGGCAGTTTTCTTCCCTTTTGCGTTTCAACGTTTGGCTTTGTTGCGGAAGCTGAACCAGTGGTGAATGAGTGGGCAGTAGCCGAGGGCCACAGTAACTGGAAGACTCTGCCAAAGCATGTGGCTGTGCCCACCAGGAAGGAGGAGGTTAAACAGCCCTTTTGCTTGTCTCTCCTGAGTGTGAGTCACTGGGCTAAGCAGGTGTTGCTGTGGTCCTCTTCATTTCAAAGACCCTCTTAAAAATTAGTTGCAGTTGTAAGTCGAGGGATCCCACCAGGATTTCCTTTTTCAAAGGAACATCAAACCACATTATACTAAACTAGAATAAAACAAGAGTGCCCCCTGGTGCTTACTTAAATATAAATTTATTGATTAATTTATTCTTCTTATTATTATTATTGTTATGACCCACCTTTCCTACAAGGAGTTCAAGGTGGCTTACCCAGTTCTCTCCCTACAACAAGGCTGCAAGGTGAGTTAGGCTAAGGCAGTGTGGACCAAGCCCATGAGCTTGAGGTAGGGATTTGAGCCCTGGTCTCTCCCAAGTCTTAGTCCAACACCATAACCACTGCACTACACTGGCTCTCTTAATCGTGCACTAAGGCTGAACCTCTATGCACACTCATTGAGGAGTCAGCACCATCAAACACAGCGGGACTTACTTCAACAGAGACTTGCACAGGTTGTCCTATGAGTTGCTTTAAGGTCACATCTCTGTATCTGCAGCAAAGCAAGAGAGAGCAAGGAGAAACACCCCAGCTGTTATAACTGGGGAAAGTGCTGTGCTGCATATCTGCAATTCAGCACTCCATGAGAAATTGAAATTCTAGGTGTTTGCATGCCATTCTCCTATCCCCTGCCCCATTCCTAGCAAAATGTCCATCTTTGTGGCAGATTGGGTCCCTGGAGAGCTGCTGCTCCATCAGTTAGAGCCAGAGCACACTACCTGTTGCAGTGGGGTGGGGGGCCAAGTTCTGCTCTTCCATTATTTAATTTAATTTATTTTATTATTTTATTTTAATTTTATTTTATTTTAACAAAACTTAGATGCTGCTTGATTGTAGTAAAACCTCTAAGCAGTTTACAAGAAATACTACAATTATCAACAAAGCAGTTAAAAACAATAAAGATAGACAATAAGATAATTCAGATTAACAGTAAAAAAAGAAAAGAATCAGATCAACATCTGCATGTTTGGATACACTCACCCAAGCAAAAAATGTATTAAGCGGGCACTGAAAAGACAACGGCAAAGGCGCCTGCCTCATCTTAATAGGCAGGAAGTTCCAAAGTGTAAGTGCTGCCACACTAAAAGGCTGATTTCTTACCACTGTGAAGCAAACCTTACACGGCCCCCATAACACCATCAGTTCTGCAGATCGGCTGTGAGCACATGTGCTGTACCTACATTTCACAACAAACCAGAGAGACAACACTGACATCTGGTGGTGGCTTTATGAAAGGGCAACAACAAATTGGCTCTGTTATCAACGGGTGAAGTTGTTTAAACATTAAAAAAAAATTGTAACAGTCACTGGACAGGGAATGGATTAAGTTAAGGTCTTAAAATCTGGGTGTTTTAGGAACTGTCTTGCCAGAACATTTGGCAGGCTTCTGTGACAGGGGAGAGCTGTTCTGTTCCTACTGACATTTGCATTCCAGGCTGAGAGTGCCATCAATACAGGAACAGCCAACTTCCTGCGACTGGGGATTTCAGACATCTGTGTGCATGTTCAATGTATCTCGGCCGCTTTGCGAGTGCAGGTCCTGGATGACTTTGTGCACCTGGAAGGAAAAGAGCTCACATTGTAATAAGCTAATGAGACTCTAAGCCAGCTAGTTTGGACTCATTTGAGAAAGAGGTGAATGTTAGGAGAGACCCACACTGGAGCAGGCCAATGAATCATCTAGCCCACTGTTTTTGCAGTGGCTGCTCAGATGCCTCCAGGAAGCGCACAAAGAAGACCTCAGTGCAATAGCGTTATCCCATCAGTAACCTCCAGCGACTTATACAGAGGCATATTGCTTCTGGTATTGATGATAATATAGCCATCATGTATCCTCCCTGAAGGGGACGCGGGTGGCGCTGTGGGTTATACCACAGAGCCTAGGACTTGCTGATCAGAAGGTCGGCGGTTCGAATCCCCGCAACGGGGTGAGCTCCCGTTGCTCTGTCCCAGCTCCTGCCAACCTAGCAGTTCGAAAGCACATCCAAGTGCAAGTAGATAAATAGGAACCGCTCCGGCGGGAAGGTAAATGGTGTTTCTGTGCACTGCTCTGGTTCGCCAGAAGCGGCTTAGTCATGCTGGCCACATGACCCGGAAGCTGTACGCCGGCTCCCTTGGCCAATAAAGCGAGATGAGCACCGTAACCCCAGAGTCGGTCACGACTGGACCTAATGGTCAGGGGTCCCTATACCTGTCCTCCCTGAATTTGGCTAATCCCCATTTATTTCTGTCCAGCTGTCATTAAACTTTGTGCCAGCAAAATCCATAGTTTAGCTGTGCGGTACATGAAGAAGTATTTCTTTTTGTCTGTCCTGAATCTCCCACTGTTCAGTGTCCTTGGTGAATAAGGAAATGTCTAGAGGGAGAAAGCTGATCTGGCCTGAAGCTTTCTCGTTCTCAATTCCACTCTATGGGGATATGGCACATCTTCTCATCTACTGCTACAGACTGGGGTTGTTTTCATTTCCCAGTGCTACAAAACTTCTTTTTTAAAAATAATAAGAAGAAGCTATTTGAATTTGATTTTTAATGGTCTTATATTTTTAAGTTCTGCATTAACAGAAATAACTTAGTGACAATTACTAACAGTAATTTGGAGTACGTGGAAGCCCTTTACAAAAAATAAAAACATGAGTTCCAACATCAAAGGGGTACATTTTGGGCAAAATGCAGATATTGTCATTCTCAAGTGTACTCCTTTTCTATTTTGTTTTTGCAAAAAGGTTTGTAGAATGTACTTTGTACACAGAGCTCAGTAGAAAGCAACCAGAATGTTATCACAAAGACCCTGCAAGTTGATGTCTTAATGAGAGCTTCTTGTGCAACTACTAATGGTATCCCTGTTTTCATATTGAAATGCAATGGCCTAACGTCTGGTTCCCAAGTTACATTAGGGAATGAGTTTTGCGTGAGGGAAGCAGCTGGTGTGCTGGCAGATAGCAGCTGCCAGAAGCATCAACTTCTAGCATGGGTTGTTTGTTTGTTCAGAGACTCATATCATTCAATATGTCAAAGCTGACATTTGCGAGAACCTGGCCCACTTGCTTCTTGCATCCATGGGTGCGGGTGCAGGAGAATGGCACCAGTGTGTGCAAAATCCCATTGCAGAATAATGTGGGAACTAGCCTCAGAAGCAACGTTCAGTGTAGCATAGATCAACCCAAGGATGGTTGTGTTGCATTCTACAAAATGCAAAGCAGTGAATCAATGCGCACAGGGCACTTTGTGTGAATCACTCCCTGTGATTTCAGGAGCATAACAAGGACAGGCTATTTGAAAGAGCAGGAAGGACAGAGGGAGCCATGTAGCCGGGCCTTTCCAGAAGGGGCAAGTCAATTCTCCCTTCCAGTTCAGCTTATCTCATCAAGGACCTGCAGGGGCGAAACAAGTAGTTTTCTGAACACAGTGGGGAGACCATGAGTTCTTCAGGGTTAGAGTTAAATTAACTTACATTAGCTAGGACCCTTTTTAAATATGATCTCTAATGATGACAGGTGAAGGTAGACTTAGACCCAGCCCTTACACCCTTGGAGCTTTTCCCATTCACGTCTTCTGCTCTTCTGATTAAAGGAGATCCTGGAAAGGTACAAATCTTGATTGCCTGGGATGTCTTAATTCTTCCAAACTTGCTTTAATAAGCCCTTGGAAAGCTGGCTGAAGCTACCAGAAATTCCAAGTTTCTTTTTATTCAACCAGGAACACTTAATGAAAACCAGGAAGACCTAGAATCAACAACTACCAAAAAGTGTCTTTCTTCTAAGCTCAAAGGTAAAGGGAAGGCATGGGAATGAAGTGTGTCCCATTCCAAAGTATTGTCTTTGGACTATTACAGGCAGCATTCTGTACTTGGTGATGCTTTCAAGAGCCAACAAACTGATTTACTTACTTGCAAATAGTCCAGTGGCTGCAGAATCTGTACAGGCAAATCTCAGCCTTGACAAATCACAGCAATAGCATTGCTGCTGTTACAGCAGGAAAAATGGCTCAATCCAGCAGGCAGAGGCTTCCCATCTGGTGCTTAGGACAGTCCTCAGTTCCAAGGATCTCTCCCTTATTTATGTGGTGCAGACAAAGGAGTCTGAAAGAGGTTCTGGTAGAACCCTTTGCCTTGCAGATAAGTGAGTATTGTTGACCCTTCAGCACTTGCACAGTTCATGATACAGCTCCACTGAAAATGAGTGGCCATCTAGAAACTTGATGGTGCTGTCCCAAAGGAAAGCTGTTTCTATTCTACATAAGAGTTTTGCAGAGAGGCTAGTGTTCCTCAAGAGAAAGTTCCCCCTTTTCTGAAATAAGAAGAGGCCAGTTCACTGTAGTAGAAGGAAAGGCTCTTTTTAAAAAAGGAAATAAAACAACAAAATATTTAAGTAGCTGATGTGAGCTTTGATTCTGCTAGAGCGTGCCTCATCAGAGCTATGTATGAAATGGGTTCCTCTGCCACCTTGCTAGATCTAGGATCCTTATATTTAGGGTGCCTGGGTTACAATTCCAGACTGCCACTATTCCCAGGGTGGGATTCAGTCACATGCAGGCAAATTTAGTTGCTTGGGAGGTCTTTGTGCAACAAACCTGCTTCCCCCAAAGGTTTGACTTTTTGCCATATGGAAAGTGATGAGCGTGACTACACTGGAAAATGCGTAATAACACTTGCTTTGTTGCAACATCAGCTAACCTCCCAGCAATGGCTACCCTTTAAATAGCCCACATTCCCTGCAAACGAATCAGGGTGAATGCACAATAAATAGATCATCTTGCTTTTCCTCTTTACCCCCTTCCCACATACATGCTAGGATCCAGAGCTAGCCACACACACACTTTGGCATACATATAAAGCACATTAACCTCACCAAAGATTCCTAGGATTTTGGGGTGGTGGAGTGGGGAGGGGATATGCTTTAATAGTATGGGGTGTAAACAGCCACAATCTGGGGTCTATGTGGGCTTGTGCTTCTTTTCCTCTATCTGCAGACAAGAAGAAACTGACCCCCAAACTTAGCTGAAGAACTTTGAAGGACTGGGGAGGCCCTTTGCAGCAAGGAGGCTGTCTCCTTAAGTTTGAGGGGTGGATCTGGAGACATTTGCTGGGAAGGTTCCTTTCTTATGTTGCATGCATGATGCTTGTGGCATGGAGCATGACAGAGAGTGGCTCAAGTGAGTAGTCAACTGGAAGGTTGCTCGGAGGGCCTGGAACCACAATGGCCATGCTCAGTTCCACCTCCGCTGCTGGAGGCAAGATGCTTTTGAATATCAGTTGCTGGAAATTGCAAGCAAAAGGTATCTGGCACCCTGGTCTCCTTCAAGAGGAATGGGGGATATAAAGCAAACAAGTCCTCAATGGCAACATCACCATTAGGTTGGTCACTGTGAGAATGCTGGACTAGATGGGCCACTGGCTTGATCCACCAGGCTCTTCCCATGTCCATATGGGCTTAAGAAGAGGTTACAAGGAGCACAGCATTCCCTGCTGTGGAATTCCACACCTAAGACCTCTGCGGAGTAGCTGCTTTGGGTTTTAGGAAGACAGGAAAGGACTACCATAGTAACAAATCCCATAGCTGTGCTAGGTTGCTTTGACACTCGCCCATTTATCTGGAACTGCCATGCTTGCTTCATTCTTATTTTACAGACAATGCCCAATTGTTAGGTTTCCTCATTGCAGGTTCCACCCATTTTATTTCCTGTTCAAAACGTCTGGGGCAGTGTGGGGTGTAATGAATTGGTGCCTGGAGTAGTAAGCTTACATTTCTGGTGGAGGGGTTGGGGTGGGCTCTAATTGCTGGCTTCCTTGCATAATTTAAAACTGTCTCCTCCCAGAGCAGATGCTGACTTAACTAAGAGGAAATTCATCACTAACCTCCAGCAAATCTGAACAGGGAGTGATAGCGCAGCCAGAACCTGCAGAAAGGAAACTTGCAATTAACATTGCAGGGGGCTTAGCGGTAAGTATTATTACTGCCTTCAAAGGATACCAGGGTAGTTTTATGTTTTCAACTGAGACTGAATTCTATCTAAAAACTGTAGGAGGATCTTGGCTGTAGGGAAGGGCACTGCTGAACTGTATAGCACTATATTAAATGCTGTGTGTAACTTGTTTTAATTCAATCCCAGGCACCTGCAGGTAGGATTGGGAGACACCTCTGCCTGAAATCATGGGCAGCGACTTCCAGTCAGTGTAGACAACACTAAGCTGGATGAACCAATAGTCTGACTCAAGTATAAGACAGCTTCCTATGCTCCTTTGTTAAGTACAAGTCCCTTCACTTTGCAAACTGAACATCTGATAGGACTGAGCTAGGACCTTTGCTGCCCTATGAACAGCAATCATAATTTCCACAAATCTTCTTGTTAAAAACACCAGCAGAGGGCCTCTTTCTCTGGCATCATCAGACCACAAACCAGCTTCAGGACTGGTTCTCTCTAACCTCTGCTGGTTCAGCTCCCAGGTCAATCCCCCTGGCCCCCTCCCCACATAAATGGCTCTTCACTAAGCGATCTGCTCCTGATTCAGCCCAGAACTCCTGCTCTGTCCATTCAGATCTTCTGCCCGTCTCCAATCTTGTTCTCTTTCCCTTTACCAAAAGACCATCTCTGGCCATGGACCGTTTTTTTCTCTGCAACAGTTTATGCTGGGCTGCTGACTGTCACACCCCATGGATCTTATCCTGCCATCACTTATTGCATCACTGGAGCCTCCGCTGACAGCATATTTGATATGGGACTGTTTAGAACACGCATCAGCGAATGCTCATCATGCTTCATTTCTTTACAGTCAAAAGAATCACACTTTATAAAAAGAAATTCGGTAATCAGAAACTTTACCCGCCCCCCAACCCCCGGAAAAGATGCAGTTATTTAGAGACACAGCTAGTGTGTGTCTGAGTAGAAGGAGGTGGCTTTTCAACAGAGCCAAGCAGATGTAAATAATCCCCCTCAAACGGACGCACAGATATTTGTCCAGAGTAAACAGCCTTTAAACACTGACCCTCGTCCTCAATCATTTACCATAAAGCTGATTTCCCAGGTTCCCGGGAGGAAGGTATCTGGAACCTCAAAACACTGCTTATATTATCCTTTCAAATAGTTTGAGGATTAAAGCTTTCGAACAGCATGTTTTAAGGGGGAGGAAAGGGGATTCCTCTGTGGCGCTTTGAGAAAACGGAAATTACTCTGATTCCTGATAACCTACAACTCCCCTAAGAACTAATGGGGCAACTGTGGGTCCCTTTCCGCCATGCAAAATGCATCCCTTTGGGTGTGTGGGACTTGGACAAGGCTTGGCGGAATTCCATTGTGGAAGTTACTTCCAGTGTGCATGGCATATGGACCTTTTAAAAAGATTTCTCCTTTATCCACAATTAGCTGTTCCTTATTCAAATATTTTTCTCCATTATCAATCGGTTCCTTTTGGTCAAGCACAATGGGATTTCCAGAATCTAGACCAATCATGGTGAATGTAATGCATCGTATGTCCTCTACAGTTAAGAAGAGATACCAGCTCAAATGTTTCCAAACTGTCTGCATCCATACATATAAGCCTGCCCAGTTTAAACTGGGCTTCAGAGGCCCTTGTTCTCTGTTTGTGCTGCTGTCATGATCTATTATATTGACAGTTATCACAGACAGGGACTTTTTAGTGATGGCCCCACATGATTGAACTTCTCTCCCCTAGGGAATAATAGGCACGGCCCCATCAATATTGGCTTTTAAAAGAACCCTGTACTTGGCTAAAGTGCTAATTCTTGAACTTTCTTTGTTGTTGCTGCTCATTAATTAGAGGATAGTTTAGAAAGTTTGTTTTATGCGATTTTTATAAATGAGTTCATTGTAAACTGCCTTGAGAGGCCTGTGCATGGGGAAGTTCAGAAAGTTTTTGGGGGTTTTTGGGGGGGGTGTTGAAGAATAATTATTTACTAAAATGAAATGACGGGATGGAGGATTATACACGCGACTATTTCATTCTGCCCAGAGCTGAAGTGTTTAGAATGTAGAGAGCTATGTAGAGAAGCAAAAGTCCAGTGAATGAAATGAAAGGCCACTCTTGGTGTTCTGCCGTGTCATGATGTATACAGGAAGCGAGGCTGCTTAAAATAAAGGGTATCTAGCAGCTATATCAGCAATACACCGGAATAAAAAACGGATACTTATGTGCAGTGGGCGGTTTGTGAGTAATAAAAGACATGCTGTAAATAAAGACAGTCATAAGACAAAAAATGGTTTATGTTTGGGGTGCTTGTTTTTGTAAAAAACCAAATAAGCACAAAATCCATTCTCTATGTTTCCTTTTATTTTTATTTTTCCTTTCCAAGTTTATCACGTACTTGGAGAAGGGGGACGGAGCTGAATTCTGATTAAAACATTCCTTTTTAAAAAATAAAAAAGGAAAGGAAACATGACCAGCTATACTTGTGTGGAAGAACTAAATGCACTGCTTTTCTAATTTTCCAAATGGCCCTGTTAATGCTTTCATTAGGAAACCTCCCTATGCTTCCTTCTGTATCCTCTTGAAGAACATTCTCAGATGAAACGTCCAACTCCCTGGCAACTCCCTCCCTGATTTTAGATAGCAGCAGCTCCTTTAGGGATGATGAAGATCTCGTTTGGGAGGACCCGAATGTATGCTAGTATCTGATAAAATGGAGTTTTATCTCTTTAGGATTTGGAACTTTTCCCCATGGCAGACTTACTTCCCTTCCCCAAGAGCCCCTGAAAAAGGAAGGAACAAGTGGAAGTCCTCTTCTTCTTTTACCCTATACAGTGCAGAATTAATGCAAGTGATGACAAATCTCTTGGAATGCAGCCTTTTAAAAGTAATTTTTAAAAAGAATGTCTGATTGCCAAAGGGTGATCAAAGTCCTGGAAAGAGTTAACACAAAGAGAATAAGAAGGGGGGGGATGTTTGAGTTGACACTTAAACAAGAGAGGCGTGTCCTCCTAGCTCCTGATTGGCTTCAAGTTCTATCCAAAAACCTCCCCTCCCCCCCCCCTTTTCATTCCTCCTCCTCCTCCTGCTCTCTAGGTCCCAGGGGAGAATGTGGAATAGTGAGAGAGATAAAAAATAAACCTCTTATGTCAAAGCAAGGGGGGAAGAAAAGTATAAATACCGAGGACTCTGCAGCCAGATTTGGTGCTTCAAAGGCTTGGGAAGAAGCAGCCCAGGGAGAGAGCGGAGCAGCCTAGGGAGAGAGCTAGAGAGCTTCTTAGGAAGGGAAGGGAGGGAAACTCAGAGAGGCAGAGAGAGAGAGAGAGAGAGAGAGAGAGAGAGAGAGAGAGAGAGAGAGAAATCAGGATTCCAACACCCACCCAGCCCCAGCCTCTTTCAACTCGACACACTTTTTTCCAAGTGGACAGCCCGCTTTGCTGCTGCATCTTTTGCCCGGAAAGGTGCAAGAGCTACTTTGGAAGCTGGTAACAGAAGGAACCCCACAAACCAGCCTTTGGGGAGAAAGAGGATTTTCCTGGGGCCCCTCAATTCTCCCTCTACGCTGGGCAAGTTGTCGCTGACTAAACCTGGCATTAAAACCCCAAATTTGTTCACTCCTCTCCTATCAATTTCCAGCCACGGTTTTTCCCTGGGGATCGCGGCTTGCCAATTTGCAGCATACACAGCTGGGGACTTTGCTGTTTCTTCAACCGAGCCTGCTCTTCCCATCCCGTCACTGGCTCCCTGGGAGCATCAATGCCCCGTTCTCTGCAACCACCGCAGCCCTCGGCTGGCCGGCTGCCCGCTGGCCGCACGCTCTTCTTCCCTCTGCTGCTGGTCTTGCGAGTGCTGGGCAATGCCTGGGCACTGCCCACTCAGGACAGCGACTCCCAGGGGGTGGTGCCAGTCTGGATGGTCCCTCCGGGAAGCGAAGGGCAGGTTTCCTTCTCCATCCGTGCCTTCAGGAAGGAGTTTGTCCTGCAGTTGGAGCCAGATGCCAGCTTCTTGGCACCTGGGCTGAAGATCCAGCACGTGGGTAGGAAGGAGCTCCTTGCTAAGGAGGACGTGGGGCTCCGGAGCTGCTTCTACTCTGGGACTGTGAACTCCCAGCCAGACTCCCTGGTGGCTGTCAGCCTGTGCCAGGGCATCCGTGGCTCCTTCTTGGTGGATGGAGACAAATATGTCATCCACCCACAAGGTCATGAGAATGGAGATCCTCTGCTGCAGGCCCACCAGCTCCAGAAGAGGGGGTGGGCAAAAGAAGTTGGAGAGGACATCCCAGAAGAGGGATCCCAGGTAGCAGAGTCCAACAGCACCAGCAGAACCAAGAGGTTCATCTCAGAAGCCCGCTATGTGGAGACCCTGCTGGTGGCTGATGCCTCCATGCTCCAGTTCTATGGGGAAGACCTGACGGTAAGCAGCGCTACAACTTTCCTTCTCTTCCTGTTAGATGCTCAGAGCAGGTGCAGGTTGGGAGGTGCATGCCAATATGCATGGAATCTTAAGTGGGAATCTTCGAGCTGTGGGTGGGGTGGTAGATCTGGGGTGATGCAGTCAGGGGCAGATCATGGTAAAAGCATGAACCCTGAGCAGTAATTCTCCAAATCTCGCTTGCCTTCAACTTTTGGATGCGTACACACCATACATTTAATGCACATTAACTCCTGGTTGCGTTCACGCAACACATACAAAGCACATTTAAAGCACACACATACCCTAAAAATCTTGAGAACTGTAGTTCACCCCACACAGCTACAATCCCCAGCAAACTACCATTCCCAGAATTCTTGCGGGGGGGGGTGTGTGATATGCTCTAAATGTGTGGTTTGTTCACTGCTGTCTTTCAGCCTCCTGTCTGTAATTTTATGGGGTAAGGGCCATAATAATTCTGATCCATGTTGCAGGGCTACTTACTGGGAATAACACTTGTGAAGCACTGTGAACACTTTAAGGCACATGATAGCAAAAATGATCATAGTGGAAAACATCTGGGAGAATGATGCTCCATGCAGGGGTGTGCACGGGGTCGTTGTGGGACAAAGCACTTCTTTGAGACTGCTCACTATTGAAGGGCAGACTTGTTAACAAGGAACTTCCGCTAAACAGCAACTGTTCCAACAAGGAACAGTTATCTCCTGCTCCCTGCCCCACCCCAATAACACACAATTAACACATCCCTCGCAATGTGATGTCATCACGTTCTGCATTTCCCCGCCCCGGCTTCACATCATCGAATATTGCACAGTGTGATGAAGTCATACATCTGATGGATGTTCCTAGATGTTATGGGGTGGGGGTGAGGAGCTCAACACCCAGATGACATTTCTAGCAGCTGCCTGAGTCACCTTGTCTGGTGGAGATGAAACTTTAACTCATCATTTTCTTTGTACCTGGTAAAGTGCGCTGCAGAACTTGAAAGCTGGTATTTTTCAAAGCATAACTTTGTCCAGAGAGAGGCAAAATTGAACTACGTATTTTTTTGGGTTTTTAAAAAAAAAGAATTATTGTGGGAAAGGAGCACAGCATCTTTTGCCTATGCTAAGCTGATGACATGAGAACTGTAAAGCAATTTGATATTACAGCCATTAAGCTAATCTGTGTTCCTCGCTATTGTAAGGTCTGCCTCTTTGGTATACTAATTTGGTACCTGATACTACCTTTTGGAGACTAATGGGGGGGTTGGGGCTTTGTTTAGCAGGAGAAGGGGAAGAGGCACAGTCTCTATTAGTAGCCACATAAGATTAGTAAAAGTTCTAGAAGTCATGTTTTGATGGGAGCCTCCCTCTCTCTTGGGCTGCATCCCCACCCCCAAGCCGTGGTTGAAGAGAACCACTTGAACCAGGAGACCCACAGATTTCACAAGTACCATTTACATCAGTAAATTTATGTTCACCGTGTGAAAGTCTTACTCAGCTTTGTAAAAGGGAAGTTTCTATCCTGGAACTTGTGTGCAAGGAAAATCCTAACTTCTGCTAGGACAGCGGCTTTCACAGTGGTGAAATTAAGCAGAAATTATATGAAGGGCATTCTATTAAAATGAGAGGGGAACAGAGATGCATGGGCCATTACAAGGGGTTCTGCTAACAGAGTATTTGTGGGGGGCCATGTTCATCGTCAGTCCCTGCATTTCTACTGGGGAAGTTATAGTATTTTATCTGAGGTGCTAATAGCAGGAATGGGCTCAGTACAAGTCAGGTTTATTCGGGAGACCTCCTTCTTTCAGCACATAGCAGGTGGAACTTCAGAAATGTTAAATGTGAATAGTTATTACGCAGTAAGATGTATGAAACATTTCCATGATAGGCAGGATGCATGTGGAATCACACTTTGGACTCTTCCAGACTTTTGCTCTTTTGGGGTGGGATTCAACCACATGCCAGCAAACTCAGATTGCACAAATAAAGCTGGTTATTGCTCTGTGCAACAAACCACCCTCCCCACTCAAATCAGACGTTTTGTGATGAGGGAAATGATTGGGAAACACACCCTTGGAAAGCAAGGGATAATAGTTACTTGGCACAGGTTGATATACCCTTCCAACAAACAAATCTGAATGTGTGCTCAATGAACAGCTGGCAGAAATGACATGGAACTGCTGAACTAAGGAAACCTTGACTCTTAGGGCAGGAAGAGAGAAAAGTTTGTAACGGTTAGAGACTTTGCTTCCTATGATGTCGAGACACACACACACACACACACACACATGACATACATACAAGTGTAACTTTCCTTTATCCTACTTTTGCTCTCGATCAAACAGATTTTGCAGATTTTTTAAACAATGAAAAACAACTTTCCAGCTCTATTTACCTGAGGTGAAAATCGGATGGTTGTATACATATGCCACAAGCAGCTATCACTTTTTCAAAACGATTTCAATTCTGTGGGGATAAAAATAACACTCTAGTCCTTTGTCTGGAGAAAGACTAGAGCTGAGCCAATTACATCCATCATCTCCCTATAGAAAGGATTTATTTCAAGCCTTTGGCTTAACCCTTTAATCCTTATCCCCAATTGCAAAGAAGGCTATGTACACAGAACTGCATTTTCTTCAGTCGTCCTGCTGCTCTTGCTTCTTCCCCTTCTCCATCCTTTTCCCTCTGCTGTGTCCTCCATTACTGGAGTTAAAATTACAGGATCCTTAAGGGTAGGGACCTATATTATATTATTATTATTATTATTACTTTTTACTCATGTAATCGCTTTACCCCCTATGTGCCCACTCGACAGTTTCAATCTGTAGAACTGGCAGTCACACAGTCGCACAATACCCATTCCAAACATTTCAGAAATTCCTCCTTTAGCTTGCCATAACTTGCACTTTGGAACTCCCCGCCTATTGATATCAGGCAGGGACTTCTACTATTTTTCCTTTGTTTGTGTGCCTGCTTAACACATTTTTTATTAGGCCTATTGAGATGTGTATATGTTGCTGTGCTTTTAATCAGTTTTTAGTTAACTGCTGGTTTAATTTTTTTATGTTTTACTTATTTTATCCGTTTTCATTGTTTATTTTAATATTTTTTTGTCAACCGCTTAGAGGTTTCGTGACAAACAAAAGTGGTATATTAATTTTGTAAAGTGAGTAAATAAATAAATATATAAAACTGCTATGTTGCTTTGAAAAATGGTAGACATCGGATGGTGCTATACGAATACATAATGCTTCAGTAGACATCTCACTAGGCTGAACTCTGGCTCAGACGATAGACTCCCTGCTACAGTGCCAAACCTCTGTAATACTAATAACCCCCTTATATCCAGACGTCATGCGGATCTGGGAATCTCGCCAGCAGCAGTAGAATGTCTAAACTGGGTAAAATATGAATCGTAAATCTGTACAGTAGTCAAGAAATACAATGGATTTCCCAAAATAGGAAGATATTGAACGACAATTGTTGTTTTTCCCTAGAAGTGATTTATTTTGGATAGTTGTTTGTCTGTTTGCTATGCCTTTAGACACCTCTTAAGATATTGTAACCATATTTGGATTATGACTGCTGAGAACAAGCATCAGATTTTTGTCTCTGTTTAGGTACAATTGTTCGCCATTTTGAATCAAGATGGCGGGCTGAACCTTTCAAAGCTGCACTGATTTAAACTTGTGGTTTCGAAACTGCACTGGTGTTTGGTTTTTGTTTTGTTTCTTAGAATCCCTGAGCAGGGCTGGGCACAAGTGTGCTGATTTCTTAAATTTCTTAACAGTATTGCCTTCATAGCTGTCAACTCTTCCCTTTTCTTGCGAGGAATCCTATTCGGAATAAGGGAATTTCCCTTATAAAAAGGGAAACGTTGACAGCTATGATTGCCTTTCAGAGCAGCATACATCACGTCCCATGCAGCCGCACATCCAAGCAGTGGCCAAACCCATGTGCTTTGCAGTATTCCTAGCCTGGGATTCTGATCTCAAAGCAACAAATGGGAACAGTATGTCCATCTGGAAGCTCCCCCCATTCTTACAGTCCTTCACAGTCCATACATAGTCATAGGAATCCTCTGCACACTGGGAATTTTGGATCTTGCTCAGGTGTGTTTCCCCTGTTGGACCTTAAAGACTTGGGATGATGTTAGAGACAGCCTTGGGACAGATCCACATCACACACTTAAAGACACACATTTAAAACACATGACTTCCCCCAATGAACCCTGGGAACTGTAGTTTGTTAAGGGTGCTGGGAATTGTAGCCCTGTGAGGTTGGAATAGCATCTCCCAGGATTCTTTGGAGGAAGTCATGTGTTTTAAATGTGCACTGGATCTTGGGTATCTGGGGCGGCATGCCCAGGGGTGGTGAGAACCATCCATAGGAGCAGGGCGAACCTCCCATAGGGACAGCATGGCCTTTGCCTTCCCTATGGGCACCACGTGCCCTGTCCCTATGGGTGCCACGCAGCATCCATAGGGACGGCACAGAGCGTGGGGTGCCCTTAGGGAGGGACAGGACATGCCAAGGGGCCTCAGCCACCCTACAGCTGGGGGGAGGCAGCCAGCGGACAGCACGGAGTCTGCGGGTGACAAGACGCATGGCTCGTGCATGCTGCAGGCCCCGCCATTAGTGCAGCCAGCCATTTTGTCACACACACACACACACACACACACACACCATCAGTACGTTTCTGAGCACAATTCAAAGTGTTGGTGCTGACCTTTAAAGCCTTAAATGGCCTCAGTCCAGTATACCTGAAGGAGTGTCTCCACCCCCATCGTTTAGCCCGGACACTGAGATCCAGCACCGAGGACCTTCTGGTGGTTCCCTCATTGCGAGAAGTGAGGTTACAGGGAACCAGGCAAAGGGCCTTCTCGGTAGTGGCGCCCGCCCTGTGGAACACCCTCCCCTCAGATGTGAAGGAAATAAGCAGCTATCTTATCTTTAAAAGACATCTGAATGCAGCCCTGTTTAGGGAAGTTTTTAATATTTAATGCTGTATTGTTTTTAACACTCGGTTGGGAGCCACCCAGAGTGGCTGGGGAATCTCAGCCAGGTGGGTGGGGTATAAATAATATTTATTTATTTATTTATTTATTTATTATTATTATTATTATTATTATTATTATTATTATTATTATTATTATTAATCAGGGTGTCACCTAGGGCAGGCCGCACCCCCTTCCTACACCCCTGCACTGGATGTACTTTAACTTTATAGTGTGGATTGGTTGGGCATTTGCAACAGGTGCTGGGTACCTGTCCCCAGTCTTGCTCCCTCTACCACCCAACCGACACTCAAATACTGTGCTAAGCGGCTGACCTATGGAGTGCAGGTCTGCAGGGCCTGATGCTCTCCAGATGCCTGGGACTATTACTCTCATCAGCCGCTGCTGGATGGCATCTGGAACACATCAGGTCAGGGAAGGCTGTTCCAGGCTACAGATGTCAAATGGAGAAGGCTTATCTCTCTCTCAAACTACAATTTCCAAGATTGCTTTGTGGAGAAGTCATAACAGCTGAGAAAGCAATGCTGTGTAGATCCCCATCAGGCTGTGGAGGGCTAGCCTACAATAGCCAGGTTAAGGTAAAGGGACCCCTGACCATTAGGTCCAGTCTTGACCGACTCTGGGGTTGTGGTGCTCATCTCGCTTTATTGGCCAAGGGAGCCAGCGTACAGCTTCCGGGTCATGTGGCCAGCATGACTAAGCCCCTTCTGGCGAACCAGAGCAGCGCATGGAAACGCCGTTTACCTTCCCGCCAGAGCGGTACCTATTTATCTACTTGCACTTTGACATGCTTTTGAACTGGCAGGAGCAGGGACTGAGCAACAGGAGCTCACCCCGTCGCGGGGATTCGAACCGCCAACCTTCTGATCGGCAAGTCCTAGGCTCTGTGGTTTAACTCACAGTGCCACCCACGTCCCAGCCTACAATAGCTACAGAGCTCTCTATCCCAGACTTCCATGAAGGGAATCCATGATAGCTAAGCACATTTAAAGCTAAGCAGGGATATAGCCAATGCTGTGCCCTTCAGATGTTGGGCTCTATCTCTCATCAGCCCCAGCCGACATGGCCAGTGGTTAGGGATGATGTGAGCTGAAATGCAGCAAACATCTGAAGGGCTCCACGTTGGCTTCCCCTAGTTTATAGTGTTCAATGAAAGCCCTTTGACATCTTCCTCACATTTCAGGAGGCCTACATTAGCAGCAGTACATCATTCCAATCTCCTGTGGAAGACTAACCAAACAAAAGGATCCATGTATATCACTTGCCCACAGCTGTTTCTGATGGCACTGGTGGTGGGGTTAGATGGAGGGGAAATACGTGTGTGTCGGTCTGGTCTGCCTGAAAAGGTACACACATGTTGCAGAAACATTGTGTCAGAAGGGTCCATGTTTACTTGGCTTCCTTGCAATCCTCGCAGCCGCATTTTCATCACTAAACATTAAAAGGTCAGATGCGTCCTTTGCAAGTTGTTTTCCGACATTAATTGTGGTGGAGGGGGCCCCCGAAATAGCTCAGATTCACACAGATGGACCAAGAGGGGGTGGCTTCTGTTTTACCTCCCAAACAACTATCACAAGATACCTTCCTGCTTTGTATCGTTGCCTAGGCTGCTCTGTCCCCTGCTCTGGATAGAGTGAGTCATACGCTAGCTATACTCAGAGAAGACCCAATAATCCATTGCACAAAGGGAAACCGTATATTTGTCATTGCCCCCACTTTGGCTTCTGGCCCTGTCCACCCCTGACATGTGGCTCCCAGAGGGGTCAAGCTGCTTAGACAGATAGTGGGGAGGGGTGCAATTTGCAAGGCTCAGCTCAGGCTGCATCTGGAGTCTGACTACATCCTTGGAAGAGACCCAAAGGATAAGCAAAATGAGGGTCTAGTTCCATTTGGTCAGGGGTGGGGAACCTTTTTTGAACCACTCCCTCCTGGGCAACCTTCTGCCATCATCAAGATGCCGGGAGCGGGCGGAACAATGAATATACATTTCACCTTTGTGCAGTAGGCTGCTTTCTACACATACCCCTCTCTGTCCCCAGTCTGGCAAGAAAGAGGCATCATCAGAGTTCAAGGACAGTGGCAGAAACACTCCAGGAAGGAAACGGAAGGAAGAAACGGGGGGGGGGAGAGTGTGACCTGAGGAGAGTCCCAAGGGCCAAACAGAGAAGTCGGGGGGCACATTTTGCCCCTAGGCCTCAAGTTCTGCAACTCAGATTTAGGTATTTGCCCTTCTCTCTTCCAAAGCACCTGACTAGATGTATGCTCTCATGCAAAGGAGCATAAAAGCAGCTTGAACTGTGTTTGGTATCTTGCTTGGAGCCATAAGCTTGAGGAGTTAATATGCAGATTCTGAAACGTATCTCCACACAAAAGCTGTAGGGCTCTTTCCAAGTCTGCAATCTGCAATCCACACACACACACACACACACACACACACACACACACACACACTGGACTACAGGATTCTTCTCCACTTCCTCTACCTTCTATGTAATGCTAAACAGCTGCCACAGTCCTCCTCTAGAGCAAACATTGGCAAAACAACTGCTGATTATGAAGCACTCTGGTATGAAAAACGCGCCACACAAGTGAACATTGTTATTCTGGAGGCGATGGCTGAGGACCCAGCAGGAGTAGCTTCCAAGGGCTGGGAGGAAAGCAGGCCAGCCCTGGAATGGTATTATGGTTATCAGGTTGTCAAACAATTGCTCATGTCCCACGCTGAAAAGAAACAGGTGACGTTGCTTCAGAATTCATTGTGAAATGCCCCCTGTGTGTCGGTGTTTCCTAAGACTTTGATGGAGGACACACACTCCTCCCCCCAACTCCCATAAAAATTGAACCTCTCAAAAAGGGGGCAGGAAAGGGAGAACTGAGATTATCAAGGAGGCTGCAGTGTCTTGGCCTATGAAGAGAGGCTACGGTAATTGGGACATTTTAGTTCAGAAAAAGAAAGTTAAGCAGCAAGTGATGTAATCAATCTAGTAGAATTATGCGTGTGCATTAAAGAGCTTTTTCTCATTCTGCCATAATACCAGAACTCAGGATCACCCAGTGAGATTGATAGGTGGAAGAGGTACATTCAATGAGGAGGTGCATCCAACTAAACACAATTATGGAACTCCCTGCCATCCATTAGTTTGAAAAAGTGATCAGACAAATTCATAGAAGGCGAGTCTAGCCATGGCAGCTCTAGTCAGCCTCCAGGAGTACACCAGGTGTTGGAAGTGGGGATACTGCTTTCCGTTTTTACTTGTGGGTTTCCCAGCGACATCTGGTTGGCCATTGTGGGGAAAAGATGCTGGATGTAAACAGACCTTTGGTTTGATGCATGAAGGTGCTTCATAAAGTCTAATGACGCATGCCTCATTCTCACCCCAAAACGGCATACGAGTAAGGGCTCATGCAAACTTCCTTTTGCACTGTGCTTTCAGGACACAGTTCGGTGCCTGACTCATGCATATACCCACAGCACACAGCCCTATCTGGGGCTATCTGATATTGTTTCAAGTGACTGAATACACCAGTCTCCTCCTAGTGGGACAGAATTGCCTGCTCCCAACAAATGGCAGGAGGCAAATCCCAAGCAATGGATAGTGCAGAGATAAATCAGGCAGCCGCCCTGTGGGGAAGAGGGTTGTACTTTTTTACGCCATACTAGCAACTGGATGGCATCCAGCTTACAAATAGCTGGTCTACATATTTTAAATGGACAGAGTCAGGGACTCCAGCATTCTGCTTGTGGCAGGAAACATGATCTAGAGGAAGGATGCCTAAGTGGAGGGTCAGAACAGAATCCCCAAATGAGTTATGGGGAGCAGCTTCTGTGCGTGGCTCACGGGATATGGCAAAGGTCCACTGGACCATGTTGCATACAATGCAGATAGGCAAATAAGGGTAGAGTCCGGATTTAGGTCAGGGAGAATGATGGACGGGTATGCCCCAGTTTCTGAAGACTCACTGGTGATTTCCAGTGAGATTTTTTGAGGAACCAGGGAACCATTGTTGCAGCAAAAAGTTTTGGAACTGGTCCTCCTCTCGCCTGCTCAGTGGGAGATTTTTGCCAAGATATGCTTCCCATTTTGTGCCTCCCTTTATTCCTGCTGTAATAAGATAGCTTTAAATTCCCTTATAGGACTCTGGGCCAAGCTAAGGCACTGCAGAAGGAAAACACGTAACATTCTCCCAACACTTTTTTTAAACAATGAAATGCAATCGCAGGGGACAGACACCGGAAATGGAAAAGCAGCCATAGGGAGGGATGCCACTTTCCTCCCACAAGTGGGGAATTGGATTATGGGGAGGTCAATGTTTGAGCCAAAATACTACAAGATGGAATGAGGGCTCACTCCATACTCTTGTTTGACACCTGAGACGTTTTCAGGACCCACCCTATTCCTGTCACCCGTTTTAACTGTTTTTAATTCTAAATTTTAAATTGCTAAAAGCCATGGTGAAGGGCAGGCATTAAATTTAATTATCTGATTGCTTTCCTCCCCCACAAAGTCTCAAAGTGACACACAGAAAAGAAGATTTATATGAGACTACTGAAGCAAATTAGAATCAATTAAGTTTTTGTTCAGCTATTAACTTAAAAATACTTACTCGGTGATTGCAGACAAGCCACCCTCCCTCGGTCTTACTCCCTTTGCCCAATCTGCAACCTGAGAGATAACAATGCTGACGTATTCTACAGGGCTGTTGTTCGGATTACAACTGGACATTGGCCACATTCATGGCATACATTTAAAGCACTGTGATACCAAATCAAAACAAAATTACAAAAAAATAATAATGACCAATTATCAAAACTGCAGCAAATGCTCCTAGAAATTACTTTCCCACAATTGAACTTTGAACGTATCAAAGAGTTTGACTTTGGACCTTGCTAAATCTTACCTTTTCTCCCTCCACTTCTTTCTTCCTACTAACTTGTCATGGAAAGCTGATTCAGTGCTTCCAGGCACTTGCCCAGGGTTCAGTTTCCTTGGAATGAGGAACAGTAGGGACTTAGGATAAATGACTTATTTACACATATATACAACCCAAGCCAAAGATGGAAGTGCTCACAGCATTAACACCCTAGAAGGTACAGTACTGCTGCTTCCATAGCTACAGCCTTGGCTTCAAGCAGAAATCAAGCATTACTCTCATTCTTAGGCTTCTACCTGCAGCCTGCTGTCATGGTCCAGTCTACAGGCGATCAAAGTCCCGGCTGAGGTCGTCGGGACCGGGGGCAAGATGGCAGGGTGGGAGCAGGAACTACAGTCCAGAAGCCAGGGGTCCGAGGGTCAGGAAGCAGGGAGTCACAAAGTCAAGGGTCCGAGGGTCGAGAAACAAGGAGTCATGAAGTCAAGGGTATGAGGGTCAAGAAGCAAGGAGCCAAGGTCCGAGGATCAGGAAGCAAGAAGCCAAACACAGCAAGGCAGGAAACGTGTTGCTATGGCAAAGAGCCAAAGGGAAATGCTGACCTTATATCCCTTCCCGGCTCGTGCAGTGAGTTATCAAGCGGCCTCACCTGTGCGGCCACACCTTGCCTCTCCAGAACAAACTTAGGAAGGCCCCAGTCCTTCGAAGCCCTACTGGTCACAGGGCCTGGCTCCTGCACGCACTCCTGACACCTACTTAGAGCCCACACTGGCTATTGACCTTCTCACGACCAGCCAAGAGAGGGAAAGGGCCCACCCAGAAGCTTTCTAGCTTTCTTATGCTAGCAACTCACATGCAGGGGTCATCATGGCCTTTGCCTGGCTCCTCAATAATGATTTAAACCCTTTTGATTTTAACCTTTGCAGGATCCAGGAATTAGAAGGGACTTGGACATTGTACAGCCTAATCTACAGCCCAAACTCACAACAATGGGAGTCTATCTTATACCATGTAAGACCAGTGATCCATCTAGCTCAGCAGTGTCTACACCAGGGGTTGTCAACCTGGTCCCTACCGCCCACTAGTGGGCGCTTCAGGATTCTAGGTGGGCAGCAGGGGGTTCTAGGGCACAAGCTGAATCCTTCTTTCATCGAGCACTGGTGGGCAGTAAGGAAATTTTACCATCCAGAAAGATGCATTAGTGGGCGGAAGGTATAAAAAGGTTGACTATCCCTGGTCTACACCGACTGGCAGTGGTGCTGCAGGATTTAAGACAAGGAGTCTCTCTCCCAGTCCTACCTGAAGCAGCCAAGGACTGAACCTGGGACCTTTTGCATGCAAAGCTACAGCCCCTCAGTGCAGGTCTGAAATGATCAAAGTTGTAAAGGTGAAATGAGAAGGTGAAAGAATGCAGGAGAGAAAGGGAGAAGGGATTTGTTTTAAGAGGCAAGACAAAGAGGTGGAGAAAGATCTTAGGGAAATGAAATGTGGGTGCAGTCCCAATGGGGGAGAAGGGAAGGAGGAAGCCAAGGAGTGGGGTGATTCAGCCCCTCTCCAGCTATCCGATGCCCAAACACTGCCTGCAGCATCCTTTGACTGCCACTTGGCTTTGTGCAAGGAAATTCCTGGCTCGCACTTTAAACCGCCAACGGAGGTGCTATATTTGAGATGGGAGCCAAGGTCCTTGCAGAAACTACCAGGAATTCTGCTGATAGTCTGGTAAACAGCACAGGCTGCCGGCTTCGCTCCCCTTTCCCCATGGCAAATGATTCCCAACAAGCTGACTCTTATTAGCTTTGCAAGACTAGCTCCAAGACGGTACCTCTTGAGTCTGTTCTATGTGGCCAGCTACTGTGGTCAGGCCTTCCCTCAGACACCATCTGACCTGATAGTGTCTCCACCGCAAGGCACCAGCGGAGCGTTGATTCTTGCTCCTTGGAGCTGATTCTTCTCACTTTGCTTTTCTTATTTGTGCGCTTACAGTGCATTTGTTGTACACTCCAAAAATGCAATGTGTAGCACAATACAGTCATTGGCGAGCCAGAATTGGCTACAGTTCCCAATTGAGCGTGCACCTGATGGCAAACCTGGATTTGATACTGTGGAAGTTGTGAAATGGTTCTGAGTGTACACACAATGGAGCTGCAGCCAGTTCGGACTCCCTAATGAGCTTAGATAGGTTTGAAAATATGTTGACGCAGCCACACTTTGGAAGTGTACACGGAACATGCTTGACGTGTACCGGCACAAGCCTGCGTTTTCAGTCAAGGGGACACTCAACTGGGTTTCTCCTACTAGGTTTTGTTCAATTTCTTCTTTCCCCTTTCTCTTCTTCCTTGAGAAACTACTCTAGAGAATCGGGCGTGGGGAGAGATGGCTCCATGACATCAGAAAAACTAATCAGTCAGCATATGCTGGCTCCATGATGTCACAAAAGCTAGCCAGTGTGTGTTGTGTCATAAAGTCTAGCCAATCAGTTCTGCAGGATGGAAATTAATAGAACCAATTTCCTCCTCAGCTTTATCCAGGATTGACACCTCTGATTATGTATGTCTGTACACACCAACAAAAGTGTTTCCTAGCTCTGCTTCTTCCCTAGCTACTTTAGACTCTCTAATTGGAGTTATCAGAGGCTGAACCTGGCACCTTATTCATGCTAAATATTTGCCCTCTGACTGGACTATAACAATAGACATATTTAACTGAATATTTCAACCAAGAGTCATCAGCAAGCTCTAAGCTACACAGAAGTGCCAAGTGGATTATTTCCACTCTGTTTTACACAGGGGTCCAAGTGAATGCCAAGGATATGAATACAGTTCAGTGAGTCATGTTTTGTGGAGAATCTCTGCACTGTAGATTGTTAATCAGGTGCAACTGAGTCACTATAATAGTTCCGTTATTATTGTTACAAGTGGAATTCTGTTAAAAGACTCAAATGGTGATATTTTAAATTAGACTCTGACCCAAAGTTCGAGGTCAAACACAGCTCAAACACTCTCTGGGTGGTCCTGAGGAAGCTGCAATCCCTTTACCTCCATCATCTTTTAAGTGGTTTCAGTGAAGAGCTGCAATTGTTTGAACACATGGGAAGCTGAGGGACAACCGAGGAAGGAAAGCGGTAAAACATATGCTTTGCAGGTAGGAAGTTACAGGTTCAAATTCTGACACCTCCAACTAAAAGTAGCAGGTGGCGGCAAAAAGCTCTACTCCATCAGTCAAAACAGATAATAGTAGCTAGATAGGTTCCCTACCCACAATATTTCTCATCCCGAAAGCCATATTCCTTTCTGGGCAACTTTCCTGGGCCCACATGCCAGTGGTGGGTGGGGCAGAAGCAAAGTCTATGCACACTCACACACCCCTCTATGTCCTCCCTCCAAGGAAGCAAGAGTTTTGAGGATACATTCTAGGCAGGAAAAAACCCTTAAGGGTGTGTGGCTTGGGAAGAGAAACAGAGGACTCATCCAGACTTCCATTTGTGCCATGATTCATAAGCATAGGTCTATGCTTTCCAGACATGGGTCTGAGCAGGGTTTCTTGTTTTTGTTTTGTTGTTGTTCTGCCAAACACTGCCGCTGTTTACCACTGAATTGGAACGAACACTGATCCACAGAAAAACTGATTGACGTTTGTTCTGATTCAACAGTGAACAGCAGGTTTTCCTGAGGAGACCAAAAAACAAAACCCCTACTCAGACCTGTGCCTGGAAAGCACGGACTTGTGCTTACAAATTGTGGCACAAATCAAAGTTTGGATGAGCCCATAGATGTTTGCTTGCAGGCCTGAGCAACTACCTTAAATCCTGGCGGGATCAACCTGAAGGTCTATGAATCTGGAAAAGTTGGCTCAAAAGGGTTGGGAAGAAGGATGCAGCAAAGAGGTTAGGAAGCTGGCAGGCAGGCAGGAAAGTGGTAAGGAGCAAGACAGATGAAGAATACCTGGAACAAGACTAGCAAGTCACACAAGCAGAATGACAACCTGGCTGATGTCAAGACAATTAATAACCAGCTTTGGAGAAGCTGCTGGAGACACAGTTAGGGCTTGTCTACACTGCCCCTTGTCCTATGCCTAGAAAGCATGGGGCCGAGCAGTTTTCTGCTTGACCCATGCTTTCTAGGCACGGGTCCAAGCTGTTTTCCCCTCACCCTGCTCCTTTCCCAAGGGAAAACCCACTCTTTAGCTCTAAATCGGAACAAATGGCAATCCACAGAAAACCCTATTGCTGTCTGCTCCAACTGGGTGCTAAAAAGTGGCATTCCCCTGTGGAAAGCAGTGGGACAAGAGGAATTCTGCCTGCCTTTGGAGAAGCTCAAAGCCTGTGCAACAGTCTTCAGGGCAACAGGGCCAACCAATCTCTCTCGAATCCGCCTCCTCAAGAGTCCAGCCTAGTGAAATGTCCCTTCCATCACCAGCCCAAGGGGCTTCTTTACCCAGGTGGCTGTTGTTTACCCCACAGCAGCCAGGTTCTCTCACTCTGGGGCCAGCCGAACTTCTTTGTTCCCCTCCTGAAAGAGAAAAGAGCTGAGGAAAAGGGTGTAAATAGACACCAGATGGTGGAACAAGTGAACCTGACCTCATAATCTTCATCAAATAGCTGTTTGCTCAGTTTAGTTTACATCTTTGCTTTCCAGCTTTTTTATTTGTTTGTGGATTCAAGGCAGGGATAAGGAGCCAGAGCATTTGTATGCAGGGCTGCTGGATGGGTGGAGGACAGGGGATAAGAAGAGGTAGAAAAAAATTAAAGGATCTGTGCTGAGAAAAGCGGCCTCAGCTTATGTGACCAGACATCAGTGATGTGATTGCTATCCACTGTCAGCCTGGAAAGAGCAGGAAGGACATAACCAGCAACCACACCAGTGGCATGTGTGGACACTTGCCCTTTCTCTACTGCTGTGCACACACCATACATTTAAAGCATGTTTAAAGCACATGACTTCCCCCAAATAATCCTGTCTGCCATAGTTTATCTCTTACATAGCTACAATTCCCAGCATCCCTAACAAATTAAGAGTCCCCAGAATTATTTGGGAGAAGACATGTGATTTAAATGTACGGTGTGTACACAGCCTGAGTAAATGTTGTATTGTCTTCTGCTCCATACATTAGGGGCCTTGGGCCAGCTTCATACAATATTAGGGGTGGGTTCTGGTTGCTTATGGGAAATCAAACCATGCAGCTGCTAAATTGGCTTTTTGTGTGTAGCAAGAGCCACACAATTCAGGTCCATTTTAACGATGCAAAGTTTCATAGGCATAGTCAGCATTGCACAAGCAGCCCATCCCATGTAGAGGCCCCACATGGTCTGGGTTCCTCCAGATGGTATCCACATTCAGACTGCCATAACCTCTGAAAAGGGCCTGATGAAATACATGGTAGGACTTTTTCAGACCAGGAGCCTCCAGATCAGATACTGGCTTTCCTCCTGTTTCACCAGGTTAGTAAAAGGAATAACAGGCATTCGGGCCACAGACCATAATCCTCTTGACCTGGCAAACCAGGGCTAATCTGTTGCCATGTGGTGATGTCAAGTTCTCAGACTTCCTGCCTTCCCTTCATCTGGGTATGATGTCACTGAGGGAGGCTGCCAGGGCCTTCCTCTGAACACCTTCAGCTTGCCTGCTTGCCACCTGACCAAAAGACCCAGCTGCACTTGAACTTCAGAGGAGTAAAAGGCATTCGGGAGATGATCTATAATGAAATGAAAAAGGTATTTAAATATACCTTTTTGAAGAAACCAGAGGCCTTTCTCCTGGGCATTGTCAGCCAATTGGTGCCAAAGAAGGATAGAACTTTCTTTATGTATGCCACAACAGCAGCAAGAATACTCATCACAAAGTATTGGAAGACAACCCACCTTGGAAGAATGGCAGATGAAGGTGATGGACTATATGGAACTGGCAGAAATGACTGGCAGAATCCGAGACCAGGGAGAAGAGTCGGTGGAAGAAGATTGGAAAAAGTTTAAAGATTATTTACAGAAATACTGTAAAATTAATGAATGTTAGAATGATGTTGGATAGAAACTAAGTGGTCTTTAGCTGTAATGTTATAAGAGAATATGAGAAAATGGTTATTAATAGGTAAAAATTTAATGTTATAATATTTTAAAATTGAAGATTAAGATGAATGAAGAGGGGAGGGATTTGCTGAATTAACAATTTGAACTGGAATACAGAAAAGGGAGGCGTGAGGAGGTCCGGGAAATAAGCAAATGAAAGATATGTGACGGAAAGACTGAATTGTTTTTAACTATTTTTATTTTGTATTTTTCTTTTTTCTTTTTATTTTGTAATCTCTTGAAAATCTCAATAAATATCTTATTTTTTAAAAAGGCATTCATCCACAGTCCACATCAGGGCTGGCTAACCTTTGGCTATCCAACTCCTTCTTAGATTTCTGTTATGCCACTGTGCAGTTTTTTGAGTCACAAGACTCTGTTGACATTCCAGACTGTTGGAAATCTCACGGGAGACGGATGTTGAAGTTACTGGTTTCCTGTTTCTTTGTTCCTGTTGTTCACTGTCTCTCACAGAGAACAGATGCATATTTTTTTCTGTCCTGCGTAGATAGAAATAAATGTAGCAATGTAGCACATATTTCCTGGCTCCGTCTGCTGTCCGGGTACTCTGCGTAATGGGGAGCGTGCCTGAAGCCTCATTAAAGGCTTAGGTTGTTAATCACTGTCAGAGCAGAGGTTGATGGATTCCGAAGATACGACGAGGAGGAGAGCTATTACAGCTTGGTTGTATGGAAGCTCTGACACTCCTATCATCTCTGACTGTTGGCTGTGCTGATTGGAGTCCAACAACAGCTGGATGGCCACAGGTTCCCCATCCCTGGCCTACACAATCATAATCCACTGACTGGTAGCAGATACCATTCATTCAAAAGCAAGGCTGGCTATTTAAGAACTGGGCCCAATGTTCTAATCTCTTCTGTATTGGTGTTAACTTCCCCGGCTTCAGTTGGCAGAGAAGGTGCATGGAGTAGGGAGTAGAACACAGTCTGCACAGTTGCTTCTAAGTATTATTGGTGTGCCTTAATTGAACAATTATGGTGAAGTCACAAAGGCAAGAAGCTGACACAAGGAAGCACGTCTGGGAATGCAGGGGCCGTTTGCTATTTCTCAATAGCCATGTCGTTGTGTAACGCCTGCATTTTTCTGTCATGAAGACGGTTCCGTGAGCCAGTGCCAAAAGAAGCCAGAATTCTGATAAGATGTTAACATCTGACTTAAACATAGCTGGAGTGTCTGATATATGAGGTCATCTCCCCACTGTCTCGTTTACCCGAGCAGGAGGTGCTGCAGGGTGAAGGCTCAAGAGCATACGCAAATGGTCTGTGTAGGAAGACATCCCATTCACAAATGTGTCATTGGTGTATATCGCCTACATCTCACAAAGGCAAGGCTTGCCATAGTACTCATTGGAGTCAGCCTTGCTGGGCCTCTTTGAAAAGGCTGCAGAACAAAAGATCTGACCAAAGGTCCATCTGATCCATTGGCCAACCAGATAGGAGCATAGGAAGTTGCCTTATAGATGGTCCTTCTAGATAAGTATTGCCGCTCTATACAAAGATGTGCTCTCCCATGCCTACATTCCCAGCATGTTTGCACTCCTGTCTCAGTGACCTCTACACTGGCTTGGTCATGTCCTCGGAATGGAATATGGCAGGATCCCCAGGGACATGCCCTTATGAGAACTGGCTTCAGGCACCAGGCCCGTTGGCAGACCAACTCTGTGTTACAAAGATGTCTGCAAACATCGCATGAAGGCTGGCAACATCAACCCCGCCATGTGGGAATCCCTTGCACACGACTGCAGTGCCTGGAGACAGGCAGTCAGGTTGAGCATCCATAGCAGTGACCAGAGGAGGAATGACTGCTGGGAGGAACGCAGAGAGAAGAAATGCTGTGGTGCATCTTCAGCCACACAACCGAACAGCTTCATCTGTCCCAGGTGCAACAAAACGTATCTCTCCCACATCAGTCTCTACCAGGGGTCGGCAAGCTTTTTGGGGGGTGGGCCGGTTCACCGCACCACAAACCTCCTGGTGAGCCACATGCACATGGCAGAGGGGGCTTCTCTCTCCACCCCCCCCAGTCCCTCCCATCCCCCTGCCTACCTAGGAAGAAGAAGAAGAAGAAGAAGAAGAAGAAGAAGAAGAAGAAGAAGAAGAAGAGGAGTTTGGATTTCATATCCCGCCTTTCACTCCCCTTCAGGAGTCTCAAAGTGGCTAACATTCTCCTTTCCCTTCCTCCCCCACAACAAACACTCTGTGAGGTGAGTGGGGCTGAGAGACTTCACAGAAGTGTGACTGGCCCAAGATCACCCAGCAGCTGCATGTGGAGGAGCGGAGACATGAACCCGGTTCCCCAGATTACGTGACTACCGCTCTTAACCACTACACCACACTGGCTCTCTGCTGAGTGTGCTGAGGGTGCTGCTGAGAGGCAGAGGCCGGTGGCAGCAGCAGCGGAGGAAGAACAAGCAGCCCCAAAGGGCTGCTTTGGGGCTGCTCGTTCCTCCTCCTCCACCAACGACAGTGGCAGAAGTGGCGGAGAAGGAATGAGCAGCCCAAAAGGACTGCTTTCGGGCTGCTTATTCCTCCTCTGACAGCCTCTGCCGCTCACAAGGGCAGAGCAGCAGTGGCACAGGCGGCGGCAGAAAACAGCTTGCTCCAATGAGGGGCTGCTGGAAATGCACTCAGCCAGCTCAGCCCAGCCCCCTTCCTCCTCTTGGCCACGCTCATGCGCCGCTCACCCATTGGCCAGGGTCTCAAACCTTAGCAGGCGACTGGCCAGCGATTTGCTACACTGGGAGGAGGGGGCAGTGGCGTAGCGTGGGTTGTCAGCACCCGGGGCAAGGCAAGTAATTTGCGCCCCCTAACCCGTGGATTTGCGCCCCCTAACCCATGGATTTGCGCCCCCTAACCCTAACCCCCAGATGTTGCGCCCGGTGCGGCCCGCCCCCCCTGCACCCCCCACGCTACGCCACTGGGAGGGGGAGGTTCTGCCGCAGTGAGGGAGAGCAGGGGAAATGTCAGCGGGGGGAGCGGTGCCCGTGCCATGAAAAAAAAACCACGGATTCCCCTTGTATCCAGCCCATGGGCCTTAGGTTGCCGGCCGCCGGTCTCTACAGCCACAGCAGACACTGTGACCTTCCAACAGTTTGGTTTCACCCCCAAAGGCACACACCTCCATTGTCTCCCAAGACAAATGGATGCCAACCAACACCATGGGTAGCCAACATGGTGTCCTGCAGATGGACTACAATGCCCATCAGCCCCAGCCACCATGGCCAGTGGGCAGGAATGATGGGAATTGTAGACTGTGATGTCTTCAGAACACGTGGGCAATCCCTGGTCTACACTGCCTGACAGCAAGTCTCCAGAGGTTCAGGCAGGGTTCTCTCCCAACCCTACCTTGAGATTCCAAGGACTGGACCAGGGAGCTTCTGCGTGCTAAACTGATGCTCTGCCCCTGGTGCCTCTGGAAAACTCACAAGCAGGGTATGAAGGCAACAGCCCTCTTCTGCTGTGCTGTGATTATTCCTTGGCGAGTGAGGCTTGTATTTCTCACTGTTTAAGTTTGGCACCAAAGGCAATCCTGCTGAGATTGCTTCCACTTGGGAGCTCTTGAGTGGAGCCTGTCCCTGCTGAATGTGGGGCTTGAAGTCAGCACCAACCAAGCCCCATTTTTGGCAGAGATCAGCTACGCTCCAGAGTTCCTGACTGGAAACTCTGGAGTGTAGCTAATCCCATGCTGGCTTGAAGTCAACACCAATCAATCAGAGCCCCTCCCACACAATGAAATTAGACTCGAATGAAGCATTCTATTGCAGCCAATAGAACAGGTTGCAGTGTGTGTGTGTGTGTGTGTGTTTGAGTGTGTGTGTGTGTGTGTGTGTGTGTGTGTGTGTGTGTGTGTGTGTTTGTATGGGTGTGTGGTGCCCTCAACAGTTTCCCAGCTTTGCAAATGTGTCCACAGCCCCCCAATTTTGGCAACCCTTATAACCATCTCTCTTTTTTAACTGCTTCTGATCTCTTACTTGTGGTACATTGCAGTTCAGACAGTAGAATTATCAGTATCAGGGGGGATTAGGGGTGTCAATTATCTTTTGATGCCTTCCATTTCTCTTGCTGTGTTCAACTGTATTTGCCAAGGTAGGGAAAACCATGTCACTAGTAGCTAGAGATGAGGGAGGAATTCAATTCAGTTCACATGCAAGACTCACCTGAAACAATGTGTGGACCGACCCAACACACAGACATTCTTCAAAGTTTGCACTTCTGAATTTTGCAATGCAGTTCTCCAGCCAAGCAGCATATATTTGAGTAAAATGTGCATTAAATGTACAAATTAGTGAAGATATTGTACTGAAATGCATATTAGGGAGAATGGCTTGGCAAAAATACAGTTAGGCAAAATTGCATTGAAAATGTGTATATTCAGAGAAAGTTGCACCTAAATAGATTAATTTTCAGGAGGATATTATTATTATTATTATCATGGCAAACCAACATAAAAATGTGGAGAACTAAGCTTAAGTTTGGAAAAATGAGAACTGAAATTGCCAGATTCTCCCATCGCAACTAGTATCAGACACAAAGTTTTAGGGATGTGGGTGGCGCTGTGGTCTAAACCACTGAGCCTCTTGGGCTTGCCAATTGGAAGGTTGGTGGTTTGAATCTGTGTGAGCTCCTATTGCTCTGTCCCAGCTTCTGCCAACCTAGCACTTCAAAAGCACACCAGTGCAAGTAGATAAATAGGTAGCGCTATGGCGGGAAGGTAAATGGTGTTTCCGTGTGCTCTGGCATTCATTACAGCCCTCTGTGCGCCAGTAGCTGTTTAGTCATGCAGGTCACGACCCAGAAAGCTGTCTGTGGACAAACGCTAGCTCCCTCGGCCAGAAAAGGGAAATGAGTGCCACACCCCATAGTCGCCTTTGACAGGACTTATCCATTCTGGGATCCTTTACCTTATGAAGTTTCAACAGGTTATCTTAGGCTAGACAATGCATCCTGTTGAGTCATTAAAGAAGAGAGCATCTCGCTGGGGGGTCGCCATACAAAGGCTTCTGGAAAGTGAATAGTCCTCTTTACTGAAGGCAAATTGATCCTGTAAGGCAAACATTTACTGTAGGTGCCTCTGCAAAGCAAACAATCCTATCCGGATTGTTTTGGAGGAGTGGGAAGGAAGTCACAAAAAGAAGGGTGGCTTATATTATTTGCACCGAGGATTAAGCTGTCTGTTACACGTCTCTGGACATATTTTCTTTGACAGCTCAGTACGCACGTTCTTTGAAACTTTAAATTACCTTTCAGTTAGAATGGAGGCAAAAATGGCTTGGAATCAATATTTTAAATACAATCTGTGTGCTAACTCCTTCACCCCCCTATTCATTGTGTAAAGCACAATTCAAACTCCAGATATGGCTGACTCCAACTCCCATCAGCAGCTGTCATGACTGTCCATGGTCAGGGATGATGGGAGTTACAGTCCAGCAACATCTGGAGGGACACAGATTCCCCATCCCTGCTCTAAGGAATATTTAAGAGCAACCAAAAACACAACTTGCCCCTCTCTTTTTGTGATGCATTTTGGATACTTCTGTACCAGCTCACGGCTTCCAAACCCTCAAAATAGATCCCTCTGTTGTTAAGAAACCAGAAGCCTTTCTGCTTGGAATAATAGGATAGATGTTAGATTGTTTTTGTATGCCACTACAGCGGCTAGGGGGACGCGGGTGGCGCTGTGGGCTAAAGCCTCAGCGCCTAGGGCTTGCCGATCGAAAGGTCGGCGGTTCGAATCCCCGCGGCGGGGTGCGCTCCCGTTGCTCGGTCCCAGCGCCTGCCCACCTAGCAGTTCGAAAGCACCCCCGGGGGCAAGTAGATAAATAGGTACCGCTTACCAGCGGGAAGGTAAACGGCGTTCCGTGTGCGGCTCTGGCTCGCCAGAGCAGCGTTGTCACGCTGGCCATGTGACCCGGAAGTGTCTTCGGACAGCGCTGGCCCCCGGCCAATAGATGTGAGATGGGCGCACAAACCCCAGAGTCTGTCAAGACTGGCCCGTTCGGGCAGGGGTACCTTTACCTTTACCTTTACAGCGGCTAGACTGCTATTAGCTAAAAATTTGAAATCTCAAGAAATACCAACAGTAGAAGAATGGCAGATGAAGATGTTGGACTTTTTGGAGCTAGCCGACCTGACTGGAAGAATCCACGACCAGAAAGAAGAGGAGTATCAAGAAGATTGGAAGAAACTTAAAGACTATTTAGCCAAATATTTTAATATAAGATAATTTGAAGTCACTTGAAAATATTAAATAGGCTTAGGAATAAAATAAGAATGATTTGTTAAGCATTGTGGATTTTGAACATCAAGAAAAGACTAGAAGATAGTAAATTGAGAGTTAGTTTTATTTTTAGAAAGAAGAGGAGAGCTGTTACAAGGGGATATAATGAAATTCAATTAGGGGGGATTCGAGGAAATTAAAATGAATATGTATTTATATTTTTATTTCTTTTTTCTTTTCTTTTTTTAGTATTGTAATGTGTTTTCTTTTGTATGTTTTATATGTTATATTTGTCAAAATCAATAAAAAAAATTTGGGGGAAAACCAAAACAAAATAGACCCCCCCCCCCGTAGAATGCAGAGTATCACCCCCTGAATGAAGAATGAGATATCATCCCCTGCCTTGACCCCCTTGGCTGCTTCTATGTTTCAGAATCACATCCTCACTTTGATGTCTGTGGCTGCTCAGATCTACAAGCACCCCAGCCTGAAGAACTCCATCAGTTTGGTGGTGGTGAAGGTGGTGGTGGTGGAAGATGAGAAGGTTGGGCCAGAATTGTCTGACAACGGAGGGCTCATGCTAAGAAACTTCTGCAAGTGGCAGCAGCAGTTCAACCCTGCAAGTGACCGTCTCCCGGAGCACTATGACACGGCAGTCTTGTTGACGAGACAGGTGTGTAGACGCTTGCAGTCAGGCGTGTAGACAGAATTGCTCAGAGGCCAACGTTGTCTAATCTCCCTGCAAACAAACCAGGGCAAAGGTTCAATAAAGAGGTCATCTGGGAGCACCCTTTGTTACATTGCCATTTTTTCCTCTTTGCAATAGGCAACCAGAAAAATGACCGTTAGAAGTCTGAACTGCATGCAGAGTGGGAAACAGCATCTGCATTCATTTCAAAATGTTTGAGATAAGAGTACCGTATTTTGCGCCCCATAGGACGCTCCAGCCCATAGGACGCACCTAGTTTTTTTTGGGGGGGGGGGAAATAAAGAAAAAAAATTATTTCCCCCCCCCAGGTGCGGGGCTGGAAGAACCAGGTCAGGGAACAGCGGGAAGGCGCGCTCTGCCTCCCCGCTGTCCCCCGAGCTTGTGGGGCTGGCTATGGGGAGAAGTGCGCTGAACCGGGGACTGCAGGCAGCTCTGCGCGGCCATCGGGAGCGGGGCGGGACTTCACGACCGGCTCCCGGTGGCCGCGCAGAGCTGCGCTGAGCCCGGGACTGCAGGCAGCTCTGCGCAACCCTCGGAGCCAGTCTCCCGAGGGTTGCGCAGAGCTTCCTGAAGCATGGAGAGCGAGAGGGGTCGGTGCGCACCGACCCCTCTCGCTCTCCAGGCTTCAGCGAAAGCCTGCATTCGCCCCATAGGACGCACACACATTTCCCCTTCATTTTTGGAAGGGAAAAAGTGTGTCCTATAGGGCGAAAAATACGGTATACTTGCAGTAAATATCTACAGTCATAGGTTGAATATGCTTCAGGTTGAGCGTTTTCAGGTTACGCTCCACAGTGACCCAGAAGTAACAGAACGTGTTAATTCCAGGTTTCACCGCTCGCGCATGCGCAGATGCTCAAAATGACATCATGTGCATGTGTGGAAGCGACGAATCACGACATGCGCAGACGCAGGTTGCGTTTGCTTCAGGATGCGAACGGGGCTCTGGAACGGATCCTATTTGCATCCAGAGGTACCACTGTATTAGGGATGACACACACACACCCCAAATACATAAGGCAGGCATCCCCAAACTCGGCCCTCCAGTGGTTTTGGGATTACAACTCCCATGATCCCTAGCTAACAGAACCAGTGGTCAGGGATGATGGGAATTGTAGTCCCAAAGCAGCTGGCGGGCCGAGTTTGGGGATGCCTGACATAAGGGTTTGTTTAGAAGGCTGGACTAACAGGAAGATTGAAAACAATACTGTTTGATAAAATAATATAGCAAAGCCAGCAACTGAAACAAATCACTAAGAGAGGAAGGGAGAGAGTGGTGGACTCTCCTTCACTGGAAGCTATCTGCTAGGAACACTTGAGCTGTGATTCCTGCATTCCAAGCAGTTGATGACCCTTGGGGGTACCGTCCAATTCTAAAATTCTACAATTCTATGGGAAAACCCTCACAGTTGCTTAAAAGAATTAACAAATTCTAAGAAGTTCAAAAAGCCCTTGGAGAATGACAAGGTCTTTCCCTGACACTAAAAAGATAACAGAATAGCTATTAGGTGGGCCTCCTCACTATTTGCTTTTAAAAAACAGGATTTGTATACCACTTAATTGGTGTGGTTTTTTAAAAAAACTCTCAGTGGTTTACATAAAATATACATTAAAATTATTGGTAAAAACCAGAAGTTAAAAAACAAGTTGACCTAAGAAAAACCTCAGGCTATAATTTTTTTAAAAAATCCCAAGCTGGGATTCAAGGCAACGTACAATTTTAAAAAACAATTTTAAAACACAAAGTAATAAAGACAAAGCAGTTAAAAACAATAGTTATAATACAATAAAAACACATTTAGAACCGGCATTGAAATACTGATTGCCTTGATGTCAAGGGGAAGGCAGTTCCAGAAGGCAGGTGCTACCCCACTGAAACATCAGTTCCTTTCAAGTGTGGAACGATCTGTTCATTTATATTATTGTGTGAGAGGTCCATTGGGGGTGACGGTGGCTCCGTTTCCTTTGTGTACTAGTTTCTGCTTCATTTTCTCACTCACAGGATTTCTGTGGACACCAGGGCTGCAGGACCCTTGGAGTGGCTGAGACAGGCACCATGTGCAACCCAAACAAGAGCTGTTCTGTGATCGAAGATGAGGGTCTCCAGGCAGCCTACACCTTGGCCCATGAACTAGGTAGTTACCATGCCCATATTGATGTGCACAGCAGGCGTGAGGAAGCCCATCATACTGCCATCCTTAAAAAAAACACCACCACCCTTTTCTAGCCCTCATAGTTGGAAATTTAAGCTTGCGTATATTTAAACAATGACTGCCGAAATTTAGGAAGCCAATGGAATCTCAGAAGCTGTCTTTTACGGAGTCTGAACACTGGTCATCTGCTTCAATATTGTCTGCACTGACTGGCAGTGGCTGCCAAAAACCTTTCCCAGTCCTGTGATGAGAATTGAACCCAAAACTCTCTGCCTGCATGGCATGTTCTCAATCACTGAACTACAGTCGTTTCCCAAGTAGTTGCTGAACAAGTTTTTCATTGCCATGTGCACTGTTGTATAGTTAACTAGCAAAAGCAGAATAAACTATGCAGTATGCAAATGTTGCAGAAGAGTGCTGCAAAAATAGAAAACCTGCAGCTTTGCAAAATGCAGGTTTCAAAATTCAGCTTTTCTTATTGCGTATTGGGGATCATAGGGATGCGGGTGGCGCTGTGGGTTAAACCACAGAGCCTAGGGCTTGCCGATCAGAAGGTCAGCAGTTCGAATCACCGCAACGGGGTGAGCGTTGCTCAGTCCCTGCTCCTGCCAACCTAGCAGTTTGAAAGCTTCCGGCGGGAAGATAAATGGCATTTCCGTGTGCTGCTCTGGTTTGCCGGAAGTGGCTTAGTCATGCTGGCCACATGACCCAGAAGCTGTACGCCAGCTCCCTCGCACAATAAAGCGAGATGAGCGCCGCAACTCCAGAGTCGTCCGTGACTTGACCTAATGGTCAGGGGTCCATTTACCATTTAATGGGGATCATGGCACTGAAAATCAAAGCTTTGTTTTAGGGTAACTTTTTATTTTCAGTGGCCTTTTTTGTACAGGGTGAGCCAAGCTTTCAGATGGCAGACTTGGAAAGAAGTTTACTAGGGTATTATAGCACTTTGTTTGGGGATGGGAGAGACATTGCAAAGGAATTTAGGGCAATGAAGGCATCTCCAAGGACAATTATCAGTTCAGAAAGGCAGGAATAGCTCATTCACCTCCTGTTTCTATGCTCTTTCATTCCAGGGCATGTACTCAGCATGCCTCATGACGATTCCAAGGCCTGTGAGAAGAACTTTGGGACCTTAGGGAAGCATCACATGATGGCCCCTCTGTTCATCCACTTAAACAAGACTCTGCCATGGTCCCCTTGCAGTGCCATGCACATCACAGAATTTCTGGATGGAGGGCACGGTAGGTATCAAACTTGCTATCCTTTTCAGATGTCTGCTGGGACAGTCCCATTGATGCCCATCCATCTTTTGAGAATGGCTATTAGAAACTCCTTGGTAATGTCAAGATTACATCTCTGACAATATTGACAATATTGTAGTTTCTCCCTCTTCAGTTGCACAAGGCATTTAGTCAATGCCAAACTCAAGAAAGGCCATGTGTCAGAATCTGAACACTTTTGCAACTTTTCATGTGCTACGGTTTTGTGATTTTAGGACAGGTAATGCAAAGTACTTCTTCATGCAGTGCATAGTTAAACAGTGAAGGTTGCTCCCACAGGAGGTACAGATGGCCTCCAGCTTGGATGGCTTTAAAAGAGGATTGGGCATTCCCCTCCCCATCAATAAAAAAAATCCATCAATAAAAGAATAGCAAATTAAACTTTGTGAATACTGTATATAAATTTGGCAATATTCACAGCATTCTTAAGGGGACAATCGGACCAAAAATTAGCAAAAGAATGGGATTGTGTTAAAGAATATATGAAAAAAACATTGTTCTGGAGTAAGTATATCGGTATGTAACGAATGAAGCTTTGCAGGGTTAAAGAAATTGAAAAACGGTGCAAAGGGTATAAAGATAGAGGTAATTTACATTAGATACAACAATTCAGAAAGATTAAAAATTTTGAGGTCTCAAAACAGAGGAAGGAAGTCAATATGTGTATATGTACGGAAGTCAATATGTGTATATGTACGTAAAGATTATGATGATGACATGGTTTTCTCTGTAGGTTTGTGTGTGTGTGTGTGTGTGTTTTTGTTTCTGTTTGTTTTGTTTTGTTTTGCTTTATTTTTGTTTGTTTTTTCTGGATTTTATGTTTGTCATTTTTGTTGTAATTTTGCATTGAAAATTAAAAATTAAAAAACAGAGGATTGGGCAAATTTATGGAGGAGAATGGGTGGCTATTAGCCATTATGGTTGGAGGCATCAGTGCTTCTGAAGACAGTTACTGGAAACCACAGGAGGGGCAAGTGCCCTTGTGCTCAAGTCCTGCTTGTGAGTTTCCCACAGGCATCTATCTGCTTGGCCACTGTGAGAACAGAATGCTGGACTCATTGGGTCATTGGTCTGATCCAGGAGGTTGTTCTTATGCAAGGAAATCCTTAGCTTCTCTAGATTTGGTGATATTTCCAATTGGAATACAGACTTCTTTTGTTATGTATGCGATTTGACTATGGCTGTGCAGTAGCTGGGAAGTACAGTGCACATTTAAAGACATACCTACCTGATTCACACTTTCCTAAACAATATGCAAGCCAAAATACAACCATCTTTTGAAATCCTTATTATTCATTATTGAAATGAATAAAAAGTAGCCTATGGTGTGACCTTCTTTACCTCTCTCCCTCACCAGGTGACTGCCTGCTTGACAAACCTGCCGAACCCATTGCCCTCCCCACAGACCTTCCAGGCCAAGTCCCCTTATACAACCTTGATCATCAGTGCCAGCAGATCTTTGGCAAGGAGTTTCGACACTGCCCAAACACCACGCAGGAGGACATCTGTTCCCAGCTCTGGTGTAAGCTGGAGGCAGGGGAGCGCCTGTGCCACACCAGGAATGGCAGCTTGCCCTGGGCAGATGGGACACCCTGTGGGGCAGAGAAGATGTGTTTGGATGGACACTGTGTGGCCCAAGACACAGTGATGCCTGAGGTAATCATCTAGTGAGAAGCAGACAGCCCACCTCTTACTAAACGCCAGATAACACTTGAATAACACAGTTTCTATGATTTCTCCTCCAAACAGGAAGGGGTGTGTACCCCTTTCTCTTTCTGCCATTTCAAAATTATAAACACAGGAACACCTTCCCACTCACATGGAAAAATATACAGGGATCGTGTATTTTCCCTTCATGCCTGATACTATTGTTGTTGTTGTTGTTGTTGTCGCCGTCGTCATCGTCATATATTTAACTAAAGCATGCAAAAATTTCTAATTGCTATACAAATCCAGTAGACATGATACAAAAGGAAAGAGGACCAGGGAGGGAAGAGGGAAAACCAGCATTGCAGCAACTTCCCCATTGGATGGCCAATGGATGAGGGCAAGCTGGTCTTTTCTCTACCATGATAACGGGGGCTGGGGCAGCCTCCCAATGGTAAATCAGCTGGAATCAGGGCCTTAACTCAGAGATTTGTATTTTGCAGCCGGCAGTGGATGGAAACTGGGGGCCCTGGAGCCCATGGAGGCCATGTTCCAGGACATGTGGTGGAGGAGTGCATTTCTCCGAAAGAGGGTGTGACAACCCCACACCTAAGAATGGAGGCAAATACTGCGAAGGCCAAAGAGTCAAGTATGAATCATGCCACACTGAGGAATGCCCACCGAATGGTAATCAGCTGTTTCCCGGCAAACCTTAATTCCCACTGACTCCAGAAGGAAGAAGCAGAGCTGACCCCACCCCAACCAAAGGGAAATAGCTTGTGACAAGAATGCAACCATTGTAAGGATGGGCAGGAAGCCGTTAAGATATCAGCTAATATATTGTAAGGGTTAACTACACTGCAGACATTTGTCAGTTTTCCATTGCTTTATCTGTCATGAATCCTGGGATTATTAGTCTAGTCAGGATGCAGAGAATGACCTGTTAGAGATCATTAATATCCCCCCCCCCCAGAAAACTACAATACCTGGGGTCCCTGGAATGACAGAATGACTACTAACTTAGTTTAAGGCCAAATTCACACTATACCATTAAAGCAGTATGATATCACTTTAAACAATCATGGTTTCTCCCAAAGAATTCTGGGAGCTGTAGTCTGCTATTGACTGCTAAGAGTTGTTAGGAGATCCCTATTGCCCTCCCAGAACTACAGTTCCCAAAGTTCCCTGGGTGGAGAGATTGCTTTTTAAGCCACTGAGGATTGTAGCTCTGGGAGGATAATAGGAGTCTCTGAATAACACTCAACACACTTAACAAACTGCAGCTCCCAGAATTCCTTGGGGGAAGCTGCGACTGTCCAACCCAGAGCTTTCCAAACTGTGTGTAGCGATGCATTAGTGTGTTGGCTGCAGTGTGAAGGTGTGTCGGGCAAGCGCTCCCCGTCCTCCTCCCAGGGCTGGAAAGGGGTTAGTTTAACCTCTGGTTTGCTAGTAAAACTGAATTACTGTGTCGTGAAATGATGCATGTCTAAAATGTGTGTCACCAACATGAAACGTTTGTAAAGCTCTGGTCTAACGTGATAACATAGCGCTTCGAATGTATGATGTGAACACGACCGATGGCTGCAGTCTAGCTATGCCCTTTAACACGAACAAGATCAGGACTTGCTACAGAAGCATGTCACAGAGAACCCTAGATGGCTTTAAAAGAGGATTAGGAAAATTCATGGAGGAGAAAGCTATCGATGGCTACTAGTCAGGATGACTATGGCTGTTTTTCTGGGCTTCCATGTCTTCGTGTGCAATCAGATGCCTTTCCTTTCCTTTGCAGGCAAGAGTTTTCGAGAGCAACAGTGTGAAAAGTATGACAGTTACAACTATACAGACACAAACGGGAATCTGCTGGAGTGGGTCCCCATGTACACAGGCGTGTCACCTCGCGACCGCTGCAAGCTGTTCTGCCGGGCTAAAGGGGGAACCCGTCAATTCAAAGTGTTTGAGTCCAAAGTAAGACTTCCTCTTTGCTCTGAGAGTAACCTCAAAATCCCTTCGAGCAGTTACAGCACTTAAAAAATAATAATTAGATTTTCTACAATTATAACAAAAAACACAAAGCAGAATGACACACAAACACAGGGAAAAAAACAGAAAAAAGAAAAATACATCAATGAACGAAAAAAGAAAAAAGGAACAATAAACAAATAAACAATAACAACAAACTTAATTCTTTACAAATCCAACCTTTTAAACATCTTGGTTGACTTCCTCTAGTCCCTCCCTTCTGAGTTTCCTTGTAGTTGAAAGTAACAGCTTTCCAATATCATTCTTAAACTAAAACAATTTCCAATTATAATCCATCTTATTCACTTTTCTTAATATTCTAGTTACAGCACATTTGAGCTTCTTTTTGCAACTAAACAAAAAAGCAAAAAAATGAATTATGTGCAAACTGTATGTACATTTTAGCAGACTGGAGTTATCCTAAATCAGGCATCCCCAAACTCGGCCCTCCAGATGTTTTGGGACTACAACTCCCATCAGCCCTAGCTAACAGGACCAGTGATCAGGGATGATGGGAGTTGCAGTCCCAAAACATCTGGAGGGCTGAGTTTGGGGGTGCCTGTCCCAAATCATGGTATCACAGAGAAGGGCAATGGAACCTCACTTTGCTCTCACTTTGTTTTTGTTTCAGGTAGCTGATGGGACCCTCTGTGCACCCGACACCCTCTCTGTTTGTGTGAGTGGGCAGTGCATCAAGGCTGGCTGTGACCACATCATTGGTTCGCCCAAGAAGTTAGACAAGTGTGGGATTTGCGGTGGCAACGGCTCAACTTGCAAGAAAATATCTGGCTCACTCAACAAATCTAAGTACGAGGCAGACCAGGGCAGCTAGAGCCAATCCCAGTATTGCGAAGGAGGGAGATGGTTGGGCGATGGCGGGGTAGACCAGAGGAAGACTGCATAGGAGGCGATAGCTGACCCGACTCTTTGTTTATTATGGTTCTGGAGCTGGATTTAAAGATGGTGCTGCAGAAGCACAAAAATCATAGATCAAAGGGGAAAGCTCGTAGCTTTGCATGTAGAAGGCCCTAGTTTCAGTTCCTGGCATCTTCAGGCACAGCTAGGAATGTTCCCTGTCTGTATCCCTCCAGAGGCACTGCCCATCAGTGCAAACAGTAATAAGATAGATCGACCGATGTATAAAGCAGTTTCCCTGCTGAGGACAGGGGAGAGTTCCTTTGCAGAAGGGGCCATGGTCCTTTATGGAATATCAATTTTGTAGCTGAAGAAATTTGTTGTGCTGTTTCTGGAGTTTGTAGTAATGGTGTTACTGTTTTGAGAGCTTGTGTATTATTCCACTTTTATTTTGTATGCTATTTTGATGGCTTTCTGCCGTGAAGTAGGTTATTATTATTATTATTATTATTATTATTATTATTATTATTATTATTATTATTATTATTAATAGCAGCAGCTCAGTGACAGAGCATCTGCTTTGCATGCAGAAGATTCCAGGTTCACTTCCCAGTGTCTCCAGGTAGGGCTGGAAGAGAACCCAGGAGAGCTGCTGCCATTCAGTGTATGTTCCTACCAGTAGAGCATGGGCCGTGTAACTGAGTTGGGGAATCCAGAAACAGCTCTGATGTGCAAGCAAGAACAAGGATCTGCCAGCTACCATTATTAAGGATATGTCAGCTAGTTCTCCAACAACCCTCAAGGGAGATGAGAGTTCAGGCAGATAGCAATATTCTTTCAATACTTCTTCCAGGGATTTGAGACAGGTATATATAACAGGTATATATAAAGGAATTGTAAAAAAAAAAAGCATTGCATTTATGAGCAAAACTCATTGTTTTTGCCCTATCTGTCCAATTCCCTCTTTTCTTGGGAAATGAAGTGTCTCTCTAGCTTCTGCTACATTTCTAGGATGCTGCACCTGATGCAGCAACACCCCTAACTGCTTCTGAATTATCACCCCTCTCTCCCCCACCTCCAAGAATCCTGGGACTTACAGGTTTGGTGAGGGTGCTAGGCATTCCCTTAGCAGTCCTTTGTCCCCTGACATAGCCACAGTTCCTAGGGGTAGCTTGGGAGAGATGACAACTTAAGCCAATTTCATTCTGTGGTAGATATAATACATATTAATGATTTGTTTTATTTTTTATTTGGAAATATTTATTTCATGCCACTTAATTTTTAAAAGCATTTGCATAAAATGGTATGAAATAATTATTTGAAATTTGAAATAAAAACAAGTCTTTAAAAACCACGGACGTAACAAAATTATCTGACTATGGATGAATGAATAAATGAAAACTTTTATTGTTTAAAGCCAGAGGCAACCACAATATTAATACAACAAACAAACACGTCTCTTTGGTCTCCACAGATTTGGATATAACGACATTGTCACAATCCCCGCAGGAGCAACCAATATTGACATCAAGCAACACGGTCGCCGAGGGGTGTGGCCCGACCAGAACTATTTAGCTCTGAAAACCCTGGATGGCAAATACCTCTTGAATGGAAACCTTGCCATTTCAGCTATGGAAGAAGACATTTTCATCAAGGGGACTGTACTGAGATACAGTGGCTCTCTTACCACCCTGGAACGCATCCAAAGTTTCCAGAAGCTCCCGGAGCCACTTACTGTCCAGGTGTTGACCGTTTCCGCTGAGCTGTTCCCCCCAAGGGTGAGATACACCTTCTTTATCCCCAAGGACGTCCACTTCAGCAAACAGAAGAGCAAGGAGAAGAACCTGGCCAACGTAATCAAGCCCATGCTAACGTCACAGTGGGTCCTGGGAGACTGGTCCGAGTGCTCAAAATCATGCGGCTCTGGCTGGCAGAGACGAGCGGTGGAGTGCCTGGATGTGGAAGGGCAGGCCTCCTCAGCCTGCAACAAATCCCTCAAGCCTGAGGACATCAAGCCCTGCAGTGACTTCCCGTGCCCCATCTGGCAGATGGGGCCTTGGTCCCCCTGTTCTCAAACGTGTGGAGAGGGAATGCGGACACGAAGCGCCTTGTGCGTTGACTACACAGGGAAACCTATCGCCTCAGAGAAATGTGGTTCGCCGCGGCCGCCAGCAGCTACCACCGCCTGCATGCTTCAGGAGTGCTGAGGGCAAAGGGATGGCCGACACATGATCAGAGGCATGTGTAACATAGGCTACTAACCTGACCCGAACCAGGCTTGGCATGGTCAAGCAAGGATGTAGGTTTAAAGGCAAATGTGCACTATTTGACCTGAACAGGCCCTGCTGGGTAGACCTGTTTGAAAGAATAGCAGGCATTGAATACCAACCACTTTCTTTCTCTCTCTCTCTTGCATTGTCTTCCTCCAAATTGGCATCTACCTCAGGGGCGTGAGCGTGGAATAGCATGGGATTTTGGATGAATAATGGTAATTATGTTTTGAAAAATATTCTTCTTTTTTTTCTGGCCGCTATTTTACACCTAGGAGAATTTATAAACAGGTCCTAAGCTGGACCTGAATTTTCCTCACACTTTCCCCAAGCTTTTTTGTGGGTCTTATCACAGAAATGGCATCTAAGAACCTATCACTCTTCAAATACAGGGATACCCTCAATCAGTTTTTCAGTAGTATGCAGCTCCCATAATCAGTATAGCAAATATCTACTGTGGGCCCCTAACCCAGCCCCCATGTTGAATATCTGTATATGAATGAGCAGGCCACTTAATCCCACGCTGGCCATGATACTCATAGCTCCTAATCAGAAGGATTCTGCCGGAGTAACTGACTTTCCGATGGTTGTCTCAGCTGCAAAACAAGGTACACAATTCAAACCTGTTCTGCAGGCTTTCGTCAGGATTAGTCGAAGGCTTATTATATACAGTGTTTATTATATGGTGATGTTTTTCTTGCAGTGATTTGTTGGCCATGGTCTGCAATAGACTGGTTCTCCATTAGATCAAAATTCTGCAGCTGACTGATCTGATACCTGCACTCTCAAGTCATTGGGAACAGCAGCATGAGGGACATAGAAACCCTGGGAAGAGTTGCAGCTCAGTGGTAGAACATCTCCTTTGCATGCAAGAGGCCCCAGGCTCAATCAAATGCAAGCTTATCTGAAACCCTGGAGGGCCAGTCAGTGTGGATAAGACTCAGCTAGATGGCTCAAGGATCTAGCTCAGTATAAGGCAGCTTCTTTCGCCTCTCCTTTCACCTGCTCTCTGACTAGAACATCATGTCATGGTTAAAAGCAGTGTGAGCAGAATGGCACTGACATGCAGCATTCAATCCTCACCCCTGGCTTTTAGGGATTGAAAATGGCAGGTGTGGCTCATCCTCCTTTTTGTTGCCATGCAACAACATCTGCCAATTTGGAAGCTTTGTTAAGCTTAATATTAATGCTGTGAGCCAAAGAAAGATGATATAGGTTTAACTCTATGAAAGGTATACCACCACCCCTTATTTTAGGGAAGGGAAACACAACTGGGCTTCATTCAAGTGCTAGTCCTATTCAAAGCAGACCAACATTAAAGCAGACCCAGTTAAAGGACATGACTAACTTGGGTTAATTAATTTCAACTGATCTACTCTGAGTATTGTCCTTGAAAAGGGTTCCTTGGTGATATCACCAAGCAATGTCCCGCCATGGCCTGAAAAGAAAACTCCCTTCCCAGTCGGATCCAGGCTTTGTAAATCAGGAAGTGAGTTCAGCAAACAAACTCTATAAACCGAGACACAACAAAATACGTTGAAAATTGACACAGGCTCATTGATCCAAAACATTTGGATGCCTTTGCTCAGTTGCGTAATACAGTCTAAGAAAGGAACCTCAGCCGTCTCTTGGGTTGAGCACAGCTTAGCATTTCCTTTTCTATGGAAACCTTTGTTGCTTCCAGGCCATTATGTGTTTGTCAGCTACATGTTTGGATAAGGCGATTATTCAGAAAAAGAAAGCGGAATACCTACTGTGTATTTCATTACTTGTAAATAGTTGGCTCAGTTTCAGTGTATATAATAATATGGATGTGATTATATTTACGCATATTTCCCCAGTACCTCTCCCCACCCAACAGCTTGCTTTACTTGTGGATTTATTATATGTACCATGGCTTCATACTGGCTTTCATGCTAAGGTGACTCAAGGTTCATGCACATGAAACAGGGAAACAGTGATTAAATATCACATTACAGCTATTGGATCAAGGAACTAGCCATCAAAGCTAAAGCAATTTCTACTGTCTCTGCTTTAAGTGTATGGCATCATGCTCATAGACAGTGTTAACATTCCCAAAGCTGATAAGGTCATATCCACACCACACATTTAAAGCATTATGAAACCACTTTAACAATCATTACTTCCCCCAGAGGAACCTGGGAACCTTAGTTTGTTAAAGATGCTGAACTCATAGAGCTACAATTTCCAACCCTCTTAATAAACTACAGTTCCCAGGATTGTCCATGACTGTTAAAAGTGGTATGTGAGTATGGTATGAATGTATGATCTACTGTATTTTTCGCTCTATAAGACACACCAGACCACAAGACGCACCTAGTTTTTGGAGGAGGAAAACAAGGGAAAAAAATATTCTGAATCTCAGAAGCCAGAACAGCAAGAGGGATTGCTGCGCAGTGAAAGCAGCAATCCCTCTTGCTGTTCTGGCTTCTGGGATAGCTGACCAGCCTGCATTCGCTCTATAAGACGCACACACATTTCCCCTTACTTTTTAGGAGGGAAAAAGTGAGTCTTATAGAGCAAAAAATATGGTATATATTCTACAAAGATATTGGTGGCTTTCACATGCTTTGGCTACTCAGTTTCTATAAGCACTTTTGGAAAAACTGAAAAACATCTCCCCTATGGTATTTTTTTGGCATTCCTTGTGAAAAAGAATGCAAGAATATTGACGGGCCTTTGATTTGATCCAGCAGGGCCTCTTCTTATGTTCCATTTGCCCTTCGTCTCTCAGTTGCCATCAATCTGAATGGATACATGACATTCTAGCGCCATCCTCTTCACCATGTGATCCCTTAAAAACCATGTGTTACCTAGGAAGAAAGGAAAAGTAGCAACTCGGAGAGTGGGGAGGACAGGAACGGTGCTGAAGCTATAGCAGCCAGGGGAAATAATGGCCGTATGGAGAACTTCAGAAAATATTTCCGCTGAATCAAAATTGCAACTTTCCATCCCAAAAACTAAGAGAATATCCAGCAGATGTTGTTATTTTGCTAAATCTTTCATATCTCCCTTGTATTCCAATTCTACCCAAGACTTTGTGCTTAGGACTGTAGCTCTAATTACTGTGCACCAATTAAAAGCCCTACATTCTTCATAATGGCTTATCCATCCTTAAAGTTCAAATCACTATATAGTTTATAAAAAGCACTGGAGAGGCCTCAAGCTTAGGCCCCAGTGCTATTGTTGCCACTGGGATGCATGGAAAATGGAGTTCCCAGTCCTTGCTTGTCTCAGTGAATTGAACTGGAATGCATCGTAAGCAATATTTCCCATGCTCCCTGGCAGCAAAGGAGATGCTCAAGAACATAGTTTGCTGCAGAAAGCAGGAGGAATCTAGTTCCCCATGCTACCTGGTAGTATAAGGTGAGCACCCAAGCCTTAAGCTTGACACCTTCCCATCTCTCACTAGGGCAAGTTTGCACTGAGCCATACCAGGATAGCAGAGCATATGCTTTAAGGGGGAAGGTTCTGAGTTCAATCTCTGGCATCTCCAGGGACAGTGAGAAGAGAACTAGGATGGCCAGAAGCAAAAAAGGACAGGACTCCTGCACCTTTAATAGTTGTGCAGAAGAGATTTCAGCAGGTGGAGCTTGCGTGACAAGCTGCTTCAGAAAGCAAACCTCAGCTCTATAGAGTTGCAGGGAGGAAGGGAGGTTGAAGGATGCAGCATTGCTAGTGGATACTCTAGTCAACTGTTCCTGTTCAAGAGGACAGAAATACTTACACTGAGTTCCAGGAACTATCCTCGCTATCCATTGTAATGCGCACGTTGCTCCAATGTTTGGCAGTAACACTATCCGGCAGCCCTAACTATATATCACATTTCCTTATGAATCTTACACCAGCAGGCATGACCCTGCTAGTAATTCCAGTGGTTAAATACTGGAAGCCAAAGAACAAGTTAGTGCAGGAGGCACTAGTGCAGTTAGTCTCCTAAGCAGTGAGAGTTGGATTCCTCTGAAATTAATGGGATTCAGTATGTAGTAGGAGAAGCATGTGTGTTGGGGAGAAAAGACTGGGTTCTCGGACCTCTGGGGAAGGGCCATAGCTCAATGGTAGAACGCATTCTTTGCATGTGAACAGTCCCAGGGTTCAGTTTCCAGGTACGTCTGAAGAAGACTCCCACCTGAAACCCTGGAGAGCTGCCCTCAGCTAGTGCAGACAGGGCCATGCTACTTGGACCAGTACTATAAAGCAGCTTCTTATGTTGATCACACATGCTAATATTCCAGGGGCTGGAAGCGGGTGACAGTGGAGAGCTAGTAGGTGTGGAGAGTTATGCACTCCTCCAAGCTGCCACTTCTTTCCTGCACATGCTCCTCCTCACCCTTGCATTTGTGTTAACTGGAGTGTACATATTTGTGAGACAAGGGTGTGCCTCCGTAACATGTGGTTCCTTCCTCACTTCTGCTTAATCATCCTGAGATGTACTGTCTTTCAACTGAACATTTTATCTCCCAGTAAAATTCTTTTATATAGAGAAGGCTTTAACATACAACATACTTTCCTCTTTCCACCCCGTATGCACTCAGAAAAGCACACAAGCAGTAGTTGCAAGGAGTGATGTGGTACTGACAACAAAATCCTGGGCTTAACATGTGCTTAAAGGTAAAGGGACCCCTGACCATTAGGTCCAGTCATGGCCAACTCTGGGGTTGCGGCTCTCATCTCACTTTATTGGCCGAGGGAGCCGGCGTACAGCTTCCAGGTCATGTGGCCAGCATGACTAAGCCGCTTCTGGCGAACCAGAGCAGCGCACGGAAACACAGTTTACCTTCCCGCCAGAGCGGTATCTATTTATCTACTTGCACTTTGACGTGCTTTCAAACTGCTAGGTTGGCAGGAGCAACGGGAGCTCACCCCATCACAGGGATTCGAACTACCGATCTTCTGATCGGCAAGCCCTAGGCTCTGTGGTTTAACCCACAGCGCCACCTGCGTCCCAATATAGGGGCACCCTATTCCTTTATCCACCTATGTACTCAAAAACCCAGTCTCTATTTTCGTGGAAACTTCAAGTCCTGGAGCCTACTCATTTCTGCTGTAAGAGTTAGTACTCCAAGGGTAGCCAACATGGTGTTGGTTACCTATGTAGTAGTCTGTACACCATTAGGTCAGTCCTGGTTTGTCTAATGCACCTTTGCCAATCAAGTGCCCTCCAGATGTTTCAGACTACAACTCCCATCAGCGCCATCCAGTGCACCAGTTTAGTGAAGGTTGACCTAACACCTTCTTTTACATTTCTGCACAACGGGCTTGTAACGAGCTTCCTCCTTCATCAAAACCTGTGTGGTCCTCAAATTTCTTTTCTAAGGCCCCCAATGTTCAAATGACTCAGAATTATATCCTGAATTAACTTGGTGTTGAGAAGGGGGAATAGCTTCTTATTTAAGAATTCCGTTGTATGAGAAACTAGGCTGGATTCAACCTTAAGAAAGGCAGATTCACTTTGTTAAAGTTCCATCTTGACACGTCTGGCAAAAGGGTCAGCATGGAGTCTCCCCACAATTAAATGCCTCCACCTTGTAACTTAACATGACATTTGGCATCCTTGCTCAATGTAAGGCCCCATGCTGCTCTTCATGTAAACAGACCAAGGAAAGCACTGGGCATTTGGGGACAAAAATAGGGTAGTTTGGCTCTTCCTGCTTTGGAAATGTAATGCCCATGCCCATGTAGACAAATGGCCCGTCTGTACTATACACTGGAAGCAGTATCAAACCACTTTAAACAGGCATGGATTCCCCCAAGAATCCTGGGAACTGTGGTTTGTTAAGCTCACTGAGGCTTGTTATGAGATCCCAACTCTCCTGAGTTACAATTCTTAAGAATGGTTCAGTAGTCAATTCCTTTTCCCAGGGAATTCTGGGAACTATAACCCTGTGAGGGAACAAGGGCCTCCTAACAATTCTCATCACACTTAAAATTAACTATAGTTCCCAGGAGTCTTTAGGGGAATATGTGACTGTTTCAAGTGCTATGATACGGATTTAAATGTATAATGCGGACGGAGGCCAAAGATTTAGAGACATTCTACCGACTGCAAACCTTGAGGCGGTATAATGCTAGACTGAATCACATCAGACTGTTGATGGAGGGGTCATATTTTCCTGAAATGCTTCACTTGGAAAGCTTCCTGGATCCCAGAGAGGGCTGCCCTACTCTTTTCTCCCTGACGTGCAAGTTCATGATGTACAGAGAGTTTCTTTACATGAGGGAACATTGGCAATGACCCCATCTACTGTTCAATGGTACAGTCCAGAAGCCTGCCAACTTGTTCTGCGTAACGCATGGAACAACTCTTTGCTGCTGCTGGGCAACATCCATCAGCAGAAGGTTGGTGTGATCAAAGCTGCTGCCTGTTTCCTCTTTGCTTTTTCTTGTGGAAACAAGGCACAGGCAGATTTCTGTATCTAGCACATGCAGGATTTTGGATGCCAGCGCTGAAGGTCATTCAGCATCTGGCTGTTGGGAGATTGGGAGAAGTGGTGCATTCTTGGGAAAAAGCAATGGAATTCCGTGGTGCTACTTGGCTGCTCCCTCTCGGGGCTGAAACAGTGCGGAATGTGCTCTGGCAGCTTTGAGATGGGTGAGTCCAAGGCAAGGATGACCCTGTTTCCTGCAGATGGCAACCTTTCAAACAAAGCCACTCTGCACAGTGGGTGCAGGTTTTAAGATGGGCTCCTCGGCTGTTGCTGCTTCGGCTTTGTGTGAAGGCTGCAGCTTCATTCTGCTTACATGAAAAGGAAAAGAACTTTTCTCAGAGGATCCACCATTACGCAAGGGCTCTGACCCTCAGCACCTTTTTGACAATAAAGGGGAAGCTGTTTTTGTTCCCCTTGAACGGAGCCAGTTAATGACTGCTTAAAAGCTATCCCGCTGGAACGGCCAGAGGGAGAGAACAGCTGCAGCCTGAAACAGATATAGTTGGTAGTGATCAGGGATGGGTGAATCTGCCAATTTAGGTTTCTCTCACTTTCTCACTTTTCCAATTTTAAGTTCAGGTCTCCGCATTCCACATCTGTTTGTGTTCTCTCTCTCTCTCTAATCCTGAAACTTCAGCAGTATTCTAGTGCAAGTTTCTCCTAATATACACATTGCTGCATGCAATTAATATACCTAATTATCTAATATGCATAGTAACTGAAGCATCTTGTTTTCAGTGTTTCTAAATGTTTATCTTTGAAGTACACAGTGACTAAAAAAGCTCCCCTTTCATGCTGAATAGGGTGGCTGTAGAATACTGGGACTCTGCTACAGAAATAGTAAGGGGTCTCTGACTTACCACCATGACCCTGGACTACTGCACCAATGCTCCCAGCCCTGCTTTTTTAACAGGAAATGCCAGGCGTTGAACCTAGGACTACCTGCACACAAAAACCCCATGCTACAGCCCTTCTCCATAAAAGGCAATTCCAAATCCTCTAGAGGGACAAAAAAAGGAGAAGAGGGTTTATTTAAACCAGGGAGTAAGCTCTGGAGTTTTAGATCCCACTTTTGATAGGAAAGAAAAAGGGTTCCCTCAGTCTTTAACCACCAATTTGAACTTTGTCTGGTCAAAAAACCTTGGATGCTCCCACTGGCTTTCAAGGTTCTGGGTGCAACCAGAAGCAGAAATTCCTAAACACCGGGAGGACAAAAAGTAGTTTGAGAGACCTGACCACTACAGGAAATACTGGAACTCTTAGCCAGAAAGCTTTTCCTTGCCAAACAGCTATCTTAATTTTGTAGACACAAGACATTTGGCAACAACAATCCCACTCTCCCTTTTTGCAAGATGCAGAGAGCTCCTATAGAAGCCAAGAACATTTATTACCCTATGAAGAAGGTTGAAGAGAAGATAGGGTTCCTTATGACCGAGGGTTAGTTTCCTGAGCCAAACCACAAGTCTTGCACTTCACATTCTTTCAGATATCTGGGATAATCCTTGGATGTTCTCCTTCGTTTGTAAGAAATAATACCTATATTCCTCTCACTATTTTTTGTTCTTGTTTCGCATTAAACTGCAGTTTGTTTTTAAAAAATAGTATAAATCGTTTTACTGGTATAATACATTTCCCATTAAACAAAAGATGAATCCAAGCCATACACTATTTCTTCTGGGATGTTGTATACAAGTAAATTCTACTCAGAGTAGGCCCACTTAAGTTAATGAACCTAAGTTAGTCATACCCATTAACTTTAATGTGTCTACTATATGTAGGACTAGCACCAGATTTTCTAATGTGCCCTTTAAAAAAAAAGTCATGGCCAGCTGCAAAATTTGGTATAGTGTTAAATTCTACCCCTGCTGTGTGCAAATCAGACCTATCTCTAATAACTGCAGGAAGACTTCATTTATCAGGGGGAATATCTGGACTTTTTTGAGAAACAGAATGGGTAGATAAGAAAGGGGAGATTACTAGCTATTTATACTTACATATTGTGTTATGCTACCTGGAGATCAGGCAAAAGCAGCAGCGCTGTGAAAATGAGTTGTGCTGTATTCTGAAGACAGAATCATAGAATTGGAAGGGACCCTGAAAATCATATAGTCCAACCCCCTGCAATGCAGGTATATGCAGCTATCCCGTATGGGGATCAAACCTGCAACCTTGGTGTTAGCAGCACCACAGTCTAACTGAGCTATCCAGTTAGTCATAACATTCTTAACATCTGTGAGTTCTTTGTTAGCCAACCAAACTTTGCATCTTGTCTTGCCTGGTAAGTCAAATGCTAGATCAAAGCAGCACATGCACATTTGTTCTTCCATGCATCCATCCTTTGCCTTACCAAAAAATAATGTACTTCCAGCAGATTGGGAGAAAGGGAAGAGGTATGCTGCCAGTGTCGCAGGCCCAGGCTAATGGGGCACTTGTCAAGAGGTACCCTCTTAAGCCAGCCTTTCTCCAACACATCAGAAACGTGCAAAACTATTCCCTCCCCAACTCACTGGAAGAAGTGACATGTTTTTCCAAGGCAGGAAAAGTGCATTCATACCAAATCTACCATGCTTAAAATCCTCTGTGTGTCTTCACCCCATGTATGAGGTCATCTACCGGAAGTGAAATTCCAGTCACTCTAACATGATGCTGGATGCTGTCCTTTCCCCAATTCACTCTTCTCTCTCGCAATGCACTTCCAAAAACTCAAAAGGTCACTGTGTGCGTCTTTTCTGTCGGGCTGTAAGTAACACTTCTTTGGAATATGCCCGGCATTTTAGCCTGACATTTTCCTGAGGCTGTGTTAGAGATATGTATGCTGTCATAAAGCCTGTGCTAGACTTGGAATTGGGGAGAGCAACATCTCATCTATCAGTACTGTCAGTGAAGCCCGGTGTTTGGTTTTCCCTTATACAGAAAAATAGACCTTACTCAGTAAGCTGCTCCTTTTAAAGCCCAATTTGGTTCTTCGTTCTGTTATGCTTTGCTGGAAAAAAGAAAGAAACAGCAAGATGTATACAATTAAATTCCTCTTGGGAGAGTCCACGTATGCCTGAGGTTATTGTTGGATTTCAACTGAAGTGAAGTTCACAGCAAATTTGAAGGTTCCTTCTTAGGTGAAACAACCAAGAAACCTCAAAGGATACACACACCCCAACAAACTGGATAAGATTAAATATTTCTCAAAAGGGTTTCACACAATCCCAACTTAAACTAGTTTAGGGACCTCCTCAGAGTCCTTTTTTATTGTGCACTTATGGTCATTTGTGCTCGTGATGGCGGTATCTGGATGGTTATACATGATTCTGCTTTCAATACTGTTTGTGCCTATAAAGGTTTTGGGGCAGACATAACTGCTTTGCTTCCAGTCAGTGCGTGTCCCATAGCTTTCTGCTGAAATCTTGTAACTTTTCACACCACAAATTTTATGTGGGGGTAGACTGTCCCGACTTTGGTGCACTACAGCACAAGGGTGCTCCTCCAGAAGTCAATAATGTGGTAACATTGGGGAAGTATCACAAAATAATAAAGGAAAATAATGTGTGGACTGCCCTGTATAATTCCACCACTCATGCACTGTTATTGTGTCAATGACATGTTGTAGAATACATGTCTGCACCCACCCACCTACGCAAACAAACTTAACACCAGTCTGGAAGGGCCCCTAAGTCTGTAACATAAAGATGCTTCCTTGGGGATCATTCCACTCAAATTCTGTTTGTCTTCAGCCCCATCCTCCTGACTTTGCACTGCCCACTCCTGTAATGCTACTATCTTTTTCTGCATTTGGAATGCCTGCCTGAATTAGCCCTTCTTTTTTCAAATAAGAACAAACAAACAAACATGTAGCATTGATGGTGATGTACGTAAAATAAGTTATATACAGGATTTATATGTATATATGTTTCCCTTCAGTGAAGGACTGTAGCATTGTACTGAGCCTCTTGTAAAAGGTATTTATTTTGTGTACAGTAACTGTCTTTGGAGGGGCGGGAGAGAAAGGGTGACCGCGTTACACAATGCTGCTGCCTCTCCCACCTTCTCAATTGCATTTTGTGCATGGGGAGGGAAATCTCACTCCTTTCTCTCAAATGCTTACTTGCTCAGCTAGAATATCTGTACAGTTTGGTGTGCAGACCGAGTAAGATGGTTCTAGTCAAGCTTTGCAAAAAAAAACCACAAAAAACTTTCTAATTTTTTAATAAATGTTTTGTTTTAACCTTCTTCTCCCCTCCCCTTTAATCTTTTAAAAACAGATAGCCAGATTGTAATGCTAGCATTTAGCTGTGAATAAAAGACTTCCTCAGTTAAGATCCCTTTGTTTGATTTCCTTTTTCTTGTTTTGCATTTGGGATTCATTCCAAATTTCCACAGCTATAAAACCTCAGGGTTATGCATACACCTTTCCTGTTTAAGGTGGAACCCGAAGTTGTATAGTGGACACAGGTCAGGGAAACCCAGCTAATTCCCAACAGCTTAAAAGTGTCTGTGTGAGAGCATGCACACACACACTGTGGATGTGATTGACATAGTACAACCAGGGACAAGCACCTAACTCTCATCACAACTGCTACCACCCTCCTTCCCAAGTTGCTTCTTTCACAGAATCTTTAAATTATTTTGTAACACTTGAGGTAAAGCACAAGCCACGACCATAGCTGGCGAAGGTTGGTTCATTCGGGCAAAAGGAGCACAGCTCCACCAACTTCAGTCAGCCTTCATCCAGCCTCCACCTCTGCCTGCCATCTTCCTTACAACCAGCCCAAGCAATGGCACTGGCTGGTCATCCTGGAAAAAAGTGACAAGCAGAGTGCCACAGGATTCTGTCCTGGGCCCATTGTTGTTCAACATCTTTCAAAAGGAATGAGGAGATGCTTAGCAGTGTTGCAGTTGACACCAAACTGAGAGGGGTAGAAGACAGAATTGGGATTCAATATGACCTTAACAAATTGGAGAACCAGGCCCAAACTAACAAAATGAATTTCAATAGGGACAAATGTCAGGTTTCTGCACACAGGCAAGAAGGAGCTACACAAATATAAGATGGGGGACACCTGGCTTGTGAAAAGGATCTAAGGGTCTTATTGGACCACAAGCTTAACCTGAGAGAGCCAGTGTGGTGTAGTGGTTAAGAGCGGTAGACTCATAATCTGGGGAACCAGGTTCGCGTCTCTGCTCCTCCACATGCAGCTGCTGGGTGACCTTGGGCTAGTCACACTTCTCTGAAGTCTCTCAGCCCCACTCACCTCACAGAGTGCTTGTTGTGGGGGAGGAAGGGAAAGGAGAATGTTAGCCGCTTTGAGACTCCTTCGGGTAGTGATAAAGCGGGATATCAAATCCAAACTCTTCTTCTTCCTCTGAGTTAAGGTAGAGAGACCAACCTGCAGAAGACCAACCTTTGGCACCATCTCTTGCAATCTACTAACCATTGACACGGTACAAAGAGTGATGTATGCAACAAGCCATGGAAAATGCTGCCAGCTTCCTCAACTTAGGCAAGAATTGTAGCCTCATACACTTATCTCCTGTGTGTTCTGATGTATATCCTCTCAACCTATATCCATAGCCAAAATTTAATTTATTGGCAATAGCTTGTTTTATCAATGTGGGCATTTCAGATCATGTGAGCTCTGTGTCTGTAATGCAGCACCTCTGCAAATGCCCCACACTTAGGTCACATCATGGCTACGTTTTATTTTCAGAGCATGACATGATTGCCAATTTATTATTCTATTTATACACAGTGGCTGAGCCAAATACGTGTCTAGCATTCCACTTGAGGAAGGTAAAAATATAACTGGCGTATACAATACAAGGAAATGCATTTGTTCCTGAAAAACAGTTTCATGTCTTCTTCAGAGAATAGAGAGCAATGGGGCTGGAAAATCAAAAGAGAATGTGAGCAGCATATTCTGTTTCCAAAACAGAATGAACCTATGTGAGATACAGCTGCACACTGTGGCCACTAAATTTCCTCACATCATGTGACTCCCATGCTTAAATCCCTTCACTGTCTTCCTTTCTACTCTCAGATCTTGCACAGACCATTTATTAGAGATGTGCATCAATAAATCTTCCAAATGAATTTTATCTATAAAATCTCCAGAGAGCCATATAAAAAAAGGATTACAAGATGAGATATTGCATTGATTGTAGGGTCCAATGGCATCTTTCTGTATCAAGCTTTGAGCGCCACAGGACTGTTTCTCAGACTGGATGTTAAATCAGTCACAAGCGGTACTTGACAAATGTATCAGATTCATCAGTCCGCAAATGCTTCTCAAAACTTTGCACATCTCTTTTGTGAGCACTGGTTGGTTCAAATAAAGGAATCATTTATCACTTCACTTATTAGGTTCACCTTTAAATGTGAATGGAATTTAAATTCTCCCCCATCCCTAGTACCGGTAGGGGGGCTTCCATTTCTACCAGCAGCTGCATGTGCCAACTGAAAAACATTGTCTTTGGAATGATAAGAAAGCTCTGTCCAGGCCTGCTTTTCCCATCTTGTACTCTTGGGCAGCTGATGGGCCCATGTACTTGCGTAGGACCTGCCAATGCACTGACACCTGTCCTGAACCCACAAGCCAGGTGGATGGTGAGCCACCATTTAAATTTTCTGCAATGCTCCAGAACAGCACTACCGCAGGGGCATTGTGGGAAATGTAAATGGAAACTCAGAACCAGTGGTTTGAGTGTCAAACTAGAATCTGGGAGACCAGGGTTCAAATCTCCACTTGACCATGAAGCTCACTGGGTGACCTTGGGCCGTCACTGTCTTTTCAACAACAGGGTTGTTTTGTGGATTAAATGAGGAAGGGGAGAACCATGTATGACACCTTCAGCTCCTTAGAGAAAACTCTGGTTCAATAAATAAAATAATAAATAGTCACCTAGTGATGATCACAGCGCTACCACCACCGCTGATAAGCCATTAACACATGTAGGCAGGGCACCCGCTTCTTTGCCAAGCTTCAGACTAGTGTCTGCTTTGTCTCTGGTGTTAAACCTGTGATGACACATTCACACATGACACTAACGCTTGCATTCATCAAGTGATAACAGTGGCAACCGGTCCAAATGCACCTAGAGCTGTGGTTTAAAGTTAGGAAACCCTCTGTTGAGAAGGGGACCTGGAGAATAAGGACTAAACCTTTTAAGTTTTCAGAATAAATCAAGGAATAGCATAGCGGTCCTCTAGGGAGACAATAAAAAGCTGCAATCCTTGCTGTGAACTCTGATGTGGGAGATTGTTAATTATGGTGAAGAGGAAACTCGGAAAAGCTGAGGCGGCGCATAAGCAAGTCAGTCTATTTTCTGGCCATGGATGATGCACCGTCTAACAGACTCCAAAGCCCTAAATTGAAACAGAACTTCATCTCTCATGTTAACAGGCTTTGTTCCATTTAAATTTTTTATTAACTTTTCAAATTTTACATTTCAAATTAACCATCTTCTATTAAACCATACATTCATTGACTTCCATTCCTCCCCTTCCTAGGTTCATTTAATATATCCATCATTCCTGCATATTTTAATGACAGGCTTTGACTTTAATGGCTGCTGGATCAGATTTGTAACGCCAAGGTTTCAGAGACAGTAAAGTATGTTATCAGAAAAGGAATGGTGTATTTCAATGTTGTAATGTTGCCAATCATCCCAGGAAGAGGCAATGCCATACAGGTTGAAGCAGGGAAGGCACAGGGAAGAAATACACCAGTTGCTTTTGTGACAATGGAATGAGCAGCAATATGCATGTTGTTGTTGAGGTTGTTTAGTCGTTTAGTCGTGTCCGACTCTTCGTGACCCCATGGACCAGAGCACGCCAGGCACTCCTGCCTTCCACTGCCTCCCACAGCAATGTGCATGCCAGATATAAAAAGAGCAAAAACAAACAAGCCTATAATCAGGGCACCAAAAATTAATTGTTCTATTATATTATCATTATTTATTGTTATATTAGATTGCTGCTGTTGTTATTATAGTAAAGGCTCATTTCTGTGTTACTTGATTCCAGAGGGGCAAAATGTTTTCAGCCCCCTTAACCCCCAAAAATGTGGGAGTAAAGTGACGGAATTTGGGGTGGTATACTGGCTTACAGTACTTTCCTGCTGTTTTCATTGGGGAACAGATATAACATATGCAGAAAGAGAGGGGGAGCAGCGATGTTCAATGACATTCATTGTTGTGCCTTACCATGCCCCCTGATGTGAATGAAATTTAGCACAACATGCCTGTATAGCAGTCAAAAAGCCACAATACCACAATGCAACAGGTACTGCAGTGTGAAAGGAACATTAAAAACGGGACAAAAGTGCTAGCAATATAATCAGGAAAACTAATGCAATATTCCCGATGTCTGAAAGCACCCTTTAAAATAATGAAGAGTTGGCTAGTTTGCAACATCCCTGTGTTACATTTCCCCCCCTCTTCTGTGCAACAGCACAGCTGATATATATCACTATGAGCTGTGCAAGGGGATATACAGTTTGGGTGTACATCTTAGGGCATGTCCCAGAACTCTCTGCAGCACACAATGGTTCCACTGCAGGTATGCAAAGTCTCCTTGGCAGAGAAGTTGATGCAGAAAGAGTTCCCTTACTCTGGACATTTTGGGGGGAAACATACTTTGGAAGGAAAGAAGACACAGCAGGAGCAGAGTCAAAGATAAGGAAAATGACTTTCTGGCAAAGGGATGGTTCCTGTCATTGTCCCTGGGCGTCTGCTTTAAAGAATGAAGGCTCTACATGCTCAAGTCAAAAATAAATCCCAGTCTTGATGGCAGGAAGAACTAAAACTGCCATGAAAGGAAACAGCCTGGGTGGGGAGCGGAATGATGAGAATGGATGGGGTCAATCAATCACAGATCTAGGTTGTCATGAGAATATTAGTCATCTCCTCCATGGTGATATCAGAAAGGCAATTGTGCCACAAGGGCTATCGTGGAGCCAGAAGATAGAAATGGGTGTCCAGCAGACAGGAAGCTCAAGATTTTGCATCCAGATTTCCCCAGTTCAGGGCTGGTGGACTGCTTTGATGGGAACCATTAATTGAATGATTCCCTATGCTGTGAGGGTTTTTTAATAAAATATGGAGGGGTTATTTCCTGGAGTTGTGATAACACAAAGCATTCCATCGCAAGGCAAAGCTTAGAGCGTTTCACAGGAAGCCATCGTCAAGTGCTACAAGCTGTGAAGAGTGATACAAAACAGTTCCGATAAGCAATGGTGAGCTCCGGGCAATGGCTTCAAAGATGCAGCCAACAAATGTTCTTGCAACTGAGACTTTTGAGAGCAACAACTTGTGATAAAGGCTCTGAGAGGGAGCATGATAAGGGCTTTCCAACTAAACAGAGGAAAGCATGCAGCTGAAAACCTCAGCAACAGTGGCATTTTCATGGGAAGTCTCAATTAAAATAATAAGCATTCTGCAAGTCTATATGTTTCCAATACACTGTCACACTCTAGTGTGACCAAGAAATAGAACTCAGAAAGGGAGTGTGCAAATGAATTGACAATTTTCAAATGCGGGATCACCAGGGTAGAAGATAAGTTTAACCTGGCTTTCACTGTTGCCCACAAGCTGACCATGTGTGTATAGAATGTACCCCTAGGGATCATTGCAATGTACAACCTTTTATATACAAGCATTGAAACAACAGGTATTTTTCTAGATCTGCGGATGCTCAAAACTCTATTTCCAATCAATGGAACTTAAAAATCCTTTGCTTTGGCTGGATGATGCCCACAGTTTGCATAATAGATCCTTGCTGGAATGATAAAAGATGATCCCGTATCTAAGGAAACGGGAACTCAAAATCCCAGCTGGCATAAAGAAGCATAGCCGCTCCAAGCTCTATCAATTGTTATTATGCCAGTTCAGGCTAGCTTGCTAAGGAATCTTTATTTGAAGCATTCAGAGGGTATTAATTCTAGATGCCACCTTCCGCTGTGATGGGTTTTAAGAGGGAATAAGGGGAGGCTTACATCAAGGGGCCTCACAATTAAAAGCTCTTGGATGCAAAGATGACAAGCTCAGCTGGAACATATGCAGTGCAGCTGCAGTGTTTTCTTGCAATTACTGGGCAAGGGTTATACAACTCTTCCCTTCAAGTACCACACAGTGATGTATAATACGCAGAGAAAAGAGCACCATGGAGTATGCCTCATTAGCCATTTTCTTTCCTAAGTTTCAAACCAAAAATGATCTATTGTATGTGAGCAACCTAATGAGGCAAGCAGAGACTTCAGCCAGGATTTGGGGAACAGGTGTGCCATTCAAGTGTCACTAAGAACAAGAGATAAAACTGAAAAGATTAAAATAAAAAACCCAACAAAAACCTAATAGCTTTTCATAGGACAGATCAAAAGTATAGTAAGGAGGATGTAAATTATTTGCATCCACATCGCTCCAATCTGCCTTAACAGAAGAAACCATGCAAGAGGATGGGATGCAGACAGGAGAAATGCAAATGTTAGATTTTTGGACCAAACTCTGGGTTAGTGTAGGCTGAAGACAGAGATTACATATTACAGCAGCATGGATCATTGGGGCAGGGGGAATTGCACACACAACAGCTGTGTTTAAATGTACAATTTTCAATCCAGGCAAAATGTGAAAAACATTTTTGCTTGTCAAATGTGTTTGAATTAGAGAAATGTTACCTGCGGAGAGTGGCCATTGGCGAGTTTCCAAGAGTTCAAAAAGACAATGGAAGTTTTGCCCAATGGGGTGGTGGTTGTTTTTTGAAGTTTATGATTGTGATGGGGGAGTGAATGGCCATATAATTGAATAGATACATCCAGTGCTTTTTGGTGTGTGTATGTATATGTGCTAGAACTCACATCTCAATAGGAAGTGCTGTGGGTGCCAGCACAAAATGGCTGCCATGGGCAGCAAAAAAAGAAAAGGGGGCCAGTATTCTGTACCAGCGAGTAAAGGTAAAGGGACCCCTCACCATTAGGTCCAGTCATGGCCAACTCTGGGGTTGCAGCGCTCATCTCACTTTATTGGCCAAGGGAGCCGGCGTGCAGCTTCTGGGTCATGTGGCCAGCATGACTAAACCGCTTCTGGCGAACCAGAGCAGCGCATGGAAGCGCCGTTTACCTTCCCACCGGAGCGGTACCTATTTATCTACTTGCACTTTGACGTGCTTTCGAACTGCTAGGTTGGCAGGAGCAGGGACCGAGCAACGGGAGCTCACCCCATCGCGGGGATTCGAACCGCCGACCTTCTGATCAGCAAGTCCTAGGCTCAAAGCCCTTGATACATTTCTGTTGCTCTAAAATTATTGTAACAGACGGATAGTCCATCTGGTGAATGTAACAGGTCCATAGGAGTTATTTCTAGTGGGGGCCCTGCTCTGATGTAGGCCCTCTTGCAGATGCCACTCATGTCAACCCTTGGCACCAGCCTTTAGGGAAATGGTGGGTCTGACAGCTGATCTGATGTTTAACTTGAAATATATATCTGGAATTAACAGGCTTCGGCAAGGGTCAGACCCAGGCAGCTGGGTTCCAGGACTTGGGAAGGAGAGAACTGGCTGTCAACCCAAGTGGGCCAGTAAAAGATGCATAGTCAAAAACAGGTAAGGGTTGAGTTCCGTGGCGACAATGGAGCATCACAAAGATCAGTTCAGACAGGAGTGGTCGAGATCCAAGGCAGCAACCAGGGAAAGAGAGCAGGAGCTTAAGCAGTGTCTTCATACCAAGAGGGCTAGGGAGCAAGCTCTAAAGCTAGAGCCACACAAAATTTGGTAGATATGGAACTCAGTCTTCCAAACCTATGGTGGAAAGAGAGCAACAGCTGTGCAGGAGACAAGCATCCGAGCCTGAGCACTAGAAGCCCCATCTCAATATAACCCCCACCCCTCATAAGCCCCACATCTACATGAATTCATGTTGCAAAAGAGGATTGTGCAGCTGACACAGAACCTGTTGTGGCTGCTTTTAAAATCTTGCATCTGTTTTTATCCTCACTTGACAATAAGAATTATCTTACGTTCCAGCTGAAGTGGTTGCTTGATTACTCTGCTACGCTGTTCTCCAATCTACCCAGTGATTTTTTTCTAAGTCAAAGCAACCATGGATCCCTGTTGCAAAGTGGATGTTCTCATACACTAGTCATGTGAATTGGCTCTCATTAAAGGAGCTTTAGGTACATCTGTCTACGAGGAAACGGGACACATAAATGACTACATAGAACAAACACTGCAATGTCAACTGCCTCTTTCTGCCGAATTTGTGCAGAATGGAATCCACATACATAGTCAACTATTGACTTCACTCCAAAGCAGCTGCCAAAATCTCAGCAAATGAAACAGTACTGGATGAGAAAACAGAACTGGGAATGCAAGTTGAGAAATGTAACAGAAATGAGTGGGGCAGTTCACAGAACTGGCAGATCCTTCGCAACAGCACTGAATCAATGAGCCAGTGAAATCGACTTGGCATCATTCAAAGAGCTGTCACCATGGGCTGAGTTAATCCAGCTGCCGGCCTAACACACATGTGCACACAGAAACAGCTTCCTGGAGGAGTGGAACATGTCCCTTAAAACTAAAACATCTCCTATCTAGGAGAGGCAGATTTGAAATGGGGAAGATGCTGGCTTTGACCTTTATGGCCTAGGACCAACATACCTTGTAGACCACCTGTTCCCATAGGAACTCCCTCCCTCAAAAACCTATTATAGTTCTGCTATATATTCCTTCATTATGGGAAGCTGGAACATGTGCAGTAAACAGCAGCACCTTCACAGCTTGGCACCAAAATTAGGGAGCTTATATTTGATCTTAGCCCTATGATGCTTAGCATGTAGAGTATATATAAAAAGATACTTATCTTAGTGCTTAGATTGAAAATAACTAACCTTGATCTGATTCCATATGATGTTAGATGTTAGACAGGTGGGTGTTGTTGGCCCAAAATGGCCTTGCGGGCTAAATTCAGAGATTTGCTAGGAGGTTCTCCACTACTGGACCATAGGGCTATCTTATTTTAAAGAGATGATCTTGGGGTTGCTAACTTGGCTTTTGACTGTTTGACTTCAGCTTTTAGTATTTTTGCTGCAGTAATTTAATCTGCTGTAAAATTAGTATTAGTTTTATTATTTTTATTGATTACATAAGCTGTCATGAACACATAGCTTTAAAGAATAAATTGAGCTTTAAAGAATAAATTAAGGCTACAATCCTGACCATAAAATACTAGGCATAAATCCTACTGAACTCAGTGGAATTTTTTATGGGTAAACATCCTTAGGCAGGCTAGCACATGAATTCTCCACATTTTTACTCCTATGCCTCTTTTACTTGGTTAAGATTTTTACAGAAATTGAATTTTTGAAGAGTTGGCTCTTTAATAAATCTCTCTTGGCATTCATAGCAAAAAATGAACTAGAGACCAGTACTTTCTAAGTGATGATCTGGCTTGGTAGCAGAGGCATAACACGTGGGTCATCAAGCCGGCCGTGACATCATCTTCTCAGTAGACTGGACATGCAGAAGCTAAGCAAAATTTCTGAATATTTAATTTAAAACAAGACCAGCTTGTAGCTATCTTAGGGTGCAATTCAAAACCAAGAACCACCAGGATGAGAGGAGGTTGGAACAAGCTGAGCCTGGGTTCAGGTGGGACTGCACTAGCTTAAGTGCCACATCCTAGCTCAGCCAGGTCAGCCAAAGGCAACCTAGGTTGAGGTAAGTCTCAAAAAGGGGAAATGGGAAGGGAAGGGTAAGTCGTACCCATATTCCAAACTTTCTTTTAGATTGTAAATCTGCAGGTAAAGACTGTCTTGCTTTAACTGATTATACAAAACCATTCTGTAAGTCTTTAGGATTGAACTGTGGGGAACAAATGCCCCTAAATAAATAAAGACAGGGCTTTTTTCCAGCAGGAACTCAGTTCCTATACCTCTCAGGTGGGCGCTATTGCCTTTATAAAAGAACAAAGGAGGCATTCATGGTGAGTTCCAGCCCTCTTATTCTAGGAAAATAACACTGAATAAAGACATGAACTTCTTTCAACAAAGGAAAGCACACAAGGGGATCACATTGACCTAAATCCTAGTGACTTAAATTTCAATGGGATTTACTGCTCTATATGTACACTTTTCTTAGGGATGCGGGTTGCGCTGTGGGTTAAACCACAGAGCCTAGGACTTGCAGATTAGAAGGTCGGTGGCTTGAATCCCCGCGACGGCGTCAGCTCCCATTGCTCGGTCCTTGCTCCTGCCAACCTAGCAGTTCGAAAGCACGTCAAAGTGCAAGTAGATAAATAGGTACAGCTCCGGCGAAAAGGTAAACGGCATTTCCATGTGCTGCTCTGGTTCGCCATAAGTGGTTTAGTCATGCTGGCCACATGACCCAGAAGCTGTATGCCGGCTCCCTTGGCCAATAAAGCGAGATGAGCGACTGGACCTAATGGTCAGGGGTCCCTTTACACTTACCTTTATGTACACTTTTAGATTTACAATCTTCTCCCACACCAAGGGAAACTACATTTGGAACTGGTACAAACTGGACACAAGAGCAGGTGTATCAGGAAAGTTGTGCATTGGTACATTTGGGATGGAAACTAGAAAAGGCATTGGGACTTACACAAATGAAGCTATAAAAATTTCCTATGAGGGAAACTAGAAATAGATTTTGCTTGCCAGAATCTAACTAAATATCATTATGTAAATCAATAGCCACAGACACTCGTGTATATTACTAAATCTGTTCCTTGTTCGACAAGTACACTTCTATATACACCTTGTACTTCCGTCATGGAAGATTTTAGTTCCTCCTCCTCTTTGCTTCTGTCACTTTAACCACAATCACTTATAGTCTAGAGTAGACTACCATGTTGTGGTGGTGAGAGGGAAGACTGGTCAAGCGAGATCATTTTTCAGAGAAGAGCCATTGAACAACATTACTTGCACAACCGTTCTATAATCAGATTTTATTCGGATTGTGAATAAAAAAAATGTGTTCATAAGGAATGTGGCGAACCACATGCGTCCGCAACTGGAATGTTCTACTTTGACAACTGTGTACAGAATGGACATGTCCAATGATTCTGAGGCAGTTGGTCATAATGGGGAGCTGGTTTATGATGGGAATTGACAAAGAGCAGTTGACCACTAGCAGGACAAGGAACTTCTGTAAGTGTGTGACTGCCTCTTTTGAATGTTAGAAAACACTGGCCAGGCAAGTAAGGAATTGTGGCAAGTGCACTTTATAAGGCTTAATACTTACAGAAAGGGGTAACGAAACCGAGAGAATTAAAAGGTCAGGAACCCTCTCAAAGAAAAACAAAGAAGTCATGGGAAAAAACATTGGTATGTCATTTATTTACTTTCCTCTCCCTTCAAAACAGACCTGTAATGTTTGCATCATGCACAGCTAAAAGATTTGGTGCCCAAATTATGGTGATGGCAACCAGTTTAGATGGCTTTAAACACTTGGACATCTTGAAATGGGCAGAAGCTGTGCCGTTCTGTTTCCTAAAGAGTTAATGACTCTTGTTACTTTATTTAAATTGCTATCGCTAAACTGAATTGCTATTTAAATTATTTATTGTAAGCTTTTTATAAGTATATACTGTAGTATTGCTTTGAGGTTTTATTCTACATTGGTGTTATACTTGTACAATTATGTTACTGGCATGCGTTATATATTTTTCTCCAGAGGCATGGCCAGATTAGCCTTTACAACAAAAACAGCAAAAAGTCTTGCCAAATCTTGGAAACCAATGTATTTATTATGGCATAAGCATTTGTGGATCAGGGTCTATGTCAGCAGATACATGTGTGGAGAGATAAATAAATGTATATAAAAACCTTTAGAATTAATAAAGAATAAGGAGCTGAACATAATTCATCTCTCCATCACAAACTGACACAAATTCTTTCTTTTAAATCACAATTCATTTCCAAAAACTCCTGAAATTGCACCCAATATTATGTGGTTGGACAAGCTCCTGAACCTTTCAAAACTTGAATGCATTATGAAGTATGTTACATTTCAACAAACTCATTATCTGTCTGCTTACATTCTTCAACTCTTCACACTGTTGTTAATCATATCTACCCAACTGATCTCAGATTTTTAGCAGCCAATCTAACATCAAAATGAAGCATTATTTCTTCGTTGTGCTTTGGTTTTACATGCATCTGTTGCCCTCGTGGTGGGTTTTGATCTTACGTATTCTTGTACTGTGGTTAGAAAATCCTCGTCCGCCCCCATGTTTCCAAACATAATTCCTCTCCTGAGTTGACATGCTCAGGATTGCACAGTTAAACAGATATTTATTATTTATGTTGTTTATGTTTAGGGTGAAGGGTGGTTAACAAAAAATAATAATAAAGAATAAATAAATAATGATGTGAGTTTTACTTTGTTTTCTATTATTATTTTATCTTTTTAACTTTCAAGTTATTTCTGTAAATTGCTCAGTGACAATTTTATTGTTATATCTTTTCTTTAAACTGCTTTGAGGGTGTTTACAATCAACCAGTGGGACCAGTTTACCTGCAAGATCACCTTGCCCTACATGTGCCCACTTGACCATTTCAATCAGCAGAATTGGCTACTACAGGTGCCACATAATACCCGTTCCACATTCGGAACATCTTACAAATGTAGAACTCAATTGTTTAACATGGCAGGGCCTACACTTTGGAACTCCCTGCATATTGAGATTAAGCAGGCGCCTTCACGTACTCTTTTTTTTGGTGTGTGGGCCTGCTAAAAATATTCCTGTTTAGGCAAGCCTACCCAGATGCTTAGGAAGTTGAAGTAATTTTATTCTGTTTTGTATCCTTTAAAACAACGTAGCAATTTTTTCTTGATTTTACCGTTTTGTCTTTCGTAAACAGTTTTGGGGTTTTCTACAATCTAACGGTGTATAAATTTTATGAAGTAATAATAAATCATAAAGCTTATGAAACAAACAAACCATTTGATCCCTACCCCAACAACCCTCCTAAAGACTTGCCTACTCTGGGTTATCCAACGTGTATTGGGAGTTCCTTGTTAAATAAATTTTGAATTAGGATTGTCCACCTGCCATCCTCTCTTCCCTCCCCGGGCTTCGCCGTGAAACCCTGAAGTTGGCCATGACGTTACCCCCCTCCCCACCGAGATAAAAATGATTTTAGGCTGGCAGTGATTTGAAATCACCTCAGAGCGAAGCTTTAAGAGGGAGGGAGAAGAGCCTCCTATTACTACAGCCGAGGAGCGGTGTAGTAAAACTTAAAAATAAAATAAATATATAAAATAATTAGACATTTCTCAGGGGATACGCCAAAAGATAAGCTTTGTAGCGACTCCCCCTCAGGAGGCCCGGTACTCGCGGCTCGGCCCCGCCGCGCGAAACACGGAGCGCGCGCCCCAGCTCACCGCGCGCGCCGAGACGACGCCAGACGCTTTTCCCTCCGCCGCCTCCCCCCTCCCCAGTTTTGGCCCCGCCCTCTCCGACCACCGCTCGTGGCCCCGCCCACTGCTCTCCGCCAACCCTCCCTCCCGCTTCACAACAGCCGCCGCCACCGCGTTGCATTGTGGGACACAAACAAAGTGCCCGGCTAGGCTAGGCTGGCTGGCTGGCGTGGAGGGCGGGAGGGAGGCAGGAGGGCGGGGGGAGGAGGGGGAGGAGGAGAGCTGTTCGAGCGCCTGGGCCCCGCGCGCGCGCCAGCCGCCCAGCCAGCGCGTGAGTGGCCCCGCGACGCCGCCTCCTCTAAGATCAAACCCCCCCTCCCCACCGCCGCTTCACCCCCGGCGGTCTGATAGCGCCTGCGTAAGGGCCTCGCTTGCTCTCCCTCCCCCCTCCCTTTTTATTATTTTGACGCCCGCAGCGCGAGCCCAGAAGAACCAACGGCTGAGGGGGCTAGTGGCGGCGACGGTGGCCGCCATGGCCCAGCACGGGCCTAGACGCGGGCCCAGATAAGGGGGCGGAGGAGGAGGCGCCGCCGCCGCCGCCTCTGGGCCCGGGGAGGGGTACGGAAAAGAAAAGCTCGGCCTCTCACACATATATTTATATATACAGAAAGTCGTATATATTTATATATATATCTACATATATACACACCGACTAGGCCAGGAGGAGAGGGCCTCGCCAATTGCAGGTAATGGGGACTTAAAAGAGGTTGGCGGGGGTCTGTGGGTGGGTTTGGGATTCGGGAGGAGGAGGAGGAGGGGCGGGTGGAGGGAAACACAGAAGCAAGCCCCGCCCCCTCGTTGCACTTGCCCCGCCCCTTCTCTAACCTCCACCCGCGCGCTCTGTGACCCTCCTTGGCTGGTACCCCTCGGCATCCCCCTGTCCCCGCTCGCCTCCTTCCTGCGTGAGGTTTTCCCGCCCTGTCGCTTTCCGTCTGCTGTTTGTGATTTATTTACTTGGGTTTTAGATAAGGGGAAGGCCCCCCCACCACGCCAGACTGTAATGGGAAACAAAAAGAAAGGAGCCACGTGGGGGGGGGGATTGGATAAGGGGGATAAGAAAATTTGGATACATTAATGTATTCCATGGTTGCACACAAACACAGCCTATAAGTATGACTGCTTCACCAGCATTTATTCACCTGTTTACTATTATTATTATTATTATTATTATTATTATTATTATTATTATTATTAATTAAAATGCATACAAGCTTCTTCCATGCCAATCATTCCCAACAATAACAATAAGTCTACTCACCATTTCCTAAAACTAGGCATCTGCTCAATTCATTCCTGATAGTGGCTTTGCCTCTTTCTCTTGCTCCCCCTTAGTTCCTTGCCCATTAACTGTTGAATAGACCAGCCTTGCTCAACCTGGTCTCTCCAGTTGTAGTTGGATTTCTCATCCCGTCAGCCCTGGCCAGCATCGCCAATGGTCAAGGATGATGGGAATTGGAGTCCAGTAACATCTGGAGGGCAACAGGTTAGGGAAGGCTGTAATAGACTGTCTTGGCATTGCTTCAGGTTTTTATCTATTTTAAATATCATTGTCAATTCCCTGAGTTTTGCCTTGCTGTCTGTCATTTATCCACCCTGCTTTCCTTTCTCAGATTTTACAGTGGTAGCAGTCCATCATAGTTTAGCCATCCTTTCTTTGTGTCACCCCTTAACAGATTTCCCATTGGGCCCTATTGCACTTACGCTTCTATTTTTAAAAGTTGATCTTATGCCTCTTTCTACCTCATATCTTTTCTTAATGGCTAATTTTATTTACACTGTGATGTAGATCACATTTGCTAATCCACAACATAGGCATCTGTCACCTGTTGACAATGTAAGACTTTTTTAAATACATCTTCTGTTCTTAAAACCTCACTCTTTGTGCAGCAATTCTTACATAATTTCTTCAAACTCCATTTCCTTTACATATTGACTTCCATCACTTTCCTTAAATATGCCACAGTGCCCAGCAGACCTTTAGGCAGACATTTTGGGGTAATGGAAGGTTATGGAATATAAGGGAAAGGCAACATAAGATTTTTTAAAAACCGGAACACTGGAAGCTAATAGAAGATTTTCACTTACTTATTTAGTAGAATAGTGACTGCACAGACATTTGTTTAAAAACAAGCGAGTAAAAACCCAGAAGATTCTGGGAAGCATCTGATCTGTTGCTCCTGTACAATCATTTCCTATGTAACTCTCCGCCTCATTCCCTTCAAGTTACTTCTTTCCCTGTCTTTTCTTAACACCATCTCAATTCTCTCCTTCATCAACATTACTCTATTAAGGTATAGCTTTGTTTCCCTTTTTTCTCTCTTCGTACAAACTGGGACATCTCACTACAGAAAGTTGATTGTTATTATTTTGGTCAGTGACTTTTCGTTGTAAGGCCAGCTGACGGTATTGAACTTGTGTAGAGATAGCTTGGAATCAAATCCCAACTCTGACTGGGGATGGTCTTGGATGAGATTCTGTTTCTGCTCACCTGTAGTCTGTTTTACAAGATTATTGTGAGAAAGTAAGGATTCTAATCTATACAGCATTATCCTTTGTGAAGTTAGGCATGTGGATTCTCATTAAAATCAGTAGGTATAAGGTTGTCAAACTGCATTGCATTTTAGCCTTGATTTATCAGAGGAGGGTGACCAACATAATAAAGGAACAGTTGAATGAGTTGGGTATGTTTAACCTGGAGAAGAGGAGGAGATATAGGACAGCCACCTTCAAATATCTAAAGGGCTGTCACATGGAAGATGGAGAAAGCTTGGTTTTTTTCCTGTTTCAGATGGTAGGACCTGAACCAATGCATTCAAGTTACAAGAAAAGAGATCCTGACTAAACATCAGGAATAATTTTCTGACAGTAAGAGCTGTTTGACGGTGGAACAAGACTGCCTTGGAAGGTGGTGGACACTCCTTCATTGGAGATTTTAAGCAGAGGAGGGAATGGTCATCTGTCATGGGTGCTTTAGTTCCTGCATTGCAGGGAGTTAGACTAGATGACCCTCAGGGTCATTGGCTGATTGAAGTAAAATCTGAAATTATTTCACCAGATGCTAACAAGCCCACATTAGAACCATTATTGTGTTTAAATGATCTTTCATCCAAGGAGAAAGCACAGGTGGACTAAGAAATGGTGTACAGTGGTACTTCCAGTTGCAGACAGGATCCGTTCTGGAGGTCCAGCCGTATCCTGAAGTTTCTGCAACCGGAGGCGCTGCTTCTGCGCATGCGCATGCGCAAGCGGCGAAACCTGGAAGAATACTTCCGGGTTTGCTGCTTTCACACCCAAAGTTTACGTAACGTAAGTCAAGGGTCTACTGTATAGACTTTTCTTCCTAAAGATGATTACAAATATGACTGACCACATTGTGGTAATTGATAAAAAATAGGGGGTTGCTTTCTCCTCTGTAATTCACACCTTTGCCAGTGAACACATTTTGTTGCCCAGTACCAAATTGGTAATTCACAAGGGAAAAAATGTGCATGTGCGTTTTTTGTTACTTCAGGTAATAAGATAATGGAGCCTACATTCTGGAGAAATCTGCTGGTAAACAGGAGAAGGTTTTGACCATAGTGTTGCAGGTTAAAAGTTCAAATCATGCTTATTCTCAGGGTTTCCCTATGTCTATGCTTGCCTCCAGGTTGGGAAAGGTATGGAATGCTCAACTTGCTCAAGGTAGTATGTGTGTTTCCATGTAACATTGTATGGATAAGCCTCTGTGTGCTTGAGTGAAACATTGATTTTGTATCTCCACCGACCCTCTTCATCCTCCCACATGCCCAGGATGGTTTACCACAAACTGCGGTTAGTTAAGCAAGCCAGTTTTATAATTCATGTTTTGAAGCAGGGTGTCTAGCAACTAACCTTTGCTTGTTGTAAACCACAGTTCCCAATTTGTGTGCAATGCTAAGCCAAATTAACTTGGTAGAAGCCCTCCTCCCAGCCACGTGTGAGGAGAAGGGCTCAAGCTCAAGCTTGGCTCAAATTTGTAAAGGCTTGTCCTCATAGCACTCAACTATGGTTTAGCATTATGTGCATATTGGGCCAGCTGTGAACATTTGATATGACTGCTTAACATTCTGGGGCACATTTGCATCAGGAAATGTCCTATTGAGGGATAAATTTCAAGGTTGGAGCTAAAGTGGGAAAAGGTTACCGTAATCCACACCTGACTTTGTTTCACAACCCAAATATTTCTCTTCCTATATGCCTGTTCATTTGTTTTCTTCCTCCAAGAAGGAAGCAGGGGTGATGTTCTTGGTCTCACAACAAACCTGTGCAGTAAGTTGGACTGATAAATGGAAATTAGATACTGGCAGCTCAATGAGGTTCACAGTTAACAAGTATTTAATTCAAGATAAGAAACTCGGATGCCATTGTTTATTCTCAAACCACTACATCACACTGGCTTAAAATTATCATGGAAGCAAGGGAAATAGTGTACATAGTGTAGTGGCTATGGAGATAAGTTACAAATCAGGAGCTCCCTGTTTCATTTATACCCTCTGCCATGAAATGGTTAGGTGGCATAAACGCACAGATTCAGTCCTCCCCATCTGTAATATCGAGAGGGAGAATATACTGATCTACCTTGCAGAGTTGTTGTAAAAACTAGATAATGCATGTGAAGCATTTTGAACAATTAAAAGGGCTATACAAATCTACTGGTGGTATAACTCTGAAGCTTATCGTGGTAGAAACAATTCAGGTAGTAGTAGTAGTATTTTGGGATGCATGCCTTGTTAGTTGGTAGTCTTGTGCATTCGTATTCAAAATTATTCTAGAAGTTCTTAGATTGAAAGAAAAGTAAATAAATAGTGCTCTTTGTTCATAATGGATCTAATTAATAGTTCCATAGGTCAACTTTGTGATCAATGCAATTAACCTACTGATTAGCAGCTAATAACTTATTTCTGGTGAAATTCTAAGGCACTTAGTTCTCTAAGATTTGGGATAAAATATGATGACATTACTGTTTGCTTTTATGTAGATAGTGCAGGTTATATAAAAGTAAGTTTCTGTCCCTTTTCTGTACAGTAGCCCATCCATCTAGTACTGCTACAAAAAGTAGAAAGGCACCTGTAGTGGACAGCTCTCTTCTGCTTATCTTGCTGTGGCTTTGTGCGGCAGGCCTGTTGTCTGTGCCAAACAGTTCCCAAAGCACACAGTTGTGTAAAACTGCAAACCTCAGAATGTTTACCAGGAGTCCCACTGGTCTTAGTAAGAATAACCTTTTCCTAAACGCATTTACCTGAAAGTAGGTTTCCATGTGATAAAATTAGAGCAGGTACTGCTTGAGCAGAAATAGGCAGCTTGCTCAGCTATTTAAAGTGGACCCAATCTGCTTATTTCAGGTATTAATCTAATTTGAATATGAAAGCTATTATTCTCAGCGAAAAGCTACAGTTGGTAGAGGTGTTTCTTTTAATCATTCAGTTGTTCCCATTAGATAGCAGCATCCCAGTTGGTTTTTGCAAAACCTCAACATAGTGCACTAAAATCAGTTCAGTGTCTAGCAGCCAGCAGTTATAGCACAGGTTTTCAGACTGCTCCGCAGCTACAGAAGGAAAAAGAGCAAGTGAAAGGGATTTGGGAGCTCATGCCAAGTTGATTGTCCTTGTTTGAAGTATCCTATCACATTTGAAGGCTTTTATAATTTGACATTCAAGAAACTTCTGTTTGAGATAGTAACATGAAGTAGCTGCCATATTAATGATCAAAAGAAATTTACCAGCCTGTTGAAGTTGTCCTTCAAAACAAGTTGCCCAGTTTTGGATCTTATAAGATGCTTCTCCCCGTACCACCCTCCACCCCTAGGTTAGAGTTAAACAAAGCTGGATCTAGTTTTTGGAAAGTTAAATATCTAGCCTGCTTTAGTTGTTCTGTTTGGGTGAAATAACAAAGGTTTTATGTTCAGTCGTGTATATTATGAGCCTTGCAAATAACTTCACAAAAGTTACTAGCCTACAAAAAGCCACGCTATTGATGTACTGTACCTTAATATGAGCCACTTTTTTTGAAGGAATCTAATCTTAAACTTTATAATACATAGGTTTATTCTGGGTTTACAAAGTTAAGAAAAAAGTTCCATAGTGGCAGGAGGGGATGTGGGGCCTTTTCACCATGTTGTTGTTTAGTCGTTTAGTTGTGTCTGACTCTTCGTGACCCCATGGACCAGAGCAATAATAATTTTCACCATAATAAACTTCAAATAAACATACTTTGCATAGGAGGCCACAGTTACCTGGATTCCTTCCGTAGATTCTAATTGACAAAAAACAAAACAGTAATTCTTTTTGTGCAAACTGGCAGTTATATGCAGTAAAATGTATGACTCTACAGATGAACATCTTACCTTCTCTTCCCTGGTTCCATTTAATTTGAACCAGGGTTTTCTACCATTGAGACCAGAAGTGATTTACAGTGCTAGAGCTTAGCCCATGTACATTGAAGTAATACGTTGATGTCTCTGAGCATTAGTAAACTGTCGTTTTCTTCTATGGTTCTTCTTTCCCCACTGCCATTCTGTGCTTTACCATAAGCAGTCTTGCACAGCCCTCAGATAAGTTACCTGCAAAGCCAGTTTCCAGGCTATTTCTTTTAAGGCGTCTGCAACAAATGCAAATAGCTAATTAAAACTCACTTGTCACCTTTCCCTATGGCTCAGGGCAAGAAAAAGGTAAATAGATGGAAGAGCTCCTTCCAGAGACAAATACACACCCAAAACTGCAGCCAAATCTGCCAACTGAGTCATTATCTTCATTTGCCAGGTTTTGATTCACACATAAAAAACAAACACAGCAGAGCAACACATCTGAACTCAGCAGTTTTTCTAAGACAGTCTAGTTATGTTGCTGTGTCCATCAGTTCTGCAGTAGTAATGGGGCAAAACTTGGGGGGGGGAATCTCTAAAGATACTATTTTGTTCAGACAATTGACTAAAAATTGACTTGATTTAGAAAGGTTGAGGACAATGCCAGGTACTTGTCTTGTTTAAACTTGAGCAAGATTCCTCAAAGTCATTTCCTTTTACAGAAGTGGCTTACATAAGTTGAATGGATGGGTTAACAAATGCATACACACCTTGAACATCTGAGCACAGAAGCACAAAAACAGGTAACAGTGGGAAGCCACAGGGGAGAAAAACCACTTTTGGGAAGGTAACTTTTCAGAGGCACAAATAAGAAAAAGTGAAAAGTTTTGGGGGGAAATTAAAAGCTTCATAAGAAAAAAATAAGTCAAACAACTGCTGCAGTTTACAGGTCAATAGATAATTTTAGAGGCTGGACTTAATGGTCTCACTAGGGGAGATGGAGATCCTTGTATGTTGCTCCACTTGTGAAGAAGACAACTGATATATTCATTGTCTCCTATTGTAAATCCACGCTTTACAACTATTTCTTGATTTCTGATATGTTAGCTCAAAAACAAAACTCATACTTGCCAAGCTTCTTTTTTAAAAAAAGAAAATTCTATAGAGCATGAGTTTTCATTTTAAACTCGCTTAAATCATAACACCATCTAGAGTAGACCAATAGTCGCAAACTTTTTCAGACTCAAGACCCACCTTTAACCCAAATGTGCGTTTGGGGATCCATTTCTTAGTCTTCTACCAGCAGTACTGGTAGAAAAAAAATGAGCATCTGTAACCTTCCCATGCTTGGCTGGCTACCTCCTGAGTATAAACATATTATAGAAATAATATGATAGGAAATTTGACTACCAGCATCAGTCCTGGTGGGGCACAGGTGCTAACATGGGGGTCATCCCCCAAAATCTTCCTGGTCATTTTCCTGCTTCCCCCCTCCCCCCAGCTGTTGGACCCTAGACTTTGACCTTGGGTTTCAGCCATAGCTGCATGATAACAGAGCTACTGCGAAATTACTACCCAAATGATCCACTTGAAATGAAAATGCACACTTGTCTTTATGTATTTCATACAGGGGTGAATGTGGGCGTCTGCCACGCATATTGTTTCTGCAATATAGTAGCAAGGTCAAACTGATAACAGCCTCTTACTCTTCTCACTTGCATTATATTTCTGCATTAAGTAAAAAATGAATGCTTGAAAATATAGTTGTGGAACATACTTTTAAAAAGTTGGAGCTTGTCTCAGTTGAAGCAACCCTTTAGTTTTCTAACGTCTGTGAAGCTTAAAGTGAAAGCTCACAGTTGAAAGGTGCAGATATTTAAGTCACAGGTTTTGAGCAAAAAAAAAAAGCTATCTCCTTTCAAAGATACTATGGACTGGAATGGAACAGGATAAATCAAATAAATGCAAATGAAGGATAGCTAACTTTACCATTACTACCAGACTTGCTACTGAATAAGTATTCTCATATTCTATTGAGCTCAACTGGGGCCTACTTCCAGGTATGCGAGCATAGGATTGCAGCTTCTCATGATACTGTTGAAAATTTAAGTGTTTTTATAAGGGTTAATTGAATATCCTAATGTATTGCTGCTGTTTAACCTACTTACATTTAGGGATATTTATTTTGGAACTTGTCTTTGAAAGTGAACTGGTTCTATTTGCAGCCTGAAGAGGTAAACAGGATTCTTGGAGAGGTACAGCCATCGACTTACGTGCTTGAGCCTTGCGCTTCTTGCATAATAGCAGCTAGCCATAGGGGATAGACTGCCTGGGTTCAGGAAAACTTTGTCGTTGTAACAGGAAGTGCTTCTGCCTGCTTTGAAGGAGGCAGTTGGGACAACTGCTCCTCTAAGAATTATAACAACTCTGGACCCCAAGGGGTATAACAGCTGTCAGCCCATCACAAATAATCTCCTTTTGGGGTAAAGTGCTTAAGTGAGTGAAGACTGTGACTAGGGTCTCTTGGATGAAACTGATCTTCTGGTCCAGGAGTATGGAACCTAATTCAGCTTGATGACCATAGTCCCTTGTGATGCAACCTTCTAAGGTGTAGCAAAGATGGATGCAGTCAGACACCACTCTCCATCTGACAATCAAGAGTTATTGCCACAAATCAAGGACATATTCTAACCAGAAAAAAGCACTAGAGGAAGACCAGTGAATGAGTGGGAGAGTGTGACTTGGGCAGAGTTCTGAGTGCTGGGTAGACAAGGGCTGAAGTTCCACACCCCTGTTCTAGGCCCATTTCAGTATGATTTCAGGCCAGGTTTTGATATGGAAACTGCTTTTGCGCTTAATGGATGACCTAAACTGCAAGATAGGGGGAGTGTGACCATATTGATTCTTCTCAACGTCTCAGCAGCTTTTTATACCATCAACCATGGTATCTTTCTGGACTGACTAGGCAGGGTAGGAGCATAGTGGTGTAGTATTCCAATCCAATCTGCATGGCTTATACCAAAGGTCTTGCAAGTTGCCACTTATCCGCCATGTTATTTAACACCTTTTTGAAACCAGTGTGAGAGGGGTTTGCAGTTAGGTGTCTTCAGTATGCTGGTGTCTGTGTTTCCTAAGTTGGTCTAAATCAGGTGGGGCAGTAGAAGAGAGCTGATTGATCTGGTTGTAGTAATCAACTAGGCGAGACCAATAAAGACAGTAATAAATCCCCTTCTGTATCAGACCAAAGGCACATCTTATCCAGTATTTTCCCAGTGGCCAATCAGCTCCCTCTGAGAAGCACAAAATTGGGACACGAATGAGCACCCTAGCTTTCACCTGCTGTTGTTCCTCAGCATCCAGTATTTAGAGGAATATTGCCTCTCTGTGGTAGAGGTAGAACATAATAGCCATGGCTAGTCATGAGTTTGTCTAACCCTCTTTTAAAGCCATCCAAGTCTGTGAGTATCACAACATCTTGTAGGAGCAAATTCCCAAGTTAAACTGTACATTGTGTGAAAATGGGATGGCCTCAGGTTCTAGTACTGTATGAGAGAGAAACTTCTTGCTATTTGCTTTTTCTACATCATGCATAATTTTATACCCTGCTATCATGTTTCCTCACAACCACCAACTCAATCCCCCCCCCTTAAGCTTTAAAGCCTCAGACATTCTGACAGTTCCTCATAAGAGAGTAGCTTATTTTGTTTTCCCTGCTCTGCACCTTTCCAACTCTGCAAAAAAAATTAGGTGTGGAGGCCGGAAGTGTACACAGTATTCCAAATGTGGATGCATAGATTTGTGTAAAGGCATTTTTAAAATTCCTTTCTTAAATGATCCCCTTTTTGAAATTCACCCTTTTCACATCAGCCACATATAAGACAACTGATAGTAGTAGTAGTAGTAGTAGTAATGATAATGATAATAAATTACAATAAGACAAAGGCGCTGGGGCTGGGCAGCTCCCTTATTTGAGAAAGAACTCTGAAAATCAGATTCACAGCTTAGAAGTACTCCTTGATCAAGCCTTTTCAAGTTTGCTTTAGGGTCCTTGTGCTGGCGCAGTGCTTTCTAGCAGCTGAGGCTGGTACTTCAGCTGTGACCTCTCCTGGACAGGGATTTTGGGGAGATGCTGATCCACACTAGTGACATCTCATTTAGGCCACTATAATGTGTTAGGCAGAACTGTCCTTTGAGATTCTTAATAAGATACAGTTATTTCAAAATAGAGGAGCAGAATTTAGCTGAGACGATCCATTGGGAACATATTACTAGTTCTGAGAAACGTACGCTGCTTGTTTGTTGTCATGTTCAAATCAGGATGCTAGTTTTAATCCTTTAAAGCACTTCATGGCATGAAACCCAGGTACCTTACAGACCAGTATTGAAAAAAGGTTGTACTTTAATGGGTATTGAAGTTTATTGCTATGTTGTTTTAATTGTGTTATTTGTTACATTGGTTTTAATTGTTTTGTTTTGTTTCCATTGTAAACTGTCTTGGCATAATTATTTGAAGAGCAATATTCACATGCCTTAAATAAAGTAAATCCTTCTAACTTCTGTAGGACATTGTGCAGGGTTGCATGTCAGCTACCAGGAGCTATTGAGCTTTATTTTGGATAGCACAGCGTTGGAAAGTTCATACTTACAAGTTATCTTTCAGATAAGACTGTCTTAAGAAGTTGACCTGAGATGCCCATTCCAGTATAAGGAGCCTGTTGTGCTATATTTAGAATTCCATTAGTATTATTGAAAGCAGCAAGATTTGAAAAACGGTTGTAGCCTCATCTCTTGTGATTTGTTCACTTAGTCTAGAAATACTACTGGAGTGATAGCCATCTTGCCGTGCTAAAGTTTCTGAAGAGTAGTGTGCTTTTTGTTTAAAGATTTGCTGTCATTGCCCTTAGATGCAACTATCATAATCATCCTGCCAAGTTGCAGTGAGTGGGCAGGATTATTCTTTTCTGCTAGGTTAGAGTCTAAAAGCTGTGGCTAATTAAAGAGCCATGGATGTGGACCTCCAGTTGGATTTGCAAGTTTCTGACATGGGGTTAAGGCAGAAAGTCAAAGGTTGAATATACTTCAGTAGGATTAAAGGCTCTGCTTACTCTAGTGCGTTCAAGTGCTGTGCACCTCAGCATTTATATATTAAAACCACTAGCCTCACAGGAGTGTACCAATGTCCCACAAAATCATAACCATTCTATAATGATTAGTTAGATGCCTTAAACTTAACACAACTTAATAGATTACGGCAAGAAAGTTGGGAAGGGAAGACTGGGTTACTATTTAGGCTAGGAATGATGAGAAGACCCATCATATTGGAAGAATAAAGAAGAGCTATTGGCCACATCCAGCCACTCAGTTGTACTAGGGCTAGTTTGATTAAATTGCTGTTGAGGTTTAAAGCCACTGCCGCATCATTCCCATGACTACAGGTGCATTCCAGACCCTGATATGTGCCAGGGTGTGTGTGTGTTGGACTGGGCAGAGATTTCCCCCCAGCCAGTCCTGCTAGACACTGCAGAGTGCTATCAGTGTCTCTCCGCCAGGGTGGAGCTCCCGGTACACCTGTCAAATGGTCAGATTGGTAGAAGTGCTTCCAGTGGGTTCCCAGGTAGCAGAAACCCCTAAAATGAGGAATTCAGAGGAGCCCAGGATCCATTGTATCCCAATCCAGCATTGGGCCTGATAGGGAAATTAGAAGGAAGGATTTTTTAAAGATCAGTTTATAATCAGTAATATTTTGGACTTATTGAAGTTGATTTTATGTTGGCTAATAGATATTCAGAACCTTTGTCTTCTTGCAGACAATTTCATTCAAAAGATGTGTTGTGCTTAATTCTTTTTTCCTAAATGGGGTACAATTTCATTCTAAATCCATGTATAGCCAATCTAGTAGGTCTTTGCCTTGTTATATTGTTAGCGTTTCCTTCATAATTTTCAGCTATTGAAGTAGATGAACCATGTGATCTCCATAATGCTAGTCAGTTGATTTTGTGCTCCAGAAGACAAATTATTTTCTCTTGAAGTAATTTGCAATATGATGAGTGAGAAAGCAGGAACAAGACAGGAAAATGAGGTCAAAATTGGCTGTTTTTCAACAGAGTGATGAGTAATTTACCAGGACAACTAGACTGCTACTAAAATGAAGTTTTAGTTGTTATCCTGTAAAATGCATGGTAGATGCCAGGCTTCCTTAAACATGCATGATCTTTTATTTCCTTCCATAACTTTATACTTTTAGCCACACTGGTGCTAGTCTTGCATTTAGATGCAGATTTTTGTTTTGTTGATACAGTAATTAATCTTTTAAAAAACAACCCTGCAATGATAATGCAATTCTGTGCTTTAGTTAGAAGTAAACCCTTTTGTGTTCAGGTGGGTTTAAGCCCAGGAAAGTGTACATTTCATTGCAACCTGAGTCACCAAACAAATCCTTGTCTATCACACTCTTATGAGCTGAACTATCATAGATCCTGATACCTTGGCCCTCCTTTTGCCCTGTCCAGCTCCCACTTCAGCCCTAACCCAATTATCAGTGAATGACCAAAGTGAAACCTCTCAGTTTTTTCAGAACTTGCTGTTAAGAACAATCCTTACTCTGTACTGCCAAAGTTAGTGGCCCAGCTTGGATGTACAACTAAACCATAGGCTTCTTTTCAATAAACTTCAGTAACCTCAACCTACGGATTCCAATTGCCTTCTTGCAGCCACACACAAGAAAAGAATGGGGAGCACTTGAACCTGAAGCTCAGGCAGGCTTGTTTCCATAACATATTAAACTATGGTCAGTAATTTATCCTCTCTCAACCAACAGTAATGTAGAATTTCAGCCTCATACTTTCATTTGGGGTGGGCAGCAAACTAACAGAATAGTTTCTCCTTTGTAGCAGCATAGAAATAAATTACTGACTGGGGCATTCCAATGGAGTTGGACTTGAACACATAGTGATGGCAGATTTTCTGATGAATTCCCAAGCACTGAACTTTTTTCATAGTAACTGTGAGACAGCATTAATTTCACAGTTGACTTTTTATTTATTTTCTAGGCACATTTTGATCTCTTGCATTGTGGATCCTAGCTAACATCGGAGGAAAATGGGCGTCAAAACATTTACCCACAATTCCCCTGCACACAGCCAGGAGATGCTTGGGAAGCTTAACATGCTGCGTAACGACGGACACTTCTGTGACATCACCATTCGTGTCCAAGACAAAATCTTCAGAGCACACAAGGTGGTACTGGCTGCATGCAGTGACTTCTTCCGTTCCAAGTTGGTTGGCCAAGCAGAGGATGATGGCAAAAGTGTACTTGACCTGCATCACGTGACAGTGACTGGGTTCATGCCTCTTCTGGAATATGCATACACAGCAACATTGTCTATTAATACAGAAAATATTATTGATGTCTTGGCCGCGGCCAGCTATATGCAAATGTTCAGTGTTGCTAGCACGTGTTCCGAGTTCATGAAGTCGAGCATTTTGTGGAACACTCCTAGTAGCCAGCAAGAAAAGGTGCTAGATACAGGACAGGAAAACAGTGCAAATTGCAACTTTACCTCTCGAGATGGCAGCCTTTCTCCAGTTTCCTCTGAATGCAGTGTGGTGGAAAGAACCATTCCTGTTTGCAGAGAGTCACGACGGAAACGTAAAAGCTACATAGTCATGTCGCCAGAAAGTCCACTTAAATGTAGCACTCAGACAAACTCACCACAGGTTCTGAATCCTTCAGCTTCCTATGCAGAGTCTAGAAGTCACCCTGTAGACTCTTCTTTAGCTTTTCCTTGGACTTTCCCTTTTGGAATCGACCGAAGACTTCAGTCAGAGAAGGTGAAGCAAGTAGAAAATTCTCGGACTCTAGAAGTGCCTGGTCCATCTGAAGCAGCTAGAAGAATTGCTGATTATGTGACTTGTGAGAGCACAAAGGCCAGCTCACCTCTGGTCATTGAAGAAGATGTGCGTGTTAAAGTGGAAAGGTTAAGCGATGAGGAAGTCCATGAGGAAGTATCGCAGCCTGTCAGTGCATCCCAAAGTTCTCTGAGTGATCAACAGACAGTTCCAGGAAGCGAACAAGTTCAGGAGGACCTCTTGATCAGCCCACAGTCATCATCTATAGGTACAGTCACTCTATATGTTTTGTTGTGGTTTTATTGGATATTGTTGGATACTGTGTGCAAAGGTTTCATCTTGTTATGTAAATATTTCGAATAATAGAGTGACACTTTTTTTCAAACAAGCTCTATAGGCTTTTCTATAAATGGTATCTACTAGCGCTGATTGCTTTTCATTGCTCCTCAACCATTTTGTTTGGTCTAAATAGTGTGAAGTGCCTTTGATGGGCTTTGCAACTCAGTGTTGAATCTTCTGTCTTGCAACGTAAACACCTCATTTATAGTTTGATTCTAAGCACATTTACCCAGAAGTAAATGCTTTTTGTGGGAATTTTTTATCCTCTAGAAAAGTGGGATAAAAATAAACCAGAGTAGACTCAACTAGAAGTAAATCCCATTGAGTTCTATGGGTCTTACACCATAAGTGTGCTTATGATTATGGCCTTACAGCCCTGAGGGGTGGGGGGTGACTAGTCTCTCTGACTTGATCCTTTCGGGGAGGAAATGTCTGAGCTGTCCAGTCATGCTACCTCAACTGCATTGTTGTTTTAAGGAAGCAGGAACAGTTTTCCAGTGGCACATGCCTCAACATATTTCTGTTGCTATTTTTGCATCATGCTTTGAATAGCTCTTATGTTGACATTCTATATTGGTAGCATTTCTGCTCAAATTAAATTGCTTCACCTACTAGAGCTTTTGCAGACTTTAGCAGTTGTGAATCTTCTTTGAATTGAAGGCACACAAATGTGAATGTGTTATTCATTATCTTACTAGACGCTTTATAACTAATCTGCCAGAAATGTGAGAATGTGGTTTATAAATTAATGGGGGAGACAGTGTTCTTTCCCCCTTGGCAGCTTTCCTTTAGCAAGAAGTTGGTTCACTTGACTGATGTAATCTGACCCATGCCCTTAAACACATGGAAGTGGGAGTTCAGAGAAGAAGTTGCCAGTGACATGCGATCAGTTATGAAAAATCATTACATGAAAAGCGTGGAATATAGTTTATGGCATCATTTAAAGGAAAACAGAAGCTTCAGCAGACCAAAAAAACCCCCACCTGAAATCAGCGTCAAGGGGAAACAGCAACTTGCCAGCCTAAAAGATCTGTGATCTGATCTAAAACTCTGAGGTGCTCTGGATACATATAAGCCCATAAGGGTACCAGCATCTAAAGGGTTTCTCCTGTCTGGTGTTACAGGCAGTTCTTCATGTCCCCAGAGTCTGTCCCACATTGAAATGAATGGGGAAGTCCTTGTTTATGCTGGTACTCCATTGGTACAGCAAGTAGCTGCTGTTGCAGATGGTCAAACTTTATTCAGTTTTCTTGGGAATTTGGAGACATAATCCCATACATTTGAGTGGGGGGAGGCAATACTAGCCATGGCTACTTCAAAAATCAACATGTGTCTAACTTAAGGTATGGCATGAGGCATACTTGTTTGCCTCATCTGTTTCAGTGATGAACTGTATATCAGGTGTGTACTTGAGTTTCGTTTGTTATAGTTTATTCCTGCATTGGGGGGCACCCATGGTAATGTCTGCTTTGTGACTTCTGTTCCTCGATCACTCCTTTTTTCTAACCAGTCCTGTAATATGGGATTTCAAGAAGATGCTGGTGGTCTGGGGCTTCTGTTCAAGGTTCAGGCCCTCAGGATTTTCTTCTGACGTTCTTCAGAACAGGCTCCTTGCTGGCTGCCATTAGTAACTACACAAGGCACCAGCAAACAGAATTTTCTCTGCAGGGTGGCTGTCTTTGGAGTCCTTGAAGATGAGGGGTGCAGTCCACTAGGAGGTTCACCATCTCCTATGAAATAAATACTGTTTAAGCATCTTGCATAACTTCATTTCGGTGGGTTTCTTGCTCAAGAAATAGATTGCATTTTGATTATTCTTGCTTGACTGCACTTCTCTCTGTTCCTTGCTTGAGCTTCCCCACTTCTAGAATAAAGATCATCAGAGAGAGGCAGGCAGCAGTCCTAAGAGAGCACATGTGTCAGGGGTTCAGGAGCAGAGGCGAGGGCAAGGGAGGAAACAGAGAGCGAGGGGGAGGAGGCAGAAGAAAGGATGAGTGATGACGACGACCCGAGATCTCCGAGTCTTTCCAGTGAATCAGAAGATTCACAAAAAGGAGCACCAGTGGCCAGGGCAAGGGGGGAGACTAGGGGGACACCCCAGGAAGATAGAGCCAGAGGGGACTCAGAGGGGAGCAGTTGGAGATCGGGACCAGCGTCACCGCCAGAGAGTAGGAAAGAGGAAGAGCGCCAGGGATCAAGCGCTGGCAGCTCGCAACAGGAGGGAGGGCACGAGTCAGGAGTAGCCACACCTTCATCGGGGAGCGAAGTGACGGTTAGACGGAAAGTGGAAGGTTGGGCGCGCGCGCCAAGTTCAAATGCACAGGAAGGTGGCGCAGTAGGCAGCCCGGAAAGGGAGCCAGGTCCTAAAGCCCGGCGCAAGGAGACAGGAGAGTCAGGGGGGTCAGCGTCAGAAGAATCCCGGAAGGAAGAGACCCAGGGGGGCAGAGGGACCCAGAGGAGAACTGTCAGGCGGAAAAGGTGGAGCAGGGCTAGGATATTAAGTTGGTGCGCAAGGGGCGGAGACTCAGACGGAGCTTCGCCGATCTAAGCATAAGACGTAGGGTTGCACGCAGCAGCTCAAGAATGGAGACTGTAACTCAATAAAGACTTTTATTTAACGATCGCTGGCTAGCGTGATCCTCTGTGAGCTAGGATCTGGAAGTAACCCTGACAACATGTCTCTGATACTTCTCTGATTAATCTATTTATTGATCCATAATCCACATCATGCACTGTGGTTTACCAGGGGTAGGGGGCATACAGAAATTAAATTTGTCAAATATTTTCAGTAAGATATCTTTTAAAAACACAATTTTAGAGTAGCACTGTGTCACTAAACTAAAAGTTTAAACGTACGATCATTTCCTTTTTTGGCTGTGATATTATTGTATGCTTGGCACAGAAGTAACTAGATGCCTTCTGTGACGGTGCAACGGCACTTTTTCCCCTGGCGCCGTTGGGCCCGCCCTCACTTAAATATAGTGCACCCACCTCACAGAACATCAATTCCATGAATTCCTACAAACCACCCCAGATTATCTTGTGGGGGACCTGTATGAGGGAAAACTTAATAATTTGGAGTCTCAGGCAGGATTTGATCAAATAAATAAGAAAGATTTTATTTAACAAAGGAAGTTTATGACACAAAGTGGGTAAAACATAAGATACTTCAGATTGTAATGTTATTTCACTTCAGTTCTTTCTCAGTTGTTACACAGCTGTTGCCGCTTAATACTTTGGTTCTTAAACAAGGTGGTACAGTGGTACCTTGGGTTAAATACTTAATTCGTTCCGGAGGTCCGTACTTAACCTGAAACTGTTCTTAGCCTGAAGCACCACTTTAGCTAATGGGGCCTCCAGCTGCCGCCGCACCGCCAGAGCACAATTTCTGTTCTCATCCTGAAGCAAAGTTCTTAACCTGAAGCTTAACCTATTTCTGGGTTAGCGGAGTCTGTAACCTGAAGCGTATGCAACCCGAGGTACCACTGTACTTCCTATCAGTTACACACCCCTTTGACAACCCTACTCCTGAGGTACTCCAAGTAACAGACCCAAAGGGATCACTACACCCCTCTTAACTGGTTTGGGAGTCTTCTCTTTTTGTAGAAGAATCTCTCCCCTCCTGACCTAAGTGAGACCTAAGTAAACTGTATTTTTCCAGCTTTTACTTCTCCTGGCTCAGCCTCAGCCTCCCAGTTAATTCCTGGCCTATTACTCTTACAGGACACCACACAATGTCCTTCACACTAAGTGCAGAGACTCCTTTCTCTAGCTTTTGATATATTCCTCAGAGTGGATGTTTCTACCCAGAACCAACTCACTCTCCTCTCCCTACCTGTCTCCCAACCTCCAACCTGTTTCTCCAAAACCTTTTCAACTCCCTCTCCTGGAACCCCAGCCAGTCGGAAGCTGCCGTTCATTAACCATTTGCTGGCAGGGAAAAAAGAAAAAGAAAACACTGCCCAGCAAAATCAAACTTTTCCATCACACCTTCCTGACCAGCATTTGCAGGAACATTCATATAAATCTGTATCTTACATCTTTACTGGAGACTACTGCACGCCACAGTTGTTCTGTAAATACCAATATTGCTTTGCTTATTTGGGGGGAATTAGCAGAAACCAATAGATGTCAATATTATCTTGCCTGCCTTGGGGAAAGAGCAAGAGGCACTCAATTTATTAAGATTAGAATATTTATACAAAATAACTGGCAGTGAGTATAATGGCCTTGAAGCTTTAAACACAGCCGATACAGTGTTACAGAATGGGAACGATCATTGGTTTAATGCAAAACAAAACATAGGCCACCCTAGCCAACTTTGCCTTGGCCATAAGCTTAATTAATAGTATTGAGATAGCAAAGGAAGGCTAAAGGTTGGGGATTTGCCTTTATATTGAGGTTTGAGGCAGACATTTAGAAACCCAGCTGAACTGTGTGTATTTTTCATAGCTGGTTTATAGGAAGGAAGGCAATATGAGGAAAGATTTTGCAGAGTTCAGAGAAAAGGAGAAGGAAACAATATTGGGGACCTCGTTTCCTGATCCATTTAAGTAGATCCGGGTGCATAATCAGACTTAACACAGACATATCCCTCACTGGATTGAGAATTGTAGACATAATTCTGCTATGTATCAAAGTGAAGATACAGTCTTATCTGCCCTGTATCGTTTCGGATGGCATGAACATTTTATTGTGTATTTGAAAGGTAATCCCCATCCACATTATTGTGCAACTTACTGCATATGTTTATTTTATTTGCATGTGATTAGAGCTGGAAGGCGGCCATTAGCAGCATCTGCCAGATTTTTCATTTATAATTGTGAAGTTGACTACAGAGATAATCTGTGCTGCCTAATAGTTTCGATTTTGTTTAATAAATGGATTTAAAAATCAAGCAAATGTCTACATACATGCAGACATTTTCAATATATAAAGTACATACTGTACAGTGGACCCTCCGGATACGAACTTGATTCGTCCCGGGGGTCCGTACTTACCCTGAAAAGTCCAGAGGCACCACTTCTGCACATGCGCACGGCACAATAGTGTGCTACTGCACATGTGCACGGGGCAAAACCCAAAAGTATAAACTTCTGGGTTTGCCGCGTTCGTAACTCTAAATTACGTTACCCGAAGGTAACATGACCTGAGATACCACTGTGTAATTAACATTTATATTATTTTTATTTGTTTATGCCTTCAGCCTAGAGCTTGCTCTATGAATCTGCTGTTTTATATAATCACAGTCTGAATAAGTGGTTAAAACTATGCTAAGTATATGAATGTACAAAGCCATTGTTTTTATTTTCTTAAGTCACAATTCTTAGCATAATTTAACAATAGATCTTCACTTAGAGATCTTGTACCATTTAAATGGCTTTGTAGACTTAAGTGCTGACTAAGAAATAATCCCCACAGAGTTTGATGGGCCTTCCTGGTATTTTTAGGATCACAGCCTCAGATTAATAATGAGCCAGCCAGGAACTGACGCTTTAAGAATGGTGGACAAGGTCTGGCGAAGAAAAGTAGGCATACACAATTTATCAAACTCAGTAATCAATGTCTAAGCATCATCTTTCCAAAGCCACACTTGCTGTCAACAGTGATGTTCTCCAAGAAGTGTTTTCCGTAAAAGAACATTAAATTACATAATCTCTAATACGATTTAATAAAATAGCTGTTCCTTTTTTCTGTTTTGAATATTTATGATATGCTACAATTATGATTTGGGAGATACAAAGAATTAAATGTAGACTGAGTAAAACAAGTATTTGCATTTGTGCATAGTAGTGTTCTAAACTTACTGCATAGAAAACAGGTCATTGTGTTTAGGTTGCTTGGGAGCGTATTGTGCACACAACAAATCATGTTTGGGGGGCCACAGAAGAGGGAGCTTGTGAGAAAAAGATGTGAACTTCAGAGGCTACTTTTTAGTTGGGCACTTGGTCTCTGCCTCTTTCTGCATGCATTGCACCATTTAACATGTCAGTTTGATATCCCTCTCAAGGTATTTTCTACTTAAATCTGAGTTGATAGATTAATTTACAGCTAAATAAAAAGTATTTTTTTTTCAGAAAAATACTTTTAACTTACTCTCTCTCTACAAGTAGGTCCAAAATAAAAGCAAGATAGAAAGCTTAATACAAGTCCAACCATATCAGTACCTAGGGCAAATAAAAATAACAGAACGTGGTTAGGTAGTTCCCAGACCCATGGGCCCTAAATCAAACAGATTGTGATTTTAGTCAGTTATTTTGAGACACACATTCTTATTATTGAACTATTTATTAAGCCATCCTTGCGATCATTGGCTTTTGAAATGTGTAATCGAAGTAGTAAAGTTCTTACGGAGCTGATTATATATCTTGGTGCATACATGCTTCCATTAAACTGAAGATTAATGTGTGTTGTTTCTTTAACTGCCTAGGTTCAATAGATGAAGGGGTCACTGAGGGATTGCCAACACTCCAGAGTACCTCTGGTGGTAACGTTCATGCAGATGATGATGACCGGTACGTACACACACAGTGTGAGAAGTGTTCTGCAGGGCCTAGGATGCTGTGAGACTGCACACATGTATGCAATTTCTGTGCAGAGTAAGATACAGTTCATATCTAATGGATCACATGATTTAGAAAGGCTGTAAATGTTAGTGCTTGATTATGTGCTGAAATGGTTCTGAGGTTGAGATTTTAACTAAAGAAGAGCGGAGGGGCATTGTTATTATTTATTGTATTATTATTATTACTATTTGTATCCTGCCTCTTCTCCAGACTGGGACATAAGGCAGCTTACAGAATTTAAAACAACACAGATAAAATACAAAAAGCTAAAAACATATAAAAGATAATTGTTAAAAAGTTATTAAACTATAATAGAATTAAAGCCATATTAAAATAACAAATTTATTAAAATAAAGATAATAAAAACAGCACAGCACTGTTAAAATCCTTTCCTTTAAGGAAAAAAAAGTTTCCAAAAGCCTTCCAGAATAAAACAGCCAGTGTGGTAGTAGTTTTGGACCCGGAAGGTCAAATTTCTTTTAGTCAGAAAGCTTGCTGGGTAACCTTGGATCAGTCACCTATTTTCAGCCTAACCTAACTCCCTTGTTACACCATGGAGGAAAGGTGATTGAATACCAAAGTCATAACCAATTGCATTCACTAAATACCATTTTCATTGTATCAACAGTTCTTAAGCCAATCTTCAACCTTGGTTGAGGCTGGCAGGAAAACCTTGAGCTGGGGTATGGGGAAGGAGTGTGCAGTCTCAGAACTATCAGTCTCTTATTGTATAATCGTCTGCTTTTGGTTTTATTTGGTAGTTTATTTTATTTTGTGTTTTTATTTATTTTGTACTGCATTGATTCTATATAAAATCAGTGGGTACAAATTCATAAATAATTTTAACAGCATGGTGAGGTAAGTCACTGCTGTTGTGACTTGTACAAGGCCACCCGAGCAATTCAGATGAGAGGTGGAATTTAAGCCTGGTTTTTGGTCCAGACACTGCAGCCTCACTCTTGATTTTACTAGCCCATCACAAATGTAACCAGTTTTCTGAAAGGCTTACTTTAGGAATGATTCAGTTGTAAATTCACTGTGACAGTATTTTAATGCAAATTATTCATTTTCATGCATTGACTACCAGCATGCTGTTCATCAGTTTCCATAAGAATTCCACTGCAACCAAAACAGTCTTTTAGGAGATTGAGGGATTCAATACTGTTTAGCAGAATGAACTTCAGTTTTGCTACTGAATTTGTTGTTGAGGTTTTGTTGTTGTTTTTATATACATTCATATTTGCGTTTAGGTATTTCACATTTTTCTCCTTGATCTCCCTCTAAAAGAGTGATTGCTTGCCTCTTCAGATTGGAGAATGTCCAGTATCCTTACCAGCTCTATATTGCTCCTTCAACCAGTAGCACAGAGAGACCCAGCCCAAATGGCCCTGATAGACCTTTTCAGTGTCCCACCTGTGGTGTTCGATTCACCCGTATTCAGAACTTAAAACAGCACATGCTCATCCACTCAGGTAAGGACCTTCCACATTGTGCTTCTGAAATGCATTGTTTGATCGCAACCCCCATGTGACTTAAAGAGCATGCAACATATTTTTTCACTCAGCAGCCATATCCTTGCTGGTGCTGGGCCTTAAAAATATTAATAATATTAATAATAAATAACAATAGCTAGGCTATTGTTCTTCCACATTGGAGCCTTATAGCTAGGAGTTCAAAGCCTTCCTAGGAAAAATAAATTAAAATGATGCACAGAGATGCTTTCATAAGGGTTTGGAGCTGTGTAAAGCAATAAAACTGAACAACACAATCCTCTGCATGTCAACTCAGAAGTTCCACTGCATGGGGTTCAATTAAGTTGTTGAGTGCGCAGAACAAGGTCTGCTTATGCAACAGGACATCTCCCATGTCCTCCTGTGCCCCTTAAATCTACTCTAGGGGGTTCAGGGAACAGGTTTAGGAGATATGCAGAGGGAAGAAGTGATCGGAACTTGTTCCCTCTGCACATACCACACATGGAGTTCAGTAGGACTTGCTCCTAGCTGGTGTGCATAGGATTGCAACTTAGGAGTGCATTTTCAGTCAACCTGTATAATCAAGAGCAGAGAGGAAAGACTGCTTAGTCTTAACATCTGTCTACCATGAGGAGAAGAGTGCAAAGAATGTTGCACTGTGGCCGACCAAAAGCATTCTTGCAAGCATAACAAAATTACCAAGCATGTGATCCAGGCATTATTGCTCCAACACTACATCAGATTTAAGTTATCTATCCTGCAGCTGATTGATATCTAATTGAAAGATTCATATTCCCAGCTTTTTGAAAAACCACTGCTGTTACTTTCAGCCTTTGGCAGCTCTTAAAAGCTTCAGAAAGCAGTTTCCGTGTTAATAGGTAGAAGCTTCTGCCCTTACAGTCTGTGAAGAATGGAGTTTGCCCCTCATTGGCTTAAGTTGGGGAGAGTCAATTTCCTTCTTCTCTGTCTTCCCACAGGCATTAAACCATTTCAGTGTGACCGTTGTGGGAAAAAGTTCACCCGGGCTTATTCGCTAAAGATGCATCGCCTGAAGCACGAAGGTAAACGCTGTTTCCGGTGCCAGATATGTAGTGCCACTTTCACTTCCTTCGGGGAATATAAACACCACATGCGGGTTTCCCGGCACATTATCCGCAAGCCTCGGATTTACGAGTGCAAAACATGTGGCGCCATGTTCACCAACTCTGGAAATTTAATCGTTCATCTGAGGAGTCTGAACCATGAAGCGTCAGAGCTAGCAAACTACTTCCAGAGCAGGTGAGGTGCACCGCAAAAAACCTATCAGGGAAACATGCCTTTTTTTTATTCCTGAACCATCTCTTCCTGTGTTTGGGGCAGCCTGTAGTATCTTTTCCCACCGGGTTGCCAGTTTATTGCAATCCAGTGGGCTACTGCATCCTTGTCACCAATAATCTCTATTCTGCTTTTGGGGTTGTAAAAAACTGTATATATTCTATATATCACATAATCAGGGCAGCATGTTGCCTTTAGACTGCCTCATATTAATAGTCCCCTCGGTTTACTGACCAGGAGTATCCATGAGGATGTTAGCAGTGTTGAATAGGATATTCCCATCTTCTTGCCTTTGTTTTCATAACTTCTTTAACGGCTGCATCCAAATGAAACAAATTACCCTTTATGTGGCTGATCTGGTTTGCAATGTCTAGTTATGTTTCAATACTACTTTTTGACAGGGAATTAATTTCAGCTGACGTGAAATGGATAGCCCTCCCAGTTTCAGAAAGGAAGGGCACCAACCAAAGTTGATTACGCCAGATGTTTAGCAAATACTTAAATAAATCTCCCATTGAAAATAATTGAATTGATACGGCTTTATACTGACTGGCTTGTACTTGGTAGGGCACCCTTTAAAGCCTACCACACAAAAATGTTTGTAACAACCCTTTATTATTTACTTCTAATATCAGTTTTCTCTAATTTGTAATTGACCACAAAACAGTAAACTTAAGGAACCTTTAGTTTCAAAACTTTTTTTTTTATGTATGCCATTTTGGTTTTTGATTTTGTCACAGATCAAAATGCTGGTATGTATTTTTGTTTAACATTTGTTTTCTCAGACCTTTTTATGATTAGTTTTCTTGGGTAGCAGATACATTTCAGTGTCTCTTTAAGTTTCCCACTCCCACTTCAAAAAAATTGAATTGCCCAAACCTCTGAATATTATTTTTAAATTTTGAAATCCTAGTCCAACAAAAATATTTTTCATTGGGTTTCACCCATTAAGGTTTATCCACACTTACCTTTTGCCCTACTGTTTTCAGGCAGAAGCCTGTGCTTTAATGTTTTGTTTTGTTTGCCCCGAGCTTTCCCCATGAAAACCTGCTCTTTAAAGCTGAATCGGAGCAAACGTCAGTTCATGTGTTCTGCAGATTTTCAACACTATGAAAAGCGAGTTTTCATGGGAAAACTCCAGAGTAAAAATAGGGTGCTCATACATGGAGCTTTAAATCATGCCTGGAAAAAGCGGAGGAAAATTAAGTGTCGATAACCCCTGACTTTGCAATACAAGACCACCCAGTGTCATGGGAGAGTGAAACAATCAGGTTGAGAACTGAGGGTTTCATGCCCACCATGGCTTTTTCCTTGGCAAAATTCTCCACAACCGCCTTTTCCCCATGTTGCAGCTTCCCCCAGAGTAGAGGCAGCTAGTGTGGTGCCCTCCAGATGTTATGGTTTACAACTCCCATCATCCTCAACTCATGGCCATTGGCCCCAGAGCAGCTAGCTTAGTATGGGGCTATCTCTGCCAGGGGCAAGGGTGGGGTGAATACGATTCATGGGCATGATACTTGTTTTGTTTTCTATATTCTTTTATTTAGGTCTGCTTCCTTACTGATTCCTCTTTTTTCAAAGCAGACAAACACTAAATCTTTCCCCATCTTTTTGGGTCATGATTGCACTTTGATTGTACTGTGTGTTTTTCATATGTCTTTATGGGTGGCCAGGTTTGAACCTATGCCCAGATAATGAAATTACCACCAGGGAGTGGGGAGTGGAATACAAAATAGACCTTCTGCTGTAGTTTTGTATGATATCACTGCAATTTGGGGGCAGTTCACAAGTTTCAGCTTACATGCAGAAAGCTTGTGGGATTGCTGCATGTTGGAATTCTCCATGCTAGCACAGACATTTGAAAAGAAAGCTTTGTGGTAGCATGAAGACAATAACCATGCTAGAGTCACGAGACAAGCTGTTCTAAAGGAGTGACCTAGCATGTTATATAACACAGGTGTCACACAGCACCTTTGAAAGGCATATGAGAGCCATAATAGAGATTTAGTTCTTAATGGCAGCTTTTCCTGAGGCCATGCTGTGAAGTTAGCTTTATTGTTGCCTTACGACATGCTGTAGCTAGCAGAAGCATGTTGAATGTTTCACTAACAAGTAACTGTCTCTCTTAACCTTTGACCTCCCTTCTAGTGATTTCCTAGTACCGGACTACTTAAACCAAGAACAGGAAGAGACCCTTGGCCAGTATGAGCTAGGAGAGCATGGATTTGAAAGCAGCTCCTCTGTCCAAATGCCTGTCATTTCACAGGTTTCATCAACTCAGAATTGTGAAAGCACTTTCCCCTTGGGGCCTCTGGGTGGGTTGGCAGAAAAGGAAGAAGACATGCCAGAGCAGCCAAAGACGACTGCAAGTGCCGACGTGAGCCGGGATGACCCTCCGAAACCAGGGCTCTCGTCTATCACTATTGAATAAGTCTGCAGTTTGGTTTCATTTTTGTCTTTTTGGAAAGTGCCTGTGTTTGGTCTTGTACATTTTAATTTAATTTTCAGAAAAGGAGGGGGCGAGAATGTACCCCTTTTTAATTTTGTAAGCTATGCTGTTAAAACCATAAACTGCAAAAGATATTACACTATTCTTCACAGCCAAACGCGCACTTCTGTGGAAACATTTTAAGACTGAAATGCACAGTAAGGTTCTATCAGAACATCACATGCACTTCTAAAGGAAAGCTAAGCACACTCAAACTACATTTGTGGTTTCTCATTCTGCAGTTTAGACCTAATTGTTAATGGATTGCTTCGCTCACCCCATTTTTGCAGGATTTCTGGTGCAGGAAGAAAAATTAATGGTGCTTAAAATGATGAGTTTTGAGTACACACACACACACACACACACACACACAAAAGTATGGAAGAGAAAAAATTGCCTGCGTTGGTAGACCTTCATGTATTGTTTAGAAGGAATAATTTCGGTCTGTGCTTTTCTTTAAGGCATGCTTACTATACTGTTTCTAAAGCTTACAAGACCTCTGTTTTTAGAAGCGGATGATTGATTGGCTTTGGCAAAGCAAAGGGGAACATGCCTAGGTATGCTCACCTCTGACATGCCACTCCTTTTTAGAAACTGTTCATGCAGATGGCCTTATCTGGATTTCATTCTCCGAAGTGGTACATAAAAAACTCTGTAGTCAAGAAGTCCTAGTTGCATTTACATCATGGAGTAGTATGAATACATGACAAGGAGAGAGTTTACAAAAGGCAAAAGAGCTTTTGTGCATTGATGTACTCTTTTGCAGTTACACATCTATGTATGCACTTAGGTTTTATTATACTGGTTTTAGATAATGCAAGCAATTTATTTTCTTTTAGAGGCCAAGTTTCTAACCCAACAGGGGTTGTTTACAGAAGGCCTATTAGCAATGATAAAATCTTCCTGTTTTAAAACATTTTTATACCCTTGCCAAGCTGGTTTCATAAAAGCCATTACTCTGGCTACATACACAGATCCAGCAAGCAATAATCAGAAAGACTTGCCATTTCATTTCTCCCTGCAAAGTTTATAAAAGGTTGTAAACACATGATAGGGCATTTTCAGGCCGGCAGTTTTTGGGTTTTTTGCCAACATCTTCTGTCGTTGGTAAGGCTTGGAAATTTAATTTGGACTACATTTTTTAAACTGTCTTTTTCGTTTGTTTGGTTTTGAGTATCCTGACACATCGAAGCTTCACAATTCACCAAATGTTTTTTTAAGTGAAATTTATCTGAGGGAGGTACCAATGAAATGAATTTCACATTATCACCAAACTAAGAACAATTTTTTTAAAGTGGGGGGCTGATAGGGAAAAAAATAATTGAGTCACTGCAGAGGTTAATTAGCAGGGCTGATACTTTATGCAGCAATAGTTGGAAATCATAGTTTTGAAGAAATTTGATGTTCTACTAATACAAAAAACTAAGGAGGCATCTCTTTGTACGAGTGTTCTGTTAAATAGATTTAGGTTTTTCTTCCCATGATTTTCAAATAGAATAAAAAAATCACACTTCCACTATTTTCAGCAGAAGATGAGGCTCTGTCCCTCTTCTCAGGTTGAACCTGTATGAAGTACGACAGTTCCATCATATAACAAAAATCAGCAAAAGAGAATCGTTTGTACCGCAGTTTTAATTATTCCTCTGGATGCATTAGACTGTCCATTTATTTTATCCCGTAAATGCAGGATGAAACTGACTTGAAGTAGCAAATTCCAATAGGTAAATGTTTTGTTTTGTCTTGTCACAAATCATATTAAGGCAACGAGTCTAAATGATGCAGGAAGCACATCGGTTGCATGCAAATTCATTACCTGGCAGACCATCCAGCAGGTGTGCTTTGCAGTTGTTTAACCTCTTTTCCAGAGGATGGAGGGGGGGTCTGCCTACACAGTACATCTTATCTCTATAAGGTCAGTTATGAGTCATAATTTGCAAGTGCAAATTGCACATTTGATATGTGCAAATGTAGAGCAGGTGATCTACATTTAGGAGATGTGAAACTTCATATCAGAAGTAGTACTAAGGAAAACACTAAATGAAGATATTCATAAAAAGTGTGTTCAACCTCAAGTTTATTCTTTCATAAGTAAAATTGAGCATAGTTACTGTTTATGTGAATTACGGGCTACTGTGTTGTGTCACAGTACAAAAAACCCATACCTTGTTGTATTTATTCAGTATTTTTAAATCCCAGCCCAGTAAAGGATCAGTTGAAAGTTCTCTCTTCCACAGAAAGAAACATTTTTGTAATACATAAATGTTTCCTGGTGAAGGAATACCCCCCTCTCCTTTGAGCTACCTATCTGTGAAAAAGAGTCCTTGTTTTTGTACCTTGACATTTGGAAATGTTAACTTGCTGAGTCAGATGTCTGTTAGAAGCATTTAAAATGCAATCGCGTAGGTGAATTTGGGGTCTTACCCATGTTTAACTTGAAAACATAACCCCACTTATTTAAATTAAACTTTACTTCCAATTAAAGTGTGCCTAGTTTAAATAAGCTATATGCATAGCATATTTTATATCGGGGGTTGCAAACAGTCAGCCCCATGGGGTATTTATAGGCTTCTTGAAAGTTTGGCCAGTGCTGTGGAGAAATAATTTCCTCCTTCCTCCTGCAGCATCAGTCTCTTTACCCAAGAGTGACTGGTCTTCATCTACCCATCCCAACCTGGGCTCTCAAAGAGAATAACCCCAGGTTGCTTCCACAGTCTTCTATTTCAAAGAGCTTCAGTGAACTAATCTAAAAGCCACCAGCTGGATGTACAACCCTTCTTAAGGCTTCATAACCTTTGCCCATCCCTGTTTTAAATCCCACTGAGCCTGCGTCTTTTCCATCTTTTCCAAGGCACCATCATAAGAATTGCACTGGGGGAGCTCAATGATGTTTCCAACCCAAGATAATAAAATTGAGTTTCTTTGGTGATGCTTTTGTAGTGTTGGGATTTACAGTTAACCATCCTAAGTTATTCTAGCAGTCGTTCAGTGAGACCTACACATTTGATGTAGCACTCAAAGAATCTGGATATACTGTACAGCCTTTCCATGATTTGTGTGTGAGAGAGATTTATAGGAAAAGTGTCTGTTATCATACAGAATTTGGAAAGGGCACAGGTGGGAGTTAGGATCTACACCTGACATTTTCCTCATCTCTCAGAAGTTGCACACTAGTGAGGCTGGTTTCAATGTGCCAACAGGTGATACCAACAAACACCTATGAAGAGGGTATGTGTACGTGGGAAATGAAACCATGTTCCCCCAAAGCGCAACATGGAATGTCAGTTTCATATAGCAAACCTCTTGTCACCAGCTTAGGGCTCATTTTGCCTTTTATGCATCTTTTGGAAGACCGTTCAGCCTCTTCTCAGACTGACCAATTTTTTTGCTCCCCATTCTAACACAGAACATGGTATCTGTGTCCTTAGTTCTAGTTTTGGCACTTATCCTTAGTCTGAAAAGTGTAAATGTGAAAGAGTGTTGTTTTTAAGCAACCAGTGCCAGTGTAGCAAAATATATGAATATATATATATTATATTTTATAAAATGAAAGTCCCTAGGCCCCAGTTCCCAAAAGAGATTAAAACTGTATTTTTTTAACAATGCATTTGCAAATTTTAAAATAGTGGCTTTGGTCAGATTTTTGGGGGGGAGGGATTGTTACTAATTTTTCTTCACCAGCCTTAAGGTAGAAGATGGCAGAGGGTTAGATCCTGTTCCTCTGCCTTTTTCTTAAAAGTCTGCAGAGCACAGTGCACCAGGAATGGTTTGGATGAGGATCACTATAACAGAGGCAATTTTTGCTCCTTAGTTGCCTTTCTGCAGAAAATAAAGGCTTGCTTTTCTTATCCCAGAAACAAACAGAACAAACAAAAACGTTAACAGTCATTGCCCTAAGTTTCTTTAGGAACAAGTGTTTCCTGCTTGGATTCAGGGGTAAACTCTGCCATTCAAGGCTTTCGGGGGTCACATTTGGCTGGGAAGCGGAGTAATATTAGAAATAAATAAATACTAGAGCTCATCATAGAATAAAAGCTGGTAATTTTAAAAAGAAATGATGCAAATATTTTTAAATGCAAGATAACTGGTTTTAAAGCTCTGTGGTGTGTTGTTGTTTTTATTTTAATTTCTCTGTGTGGTATCAAGAGTACTTCAGCGGGTCTCGTGAATCTCTCCCAGGGGCCTGGCCACCTCGATGATGCTCTCCAGCAGCACTCTTGTGACCTCCTTTCTGGACGGGGTTAGAGAGACCTCAGAAGGGTGGTGCAGTTTGGTTTGGTTTGGTTTCGGCTGCCCGCATGCTGACAGCTTTATTCTGACTTCCACCCCACCCCCCAACGGAAGCTGGAGAGTGCTTCCAGGCCCCACTTTTGCAGTGCTGTCTTGTCTCTGGGCCTTTGTAGAATCCTTAAAGGGGATGGGAGTAAAGATGGATCTGGGAATGTGAACTGAACTCTCAAGGGGCTCCCCAGCCACTGTGTGTGTGACTCCCTCCCCTTTCTAACTGTGCCAGTCTTCAGTCACCAGCTGCCCATCTCATACAGCTTTTCTCGTCCGTGCCGACCACAGCTAGGCTACTTGGCATGTTTATTGAACTTAATGGAGAAAAAAAATGTTTTTTGGGTTTGGTTTTATTTTTAATGTTGAAATACACTTTGCATTTTATATACTATATCTGGCTATTAGTATTTTTCAGGAACCCATAGTTCTTGGTGGCTATATATATATTTTTGTGACTTTTTGTAAACTAAAGTGCCGTTTCACTGTTACAATCATTTTTAGAGTTCTTGTAATCAATGTGAATATCATGGTTTTTTCAAAATCTGTTCTGAGCCTTGTAGTGTTCGCTTTTGTGATTCTCTGTGTGATGTATATATTCTGTATAGTTACCTTGTACTGAAATATTAGCTTGTTTGATATAAGAAGAATATGTATTGGGTACCTTTTTTGCTAGCCTGGTTGTTTAATCTTTAAAAAAAAAGTTCAAAAACAAAAAAAATCTCCAGACTGGTCCCATTAATAAGTCAAAATTGAGAGGGAAGAAAAACTAGTTTTGAGTGTATTTGGATAGAAACATGATAAGATTTTTCATTAAAATATTAATGTTTTATGGAGTAAGCACCTACTTTTGTGTTGTTATTTCTCCATGCCTGTGTGCATGTGATTTTCAGACACCAGGCGGGATCCAAAGGGCACATTGGCCTTATCGTTTATAAGTGAAATGCTTCCCATGCTCATGAGGAACTTTCTGCGCACATGGATGAAGGCCAACTTGCAGTCCCGTAGACTGAGTGCTGTAATAGAGAGACTGTCTGGAATGTAAACTACCATCCTAGCTGTGCAAGCTTTCAGGGTGAACAGGAGGTGAAATCATATAGCTAAGGCCTATTTTAAGAACCAAAGTGAGTCATCCTGTACTGGGTTTCATGCATCCTACGCTATCTATGACCTGATACCCTTGCAAACGGGTTTGCAGCCAGTAGAACACAATAAGTTGTGCTCAGTTCCTGGACTAGATGGGCCCCTGGCCTGATCCAGCAGGGCTCTTAAGTTCTTAAATCAACTTGTGGGAGCAAGCATATAGCCCTCTACAAGGTTTCTGTCCTTTGGGCTGAAATTTTGCATTCTTGCCAGGGGTGAAAGGCTCCACGCAGTCAGGTGTCATTGGCATTTAAGAGACTACGCCTAATGACTGGCTTCTGGTTTGCTAAAGAAGACGGGCAAACAACCTTGAATTGTTGGGGGACCCTCTTCTGTACGATCCAATGCAGTTAGGTGTGAAAACCATTAGTCCCACTACGTATGCAAGAAAGTGCTACAGATGAGTTGTCAGGCACTTACTTTAAACTTAGTGCAACTTAACATTTTCTCAAGTGATGGTTTGCTAACCAGGAGAGAGAGGGACTAGTTCCCGTCACTTTCTCAGTTCTTACCCCAGCTGGCTCCCATCAAAGGGAGCTGCTGGAGAGTTTACCAGAAGTGTGTTGTACTGTAGTTTTTGGGGGGTTTTATTAGCTTGAGATTTAGTTATGCATTTGGCAAGTCTCAAAGTGGAAGTTGCTCAACATGTTAGAAATCTGGAAGGGAGCTAAGCATGTGTGAGAGCTCTTTGTAAGATCCTGTGGATTACCCCACGAGACTATGGGAAAAGCTGGGGGAACTTTTTCAGCCCAAGGGTTACGTTCCTTTCTGGGCAGCCTTCTGAGGAGAGGGGGGGTCACATGCCAGTGGTGGGTGGGGCCAAAGGAAAAGTGGGAGGGGCAAAGAGTTTAACTTTGTACAGTGGACTAGTTTGTACACACCCCTTAACTCCATCCAGACATGCAAGAGGCATTGGAGTTCAAGGGCACATCTCAACAAGGCAAAAACACTCAAGGAAGGTGCAATGGCAGACCAATGGGGGTGTGGCAGAGGGAGGGTGCTGAGGGCCAGATAGGGGAACCTGGAGGGCTACATTTGCCATTCCTTGGCCAGGGAAACATCTGTAGGTAATGAAATTGTGAGTGCTCCTAGGGAATAAGATGCTGTGGAAGATACATGCATCACCTTTTTCACTAGGATTAGCACACACTTCAGCCAATAGGCTTTCAAATGACAGCTCTGGTTCTCCCCTACTTTGGGAAAGAAATTTGGATTTTCGGTTCAGGTTCAGTTGGGAGTCAAAACAGCTTTAAAATAAAAGCAGATCTTCCTACTCAAGAGCTGTCCACACTGGTTTAACTTTGCATCAAAGAGCCTTGCATGTTACTGCTTCTGCATCTGAGAAATAGTGTTGTGTTCTACAACCATGTAGGGTGTTTTCCCCCTCGCAGGACAAATATTGGAAAGCCAAAATCCACAGCAAGAAAACAAACCCTAAAGTCCGAACTGGATTTTCGAGTTCTGCTTCTCCTAACCTTCCATTTTTTGAAGGATCCATTTAAAGCTATGCTTACAACAGTGTAAACAAGCTCTTGTGTTATGTAAGAAAATCTAGGCGTGGGAGAGTCGCCACTGCATAATGAGCAGCAGAGTATTTTTAAAAGAGTGTCTTCCAAGCATAGACCCCCATCTCGTTCCCCAATTCAGGGGACTTTCCCCCCTTTACGTAACGTTGGCAAGCTACAGATTTATTTCAGGGCTGACATGACAGAAATTATAAACAACTTACATAACCACCAGTTGATTGATTTGAAATTAGTACAGTTAAAAGAGCACATGGAGGGGAGGACTATGGAGAACCAGTTAACTTTTTAAAAAGAGTGCTTTAAGGTTGACATTTTCCTCCACAAATTCACAAAAGGCTGAAGGGTTGTGTCAAATAAATGTTCTAAAGGGGAGGGGGGTTAAATCCCTGTGGGGATGTTCAGAAGCAAATTCATGTTTATGTTATACTTTGGAGAAGCCCAGTGGCGTGATTTAAGAGTTTAAACTTATTTTGGATCTGGTTTCCTTTGAAAACACTTGGAGAATCTTAAATGTTCTTCGGGAGAGGGGAGTGTTTGTCAGAGATGATAATTTTGTTTCCCATGAGACAGCCATTTGTGGGACTGAGCACTAGGACTGCGTACATTTGGGGTGGTTTCAAGGGACGCGGGTGGCACTGTGGGTTAAACCACAGAGCTTAGCACTTGCCGATCAGAAGGTTGGTGGTTCGAATCCCCGCAATGGGGTGAGCTCCCGTTGCTCGGTCCCTGCTCCTGCCAACCTAGCAGTTCGAAAGCACATCAAAGTGCAAGTAGATAAATAGGTACCACTCCGGCGGGAAGGTAAACGCCGTTTCCGTGCGCTGCTCTGGTTTGCCAGAAGTGGCTTAGTCATGCTGGCCACATGACCCGGAAGCTGTACGCCGGCTCCCTCAGCCAATAAAGCAAGATGAGTGCCGCAACCCCAGAGTCAGCCACGACTGGACCTAATGGTCAGGGGTCCCTTTACCGTTACAAGGGTCAGCATTGTTGCAGTTTGTTATTTATTGATTTACTCATTACATTTATATACCACCTTTTCTTCCAAGGAGCTCAAGATGGTGTTCCCCTTCTCCCCAGCTGACCATCACAACAACCCTGTGAGGTGGGTTAGGGTTCCCCCAAGGATCACCCACCAAGTGTGTATCTGCACCCTGCTCTCTTCCAGGTCAAAGTCCAACACTCTCTTAACCACGACACCATTCTGGCTGGAATCAGAGAATTGTAGAGTGGGAAGGGACCTCAAGGGCCATCTAAGACCTGAGGCAACCCCTGATATTTCCCAACAAATGCATCACAAAACAGTAATGAAGCGCCTTCAGGTACATGTATTGCCACCTCTCCCTTTCACTGCCCTCGGGTGCCTTGTATTGATGTGGTGACCTGTGGCTTTTAGCAAATAAATTTGACAGGCGGACAGGTGCTGCTACAGAAAAGCCCACATATGGGAAGTGGGCTGAGTTGTCTGCCTGCCTTTGTCTTTGAGTTGGGGCCTGGATTTGTTCTTTTGAGCCAATTTTGCTGCAACTGCAATTTGCTGGAATGCTGCTTCCTAAACTACAGGCACTCAGGTTGCCAAATGGCTAGATAAAGCAGCCCATCTTACATGCAGAGCTGTTGCGTGTGCAGAAATTGGCAGGTGGGTCTATCCCCCGGCCTGAACATAAGCACCATCAGCTGCTAAAATTGCCGCAGATCTAGCCACTGTCTGTTAAAAGATAGCCATGGGGGCCAGGTTAAAATTTGGCTGCTCCAGCTGATACCTGCAGCTCTGGTTAATTTTTCATTGTCTCCACAATCACTCAGTATTTTGCATGTTAAGTTCTGCCAGTGAGTCAACTGCCCCACTTTGCATACTCCTCCCCCTGCCCTCTTTGCTTGGCCTATGAGAAACTAACGTCGCCATACGTCCTGGAAAACCAGGACATGTCCTCTTTTGGGGGGCCAATATGCCCATCCAGGCAGATTTTTACATTTTAAAGGACTTGGGTGGCTCGGGCTGCTCTGCATGCTGTGTCTGCTGCCAGCCTGACCTGGGGAAAAGAGGTGCATGGGCGCAGCAGCAGTGGCCCCCTACATCTGTGCCTGCATGCCTCTTTCCCCAGCTCAGGCTGGCAGCGGCTTGGGCTGCCCTCTTTTTTTGCTCTTCAAGATATGCCAACACTAGAGAAACCCTGCTGCAGACCTGTGTTAAGCTGCAGAGAAACCTGGACTGGATCTAGACACATCAAAGAAGCACTTCAGTTAAAACACGTAAATTTAAACAGGGCAAACAGGTAGAGAAAAACCAGGACTCCACAACGTCATCTGGTGGCACAATGTTATATCGCACATACAACACATATAATTCACGTGTGTTTTTTTTACCAATCTAGCTGAGTCCCAGTTAAGTTACCCTTGACATGTGTGTATCTCGTGAAATCAAGGCTCAGGATTTAGCGGTTGGCTTCTTTCGTCTATAACCAAGCTACAGGATATAGTCAGTCACCCCGATTCATTTGTTAGAAACCATTGGCTGGGGCAAAAGTGCAAACACTATAGAAGTACATTTTTGCATAGCTAGTTCCCAGTACACAGCACACATGACATTTTGTAGGATCCATTGGGCTGTTAAGGAAAGCACTGAGACCTTACATTTAGTGTGTGTATCCCCATCCGCTAGAAAATTAACATCCCCACCCCCTTACTATTCAAGAAGGAAACTCTGAAAAGCTCCTTTGAGAATTCTATCCTTGGGATAGTTACACAGGGAGCAATGTAATACATAAAGAACAATATTTTCCACCTCTCCCTGACCACGCATACTTCTATAATAATTTACATCTAAATGTGGGCACAGTTTGGGATCTCAAGAGCTGTAAGTGCCTTCCTTAACACATCAACTGGCAATTATAATAATAAAAGTAATAAGAACTTAAGAAGAGTCTTCTGGATCAAGCCAGTAGCTCAGCTAATGCAGCTTCCTTTTCTCACAACGACCAACCAACCAGATCCCTGTGGGAAACCTGAGTTCAGCAGCACTCCCATCAACTTGTAGTCAGAGGCATACTGCCTCCACCAATGGAAAACCATCACAGAACTTCACAAAATAATAAAATGGTGAAAATTGCAAAGTATGGAGAGGACATCTAGCTAACAAAAAGTCCCAGATTTTAATACATTGCTTTGCGACTCTACTGGCTCATGTTTTAAAGGTGCAATTAAAGAGGCATTTTACAATCAAAATGGGGGAGGGGGTGTAGAGATTATATCAGAATACATAGTTGGTTTTCCAGTCCTTTCCCAGTCAATCTCAGCCCCCTCCTGACTTCAAAAAAGAATCATAATAACAAAGAAGATTTTTTACATTTTTTTGTAATGTGTTTTTGTATATTATTTTTAAATTTTCTAACATATGCATTTAGATGCTCTCTGTACTTTGGTACGCATTACTTGGCTGGAGAACTGTGCTGCAAAATTCAGAGAGGTGCAAATTTCGAAAGGAGGAGGCCTGGCTTTCGCTTTGCATATTCTTTCAGAAAGAGCAAAGTAGGTACCTTTGCCTTTAAATGTGAACTGGGTCAAAAGTCTGCCCCATCACTAATCTAGATTTTCAGAAGCAAAACCAAAAAAAGCAGACAAGTTTGTTTAAAATATATGTAGCTCTCTCACACAAACTCCTGGCTCTTAATCTGCAGCCAGCTCTGTCCTCTTCTTCCTCAGCCTGCCCTGGGCATGGATGAGTTTGTTCTGTTCTGAGACCGCAAGGCAGGCAAAGCCACACGTAAATCATAATGGGGTTATCTCCCTCCCCCCACCTTCCCTGGACGCCTTTCTCCCTCTGCCACATTTTTTAATAACAGTTTACTATTCTGTGAGTGCATATAAAGCACATGCCCTGTTCATCTAGCCAAGGAGTTTGAAAGCCTGTCAGCAAGAACAACCATCAGACCCGAGTGGCTGATTTATGCAAACAGAGATACTTGCGCCAAGTCCTAGCCACATAATGGTTTCGATTCTGCGCGCGCACACACCCTTCCAATAACTTGGCAAACCTTCCGCAATCACCTTCGTCCAAACTTTTGCCTTTTATAGCCTTTGAACAACACTTCTTAATTCTCTCCCTGTCTCGCTCTCTCTCAAAATGCATAAGGTAATAACAATATTACCCAACTATTTCCTGCTTCTTATCTCAGCTGTTTGCAGTTGGGATTTAGTTTGGGAAACATACAGCCTGGAACACACACGTTTGCAAGATCCATGTTCCCAGTTCATGCTTGAACATGGGAAGTATGCTGGGCCCAGGGGTAACCCATGCAACACTGTCGAGGACCGGTCCAGAATCCAAAGGTTCCACTAGGAGTCAGTCTGACAGGGCCAAGGCAGGACATGAGGCAGGAAACCAGGCAAGGACAGGTACAGGATCTCAGGCAGGCTCTAGCATACAGCAGTGTTGCTCCCGCAACCTGGGTTGGGGTCCAACAGCCTTTTGTCTTTATCAGGGTAGCAGCCGGTCCTGATCCCCCGGCAACTCACCTCCCTGTTTTGCCCAAAGGCGGGCACTCCTCCTGCAAGTACTTAGGTTTCTCCTTCTCTCAGACCTGAGTCTCTGCAGCTCAGGAGACGTCAGTGGGTTACTAGACCCAGGGGCTGCCTCATCCTCCCCTGAGCCAACCGGTAGTGGAGCAACTGTAAGTGATGGCCCAGCTGAAGGCGACGAGGTAATCCCCGCATCTGGAGCCAGGGCAGGCTCAGGCCCCTGACTCGGCCCAGCTGGTGTTTGTTGCAGGGGAACCTGTGCAGACTGGGACTCTTCAGGGTCAGGCCTCAGACTTGGTTCAGGTGATGCCTGAGGCAAAGGATCCGGTGCAGACTGAGACTCCTCTGGTTCCGAGTCCGAGCCCAAGTCCCAGGCCATCACAGAAGCCAATTTTGCATCACAAATCCATTGCAGGGACTTGGACTAGATGACATATTGGGACAGAGACACCCACACGCATTTACTACAGGTAATGCACAGGAACACAGAAAGATGTGACAGTGTCAGATCAACTCCCAAAGCTTTGCAGTTACAGCATCTGCCTTTGTTGTGGCTTTATTTAAGTTCGTTGGCTTGTTTTGCGTTTCTATCCCATCTTTTCCTCCAAGGAGCTCAAGGTGTTACACATTGTTCTCTCCCTACCTATTTCATCATCACAGTGAGAGAGGTTAGGCTGAAAGGCATTGGCTGGTCTAGGGTCACCCAGGCTGGATGGGGGTTTGAACCCTGGTCTCTCAGGTCCTATTAACCATGTGCATGTACTTTAAGGCAGCAGTTTGCTTGTGTGATCTAATTATTACAGCCTTTGGAAAGAGCTCCTCCTCCAGGCTTTGCAACTGGGAGCCAGGATAGACCCCTGTCCCTACCTGAGTTCCTTGCTCTTCAGAGGATTCAGGCTACAGTGGTGGCTGGTGCTGATCGAGGGGCAGGATGCAAGGCAAGGAGCCTGACAGTAGGGGGCGCCAGAGTCAATGCTCAGGCAGAGCCAACTATCTTTGTCCCCCATCCCACTGAGTTCTAAAAAGGGCAACAAGGAAACAGGCAATGTCCTCATCCTGGACCAGTTAAACGTGGGGAGGTAGACAGCTGGGGGCTGGACAACGGCAGCTTGAGCTTGGTGGGAGAGTGACCCATTTGCCTTAAAAGATCAGCCTCCACTAGGACTAGGGATTGAAAACCTCATTCCTGGGGGCCCAAAGAAAGGAATGCATCCCTCTGGCTGAAAAGGGTTCCTCATCCCTAGACTAGATGGTCCTCCCAGCTCTATGATAGTTTCTGCCAACTCTATGGTGATTCTGTGACTTAGGACCAAAGGACAAAGGCATCATTAGGGACCAATTCATAGTCTCTTCCCCAACTGCGAGCAGTTGCAGGGGTGTCATTTTCACTGGTAACCCAGAAAGAGAGCAGGGCATTTTAACCCTTTCCTTGACACCAACAGGACTTCCCCCCACATGTCATATGAGTGGAGGAGGAAGGAAGAAACTCTTGGTGTTGGCAAGGCTGAATTTTCACCACACACACACAATGCAACGCAAGACACACAGTCACACAGTCTCTCAGACTTGCACGCATTCTCAGACACAGACACTCTCTCACACACAAGCTCCTAGATTTATGCTTGTTGTCCAAGTGGAAAAACAGCTGAGGCGGGTTAATCAAAGACAGCAGAAGATTTAAAGCAAAATCCTGGAAGGCAGCGTCTGGTGGTGGTGGTAGCAAGCAAAAACTCTTCCAAACATGAGGGCCTCCGTGGCTCTGCTCCAGAGCAAGAAGATTTGCACCTGGCCATGATAAACATCAGCCAGAGATGCAGACTGGGCAATCCTGAGAGCCATTCCAGGCAGAAACCAAACCAAAAAACCAAAAACCAAACCCCGGGCAGGATGCACAGGGTTTGTAAAACATCGACATCTCAAAGCGATACGCACTGACCCCACGTATCTGTGGCCAAAGGCTAGAAAGGGCTTTGAGGCATTTCTGGATATTGCTGGCCAAAAGAGTCCATTAACCTCCACATGGCCTCCGTCAGATTTAGGGCTACTGCACTCAGTCAGCCAGGGGTGGCCCAATATATTTTGCTGCCTGAGGCAAAGGGTAAAACGCTCCCTCCCTCATTCCACCAGCCAGAATGACAACAAACTCTCAGGCTGCACACACAGTATTCTTTCTCTTAAAGCACCGTGTGTGTGTGTGTGTGTGTGTGTGTGTGTGTGTGTGTGTGTGTGTTTGCCTCCAAAGAATTCTGGGCAGTGTAGTTTGCTCAGTGTTGTTGAGAATTGTAAGTATCTGATGGCTAGACTAGAGTTCCCAGAATTCTTTGAGGAAAAGAATGCGCTCTGAAGGTGCTTTGAAAGCATCCTTCCTTCAGCACTGGTGACAGAACAACATCCACCACACCTGAGGGCAGTGAACTAACTTAGGGGGCTGCAAAGCACAAGAAGCTCTGTCCCCCAACACCTCGCCACCACCCAGCTTCTGCCACCTGAGGCATCCACCTCACTCTGTCTAATGTGTAGGGCCAACTCTGCTGCCACCGTTTGCTCTTGTTGATCACTCCTCTACTAAGCTCTCTCGTAGGGAAGCTCACACCCCAAAGAAGCACCTACAAAGAACCAATGAGCAAGTAGACAGTGCAGTTTGCTGCTGCTCCTCCTTCCTCTCCACCACTGATGCCTGGGCCAGAGTGAGGGGCAAGTGAGCAAGCAGAAAGAGCAGGTGAGAGAGCTCTTGCTGGTGGCTCCCCTGCTGGGGTGAGGGCCATCAGAAGATGCCCAACCATGCCAAACCTTGATGGTACCCCTAGTTGGGAGCTGGAGGCCAGCCATTATCTGGAAACCCCCAGGTTCCCCAGCCTTGGCTTCAACACCAGCAGGCAGCCAAAGCCCATTGTTCCAATCTCAGGTCTCCAGACACAGTCCTCTAAGATATTTAACAGAACTCTTTGCTCCTGTCTCGTCTTGACTACGGTGGTACCTCGGGTTACATACGCTTCAGGTTACATACGCTTCAGGTTACAGACTCCGCTAACCCAGAAACAGTGCTTCAGGTTAAGAACTTTGCTTCAGGATGAGAACAGAAATCGTGCTCTGGCAGCGCGGCGGCAGCAGGAGGCCCCATTAGCTACAGTGGTGCTTCAGGTTAAGAACAGTTTCAGGTTAAGAACGGACCTCTGGAATGAATTAAGTACTTAACCTGAGGTACCACTGTATTTGCTAGATTGGGTCTCCTTTCTCTCTTTCTCTACACACATGTGCACTGCGGGGGGGGGGGCAGATCTGTTAGGGCTGGTGGGGCACAGGGCCACTAGTCTCAGTCTGCCCTCAGCTGGCTCCCACCTGCCTGCCTTCTTACTTACAGTGATACCTCGGGTTAAAACACCTCGGATTACAAACACTTCGGGTTACAGACTCTGCTAAACCGGAAGTAGTACCTCAGGTTAAGAACTTTACCTCAGGATGAGAACAGAAATTGTGCAGTGACGGAGCGGCGGCAGCAGGAGGCCCCATTAGCTAAAGTGGTACCTCAGATTAAGAACAGATTCAGGTTAAGAACAGACCTCCAGAATGAATTAAGCTTGTAACCAGAGGTATCCAAAGGGTTGTTGAGTCCAACTTCCTGTGATGCAGGAAACACAACTCAGGTTATCAAAGAGCATTGGTCCACCTGCACCTTTCCTACAATGTCCTCCCCCCAACCCCACCTCTGGAGGGCGAAGGGGTGCTGCTTTTGTCTGGGAGTTTTTGTTCCGCCTCTTTGTCAGGAGATGAGCACTGGCAGGCATGTGCTGAAATGTACTCTCCATGGCTATTAAAACCATCTGCTCCTTCCAGATGTTTGGTCCTCTGTTTGTTCAAAATCCCTGGACAGCAGCCTCTGCTTTGGATAAATTGGACACTAGATGGTCTGGGGAAGACAGGAGGAGAGGGGAGTGAAGTGGGGGGGGGGGCAGCTTCATCTGCTACAACCCCAGACAGCAGCTATTTTTTCTTTAAATATATAGGGCCCATGTTTTTCAACATAGCAAGACTTGGAGGATCCTCGGGAGAGCCAAAGGACGCTCTCGCTTTCCTGCAACATGAACAGCACCAGGCAGTTTGGCAGAGCCTCTCCTTGAAGGCACCTCAGCCTCTTACCACCATTGGCTTCTGCCTTTTGGATGGTGTGCAAGAGTGAGCAGCTGGTGTTCCCAAAGGGAGAACAATCACAGAGCATCTGGATGCATGCAGACACACGAGAGAGAGAGAGAGAGAGAGAGAGAGAGAGAGAGATGTCAGTGAGCATATTGTTGATAAACAGACTTCTTCCTCTCCAGGATCCAGTGGCGATTGGCGCCCATTGGGAGTAGAGGGGCGGAAGGCTGGGAGGCCAACTGTAGGTGGCGCCAGAGCCAATGACAGACAGAGCCAGCTAATTCTAGTTTCGTCCCCCACCCTCCTCCCTGCTCAGTGCTCCAAGGGTAAGTGTCTGAGACTATGGAGGAGGTAGCTGACAGGGAAGGTTGTGAGTAAGAAGGCAGGCAGGCTTTTCCTTAGGACATCCCTAATTTCATCGGAGAAATGTTGGAAGGTATGGAGTTACGCGACACCCGAGCCAAGGTGATAAGTAACTATACAGCTTTTAGAAGACATCTGGAGGCAGCCCTGTATAGGGAAGTTTTTTAAAAATGTTTTATTTTGTTTCTATATATGTTGGAAGCTGCCTAGAGTGGCTGGAGCAACCCAGTCAGATGGGTGGGGTATAAATATTATTATTATTATTATTATTATTATTATTACAGAATAGGACGTCCCTATTTTCATCGGAAAAATATTGGAGGGTATGTGAGCAACTGGTTAGACTAGGTGACCTGCTGCTTCAGGTGTCTAAGTGGTAGATCCAGCCCCAGGCCAGTGGGCTGCAAGCAGTGGGGGTGGGGGAGTGCAATAATCCCGGAATAACTGGGCTGCCATCCTTTTTCCCTCCCACATTCCCAGTGCGAGAACAGCCTGCCTCTGCCAAAGCCACTCGCCCACCCAACAGAGCTTGATTGGGAAGAGGCGTTTCTGTTGTCAGTGTTTAAACGCTATGTTCCTTCAGCCGGCAATTCTGTTTTCCAGGCCTTCTTCCCCCACAATAAACAATGGGTAGACGGAGTGTGGTCCAGAGGAAAATGTGACTCGGGATCCTGGCCATGTGCTTCCCCCAATACCCAATGATAACCATATGCAGGTTGTCTTGGACCTCCAATTCCCAGGCGGGAGAAGGATTTGCAAAGGGGCAGGAAGAGGCAGGGCAGGGTAGACATTGTCTGAAACTGACTCTATGTGCGCATGTGTGTTGGAACACACGTCTGTGCATGCACCAAAAATGCCACCCTGATCTCAAGTCAACACAACCACAATGTTATTGAATCACATCAAGCTAAACAGGATTGAAGAAGCCTGACTCTTTCTTTCTTTCTTTCTTTCTTTCTTTCTTTCTTTCTTTCTTTCTTTCTTTCTTTTGTATCAAGCTGCAATCCATCAGCTCACTGCTGTTTACTCTGTATCCCACACTGCCACGATTACATCATGCCAGCAGGGAGTTTGGTTCCAAGCACACAATTCTAGCATCATGCGAATCTTGGGGTTTCAAAGCAACTGTTAGTTTAAAAGCCAGGTTTCTAGACCTTATGGTGGTAGAGGGGCATTCCTTGAAGGAACACCAGAAGTCAGGAGAGGTTTGAACAGAACAGAGGCAGGGAATTCCTGCATATCTCTTGTTATCTCTTTCCTTAATTTGCAATGTTGCCTTTCCTCTAGGGAATTCCGGCCTGTGATCTCACTCTTGCCACAATACCTCCTGGGACATAGATTAGACTGAGTGGAAATGGTCCCACCAGGCCTGAGGAAGGATTTGAATCCATAACTCTCCAGTCTAAAGGCTAACCTAGACAGCATCATGGATGCTCCCTGGCTGGTGCTGTGCTGTAGAGCAAGACTGACTGTCCAGACAGTGATATTGTGGGGAAACCGGTGAGACATAACAGAGCAATGTGTGGGTTGTCTAGCAGAAATTTACAACCAATGCACCATTATTGCATCAATGGCATGTTGAAGGATAACCCACCAAATCAACCAGTCTGGAGGGGTCCTTATGTCCTCTTCCACCAATCTGCTGGTAGGGAAGGCAGTAACGGCAGCAGACTGAATTTCTGTGATTCTGGAGGAGGTAGATTCTCTTTCCCACCACCACAGCCAGCACAGACACCCAGGCTACTAGACTCTTAGTAGGCTGGTAATTTTTATTTATTTATTTGCAGGTCAGCAACCTTTGTTGATCCAGCCATTGCATGCTGTCCACTCGTCCTTCCAGCACGTATCACCAAACTGATCATGAAACCCTGGCTGAATCTAGACACATCAAAAAAGTGTTCCAGGAAAACTTCAAAGTGGGGAATCACATTGGCGAAAGACAGCGCTATCTGGTGTCACAGTGTCATAACGCATATAAAACACTTTATTATTATTAATGTAGCTGAGTCCCCTGCACAGTCCCCAACTTCATTGTGCGCCTTTTAATCCTTTAAAAGGTGGTTGAAGGTCTGGCCTTTCTAGAACTTGCTATTCGAATAGCTAGTCGCACATGCCTTCATTTCAAAGTTCACAAAAGGCAACGAAGAGAAAAGGTCACTCCCCAAGCCCTCTTCCTCGTTTTATAAGCGTTCAAAAATACAAGCTGGCAAAAGTTGATTTTAAAAGGCACAAAACCCAACAGCTGAACACCAGCTTACTCAGGCACCAGGCCATAAGGACTTGGCAAAGGCCCATCTGTGTTTGAGAAACCAACGTCCTCTGCGTAGATGAAAGGCCCCGAGGAAGGATTTTTCTCTTCTTTCTTTCAGGCCAAATGCAAGCCAACTTGGTGATTTCATCGCCAGGGCAGGCTGTGTCAAGCTGGCGGGAGTCAAAGACGCAGGAAATCAGCCTTGGACCCCGTTCAGAAGAGGAAGGGAGCGTGGCAGCACATACCCAGAATGCAAAGCAAAACAGGAAAGGGTACCTTCTGGCAGAGCGAAGCTCCATAGCTTGGACACCTTTCCTTTCAAGAGATTAAGCTGTCTTGAGTCTCAGATAACACACCTTAATCCCCACTTAATCTGAAAAAGCAATTTTATCTGTGTGTTTCTAAATGCAGCCAAGGGGCAACTGCGTCCTAGGACACATGACTCACCCAAAACATGGCGGCTGTTTTGTTTTCTCACAGGCAAGACGGAGGCTCCCTGCTCACAGCCAACGGGTCACCTGACAAGATGCTTACAGCACACATGCCACCCATCAACCCACACTGAGGTCATTGGTGCAAGTGTGCAGATGGAGAGGTTCTGTCAGTGGCAAAATAGTGTGAGGAGGGACAGGCCAGCTGTCACTGTACTGATCCCTTGGGGATTTCTTGGCCAAATATACTGTACTGTCTATACTGGGCTCTCTGCTGTGGGCACCAACAAAGACAAAGATGTGCATAAAAGGTTCATACATTTTATGTCCCATGCACATTGGTATCCTCTTTGGCAGGTAATAAGATGTCTGACAGACAATATCAACAAGTGAAGCTTTTCCTCACAGTTATAGTTTCATGCTACAAAATACTTACTCTGTTTTAGTATCTCCCTGCCACATCACTGTTAAGGGCACAAGAGCCCTGCTCTCCTCCAACATCAACCCCAAACCATGCAAAGAACTCAAGTTTCATGAGTTGTGCTAATGTGGATCTTTCACCTGCTGGTCTTAGGCTGGCAATACTACAGTCAGTGCAAGACCAGTCGTCATATTTCAGATGATGGGGTGTCAAAATGGAGTTAAGAGTTACAGCAATTCTGTTCAAGTGCTCATGTTTGGATGACATGGCTTACTTTAAAACAAAAACCTGAAAGCTAAGAGTTTGAGGCCCCTGCTGGCCTAGTACAAATGGGGCCCCTGGACCTGCCCCCATAGCAACCCAGTTGCCCCTTTGAGCAAATTCATCCCCATCCCAGCTTCTTCTCTGTCATAAGGAAAGGAGGAGGGAGGAGGCGCTGAGTTTCTTGAGCTCCCCCTGATTGTTGCCCATATTCACACATTGTACCAAACACAGGTACAAGCTGTGTCTACACACGTGCAGGAATTCTCTTGGGCCGTCCTCAGAGAGGAGTGTTTTTCATGGGACAGTGTTGATAGCTGCAGGATTTGGAGCACCTAACCTTTTCCTCGTAGAGCAAAACAGTTGGCTAGTTCATCCGTGTCATACTTAAACAAAACCTCCTGCTCCTTTACTTCCTGGAAAAGTGTGTGGGATTCCCCTCACAAAACACATGGGAAGGTTGGAAAATGAATGCCAAAGGTGAGTAATCCTACCAGGAACAATTAAAGCAGGAAGACAAAAGGAGGGAGAATTGGGGTGAAGAGAGCTGGAGTTTGAAGAAATGGCATGCTTTGCCTTCCCAAGCAAAAAGTTCCAGACTACAACTTTATTTAAAATACATTGGGGAAACCCTCCATTAAACAATCGGCAGGCAGATGAACAACCCGGGTCCATGAAGAGAAAATTTTGTCTTCTAACATCAGTGGTGGGAAATCTTTTGCAACCTAAAGGCCACAGACCTTTCCTGCTTTGCATACAGAAGGTCCTGGGTTCAATATTCGACATCTCCAGGAAGCCTTGGAAGAGACTTTTGCTGAAACCCTGGAGACTTGCTACCAGTCAGTGTCAACAATACTGAATTAGACAGCCCAGTGGTTTGGCACCCTGTTTAAGGTAGGTTCCTATGTTCTTGGGAAGCACCCTTTGCTTTTGGAGAACATAGGACAATCCTCAAGAAGCATCCTTCCTCCTCTCACAGGAGGGGATGCTTCTTCTGAGATGAAGCCTGCCATCTGCAGGTCTTATAAGGACTTAAAATAATAAGAGCAAAGCCCACCTGAAAGGGGGCCCATAATGCACCGGTGAGGCCCAGCCTGCTGTTTGAGAAACATAATGCCACTCAACACTGGGGTATACTTCCAGTTCAGGTCAATACCAGATTCTGCCACTGGAGGGTATCCTAGGAGGGGAAGAAAGGAAATCTTTCCTAGCTCACTGAATTTTTGCCATCAATTTCAGGGGAAAGTTGAAACTCTTATTTCCTAAACCACCTTCTGCAAGATCTGCTTTCCATTCACTAAGAAGCCCCGTGGAAGGGAAGACTTGTCTGGCAAAATGCAGTTCAACTGCAATCCATAGGGAAGATGTTCTGTTCCTCCATGGAATCAAAGTCCTCCTATCCAGGTTGCTCTGGGGGTGGAACAACTCAGCCACTTCCTTTAACCTTTATTTTCCTTGGCGTTTCAGTCGGCCCCGTGTGGGACATCTGGCGCAGAGTTTATATGACAGTTTGCTTTGGCCTTGGATTGAGTTTGGCTCGCTCTGTGTTTAAATAGGATTACATGAATTGAACAGTCACCTTCCTTCTATTTTTATTTTCGGGGGTAACGCTTCAAATTAAGGCCTCCACATATGCATTTAATAGATTCACCAACACATTCATTACACGTTAAATAAATATCAGCTGAAGAAATGAAAACCTCTTCGCCGAGGATTAACCAACATATAATCCAGGGGATCCAAAGGCAGCTGCTAAACCTCAATAAAACCTTAATGCCGTAATTGTGCATTTTATTAAGGTAATAACTGCCCTATTTTGTGACGATAACTTGACTCAAGACTGGTTCGCACAAGAGAACAACCCCTGCACAATCTTTCCTTCCCCTGATACAGGAATTGTGTGGGTCGTAGAAATCTGGCTTATAAGACGTCAGACTTTCTGACTCTTTGGCCTATTATTGTCCACTCTGGCAGGCAGGGAGACTTCCAGATTGCCACCCTTCCCTGGTAGGATTTGGTCTCATACCTGCAAATGCTTTTATTTATATATATTTACAGCCCACCATTCACTCTAAGGTCCCAGAACAGCTTACAACAAATAAATGCAATGTGAAAAACAGTTTTAAACAACTTACAATCACGAAAACAAAGCGGGTCCTATAAAATACACGCCTCAATTGCCACCAAGAGCCAGGGCAAAGAGGTGTGTCTTCAGCATCCTCTAGAATGCTTAAAGGTACTCAAGTAAAACACAGACCTGTTTCCTCCCTCCTCCGTGTGACAGCCCTTGAGATATCAGTCTCCTCTTCTCCAGACTAAACATACTCAGCTCCTTCAACTGTTCCTCATAAGGCCTGGTTTCCAGACCCTTAATCATTTTAGTTGCCCTCCTCTGCACATGTTCCAGCTTGCCAACATCCTTCTTGAATTGTGGTGCCCAGTACTGGACACCGGACTCCAGGTGTTGTCTGGTCACATGAAGTGAGCATCACCACAGGTTAACAGGCTGGGGAGAGAGAACTTGCAATGGAAACAGGAACTGAGGGTACTGCCTTATACCAAGTCAGACCACTGGTCCATTGAGCTCAGCCCACACTGACTGGCAGCAGCTCTCCGAGGCTTCGGGCAGGGGATTGAACCCAGGGTGTTCCTCACGCAAAGCAGATGCTCTGCCCTTTAGCTGCAGCCCTTCCTGTTCCCTGCAGCATCTCTGGGTAACGCGTAATTCTGCCCGAGATGGGCCACGTCTCACAGAAATGTTTGAACAGGCAGGCCACACCAGAGATAACAAAGGAAGTGGTGAGGCCAGCCAACAGCCTTTCCCTCCCTCAGGCTAGGCACTGGTCCTGCCAAGGACATGCATGTGCCAGCCAAGGATCTTCTGGTGAGGCAAGAGGCCTCTTCAGCCTTCCTTGCCCTGCAGGCACAGTCAGGGGAAGTGAGGAACAAGAGTTTACAGAGGGCAGAGCAGGACCAGCCTCCATATGCTCCCTCACAAAGAGGACGAAGTGTGAACTAGGATAGCCAGAACGACCAAGGGGTTGAAGAAAGTCCTGCAAGCGCTGGGGGCTTTTTAGTTTAGAGGAAAGGTGAGCAACGGGAGACATGATTAGAAGCGCACAGAATTACGCCTGGTGCAGAGAGAGTGGCCCGGGAGAATCGTCTCTCTCTGTCTCTTGCCACTTTGTTGTTGTTGTTTAGTCGTTTAGTTGTGTCCGACTCTTCATGACCCCATGGACCAGAGCATGCCAGGCACTCCTGTCTTCCACTGCCTCCCGCAGTTTGGTCAAACTCATGCTGGTAGCTTCGAGAACACTATCCAACCATCTCGTCCTCTGTCGTCCCCTTCTCCTTGTGCCCTCCATCTTTCCCAACATCAGGGTCTTTTCCAGGGAGTCTTCTCTTCTCATGAGGTGGCCAAAGTATTGGAGTCTTAGCTTCAGGATCTGTCCTTCCAGTGAACATTCAAGGCTGATTTCCTTCAGAATGGAAAGGTTTGATCTTCTTGCAGTCCATGGGACTCTCAAGAGTCTCCTCCAGCACCATAATTCAAAAGCATCAATTCTTCGGTGATCAGCCTTCTTTATGGTCCAGCTCACACTTCCATACATCACTACTGGGAAAACCATGGCTTTAACTATATGGACCTTTGTTGGCAAGGTGATGTCTCTGCTTTGATGTATCTGCCACTAGAATTGGGCAACTTCTAACGAAGCTGGATGTCCAGGACAGACAAAGGAGAGTCCTCCTTCACACAGTGCATATTTAAACTATGGCGCTCGCTCCGACAAGAGACAGCGATGGCCACCAACCTGGATGCCTTTAAAGGAAGATTAGACGAATTCATGGGGGGAAACAAGGCCGTCAGTGGTTACTGAGCCTCATGGCTCAGCCCCCTATGCTGGAAATCACAGGTGGGGAGAGCTCTGTTGCTCCCAGGTGCTGCTTTGGGGCTTCTCATTGGGGCACCTGACTGAGAACAGGATAGGTGAAAGTTAAGGCATGTTATCTGAGACACCAACCACCTTAATCCTTGGAAAGACAGGTGTCCAACCTCCAGAGGTTTTGATAGCCTTTTAACACATATCTCTTCACTCAGGCATTTGGGAGAGAGCAATGGGTTTAGTTCAGACGTACTGCTTCTCCCTTTTCTTGTACTTTGAATACAGTGGTACCTTGGGTTACAGACTCTTCAGGTTACAGAGTCCACTAACCCAGAAATAGTACCTCGGGTTGAGAACTTTACCTCAGGATGAGAACGGAAATCACGCGGCGGCGGGAGGCCCCATTAGCTAAAGTGGTACCTCAGGTTAAGAACAGTTTCAGGTTAAGAACGGACCTCCAGAATGAATTAAGTTCTTAACCCGAGGTACCACTGTGTGGCTTAAAATAATGGTTGAGGTTTCAAGTGGGGTTTCTTTTTTAGCCGAATGTACCATTTTCACAGAATTTTGCTTTATAAACTGCCCTGAAATCACGTTTTTTTTAAAAAAAAAACAAGCAAGCATCCAAAGCAAAGAAAGAAAGAAACGGTGTGAATTCAAGCGGCGAGTTCAAGCTAGGTTCAATCCACAAGTGACAGCGTTGAGCCCTGATGAGTTGTAAGTCACCACCATCAGCAGGGATGGCTATTCTGACTGGAGGTCACCAAGGACAACAGGGCTGATTTCCATAGAAATGGTTTCTGCAACAAACAACCTCACCTCGCCTCTTCCCTCTTCCATTGCACCGTTGTTTCCTATGTTCCCCGTTGCTTTCCTGAGTTTAATTTTAGATGTGCCGATGGGTGAACTTCTCCTCACATCCCTTGGGGAGATTATGCCACACTTTAATCAATCTTCCCATTAAGGGTTCTCCTCTCCACCCACTCCCCTTTGATTCAGCCTCGATTTTTCCTTTGAGGTTTTTTTGTTTTATCTTCCACCTCATGCTAGCCTAGATAAATGCCACTTTTCTTAGTAACATTGCACTTTGTCTATTTGCTCCTTTCTACAGCTTTTGGGCCTTAGCTAATCTCTCTGCAGCTTCCATTCTATGTAGAGCAGGTTTTTGTTCTGGTGCAAGAGATCATTCATAAATAAGAGCCCCCCAATAAATAAGAGCCCCCCAATTGTACAGCCCAAGAAGTCTACCATCTCAGAAAGAACTGGGCAATTATTTTCTGCTAGGGTAAGGTAAAGGTAAAGGGACCCCTGATCATTAGGTCCAGTCGTGACCGACTCTGGGGTTGCGGCACACATCTCGCTTTACTGGCCAAGGGAGCCGGCGTACAGCTTCCGGGTCATGTGGCCAGCATGACTAAACCTCTTCTGGCGAACCAGAGCAGCACACAGAAACATCGTTTACCTTCCTGCCAGAGCAGTACCTATTTATCTACTTGCACTTTGACGTGCTTTCAAACTGCTAGGTTGGCAGGAGCAGGGACCGAGCAACGGGAGCTCACCACATCGCGGGGATTCAAACCGCTGACCTTCTGATCAGCAAGTCCTAGGCTCTGTGGTTTAACCCACAGCACCACCCGTGTCCCTTCTTTGCTAGGGTATTGTCAGGGGTTCAGGAGCAGAGGCAAGGGCAAGGGAGGAAACAGAGAGCGAGGGGGAGGAGGCAGAAGAAAAGATGAGTGATGACGACGACCCGAGATCTCCGAGTCTTTCCAGTGAATCAGAAGATTCACAGAAAGGAGCACCAGTGGCCAGGGCAAGGGGGGAGCCTAGGGGGACACCCCAGGAAGATAGAGCCAGAGGGGACTCAGAGGGGAGCAGTTGGAGATCGGGACCAGCGTCACCGCCAGAGAGCAGGGAAGAGGAAGGGCGCCAGGGATCAAGCGCTGGCAGCTCACAACAGGAGGGAGGGCACGAGTCAGGAGTGGCCACACCTCCATCGGGGAGCGAAGAAACGGTCAGACGGAAAGTGGAAGGTTGGGCGCGCGCGCCAAGTTCAAATGCACAGGAAAGTGACGCAGTAGGCAGCCCGGAGAGGGAGCCAGGTCCTAAAGCCCGGCGCAAGGAGGCAGGAGGGTCCGGGGGGTCGGCGTCAGAGGAATCCCGGAGGGAAGAGACCCCGGGGGGCAGAGGGACCCAGAGGAGAACAGTCAGGCGGAAAAGGTGGAGCAGGGCTAGGATATTAAGTTGGTGCACAAGGGGCGGAGACTCAGACGGAGCTTCGCCGATCTAACCATAAGACGTAGAGTTGCACGCAGCAGCTTGAGAATGGAAACTGTAATTCAATAAAGACTTTTACTTAATGATCGCTGGCTAGCGTGATCCTCTGTGAGCTAGGATCGGGGAGCAGCTCTGACAGGTATGTATCTGTTAAAACATGTATATGTACCTGTTAAAACACATCTATCCCGCCTCATAAACCAAGGCAGCTAAATGCTCATATAAAAACATTAACTTAAAAAAAGCATAAAGCAGCTGATCAGCAACAGTATTATAATCCAACACTATTAAATTCCTGCTATAATAAAAGAACGCATAGCCACTAACAGAGGATGTGGTGATGTTGGGTGAGGCCTCACTTTACCACAGTATATCCATATTTGCAGACATTGCTCACACACATTGCAAAACAATTTCCCCTAATTAATTAATGTTTTCACATTGTTTATGCTAATATATGAATCTTTATGCCCACTTTGCCCCATTATTCTGCATTTTTGTACACATTACTTGGCTGGAGAACTGCGCTGCAAAATTCCAATAAATGCAAATTTCATTGGCTGGCTGTGTTTCAGTTTGATTATTGTTTTCAGAAAGTGCAAATCAGGTGCATTTGCCTTTCAACACAAAATGAATTGCATTTCTCTTCCCCCCCCCCAAAAAAAAAAATCTCCTCCACACAAAATAACAATAAGAAGTATCTTATTTCCCACAGAAAAGCAGGTGCCAGGAAGGAGGGTTCCAGCCTAGCAACACATCTCCCCAGTTTTCTATCTGCACAGATTTGTTTAGCTTTAATGTGAGGAAAAAGTATTGCCTGGTATTGCCCAGAGGCAGACTAGCCTGCAGCTGTCTGGTAAAATGAGGGCTCCAAATTGCATTCTCCATTGTTGCCCTATAGCAACAGGGCAGAAATTCAATTCAGCTTGCTCTCAGAAGTGAACCTACCTAACTAACAGAGCTATTTTACTAGCAAAAAAAGAGGTGCCAGAACTCACCATGAACACCTCCCTTGTTCTCTCATAATGGCAATGGCTCCCACCTGAGGTGTGCCAGAACTGAGTTCCGGAGACTTCCGGCTGTAAAAAAAAGCCCTGCTAATGACCACTTTGTGTAGTGATGTAGAAGAACCGAAACAGAGCCATTCTTTGAAATTCACACTTCTCCGAATTTTGCAAAGCAGTTCTCCAGCCAAGTGATGAAAATATTATTTTAAGAGAGGGGCTCATTGCAGAAAGAAAGAAAGAAAGAAAGAAAGAAAGAAAGAAAGAAAGAAAGAAAGAAAGAAAGAAAGAAAGAAAGAAAATGTGAAGCAAAAAATACAAAAATCTGTATATTAGGGGAAAAGTCTGGTGAATTTTCATGAGGACTTAAAAAAAACTGATAAGGAAATAAGAACTGAACAGAAAAGATGAGAAAGTGAGAGAAACTTAAATGGACAGATTTCCCCATTCCTACAGCATGTTGGAAACACCTTTGTACAGAGAACAGGCAGCGATGCAGGACGCTCTAGACTAGAGCCACACAGTGAAGCGAAACATTTGTGTTTCCAGGGGTGGCTTCCATGCTGGGAGACACTTGAGAAATCTCGTTGTTTTTCTCAATGAAATAAGGGGTGAGCAGGGAGGCATGTGAGGAATTTAACAAGCTTCTGCCGAAAACACGCAACCCAGGCCAAGAGAGATGTCACGGCAGAAGCATCCGTCTGGTTTAACGGCAATTACGGTCTCCCTTGGGGGGTTGCAAAAGTTTGGCCGGAGCTTCAAGCCAGCCAAAGGCCTCTGTTTTATCTGCCCGGTCCCCTCCGTTATTGCTATAGAGAATTAGATAAATGTGTCTGCAGCAGCTGAGAAGAATTTTTTTGTTTCGAAAGCAGGCGCTTCCACACGCCAGGGTACAATTGTTCAATTAGTGTGCTTTAATTTATTTTTTAGCAGTGGCTCAACTATATGGGCGAAGGGGAAATTATTTTTTTGCGGGGGGGGGGAGAAAGAGAGAGAGAGAAATGGGCCGGATTCACAGTTCTGCCATATGTGTTTGTTCATTTGACGGTACAACAGTGAGCCAAAACAGGATTTCATATTTATTTAGCAACTCCTTCTAGAGGTAGCTTCGATGAAACGATGATTGCAATGTCGAGTGGAGATTTGCCTCACCGCTGCTGAAACACAAGGCTATTCGGGTTCACAGAATCATAGCATTGTAGAGTTGGAAGGGACCCCACAGGTCATCTAGTATGACCCCCTGAGATGCAGGAATCGCAGCCAAAGAATCCCTGACAGATGGCCATCCAATCTCTGTTTAAAATCTTCCAGCGAAGGACTACCACCTTCCACAACAGTCTGTTCCACCGTCAGTTTACACATTTAGTTGCCAGTCAGGGCTTCCCTCAGGGAAGTGCAGTTTGGCAAGGGTGCTGAGAGGGGGCTCCCATTCACCTCAGAAAACTACAATTCCACGAGTGGCTTCACAATCAACCCTCTTTCCCAGGAACCATGGGAATTGTAGCTTTCTGAGGGGAATTAGAGGCCCTTCTCTCGGCCCTGCCCCCCTCACAGGCATGCTTGGTGGGGACAAGGGAGAGGGCCTTCTGGGTGGCTGCTCCCAGACTTTGCAACTCCCTCCCTAGAGATGTCCGACTGGCTCCCTCTTTATTGTCCTTCAAATGGCAGGTGAATACCTTCTCATTCCAAAAGGCTTTAGAGAACTGAATGTTTTTCATGAAAGGGCTAGTGCCATGGTGTTTTTATTGTAATTATATGTATGTTTTTAAGAGCTCTGACAAATGGAGTTTTAATTCCCTTAATGTTTAATTATTATTTTCCCTGTGCTTTTTAGCTGTTCTTATTTTATCTGCAAGCTGCCGAAAGTTCCTGTCAGCGAAAAAGGCAGGGAATAAATTATTATTATTATTATTATTATTATTATTATTATTATTATTATTATTAACAACTCTCAGACCCTTGACAAATTACACTTCCCAGGATTCCCTGGGGGAATCCATGACTATTTAAAGTGGTGGGATACTGTGCACATAGGGCCCAAAAGTCACCTTGTCCTATAACCCTACCACTTCTGGCCTGGATCCTCAGTCAGCTGGTTGTGGCACAGTCCTAGCTGCTCCTCAGCGGCCTATCCCAGCCAGCCTGCAGAACGAATGGCCGCCAATGGGCAGATCCAGCAGCCTGCTGGAACCTCATGGAACTCCCTAGGGAGACAGTTCCCACACTCTGAGCATTTGGCCTAGTTTGAGGGATGCAGCCCAACCCTCCTTTCAAATGTGTCAAAAAGCAGACAGGACCCACTTGGTTAACACACCATTTGCACACACAGGGCAACAGGCCAGCTGTTCTCATCTGTTCTCCACCGTCTGGCAAGAGCCAGAGATTTTTTTTCAGTCTTTCTTTCTTCACCAGCCCTTCACCATTGTTATTCTGAGACATCACCGCCTTACTGAAGTATTTTGGTTTTTCATTTTTCCAGTCTTCAGTGGAGTTCAGTTCAGCTCCCCACATGTCTGCATCAGTTTGCAGCAAATAATAATAATAATAATAATAATAATAATAATAATAATAATGCTATTGTTTGTACTCTGTCCATCTGTCTGAGTTGCCCCAGCCACTCTGGGTAGCTTCCAGCATATACAAAAACATAATTAAACAACAAACTTAAAAAACTTCCCTACTATACAGGGCTGCCTTCAGATGTCTTCTGGAGGTTGCATAGTTACTTATCTCCTTGACATCTGATGGGCAATGGCTTCTCCAAACAATGAAGTATTCAAGGGGCACCTGAATGAGAGGGGGAGTTCTCCTGCCGCACCCCTGCAGGTAGGAAGTTCCGTTGGGCAGAAATTACCAGCCCTATCAGCTCCGGCCAAGAGTCTAGAACAGAGGTCAGCAACCTAAGGCCCATGGGCCAAACGTGCCCCATGGGAGTTGTTTAACCAGCCTATGGACCCCTGCTGCCCGCTCGGTCAGCTCCCGTGCACCGCACTAAACTGGCACGGAGCAGAGTGGGGACCGCCTTCCTCAACGCTGGCTGGCTTCCCATTGGCTGCAGGAAGCTCTACCTATCCATTTCTTTCATGCCATGCATAATTTTCTGAGCTTCCGTCACACTGCCTCTTACTCAGAAGTCCCAAACGCTGCAACCTTTGATTATAGGATAATCTCTCCACCCACCCCCTGACATGCATCCTGACCTCGATTTCGAAACTGCTCTCACAACTCTCTGCATTGTGGTCCTTTGAATCTTGCAGCTGCCTCTGATCAGGCCAAGTCATCTGCTATTTACCACTCACACTCCCTAAAGTCATCCATCTTTCTGGCCTGCACACAGACCATCCTTTTAGAACTGGAAAAGACTATCAGGATGGAAAACGCTTGGGTCACTTGGCCCAACACCCCTACTCTTCCACCGCCATTGATTTGTTCCTTGATTCTGGATTTTCCTGTGCTCTGTCCAGTTTTAAGTTACTTAAACTATGAGGTTTCTGTCCTTCCTTTCTGAAGGACAGTTCTGTTCCCTGACAGAATTTATGCTCCAATGGCCAACTCATTGCTCCTGAGTTGTTTTAGAAAGTTGGTAGGTTCGGGATTCGTTTATTGAGAAATCAGACCATGACAAAACAAAGGTTTGACAGAATGAAGTTAACTAATGTGCCCACTCACTTAAGTCTGCAAAACTGGCATTTATTTTATTCTATTTTTACAAATACCACATGTTTGTTTCACACTTACAAGAAACTGATCCATTAGTGTGGCAGCACCTATACACCGAGTACTTTAAAAGAAGAAAAAAAGGACCCCTCTTAGTGTGATTTTGAACAGGTGGAGGCAGAGCCTGCTTCACAAAATCTAGGGATTGGAGGAAGCGTTTGATTTTTGCCTCAATCCATTATGCAATGCAAAACACAGCTACCCTTTGGAAGCTGTGCCTCTCTGATTTCCAACCAAACTCCATATACACAAATTACTCTATCAGCAAAGAACAACAGCACCCTGCATAGGTCAGCGAATATAAGGTATGAAAATTTGCTTGCAAAAAAAATTGTGCATTGGTCAAAATTACATACACAAATGTGCTTCTTAGGAGAAATTTGCCCTTAAAATACTGAGAATTTTTCATGAGCATTTTAAAAAACAAACAATGACCGCTCACCCCCTCCCAAGAGGTGGACGGAGTTTGCCTTACCTGGCTAGGTGCCACCAACCTTGCTGCAGGGTGGCCATTGCCCTGTCCCCATCTTGGCAGGACAATGGGCTGCCAGTTGGGGGTGGGCAGAGGGCCAGCTGGTGCTCTTCTGCTCATTCTCACTTTGTTGGTGTTGGGGCCTTGGTCAGTATTTTACAGTCTATTTTCGAGATGGGGAGGGTAACATCCTCATGCACCCCCACACGGCGACATTTGCAGGGCCCATTAAAGGTTGATTGTGGGAGTCACTGCCCCTAGAGTGGCGGCAAGTAGGTCAAACTCCCAGTTTTGGTGAGGTGGGAGGGCACGCTGTGTACGTTCACGCTTTACAGTCCCCTCCCACTGCACCTGACTACCCTGCGCATCCTCAGTCCCTGTTGGATTGAGAGGGATACCTTCCAAGGCCTAATCCTACACCTGAAATTCAATACAGTTGTGTCCTAATTTAAACCCATACATTATTGTCATGTCTCATTGGGGAGGTAGGCTCTGGGGACAGGTTTTAGCACGTGGGCTCACAAACCCAACTTGCAGATGGATGCAGAGATGTAGAGAACTGAATGTAAGATTGCAAAAATTAGATGTTGACATAGTCGTCCCTACTTTATACAGTGTGGTGCCGCTGCACATAAAACGTGGTGTGCATCTCGGGTGATCCCCCCCCACCATGCAAAATCCTCAGCCAGCTGATGCCATTGCCACTGCGTCACCAGCTAGGACCCTTCACCATCTCCACTCTGACCCTGTGCACCCTTTCCTGTGCTGCTTTGCCCAATGAGCATCCTCTCCAGGGCTTCATGCTAGTGGTGGGTGGGGCCAGAGGCAAAAGTGGGTGGAGCAATTGATGCAAATTTTACCTGTGTACATTAGGCTAGCTTCTATGCACACCTCTCTATCCTCTGTCCAAGCGAGCAAGAGATCCGAGAGGTGTGTGTATATAAATGAGACACAAGGGAAAGGATTCCTGAAAGCCAGGACTTGGGGAAGTTTTGTTCAATCTAGATCATCAGGTCCTCTGATTGCCCTTCTGCTCCTGTGTGGCATTATGCACACACTGCAAAAGCGCCACTGAGACAGGAGGGAGAGAGACTGCTCTGGCCGCCCAAGAGATCCTGAAAAAGACCACTGACCTTTTGCACCGCTGTGAGTTTATAGAGAGATACCAGCCTCTCAACAGCATCAGTATAAATAGGCTGCCTTCTAAATCGGACTCTATCAACTGTTTCTACCTTGGCACATGCTTAATCCCACTGTACATACTGTCAACAGCACCCCCCGCCTTCCCGTGATCAACATATCGCTCCTGCCACTACCAGGGATGTCAAATCGGTATAGTTCAAGCCTGGGTTGCTAATTCAAGCCCATTTATTCCCTCCAAGATTAGAAAACAATCTGAGCCACTGGGACGACAGCCTCGGGCCTCGATTGTTCCCACCTGTCAGCAGGAAGAGGAGGAGATGAGCAGTGCGGGAACGGGAGGGAGAAGGAAGGTGGAAAGACAGCCAGACAGGAATGCGAAGGAGGGGAGTCTCCATCCTTGACAGAAGTAGCTCGTAACCTCATCTCGCGTGATCGAGGAATGTTGGGCTTGCAGAGTTCATGCTTGGGCAAGAGGCCAGGGGTAGACGGTTGCACAAGAGATATGCAATGGAAAGAAAGAAAGAAAGAAAGAAAGAAAGAAAGAAAGAAAGAAAGAAAGAAAGAAAGAAAGAAAGAAAGAATCTACAATCACCTCCAGAGTTTAGACTGTCAATATTTGTGGGAGGGGGTGCAAAATTAAAGAGCTGTGTCACCCTAACACAAGAAATCCACTCCCCGCCCCCATTTATTTATTTTTTAAAAAAGACATTTGCAGTTGTGAAAATACACTGAAAAACGTGGGCTGCAGAAATTATTAATCAGAATACATATAAATAGAGCACAATCAGGATGGATGTAGGATGAATGCTCATTAACACACAACCACCCCGCAAACAAATCTGAACAAATGGGCAAAAAAGACCTGGACGTAGTTTGACTTCTGGATAAGCTTTGTGCAAGTGAATCATGGTGAATACTCAATAAACAGGTTGTCTGAATGAGCCCAAGCTGAAGTCATTTGGAAGTTAGGGCTACCATCTCCTAAGAAGAGAAGCAAATTCATATACTGTATGCATATATATATTCCCATAGACATAGAAATGTAAGGCTGTCATCACACTGCAATTTACGTGGTTGTCCACAGGTCCACACACCAACTGCAGAATGGCGAACAGCAGGCAGGCGATCTGAGGACAGACAGGCGAGGGGGTGGGTGAAGTATAAAGGAAGAGGAGTTGGTCAGGTTTGGGGAAAGGGTAGAAGGGGCTGGTGAGCAATGAGCAGCAATGGCAGATGATAGATAGATGATAGATAGATAGATAGATGATAGATAGATAGATAGATGATAGATAGATAGATGATAGATGATAGATAGATAGATAGATAGATAGATAGATAGATATAGATAGATAGATAGATAGATAGATAGATGATAGATGACAGATAGATAGATAGATGATAGATGATAGATAGATAGATAGATAGATAGATAGATAGATAGATAGAGAGATGATAGATAGATGATAGAGATGATAGATGACAGATAGATAGCTATAGATAGATGATAGATAGATGATAGATAGATAGAGATGATAGATGACAGATAGATATAGATAGATGATAGATATAGATAGATAGATAGATAGATAGATAGATAGATAGATAGATAGATAGATAGATGATAGATGATAGATAGATGATAGATAGATAGATGATAGATAGATAGATAGATAGATAGATGATAGATAGATAGATATAGATATAGATAGATGATAGATAGATAGATGATAGATAGATGATAGATAGATAGATAGATAGATAGATAGATAGATAGATAGATAGATATAGATAGATAGATGATAGATAGATAGATAGATAGATAGATAGATAGATGATATAGATAGATGATAGATATAGATAGATAGATGATAGATGATAGATAGATAGATGATAGATAGATAGATAGATGATAGATAGATAGATGATAGATAGATGATAGATGATAGATAGATAGATAGATAGATAGATAGATAGATAGATAGATGATAGATAGATGATAGATAGATAGATAGATGATAGATAGATAGATAGATAGATAGATGATAGATAGATAGATAGATAGATAGATAGATAGATAGATAGATGATAGATAGATGATAGATAGATAGATAGATAGATAGATAGATAGATAGATAGATAGATAGATGATAGATAGATGATAGATGATAGACAGATAGATAGATAGATAGATAGATAGATAGATAGAGAGATGATAGATAGATGATAGAGATGATAGATGACAGATAGATAGCTATAGATAGATGATAGATAGATGATAGATAGATAGAGATGATAGATGACAGATAGATATAGATAGATGATAGATATAGATAGATAGATAGATAGATAGATAGATAGATAGATAGATAGATAGATAGATAGATGATAGATGATAGATAGATGATAGATAGATAGATGATAGATAGATAGATAGATAGATAGATGATAGATAGATAGATATAGATATAGATAGATGATAGATAGATAGATGATAGATAGATGATAGATAGATAGATAGATAGATAGATAGATAGATAGATAGATAGATATAGATAGATAGATGATAGATAGATAGATAGATAGATAGATAGATAGATGATATAGATAGATGATAGATATAGATAGATAGATGATAGATGATAGATAGATAGATGATAGATAGATAGATAGATGATAGATAGATAGATGATAGATAGATGATAGATGATAGATAGATAGATAGATAGATAGATAGATAGATAGATAGATGATAGATAGATGATAGATAGATAGATAGATGATAGATAGATAGATAGATAGATAGATAGATGATAGATAGATAGATAGATAGATAGATAGATAGATAGATAGATGATAGATAGATGATAGATAGATAGATAGATAGATAGATAGATAGATAGATAGATAGATAGATAGATGATAGATAGATGATAGATGATAGACAGACACATTGCTAAGCCAGTATCCATGCACACAAGCACCTTCAACAGCCACCCTCTCTGTCTTCAGCGAATCTTGCAAGCTTGAAACGCTGCCCTATTTTGGAATTTTGGAAGTCAAAGGGAGCTGCTGAAACTGGCAGCTGCAGCTTTGACTGACCATTCTGTTCTGAGGGGCGGAATGGGATTTATTTCAGATATTATTTATTTCAGGTATTCTATTATCTGTTCCCTGTGCAGCTGCCCAGCGATCTCTTGATTGTGCCGTGGCTCACATGCCCATGTAAGGGAGCGAGAAGGAGAGGAGGCTGGAGACTCCTTGCGCATTCCACCTCCCCAGGCTCCCCGGACCTCAGGTCGGAGTGCACCCGAGGGAGCCTGAAATACGTCTTCCCAGAAGGCAGCAGTGGGGGGGGCTGGGAGGGCCCTGGGCCCTGTTCCCCTGCTTGTGAACTTTCACAAGACGAACAAGCCCGGAGGTGGGCAGGCCTTGAGTAGGGCTGGGGGAGTGATTCAATTCCATTTGCGTTTAAAAGGTGAGCCTATCCAATTTGCACTTTCTGGAATAATACAACGACTGAAGCACAGCTAGCCTTTGAAATTTACACTCCTCTGAATTTTGCAAAGCAGGTTCTCCAACCACTGTTTACAAAAGCAGATACTATAGATGGAGGGAAGCATGAATGAAAGTGAAAATGTGAGTGAAAAATAACATACGAAACAGTATTATAGCGGAGTTCTTTGCGTGTAAAAATGTGTACATCATTGTTGTTGTTGTTTAGTCGTTTAGTCGTGTCCGACTCTTCATGACCCCATGGACCAGGGCACGCCAGGCACTCCTGTCTTCCGCTGCCTCCCGCAGTTTGGTCAAACTCATGCTGGAATCTCCGAGAACACTGTCCAACCATCTCATCCTCTGTCGTCCCCTTCTCCTTATGCCCTCCATCTTTCCCAGCATCAGGGTCTTTTCCAGGGAGTCTTCTCTTCTCATGAGGTGGCCATTGGAGCCTCAGTTTCACGATCTGTCCTTCCCCTGAGCACTCAGGGCTGATTTCCTTAAGAATGCAGAGGTTTGATCTTCTTGCAGTCCATGGGACTCTCAAGAGTCTCCTCCAGCACCATAATTCAAAAGCATCAATTCTTCGGCGATCAGCCTTCTTTATGGTTCTTTATGTACATCATTATAACTGCGTAATTCAGACAACCGCCTACTTTTTAAAACCGTTTTTTTAAATAAATGAACATTGTGGATATGTTTAGTTTGGAAGTAAGGAGTTGGAGACGTGACATGAGAGTTGTCTTCAGATATCTCAAGGGCTGTCATGTGGAAGATGGAACAAGGTCGTTTTCTCCTGCTCCGGACGGTAGGATCCAAACCAACAAATACAAATTACAACAAAGGAGATTCTGACTAAACATTAGGAAGAACTTTCTGACAGTAAGAGCTGTTCGACAGTGAAACTGACTGCCACGGAAGATGGTGGACTCGCCTCCCTTGGAGGTTTTTAAGCAGAGGTTTTGAATGGCCGTTCGTCGGGAATTCTTTAGCTGAATTTCAGGGGGGTTGGACTAGATGGCCCTTGGGGAGCCCTTTCCAATTCTATGATTCTAACACATGAAGGTAAAGAGGATTCATTGGGTCATGTAAATTAGTCTTTTCCCAGAGCCACCAACACTCTCTGTGCCTCTATATACATCTATTGTCCTGTTACGAATCTTTCTGATTTACAGGAAGCCTTGGAGCAGACAAGAAGAAACATTTCCCCCAAAGCGATCCAAATAACCTTGTTATTGTTGTTGTTCTTTAAAAAACCAACAACTATTTCTCAAAATAGCTCATTTCAAAAGAAGAATGTTTAGGGGATTCTTCTGGTGAAAATATTTCAGACTTCCTAGTGCAGAGTTCCAGAACTTTTCGTTATGCCGTGTTTTTGACTGGGAGGGAAGTGGAGAATATGGACCCCTGCCATCCAAACCCCAAATCAACCCCAAATGGATTGCAGGAGATGGCAAGAAACACATACACTCAGGGCCTCTGGCGCAATGACACACAATGACTCAAATAGCGTCGAGTACCCAACATGTGACTTTGCATTTGGAAGCAATTTGCAGTGACCTGGGAAATGGAGACAGGAGTCTGGAATCCTGGAATGGGATTGTCCTTTCCTGGATAAACTGAGAAATCAGTTCTCTAGAATCCCTCCCACTCCTGCATCGAAATATGGAAATGTGCATTTGTTGCCACAGTGAAGGTGTCAGTCTTTTGGCACTAATGTGTGTGTGTGTGTGCGCGCGCGCACGTGTGTATACCGCAAGGCTCGCTAGGTTGACCTAGTCCTAGCCCTACTCAGAGTAGACCCCCTGACTTAGATCCATTGATTCCAAGGGGTCTGCTCTATGCAGAAGTTATCTGGCCATGACTCCTCTGTGGTTTTGGAATGTAGATTCACTCCCCCCAGGAAGCAGAGATGGCCACCAACTTGGACGGCTTTTTGAAAAGGACTAGACGAATTCTTGGAGGAGAGGGTTATTCAGGAGCAGATTTGGGGCTTTCAGATTTCAGCGGCGCCCAGTGTGAGGCCAAAATTTGCCCCACCCCTGCCTCTTGCTTTCTGTTCTTTTCAATTCACTACGTCATTGTTGCAACGCCCTGCAGCACCCGCTAAGGCTCAGAGCCCAGTGTGGGGGAATGTTCACGCTGCCCTAAATCCATCTCAGGGGCTATCAATGGCTACTAGCCACAGTTGGAGGCAGGAATGCTCTTAAATACCAGTTGCTGGAAACCACAAAAGAGGAGAGGGCTCTCGCCACTGCCTCACCTCCTACTTTGCAGGGAAATCCCTCCAGCCACCACATGTAGTGAACTGTGCCAGGGGTCCAGCATGCTCCTGGAAGGCCCCTAATTTAATTTGTTAAAGTTTGACCCTACAGGGGCCACTACTTGGCTTTGGGGGAATGGAAGCATGAGCAGTAATAGACAGGCTAACTCTTTTGCTCCAGATGTTCTGCAGCTGGGGGACAGGAGACCACCATCACCTATCAAAGGGTGACATCTAGTGGTTCCCGGAGGGTGCTGGACCATTTTATACGTGCCACTGGTTGCACTAAACAGAGGCGTATGGATCTTGCATTATTCATTAGCTTTTGCAAAAAGTGGGTTTCAAAACTACATTTGGTCTACAACTGAGTAGCGATTATCAGCCTGCTAAGTATTTAGCAATACAGTTGCATCTTGGTTTTCAAACAGCTTAGTTCTCAAACGTTTTGGCTCCTGAACGCCGCAAACTGTTCCAATTTGTGAACTATTTTTGGAAGCCGAACTTCCCACAGCTTCCAATTGGCTGAAGGAGATTCCTGCAGCCAATCAGAAGCCGCACTTCGGTTTCTGAACGTTTTGGAAGTCGAATGGACTTCCAGAATGGATTCCATTTGACTTCCAAGGTACGACTGTATTACATATTCCTAGATAGAGGATTTGTAATAGCTAGGCCCAATGCTATGCCAACAGTACTTGAGAGTCTGTGCTTGTGAAAGGGATTCAACCAAACCACTAGCTCATGTTCTTTTATATTGTAGGTTTTATACGGTTATAAGATCCCATTTATCTGCCCAGGGCTCTCTCTACACTTGGGGAACTCAGATGAACTCTATGTCAATTTTAATGGCAGACTCTAACTTTAAGATTACTGAAAATAGTGCTGAGCCCTTCTCTGTAGCCACCAAAACAAGGCCACAATTTTAAGTGGAAAATGAGTTCCAGGTAGAGGTGGGGAATAAATTCAATTCAGTTTGCATCTAAAGGCAGATTTGCACTTCTGGAAACAATGCACACAGCCATCCTTTGAAATTCACACTTCTCTGAATTTTGCAATGCAGCCCTCCAGCCAAGGAATGGTACAAAAATGCCTATCCTAGCGTGCTTTTTTAAAATGCACACGTAAGTTAAATAAGGTACAGAAATGCATTTTATAGTTGGGGAAACCACTGCAAAAACACGCACATTGAGCAAAACTGCAGGCAAAAAGGTGTACAGTGGTACCTCGGGTTAAGTACTTAATTTGTTCTGGAGGTCTGTTCTTAACCTGAAACTGTTCTTAACATGAAGCACCACTTTAGCTAATGGGGCCTCCTGATGCCACCGTGCCATCGGAGCACAATTTCTGTTCTCATCCTGAGGCAAAGTTCTTAACCCGAGGTACTATTTCTGGGTTAGCGGAGTCTGTAACCTGAAGCGTATGTAACCCAAGGTACCACTGTACCTATAATGGAGCAATTCGGTGAAAATCCTGATGAGGACTTCTTTAAAAAACCAAAAACAATTTGTTAACTGGTGTGAAGATGCAGAGAACTGAACTTAAGGTTGGAAAAAAGAGAAACAGAGAAATAGGGAGAGTCACCCACCCCCAGTTCCAAGTCAAAAGTGTCTATTATAATTTGTTTATTATTACTGCCAATGGATTTTGTTACACTCTTATTTTAAAACGGGGCTATTCTGTAAGAGAGGGGATTGATACATCTACTTGGGGCGATGGGTGTGTGTGTGATTTGTGATATTAGAAGCAGCTTATGATAATACACAGACCCTGCTTGTTTGACACAAGTACCAGCACAGACCCCCACCTGTAATCTCCTGGCTCTCCAGAGGCAGAGACTAATCTTTAGATTTAATGTTTGTCTGTTGCTGAAATCCCACTCTTGGCATAGCAAACCCCTTCGCCAACAAGCTGCACACAGGCTGATTCGCAGACCAAGGGCTATATGGCCAAGGGGGTGCGGGGGGAGACATTCTTTTCTCCTCAACGGAGCTGCAGGACAAGGAGTCTGCAGGATATGTGGGATAAACAACAATTCCCAGGCCTGGACTTCAGCTCTGTCCCAAGAGAACCTGGGTATATTTCATTGCCTTGAGCCAGACCAGGGCTTCTGGGGTCCTCTCCGCATTCATTATCTTGCCTTAACCATGGAGCACTTGCATGTTTGCAGAGCATTCTGGGACATTTCCCAGAATGCATTTGGCATCTGCCCAGTTGTGTTCCTGCACCTATCTGAACTTGGGACGGGATTTGCAAGTTACCATTTTCTCCAATACTAACACAAAATACAAAGACTGTGTCTGGGCCCAGATATCCAAGTTTCTAGCATGAAGCAACAGGTCGCTGGTGTGCTGGTTTTGAAACTCTGTTTGAGGAACGCTAAATGGGTGACGAATCTACTCCTGGTGACCAGGAGTCTTAGTGGTGGTGAGCTGTGGTTCCTTCAGGGCAGGATTTGTGTGGAATAGAAGGGAGTCTGGGGTCTCATTTATCAGAGCAAAAGATCTGGGAGAGGGAGTTTTAAAAGAATCTGAAGGGGAGGCAAGCATACGTTTGTTTTCCAAGGACCTACAAAAACCTGGTGCCAGCTCTGCACATTTCTATATGTAAATATATATATTTAATTTCATTTAAACCCCACTTTTTTCCTCCTCTAAGGCATGGTATCCATGGTTCTCCCCTTCCTCATGTAATCCCCCCCAACAACCCTGCAAGGTAGTTGAGACTGAGAGGCAGTGATGGGCCCAAAGTCACAGCCAGTGAGAGCTTTGTGGTCAAGTGTTTCAACCTTGGTCTGTCTAGTCTGGCACTAAAAACTGACCCACACAAGGAGGGGGTCATTAAGTTCTGTCCAAACATACTTTACTGCACCACAGTTGAGTGGTGTTTCCCCCCCCCCCCAAATAGCCCTAGAGGCCCTCCAGAGTATTTTTTTATTGTACATTCATTATTATTAGTACTTAGGATATTATCTAGGCAGAGACTATCCCGATTTCAACACTGTCTGTATCTGCAAAGCTTTCAGGGCTGATACTCAGCTCCATTTCCAATCCATGCAGGTCTTGCAATTTCCTGCAGAAAGCTGTACTTTTCTTACTACAAAGTTTCCCGGGTATTTTTGTGTGTGCCCTTCCAGACACCAATAATATGGTAACACCAGAGAAGCATCACACAACGGAAAAAGGAAATTATGTGTGGATGGCCCAGTACAAAACTGTCACTAATGCACTATTATTGCATCCATGACACGTTGCAGAATAATACGTACACCTGCCCCCTGCAAAAATAAAATACAAAGCCCCAGTCTGGAAGGGCCTGTCTCAAGCACAGTCTCCCATAGACAACGGGAGCTTCTGAGCATCCAACCTGCTCTCTCACCCGCGTGACCCCACTGTCAGGACTGTTTCTTGGTCACACTAGAATGTGATGGAATGCAGGGACCGGCTTTCATGTATGTGACTCATGATTCAAGACCTGAATTTCCCTTCTGGACTGTCAGTTGGGCTTAAGGTCTGTTTTCCTGGCAGCATCTGCTACCCTTTGCTAATTCCCAACCCCCTCCAAGCATCTAGAGCCTGCTTTAAGTGAGAAGGGGATGTTGCGGGTGGTGAAAGAGCAAGCTTGGCAGTGAAAGGAATAAATCTCCGCTAGCCTTTAAGGGCTTCTCCGTGTTTACAGCTTCCTCTCAGGGACAGCAAGGTACTCACTGAAACCTTAATGGCCTTCGCCGTGACGCTCCAGAGGCCAGCGGCTCTGAAGATTGCGCGGTTAACCTTGCAAAATCCCAGAAAGCGCTGCAATTTAAGACCCGGTGTAAAATAGGAGAATGCGTAGAGTAAATCAGAGCAGCTCACTCTAACAAAGATGTGTCAATGTGTGATTATCTACGGGGGCAGCACATTCATACCCACATCGTAGAACCTCCTGCATAGGCCTTTTCTTTTCTTTTCTTTTTGGCAATGGAAGATGCAGTTTCCTGCAATGCTTCTGGGAGCGTCCAGTTTCAAAGTTGAAAGATACAGCTTCTAGGACACTGCACACATGGAAGCCAAATGCAGCCCTCTAGCCAGTGTAGTGTAGTGGTTAAGAGCGGTAGATTTGTAATCTGGGGAACCGGGTTCGCGTCTTCGCTCCTCCACATGCAGCTGCTGGGTGACCTTGGGCCAGTCGCACTTCTCTGAAGTCTCTCAGCCTCGCTCATCTCACAGAGTGTTTGTTGTGAGGGAAGAAAGGAAGGAGGTTGTGAGCCGCTTTGAGACTCCTTCGGGTAGTGATAAAGCGGGATATCAAATCCAAACTACTACTCCTCCTCCTCTTCTTCTTCTCCTCCTCCTCCTCTCTGTGGCCATCAGAACGCTGCCCAGGCCACACACCCTTTGCCCAGGCCACACCCCACATGAGCTCCTCTTTGCACCCCAAGAATTTGTGCCTGGCTGGACTGTGTGCCTGAGCACTGAGAATGCCTCCTGCTTATTTGAACGGACGCTAAAGAGCAGCATGTGAGTGCACGTAGAAACTACTATCAATTATTACTAATTAAACTTCCAAGTAGCTTATTTGCAACTCAGGCAACTTGCAAGTAAAAGCAAACATATACATAAATTAAAATCGGCATAAGAGAGAACCAGTATGTTATGCAAAGGTGGAATTTATAAGTGTTACTCTGCGTGCTTTTCCCTCTGCCCTCGCCCGCCACTGGGCACATGGCCTCTGGAATGTTGCCCAGAAGGGAATTTGGCCCCCTAGGCTGCAAAAAACCTTCCCCACACCTGCTTTATGGCCAGGACAGCTCCAGCTTTCAGCCTGGGTGCAAGGCACACCAGCACTTGGCTGTCTTAAGCCAAAGACTGTCTTAAGCAAAATTGCCTCCAAGGGCTAAGCAGCTCCAATAATCCTTCCTAGCAGTGGCAGGACCTCCGTTACTCCAAGCCAATTAAAGGGGATGGATTGCATTTGGATTTGTCTACATTTAATTGCTGCTGCATCAGATTTGTGGGACCTTGGCGGGTGGACCGGGGGGGGGAAGGGGTGTTGTTAAAACTTTACCTAAGATTAGCTTGATTCTCTTGTGCCAATCATAAGATCCGCTGCTTTCTTTTCGGTGACCGAGAGGATGGGGGAAAGACCCGAGGAGGGGAAGCCTGCAAGTCACGGAGGGAGAGATTAAGGCAGCAGCTCTCGCAGCCTCGTTCCAAGCAGGTTAAGGAGGAAGAAATTAGGGAGAATTTCTACCGGGGTGGGGGAACCACTGCTGCTTATATTAGAGCAACATTGGCTACCAGCCATTCCATCAGTAGGACAAACAGGAATCAGGTGCAGTCCATCAGCTTTGCTGGAGTTCCAGTTCCATCAGGCACCTCCTGCCCCTGAACTGTGCCAGCTGGTCATTATAAAAAAAACCAATTGCTTAGAAATTGGTGCCTGAGTTTTGGTTTTTCCTCTTCCTTCCCTGTCCCTTTCCCTTTGTGCGTCTTTTTAAAGACTGTAATCCAGCATACAATGGGGCTGCCTTGTTTTAAATTGATTATACATAAGCCACTCCTGGAGCCTTTTTGCCTGGAGAGCAGGGTACAAAAAATGCTCTAAATGCTTTTGGTCATCCACCCCCATTAAATTCAGTCTGTTTTGTCCCCGACTTGTCTCTTTCGGGTAATTTGACGGATGCCTTTTATCGTTTTCGAACTTTCTGAGCCTGCCTCTGGTCCTCTTAAAATGTGTGCCTGAGTGTGGGGGGCGGGGGGGGGTCATGCATGCACGCACACACACACATGCATCTTTTGAGAACATGGCTCTAAACTGATTCACCTGAACCCTAAAGCACAACACAATCCACAGCCCTCCATTTCAAACACAATCCACAGCCCTCCATTTCACCTGCTGCAGCAACCGTGCCTCGTTTTGTTCTCTGCATAATCGTTTTGTACTCTGCACAACACAACAATGATTTTCTAGCATTTCCCAGTTTTCTCATACACAGGACCTGGTTGTTAAACCACTGGGAACTGTAGCTCTGGGAGAGGAATAGGGGCCTCCCAATTACTCTCTGTACCTTTAACTGCACTAAAATTTCCAGGAGTCTTCTGTTTAAAGTGGCACACTACTGCTTTAAATCTGCCTCTATTCTTTCCTCTCCACCCCTTAAACGTTTTTAACATCTAGCTAGCTAAAGAGCTTTGAGGATCTTAAAAAGCTCATTCATTTGCTTGTGACATTTTACTTGGGCCCTAATAAAGCTTTTAGTGTATTGCCCCTTTGGAGCACTGCTCTAGTGAAGACTGCACACAGGTACCTGCCATTTTTCTCCATTTGCAGAGGCGGTGAGCGTGTCATCTTCCAGGTGCTGCTGAACTACAGCTCCCAACCTCCCTGGCTATTGGGCCATGCTGGCAGGGTCTGCTGGGACTACCACAGCAGCATCTGGAAAGTTGTAGGTTCTCCACCACCCGCTAATTCACAGGAAAGCTCAGCTAACTCCATGATGGGTCTCTCATGCAGAAACAGTTTGCTTGAATTACTACCCTTGTTATAACAAGCTGTGGTGGTTTCCTAGCTTTGTGCAAGACCACAGCGCCATCTGCTGGAGGGGGAAGCACCAGCAGCATATATTATTGCTTTCCCCCCTTTAACATTTAATTACTACTCTTGTACAGTGGTACCTCGGGTTACATACGCTTCAGGTTACAGACTTCGCTAACCCAGAAATAGTACCTCAGGTTAAGAACTTTGCTTCAGGATGAGAACAGAAATTGTGCTCCGGCGGCGCGACAGCAGCGTGAGGCCCCATTAGCTAAAGTGGTGCTTCAAGTTAAGAACAGTTTCAGGTTAAGAACAGACCTCCGGAACAAATTAAATACTTAACCCGAGGTACCACTGTATGATCATAAAAATAGCCTGCTGGATCAGGCCAAATCCCCACCTGGTCCAGCACTCCGTCCTCACAGTGACAAACCAGCATGGTCAACAAATATAGGTCCCTAAATTATATCGGGGGTTGATGTAAATGACCTTTGAGGTTTCTCTCCCACCTGATTCCCATTCTCACACAAACAAAAGTTCTGCTTTAAAAAAAAGGAAAGGAAAGGACAACGTATTGAGATCATTTTTGTTACAAACAGTTCAGCACCTTTCAATGTTATCAAACGAGACTAACATTCTGTACAAAAGAATCGGTTTTAATGCAGATTAAAAATCACCAGACAATAACAATCTCAGTTCAGACCTTCAACAGCAAAAATGGGTTTCCATTTAGATGTATTTACAGTGTTATTTTCTTTTTAAAAGGTACAATATATACATAAACAACAGAAAGTTGAAAGTCAACTCATTTAAAAATAATTTTGCAACATTTTCTTTAAAAAAAATAAAAAAGATAAATTATTGGGAGGGGGTTCCCCTTATCTGTCCCTTCTTGTGGCTTCATTTTGCAAAAATGGAAATCACCGGCGCATTTCCTAGATTATTAAATACCCTTTTGAAAATGCAAATAGACACTTTTCCTGTTTTAGAAAACTACTTCTTTTTTGTTCCCTGCTTATTTTTTTTCACATCTGTAAACTAGACCAACAACGAGGGAAATAGCAGATATCTGGAGCAAGTGTAGCAGAGGTTCATAAAGAAAACATTTTATCGTTATAAAAACAAAAACACAATTAGGCACAAAAAAGAGGAACTCTGCCTAGGGAGTCTAGAGAAAGAGGGTCTCTCCCTATAGCGTCCTCCATATTCCCCTCCCCGTATCCATCTCTACTTTGGTGTGCTTATTACCCAATGCCCCACCTGCCCCATACATTCAAGGAACTATGTACCACTTTAAACAGTCATGGCTTCTTCCCCATAAAAATTGGGAACTGCCATTTGTTCAAGGGGTGGAGCTGTTATTCCCCTCACAGAGCTGGAATTCCCAGAGGGATGTAGCTCTGAAGGGAGAACAAGGGGTCTCCAAACACCTTGCTGCCCCCTTAACAAACTACAGCTCCCAGGATTCTTTGCGGGCAGCCATGAATGTTCAAAGTGGAAATCCGCTGCTTTAAATGTGCAGGGCACATGGCCTGCTCCCCCAGTATGCTCACCAGCATCCTTTGTTCTGTACTGCTGCTCCACAATCAGGGGTTCCACCGTGTTAAAAGGTGTCCTCTGCATTCCTATACAGCACCCCCAGACAGAAAAAGGGACCCCCTATAGTCACCCACCACTGACACCCAAAACAGAAACAAAGCTTCAGCATCACATGCCGAGATCCATACATTAAACAAGGATATACAATTAAGGCACATATTGGCAATGCCAATCTGACCCGTAACGGGCCAGAAAAATCTCATTCATGCACACATACAAATGGGTTCTCTCTCTCACTTCTGCACACACTCTATGGCTCTACCGACATCTACCCTATTTTAAAAGGAAAACAGAGGAGGGGGGTGAACTGAAAAGTGAAGCCAGTACCCTCCCCCCTTCACAAAACCCAGATCCAGAATGTTCTGCTAAGGCAGATGTGGAGAAGGTATGTCTCTCTGGGGTGCTGATGGATCAACTCCCATCATCCCTGATCACTGGCCCTGCTGGAGCTGAGTTGGAGTCCTTCAACAACATCTGGAAGGCCACAGCTTCCCCACAAAACTATAGTATCTGAGTGTATTACACCAGCTGGATCCTTGAGAATAACCCAGTGGAGGGAGACTACAAGTCCCAGAAGGCCATTCTTGGGATCCAGAAGTGCAGGATGGGGACACCTGGAAGTTGATACAGGATTCTGAGACACAGACTTAGCTACAATGCCTTTCAGTTCTTAAAAAAGCCAATATCTGCAATATTGAGGTCTGAGACTCCTTTGTATTCGCTCTCAACACCTGTACCCTCAGTTAGAACTGAGATGTCTTTAACCTTTGCAAAAGCAACTGCTTTGCAAGAGAGGATTCCCCTTATGATATTTTCGGAGCTATCGCCGCCCAAGAAAGTGAAATCCTGAAGCCGCTTAGGTGTGCACAGGCCACAGGTGTTCCAACAGGTCTTCTGTAGGAGCCCAAGAGCCTCATCTTTTGTTTTAGGCTTTCCGCGTCAAAGTCATCAGTGCAGGTTTAGACAAGGTAGAAGAAGGCGGTGTCAGTTACATAAACTTGCAAGGAGAAGCAACAGTATTGCAGGATGTTGGGAAAATATAGTACTGACCCGAGGATATACACTTTAACTGGCCCATGGGCAGAGACATCTGCAGCCAGAGCCATTATCCCAGGTGAGGTAAGAGTCACAATGAGCTCAAGGAAGGGAGGCGGGAAAGAAGTCTAAGGTGTGCCCCAGGTAGGCAAAGTTTAATGGGGCAGATGCTGGATACCCTAATCCTAACCCCCTAAACACATTTTATGGGACCTGCGATGGAGCTTCAGGGGCTGAAGGCAGCCTGCCTGGATAGAAAACCTGCTGCAACAAGGAAATTAAAACTTGGCAGAAGGGAAAGGGCTGGATGGAGGCAAGAGCACCCGTTTATAACCCAGTTATAACTGCAGAACTTTGCAGTTAACTCTGCATTTAACTGCAGTTAATTCTGCACACCTTTTCGGGGGAGGTGACACAATACCAAGATGCAATAGCAGATTTGATCCTATTAGCCAAGGCATTTCCATCAATATTAATATCTCTGTGTGTTTGCAGTCTGGGAAAAGAACACAGAAGACAGGCAACCTCTCCGATCTATGAGCTGCTTTGAAAAACAAACAACGTTCTGGGAACTATCCTATTCATATGGGGAATCCGGGGGGGGGGTTTGGAAGGGAGGGGGAGAAGAGAAAATAGAAGACGTCACACATGCTACAGCAGACCAGATGAGTCCTAAAAACACAGAACAATGCATCATTTCATCCTCTCTCTCTCTCTCTCTCTCACACACACACACACACACACACACACAAAAGTGGCCACTTGGTGTTCACTTAAGGCTACTTGGCCCTCATGCTGCCAACTAGTGGTCATTTAGGGGTACCGCACCTACCGGGCCCCTGCCTCAGGCGGCCTGCACAGGAGGTACCAGCTCCCTTGCAGATTTAAAGCAGGTTCACATTGAACTTATTTCAGAAAGTCTCTGGAGACAGAGAACATGAGCAGCAGAGAGGCGCTCTCAAAGGGGCAACTGCCCATCTAATCGGCCGCATACAATGAATCCAGGAGTGTCGCTGGTTTCATTTTCGGAGGGAAAAAAACCGAGAAGGAATTAGAGGAGCGAACAAGATTTGCAGAACCCCCTTCCTATCACAGGGGAATGTCTTCAGCTGCAAGCTTGACAGACCCAGAGATAGAAGAAGGGAGAGTCGTATGAACTGTCCCAGTCGCCGCAGCCGCCTACACGCCGGTTTGCTCTTTGATCCAGGCCCGCAGCGCCGAAACACGAGTGTACATTCCCGGCTTGTTCCTCTGGGCACAGCCTTCCCCCCAGCTGACCACGCCAGCCAGGAACAATGTGTTGTTGGCCTCCAAGCTGACCAGCGGCCCACCGGAGTCTCCCTGCAAAGAGACAAGAGCACACATGCTCAGAAAGGAGACCTGTTTTCATGACCCTTTGTCCACCAGCCCAAGGAGCCGTTTTGTTCTCAGGAGAGACCAGCATTTGCACCAAATGGCCTCCCTGGTGCACTGTGGTTCTGGTGGGGTTCCCGTGCCCTTCAGTTGGGTTTGGGCACCTCCAAGGGAAGAAGCTGGGATTGCAAGGCGAGGCAATGATGCCGGAGCGTCACCGCGAACAGAAGAGCCTGTGGGCTGCAGACAACCAAGTTCTACTCAAGAGTAGATGCACTGATATCATAGTGCAGTTCTTCTTATTAAGAAGAGTTTGGATTTGGATTTGATATCACTACCCGAAGGAGTCTCAAAGCAGCTAACATTCTCCTTTCCCTTCCTCCCCCACAACAAACACTCTGTGAGTTGAGTGGGGCTGAGAGACTTCAAAAAAGCATGACTAGGCCAAAGTCACCCAGCAGCTGCATGTGAAGGAGCAGAGACGCGAACCCGGTTCACCAGATTACGAGTCTATCGTATGAACCACTACACTACACTGGCTAGCTAATATGTTGCTAGTGCAGCACACTGCTTGTTTTGTGTTGCCCCGTTTTTAAGCTTTTCTGGTTTCATACGGCCTTCCTGTGCTGCATTTTGTTTCGTCGTGTCACCTTGAGACTTTTTCACTGCAACCACCCTTGATTAGTTAATGAAGGAAGTAAGAAGTTGGCCGGGCTGCATTCTGAGCTCTCCACAGCCATGGCCCCCCTCTCTCCCTGCAGACAATTCCTACCTGACAGGCATCTTTCCCGCCTGTGAGAACCCCGACACACATCATGCGGTCCGTCACGTCATTGGGCACCATCAGGGACCTGCACACAGTCTGGTTGATCACACGTATTTCGAGCTTCTGCAAGATGCTGGCACCGTTCCCTGCAGAGGACCACAGAGGAGTTGCATGGGAGTAGGGATATAGTTTATTCAGGATGCTCTTTTAAGCAATCAATCATCAATCAATCAATCCATAAATACACACATACATACATACCAGCCCTGCTAAGAGTGCAATGGATTCTCCAATTACAAGTCCCCCAGATGCACAACCCCCACAAAAACTCTGAAACGCCTTAAGAGATGCCATTGGTTCCTGCCCTCTAAGTTGCATCAGGGTAGAAGAACTCAGAAGCTGCTCCTCCCTTTAATGCAAAATGTTGCCTACGATAACTTTTACGTTGTCTGGCCCAACTTTATAAGATTATACAAACAATGAGGCATACAGCGAAATGGTGCCTATGGTCTCCAGCAGGGTCTCCCAAACGTGGGTCTCCAGCTGTTTTTGGACTACAACTCCCATCACCCCTAGCTAGCAAAGACCAGTGGTCAGAGACGATGGGAACTGTAGTCCGAAAACAGCTGCAGACCCAAGTGTGGGGGAACTCTGCTCCACAGCATAGTTTGGCATGCACGAAACACATATTATTTTAATTCTTCTTCTTCCTGTCTTTACATAAACCCTGCAAGACCAGTACTGATGCTGACACAATATATATTTGCATTAGTGGACAACAGTCCAAGCGATGGAGGTTATCGTTTTGTGCTTGTTAAGATTGTCCTTTTTTACATATAAAACTTTTTATTGCAAGACAACTTATATAAGAAATAAAAAAGAAAAATAACAATTAGGACAGACAGAGAACAGATTGTCATGATTTTAGCATATACACTCTTGATAAAGTCCTGTGGTGGATTCAGAGACAACTCTCTCGTTTTATCTTTGTGATATATATTTTAAATGTTGCCTCCTTCCACCAAACTGCAGATCTGCCCTTGTTTTACTCCCCTTGTCACCGCCTCTGAGTTGGAATCACAGAACCAGGCAGAGGGCCTTCTCGGTAGTGGCACCCGCAATGTGGAATGCCCTCCCACCAGAGGTCAAAGAGAAAAATAACTATCAAACTTTTAGAAGACATCTAAAGGCAGCCCTGTTTAGGGAAACTTTTAATGTTTAATAGATTATTGTATTTTAGTGTTTTGTTGGAAGCTGCGCAGAGTGGCTGGGGAAACCCAGCCAGAGGGGCGGGGTATAAATAAATTATTATTATTATTATTATTATTATTATTATTATTATTATTATTATTATTATTATTAACTGTAGGGCACCAAGAGTCGTCTAGAACAAAGGCCTAGGACGCCCCCTTCACATCCCCACCCAACTCACCTGATTCTTGAGTGGCTCCCCATCCCGTCACCCAGAGGGATTTGCCAACGGGGAAGTCATGGGTGACATCAGGCAGGCAGATAGGCTGGATGTATTTGTTGAACTCGACCGGGCTGGACAGCTCTGCCACAGCAATGTCGTTGTCGTAGCTGGCGTCATTGAAATACGGGTGGCGGATGACCCTCTTCAGGCCCCGCTGCTGAACGTTGCTGTTGCTCCTGTCCCCCTGGTCAAGAAGCCCCATGTAGGCTGTTATCGTCCTGTGGTCCAAATGCCTGCGGAGGAATTGGCAGGTAAGGAGACCAGAGGATGCTCTGTTCTCTTAGAGGGGGTAACCATTACGCCATGCACCCTGCGGCACTCAAGTTTGTGTTACACCCCCCGAGTCCCAAGGAAAGTCATTTTGGGACTGCTGTCCATGCCCCCCCCCCAAATGTGCCCAGTGGCCCAAAAAGGTTGGCAAGCAGCGCTAAAACTCATCTAAAGAATCCCTAGCACAGGGGCAGCAAACTTTTTCAGCAGGGGACTAGTCCACTGTCCCTCAGACCTTGTGGGGGGCTGGATTATATTTTGAAGGGGGTGGGGAATGAACGAATTGCTATGCCCCAGAAATAACCCAGAGATGCATTTTAAGTAAAAGCACACATTCTACTCATGTAAAAACACTAGGCAGGCCCCACAAATAACCCAGAGATGCATTTTAAATAAAAGGGAACTCATGTAAAAACACGCCGATTCCCGGACCGCCCGTGGGCCGGATTTAGAAGGCGATTGGGCCGGATCCGGCCCCCAAGTCTTAGTTTGCCTACCTACCCATGCCCTAGCACCTCACGTATGGCCTTTTGGTAATTCCTACAATGCCAATGGTAAAAAGTATAGTCAGTCCGGTAAAGGACAATCTCATCTTGCACGCCATTAACTTGCGCGTCTTCAAGTATACACAGCTGGTTGAAGTCGCAGAAATTTGATCCAAGGAAGGCGGAGAGCTTAGAAGCTCTATCTATGCTGGGTCTGCTTGGGTTGCCAAGTGTGAAAAGAGCTTAGCAGCTCTTCGCCTTGCTTGCTGGACAAGGTCCCCTTGGCACAGGAATTCTTGGTGTGCTGAGAATTCTCTCCCCCCCCCCATCCATTGCGGATGGGTGGGAGTGGGCTCCAATTATTTGGGTATACATGATTTTTGTGTCTACGCTGAACCCTTCGAACCGAAGCCCTACATAAGATGCACCCATGATGCATTGCGGAAGAAGCTTTGTCTTAAGAGAATGGTAGCTTTCCAAAATTATTTGCAAAGCCCACGATGGAGGGGAAACTGGAACCAGACAATCTCCTGGGTCACAGTTTGTTCTGGTTCAGGCATGCCAGCTCCTAGGGTGCAGGTGTCTTCAGCCCCCTCAGTATGTGCTAGCAGGAGGCTGGGCCCCCTTGATGCTGAAGGGGCAGAGGATGTGGGGCAGAGTGCTTCAGTGGCTGGCTCCTCCTGAGCGCAAGGGAGGAAGCCGTGCTGAGCTCCATGCTCCACCTCTTCCTAACGTCAGGAGAGCAACATGTGCATGACGTCACACATGCGCAACATGACCAGATGCATGACGTCGTGTGCGTGCAACATGTGTCACACTCATAACGGCACATGTGCCTCAATGCACGCTGCCCCCCCCCCAATCTTGGACGCAAGACTGCTCCTGTTCTGGTTTATGCGAAATCAGGTCTGAACAGAGACGAAACCTTAAAACGGCACCATCCCATGCTCCACTGGACTCAATGCACTCCCAGCACACTGCGCAATGGACCCAGAAGCCTCACCCTCAGGTTCAAGCATATATGCAGAACATAAGCCAGTCCATTACCGGAGAAATCCTAGATCTCTACCCACCTCCTCCAGTCATCCTGGAAGCAATGCGCTGCAGACACCACCCAATTCTGAGATATCAAGGTGGCCCCGCAGAAGTGACCGGTGTCCTTGGTGTGGAAGCTGACCTGCCACGGCCACTCGCCCTCGTCGGAGTCCTCCCCACCGACAATCCGGGACTGCTTGCTGTAGAAGCGCTTGCCACAGTCTGGAAGGAGCAAGAGTCAGAACACCAACGCGTGAGTAAATTTGCCCTCCTGCGATCCCCAAGCAACATCACACATCACTCCTGCTTCTAGACCCTTATAGAAGGCTTCTAAACCCCCTTCCTGGTGCTGCTGAACTAAAACTCCCAGCATCCCTGCTCATCGGCCACACTGGTTGGGAGTGTAACCCAGCAATATCCAGAAGGCCACAGGTTTCCCAGCCCTGCCTCCAAATGCTTCTGCAAAATTAACTGGCAGCTAGAGAGGGGTGTCATTGCACGCATTTGCAAAACAGGAAAAATAGGCTTGCAGTAGGAATGCTTAGCATTTATATACTGCTTGAACCCTTGAAAGGGTTTCACATGCATTATCATACTGTTACAACAATCCCAGAAGGCCGCCTATTTTTGCTCCTGAAGGAGCGTCTCCACCCCCAACATTCAGCCCGGACACTGAGGTCCAGCTCCAAGGGCCTTCTGGCAGTTCACTCATTGCAAGAAGTGAGGTTACAGAGAACCAGACAGAGGGCCATCTCGGTAGTGGAACACCCTCCCATCTGATGTCAAGGAAATAAACAACTACCTGACGTTTAGAAGACATCTAGACAGGCAGCCCTGTTTAGGGAAGTTTTTAATGTTTGAAGTTTTCTCGTGGTTTTAATATTCTGTTGGGAGTTGCCCAGAGTGGCTGGGGAAACCCAGCCAGATGGGCGGGGTATAAATAGTAAAATTATTGTTCTTGTTCTCTTTTACGTTTGTGACGTGAGTGACATTTCGGTCAGGTGCTCTTGGGCTGCTGACCCTCTGCTAGACGTGTGTCTCAGGTCATCAGCTTCCCAAAAGGTGACAGCTAGAACCATAACTCACTGCAATTGTCCTCGTCCGAGTTATCACTGCAGTCCTTATTCCCATCGCATTCCGGGTTCTTCTTGCTCAAGCACTGGTTGTTGCGGCACTTGTAGGTGTACGTTTTGCAGGAGACGGTGTCCACTGCAAGCAAACCACAGACAAGGAGGCTCAGTGCCAGGAAACGTTTAGCACAGCAGCATTCCCTATGCTAAGCACAGAGAAATCCAAGTCCATAGAAGAGCTTGCTTGCTTCCAGTAAGAATCTCACTACTGGGGAAGTTCAGAGCAGAGCATAGAGGGATTCCAGGACCTCTGCACATCCTGCCCCTGGAAACCATCATCCACGTGGGGAAAGGCTGTTTGCTGCTATGCATGTCTCTATTGTTATTAGCTTCACAAAAATTATGCAATGCTCGACTGTTTTGTTTTTAAACACTCTCAAAATGATTCCCCCCCAAAAAAGGATAGAAAAATTTATAGCCCTAGTTTGAAACATACAAACACTGAAATGCTAGAACAGATTAAAATTATGTCAACTTTATAAGCATATCTGGGTAGGCTTGTTTAAACAAGAATGTTTTTAGCAAGCACTGGAAAGAGCACAGTGAATGCACCTGCTTGATATCAATAGGCAGGGAGTTCCAAGGGTAAGTGCTGCCCCCTACATAGCTAAGGCACTGAGATTTCAGAAAACCAGAACAAATACTGGGACACTGGTGGGGGGATTGTCTATCTGTCTCCCCTGCTGCCAATGAAACCCCCTCCTCAAATTGCAGGAAAGCTGTGCTCTGCCTCTGGATTCTAAAACCAGACCTGAACTATTCAAGTGCACAAAGCGAGTTCCCCCCAGTTTTCTGGTTATTTCCTTTCATTTATTTACTAGCTTTTCCTCTGATGGACTCAAGGTGGTGTACACAGTTCTTTCCCCCTCCCTGCTGTATCCCCACAACAACCCTGGGAGGCAGGTTAGGCTGAGAGATGCTGAATGGCCCAAGGCGACACCCAGGGAGCTTCATGGCCAAGTAGGGGAGATTTGAACCCTGCTCCCTCCCAGGCCGTAGCCTGACACTCCAACCATGACCCCACGGCGGTGCCGTCCCTAGCAACTGACTGCAAGTCCCGTTCTCAGGGCCTTGGCGTAGCAGGGGTTGCTGGTGCCCCCTGAGACTGGCAGGGTGGAAGACAAAGAAGCCAACAGTAGGGGAGGCACCAGAGCTGATGGTGGGCAGAGCCAACTAATTTGAGTTTTGTCTCCCTCCTTCTCCTCCCTGCTGAGGTCTACAAGGGCAAGAGTGAAGCTGAAAGGCAGGGACTCGCACCCTGGACTGGCTGGAAGGGAGAAGGCAGGCATCTGGGGGCTGTCAGAGGGCAGACAAGGCAACAGACCCTCCCAACCCAATTATTTCCTATGGCTCCCCATGGTGCTAAGAGTCGTACCACGGCCACAGCTCCCCTCGTCGCTGCCGTCGCCGCAGTCATCCTTGCCGTCGCATTTCTTGCTCTCTGGGATGCAATTGCCGTTGCTGCACCGGATGTTATTTGCCGGACATTCTGCCCAATGGAAAGAGAAGCCACAGGTCAAAATTGCAAAAAAAAAGCAGCAAAAAGGCACCCACACAGATCCCTGGCACAGCAGAGGCAGCGGGAGGGGACAGCCCACATCGCTTTGACCAAGACCCCCTTTCCCAGTCCACACTCACTGCACTCGGCCTCATCGCTGCTGTCCCCGCAGTCGTCCATGCCGTCGCAGAACCACAATTTCGGCTTGCAATAACCGTTCCGGCATCTGAACTGCTTCTCGGTGCAAGCTGAGAGGAAGGAGGCAGAGAAGCAGTTAAGAGAGGCAGCGCAACCTGGGGATTTACAGAGCAACAGGCCCCCACAGTGTGTCAGATATGGGATGGCTGAAGTAGAGTTTGGGAGAACCCAATGCTTCCACAAAGAGGCACTGATCCTGACCTGGAATCTGCAAGTCATGAAGGGAAGCGTGCAAAAAGCAGGAAAAATAGACTGGTGCTGGTCTAGTGCTTGTCCTACTCAGAGTATTCCCATTGAAATCTATGAGCATGAGATTTTATGTCTGTTGTCTGTTTTTTGTTTTGTTTTGACAATAATCTATAATTGCATATGGACTATGTAGACTGTCCTCAGGTCCTGTTTTGCAGAATTTTGTATAGCTTGCTTTTAAAAAGAAATTTTTATTTTTTTTTTAATCCATTGACTTCAGTGGGTCTACTCTGAGCAGGACCAGCTTTGGAGCCAATCCTCTTGGGTTTTTTCCTCAACAGGCACAGGTTTCTGGAGCCTTTTAAGTTATTGATCACATATTTATCCCACCTTTTCCTCCAAGGAGTTCAAGGTGGCGAACATGGTTCCTCCCCACATTTAATTCCCCACAAATGAAGTTGTGAGGAAGGTTGGGCTGAGAGGCAGCGGCAGGCACAAGATCCCACTCCGTGAGCTTCATGGCTGAGTGGAGATTCAGACCCTGGACTCCCAGGTCCTAGATGAAAGGCAGTGCCCTTTCTATGCTCTTTCTATGGCAGATCAGGACTTGCCCTTCAGCGAAGCTATGCCATTCATCTTTTGTGCCAAAAGGTCTGGAAACTACCTTTCGCCACAGCAGCTGCGTTTGGTGCTGGCCACAGAATTCACCACCCAAAGAATCATGGCTTTAATTTGTGTTTTTTTAAAAGCAAGTTTCTAGACCATATGATGGCAAACATATGCGTCAAAGGATGTAGAAGGCATTGCCTGCCAAAACCTCCTAGTTGGGGTGTGGAAATTGGGATTTCCAGGAGTTTTATACAAAAACATTTTTATTTTATTTTTGGCATTCCCAACAGCTCATCTCTGGAACGGTTTTGCAATCCGTATGAGGCATAGTCAAATTTGCACACTTTCACTTGGTGGCAGAAACCAGATCCGCTATAATGCATGATCAAGGCACAAAGCATACGTAACCCCATTCCATATCCACATTTCCAAATTCTCTCAAGGGAGCTGAGCAGAGGAGAAGGACTCACTGCAGTTTTTCTCATCGCTGGCATCCGTGCAATCGTTGTAGCCATCGCAGCGCAGGGTCTTGGCGATGCAGCGGCCGGTGTTGCAGGCGAATTTGCCTGGACAGGCTGCAAGTCAGAAATTGGGGTGAGGGGAGAGAGGAGAGGTATGTTAAATCTTGCAAACAGTGCAAAGTACTAATTCCCTGCCTCCTTTTTCAACGGGATGTTTTCGGTCTGCAGCACGGGAAGTCTCTTCCCCTTGCAACTGCTAAGGCCGCCCTCGGATGCAAGAGGCCGGAAAAGGAATGTGCAAAGGGAATGCGGTCAATAACATTTCTTTTCTCCTTCCTCCAAGCAGTGCACCATGCGATGAACCTCTTCTATGCCCTCCTTCGTCGTTTAAAAGGTCCAAATGCTTTAAGTCTCTCCCCCACATCCGACCCACCCACCCCACTCCCAGCACCTCACCCCCAACCTCACAGCATTCCCACTTACGGTCGTTGGTTTGGTAGGACATGAACTCTGCCAAAAAGCCGCTGTCTACCAATGAAAGATCCGAATGGAAACGGACGGAAATCTTGTTGGTTTTGCTCAATATTACAAATTGCTTCTTCTCGCCGCAGTACCTGAAGGGATCACACGGAGGCAAGGAGCCAATGAGAGGAGAGATGGTCCTTTTTTTAAGACAACATCATTCCAAACACAGACACTGAGGTGGACAGGGGTCTCCCCATTCCTCCCCACCATAAGAGAGCAAGCCCACTGCACAATACAGTATATACAAGACTAGTCCTGCCCAGTGACTGAATTGCTGCACTAAGGAGCTGGTTTCCCTGAACAGTGTGGGAACCTAAGGCTCTCTCCAGAACCTCCTTGTCCCATCTGAGCCTGCCTGTGCATTGAGCTCAGCCTCAGATGCTCTGCTTTCCACCCTGTCGCCATTAGAGGTTCAATGGAGAGCATAGCAGACGGGATCTTTTTAGTGGTAGCACCACAGTCAGGTTTTCTGAAAACCTATTTGTATATATGCCTTTGCCAACTCTCACTATGACTCCCATCATCCCTGACAGCTATGCCGTCTGGGGCTTTTTAAATGAAAGCAGTGCTCTTTATGTTAAACGATTTGCCGTTTTCAGCTGTTTTAATACACTGTTTGCCATTCCTCTTTAAAACTGTACATTTTGTTTTGGTTTGGTTTTCTAATTGCTTTTATCAAACACTTTCTTGGGTTACAAAAGCACACACAGCGTCTCTGCTTTCAGTTCATAAGAGTCCTTTTTGGAACTGGTGTCTTTAATGCCCATTTATTTCAGAGCTGCAGTACTCTGCAGATATTTTCCAATTCAAGGCTGCAAACCTGGTCCAGCCCCACTGCCAGCAGCAGCAGCTGGCAAGAGAGGTGCCACTACAGCATCCCAGGGGATGTCCAGGCCATGTGGAGGAGTGGTCGCCCCTGAGCCATGCTGACCTTGATCCTGCCCTGCCCCAGGATGGGACCCTGGTGCCTTCGGGCAGGAAGCCAGATCTCTTTCCTGCCAAGATTCACATTCCTTCTAAGAAATCACAGCCTCAGTGCAGGCTTCCTCAAACTCGGCCCTCCAGATTATTTTGGCCTACAACTCCCATGATCCCTAGCTAGCAGGACCAGTGGTCAGGGATGATGGGAACTGTAGTCTCAAAACAGCTGGAGGGCCAAGTTTGAGGAAGCCTGCCTCAGTGGGTGGGGGGTCCCCAGATCCAATAGTTAGCTCTAACTTAAAACATAAACAAAAACACTTGAGCTTATTTATAACATAACCAAGTATAACAACAGGTGCCAAATAAAACAAAAGCAGAAACCAGACCTAAGCACATCGGAACGAATTTCCATACCAAAATCCAATGTGATAAATTAATATCACCAGGTTCCAAATGGGTTTACATAATCCTAACTTTTTTTTGCCCCGAAACATTATATAAAGGCTCCGTTTCTCCATAAAGGCATCGCCTTGTTGCATCTGTGTAAACCTAGCCAGGAAGGCCACATCCCAGATTTTAGTTTCGCCCCTTCTCTCCCGCCCAGTTTTGGCACTTGGCTCTCTTACTTGACGTTGTTGACTTCCACATAGTCTTTGGGGCAGGAATTGAGTGGGATGCCAGGCTCGGCAAGGAAGAAGTTGTTGAAGCGCACCTTCGCTCTCTTATCCGTGGGGACCTGAGGACAAGAAGTGGGTGGTGGGAAAAGAGATGAGGGACTCAGCTACACCCAGTCAACTATGTCATTGTAACTGCATTACAAACATGTGACACCAGAGGGCGCTGTAGAGCAGCCCAAATCACTTACGGGATTTTTCATTATGAGCTTTAGAACGCATTTTTTTTTTCTTTCTATTTTAACTTTACAAAGTTGTTATTGTACTTCACCAGATCTTAACCTATTACAGTATTTGTAAGAACGGATTCCAAATATTGTTGAATTTGTCCATGGCAAGTCTGCGCTATTATGCAAGTTGTTGATATGTTGCGAGTTTATATAAGTCTTCGATCCAATTGTAGAAGGGAGCCACATTTTTATTTTTCCAATTCATCAGTATTAGTCTCTTTGCTATGGCAAGGGCACGGAGAGTCCACTCATATTGTCCTTTTGTAAGGTTCCTTGCAGGGAGGGGGCATATGATTCAAAAGGATATTTTGCTCTGTAAAAGTTAAGGTTGTTCTGTACAGTTCTGTTGATAGTTTCTGTGGGAAAATGATTGCTTGTACATAAGAGCATGAGCAGAGTTCTTATTATTGCAGAGTGATTTTACAGCACGAGATATTGTCAAGAGCATGATGAGCGCGTGAACACCTCATGCTAGACTAATGATTGGCTCACGTAGCATAACACTCTCTTTGTCTGTGTGGGCAAAAGCAAGGTTGCATTCCTTTGATTGTTACTTTTGAGTACCAGGCAGAACAAGCGCAGTGCTGGAGGAGAGAGGATGATTTATTTCTTACTGCGCACAATAAACATTGCATGGCTAAAGCCAAAGCTTTTTCTTCAAGTCATCTTGGTGTGAGACTGATTTTCTTACTGATGTCGAGCGGGTTCTCGACAATTGGTGCCCCCGTGTGACTACCTTCGGACTCCACGTTGTTTCTCATCGTTCAGCACTCACCACACGTCTTTCATCCGCTATGGATCCCGGTGAGTGCTCCCTTGCTGCCCCGTGTATGTGATTCTGGACTACGTTAAGGACTTATCAGCACTTATCTCGCCCGGCAAGGGCTGCAGACGCGTCGTTCATCCACCTAGTGGATCCCTGGTGAGTGCTCCCGACCCCCCCCCCTTTCTTTTGCCATTATGGGGCAGTCTCTCTCTCCACCACAGAAAAAGTTTTTTGAAGACCTTAAATTTCTTTTGGCCAGCAACAGCTTCATTGTCTCAGATGCTGACCTTCAGTCACTTATAGAAGCATTGGATACTCACTGCCCCTGGTTTTTTCCTCAGGAGGGGAATTGGCATTTAAAAGACTGGGAAAAAATAGGACAATTTTTCCAAAACCATCCTCAGATTGATGTCAAAGTTTTGCATGCCTGCTGTAAGGTTTATAAGGCTATCTCAAGCCTAACTCCTACAAATCTCCTCCTGGCCGCTGCTTCAGCTCCTTTGCCCCCCCTCCCAGTCCTCATGCTGCCTTCAGAAGCACCGTCTTATCAGCCTCCTAGACAGGCAGACATTTTTCCTCCTTCGGCTCCTGTCGTCCCTCCTCTGCATTCTTCGCATTCCACACCCCCCATTTACACTCCTCTCCAAGAAGAGATTCTTTGTACTGCAGCTCCGTTGCTGCCTTTTGATTCTGATACTCCAAATCTCTTTCCTGTGATTGCTCCTGCACCCCCAGCCCCCGTCATGCTGACCCAAACCGATGTTCTCGATGGGCTGACGGGAGGAGCAAATTTTCTTCCTATTGCCCAACAGTTGGCCCTTGATCCTATGTATTGGGCAGCCACCACAGCCTCAGCCCGAGAGACTTTGGCCTCTGTCCCTGATGACAAGACTGAGCACAATGGCCGATGGGGGAGCGTCAGACAGGGCCCTGCAAAGCCCTATGGACAATTTGTTGATCGCTTGTACAATACCTTCAAGCGGCAAGTTCAGGACCTGGCAGCACAAGAACTGACTGTACGCCAGCTTGCGTTTGCTGATGCAAGTGAGGACTGTAAGCAAGCGCTGCACCTTCTAATGGCAACATCAAATATAGCCATTGCTGATATGCTTAAAGCCTGCCAGTCAGTGGGCACTGCTACCCACGGCCTGCTAGCCACGGCCTGGTCCTCCACCGTGTCCCAAAATCCTGCAAAGGCTACAACCTGTTGGATTGACAGTGGCTAAGGAAAAAATCCAGCGGACTTTACCCATTACGTACCTGGGACACAAGCTGACAGCATCTGCACCCATTCCAGTTACGCCTCAACTACAGTTTCTTGGTTATCTTAGATTGGTGGATTTACAACAAATTCTTGGACAGCTGAATTGGATAAAGAGTTATTTGGACCTGCCCACCTCCACTTTGTCTCCACTATTTTCTGCCCTTAAAGGACATAAGGATCCAGCAGACAAGATCACAATCACCTCTGGTTTCCTGGCACGCTGAAAGGCCATTTTCACCCCTACTGCATTGGCCCCCCTTTTTCTTGGGAAGCCACTTCAACCACCAAACATCATTACAGTTTTGCTGCCTCTTGTTTGGGAAGTGAGCCTGGCTTTGAAAGATGTCCTTGCTGGACTGGCATCGCTTGGGTTTTGCCTCCTAATAGCAACCATCCCATCTGTGTCATCACACTTCACTGGGCTTGGACTTTTTTGACTCAGCAGTACAAGGAGCAATACATCAGACTTATTTACAGCAAATGGGCTCCTGTATCTGCAGAAATGGTTGTGTGACTTCTTCTGGATTGTGGTTTTTACATGCCAATAATCGAACCACGAAATATCACGCAGGTTGCTCATAAACAGCCATTGGACTAATTTACCATTCTCATCCTTATTGCATCACTTGGATTTTACCCCCCAGATTTTTTTTTCTCCTCCCTCAGGAGTCCTGCCCTATGATGTGTTCCCCTGAGCATGTACAGAGGGCTGTCTTCGAACTATTGTGGACTCTTGGCAAGGGAGGGGTGAGGGGACTTTAGTGTGTTTCAGTTGTTTCATTTTTGTGCTTTGGCATGGTTCCCGGACAGAAGGAAAGTTGCAATATGGTTCTTTAGCAAGGCCTACGAAGACAATGGGCTCTGTTCTCGACCTTGTTGCAATCTTTTTAGTTACAGCAAGCGGAATATGCTTGGCTATTGCCTTTTAGCTGCTGAGAAAAATGATTTTAAAAAGCTTCTCAAAGCTTTCAGCCTTTTTTTAGTGGCGATATTTTAGCATTCCAGTAAATGCTTCATTTAAGATTAGCAATAATATGAAGGACAATCGTATAAGTTTATCACCTGTGTTTTGTTGCTTGCAGAAATAGTGCCTTATTGTTTTTGTTTTAATCATAATAGCAATAAATTTTTAGGTCATTATCCATATTGTAATTGGACCTATGAGTATGTTAATGGATCTTCTTGTTTTCTTAATGTTACCACTATGAGTGATAGGCCAAAAGTTTTAATTAATAATGTCACAACCTATATGACTTAAGAACAACAGGCTGCATGTATAGAATTTTATGCTTGGTTGGACTGGATGAGAAAGAGCAGTAAATCTGCATATTTGCTTCAATCTGATTTAGGGTTATTCTGTGGCAAATTGGACCGAAGCTTTGTTTTTAATTCTATCATCTTTGTTTTAAAAATAATTAACAAAAAAACAAAAAAAAAGTCAGAAATGAGAGAAGTTGCTTTATAAATTTTTTATGCTTTAAATGTAATCTTTGCCTCTAAAGGTGGAATTTATGTCTTAATTCATTCTCATTGTTGCATGTATATAACTGATCAATCAACCAATATCTCCGCTATTATTGATTATATGGAACAAATGATAACCCATAATCCTTTGAATCCACCTGAAGGTTTTGATCCATGGGATTGGTTATTTTCTTGGTTACTTAATGGATTATGGTTAAGAAATTTATTATTGATTGTAATTGCATGTATTGTTGATTTTATTATGATGTGCTGATTGTATTCAATGCTTGCTTTTTTTTGATTTCCCAATATATTGAATGGTGGTTTCGACCACGGCCCACCACAGGGATTACAAGGGAAATTTATATATTTAAAATATAAACGCTTAGGTAATGGGAATGCAATTTTGATTAAGCGTCCCTCTTATAAACAAGAAAAGAGGGCATGTGGGAAAATGATTGCTTGTACATAAGAGCATGAGCAGAGTTCTTATTATTGCAGAGTGATTTTACAGCACGAGATATTGTCAAGAGCATGATGAGCGCGTGAACACCTCATGCTAGACTAATGATTGGCTCACGTAGCATAACACTCTCTTTGTCTGTGTGGGCAAAAGCAAGGTTGCATTCCTTTGATTGTTACTTTTGAGTACCAGGCAGAACAAGCGCAGTGCTGGAGGAGAGAGGATGATTTATTTCTTACTGCGCACAATAAACATTGCATGGCTAAAGCCAAAGCTTTTTCTTCAAGTCATCTTGGTGTGAGACTGATTTTCTTACTGATGTCGAGCGGGTTCTCGACAAGTTTCAATTACCTTCTGTCAAAAATCTTTCAATATAGGACAATGAAAAAACGTGTTTTAGAGAGGCATTGTCGCTATTGCATCTCCAGCAGTTGGATACCTTAGATAGCCCTTGTTTAAAGAAATGCAATCGGCTCCAGTATATTCTAAATATTATTTTTTGTTGTATGAGCCTCAATTTAATATAACACATTTTCCTGTAACTTTTAAAAAAATGTGTCTAGATCCAGCTGAGGAAAGAGGCAGTGGCATCATGACTACATGACCCTTTGGGTCCCTTCCGACTCTGCACCTCTGTGATCACTTACAAAGCTAGTTTTTAGTTTCCTTCATAATAGTAATAATAATAATAATGTATTTATACCCCGCCCATCTGGCTGGGTTTCCCCAGCCGCTCTGGGCAGTTCCAACAAAATATTTAAAATACAATAAAGCATCAAACATTAAAAACTTCCCTAAACAGGGCTGCCTTCAGATGTCTTCTAAAAGTCAGGTAGTTGTTTATTTCCTTGACATCTGATGGGAGGGCGTTCCACAGGGCAGGCGCCACCACCAAGAAGGCCCTTTATCTGGTTGCCTGTAACCTCACTTCTCGCAGTGAGGGAACCGCCAGAAGGCCATCGGTGATGGACCTCAGTGTCTGGGCAGAACTGGAGGTGGAGATGCTCCTTCAGGTATAATGGGCTGAGGCCGTTTAGGGCCGGCTTCCTCAACCTCGACCCTCCAGATGTTTTTGGCCTACAACTCCCATGATCCCTAGCTAGCAGGACCAGTGGTGAGGGATGATGGGAACTGTAGTCTCAAAACATCGGGAGGGCCTGGTTTAGGGCTTTAAAAGTCAGCACCAACACTTTGAATTGTTCTCGGAAACATACTCCCAAGCTACTTTGGTAACAGAGCATCAGATTAAAAAGAACAACCACCACCATGTATCTTTCTTGGGAGCAACCAGAGCCTAAGAGCAGCCTGACAGACCAGGACAATGGTGCACAAACTCCTGCAACCTTGTTTCCCCACAGCAGCCAACCTGAGCACATGCTTTGCAAACTGGGAGCCAGTAATACGGAAACAAGTGCTAACACGGCATTGAATTCCACAGTATTTCCGGAAGTGGCTTTTAGGTCATATGGGAGCTCAAATATACAGTGGTACCTCGGGTTAAGTACTTAATTCGTTCCAGAGGTCCGTACTTAACCTGAAACTGTGCCATTGAGAGCGTGCTCACTTATGGCTTATGTGTGTGGTATGGAAGCTGTACTACCCGGGACAGGTTGGGGTTGTGCAGAGTTGTTAAGGCAGCAGAGAGCATTGTTGGCTGCCCACTCTCCACCTTAGAGCAGATTTATGCCACAAGGTGCCATAGGAAGGCACTGGACATAGTAAAAGATCCATCGCATCCTGGTCACTGTCTCTTCGAGCTCCTGCCGTCGGGACGGAGATACAGGACGGTGAAGACAAGAACGAGCCGTCTTAAGAACAGCTTCTTCCCCAGAGCGATCTCGGCCCTGAATGGGAAGCCTGGACTTTGAAAGTCATCTAATCTTCCTTGCTGTTTTATACTGTATTGTTTTAATTAGTGTTTTTATAGTTGTTTTGCTTTTGTATGGAGTGCCCTACCTGGGTGGATGGAGCAGCCAAGTAATTTCGTTGTCCCCGAGAGGGGGCAATGACAATAAAGATATTATTATTATTATTATTATTATTATTATTATTATTATTATTAAACTGTTCTTAACCTGAAGCACCACTTTAGCTAATGGGGGCTGCCGCCGCACTGTCAAAGCACAAATTCTGTTCTCATCCTGAAGCAAAGTTCTTAACCTGAAGCACTATTTCTGGATTAGCGGAAATCATGGAAATCAACAGTAAGCGAAACGTTGGGGTAATAGAATGGGCTGCCCATGGGAATGCAGCCTTCTTCTGTTTGCTAAATTGTTTTGGGTGGTTTTCAAAATGTATTGATACGGCATGCAAACTGCTTTCTTTCCCCAACACACGCACACACAGAGCTGCGTGTTGCAAGATGCTTTGGTCCCAGCTCGCTGTGAAAAGGCAGCAGTTAAACTAAGTGTGGTCCAAGTAAGAAAGGAGCCGCTCTTACCACTATATTCCAGACACAATCCGTACCAGGAGGATAGTGGGCTGGGTAATAAGGAGAGGAGAAGGTTCCGGATATTGCCGTCAAATCTGCGCCACAATCTAGAATAAGCGGGATGGAAGCAAACAAAGGAAGTGAGCCCTACTTCTGAGGCTGCAAGGACAAGCCGACAGGAAGAGAGACGTGGGCAGAACATCCTTAATGAGGGTAAGCCGGTCTCCGGAGGTACTAGGCGGACTCTGAGGCCTGGATTGGACTCAGGAGACCAATTACGCCTCACCTGTTCACATCTGTCCTCTGACTCAGCCCCATGCGCATCTCTTGTTAGAAGGCATCGTTAGAGCAGCATCGAGAAGGATGGTATTTATTGCCCAGTTGTTCCAAGACAAAAAAGGGAAAATTATGCCCCAGCTTCATCCCTCTTACAAAAGGACGGATTACCCACAAGGTGATTTTCGGCCGTAGATGCTTTTTAACTCAACCTTCTCCTCTTCTGCTATAACTCAATCTTCCATAATCAGGGGTGGGGAGCCTCAGGCCCTGGAGGCAGAATGTGGCCCCTCCAGGCTTCTGCATCAGCCCCCTGACGTTTCCCCAGGTCAAACCCCTCACTGCCCCTGCACACACCAGGAGTTTTCACCTGGCAGGACTGTGCCCTCGGAGCGTGACTCTTGCTCAAGGACAGAGAGATGTGGGAGCGCAGAAACTTGCCTACTGCACAAAGGTAAAATTCGCATTCATTGCTCTACCTGCAACAGCATGCGGCCCTTGCTAAGTTTCCCAGATGGGAATGTGGCCCTTAGGTTAGAAAATGACTATATATTCGTGAATGTAAGTGGTCTTTGCTTTTTAGCAGGGATTCCTGCATTGCAGGGGGTTGGAGTAGTTCAGCGTTTCCCAAACTTGGGTCCCCGGCTGTTTTTGGACTACAGTTCCCATCATCCCTGACCACTGGTCTTGCTAGCTAGGGATGATGGGAGCTGTAGTCCAAAAACAGCCGGAGACCCAAGTTTGGGAAACACTGAACTAGAGGATCCTTAGGGTTCCTTCCAACTCTACAATGTTATGAATGGAGAGACAGACAGACAGAGAAGAAGTGACTCTTACTTTTTTTCTTTGGCATCTGGGAGAACTCCGCCTTGAACCCGGGATACCGCTCTGTGGCATCTGTGATCAGCATGACCAGGAGAACATTTGTAGAGGAGACAAAGGTCAGGTTGTAGGATGGTCCGTAGCTGCCACACAGCCTGGGAGGGAGGAAAATGCCAAGTGGTGGGTGAGGGGAAGAGAAAAGAGAGTCAACCACCCAACAGCAGCTCCTCTTCCGCCATATTGGAAGTGGGCTTAAGAACCACAGAGTTCATTCGGGAGACGAGCAACGAGAGCTACAGTTGCTCCCAATGAATCCAAAGCCCACCACAGTACCATATCCTTGCGAATGGCCCCTCCACCTCTTGACACTGGATCTGGGGGGCACCAGGAAAAAGCTGCTCTTCAGCATTGCAACCATTTGCATTTTAAATATTAGAAGGATGCCGCGTAAAAAACCCCAAAAACTCCACTGTTTTAAGGTTAGCTGATTTTAATCGAGCCATTGGAACATTGCATTGTAATTTGTTTGCAAGGAGAAAGGAAAACTCTGATCCTAAACCTCCAAACATTGAATCTTCCCTAATCAGGGCTGCCTTCAGAAGATAAGGCCAAGGAGTGAACCCTATACAAATCCAGAGTGGAGTCCCTAAGATGGTTGGATGGTGCCTTGTACCCTTCCTTCGGGCATTTCCTGCAGCCAAGCTGGTGCCAAGCTGGTACTGCTCTGCTTTTGAACCTTGTACCTTCTCTGCTCCTGAGCTATGAGCCCTTCTCTCTGTACCATGAAGAGCCTTTGAAACTTAAGAGAGTTTCTCTTTAAGAGCAGAGGTTGAGCCACCGTCTCCTTCCAGGCGTGCCGCGAACGCTTGCTGCCCCTGCGCTTCAGAGGATTCATTCAACGGGGAAGGGCAGCTGACTTACTTCACCAGCGCGTGGGCTTCGACGGGGCTCAGCGTGTCGTACACCTTGACAAAGTCGTTCCCCACGTTGCAAGGCTCCAAGTCGAACGTCGTGAAGGTCAGGCTGATGACGGAATCGGCGTCAGCCCTCAGGACCCAGAGGCATCGCGCATTGGACGGGTAGGCGCTGTTTGGGAACCCGGGCGTGGTGAAGCTGGTGATCACGCCCTCTTTCGCGTGCAAGGCATAGCTGCAGCTGTCTGAGTAGGTGGGAAGAGAGGGAGGGAGGACGACGAGGAGGGGGTCTCAATAGGGAGAATGCAAAAGCAATGAAGGACCAGGCGGTCCATTTCAAAGAAAGTCCCAAGAAAGAGTCCAACAGGGCAGGATACTAAGTTGAGGCCAAATGGTTAAAAAAAACACACCACCATGTTCACCAATATCCTTGGCTATTATAGGGGGAAATAAACACTCCTAAAACCTGCATGATTTTTCACAATGCTTGGGGCATGCTTTTGGTTCCCCCAATCCCCAATTTTTGCTTGCTAAATAAACCAGGTTGGGTGGGCAAGGAAGAATAGGTAAGAGTTGGTCGTGCAAGGCTGAAGTCTGTCCAGCTCTGTTGCCCCTCTTAAACCCCCAAATGTCAAAAACAAGGCATTAAGAAGCGGCTTCTCTGTCTCCAAAGCAAATTCATCTTAGGAAGCTTCGCTTGAGAAAACCAACCCAGCCACAAAACTGATTTGGACTCTGCAGGGGCTGTTCTGGGTGGTTTGCCTTTCATAACTTAGCAGAGCCTTGTTCCCCAGACTTGGACACTCCTGTCTCTCCCAAACGGAGAGGAGGAACAGGCCCCCTTGTACAGACGACCCAATGAGTCTTGTAAGGCTACAAAACCAAACCGAGTACTTACTGTCTCGTTTTGCCTTAATGATATCTGGATCGGAAGCTAGGAGTTAAAGAGAGAGAGAAAAATACATTAATTGTGCAGGCCCCGTTGTAGAGGGAACCCAGCGAGTCTGCATTCCCTGGAGACACAAAGGTTGGCTCATCCCTCCCCCTACTTTGATGGACTCCAATGCAAGAGTCCTTTGTGAGAATGTAGAAGTGGATGAGTCACCATGACTCAGCCAAAAAGATGTATTTCATTTCATTGTCGTGGATTTCCCTCCCCAAAAATCCACCCGAGGCCGCAGTCTGTGCTGCACACCCATAAATAAACTTCTGAAGTATGAATTAAGTAACATTCTTATAGTTCCTCAGTTAACAAGTTTCATTGCAGGAACATTTTTAATTAGGACATTTTTGGCGGGGAGCACGGAGATATAACCATCAGAATCGGAGCACAGGGTGGGGGGCAGTGGAAGTAGGGGAGGCAATCTTTACATCCCTTATTCTGAAGAGAAAATTCAAATGTCTTCTGGTCCTTTAATATGCCAGCCCCAGGCCTCTCTCCCCCACCAGAACCCCTCATTATAAGGGTGCAATATTTAAATTTACTCATTTCATAAAATGTATACACTGCTTGATTGTTAAAAAACAACTCCTCCTCCTCAAAGGGGTTTACAGCAAAAGATAAAACAATAACATTATCAATAAGAAAAGTGAGTTAAAATAAAAATAAGACTAAAAACAGATTAAAACTCACAGCAACTTTCTTAACATGTGGGTAGGCTTGTCTAAAGAAGAATGTTTTTAGCAGACACCAGAAAGAGGACGGCAAAGGCGCCTGCCTGAATCAATAGGCAGGGAGTTTCAAAGTGCGAGTGCCGCCACACAGAAAGAATGAGTTCTTACAAACATGGAACAGGTATTATGGGGCACCTATAATAGTGTAGCCTTTAAACAAAACAACATTTTGGAAACATTTAAACAAAAGAAAAGCCTTTGTGTCTTACCCTAAATAAAAGAAACCTCTTAAAGTTCCCTGATAAATCTCTGAAATGCACAAGCACCTCGGCCGTTTTGTACCTGACCATTGACCAAATCTGTCGGAAGCCCCAATAAACCCTTGCCCTGAGTCCTAACTTTTTGCAGATGTTGAGCAGTTAGGAAAAGTTTGGAGAACCAATCTTTTAAAAGGGAAAGTTCTCCAAACTGTTCCTAACCACTCAGCAACTGCAGAATGTTACGACTTAGGGCATGGGTGAATTGGGCCTTCCGAATGGCTGAGTCCCCAACCTATAACAGCCCAAGGACTCAGCTACATTAGTCAAAATACAGCGTTATAAATGCGTTATAACACTGTGACACCAGATGGCACTGTAGAGCTGAAATGATCTTTTCAATTGTGAGCTTTACAATGGTTTTTAGCAGATCATTTTCAGAGCGTTTGTTTGATAGCTGTGCAGATCTAGCCCTAGTCAGCCACTATGTCTTCCCCCCACATGTTTGGCTCTCATTTTCCAAAGCCAAATAGGCGGCTGAAATTTCCTCTGGGATGAAACACTCAGGTTCTCACAATCAAGGCTGAGTTGACTGAACAGGAGGTGGGGAGAAGAGAAGAGAGACTTACGGAAAGCGACGACTGTCTCAACTCGCATTTCATAGCTCCCCCTCTGTTTCATCCCCGCCTCATTTGAAGCCTGGATGTTGGCCATGGCCCTGTCAATCGCTTCCACATTGTGTTTAGGGACACTGAACTCTGACCAGTAGTAGGCTATAATGCTGCCCTCGCTGCTCGGAGAGGAGGAAAAAGAGGCAGGTTAGGAATCTGGACCAAACCATCAGGGTTGCAAAGAAAATCACAGAATTGTAGAGTCGGAAGGGACCCAAAGGGTTGCAGGAAGCCTTGGCCAACCCTGACTGCCCCAATCACTATAATCCAGAGCTTTCCAAACTGTGTGTCGCGACACGTCAGTGTGTCTGCTGCAGTGTGTAGGTGTGTCGCGCAAACGCTCCCCACGTTCCTCCCAGGGCTGGAGGTTTGCTAGGAAAACTTTGCTAGGAAAACTGAATCACTATGTCACGAAATGATGCACGTCCGAAAGGTTTGGAAAGCTCTGCTATAATCTATTGTGAATATTGGTTTCCCTAAGGCCTGACTCTCTCAAACATACTAGCAGGACAACAGAGGCCATGTTGCAAAGGAGTCTCATTTAAGGGATTTTTGCCCCATTACTATGGCAAACCCATGTTCGGAAGAGCAAGTATGAGTTTGCGTATCTCGTTGTTTGCAGACACTGTGTTTTCCACACAGCTGGGGGTTTTTCCTGCCTTACTAGAAATTATTTTAAACGACATTTTAAACAACAATTCTGAGCAGTTTTTCTTAAACTTGGTCATTACCCACCTGAACGCGACGATCTGAGTTTCCTTGTGAAAAGGACTGACATCCTGATTATTTTTATAGATGTTTATAAGCTAAAGATGAGAAAAAAGGTTAGAGTTTAGTGTAAATAAAGGAACAGGTAGTTGACTAGCAAATTCAGAGGTCAGAAGGGAACCACACCTTCTGGCTATAACCGTTTTGTCACCGTCGTCAGATTCTATAGGCCAACCAAATACAGGTTATAGCTCAGAACAAACAAAAACGGACAGGTCTCAAAAACGTATCATAGCACGTATGATTAAAACATTATAAAACACTTCACAGATATACATAAATGGAGGGAAATGGCGGGAAACTCGAGACGCAAGACTCTAGGGTTTTCCTGAGTTGCAAGGTTTTTAGCGCAAACTTCGCTGTGTCAAACGTAACTGGTTTGTTTGAGCTAGATAGCAGGTAATTGATTCTATTGATGTCACTAAAGCTGGCAATCAACTTGAGGGGTTTCTTTAAGTATTTAGCCCTCGGAATTTCATATACAGTACAACATATAATGAATAGTGTCCTCAACTGACAGACATACACAGCTGCAGAGGCGCTGTTTTTGGCGTGTTTTTATATTGTCCTTCCAGGAAGTTGCTTTGGGCTGCAGGTTGAGCTTGTCTCTAGGAACCCAAGGGTCGTCATCTCAGCGGATTCCAAAACGTGGAATCCACTGATTGGAAAAGCATATGGGGGGGGGAGTGGCTTTATTACATTTAAGTAATAAGAGCATTTAAGTCAATTGAGCTTCTCTTGGGTAAGTCTCACAGTAAAGCAGTTCAAGTGAGAAAGCATCAAACCAGAACCATCTTTGGGTTTGAAAGGATGTATATAGAAGTAAGATTTAAGGTTGAAAAGAGGGAGGGTGGGGTTCACCTCACTTGAGCCCAGAAGCATGCAAACCCTGCAGCCCTCCAAATACTGTCAAACTACAACTCCCATCATCCTCGGCCCCTGGCCATGCTGGGTGGGGATGATGGGAGCTGGCGTCATTTAGTTCAGTTCTGTGTCTCCAGCCCAACACACCAGAGACGCCCATGCAGATGGGCGGAGTATAAATAATAAATATTATTATTATGCTACACAATCAATGACACTTTGCCAAGTTCGCCCTATGAGTTCAGGAGCTGCTTACCATTTTCTTCACTTCCCTGGCCAAGTCAGCGAATTCAGGGGAGTTGGAATTCTCGTAAGCATCGATGAAGTTGCGCCCCACGAGTCTCAGGTGGCCATTGTAGACTTTCTGCACAGGGGCATTCCTGTCTAAGAGAAGCCATATTGCGGGTGAAAGATAAGAACAGTGTTTAATGGAGCCTGCTCTACACCTACAGGTCTAGAGGTGCCTGGAACAAATGGGCTCCAGTTATTATTATTTTTATTTGGACAGTTCTGCCCCAGTCCAATTGCTCCAAATCCAGAGAGGCCTATATTTCCTGGGTGCCCATTAACAGAACCAAGCCACCTTCCATCAAGCTTTAGAAAATAAGCAACACACTCCTTTGACTTCCGTTCTTGCAGCTCTGCAATCTGGTTTTCAAGGAGGCATTTTCAACACATACTATCCGGCAGGTTTTGTGAGTGGTTCCCAATATATAGAGATCTGCACTCAGGGTTCTACGTTTTTATTATCATTCTTCCCCAAAGACCCCACTGGATCAAGTTCACCCCTTTTGGTGAATTGATTAAACCATGAGATTTCAAATAAATGTGCAATTAATTGCTACTGTTTTTAATTTCAATGCGCTATTCTCTTTTTTAGTGGGTCACGCAAACCACTACAGTCGTACCTTGGATCCTGAACGCCTTGTGAGTCAAACGTTTTGGCTCCTGAACGCCGAAAACCAGGAAGTGACTGTTCCAGTTTGTGAACGTTTTTTGGAACCCAAATGTCCGACGCAGCTTCCGATTGGCTAAAGGAGCTTCCTGCAGGTATCACTGTATTCTGAATCATGCTTTTGATAGGGTAGAGTAGAGGGCATTGGGATGAATTTCTGAAACCCAGGGGGCAGGGCCCTGGAAAAGGTTGGGAAACACTAATCTAAAGTGTAAACTCCTTGGGGCGAAGACCACTATTAGCTTATGCACATTGCTGGTGCTTATGAATAATAAAATCAATAGTCTTCTTCAAGTTGTGGTGTGTTTAGCATCTTGGTTATACAACGTCTGCCACATGCAGCCAACAGTTATTTAATTTTGTGCAACACACACACACACACACACACACACACACACCTGGTGATTGAATCTACATTCTTCTGTTTTGGTTGGTATGGTTTTACTTGTTTTTACAACTGTAATTGTTTTTAGAACTAACTGTATATCAGATAGACAATGGACATATAAACCTGAATCCCACTCTGAAGGGTTGGGGAAAACTCCATAGCAGGCTTGGGGGTCTTGGGGGCACACAAGGGGGTGGAGGTTCCACAGCATGAGCAGTTGTCATTCCGCTCACACAGTGATTCGGCTGGATTTTAAGTTTAAATTGGCTTAGTCAGCAGGTCAATAAACTAAAGCTTTGGCCAACTGATCCACCAAGGGAAATGTTTGGTGGGGTTGCCTATTGAGGACAGATGATATTCCCAGCCTGCTCCAATGTGTCCTTGTAACAGAGAATAAAAGTTTTAAAGGTGGCAAAAAACTTTATTTATTGAACTGCGGTTTCTCCCCTGCTTCTTCCAATATCTTTAAAAGGCAGGAGGTTTTCATAACTGATGGTTTTTACAAGGAAAGGGCTTTTAATAGCGCTGCACTGGTTTGTTTTTTTATTATGACCTGTATTTCAGTACATTAGTTTTTTATATTGTTTTGATTCTATCAGCGTCAAATTGTTTTTTTTCCCTTAATGATGATCTTTTATATGTTTTTAGCTTTCTGCATTTTAGCTGTCTTGCTTAATTTGTATAAGCCTGCCTTGAATCCCAGTCTGGGCAGAAAGGCGAGATCTAAATAATCATAATCATAATACCATGCGGCAACCCCACAACTTGCAAACTGGGGCTCACTTACATCTAAAGTGCCAAACCAGGAACCCAGCAAGCAGGGAGAGGAGGAGGCAGACCAGGACGATGGCTATCGCCGCTATGCAGCGCTTGGGACCCCTCTTCTCCACCTTCTTGGCGTTCATAGTGGGGAGGAACTCCAACCCTTCTTCCAGGCCGTTCATATCCTAGGGCGAAGCAAACACAGAATCAGGCTGCCATCCCAACAAGGCGCCCATGTACTCCTCCCTCCTGCAGATCCCCAACCCCAACGACAGGGCCGGCCCAAGATATTTTGCTGCTGAAACAGGGGAGCTCAGCCAATGACAGTCATATCTCAGGTTAAATATGCTTCAGGTTGAGCCTTTTCAGGTTACACTCTGCGGCGACCAGGAAGTAACAGAATGCGTTACTTCTGGGTTTTGCTGCTTGCGCATGCACAGACGCTCAAAATGACGTCATGCGCATGCACGGAAGCGGCAAATTGCGACCCGCAGACACGGGTTGCATTCGCTTCAGGATGCGAACGGGGCTCTGGAACGGATCCCGTTCGCATCCAGAGGTACCACTGTATTACTGTTTATTGAATTTATGAATCACTCTACATGCAAGGAATACCCAAGAGAATCTGTTTCCGCAGCTGAGGAAAGAAAGCCCACAAGCACCTCTTTAAGAAACAGAAATTGAACAGCCAATGCAGCTCTCTTTTCACAGCGCCCCAAAATTAGCAGTGTTGGAGTCAGCTGTCTCACCATGCCCAATGGGAGGATTGGCCCTCTCCCAGAGTGTGGATTCTGTTCCGTGGATCAGCGTGACAATATTGGAGCGCTCTGCACTACACTGCCTTGTGGCATCAGGCTAAAAGATCTCTCCCCAAATCCAGAGCCATCCAGTTGTTTTGAACCACAGCTCCCAGCAGACCCAGACAAAACATCTGCAGCTTGGGGAGAGGGCCAGGTACTAGTCGAAATTCATTTTCCTAGCACGATTCTTGAGTCTCTCAAGCAAGGCAAGAAGGCAACAAAAGTGCCTTGAAGTGGGGCAGGGAGAAAACCAGAAGGTATATAGTCCTTGCCCATGGGAGCTCCATTTTCTTTTTATTGAATTTGATTTGATTCATGAATCGTTGTCCACAGAATTCCTAGGAGGAATGTCAAAGTAAAAAACTGTAAAAGAACAATTACATCTAACTATCATACAAACAGTGACAAATCTATTTTCCTTTCATTCTCCCCCCCCCAAAAAAAAATAATTAAAACAAGAAATAGAAAATGATATAAGACAGGGCCCATCACATCAAATGGCAGGGAGTTCCGCAGGTTATTCATGCGCTGTTTGAAAAATGACTTCCTCCCTTTTGTCTGCCCTAAAGCTAAAGCCAGCCCTCAAACCGGCTGAAGTTCTAGCTTTACAACAGACAGAGGAAAGGCAGATAAAGAGGGAATAATGCCACCTCTGCATAGTGAATAGGAAGCTGAAAAGCAGTCCAAATTTTTGATAAGCATTAGAAACAAGAGAGGCTGCTCCATTAGAGTGCTCAGTCTGCTATCAGCCAGGCTTTACCTGCCTGCCTTTTTCACAACCAGCCAGAGAGGAGGGGACCCTTTCCAGGGAACACTACTACAAAACTAGAAGCTGCTAGCCCCTATTCCTCTCACAGAGCTAAGTCCCCGGAAAGAGGGATAGATTGTTCAACCACACTGGCTGGAATGTGTCCCTGAACGTCTGGCTTGTGCCAGAGAAAAATGCGTGCGAGAGAGTAGAAGCCAGCCCACCGCACAAAAGGCAAAATACACACCAATTGCTCCACCCATTTTTGCCCCTGGCCCTGCCTACCACTGCCATGTGGCCCCCAAGAGGTCCCCAGGAGGGAATGTGGCCCTCAATCTGCAAAAAGCACCCCACCCCATACCTGTTGCAAAGGGGAGGAGGACAGAGAGAGGCCCCATCCAATTGTCCAAGGCCACATTAAACTCGTGAGAAATAAGCAAAAACCAAACTGGGGGCTTGCCAATTCTTCATTCCTCCCTTAGGCCATACAGTGGTACCTCGGGTTACATACGCTTCAGGTTACATATGCTTCAGGTTACAGACTCCGCTAACCCAGAAATAGTACCTCGGGTTAAGAACTTTACCTCAGGAATAGAACAGAAATCGTGCAGCGGCGGCGCGGCGGCAGGCCCCATTAGCTAAAGTGGTGCTTCAGGTTAAGAACAGTTTCAGGTTAAGTACAGACCTCCAGAACGAATTAAGTTCTTAACCCGAGGTACCACTGTACCAGCTTAAAAAGCAGCAATCCTATAGGAAAACAGCTGTCAAATGAGGGGGGGGGAGCCACTTCCCTTTCACCTCTACAACCCTGAAACTGTGAACAAAGGATCTGCCCCCAGAAGGCACAAACAGACACACTCATCCCCAGAAAGTGTGGCGGAACAAAACGTGTTGCTCACACACTTTCTGCAAGAGTTTCGGGGACTTCCGTGTTCCTTTCTGGGCTGCCCATCCCTGCTCAGGCAGCACCTGCGGAGCAGAACCAAGCCCGGCCGGCTCAGCCAGGCCACGCCTCACTCGTGGTTTGCGCTTTTGGCGTCCACAGCTCCAAGGTGACAGACTTCCGCCTGTGAAGTCAGCAACTTTCAGCTGACTGAAAAAGATCAGAGTGTCTCTCCCCCCCCCTCCTCCCCTTTTGCCCGGTACACTTTCTTAGAAGTAAGACACAACCCTACCTTCTCCTTTCTAAGAACAGCCAAAGAGCCTGATGGAACAAGTCCATGACCCATCTAGTCCACCATCCCTGCTCTCACAGAGGCCAAACCAGATGCCTCCAGGGGAAACCCACAAGCAGAATTCGAACACAAGAGCCTTCTCCCCTCCTCCGCCTGTGGTTCCAGCATTCAGAGTTATTTACTGCCTCTGGCCGTGGAGGCAGAGCTCTCATGGCAGGTTCCCATTTCTCTCTCTCCTTTTAAATCCGTTCTCAAATCCCACCTCACCTTTTTCCTCTGAGGACTCGGATTCAAACGCCTTAATCCTCACTCGGAGCTGTGTGACTGAGCCGAAGGACTAGAAACGTGGCTCACATCCGCCTCTCGTCACCCTGGTCTCTCCACACCACTGCCTGTTCTTTCAGAACGCAGTGCCTTAGTGAACTGAGACCTCTGCTGCTCACGCAAAACCAAGACATTCAGTGCTGGATGAGCAAGAACGGCAGTCGGGCCTTGCACAATGACTTTATTTTCGGCTGCTCTGTCTGTCTGTCCGCAGCTTGTGACCGACAGACTTGAATACAAGGAAAGCCGCCAGGGTTCTGCAGCCGTGGCCTACAGGAAATGGTTTATTTACAGGTCAATCTGCGTCCCACCAGATGCTTCACCGTGCTGTTTTTATTGTAATCATCTGTATGCTTTTAACCAATCATTTATACTTAGATATCGTTCTATAAAGCTATTGTTGTTATTTTCCTATGTTTTTAACTGTTTCTATTTGATCCGTAAGCCGCCTCAAGTCCCTGAAAAAGACAGGCTATAAATAATAATAATAATGCGGTTGGACTCCCCCAGCAGCCCAAGGCAGCGTGATCAGTCACTGGGGGTGGTGTGGGTTGTGGTTCAAAAGCATACGTAGGGCCGTGTGTGTCTTCCACCACTAAGAAACCAGAGGAGGAAGCATGCAGGAATCAAGGAGGAACTGGGCATCCAAACCACAGCTGTGTAACTGTCCTCTGTGGCAAAGCCATTCCAAGCACAGAAGCGCTCTTGGGACCTCCTGAAAGGGGAGAGCAGCCTTCCCCCTCCACACACATCTGCTGCCCTCCAGATGTTTTGTACTGCATCACCCATCAGCCCAGCTGTGCTGCCTGGAGCTGATGGGAAATGTGGTCCACAACAGCTGGAAGGAACCAGGTTGGGGAAAGTTGCAAGAGAGCAAACCAGAACTCTTGGTTTGCTTTGTTGTTTATATACTTGAGCCTAATTTTTTTTTTACTTATCTTGCAGTATTGAATTTATTCAGTTTCTGCCAAATGGTTGATTTTTGAATTTACCGACATCATTTGTTTCAGCCTTCACTACATTGTACAAAAAAATCCTGGAAGCAAGGCTGATTATTATTTTAAATTATTTATTGAAATCACTGTAAGGTTGGTTTTGGCTTAAAGAGAATATAATCCACCTGGGAACCATCACAATTTATATGTGGGGAAAGACAATACTGTACTTGGCTAGGTGCATCAATGGACTCACTCGGTGTAAGGCATCTTCCTGTTGGCAGGAAAGCAGAAGAGAAACAGGCCCTGGCCTCTGCTCTGCCACTGGCCAGAGTCCACTGGGAGCCTATATCCCCTGCCTAAATCAAAGTATCAGGGAAGAGCTTTGCATGAAGTAAAGTCCCAGGTTCAATCCTGACAACTGCAGGAGGTGCTGGGATAAAAAGCCTGTCTGAAATCCTGGCTGGCTGCTGCCAATCAGAGCAGACAACACTAAGCTAGATGGGGACAGAGGGTTTAACTTGGCATAAGGCAGCTGCCTCTTCTCCTCTTTCACTGCCTCTAATCATTTACTCAGGGCTCACTTCCTTCTCCAAGAGAGAGAGAGAGTCCTCTCACGCCGCTGTTGCGTAAGTCTGGTTTCATTCAACCCTGTTTGTTACTTATCTCTTTGATGACTCAGACCTCAAATGAAACACAGAGGAAATATGTCCAAGTTAGGCCATATGTGAAGTAGTTGGTCACCGAGAGCCATTCCAGACAAGTTTGGAGGCTTAGCCAGAAGGGGGAAACTGCCCTTTCCTTCTTCCAAGCTCTTCCCAGGATCTGATTCAGTGACACCCAAGGCCAACTGAAGGTCTCCAGCCATAGAAAGTCACCCAGCTGATATTGCTTGAATTAGAACAGGGTCTCCCAAACCTTTCCCTTCCACACACACCCCATGGACCACTTGACAACGACTGGAGGTCTACACACACACAAACACACAAATGTAAATGTGTGTGTTTTATATGTTAATAAATAAATAAATAAAAATCACAGGTCTCGACAGACCACTGAATGGGTTTCCTGCCAGCTGTAGTGATTGCAAGGTGCAGCAAGATTTTAAATTGTGTAGCCGCTTCTTTTGTTCCTTATGCTGCATGACAATTTGCATTCCGAAGAATTCAAACTGTAATACAATGAAATGCAATGTAAGAAATAAAAGATGCAATAAGAAGACCATTAAAAATCATTAGGAACATTGAATAAGACTGGCGAGCTGTCTCCCATACTCAGCCACAAACGCACAGGCAGAGCTAGCTTTCTCGGCAGAGCATGAGGCTCTTAATCTCAGGGTTGTGGGTTCGAGTTCCACATTGGGCAAATAAGATTCCTGCATTGCAGGGGGTTGGATTAGATGACCCAACAATTCTAGGATTTTATGTCATGGGCTAAGTGAATGAAGCTCACAGGCCACTCGTGGTCCACAGACAACAGTTTTGGATCCTCTAGCTTAGAAAAAAGCATGAGAGTAGCTCAGTGGTGTAACACCTGTTGTCAGAGCCTGAGACCACAACTCCCCTGGTACCCCGCCATGCTACGCCCCTTGGGTAGCCACCCACAAAGGGCTAGCCAGAATGGCAACTCAGTACCTAGAGGGGTGAGTCAAAATAATCAACATGGTGCATGCTGATGAACTACAACTCCCATCAGCCCCAGCCAGCATAGCCAATGGTCAGGGACGATGGGAGATGCAGGACAACCACACCTGGAGAGAATCATTTTGGCTATCCCTGCTCTCATTTCTCTAGGTCCTGGGATAGAGCAAAGGCTCTTTAATTCTGACCTTTCAGATCATTTGACCGTTGCATAAGGGGTGGAAGACTCTGCCCTGCAGCCTGCCTTGTCACTGTGGCTAGTATTATCCCCTCTTGCATCCTCCTGCTCAGCTAGGTGCTGATGGGGAGCCAACAAGCAGGACTCTGAGAGCAACAGCCATCTCTCACTCAGCAACTGGTATTGAGAAGCAACCTGCCTCCAATTCTGGATACTATGTTCAACCAGCATGACTAAGCAGCCACTGGTCGCCTTATTCATCTTAAGCCCTTTCCAAAGCTGTCTGAGTTGGTGACCATCACCACATTGTGCAATACAGTGGTACCTTGGGTTACATACTCTTCAGGTTACAGACTCCGCTAACCCAGAAATAGTGCTTCAGGTTAAGAACTTTGCTTCAGGATGAGAACAGAAATCATGCTTCGGCGGTGCGGCGGCAGCGGGAGGCCCCATTATTTACCTCAAGTTAAGAACAGTTTCAGGTTAAGAACGGACCTCCAGAACGAATTAAGTACTTAACCCAAGGTACCACTGTAGCTAATTCGATAATTTGACTATGTGCTGAATAAGTAAGTATTTTCTCTTGCCTGTTCTGAATATCTCACCATTCAGCTTCATTGGCTGACCATGAGTAGAAAGGGGGGGAAACTTTCTATTTGCTTCTTCTTTTTTTCTGGGGAGGAAGAGGCCAGAGGAGGAAGGAATCAAAGAATTTAGGAGATTCCAACTACAGTCAGAGAGGGGTGAAGAGGACAGATCATCTGCGTAACATGTTCAGGCTGGACTAGTCCTTCTCAAGCAAACTGAGGAGTAAAGTTTGCTCAACTCCTTCCTAAAGGAGAAAAGGGAAACGGCACAAGCAGAAGTCAGTTTCCGATCTATCCAGCGTGTGACTGTGCCAGCCTCTTTGCAGGCATCACGAACCAAGGGGCAGGGGGTGTCGCAATCGATACACACACCATGAGGAATGCTGACATCACTGTTTCTATATGCAGTCAGCAAGTTTATTTCGAGTATTATGACAATCATAAAGGAGTCCCTGCCCTTGGGAAGACAGTCTAAAAAGGCACGACACAAAAGGAAAAGGAGTTGGGAGGGAGGAGGAACAGAGCAAGTTCAGAGAAACGAAAGTTTGTCCATCACCTTTTCATAGAAATCCCCAAGGCAGCATTGGATTATCGTGCCAGGAATTTGGAGTTTTTTGGCAGGGGCGGTGGCAGGGGGGAGGACAGGGGGACAGAAAGAGTAAAAAATGCCAGCTGTCCAGTTCAAATCTCACTGCAGGTTTATGACCTGCCATGTTGTTTTTATTCTGGTTTTGCATTGCTCTGTTTTTATTCCATGCTAAAATGGACAGCTTAGGCAAAAGATTCCTGCATTGCAAGGGTTGGACTAGATGACCTACGTGGTCCCTTCCATCTCTTTCAATTCTAATATTTTTAACCTTTACTGGAATCTGTCAACAGAGATTCGGTTATTATTGGGCAGTAAAGAAGTGAAGTTATGGAAATTGAATAAATGAATTGATTGCTGTCAGACTCTGCACCACCCAAGCTGCAATACAAAGAGTGCAATCTTGATCGATCATAAACCTGGTTAGTTGTAAAGATTAACCAAAATAATCCTACTTCAGGGACTGTGCCAGCAGCAAAAGGCTTGTTGTACTCTGGACCAGGAAGTCCTCACCTCCAACACGAGTTCATCAGGCCTGCAGCCCGCAGCTCCCCATGTACACTTACCTGGGAGTAAGCCCCACTGAGCATAGCAGGGCTTACTTTCTAAGTAAACATGTAAAGAACGGCATTGTCAAGGAAGCTGTGTTAGTCTCAGACCCTCTCCCTGTAGCCATAAAACACTGATCTGCCTGGTTTATTCCAAGGATTGTTGAAATTGTTTGGGGTTTAAAAAAATGAATGCACTTGTACTGTTCAGCCAAAAGGGTTCCCAAGATTGGATAACAAAGACAGAGAGGAGAAGCAAACAGGCAGGTTCCGAGTCAGAATTCCTACAAACAGTGCTTTTTTCCTTTAAAAAAAATGTTTAGGGGTACTCTCATTTTCCTACTCATATTGAAATACTGCCCCTCAACGAGGCTGAACGTAGATTCACAAAATGTTTAGGCACCGGCATGACCAAACTTGGCCCTCCAGCTGTTTTGGGACTACAACTCCCATCATCCCTAGCTAACAGGACCAGTGGTCAGGGATGATGGGAAGTGTAGTCCCAAAATAGCTGAAGGGTCAAGTTTGGCCATGCCTGGTAGGGGGTATGTGTACCCCTGCGCCCCCCCCGGGAAAAAAGTACTGCCCACAAAAAACCAGCTAGGGTGGGAGTAGTTCAAGCAGAGAAGAAGCCATAAAGGAGCTACATATTACAATGTACAGTGGTACCTCAGGTTAAGTACTTAATTCGTTCTGGAGGTCCGTTCTTAACCTGAAACTGTTCTTAACCTGAAGCACCACTTTAGCTAATGGGGCCTCCTGCTGCTGCCGCGCTGCCAGAGCCCGATTTCTGTTCTTATCCAGAAGCAAAGTTCTTAACCTAAAGCATCATTTCTGGGTTAGCGGAGTGTGTAACCGGAAGCGTATGCAACATGAAGCGCATGTAACCCAAAGTACCACTGTAGTGGCCCTGCTCCCCTTCTCTCCCTCTGCTCTGCAGCCTGATGGGAAGGATGGGAGCAGCCTGGTGGAGCTGTTATCTCATGGGAAATAGAGGATGCACATTCGTTCTAGATAAGGGCGATCAGACCTTAGAGACAGGTGCCTATGAATAAAGTCCTTCCTCCAATTCTTTGCTGCACATAGTGTGTGGGTTTGCTCACTCTTGACACTTCATGGGGAAACCCAGCTAGATGAGCAGAGTAGAAATAATAAAATTATTATTACTATTATTATTCATTTTCATTTTTTTTATCCTTAAAAAAAATCCTCTATTTTCTTTAAAGGAACAAGACTAAACCAAACACAGAATTAGTTTTATAGCAGCTTTCCAACCACTGCACCCAAAGCAAGTTGGGGGGGGGGGCGATCCCTTGTTCAATCAAATTGCTCCTTAAATCTTCCGACTATGTCACAAGCGATGGCTGCTAGTGACAGGTTACGAAGGGCTATGGTCCGATTTTGAAACAGGAAACACCCAAAGATTTATGGTCAGTGGATCAGGGCCATTTCACACTTTACATAGCAACTAACCCAGGTTTGCCACTGCAAGTACACTCAACAGGAAGTCAGGGGCCAGTCCTGGCTCTCTGGCAAGCATGTAAATCAACACATGGCTTTTTAAACACCCGTTTGTCAAATTCACACATTATATTTGATGGTGTACACTTTAACGCAACAACACATTAAAAGGTGTCCAGGCACCAACAGGAGATTTTGATCCTAGCCAGTAGTTAATGCATATTATTATTATTACTTAACCCAAACCCAATGAGATTATATATATATACTGTATATTTGTAAACAAAGGGTTAAAGAGCCCCAAACAAACCTGATGGCAATCCATATCCATCTTCTGCAAACAAACAGTCCTCCCCGCCCCCCTACTTTGCAGCAGAGTCTGTTTACATTCTGGGTGTGCAAGTTACAACGCGGAACTAAGCAAAGGCCAGCCTCCCTTCCCCATGGCAGACAAGATGAGGCAGGTCAGGGAGGAACAAAAATAACACCATCAAGGCTCTCCATCTATCTGAAAGCTCTTCCCTTCCAGGGAAGCACTGTGTTTTTGGACAGTGTGTAGGAGGTCAAAGGACTGCAGAACGCGCTGTAAGAATGCGCAGGGGAGATCTGCACACAGAGCGATCTTAAATCCATCCAGATGGGTGGGGTATAAATAACAAGTTGTTGTTGTTGTTGAAGTTCTTCTCCTTCTCCTTCTCCTTCTCCTTCTCCTTCTCCTTCTCCTCCTCCTCCTTCTCCTCCTCCTCCTCCTCCTCTGGAAATCCCACTTAGTCCAATGAGGTTTACTTCCAGGTAGCCGGGCACAGGGCTACAGCTGTAAATAATGTGCTTCCACTGGCCACCAAGTCCCTGGTTAGACTGCCTCCTAAGGTCTCCATTGATTAGGTGGTCACCAACGTGCTGCTAGTTTGCAGACACAGCTCTGCATGTGCAACACAAGCCCAGTAATAATACTGGCCTTCCTTACAAAGGTGGCTGTAAGAATTTCCGAGAAGACAGATGCTCAGTAGCATTGTAAAGTATTTTGCATTTAAGTAACAACCACAGCCGTGGCGCCACTTTGGCCAGCTGGTTCTTTCAGCTTTGAAAAAGGCAGAGTTTGTGCAGCTGGGTCACAGCCCTGCCTAGAATGAGACCCAGAATCTCTGGCCTGGGCATGATGTTCACTGGGTAGCCTTGGACAATCCCCTCATTTTAGCCTAGGCTACCTCCCGGGATTGTTGAGAAGACGAGGAGGGCAATCTGTATTTATTTAATTATTGCATTTATATCTCACCTTTCCTGCAAGGAGCTCAAGGTGGCATAGATATATCTCTTCCTCTCAATTTTATCCTCACCACACCCCCAGGTGAGATAGGTCAGGCTAACAGTGGGTGGGTGGCCCAAGTTCACCCAGTGAGCTTTGTGGTTGAGTGGGGATTCGAACCCTGGGCTCAGAGGTCCTAGTCCAGCTCTCTAACCACTACACCACACTGGCTCCTATGTATATAGCTTGTGTATCTTGGAAGAAGGAAAGGATATAAAGGTGAATAATTAACAACACAGGGCAATGTAAAAAACACAGAAGGAAAGTGCTTCAAGTTGTTTGCCACTTGGTGGTTTTTTGGGGGTGGGAGATGCTCACTCAGGCAAGTGGCAAAGCACAGTGTGGCTATTTTAAAAGACTTCTCCTTGGTTATTGCTCATTTGCAATAACTAAGCAATTTTGAAATGTAAAGGCAGAGTAAAAAAAAAAAAAGAGAAATAAAATCTTTAAAAACAAAACATTCAAATAAGCATAGTAAACTTGGGAAGAGGTGAAATCTGTCCTTTTCTGTTCCATGACACATTTCTTCCTCCCAAAGACTTCTGGGAACTGTAGCTTGTTTAAAGTGCTGGGAACTGTAGCTCTGAGGGGCAAATCACAGTTCCCAGGATTCTTGGAGTGGGCATATTTTAAATGTATGATGCATATGCAACCTTGGCTTGTTTTTAACCCCATAATTCTGTTCTGTTTCCACTATGATCTACTAATCTAAAACGCCCCTCAAAATATGTGTTTTGATACTTTAGGATGGATAGCAAAATCCCAATCCTTACCCATTCAGAGGTGAGCAAATCAGGTAATTTCTGCACAGGGATTTGCAAAGATCAAATCCCTTGAGCATCACTAGGTAAAGTAAAACTGAGATCTTAGATACTGTTGAAAACTAAAATTCCCTGCTGGCTTTCGTAAGGGAAGGGGGATTTTGTATGAACCCAGTTAGGAAAAAAGAAAGTGTCAACATCCCTAGTCATTAAGCTGAAGGATCTACATCACTGCTTCTTCGGTGACTCACCATCAAAGGACACAAACTGGAGAGGGGGTTAAAGAGCCGCAGAGAGATCTCTCTCAATATACTGAAGCCTGAAGGATATTTTTACCAAGTTTTTCTTTTTCCTTTTTAAAAATTGACTGGCCACAGCACCAGGAAATTCATCAGGTGACTTCAGCAAAATCTCAGGCTGAATTTATTCATCATGTTATAATATAAATTATGCTGTAGAGATGAGACCCTTCCTGGTTTTATGCTGGAATGCAGAACAACATTTTGAGCTGCATTTAATGTTACATCTTTTTTTTAAAGAACTGAACCTAATTCCAAGTTTATAATGAAAGCAGAGTCAGGAATGAGACAGGAAATAAGATCAAAGCAAAGGAACGGCTTCTAGCCTCTTCCTAAAGTATGGGGGAAAGTAGCAGGGGAAATAAGCGTGTATTCCTATTGAAGGAAGGGCTACAGCTAAGGGGAGGGGAAGTGTAGCTCAGCGGTAGAGCATCTGTCCTGCATGCAGAAACCCCCAGGTTCAATCCGCAGCATCTACAGTTAAGGCTGGAAAAAGACTCCCTTGCCTGAAACCCTGGTGGGCCACTGCCAGTCAGTGCAGACACTACTGAGCTAGATTAACCACTGGTCTGACTTAGTATAAAGCAACTTCATACATTTCATATGCAATCCTAAACCTGCTTGCCTGGCAGTAAGCTTCATTGAGCTCAGCAGGGCTTATAAAGTTAAAGGTAAAGGGACCACTGATCATTAGGTCCAGTCGTGGCCGCCTCTGGGGTTGCCGGCGCTCATCTCGCTTTATTGGCCAAGGGAGCCGGCGTACAGCTTCTGGGTCATGTGGCCAGCATGACTAAGCCGTTCTGGCGAACCAGAGCAGCGCATGGAAACGCCGTTTACCTTCCCGCCAGAGCAGTACCTATTTATCTACTTGCACTTTTGACATGCTTTCGAACTGCTAGGTTGGCAGCATCAGGGACCGAGCAACGGGAGCTCACCCATTCGAACCGCCGACCTTCTGATTGGCAAGTCCTAGGCTCTGTGGTTTAACCCACAGCGCCACCCGCGTCCCTCAGCAGGGCTTACGTCTGAGTAAAACACAGTTAGGATTGTGCAGTAAGGCTGCACACTTATCTGGGAGCAAGCCCCCTAGAATACTGTATGGTTTACTACTGCGTAAATATGCATAGCATTTGATTCTGTAGGTTATGCCAAAATAGCAAGCCATCGACACAAATTTGCTTCAGGTATACAATTCATTCAGGCCACAGGGATCGACTTTATTTGGAGAGGTGTGTTGCTTGCTTTTAAAAAAGAAGCAGCAGAGAGAAGGTACCCTCAGCTGCTGCAGTCCCCTGGGATGCTTTTATGTATTGGAGGAGAGGTTTGCCAACAGCAATAGGAGTTTTGAGGAAGGGAGAGGAGAAAGGAAACCAGAGGCACCCAGTGAGGCTTCTGCAAAGATTAACTGTTCTCTCCCACTTTCCCCGGGGGGGGGGGGGGAATCCAGCATAAAGGGATATTGATCTTGGTGATGCCAAGATGGCAGCTCCCCATTTTTGAAAGGCATCTTCCCTGCTGCTGCTGCTGCCACCACCTCCCACCATTAGGTTGGACAGCTGCCATTTTGAGTTCCCCCAGCAGCCCCTCACAGGTGTTAAGATCAGCAGATAGTAGTTTCAGCTTGGTATTTTCTCAGTCATCAGAAATTGGGGGGGGGGGGGAGGCATTATTTATAGCTGCCCTGGGCTTTGCAATCTCCTCCCTAAAGATACAACCCTTTCTTCTGGCCTTGACATGGTGTATATATAAGGACCTACCATGTATATTGACTGCAATTTGTTTTAATCACTTTTAAGACTGTATGTTTAAATAGTTGAAACCGGGCCTGGGACTGTGCAATGAAGAGAAGGAAGAATATAATCTAGAACGATGATGATGATAGAATTGCGAGGTTGTAAGGGATTTCCAAAGGTCATGTATTACGACTCCTTGCAATGCAGGAATCACAGCTAAATAATAATATGTATGTGGATTTTCTCCAATGTAGCTTCTCTCCATGGCACTGTGGGAAATTTTAAATGGTGGTTTATCAACCCAGCCGTTGTCCCCAGGAAAGCCTGAAAGGCGGGGGCCCTTACATAAGATGGCATCCAGAAGTGGGCGCTTTTACTGAGCCCCACCCTCTCAAAGAAAAAACCCACCCGGAACTGGCCCTGTCTTGCAGTTCTAAGCTATGAGAGATATGAGCGTCCACATTTATCATCCACAATAATCTTTAAAAGTGATCAAACGGTAGGAGTACATTTCATCTCGTCCAGATCATCGCAGCAGATTTTAAGAGCAAGTTTGAATGGAACCAAGTTCAAGTTTTAATTTTAAAAAATTACACATTTAAAAATGGGATTGGCTTTAATTAAGGAAAGCCCACACTCTTCCCACATAATAGAGAGGCCTCCGCAGACCTCACCCACCGGTGTCCTCAGTTCACTGGCTCAACTGGAAAGTCTACTTGAATAAGAACACCAGGCCTCTGACCTTAACAAGAGGTGGTGAATTAACCCTTTTTGGCGCTACACAAAAGAGCGTAACAGGAAAGAAATCCGCAGCAGAGACCTTGACTTTTAATCTACAGCACCTACACTTTAAAACCACCCTGAAAAACTGAGCAAGAGAGGAGGACAATCTGCTTAAAATGGAATCCAAAGCTGAGCACACAGCCGCTGACGTCAAATTTTGCTTTTCAAAATCTCCAGCACAAAAACAAACGCCTCTTTGCATTTGGGGAAGTTTGGCCACCCAACATGGGGGAACCCAAGACGGTCCACTGCCAAACTGCTTACTTCAAAACAAGAAGATGTCAGGCACCAGGATGAGCTCAAAGTGTGGCACCTCAGCATCTTTTGCAAGGCCATAGAATGGCTTTCTTTCTTCATCATAAAAGTTGTTCTGCCCTTTCCCTGGCCACCAAAAGCCAGCTGGTATGAACGCAACTGCCTTACTCTGTTCCAGAACATGCATAGGCTGAGGCTTTAACAGTTCTTGAAGGGAGATGATTTCAAGGCTGAGGGACAGACACAGAAATGGCCGGTCCCTTCGGGCTCAAGGCAGTTCATCCTCCGAACTTGATACAAGCCTAGCCCTAAAGGAGGGATCTTTCTTTTCTCCCCTTCTAGTGAAACGCTGCCATCCTAACACACACACACGCGCGCACACCCCTCCTCGCAAGTAAGCCCCACTGAAACCCGAGTTTAAGGGCCCCGATCCTGACCCGGTCATTAACTCTTAAACGACCTCACTTTTCAAGATACAGCTTGGGGAAAAGGTAAGAACAGCAGCAAAGAGATTGGCCACCAAAGACTCCTGTCCCGGACAATTTTCTGGGAATTGTGCACAAGATCTGGAAAGGGAGCGCAGATGATCCACTCCAATCTCTCCCCCGCCCCCTCCCGAAATCTCCCAAACAAGCACTTACCTCCAATTTATTGCTGTACTTTAGGCCTGAAACATACGCCTTCGATGTAGCCCCGGAAGGTGGGTGATAAATGTTCATTTTTCCTTCGCTGGGAAGCCGGTAATCCTTCATATTTAGATTTCCCCCCCCCCCCGCTTTATTCTCTCCTTTTCACAGAAAGTTTATGATAAAGTGCGATGGAGGGGGGGGGACGGGGAGGGAGAAGAGAGCGAGAGGAAAGCAAGGCAGGAAAAGTTTCCAGAGAATCCCCACTTTGGAGATGTCCAAAGCAATTCCTGGCTAGATCAGGGAAACAGAAACGAAGAATCGAGGCGGGAGGGGGGGGGCTTTAGCCAGAAGCCATGGCCGGAGCAATCCTCGTCGGCGAGTCGAAAACAGCGAGCAACTTTCTTGGAAAAGAGAAGGCGTCGTGTTCTTCTTCCTCCCTTGCAGCCTCGAGGGCGACTCCTTCTCCTCTCCCCTGAGAGCTGGGGCTTTTCTCCCGGGCGCTGGGCGACTCGCTTCCCCTCCTCCTCCTCCTCTCCCGCTCAGCAACTTCCTTGTGGGGCGCCCCTTCCGCCGCAGGTAGCCAGTTTCAAGGGTGGGGCCGCAGGGAGAGCGCGCACTCGCTCACACGCGCGCTCCAGGTTTACCTGGGCCTCTTGGCTCCGCCTTCCCAGCAGGTGAACTGAACAGGAAATCAATGTCTCTCCACCACCACCCCCCCGCGGTTTCTCTCGGCATCCTTGCGGGGCAGGCGATTGGCTGGCGGCGTGAGGAAGAGCACCTGCTTGGAATGAAGGCGGCTCCGAGTTCAAGCCCCCAAGCAGCATCTCCATTCCCCGCCTGGAACTGTGGAGAGGCGCTGCCAGCTAGTGTAGGCAACCGAGATGGACCAGTGGGGTCTGGCTCAGGGTAAAGCAGGTATGCTGGGAAGAAAGCCCGTTTTACAACTTGGTGCTAACAGTGGCAGGCCTGCTGCCTGATCCTACGCAGGATTTAAAGGTAAAGGTAAAGGGACCCTGACCATTAGGTCCAGTCGTGACCCACTCTGGGGTTGCGGCGCTCATCTCGCTTTATTGGCCAAGGGAGCCAGCGTACAGCTTCCGGGTCATGTGGCCAGCAGGACTAAGCCGCTTCTGGCAAACCAGAGCAACACACGGAAACGCCGTTTACCTTCCCACCCGAGTGGTACCTATTTATCTACTTGCACTTTGATGTGCTTTCAAACTGCTAGGTTGGCAGGGACCGAGCAATGGGAGCTCACCCCATCGCGGGGATTCGAACCGCCGACCTTCTGATCGGCAAGTCCTAGGCTCTGTGGTTTAACCCATAGTGCCACCAAAAACAGTGACAATGTCAACAGTGTTGACAAAGGACAGCTGGGCATATAAAGGGCCCCATTACCTTCAGTAGCTTAGGGCCTCATCAAACCTAAATCCGGCCCCGAGGAAAGCCTTTCTGGATCAGAGCAAAGGTCCTACTGCTGCAGTTCAACAGTCAATTCCCTCTTCTCAGAGAACTCTGGGAACTGTAGCTCTGTGAGAAGACAAGGGAGTCTCCTAACAGCTCTCAGTTCCCAGGATGCTTTGGGAGAAGCCATGACTGTTTAAAGTGCTTTAAATATATAGTGCAGATGGGGACAAAGTTTCTTCTGGTTGTGCTCACACCAGCACTTAAATAGGTTTTGTTCCTGAACTCGGCTGTGATAAAGACTGACCAATGTATCTTGCTGCCTTTCAGGGCTTTTGCAAGCTACAGTTTCCCAGGATTCTTTCAGGGAAGCCATGACTGTTCAAAGTGGTATGAAACTGCTTTAGATGTATATAGTGTAGATGTGGCTTATGTGGCACGCACTTCAGAATAAAGGCCCCGCGTTCTCAGTGCAGATCTCACTGTTGATGGGACCAACCCCACAGCCCACCTACGACTGCGTGCCTCTTGCAAAGAGTAATTTCTCAACAGTGTCAAAATCCCAGTGGGATCTTAGTGAGACAGTGTGCTAGCCAGCAAGCTGGCTTCAGGTTCAAAGAGCACACGAAAGAGTGAATCATTGGGAGCGGCAGCCCCAAACAACAATAATCAAGAATTACCCTGCACAGTGAGAATACACAACAAAGAAATGTGTTACAGAAAAGAGCATGGTCAAAAAAAAGCCAAGGCTGTTGAAGAGCTGGCACTCCGGAAAAGGTAGCAGTTGCTACAGGAGACAGGTGTTTGTCTCATTTCCTTTTAGGTGTTCAGTATTTATGCATTAATACATTCAGGAGGTCTCTGGTACACTGCTAGGCCCAGTTCATTCCTTTTTTGAAAAAAAATATATTTATTGAGAATTTAAAATTACAGAGAAAAAAAAAGAAAAACAAAAAAGGAATTAAACAGTACAAGTCAATAAAAAGAAAAAAGAGAACAAAACACACAATACATCAAAACCAAAAACAAAAGCAAACAAAAAATTAAAAACAAATCCAATATTCCCAAATCTTTATCTTTCGTTAACTTGTTTCATCGACCTCCTCGCACCTCCCTTTTTGTATTCTAGTTATTAATTATCTCAGCAAATCCTTTCCATCTTTCACTATATTCTGTCATTAAATTGTCTTAATTTATTTTAACCTTATCTTACCATAAAAAACCCTAAAACTTAAAACATATTTGTACATAACTCCTTATAGCATTTCTACTAAAGCCAAATATTTCCATTCCAACATTTTTTCTAACACTCATTAATTTTGCAATAATTCTCTAAATGAATTTTTAAACTTTCTTCCAATCTTCATCCACCATCTCTTCTTCCTGGTCTCGGGCTCTGTCCGTCCTTTCTATCCATTCCATCTAGTCCATTAACCTGGTGATCTTCTATCCGAGGCTCTTAGCTCTTTTCCATGTCCCTTCTGCAGAACTTCTTCATATTTATACCTGCACTTTACTTTGTCTTCTGCTGATCTTGTTCTTAATTTCCTTCCTTTATTGCTGAGTAGTAGATCTCGGGGAAACTCCAACCTAACAATGTCTTTATCCCTTCTCGACAGGCCAGCCCATTCTCCATAGTCAGCACTAAAATCCAAAAGGTATTTAAAGGCATGTTTAAAAGTTCCTCCAGAGTTAAAGGCCCCCACAACTCCAGACTCCCCCTGGCCCAAAACCAGATCCCAGAAGCCAGAACATCCCTGCATAGGGGGATCTATCCAACTTCCCATCTCCAAACCAGACGAGACTCCAAACCAAATCTGACTTTCTCCAGATTCAGTCATCCAAGACAACAGCTTATGTTCCTGCAAGGCCGCGGCTCTTTCCACTTGTATTACTTGATGTTCAACAACAACCTCCTCCTTTGTCTTCTGCACAACTTGCCCTGTCAAAGCAGATTCCTGGGTCGGTTCCTGAGTGGTTTCTATATAGGTATTCACTGTTTGTCCAAAATTATTAACTGCAACAGTCATCAAATCCATCTTCTCATGTAGCTGTTCCAGTAAAGCGCTTGTCTTGCAAAAAGCAATCACTAAGGCTTCTTCTGCACACATTCTTGTTCAAGGTCAATGTCTGGTTCTCACGATATTTAATCTCTGCAGCTGGAGAATTCCCCAGAACGACTCCAACAACAGTTTCAAAAGCTCCCTCTAGGGGAAAAACATTTTCTATTTGTATCCGTCCTTTTGAAAGCAGATCCAGCAACAAAATTACTTTCATTTTTCAAATATTTTGTTCCTTTTAAATGGAAAAGGAAACATTGGAATCAATATATTTCTCTTTTTTAACTATCTGTCAAGAAACGTTTTATTCACAGTCAATGAACTTTCCCAAAACGTCTGTCTTCCTGGCACCCCGTTCCCAGGTTCAAGAAGGTGAAAATTTACTTTTCTTTACTCTCTCTCCTGCAGGCTTAAACAATCTAAGATTTCCCCCCCCTTCTCCTGCTTCCAAGGGGGGTTTAGTAGTTTTAGCCGATGGAGATTTAGTCCTTTACAAAAGACTTTCCAGACTTTAGCTTGCAATGTCTTTGCATCAATCTATTTACAAAAGCAGAAGGCGGACTTCCTGTTTAGAACCTTCCCGCTTCGGTGCCAAATTAAGATTTTTCATAGTCCAATTTTCCGTTCTACTCACGGGTAGTTGTTTAAAGTCCAATTGTCCACAGGAAAAAGTCAGCACTCTCCGGCAACAGCAATGCGGCTTCACTCCGTGAAAAGAGCAGTCGATTCGAAGCACCACGCCGCTCACTCCACGTCGCTCCGGATCCCCGAAACTGGGTTTCCCCGTGAGTAGGGGAGGCGCAAAAGGTGCCAGCCGAATCCCACGTCCACAGGCGGCCCAGTTCATTCCTTCTCTGGCCTCCATAACAGCTAGGAGACACAGGAAAATTTGTACGGACAAAGTGCTATTAAAGGAATCCAGTTCTTGCTCCCTGCTATATATAATGGTTTTGCTTATGTGCACAGCAGAGTGGGATGACTGACAGTGGCCATTTTCACCTGTAGAGCCTGTAAACCTCCCCTGTGTTTTGTAGATATTAAGTGAAAATGCTGTTTTGGGGTGGCACAAATGGAAGTGCCGCTCACTAGCAGTGAAAGTCAATCACAACTTCCAATCACAAGTCAAATTAGTGAGTCAGATTTTTTTTTTAATTGTCTGAAGTCAACAGGCATCACAAGGGCCAAGTTAAGTTATCTTAGTTCACCCACGTATCGTTCTCATTAACCATATCTGAATTAATACAGTCCCACCCCCACAGCAAATAGTGATATATAAACAGCTGTAGCCAAGAAAAAGTGGCCAGTTCTGATCTCTGCCATGCAAACACACAGCAGATAAATTTAGATAAGCCTCTATAGATTCTCTCAGCCTCCCTTCTGCAATACTGAAGAAAAAATAAAATGAAGATCTGGTCTGGCTTCCAGAATGGTTGTGCAGATCACTGAAACCATAGGAAGTTCTTTGAACACTTGAAATATTCTCTATCAGATGCTGGATACTATTAACAGCATGTGATTGCAACTGCATTTCAGGTTTACAAGGTCTTCCTTGGGTTTTGGTTCCTTTTCACTAGGAAACCGAGGTCACTGGACCATCTTGGCTGAGAGTCCTGGAAGACCTGCTCTCTGCATTGCAAACATTTCCCACCTGGCCTGGGAGGGCAGGGCCCTGACTCCAGCTACAAAAGCTGAGGCTGCTGAACAGAATACTGGGGTGGGGTATTGTTTAGGGGCGGGCAGGTTGTTGCTATTAATTTCTTGGATCTTTATTTGGCACTTACGATTTATGTTGAAATTTTTCAGTTTGGTTGCATACTTTTTGATGTTTTGTTTATTTTCTATGACTGCTTTATGTTTGTAGTTATGTAATTTTTTTTATGCTGCAAGCCATCTTGTACAGGGTTTTAACTTTGGAAAGGCAGCGTACAAATAAAATTGATGATGATGGATGATGATGATGGATAATAATACCAGAGCCAGGTAGCAAATAATGACTAGATGTTGAAGTCGAATGCGTAACGATGGCTCGGAGATGGAGTCAATTACCAGTTGCATGCCTGAACCACGCACTGGAGCGACCTGCCTGTATGCGAGTACAGATGTACTGCGACTTAGGAATCCCAATACAAAAGCACCTGGGGCAGAGCAATTCAAACCCCCAATCCACCATGCTGGGAGGGGCTTAAATAGAGCCAAGGCACCCATCCACCCAGCTCTGCCAGCTTCCGCCATCAGAGTCCCACTAGGCTTGTCCATACTGCAGGAGCTTCCGCAGGCATCAATCCAATTGGCAGTAGCCAGCAGAATCAGGTCAGCACAGAATCCACTGGATTCTGTGAATGTCCCACTGCAATAAGGTGACAGCAACCATTCTGACTCAGGCCTCTTCACTGTGACAGCCTAGGAACTGGCAATGCTCAGGGGCAATTTTCCTGCTCCATCTACAGTGGTGCCTCGCAAGACGAAATTAATTTGTTCCGCGAGTTTTTTCGTCTAGCGAATTTTTTGTCTTGCGAAGCACGGTGTCGGAAAAGTTTTGGAAAAGCTTCAAAAATCACCAAAAACCTCAAAAAAGGCTACCACACCGCGTTCTATGAGTTGCTCCTCGAAGTCAAGTCGCAACTGTATTAACGGTGTTAAGAAAAAGGAAACAAACTTGCAAGACGTTTTGTCTTGCAAAGCAAGCCCATAGGGAAATTCGTCTTGCGAAGCAGCTCAAAAACCGCAAAACCCTTTTGTCTAGCGAGTTTTTCGTCTTGCGAGGCATTCGTCTTGCGGGACACCACTGTACTGGCATGTGCCTGGGTATGCCTTGCTACTGCTGGCCAGGGGTTGGAGTTATACCCCAGAACAGGCTACGCAAAGACTTGGCTAACGGTAACCGAACAATATACCTCTCAACTGGTGAGGAACACCAAGATTAAGAAACAAGCAATTAGCAGAGGAATTAAAGGAGAGGAGGGACATCGTTTGACAGAGGTGTTAGGGACAGCTTGTATTTCAAGCTTTAACCCTTAGAAGTTTAAGGAAATGATGGTGGGATGCCTAATAGAAGGCTGCCCTCGCCCCCTATGCAGCTGCGTGAGGTTTAAAATCAGCTTTAGGGGCTTGTGCCCTGTTTCTGTACGAAATCAGAGAAAGAGGACAAAAAAGCCTGCTTTGGAGATGGGCAATAGGAATTAAATGAAGGAAAAGGACAGTAAAAAAGCTAGCAAGTCAGAAGCTGCAAGACTACACAAGCCACAAACTGTGGGAGGAGACAGGAAGGAGTGAGACATCTAACCATAAGCAAGTGTGCAAGGTGGTTCCCAGAAGCTAAACCATTGTGAACATCTGCAGATGGGGCTGCAAAACTCTCCACCACCCCCACATACCATTCCACAATCAGGTAGGTAGCAGTGTTGGTCTGACACAGTCAAAATATATTAAAAAATAAAAAATTGTCCAGTAGCACCTTAGAGACCAACATGCACACGAAAGTTTATACCAAGAACAAACTTAGTTGGTCTCTAAGGTGCTACTGGACAATTTTTTTATTTTTAAATATATTTCGATCCCATTCCACAAGGTCATTTACTTGCAGTCTTTTCACCGCCCCCCTTCCACTTCAGCCTCAAAAGTGGACACATGGGAATTAATAAATTAGTCATGTCAAGGGTCTGCCTCGAGTTGGATTAGCACTGGATGCAACCCCCATTGTAATATGTGTGTGTTCTTGCAAGTAACCAGCTAGGCAGTTTACAGGGTTCAATCGGGGTCTGTTCCAGTCAAGTATTGTAGCCTGAAATACACCATGGAAACAGGCGATTCCGGTCTCATTCTGCACCTCAACCACCAGATTTCTCTTCCAAGCAACTGGACAGAAGTGCTTTCTGATATTATGCATACACCGTGCGGCAAAGGAAGTTGCAGCCTTCAACAGATCTCACATGACTGATTTACATATGGGACATTTACGAGGAAATGCTTGTATGCACGCTTTTGCAGTGGAGAGAAGAAATACCTCACACTTGGAAGCCACGGGTGAGGTGGGTGGGTGAAAGCATAGACAAAATTGAGGCGGGAGAATTTACATGAAGGGTACCAGGAAACGGGAAAGATTTTGTATTTTCCCATAATATAAAAAGGAACATCAATGTTGTAGAGTGGTGATATTATCAACAGAAGCAATTGTGAAGGCTCCAAAGCAGGCATACACACAGGAAGTTAATTTTGGTTTTGTCAGGGAACTGCCATCGGAGGAACAGGTGGGGAGAGGGCTCCTGGAGGCTGGGAGGGACTCAGCAGCGAAAGCAGGGACCAACAGGGGGAGAGATGGGTCTCTGGAGGAAGGTCTCATGAATGCGGAGAGAGACGCAGCAGCTAAAGCAGGAACTAGCAGGGAAGGGGAAGGATCTCTGAGGGAAAGCGAGCAAGAGGGAGGGGTCCGGGACACGTCCAGCGAGAACAGTGGGGAGGTGTCAGAAGCTCCCATAGGGAGACCCTTTCCTCGGCGGAAGCTGTCACGTCGTGAGTCCAGAAGACGTGTTTCCGTTAAGGAGCTCCTATGCTGGAAGCGCTTCCGAAAACAACCACTGTCGGAATCTGCAAGTGACTAGGGCAGACATGTCTGAGGAGCTCTGTCACACACAGAGGTTTGTGGAGTTGCACAAACTCTGAGGGACCACGATTTTACGCACAAGCAGCTAATCATCCCATCACAGGTTTCAAACAAGAAAACAATTCAGTTTTCATCAATGTAATCTAGAAATAAAGGCCTCTTCCCACACTATTATTTATTCAGTGTATGTAAAGTAAGAAGTTTGTAGTACCGCACTGAAAGTGGGAAAAACTCAAAACTTCTCTCCGTCAGTGCCCTCCAAACAATAGTTACCATTTATTTACAAAAGCAGTTTCCCAGTAGTCAATGTTCTGGACTAGACTACCAAGTCCTCTGCACGGGACTGCCTTCAAAGAGTCTCTAGGAACATTCTATTGGTCCAGAATGCAGCAGCTGGGCTTTGGGCAGGTGCTTATCCTTGGTAGCAGAGCTCCTTTTCTACATCCACTGCATGAACTTCCAGTCCATTTCCATCAAGGTGCTAGTGATTTACCTTTGCAGCCCTACAGGGCTTAGGTCCAGGATATCTGGAGGACTGTCCCCTGCCCACTTCCTCAGATTTGCAGGAGAGGCTCTTCTCCACATCCTGAAGGTGAGCAGCTGGAAAGTGGGAGAAGGCCTGCTCCTTGGCAACTACGCCTGGAACCCTGCCTCTTGGGAGGTACAGAGTTGACACTTTCTCTTTTAGTTTTCTGCCACCTGCTGGAAGACAGGTTTCATCCCAAGAAGCATTTACCTCATTGGGCTGATGGGAGTTTTCCTGCACTGATCCACTTCTAATTTTACCTGCCAACTGTTCTCTATTTGATTATTTTTTTTAAGTTACCCACAGCACTTAAGAACAGTGGAAAGGCAGGGGTATAAATGCACCTGACAAGTAAATGTGGGTTTAAAAAGACAGCAAAAAACCACAGAGGAAAGGACTAAGTTTGTCCACTTTTGCTTTAGGCAGTTGGACTGGAAGGGATAGGCCAAGTTAAATGCCCAGTCAGGTTCCAGTGAAAAATATCCTTTAATTAGTTAACCAGGAAATCAGGGTCAATTCAAACATACACAATTTCAGCTTCTACTGGCCAAAACTTCCCTCTGTCAAGTTCCAAAGTAGCTGTGCCATGTTACTTCAAGACAGAACACTCCTGAACTAGACAACAGACAATCAGTACTTTGCAATCCTGGAAACTGAGTAAAGTAACTTACAGCATTCTATCGTTACACTGCTTTTTCGTAAAATAGGAGAAGGGAATAGTAAGTCACAGCATGTGAGCAGCAGACGGCAGAGTCTCTCCTTCTTTGATTCTGAATGTAGCAGATGCTGTTAATCAAGATGGCTATAAACTTAGCTGGCCTTAAAAACGATAAATGGCAGGTGTTTGTCAAATTTATCGGGGGGGGGGACGGGACACCCAAGAGTAGCTACCTCAGCAACTGAAAGGCCTTACCAAATAATGTGTTTAATCTCCTTTAATATTATTCTGTATTTTGCCCACGTTGTCTCAAAACGATCTTTTTGTGCATGAATAGCAGCCCTGGAATCTTGCCTCTACTTTGTTCTAATAAGCACAATTTGCTCATTTTAAAAAGGGGGAAACGGAAACTGACAATCTGTTTATTATTCCAATGCTGCAGAGATAGCATATAAAAAGTATGTGCATATGTGTGGGTGTGTTGAGCAATAATTTTTTTCCTGTTAGTGTGTAAAGGTTCCTAATTGGATAAAATGCATTTTGATAAGAGATTCAGTTAACAATAGAAAAGACAATAGTGATAATCAACATCAGTAAAATGAATTTATATGAAGAGAGCTTGGTACACGGTGTCAAGCTTTCTTTAGCTTTTCATACCAAAAGGTGACTACCCCGTCACATAAAGTCCAAGGTGTTAAGCTTCTCCGGGGGAGGGGTTTGCTTTTGGCTCTTTTTCACAACCAGTTTAGAATACCCTCTTCTCTTTCTCTCTAGGCCTTCTTCCGAGTATCTCACATAATGTTGAGCATGTCACATAAGGTCAATTTTATACCACCTTATATAAATGCTTAGTTTGAAGAGGATAAAGCAGTACAGGTGAAGTTTATGCACAGAGAGGGAAAGTTGTCAAGAAAATCTTCGTTTTTTTTAAAAAAACTGAATGAAATTATCAAATAAACAGGTGAAAGCTTAGGCACCAAATATTAAAAATCCAGCATCAGAACGTCCATAAGAACCACCCTGGAAATGATAAAACTGAAGTCCGGCGCAATATAACTTGTCCATTTCTTCTAAGACCTTTTTGCCTTAATTCAGCAGGTTTCTTTGAAACTTACATTCTGTTAGGTTGAAAATTAAAAGAGACCAGCCTTTCTGAGAGGACGGCTGGGTCCAGCAACTTAACATGAAGGTGTTAAGGTTATTAAAATGCAGCACTCCAGGATGCTTGTGTTAGGGGTTCTGCTTATTCAAACAGAAACCAAACAACGGGCATTTCCCACAAGTGCTTCCAAAATATCAGGAACCAACTTGTGGGTAAGTAGAGTCTGACTCTAGCAAGCCCTAGTTGGGTGGAAATAGAATAAGAGGGCTGGAGTAACTCTTGCAAAATTACAGCTTGCCGTTGAATTTACTGATCTGGTGGCTGTTTTGGAGATGGTGCTGCTGTCACGACAACAGTGGAGACTGCTTTTGTAGAGCCCGACACTGTTCCCTGCTGGAGATGGGAGGCTGGAAGTGTCTGAATTCGCACCTGTGCAAAACAGCATGCAGAAGGAAAGAAAATACATTTAATCATTCAGTTCAGCCTTTGCCATGTTGCAGAAACATAAATACTACTGGGAACTGAACTGTAATCAAGCAAAGCCCTCCACTCCCATCTTGCCCTTGTCTTCAAGTTACCAGTTCCAATGTTTCAGCAAGTGTATTTGTAGGACCCACACACACCCACACACCAAATTTCAGCTGCTTACTTGAATTTCAAAAATGAAAAATAATCAGAACATTTGTGTGGCACAATGATGTTGGGACGGTGCCATGTCAAGGCAAAGTCCTGATGCAACAGAGGATAAGGGGGAAATGAGATACAGGCCTTACCTGTGTGGCCTGGCCTTGTTGCTGCAGCTGTTGTAGCTGCTGTGCGGTCAGGAAGCTCACTGGCTTGTTCCCAGCAATCAGTTTCGTCCCAGCTGGCATGGTGGTGAGAATGATGTTTCTACCCAGTCCGCTGATACTATTGGAAGAAACCCATTAAGAAGTTAGTGGTGACAGAGTGGGGCTGGATCTTGCTGAGGTGCCCCTTGCATAATAGCAGAACTTAGAAAGTGTGTTTGTACCACATTGGCCTTTCAGTACTGGTCAGAACCACCCTCAGACTCTGAATATGCTACAAGAATGTGTCTAAATGCAATCCTGTGCTCAGGATTAACCACCAGCTGCACTTTTTACCCTCCCCCTTCCAAGGGGTGTCTGCAGAGAGCAGGAAAAACAACCAAGCCTTCTTTTGAGCTTTTAAAATGGCAGCTTGAATTTGTGTAAAAAACCAGCAGGGACAGATTTTCCATGCTTAGAAACGAAACGCTCCCACCTGCCAACATCTGTAAACCAAGCAATTGTCAAAGCCACAGCTAAAAGGGCAGGCTGAAAAGTTGGCAACCCCAGAAGGTGGGTATGTGAGGTATCCAAATCGAAACACCACCAACACTGGTAAACTCATCGGATGCTAGTTGGATTTGGGAAGCAAGACTCAGTAGTGTCCATTAGCACTTCCTACAGGCAGAATTTGTTTGACTCATTTTCTGTGACTAAGAGGAAATTTTCAAATTTGAGTGCTTTCAAGTCCTTTTGGCTAGGCCTTCCATTAATCTAATTGTGATCTGCAATAGTTGCTCATCATACACAAATGCAGTCCTGAAGATTGAACAGAATCCTCCTGTGTTACTCACTTGGCCCCAAGGTTGCCTTTGATAATGGGGGTCGTCATTACACTCTTGCCTTTCACAGGCTGGCTTATGACGGAGAGGGGCACTGTGATACGGGCAGGCAGCTTCCCCTGGGAAAAGAAGCATCAGAGACAGAAATTATAGAGGTTCAGCAACCACCTCTCTGCCACACTGTTACCAAGAACAGGGGGAAAGGCCATCCCACAAATTAAAGTTTTCAGGATGCTGAGGGATTCACAAAATACATACACAGTTGTTGCTAATGGCATTCAATGCTCTTCCATACGTCAGAGCCTACTTAAGACAGACAAGGTGGCATCCCCACTTAGAAACGGATGCTTGTCAATCAATCTTATCCTTCCAAAAAACAACATGAATCATAGAATGGTAGTGTTGGAAGGGACCCAAAGGGTTATCTATCCGCTGCAGGGATGACTTACTGCCTGGGAGGTGGAGACGACTGTGGTGCTCACTGGAACTTGTCGCATAGTCGTGGTCCCTGTTCCTATTGTTATGGGCGTCCCTGCCCCCCCTGACACAACAGCAACCGCCTTGGACACAGAAGCAGTCATGGTTGGCAGAGAAACAGCAGAGGTGTGGACTGTGCCAGGGACGCTCACAGACGAGGCAGCAGTCATCTGCTTGGCATGCGTGGCCACTGTAATGGTCTGCCCAGCTTTTGGTGGCATCACCCCCATCCCCTGCACAATCCTTATCGTGGCAGCTGGCTTGGCTTCAGTGGATGCCACCGTAGTGATGGCCTTGCCCTTCTGGTCTGCCACAGTCATGCCCAGAGCAGGCATCAGCCGGAACGCAGAGCCAGTGGACTCCACAGTCTTCAAGTCAGGAGTAACTTTGACCACTGTGGGCCCAGCTGGGCCTGGTGAGGCAGAGGTGGGCGTGCTGGTCTTGGCGGGAGAGTCAGAAGACTGGATGGGGCTGGAAGTCACACGCAGAGTGGCCGAGATGCCCTTGCCGGCAGAAGTGTTGCCAGTGGCTGCAGCAGTGAAGAGGTCTTGCGTCAGTTTGACAGTGGTGACTTGGGACTTGGCCAAGGTGGCCATCATGTCAGGAGTAATGCGGAGAACTGTCTGTCCCTTTGCATCAGTGGTGATCGAGGAGGGAGGCAGGCGCAGAACGTCCTTGCCTTGGATGCGGAAGTTGGAGGCGGTAAGCGGGATGCTGCTCCCAGGCTGGTTTTTCATCCCTAGCTGTCCAGTAATAGCCACCTGTAAGGAAAAATGTATTGTGCTGAATATCTCTCTTGCAGACAGACACAGACACATACCATTTCTGCGGCAGAATGCTATACAGCACTGGGTGCATGGATGAATGCCAAGCTCCATTAAAGAAAAACAAGGCATGCCAAACTAAGCTTACTAGGAAAGGGCAAGATTTTCAGCAGCTGCTCACATGCCCATGTATATTTTGCCAGCCATAGCATTTTGGGCAGGGACCCATTGGGATTTTATAAGCACAAAGTCATTGTGCTCAGCTTCTCAAGGGCATCTGGCTGGCCACAGCTGGAGCCAGAACACTGAACTCACTGGACTCAAATCTGATCAGCATAGGCTGGCTTTTATACTCCAAAACCATTTCTCAGTATGGTACAGCTCCTCACCTGTTTGATGATATTTTGGCCAGCTACGTTCTGGAGGACTGTGGTGGATGAAGAGGAGGAAGTCGAAGAGGAGGAGGATGATGACGACGAAAGAGACACAGAGGAGGAGTTGGGGGCAGAGCTGCCTGAAGAACTGGTCACTGGCTTTGGGGCAGGGCTGAGAGCTGCCGAGATCCCTGTCCCAGCAACACTGACTGGTCCTGTGACAGAAACTGTTGGCCTTTGCACCTGGACTGGGCTGGTCTGAGCTTTCACCGTGACAGTGTTGACAGCCTAGGGACAAGAAAAAGTAGATGTCGTCAAGGTGGTTGTCTTTTTGCCTATTCGGTGCAACACCCTTCTATTCAGTTTCACGATGCCCTAACATTATTAGAAATCCCGAGGCGACAGTCCTCACCCTTGCAGAATTAACTACTGGGGATACTCTTTCCAAACGCTTCTCTTCCAAATGCCCTTTAAAAGCTATTTTATTCAGGAATGCTCTCTCTTCCAATCACGCTCTCTCTGTACACTTGCATGGCTTTCCTTCAGTTCTAAACTGCCCATGGGATTTACGTGCTTGCAAAAAGTATGATGTGTCTTAAGAGATGACCATAGGCCATAATTCACATAATTCAGATGACAACTGGGGAAGAAGACTGCTAATTCTTACTTCTGGCTAACTCTCCACAGAGATAGCCCTCACCTGAGGCAGTGCTTTGGTTTGTGCAGAAGTGGAAGGGGCATGGACCTGAAGAACAGGTGCTGGTGGGGGCTGTTGCTGCTGCTGGATCACTGATGGGGCTGGCTGAGACACAGGTGGGAGGCTGGACTGTGTTGTAACCACTCGAACCTGTGGGAGTCCTGAGGAAGATGTGTGGCTGGCCACACGAGGAGGGGGGGTTTGCTGAGGCCCAGTTTGTGCTTGGGTACTTTGTGCTGTGGAGAGCAAAGTCCCCAGCTGCGGCATGGTGGGAGATGACACCAGAAGGATGCTGTGAATAAGTTGAAAAGAGTAAGTTGATTAACTTAAAAGCACAAGTTTGTTCTAGAACAGGCCAGCAATAAGCAAAGTTTTCACTATTTTGCTTTAAGCTACCAAAATCAATCAAGGATTTAAAACGTGTATTGACAGGTAATAATTTTAGCTGCAACCGAACAATAAATAGCTCACTGAACAGATAATTCATTGCAAGACTACATAAACAGATTTTTACAACTGATTTGCAATATCTATGTGATTTTCACCTTCCCTGGCCCACTCAGGCAAGTAATCCAAGTTGAATGGTTTTGCTAATATAGTCTTCCTTTTTTGTACCACTTGGGGGAAGGTTCACTTGTGGAAGATTCTGCTTAGGATAACAGACTGGCTGAATTTCTTTCTTAAATCCAGATGGTCCTAAAGCAACCCCCAATTGTATTTTCCCTACTCACTAGAGATATCTATCACCCAAATCCTGTGAACAGTTGCACCCCTGCTTTTTGCAAAGACAGGGAAAGGATTTACCTTTGGTTGGGTTTAGCTTGCTCTGATGCAACGTTTGGCAAACTCTTGTTAACCACGGAGACTGGCGGTGGTGAGATGGGCATTGCTGGAAGCGGAGGGGCAGTGGGTGTCACTGGAGTCACAGGGGTTGGTGGCATGCTGGAATCACTAAGGCTCAGCTGGCTAGGCTCAGAGGTGCCACTAGTAGCCACTTTCACTGAACTCTCCTTGCTACTGGACTTCTGCAAAGGCAACAAAATAGTGGGCATCAATGGGGGCAGGGTGGGGGTGGAAATGCACTAAGCCCAGACAACCCTGTGCGAGTGGGAAGAGGGCTGTTTAGGGATAGACCAGAGCTTTCCTTGAGTCTATTGGTGATAATTAAATAAGCCCTTGAGATGAGATTGGGCAGCAAGCCTATTCAACCAAAACAGTGGACAGTCTAAAAATCTGTGCCCCATGTATTTACATTGCGCAACTTACTATCTTTGCAGGAGGTTTAGACTTCTGCTGAAGGGCTTTTCTAGCTTTAGCTGCAGCCGCCTGAGCCTGATGAATCAGCTCTGCAAGGAAGAATAAGGAAGGGTTCTCAAACAGATGCTAAGAGTGAGGCTGCCCACCTATGAAGCCAGCTTCTCTTTTTCCTTGAAATACGCTTCTTCTTCCAAGAATTCCTACTCTGTGATCAATAGAAAACATACCAAACTAGATAATTTGCCAGCCAGGAAGAGGGAGGTCTTGCATGAAATGCATGTTTATGACATTTTCTGTAAATGTGTCCCCTGAAGGAGGCTTTTATGCCTTTCAATTTGAATGATGAATAAGAGAAAGTGATTGCTGTTCAGTCAGGAACAAGAGGCAAATTACATGTTCCATCTCAATAATGGCAAAATTTACAGTAAACAGGACAAAACTTGTTTATATCTCATTTTTCCTAGTTGGCAAGGATTTTAGTTAAATACACCTTTAGGGGGAAAATACATACTAAAATTGGATATGTATCTGCGTGTGTGTATATGTGGGTACCCTAAAGCATGAACAACAGCCTATATCCTTGCACAATAAGGTTAGCCCAAGTAACAATGTGGGGATATAGGATCCTTCTCCAGGACTGGGAGTTGGAACTACACCTCACCCCCACCCTGTTCCTGAATTTGTAGAATGCTGTGAGTTTTTGAAATGGGATTTTAAAAATTCAGCGCCAGTTTTCTTCTTCATTTAAGGCAAGGCCACCTCTATCCATTATATTGCAATCTGGTTGCTGTAAGGCCCTCCAGCGAACACCCACCAAACTCCTCTTCGCTCCTGTCTCGATGTAGGTATATCCATAGCTTACGTCCAATGTCATATTTCACACAGGGATCCTTCTCATAATGCAATCGATCCAGTGCACCACTCACCACAGTGTTAACCTGAGAACAGAATTCACAATTAAATGGAGGATGCAAAACTGATCAGCTCAGAATCATCATAGCAAATATATTTTGCACATGCAGGAAGGAAGAAAAGGGGCATGACAATTAGAAGCAAAATGGATGTCTAAAATAGCCCCATACTGAGATGGCAAATCATCTGAGAAACATACATCAAGCTCTCAGTCTATCTAGATCAAAACAGACCTCCACTCGTTACCATGTATAGCTTCCTCGAGTGCCGTAGTTCTACAACAAAGATGACAGCACCTGCAAGCTGGAGTGTATTATACACATCACTACCAAAAACTGTTGTTTCAGTGTTCAGATGTCATTACAAAAAAAGCACCGCCAACTCCATAAGTTAGGCTACAGCTTTATCACTCTCATAAGCTATGGAATTGTAGACCTTAAAAATCAATCACAAGGTGCTTCTCCATTCAATAGGAGAAATTCTCATCAGAGAGGAACGCTGAAAAGAAAATGCCTCTGTGTTCTCCCAGTTTACCTGAGCACTGGTGACATCAGGAGCGAGGAATTGAGAGTCTTTAAGCAGCTCACAAATCTCAGCACGAGTTCCCTCTCCATTAGGAAGACGGGCAGCAGCATCCCTAACTGAGACAGCAAAAAAGATCAAAGCATTGTGAAGACCTCAACTGACACAAAGACTGAAGTAACACTTGAACCATTCAGGTTCCACTCACTGTGTGGGTTCCTAACTTTAACTTAGGGCTTTAAACCAATTGAACACTTGCTCTGGATAGCAGTCCCACACCCTGAAGAAATCATCAAGGTCACTGGCTCCTTATCACATAGAAAAGCAGCTGGATTTAAGAATAAATCTGGACTTCCTTGCTGCTCATCTTCTGCCAGTGTTCTCATTTCATCTTGGGCTACATCCCCAAACCCTGCAGTATAGCTCTCTACCAGAACAATAAGAATGTCTCCTGTTTCTGTTTCTTTTCCTCTCTCTCTCATTCTTCCACATATTTTTTATATTATTTATATTATTATTATTAATACTCCACCCATCTGGCTGGTTTTCCCCAACCACTCTGGGCAGTTTAAAGTACATGTAAAACATCAAACATTAAAAATTTCCTGATATAGGGCTGCCTTCAGAGGTCTTCTAAAAGTTGTGTAGTTCTTTATCTCCTTGACATCTGATGGGAGGGCACACACACTGTGTGTAATCGTTCCCTCAAACAGACTGAAAGGTTTCTGCCTATTTTAAGCAAGTTTAACAAACTTTTCTTACTTGCAGGCTTTCCAAGGGCATGCTTATTCCACACCACAGGTTGTTCCTCCCTCTGTTCCCTTCTTGTGTTATGCTGTAACTTGGTCCCTTGTTAATCCTGGCTACAGAAATTCCTCATGGACTGTGCTTCCCTACATGAAACAACCAGTCTGAACCCCTGGCATCTCCCATTCCAAAAAGGCAGCAGGAGAGGAGACAGGCCTCCAAGAAGCCACTGGCATTCAAAGTAGGCAATACCAGGTTACAGGGACAAATGTTCTGACCTGGTATAAGAGAGCTTCGTATCTTCAGCCTTTGCACTGCAATCTTTTTCTCTAAACCATGAAGCTGCCCTATGTAGTGCCAGAACATAAGAAGAGCCCTGCTGGATCAGACCAAAGGCCTATCTAACATTCTGTTCTCAGTGACCAGAGGCCTATGAGAAGCACAAAGCAACACATGAGTGCAACAATATCCTTCTGCAAGCACATGGCAGTCAGAGGCATCTTGCCCAATACTGGGGATATATATAGTCACCGTGATTAGCACCCACTGAACATGGTGGCTATGTCTTAATTACCTCCAGTATCAGAGGCAACAGGCCTTTGTATACAAGTTGCCAGGGATCACAAGAAACAGAGTGCTATTACCTGTCTTGGTCACTACTGATAGCAGTGGCCACAAAGGTCTTGGGTGGAAGTCTTCCTAGTCTTACTTCCAAGGGTCTTTTAAATGGAAACACCATTAATTGAACCTGGGACCTTCCTTTATTTAGGATAGTTTTTTCCCCTTGTTAGTGTCTAATTCTCAAGGTGACTAACATAACAGTTTATCATTGTGAACAATTAAAGCTTGACTGCACTGCTGTTTCCTCTCATCTTACAATCTATTGTCACTGCGAACCTAAAAAAGACTGTAACATGTTGAAATCTCTCTCTCTCTCTCTCTCTCTCTCTCACACACACACACACAGAGAGAGGGGGGGGGGAGAGACTATGTCAACTTACCAAGAGACAAGATGGTGACATATGCAGGCCTGTCTGATCGCAACAGAGAATGTTCTCGGGCTTTGTTCAGAGAAGTTTCCTTGTCAAACACACCCTTCACAGGGCCGACCACCGACTCAAAGCCATGCATGCGGAAGGTGAAGGCCTTGTGGGGCTGGCTGTACCTGTAACGTTCCTGCACATGTTGGAGAAAGAGAAGTGCCCAGATGAGCAAGAGATCGAAGGGCAAAAAAACAGAGCAGGTTTCTAGATAAGCATCTATGGCTAAGACTTAATGTGAACTGAGTTAATACCAAATGCTATGGGGAAGGTAAAGATTAGGAAGGGCAACTGCTTATATTTCAGGCATGTATACTGAGGAGCATATAGGCAGCAAACCTCTTTATACTAAGCATTAATCGCTTAGTTTCGAGCATCTCTCAGTTTAGCATTTTCAAATATTAATTCTGGTCAGAGATAATACTGATAATATTGGTAAAGACAAATGGAGGAGAAATGTGTATATCTTTCAGCCCAATTATTATTATCCCCCCCCCAAGCCTCCACACAAGCCAGTATTATCCAATGTCTGCATAAGAAGTTATAAAGCCCAACAGCTCATGTGGAATCTCTTATTGCTACAAAGATCAGGGCTTAGCCTACAGTAAAGAGCAAGACTCAGCTAGGTGATGTAATGTAGCCAGCACATACAATGCAACTACTGGGACATTAGTATTGAGACCTTAATGCTACGAAGCAAAACAAACACAATCATTGTGTGTTTTTAGGGTTGTCTAAATGTTTATATTCTTTTCTGCTACCTAATTTTTAAGCACCCTCTTGTCAAATGGTGTGCTGGTACCTTTTTTTAAAAAAAAACATTTAAGAAGACAGGTTGAAAAAAGGAGAGAAACTGAAATGAAATAAAGTTATTTGTCATTAGGAATTTCTGTTTCTTCTGACAGTTACTGATGCAGGTGAATATTTTACTCAGAAAATGGACTACTTAAGCTGAAAAGCAAAATATGTATAAATTGGAAGGTAGGCATTTTAAATGATTTTATAGGTTTAAATGTTTTCCACCCACCCGTTGTATCTTTGTAAACTACTTAGAGACTACTGCACTTAAGCAATGTATCAATTGTTTAAATAAACAAATAATAAAATAAAACTTCCCCATCCAATCCTGGCAATGCATAGGCAATGCATGGGACAAAATGTGCGTCATCCTCACCTGTTCCTGGAAAACACGTTTCTCTTCCCCAGTGCTAGGCCGGACTACGTAGTCAGTCCTTCTGAAACAAACAACAGCATGAGGTTGGAGTGCATACATCCGCCTTCCCCTACATGGTTCACTCCAAACCTGATCAGAACCCTTCAGAGTCAGATCCCCAAACCAACTAAAAAGACGGTTGTGAAAGAGAAGGGGGGAGGAAGGAAAATTGTATCCAGAAGGTACATACTTTTGAGTGTTGGTGCTGTCCAAGTAACAGAAGAAGAAAAAGAGAATCTAGCAACCTGGATTACCTCACAAGTTCTGCTAGAGAATTTTTGCGGCACTTCTTAAAAAATTACAAATCACCTTTCTAGGATTTACCTTTTGTCATTATAAGGCAAAAGGTCATGATGCAAGGAGCAGCATGTTATTCAGACCTGAGCAAGATAAAATGTAATGTAGAAAGGAGGTTAATACTTCTTGGCAAGTATGCATTCATTTGCTGCTAAATACTGAAATTCTTTTGGTGAAAGCTTTTTAAAGCAAAGTACAGCTAGCTACCCTATGCAGCAGTTAATATTTGGAAGTAAAAGGCAGCCCAACACTGAAATCATAGGGAGAATATATGGGAAGAGTGTAATTTGTCCAATGCACACTCAGTATTCCTGCCAACTTCCTCCTGCCTCGGGCATGATCAGTGCAAGCCAAGATTTTACAGTCAGAAATAAACTAAGACAGATGCAAGAGAAAGGAGCAGAATCCAGCTCATTTCTCAATATTTATTGACTGGAAAAACGAACCACACTTCAGAACAATGTAATTCACACATTTGAGTATCAGTTAATGTTGAGCTTTCTTTTTAGACAACTTGTTTGTTTCACATTAACTGATATAATCATCTTTGTAATAAAATTCAAAATAGGAAAAAATAAGTGTAACCCTAACTAACACTTGAGCAGATTTCTGAACTGAATATATACTTACACTCGGGGATTAGGTGTGGTGGCATCTGAGCTGTCTTCGTTGTCCTACCAACGAAAGAAATATTTTTGTCAGCACCTTGGACAAGCCAGCTGGGATGCTGCCACATTCCTACAAATATCCTCTCTCACCTTGAAGAAGATTTGGTCTTTTGTCTCCAGCCAGAGCTGGAAGAGTGCTGCTAGCTCCTTCTCATGGTCTTGTGAAGAGCCTAAGGTGAGAACCGAAAAAGAGGAAAGGGGAGTTGTTACCAACTGCTGATATCTGAGCTACAGTAGAGGTACTAAAGATGACGTAGGGTGAACCCACCTTAGCCAGGGCCTTTATGCAAAAGGACATGAAGCAAAGGCCTTTCAATGCATTCCCCCTTGCAATGTTCCAATTGTGACAGGGGCGCATAGTGTGACTACAGTTGTTGACTCACATGCTGTGCTGCATCCCAGTTGCCTTCCACTTATTGGAGGGCTGAATGTCTGCAGCACAGAGCTTGTGTGACTCCTGGAAGCCCCCTGTACTGCACAGTCCTAAACTGCACAGGGAGCCTCCACCAGCAGAACTGATATCCCAGCATAGACATAACTCCAGTGCAGTGAGGCAGGCAGGAGCACAGTGGAGTGGTCAGCAAGTGTGTCTTCACTCTCCCTTGTCATACAATTGGAATTGGGATTGCACTGATACATCTCAAAGAAGTCTTCCAGTCCTTGAAGCTGATTTAAAGCCTTGGCCGTGACAGAGAAGGAGGTGAAAAAATAGGGAAAGCAACATTTATTTGCCTCTTAGTAGACAACTGGGAAGGTAACATAATGCAAGATCCATGCAAGAGAAGTTTTTTTAAACACACACACATACACAATGATTTTATATAGTCAAAAGTCTACTATACACATAGGACTATACAGGTATAAGGGTAGTAATAGAGGATGAAGCAGAAGATGTTCAGCCGCTCCAGCTCCAAATGGAAGCTAAATGCCTCAAGAGAACAGCAGGCAAGACTTATTAACAGGAGGGGACAGAGAAGCAAAGTTACTTTACCTATCAGTTTCCACTGCTGAGTTTTCTCTTTGAATTCAACAAATGGAGAAAAACTGGAAGGAGCATCTGTAATAAAAGATACCGTAATGTTTCATATGTTTAGACATTACTGGGATACCCTTTGTCTCTAATTGTCTCCTGTAGGATGAGATAGTCAACTGTTGGCTATTGGTACACCTTATTCTAAAGTATGAGACAGGACTCAAGAAGTTTCAGTGGAATCAGTTTGTTCATTAGTGCTGGTGATAACCACCACCAGAAGGCTCTGTGCAGCTAGGTACCTAGAGCTCTGTCACATCCATCCATGAGGTGTCTGCATTCCCCTCTGCAGAAGCAGCCAGGGCGTGGGAGAGTAAATGCTTTTGTGCAAAGCTTTGTACAAGGGTTTGCATGAAATCAACTCTAGATTTCAGTTCACTTTTCTTATGCAATGCTCTTTTGCTAAGATGGAAATAGCCCTTCCATGTACAGAAGTGGCTGGGCATATCTGAACCCAAGCTATCGTCTCCAAGAGCCACCTTGCCATGACAGTACAAAAGATGTGGGGCTGCAATCAATGTAGTCACTGTGCAAGTGGAACAACTTTCACTTGTGCAATGGAACTTTCCCCTCTCCTTCCCCCATGCACCCACACAATCTGTTCTGAGGGCTCCCCATACCATTTGGAGCAGGTGGTGGGAAGGAATTCTGTTGTGCAAGCAGAACTCATTCCGTTCAAGCAATTACTTCACTGGATTCAACTCAAAGATACAACAGGTTGCTGGCTATCTCTTTTGAATTAAGTTTTTCAGGAACAGAATCAGATGTTAAAGGGAACAAATTTGGAAGATAACAATCTGGATATAAAGAAATGTATCCCTTCTGCAAAAAATTATCATTTCACATCAAGTGGCTACCATCATAAATAAGGAGAACAGGAAGAAAGGGCTGGATCTAAGCCATCTATGACACAATGCAATTTTATAAGCAATAGCTGTTCACAGGCCATGACAGATAGCCAACTTACTTCATTCTTGGCACAGCTCAAGAAGAAAAAACCCTGGAAAAAAGTGGGACTTACCTCTGCTGTCACCTGTGAGATACTGCAGTGCAGGCAAAACAAGTTCTGACCAGTTGGGGGCGAAGGAGAACCAACTATTTAATGTGCTGGCAGGGGAAGACTGCCAATCCATGACTTTATCCTCAAGCTGAGCAAAAGAAGGGAGGGATGGTGATAATGAGAAATACTAGTGAAATCCCAAACCATCTTGGAAATCACAACTGAGACAGAAATACTTTAATCAATAAATATAAATAAAGCACTTCCAAATCAAAGCACAGCAGATGGAATCAAAAAGACTGCAAATCCACAGAAATGAACTATCTAATGATGGTTAAAAACCGTAGTTTTGGAAGGATCTCTTGGTGGGGACAAAATGAAGGACAACAAATACAAAAAAGAAACAACAGATTGTTTTAACAAATGAATAGGCACCAATTTAAACACTCTTAGGCTAAACGTATCAACTTAGAAGGAAGGCCCACTAGCTAGAATCTTGGATTAACCGATGCCTGCTAGTGCTTTCTGATTACTTGGTGCATTTTCATCCTATTTCTTGCTTTGGGGGAGGGGGGAAGTAAAGACAAGACTGTTGGACCAGTATTGCAATTCTGTAGTGTCATTTCTAATTGCAACCAAATATTCAAGTTATCAAAATAGGTGTATTCCACCATTCCAATAAACACACAAAAATTCTTTTTAATTTTTTTTTAAAAAGAAGTAAGGCCTACTGAATTTGATTGGACTTACTTCCACTTAAGTGTATAAATAGGGTTATATCCTAATCCATCCAACTCCCAAGAAAGATGTCCAGGAAAAACTCTTACCACTGAGAGACTAGCAGGGCCTTCTAGAAGCAGAATCTCCAGAAGCAGAGAAAAGAAGCTGAAGGATATTTCATTTACTCCAAGACACGGCTTGATATCTTCAAGAGGCCTTTGACAGAAGATGAACTGGCTTTAACTGAATTGGCTTAACTGAATTTTGAGAATGAGGAGGCTTAGCATATCTACCTGTTTCTTTCTTTGTATTCAAAGTACTTTCATGTACAATATTTCAGCAATCTTACAAACAAAACAGTAAGACAAGAGTGGGGAACCTGTGGCCTGCCTCCAGATGTTGCTGAACTCTCATCATCCCTAACCACTGGCCATGGTGGCCGGAGCTGATGGGAGTTGGAGTCCAACAACATTTGGAGGGCCACAGGTTCCCCAACGCCTGCTGTAAGATATGGTAATACTAACCTATTTTCATGACACAATTTTTTGGTTTAAAGGTTATCTAATGAATTTATAGCTGAGGCAAGTTATGACTCTGTCTTACCACCAGAAGGCAGCAAAAAGGCATTAATCGCTGATGGATCTTCAACTTTTTGACAAGAGGAACATACAACATCATTATTCCTCACCTGGAGCCTATTTACATGTATATTTTCAAATTACACTCTCTCCTCCTACCATCTTTCATGTGCCCGTGTGCCCTGGAGGCTGACTTTAAATTACATTGCTGCATTACTGCACACCATGCATTTTATTTTCAACCACTATGCAACCCAGAATATAGAAAGACACCTTATTCATACATGCAATTTATATGGGCTGTATTAACTATGCTGCATCACTTCTACCAAGACAAAAAAGCTTCTTTGTGCTGAACTTTTCTATTTTGATTCATTCCAGTGTGACTAGAACTGGCTTTGTTGTAAATATGCCTCATTGTGTAATTTGTGGACCACATCCATTGTGTGCATTCTCTTCTGGAAGGAACTTACTCTTCTTTAACAGATGAGAGAGATGGGGGATCCCAGATAGGCGGGATGGGGGATGGATTCTGAGACATTGAAGGCATCCCTTCAGTGTTGCCAAGGGACTCAGAGAAATCCTCTGCTTCTGATTTAATCACTTTTAGTTTCTTCTTCTTCTTCTCTTCCTTTTCCTTCACTTTCTTTTTAAGGACAGCAAGGTCAAACAAAGCTTCAGTTTCAAAAGAGAGGGAGAATTTGTAAGTTGCACATTACAAATTAAGAAGGGTGTCAAATATCAGCCAAGAGGTACAGTTGCCCAGACTTTAGCTTATGGAAGAATGCAGAAGTGCAAGTGTGACCGCCTCTTCTGCCACGTCAGAGTAACAAAAAGCTCTCAGTGGAAAAGATGTAATACCCCATTTTACAGCAGTTATAGCTGCTGACACTGTTTCAAGAGCTGCTGCTGAAGGAATTCAGAAATGGTTTGATCACATTACAAGAAATAGCTAAAAAGCAAACTACAGTGGTGTCCCGCAAGACGAATGCCTCGCAAGACGAAAAACTCGCTAGACGAAAGGGTTTTTCGGTTTTGCGTTGCTTCGCTAGACAAATTTCCCTATGGGCTTGCTTCGCAAGATGAAAACGTCTTGCGCTTTTTTTAAAAAGCCACTTGAAGAGGCGCAGTTGCGACGGACCGTGCTTCGCAAGACGAAAAACATCGCAAGATGAAAAGACTCGCGGAACGCATTCTTTTCGTCTTGCGAGGCACCACTGTAGGCACATGGTTTTAAAAACATTGTGAATCACAGCCAATATGGTTTAGAATCAGAGGATTTCTTGCATGAATTGAAATGAAATAGAACCCAGTTGTAGGATGTGGCAGGCAAGTATAATTAACCAAAAGAGCAAATATGATCAAGCCAACCCAATGTTTTTTGCATTTACATAAATACAAACATAGTATTTTGATTCCTTGGGACGCAAGTGGCGCTGTGGGTTAAACCACAGAGCCTAGGGCTTGCCGATCAGAAGGTCAGCGGTTCGAATCCCCGCAACGGGGTGAGCTCCCGTTGCTCGGTCCCTGCTCCTGCCAACCTAGCAGTTCAAAAGCACGTCAAAGTGCAAGTAGATAAATAGGTACAGCTCTGGCGGGAAGGTAAACAGCGTTTCCGTGCGCTGCTCTGGTTCTCCAGAAGCGGCTTAGTCATGCTGGCCACATGACCTGGAAGCTGTACACCAGCTCCTTCGGCCAATAAAGCGAGATGAGCGCTGCAACCCCAGAGTCGTCTGCGACTGGGCCTAATGGTCAGGGGTCCCTTTACCTTTACCTATTTTGATTCCTAAACACATTTTCAAGAGATGTGCAAGCAAGCCTCCTTTTGAAACGAAAATGAGATATGGAGAACTCAAAAAAGGGACCCCAAGGGTTATCTAGTTCATCCCCCTGCAATGCAGGAATAGTATTTCAACCAAATTTATTTTGTCTGAGAAATGATTGCTTAAAAGCAAAGGGCATCCCCAATATGGAAAGCATCATGTTATTGTGGACTCTCCCTGACTATCACCAAGTGACACTGCAAATCTTGCCACATTTTATTTACTTATAGTTTTAGCTCCCATTGGTAGTAAAAACTGAATGATACAGTGACAGATGTTCATCTGCTAACAACTCCAGCTAAAGAAAATAGTAAAAATGCAGTCATGTAGCAGCCTTGAACTTGATTCACATACCTGCCAAGGATCCCTTCCTACCAGCATTCACACGTGTCATGATATCATTCAGAGTCAGATCCCCAGTCATGAGGTCAGGATGGCTCTATACAGGACAAAGAAACATTCAACAAGGAGAACAACCATAAAGCAAAACTGGAGAATGAAAGACACTTGTTGAGACTGAACTATCATACATTGCTTTTCCTATTGTTTTGCCAATAAAAATTATTATTTATACCAGATATACCTAGAGAAAATCTCCACTTAAAACTACAGTTCAAGCAAAATTGAACACAAGCACCTCCCCACTCGTGCGTGACTACTGACACATGCATTGTTTTTGGCGTTGAAAGGGGACAGGGTGGGCCAGAACAGACCTGCACACATCCCACTGATGTGTGCAGCAACCCAGAATGGAACCCCCACATAAGCAGGGATTCCCCTGTACTCAGAAATCTTCAGGTCATTCTCACCAAGTGTCTTTGGGCTATAAACCCGAACTCTCTTCAGTGGGAGTAAGCCTCATTTAAGTCAATGAAACTTACTTCTAAGTAAACATGCTTAGGCTTGTGCAGCTTCTTATTTAAACCAGGGATGGGGAAACTTTCGCCCCCGAGATGTTGTTGAATTACAACTCCTTAATCTTCTTTGACCACTGGCCATATTGGTTGGGGCTGATGGGAACTGGATTCCAACAACAACTGGTGTGCCACAGATCCCCCACCCCTTGCTTAAACTTTCAGTCTTGCTTTCTGTAAGTCAGAATAAAAACCAAATTACACCATCATGCAGCTAAGGTACATCATTCCAGCAGGTTCCAAATTGTCTCAAGTATCCCAAACCCTGTCCAGGATATAGGCTGGATTCCCAACTTGCCACTACAACCTCTTCCACCTGAACACCCCAAACTTACATATTCATGCTGTGATCAAATGCACACTTACCTGGAAGTAAACCCCACTACACACAGTGGAATGTACTTCCAAGTAAACATGCTTTAGGATAGGACTGCTAGCAAGGAAGGAGGAGGGCCTTATTCTCTGGGTCCCTTGCTGCAGAAAGAGGCACTAGCAAAAGAGTACTAAGAAGTAGTAGCCTCCTTATGGTTTGCTTACAGGTTGGCGCTTGCGTTTTTCATGATGTTTTTTCAGTATCATCTTCAGGTCATTCTCACCAAACTCCAGTTTATCTAGGGGAAAACGAAGTCAATGCTATCAAAAGTTTGCTGTAAATCTATTTAAAATACATTTTATTTTGTAAAACAAAGACATTTTCACTTGGTGGCATAATGCAGATGGTTAATTAAGAAGATATAAAATGAGCCTTGACACTTCAAAAAAAAAAAGTATGTCAATGTGCGTTAATATAGTGGCAGCTACTACATGCAAAATGCCAATACATTTGTGTATTGTTGGCAATATATGTTAATACATGTCAATCAGTTGTAAAAGTACAATTTTAATTGTATTTTAGTATGGTTTATGTATTTTATATGTACCTCTTTTGTTGCTCTCTTTATTGTTTGTGTATGTGAATGGCCTGACTGGCTAACAAGCAATAAAGCTGGCTGGAAAACTAGGTTGGATCATGGCTTGAGAGCAATAATGCCCAACACAGGAGGAAAAGAAAATGGCCTTTAACAGTCTTTTAAAAATGGAAGGAGGTGGTTTCTAAATTCTAAAACTAAGAAGGAAAATCCTGTGAGAAAACATCTTTTTAATGTATAAAGTTTTCAAGATGAGTCAGACTGAGATACCACTTGAGCTTACCTGCTGTTTTCATGTCTTGGGTTGATAATGTGGGGATTACTCTGAGAGGAACAGTAGGGCTTGGGCAATGGGCTGGAGAATTTGGAATCCAGGAGCTCAGATCTGAAATGCAACACAATAGTGAGGTTTCAACAGGGATAGTAGCAGAACAGAAGCCACAAACCTGAGCACAAGGCTCATTTCTCTAGGCAGCAGATGCACTCATACATCCAAGTTATTTAGTAATTTTGCTTTTTCAATCAACTGAGTTGAAAAAGTATGGCTCTATTTGAAAGGCCATAGAAAGGGGAAGTACTGTTAATCAGGATATTTTCCTAATTCTAGCTCTAAAACTTATAAAGCCAGCCATGATGTTTTAGTATGTTAATCTGACTGAGAAAAATATTTAGGTTTATTAGAAAGCACCCAAAATAAAGAACTCTGTGAGCATAATTTTAGTTAAAGGATAGTAAAAATGTTGAGAAAGGCAAACTGGAAATAAGATCTGCTCACTTCTCAAGCAGAACAGGGTTTAAGAAGAGGGCACCAGAGGGGAACTACATTGATAGAAAAGATCACCCAGAAGATACACACATACTTAGAAGGACATTAGTCCTACAGATGTTAAAAAGTACGATTAGCCTAATCTTAAACATGAATATGCTTAGAGCACAAAGTTTCCCCTGTATCAGCAAATGCACATTCAGCCTAGCATTTATAACCCATCTTCCATTAAAGTCATGCTACAGTATTATATGGTCCAAATAAAAATATCCATGACGTTGCACCATCTTTATAGGCACACATGTCTGGGGTTCTCACAGTGGCCAACAGGATTCCTGTGGGAAACCATGAGCACTCTGCCCTCCCATGGTTCCCATCAACTGGTACATATGCAAGTGTATATCATCACTGATTTCCATGTTCAGGTTTTTAGCTGATACAGCATTAAGGACTTCTCCATCCACACTTCACTTAGAATCATAGAATCATAGAATCATAGAGTTGGAAGAGACCACAAGGGCCATCGAGTCCAACCCCCTGCCAAGCAGGAAACAAAAGCTTAAGAAGTTTTTGTTTATTCTAAAGAATACCCTGCCATTACCTTCTTCATCTGAGGATAAGGTGGTGTCTCCACATTCCTCTTTCACTTCCCTGAGGATTTTCAGGAACCGTCGATGTGTTCGCCGGTCCCGTTCCTCAGCAGCACAAGCAGCTGCTGAGTATTTCCTCTTCAGGGCCAGATCTGGACCACCTTTCCTAGCAAGCTCCAACAGATGCTGAAACAGACGTATGCATAGCAACATGCTGAATTCCATCTAAGCTCCTGTGACTTACAAGAAACATATACATTAATTTTGTAACGTTTAAACAAAAGCCCATCATGTAAGTCACCATGACAGCCAAGTGGATGGGGCAAGATACACATCTTCTTAATGAGTAATATGCAAGGATGGAGGAGTTCTAATATTCAGGGACCAAAATCAAAGCCTTAGGAACCAACATGACTTCATTTAGGCAATGGTCAATACATGCCACTACAAAGGCCGGGATCCAAAAAGCTAATAGTTGTATGCAGAAAGGATTGAACATTCCCAAAAGGTTTAAGCAAATCAACTTTTAAAAGGAGACTCCCATGCTGCAACATAAATGGCTTTCAGAAGTCCCTTTATTTTCTAATATTATTTACTTTGGTATGTGGCATAGGGGAGGGGTCACTGCTCAGACTTAGAACATATGGTTTGCATGCACATGCTTTAACTCCTGGTAGCACCTCCAATGAAATGGTTCTCAGAGTGCTCTGTATCCCAGACAGCTGCCACCAAAGGAAACCACGGCAAGCTGGATGGCAGAATGGCCATATGCATTAAAGGCAGCTTCTATTTTCATAGTTACAATGGTGCTCTTTAAGAAACCTCAAGCATGCAGACCCCTTAAGCGCCGAGAGCTAGTTTCATAGTTCTTTGAATCCCAGCCTTGTGTGAAGACACCTGGGCAACCAAATGAGAGATTTCTCCAGTCTTAGTGACAAATACTGCACTAAATCTTATATTCTACGGAACATTTGGTTTATTCAAATGCTTACATTCCGGGAGGAAAGGATCTGTTTCAGCAACCGGTAGAAGTACTGCTGTTGGGAACTGAGGTAGCGCTTGTACTGAGACTTGAAGCAAAGCTGTCGATACTTCACCACTTCAGGATTGAAGTGTCCATCTGTAACAAGAACATGTACCATGGTTACTGCTGTTTTGAAACCTGCTGCCTGAAAGCTATTTTTCATTTTTTATCCAAAAGCTGCCACATGTCAGATCTCAAGAGAAGGAAGGCACTTACCCCACCAAAAAAAACGGTTATGCAATAATCATGTGTATTGGGGTAGAGTAGAAGGCACTTTACTACGGATCAAGAAGAAATTGAATATCTAACTTTTACCCTGTCAATGGGACCCTGACCACATAGAAAGGGGAACTGGGATAATGCAAATTGCTGATGCTGGACTTACGAATGAATAATTTCAACACACACAAAGAAAGAAGGAAATGGGATAGACTTCCCCTTCCCTTCTCCCCACCCCCTCAAACTGCAGGACAGGACAGAGATTGGATGAGACACAGAGTGTGAATGTATTGCATATGGGAGCACTTACAAATGTACAGCACTACAACACAAACAGCAGCCTATAATTAGGAGGGAAAAGGTGACTTCCACTTTCAGGACCTACAACTTGTCACCTTACATAACAAAGTCAAGAAGCCAGGTTAAAATACAGACAAATCTGCCACTGACCGCGGAAGAGTTTCTGGGCAATGTGCAGGGGGTTCCCAAACCGAAAATTCTCTCCACTGAACAGGGACAGAATAAGATTATTCTGATGTTCAGTGTTGCTTTCTGGGAAGTGAGGCAAAAACTTTTTCAGGTGTTCTCGTTGCGAATCCGTCAGCACCTCCTGCCATGTTGAAAGACTGACAACTTCAAAAAAGATTTCAGGCTACAGAAGGGTGGGGGGGAGAGGGAGAGAGATATGAATGAAATAAAATCCTTCAAATGTGATCCAAAAATTCCACTTTTGAGAAATGCAACAGTACCATATAAAGCTCCTCAATTTTGTATTTATACAAAAAAGAAAAAAAAGAAAATTGTTATGGACTGATAATATAAACTAAGAAAACCTGTTCTTTAGCAGGAAAAGCTGTTAAGTTACAGTATGTTCCATTAAACACTGTTGAAAGGCTCTGAGTTTACAGACCCAATGGCGTAGTTTGCACGTCAAGGTTAGCTGTGTATAATGACTTACTGTGAACAGGCAGCATCTTATGCATGCTGCACAATCACTCATGCTTCATTGAAGCTTGGCTTATCATTAGATCTGAACTTAAGATCTATGATTCTCCTGAACAAACTATGATGAACAAGGCTTCACGAGCGTTGTTTGCTTGGGAAAAAATACCATGATCCCAGGTATAGATATAATGATAATCCATGTTTCATAACTTGTTGCTCCTGCCTGCTGCAAGGGAGGAACTAAGCAGGCAGCGATCAGGTAGCATGCACTAACATGTCACTCAATCACTGTTACGTCCAGGGTCAGAAACCTGGCCCTCTAAATGTTGTTGCAGTCCAACTACCATCAGCCCCAGCCAACACAACCAATGATCAAGGATGATGAGAAGTGAGATGCGCAATTAACTTTGGCTTATCAGGACATGCAAATTGGGTTACTTAATGGTTTCTTACAGACAATGAAAGCAAAGAAACATGATTTGGGTTTCCTTCACATCAGTTGCCATATACCCAAGGACTGGATGCTGCCCAAGTAACAAAACCCTGCTGCCTCTCTCATGTCCTACTTGTGAGCTTTTCAGAGGTATGTTTTTGAAGCTGTTCCTGTCTAATTTAGTTATCAAATGTTTGCTGAGATGCCACCACTTTTGAATTATTCCTCCAAAAGATAGCAATGGTTCCTTCTCAGATCACACTGTTGTTTTACACTATATGGAAGAAAAAAGGTTACTCCAGTTCTACTTACATCTTCCAATAGATCTTCTGGCAAGCTAATTCGAATGGATCCCAGCATGCAATCCTCCATAATCTGTGTGCCATTTCCTTCTCCAGATGGCCCCAACTCTAATGGGTCAGTGAGCATGTGGTCCAAAGAATCCATTGTTCATGCCCTAATGAAACACTAGAACAAAAAGAAACTTACTGTAACCAAGAAGCTATTTCACAATTCCACTATAAGCAGGTTTAATTTTAAATAAAGTATATTTAATTATTATTACAGACCAACTCAGTTGGCACTTATTTGAAAATCATGTTTGTGTGTGTAGCTCTTACTGCTCTTGGAAAATAAAAGCCCAGTTTAACACTTCACACTTTAAAACATACTGTTCTACTACAGTATAGTATAGTTTGTTCTCTGTCCCTCTCCACAAAAGCTCTTGCAAAAAAAGCTCATATGTGCTTACCAGGAAGCAGAAAAAGAAGCCTTGCTGAATTCCTCAGGATTTGTGTGTGGTGGAAGGAAAGTAAAAACATAATAGACAAAGTGTGAACTGCTGCCAGAGAATGCCTGGTCAACAGGAGGTCTTTCTTAGTTACAGGTAACCAAGAGAGATGTGTTTTTTGCAAGCCTGTTCTATGATTGAGTAAATAAAAGGTGTAACTATTGATTATAGAACAGCTTCTAATCTAAAGAATTACATCTATGCATACAGAACAATTTCAGTGTCACAACAACAACATTTAACCGAAATAATAAAAATACATTACTATTTGGCAAAATAATGTAATTCATGTTCCAAAATAATTACAGTGCCATGTCTTGAGGAATTACTAAAAAGGAAAGTTCATTACTTGCAACTGGTGATATTTACCTTTTATTTGTAGAACACCCACCTTCTCCAGCTAGGGACTTGGAACATCAGTTACAGAGGATGGAAGCAGACATATAGCTGCCATCTGAAATATATTGGTCCTGAGAAAAAGATTTATTCTCAAATGAACAAGAGTCACATTTAAAACAATGTATTTTATTAATTGAATACTGCCAAACCAAACAAATTTCCACTGAATGGTGGGGTTTTTTGGTGCTCCGTTACAAAAACAATTTATCAAAATGAGTACACCTCACTTATCTTTTGATAGAAATTCAGACAATAAAAAATAAAGTCTCTGTCTTCATCAATGTTTTGAAGAAAAAAGGGAGGGGGAACCAGAAGTTTATCTGCTATGCCAGCAATAAAAATTGCAACACACTTTTGGTCAAACAGAGAATTTGCACTTCAGCCCCAGAAGAACATTTGGTTGCCCACATTGCTGGGGTTCTTGCTACCATTTGGCTAAGTCTTGGGTAACATTGGTCAGTCTAGGTTAACGTTCATTAACTTGGGAACTTAATGAGAACAACAAGGCATTCAGTTTCTGTGGTCATGCATCTTTCTACTTTTATTAGGAAGAGTCACTGGCTCTATCTAAACCATGGTTTGCTCAACAAATCAAGAGTTGTCTCATAGTCAAGCACATAATGTACAGCTCATTCCACTAGCTTGTTTTCTAGCTGTTCTTACCTCATGCAGCTTGGTAAGCATCGCAGTGGCGAAACAAACCAAGATTCAATAAGGCTGTTTGGTTCACACATGACACCAAATGATGGTTAAAACAAGCCACAGTTCATAAAGCACCAACAAATCTTGGTTTCACATTGTGGTTTGCTGCCAAAAAGCAAAGCATGGCTAGTTTGACCAGTCTGAATATTCTGGGAATAATTTCATCAGGAAAGCGGCACACAAATAAACAGAGGATTACGATGAGCAACATACAGTATAAGCAAATTAAACAACCAAGTGATAATTCATAAGGCCCCACAATAATATACAAAAATAAAATACAGAAAAGCAAAAATAATGCATTTCCAAAATCTAGATCAATCTGTAACCAATTTTAAGCATTGCAATCTTCTAATATAATATGCTGCCAAGTTACTAAGGAACAGATTTTAAGAGTTATGTTTAGCACAAATAATTATAAGAACTGTACATGGTAAATTTCTGGTACCTTTTCCTTCAGTGAGCTTGAGATTGTGTGCATGGTTCTCCCCCTTCCCATTTTATGCACACAAAATCCCTGTGTGCTAGGTTAGGCTAAGAGATGGTAACAGGCCCAAGGCCACTCAATGAACTGCATGGCCAAGTGGAGATTCAAACCCTAGGCTCCCATGTCCTAGTCCAACACTCTAAATGTCATACAATCTGGGGTAGAAAATTTTTCAGAGCTGTATTTCTCCAAATAATGCTTTCCACTTCTTAAGTTCATTAGTAACAATGAATGGAACTTTGTTCATTTAATACAAATAAAACAGACATGCTAAATTAGATCTCTCTTCAAAACATTCCAAAATGTTCTGATGAAAAAATTGCCACAATTTTTGTCTGGAAAACAGTCACCACTGCAAATTTCATCTTAGAAGAAGCATTCCCTCCTTCATGGAAGAGAGAACAGGGGATTGCCACTTCCATGATGATGCTAGGAAGATCTACATGCATGCATCGTACAAGGCACCCCACTTCCACTGATTCTACTGCAACCCTTCCACCAGCAGTTGAAGACTGCTTTATTCTGGCAGGCTCTTGGGAACAGACTGTTTTTAAAGGAAAGGGCTTTTAGTAGTACTGTTTTGACAATCTGCATTTTAATATATATATATATATATATATATATATATATATATATATATATATATTGTCCAGTAGCACCTTAGAGACCAACTTTCACGTGCATTTTAACAGACTTTGTTTTATATTGTTTTAATTCTCCTATAGTTTAACCACTTTTGAACCGTTACCTTTAATGTATTTTTAGCTTTCCGTATTTCACCTGCCCTGCTTTAATTTCTATAAACCAACTTGAGCCCTGGTCTAGGAAAAAGACAGGCTATAAATAATAACAACAACAACAATCCTTCATCTATGTTATAATCCCATCCTGTTTTGGAAGGTCACCTGACTCTCATAGGAGCAGCTTTTGGGAGCTGCATGGCTGGACAGTGGGAAGCGGGCATCCCAATTTTGCACGAATAGATGCGTCTTCAGCCAGCGCAAAAAAAAAATAATTGTGGCCAACCCCCTAAAACACATGCTTCCTCACCCACCCACCTTTGGGAGAATTTCCCTCATGATACAAGCTTAGCCTGTCAACTACACTGGTAATCCATTCCCACTGCCAACAATTTGATGAAGCAACAGCCTTTATTGTCTGCAGAGCCAGGTTAGGCTGTGCACCTTACAGGCTTGCACAGGCAAGAGCAGAGGCAGCCCCCTGCCCCCGAGGAACTTACACTCTTAAAAAAGGCGAGGAGGGGAGGCAAGGGGAGGGCCCACGAGCAAAGACAGTTCCCCCCCCCATGCACCTCATTCCTGCCCCCCACAAACCCGCCTCCCTATCCTGCCCCTACCTTCCCCACGTTCCCTCAGGTATATATATTCGCGCCCCCTCCCCAAAGTTCTCAGTGCCCCCCTCAAACTTTGACCCACAGGAGACCTTCAGCACCACACGCGCCTGCCCCGTTTGATACCTCAGAGGCCTCTGAGGTGAGTAAGAGGATCCGGCCCCTCCGCGTTCCAAACAGACGCGCGCGCGCACCCCCCTCGAACCCCCGCTCACCTGCACCCGGCTCAGGCATTCCGTTTCCAGGTCGAGGTGGTGGTAGTGGTGGTGGTTGAGAGCGCATGCGCCGACGCACGCGAGGCCTCCCCTTCCAGGCGCGCGCGCGCCGTGGGCGCGCCCAAGCTTGAGCCTTCCCCTGCCTCCCGCGGAAGGAAGGAAAGGAACGAAGAAACAAAACGTCGCGCATGCGCGCCTCCTCCTCCTCCTCCTCCAGACGGGCGAAAGCGCGCAGCCGCACTCGTCGTCGTCTTCTTCGCATGCGCGGCGGCGGTACGGTGTGCCTCGTGTTCCGTTTGCGTCTCCAGCGGCTGGAATGATTGAGGGCCCAGCCCACTGATTGATTGACGGCAGGGGGCTATTTCTGGGTCAGCCTGCCAGGTTGCAGCATATATGATCTATTTGGCTATTTTATTTCGAACATTTCTTTTAGAGCATGTAGACTTCTTAGTGCATTTATGATTTTAATTTTTGTTTTGAACAGTTGTTTTTAGTGTTTTAACTGATAAATTTATTGTTTTGTTGCAAACCGCTTTGAGGTTTCTGTTTTTACAGTCAGTTTTATGATTGTAAAATTTTATACACTTATGAATATATATATATATATATATATATATATATATATATATATATATATGCTTTCGTAGATTTTCACGGGTACAGGAATGCAGGTTTTGGTGTCTTCGGGTGTCTTCCCGTGTAAGAGTCGGGGTGTCTGTGCGACGTTTCGACGAGGTCTCACTCGTCATCTTCAGGCTGGTGCTTTCGGCTTCTTGTTACTGCTCTGATTCTGCTCTGTTCCAGTAACAAGAAGCCGAAAGCACCAGCCTGAAGATGACGAGTGAGACCTCGTCGAAACGTCGCACAGACACCCCGACTCTTACACGGGAAGACACCCGAAGACACCAAAACCTGCATATATATATATATATATATATATATATATATATATATATATATATGCTTTCGTAGATTTTCACGGGTACAGGAATGCAGGTTTTGGTGTCTTCGGGTGTCTTCCCGTGTAAGAGTCGGGGTGTCTGTGCGACGTTTCGACGAGGTCTCACTCGTCATCTTCAGGCTGGTGCTTTCGGCTTCTTGTTACTGCTCTGATTCTGCTCTGTTCCAGTAACAAGAAGCCGAAAGCACCAGCCTGAAGATGACGAGTGAGACCTCGTCGAAACGTCGCACAGACACCCCGACTCTTACACGGGAAGACACCCGAAGACACCAAAACCTGCATATATATATATATATATATATATATATATATATATATATATATTTGCTTTCGTAGATTTTCACGGGTATAGGAATGTAGGTTTTGGTGTCTTCGGGTGTCTTCCCGTGTAAGAGTCGGGGTGTCTGTGCGACGTTTCGACGAGGTCTCACTCGTCATCTTCAGGCTGGTGCTTTCGGCTTCTTGTTACTGCTCTGATTCTGCTCTGTTCCAGTAACAAGAAGCCGAAAGCACCAGCCTGAAGATGACGAGTGAGACCTCGTCGAAACGTCGCACAGACACCCCGACTCTTACACGGGAAGACACCCGAAGACACCAAAACCTACATATATATATATATATACACACACACAGTGCTTTTTTCTGAGGCATGCAGGTGTATGCATATCCCTAAACATTTTGTGAATCTGTACTTTTGTTCATTTACTGTATTTATTTTTCCTGAACTATAAAATGGTGGTTTTCTTGAGTAAAAATGAGAGTACCCCTAAACATTTGGGGTGGGGGAAGCACTATATATACACACCACTCTTCAGCCTAAAAGGCTCCCAGAGTGGCTGACATCAATTAAAACAAAATGATCCTGGGGGGTGGAATCAAACTCAGACGCTAGTTCTTCAGCAGTTCTAAAAATGACTAGCTTGCATAGTTCAGAGGCAGGAGGTACCTGCCGGAGCGAGCCTTGCTTCCCATCTCCCCCACTGCGGCAGCCTGGTGGGATGGCTGCTGCCAGGTGACAGCTGAAGGAAAGGAGGCCTGATGGAGCTGGCCAATCCTATGATGGGAAGTCTGATAAACACTTTGCAGAGGGGTTTCATCAAGTGCTGCTGGTCTTAACAGCAAAAGCAGCTTGTAGCACCTTGAGGTCGGGCTCCAGTCTAAAAGCTGGTGGCTGTGCTATGTAATGAATTTGTTAACATGCTACAAGGCTCTTTGGAGCTTGATGAAGCTTCCTTCTGAGTAAGGGCATACAACAGCAGCCTCAACCCAAGATGCACACATATTTAGAAGTAAGGCTTGTTTCTCCATCTGGGTAGCTAATATTCCACAGCAGAATGGTTCTGAAAATGGAGGTTCCAAACAGGTGTAACTCTGAAGATACATTTAGTCAAGTCTGCATTTGGTATGTTTTGCTTTCTGGGGGGGTGGGATGAGGGAACAGAAGTTGTAGTTTTATTTTTATGTGTATTCTAGCCTTGTAAGCAGCATTGTGTTGTTAGAGTATGTGGTATAGTGGTTAGAGTGCTGGACTAGGACTTGAAGGAAAGGTTGGATAGGAATGTAATAAAATTAAGTCCCACAGAGTTCAGTGGGGATTGCTTTTGAATGAACATCAAATGTGTCATGGGATCAGATTGAATACCTTCCTGTTGTTTAGGGTGTATATTATTTGATGCCTAACTTATCTTTATCTGCTCTTGGAAGAAGTGTTTTATGTTTCTAGGCAAGAATGTAGCAATGGAATGAAGCCTTTTCTTTTTGGAAAAGAGGCAGAAATTCAAAAGATGTAGGTTTCTCCAATATGGAGATCCAGTGGGCAAAGCTTACCTTTCTGAATTTCTGTCTGTCACAAAGGTACAGGAGGAGCTTGTGGGCTGTGGCCAGTGTTAGCCCTACACAGAGTAGACCCATTGAAATTAATGAAACTAAGCCCATTAACTTCAGTTTAAAAAAATAAATGGTAAAGGACCCATGAATGGTTAAGTCCAGTCAAAGGCTACTATGGGGTTGCGGCACTCATCTCACTTTCAGGCTGAGGGAGCTGGCGTTTGTCCGCAGACAGCTTTCCGGGTCATGTAGCCAGCATGACTAAACCATTTCCGTGTGGAACCCAGAGCACACGGAAACGCCGCTTACCTTTCCACTGCAGCGGTACCTATTTATCTACTTGCACTGGTGTGCTTTCGAACTGCTAGGCTGGCAGGAGCTGGGACAGAGCAACGGGAGCTCACTGCATTGCGGGGATTCGAACCAATGACCTTCCGATCGGCGAGCCCAAGGGGCTCAGTGGTTTAGACCAGTGTTTCCCAACCACTGTTCCGCGGCACACTAGTGTGCCGCGAGATGTTGCCTGGTGTGCCGCGGGAAAAATTAAAAAATTTGAAAGATTTTTTTTTTAAAGTCAAATTTTCGATTGGGGCGCCGTCACTAGATGACCCCTGGGGTTCCCTCCCCCCTCCCGCTCTGCGCCTCCCTCCTCCTCCTCCTCCGGGGAGGCCCTTCCTGGCTCTCGGCCAAGGCTTGGTGGCTGCCACTCGCTCGCCCACCCGTCCCTCCACCCCTGCACCCGGCCTCTCCCCCTCCGTCCCTGGCACGGGGGCTGCCGGGATCCGTAGTCCCCTCGCCCTTGGGCTCCGCGCCCGCGCGGGGTGCACAAACTACGTTTCCCAGCGTGGCCTGGCGGGCCGGGCGTTTTATTTGAAGCGCTCTTCTCCCGGCCATGGAATGAGCGCAGCGGCGGCGGGCGGGCAGGGGCTCTTCCGCGCAGACCCTGCGCAGCCTGCCTGCGCCCCTGCGGAGATCGGCCGGCAGGATGGAGCCCGGGGATCCCCGCGGAGGCAGAGGCCGCCCCCCAGGTAGGGCTGCGTCGGGGGGGGGTTATTTTTGCAATGCTGCATCTGCGCCGGAGGGGACGCATCGGACTGCAGGGAGACCCCTTGGCGGGCGTGCAAGGCAATGCATGCGTGCAGGCGTTGCATGGAGTGCAGTGCAATGCAATGGCAACGCGGCGCCCTGCATGCAAGCATGCAACTTCTACTGGCGCTCCGGACTTGGCAGGTGAGGGGGGGACCCAGTGGGCAGCAGAGAGAGCCGGGAGGGCGAAGGGGAGCCGGGGGGGAGCAGCGCTGCTCCCCGAGCTGAGCCCCGGGGGAAACTTCGGCGTCGTTGCGCCGGGTGTTGGAAGCGGAGGCTGGCGGGGGCCCCTCACCTGCAAAACCTGGTCGCCTCTCATATATTTCGTGCATTGCATTCATCGCCCGCTTTCTCCTCCAAGGAGCTCCCGGGGGCGCGCGTGGTTCTCCCCGTGTTATCCTCGCAACAACAGCCCTGCGAGGTGGGTCAGGCGAGTGGCCCAAGGGAGCACCCAGGGGTTGTCCTGGCCAGGTGGGGTGATTTGAACCCTGCTCTCTGCCCGGTCTTCGTCCTCATTTAGCCCCCACATGTGCATGACTGTGCATGACTGAGGTTTTTCCCCCTCGTCTTGGCTATAGTGTGAGTCTGTGCTGTTAATTAATGGGGTTCTGCCTTCGGAGAAGATGAGCCAGCCCTCAAGGAGGTGATTATGTAATTTGCTAGCAATTCATGTCCCTCCCGGCGTGACGCTGCGCGCTGACATCACGGGGCTGTAATGGTGGTGTGCCTCGAGATTTTTTTCATGAAACAAGTGTGCCTTTGCCCAAAAAAGGTTGGGAAACACTGGTTTAGACCACAGCGCCACCCGCGTCCCTAGAAAACTTTTGCCGTGACTCGGATTCGAACTGAGGTGGAGGGCCGTGATCTTATAGTGGTTAGTACTCTGCGTTGTAACTTCAGTAGATCAACTGAGTGGAACAAACAACTCTATATATTTTTGAATCAAGTAAAATGGTGGAGGGGTTTCTGACTGTTTCTTCCCCAACACACAATTTATTATTTCTATAGCCCTATCAGGAAATTACAATGCATACAAATAAACTGGAGCCAAGGCTGATTTTTCTTTTCTGGCACTGTTCGTGTGCTTTTTGACAACTGCAGAGCACCGAGAAAAGCAGCAGTTAAGGCTTGTCACATCACTGAATGTTCATACTGAAACAAGTTTTGCCTGCTGATTTATGCAGCTGTGCCAATAAAGGCACAGGGATCCTATTAAATTCTACTCTGAAATACACAGGTTCAAACACAGCTCTGAAACTACTAGACTGCTTTAGCACATTTCCCATGCATCAAATGGTAGCTGTTCTAATTCCTGTCATGAGGGAATGTATGCATGAGCAAAATAAGCGAAAAGACCGTGCAGACGGATCCTCTGTTTACTTAGAAGTAAGTCCTACTGAGTTCAGCTGGGGCTTACTTCCAAGAAATCAGGTGCAGGACTGCAGTCTCATGAAGAGTGAGCGTCGATGTCTGCAGTGCATGGGGCATCCCCAAACTATAGCCCCCAGATTCCCAGGTATATCACAAAGAGGTGAAGATTTAAAAAATCACACTGTTAACCCAGGGCAGATAAAGTTTGTTATTATAACCATATTGCAGCAGGCGTGACTGGTGAGAGTGTGGGTTATGCTAGCCCTGCAAAGTAACACCAGCAACAAATCAATATAGTTTATATGTAAAGGGGCGGGGATTTCTTTTTACACCTGGGAAGGTAGTGCAAGAATGTTAGCATGCTACATCAGTCACTGAGTGTACAATGAACATTACACTACTAAACAAGACTAGACCAGCACATTCTAGTAACTTGTGCTAGGTTCTTCTTTCATTAAATGTTGTGATTTTACTGCCCAGCTTTTAGCAGTTTAAAAAAAAGAAAAGGACTTTGGGTTGTATCTAATGAAGTTGGTCCCTGTTTGTATTTCCACTCATGCAGTGGATTCCCTGCCTCTCCTCTGTTTGCCCCTTGCAGATCTGGTTCACATATCTGTTCAGTTACATTGGTCACCACCATCCTTCTTACTTGGTGGCCTAGTGGTGTAGGTGAGAAGACAAAGAACAAGAAGTTTCTGCCCTGCGGTAGTGTAACATTGTTCTGCTTTTTGCAACAACATGGAAGAGCCTTGCGTTCCCTTTTCGTTTAGGGTTTATAATTTTGTATGTTTGTGAGGTCTAGTGAACACATTCTGCTTTGCCAAATCACAGAGCACCTACTTGATTGATGTGGTGATTGCTGTACATATTTCCAGAGTGGCTAACTCGAACTAATAAAGGTTAGGGTTTTTTAAAGACAACAATATTGTGTTTCATGGAATCAAGCCGTGGAGCATTTGCCATTTATTGAGGAAGGCATCTCCCTCCTTCCCTGCTCCTGTCTGCATTATATGTATGTCTATTTCACTGGAATTAATTGGATTTTTTTCCAAGTAATAGGTTTATGACTGAGGTGCCAGGCTGATTTTGTGATGGTTGAGATGGCCCGAACAACTTCTGTTCCTATTTAAACGACTTAACACTTCAAACCAAAAGGATGAAGGTGCTCCATATACAATTCATCACAGCACCAGAGGGTTGAAGAGGCCTGGAATAAAAGTAGTGTATTACACAGCGGCACTCCAGGGTAGTATATATCTCCCAACAGTAGTAAAATGATACTTCCCAATTGGTTTAAAAAGCAGACAGATTCCTGAATGGGGCCAGCACGCAAATGAAGTGCCTTAAAGAAACAGCTTCTCCTTTATCTGGTCCCAAACTTTATCCTTGTCTCACCTGGAATGCCTCTTGTAGCACAAGCTGCAGTGAAATGAAAGGGGGGGGGGGACCTACAATATCAGAGCAGCTCTCTTGCACAACCCCATGAATCTCAATTTCACAAGGGATGCCCCGGGCATATTCAGTCAGGCAGCTATTGTTTTTAATGTCTTTTGTTGCTGCCCTGAAATAGCGATTTGCTGTCTTTGTGTTCATTTTCCTGAGTGCAAGGCTGTTCATTTTATTTCATGAAATGAAACAGCCCAGTTATTTGCAGTTTTTATACAGCGCCTAGTAAAGGTGGGAGAGGAAGGAATGAAATATTTCAGGCAGCAGAAATACAAGATCTCCAGCTATGCTGAACTGAAGGTTGTGGATTTATCATCCAATACTGTGAAGTAAAGGGGTCCCTCCAACAGCAACTGTATAAAAGGAACAAAGTTCAAAGCAGTTCTTTTAATAAAATGCACTTAGGTTTCAAACCCCAGCCCTGATACAAGTTAGTAACGTATACAATGAAAGCTGCTGGACACATTAAAGCATCACTGAGCCTTTTTATTCTTGTTTACTAGGGAAAAGGAATCTTCCCCCTTGTACAGAAGGAACACAGTCAACAAGGTGAAGGTTGAAACTCGGTGTTACGTTAAATGCTCCTGTGATTTAAATAGGTTTGAGACTTGGGAGGGCTCCAAGATAGCTTCCTTCATACTCTCCAGAACTGAGTACCAGGACAGTGCAGACGGCATGTAAACAGTTCACAAGGTTCCAAAAATAAAATTTTAAAAAAGAAAACAAAAATAACTTAACTGCTTCTGCACAGCTTCACAGTTTCACTGTCCCAACTGTCCCAAACGCTGTGGGAAACAATGGTCAGTAATTGCTCCTTTCCTTTCAGGCAATTTTCCTATTTATTTCTCTCCCCCCCCTTCCTATGCTGGTATATTCCTTTCGTCCATGGCTACTTAAGAAATTAAGCCAAAAGAAATGTAATTAGCTACTGAGGACAGACTTTTTAAAACTGCAGGTATGAAACACATACATGAGACATATTCTGCCAGCAGTTACGTGTTCAGCAAACCTTTCATTGTTGTGAAGGCTTCAGCAAATGAAAAATAAGGGTTCCCCTGGAATAAATTAAAAAAGGGGGGGGGTCCAGAAGAACCTTAGTTTCCATTTTGTTTTACACCATTCTTTGTTCAAGAGCTCCGGGAATTGCTGGCATCCTAACTGCTGTGAGCAGCTTTAGGTATCATTTAGACCTGAAATTCTGCGAATTCAGCACGAGACGAGGAACTTCAAGTTATACAAACAAACTTGTTAAAACATCTCTTAGTGCCTCAAATATTCAGGATTATGAATCTAAAAAGTCAGCAGATTCCGCTGGATCTCCTCCTTTCTCTGCCACAAAGGAGAATTCACGGCTTTTCCGTGTGCACATCACTGCTTTCATTGCCATTGGTTGTGGTGGTTATGATGTATTGCGTCGTTTGTTGCTGATTCGCCGTTTGTGATTCCAAGGAGTCAGAATGTGTCGATGGCTGAGACAGACCCACTTCTATGCTACTGGAAAGTGAGAGGTTTGGCTTTACATCCAAGTCAGATTGACCTTCAGCTAATACGTAATGTGTCTATAGGAAAAGAAACCAACATAGGTTATCCTGTTTTTAATATTTTTCTCTCATATCAATAACTTATTTTTGCCTCAACTTTGGTTGTTGTATGTTATGAATACACAAAAAATATAGGTTAAGTCAATAAAAGTAGGAACTGTAAAATAACCTGGTGTTTGCTGCACCCTGTGGCACACAGGTGATTTATTAATTAGAGCAGGTCTTTGAGCTGGGTTAGCTATTCCTTAAATGTTCCTTGATACAGTAATCCCTCATCTTACGTGCATCCGACTTGCCTGATTTCAACCATAAGTAGCTGAAGGTGGGCTGGCTGAAACTGCCCAAGTCCCAAGCAAGGTGGAGAGTCGAAAAGCTCGTTTCGCACCAGGTCCACTAGGGGCTACCTGGTGTGAAAATGGTTTTTAAGTGCTCCACCTTGCTTGCTGGGCAAGGCCCACTCAGCACACTGACTGCGAAGGCTCTGGGATGCTCTCACAAGTTAATGTGAGCATCCCTAGCCTTCCAGGGCCAGTGTGCAGAGAGGACCTTGCCCGCAAACAAACCCAAGAGCTAAAAAGCACACCTAGTGCTAAAAGAAGTGTTAAGTTCTTGACCTCGCTTGCTGGGCAAGGTCTGCTTGGTGCACCAGCTCTGGGAGTGCCGGGGATGTTTAAACTATATGCCATTTTCACATACACATAAACCTTTGAACCAAGATGAGGGATTAGCATATATAGAAGGGACGAATTAATATTTCTAAAATAACAGATTTCATGAACATAGCTGACTCATTCTGCTAAGCATATATGTGATCTGACTTTGCCAGAATAAGATGCAATTTTACTCTTAGGCACTCTCAGTCCCCACATCCATAATATGGGATTAATCCTGGAACATTTAGAAAAAGCCCTATACAATAGCTTTCAGTTATTATTACCAAGAATTTTTAATGTTTCTTTGACCACCTATAATAATGCTGCTTAGGACGTATGCAACATATTTCAAATGTTCAAAGTGCTTTCCTTATATTTCCTCAGTCATCTTACCTGGGCGACTGTTTTCACTTGCCCTGTGTTCACTGTAGTGACAGGAGTTCCTACGGCTGCCTCCGCAATCACATACTGGCCCTGTGGGAGGGTCATCATCTGAATATCAGAGGCTAGAGGGGAAAATTGAGAAGATAAAGAAACAGAGTTAAGATGTAGTCCTAACGCACTGAATTTAGCCCCAGGCCTGCTCCCATATAAGGAGGGCAGGACCCTCACTTAAACACCATCAATACAAAAAAACATTCAGAAGGTCAAAGTAAGCCTTCTGGGTTTACCTGAAGCTCACTGAAGTCTACATTTCAGTCTGTGACTTTTAAATATAAATATATTGAGAAGATCAAGTCTGAAAACACTTGGCCCTAGCATCTGGAGGCTACAAGTGCATTAAAAAAAACCAAAAGGTGCCTTCTGAGATCTCTGTAAACTCTTTTTGTGACTTGTCAGAGCTAAACCTGAGACCTCCTAGCATAACCCCTCCAGTCCTAATTGGGATTTTTTACAATTTATGGGTGAAATTTAAGTATCATTGGCCTTCTAATAAAGGAAGCAAGGAAAATGTGCCTCCCCACCCTCTCTTGTAGTGGTGTATTAACATAAGCATCTTCTGATGCTTACAAAATTTTATCAGCTGCACGATGCTATGAACATCGTTTTCAGTTTACACAACACCCTACTCAAAACAATGCAATTAGAACAAGAAGTTGGCCTGCTTGTATAAGACATCAGAAAATGTATGGCTTGTAGCTCAACCTGGAAAAGAAAAGACTTGGATATGTAATACGAAGAAGCCTTACAGCTGTTGTTCTTCTTTAAGGGGCTTCTCAACCATTATTTATTAAATCACAGCTTGGAAACTGCGAATGAGGTGCAGGCACTTTTCCAACACCTCTGAGAGCAAGCAGTAGCAGAGCCTTTTTGCATACTTACGATAGCTGCGGAATGAGTTCCATGAACTGGGAAGGTATGCTTGCTGGACCGAAGAACCTTGCTGTGATTGGAGAGTTTGGCTTTGTGACGAGCTGGTTGCCTGCATCTGGGAAGGGCTGAGCTCCTGCTGAGATGGTTGGGATGAAGGACTTAAGGGCTGACTTCCCACCTAGAATAACAGAAGTGTCAGTTGCAGCATAGATCTTCAGGATCTCAATACTGTATTAGTTACACTATCTCCACTTGAAAGGTCCTGTTACTTACCTTCTCAATCAGTGAAAAGCAACAACACAAGGCAAGACAAAAGTTATGAATATCACACTTTTCACCTACAGCAAGTTACAGCAACAACTTTCCCATAAGAGGTGACTAAATCTACTTTCACAGCTGAGCTACGAACACCACCTGTTGTTTCAGTGCTTTTGCCTTGGAACTAATAAACACAATTTAGGCCGATACATGCATACCACATATTGTGCTTTGTTTAACCACACTTCACAGGTGCTGTCCCTTACAAGGGCGCAGGTGTAGTTGTAGGCAGCTTGGCCCCCTGCTACCACCACTGCCCCTCTTCTGGCCATAAGAATAGAGCTTGCTAGGGCTGGAGATGGGTTTTTCCGCTCCCACCTCTGCAGCCAGGGGGTGCTGGTTTAATAGACTACAGTATAGTGTGCCTTTTATATTAACTGGGAAGCAAAAATTTAAACAGTGTGGCTCGCTTTACTGCAATACTTGCTTTATTGTGGTGGTCTGGAACTGAGCCTGCAATATCTCCGAGGTATGCCTTTACACAGTTCTAATTTATAAACACTGGTTTGGGGTGTAAAGGAAAACAAAAAACCCTCAGCCAAAGCAGCATTTAAGGGCTTTTCATTGTTTTTCTCACAACAAGGGTGATAAAAAGCAACTACAGCCTGTCCTAAAGGTAAAGGGACCCCTGACCATTAGGTCCAGTCGTGGCCGGCTCTGGGGTTGCGGCGCTCATCTCGCTTTATTGGCCGAGGGAGTCAGCGTACAGCTTCCGGGTCATGTGGCCAGCATGACTAAGCCACTCCTGGCAAACCAGAGCAGTGCACGGAAACGCCGTTTACCTTCCCGCCGGAGCGGTACCTATTTATCTACTTGTACTTTGACGTGCTTTCAAACTGCTAGGTTGGCAGGAGCAAGGACCGAGCAACAGGAGCTCACCCCGTCGCGGGGATTCGAACCGCCGACCTTCTGATCGGCAAGTCCTAGGCTCTGTGGTTTAACCCACAGTGCCACCTGCATCCCTACACAGCCTGTCCTACTTATCAATAATTGCAACAGATTTAGCAAAAAGGGAGAGTGTCTGTATGTACACACTGAACGCATTAACACAGCATGGCTTCAGCCTGGAGAATAGGACCAGCGCTGCTTTGCTTCAGTGAATGGAGCCCTTCTGAGCATTATTACATCCTCAAACCTCTATGACAGCTGCCTCCCCCCATTTTCATCAGACAGACCGAGGAAGGCAGAAGCTAAAATAAAGAATTTAACATTTCTGTTTCGTTAGTCGCTGTAAGAAATAACTAAATAATGTATATATGGCTGACCTGTGAAGATGCTGGGGCTGTTGGGCTTGATTCTGTGACCTGGATATGCTGCACTTGGATGGCATGCTGGGCGTATGTCTGAGTGTCCTGCAACTGTCCGACGTCCACTGTGGAATGTTGAGACTGGTGGGGTGAGGTAGCCTGGGAGGAAAGAAACATAAAAGCACAACTCTGTCCTGTAAATGTTTGATGTCCTCTTGTGTTCTAATTTGTTGGAAGCCGCCCAGAGTGGCTGGGGTAGCCAGATGAGTGGCATCATCGTCATCATCATATATGATGGGGCTGTGGTTGCATTTAGTTCAGAATTGCTACTCCTTTTACTCCAGGGTCTGGATTCACATGTTATTGGGGCTGGGGCGCAATTATAGCTTCCCTGTAGCTTTATCCCACACTGGTCTGGTAATGTAAGAACACAGAAACTATTTGAAAGATGCAGGCGTGAACAATACAGTGGTACCTCAGGTTAAGAACTTAATTTGTTCTGGAGGTCCGTTCTTAACCTGAAACTGTTCTTAACCTGAGGTACCACTTTAGCTAATGGGGCCTCCTGCTGCTGCCAGATCACCGCCACACAATTTCTGTTCTCATCCTGAAGCAAAGTTCTTAACCTGAGGTACTACTTCTGGGTTAGCGTAGTCTGTAACCTGAATCGACTGTAACCAGAGGTACCACTGTACACTGAGGATTAGGGTTCCTTCTGCATAAGTCTATTGGCCCGCCATGGCAGGTAGCCAAAAAGAATGAAATAAAAGCCTTCCAGATGGTAATATTTAGTCTTGTTTCCCCAAAGATGGGAAGGCACTACAGCGTAATGGCAGAGCACACCCTTTGCCTGCAGAAGGGCTGAGGTCCAATCCCTGGCATCTCTGGTTAGAAGGGTGTAATACTGCATAGCTGGACTGGGAAAGTTCTGCTCGAGACCTTGGAGGGATGTTACCAAGCAGAGTGGACAGTGCTGGGATACATGGCCTGCTTCAGTATAACCCAGGTTGACAAGCCACTGAGTATCTCACAACCGGCCCCCAAAAGTGTGGTGCCTGGGGCTGAAAATCCAAATGATGGCAAAAATAAACTAAATAACAATTTGCTGACCTTGAGAGTACTTCCTATACCAGCCACCTAAGCAGGCCACATTGCCCTGCCTAATGCTAGGGCTGCCCTTACTGTCCTCTTGTGATTCTCATGTGCTTTCTCATTCATCTGTTATGGGAACAGTGTGCAATCTTGTCTTGAGGCAGCAGCAACCACACTGCTACCATAATGTAACTAATGTCAGGCCTAATGCCTTGGACATAGTGCCTCTAGAGGCTAACATGATACGAATATATCAAGTAATAATGAGCCATCACTGGTCTAGCAGGGCAGGGTTGCTGATTAATATTTTTTTTTAAAAAAAATCAAACTCTCCACTTAAAGCTAAACAAGAAATTTACCACCAACAGGAGGTAATTATCTTGATTTGTTCATGTATCTGAAAATGCTTTTAACATTTTGATTAGATGTAGAATCTTACACCAGGGAAACAGAAAACATTTCTAGAATATTACTTGCTAAACAAAGCCTAATTAATTTTAGCCATTTAATGAGAAATAACCACAAAGGAAATGCAAGACTGCAATAAGATGGATTCAATCAATGTTCAGATTGATTCAACAACAGCACTGTTTAGCCAGTTATCACCGGCAACTAAAATTATAGGGCTGAAAAGATTGTCTGCTCTGCATTTTCAAATCTATACATCTCATGTCTTTCGCAGCCTACCTGAAAGGCTGACAAGTAATTATAATTTATTTCATAGTTCACACTCCCATTAACCCTGCAAGGTGATTTTCCCCCTGCCTCCTAGTCCCTGAGTATTTTGTCAATTCTATCCCTCCAAAGCAGAGGCCAAACTTTACCTTCTAACGTGCACTATGCCCAATGCTCACTGCCACCATTAATTTATCTAATCTGTCTCCTACCCTTTTGCCAAGGAGCTCGTGCATGGCATTTTCCTTGCATTTTAAAAAAATCTTCACTAGAAGCCTGTTAGGCCGAGAGAGAGCGATAGGTTCAAGTACACTTGGGGAGTTTCATGACTGAGCAAATATTTGAATCCAGATCTCCCTGGCCCAAGTCCAATACGGTATCCATTACACCCAACTAGTGGGCAATTCATGCATTTTCCCCAACCCTCTGGTGGACCTTTCTTCTCTAGTTCATCTTCAGGTGATGGTCAGCTTTCTCAAGAGTGCATTTGAGACAGAGGCACAGTAGAGGCATCCATGACACCGAGAAAGACAAAAGCAAACTAGACAGAACACTCACCGGAGCCACTTGCACAACCTGTAGTATGTGTTGAGGCTGCTGCAAGCCGGGGATGTACTGGATTCGCTGGAAATCGCCCTGCGGAGTTCTGTAGTCGGTGGTCAGTGTCTGCGACAGTTCTGTCATGGCTTGGGTCAGTAAATCTGTTGTCTGAAGAAGGGGGAGATAGACAGAGGGATAGACAGGTGAACACTTGGCAACCTGGTAATTATTTCATTGCACAGGACATAACTAACAGAAACCTATAACTGAATAGTTAAAAGAAAACCTTACACACAGCTTCCTTCTACCCCAATGGTGAGGCCTAGTCTATGCGGATGACAGTGTGTCACAATCAGAAGAGGTATGCTAGAAAAATGGGCCTACTCAGCAAACATCTCCAGGTGTCTTCTGCAAAAGACCCTAAGCCACATTCTGTAGGGCATGGGTAAGGAACCTCAGGCCTGTGGGTCAAATGTGGCCCTCCAGGCCTTTGTCTAAATCAGTGGTTCCCAGCCTTTTTTGGCCATGCCCCACCTAAGCATCTCTAAAATCCTGACGTCCCCCCCCCCCATGACATATAATTCTTATTATTCAAAAAGTGAATTCCTATTCATGTGGAGGAAGCCTAAAAGGCTATTAACTGTTAATAACTCATTCTCGAATTGCCCCCCTTAAAAATCAAATTGCCCCCCTGTGGGGGCATGCCCCACGTTGGGAACCACAGATCTAAATCCTTTACATTCTCCACAGGCCAACCCCTTAAAGTCCCAGCTTCTCACACTCTTAAGACATTTGCTTGTCTGGATGGAAAACAGAGAAGGGTGTGTGGGTAGAAACAAGCTTACTGTACAAAGGTTAATTTTACATCTGTTGCTCTGCCTGCTTTCGCACCTGGTCCTGCCCTCCACTAGCATGTGGCACTCAGAAGGCTGCCCAGAAGGGAATGCGAGTAAAGTTCCATCTGCAGGGCAATGGTTTCCAAATTTCCTGCTCTCAAGGAACCACTTTTCACATTCATCAGTCTCCTAAGAAACATCTGATGTGGGAGAGCCTAATTCATACTTTGTGGGAGACTGGATTACTGTATCACACTCCACTTCAGGCAGCCTTTAGAGTTCTCAGAAAACCCAACATGGGACTTGTGCACTCCCCTGCTCCCCCTTCTTCATGAATGAGAGGAGGCTGAAAGCGTCAACTTTCATTTTTGAAGTAACTATGGTATCCCATTATGTCAGACTCAGGGAACTGTGGTTTGTTCTGACTGTGCTTAATTAAAGCAAACCAGGATGTCACACTGTGATATGATACCTTGGTTTGTTTTAACAAGTCACAAGGAACCATGGTTTGTCATTTGGTCGGAACTGGACCATAATCTTCTGGAATTTCCCAATGGTTCTATGATAGATCTACTTTACATAATTTTGTTATGTACCATTAAATACTTACCACAACAGTCTCCCCAGCAGTGCTTTCAGAAGTTAATACTGCAGGGGTAGCACTGATTACAGCTGTTGTCAACGGCACATGTATCGTGTTAGTTGGAATCTGAGCAAACTCAGGGTGTTTCTTGCGAATGTGTTGCACCATCTTGGTCTGTGGAGAGGTGGAAAGTAGATAGGGACAGGATAGTTTGATGATGATGATGATAATGAATTAAATCCCTATACCACCTTCAAATCAGTACTGACCACCGAGTGGTCATTTTGCACAAGTGGCTTGGCTAGTAGCACAAAACCACAGCCTTTCATTGTTTTTTATTTATGGGATTTATAAACCCACTCTTCGCCAGATGGTACCTGGGTGGCATACAACTGAAAATGATTAGCTATTCAGCACCATGAATAAAAAGCTATGGTACTTAGATACAAGGCCAGACTCTATAATCTAGCCATTAAACCATTCCTGAAAATGAACAATAAGGCTGCAGCGCAACCTACTAATTGCAGGTGCATCACTGCATAGAACAGCTATGTGTGTGACAACTGGTGATATCTACTCTTCCTTAGTGCCTGGATGCATGACTTGCTCTGAAAGGATGCAAATGGGATGCCCTTAAGAGGTACCTATCTAAGGAGGGCACTTGTATAGCAAGCTAATGCCTAAACAGGATCCTTAGTAGTAAAAGTACTAGTTAGTGAGGTGAGCATTACAATCGCGATGCAAAACCAAGGAAGTATCTGATCTGTGAGTCATGACTACCAGTCTCTAGTCTAGTCCGCCGTTTAATGAATGAGGTACATTTAGGCATCTCTGATGCTTGATAACATGTGATACGAGAATAGACATACTGCATCTATACATTAAAACCTGTTATTGCTGAAAACACCCATAAGCACGACACACATTTGGATGGAGTGATAGTCCCACAGTACCTTACTGCTGTACTGCTTGGAACAGTGAGGACAGCAAACTGGCGGCGTTGCTATTGTGCCCGTCAGCTGGGTGTGTGTGCTTAGCATGGGATCTGGCTCTCCTGGGCCTGCTGGACGCAGCTTTCGGATGCTCGGAGGGAGCTCAGCACCTGGGTGGTTTTTCAGGATGTGGGCTTTGCGTTTGCTGGCGCTCTTGTAAACCTGTGAGAGGAAGACTTGGACCGTGAATAAGTAACGCTTTGCTGAAAGCAGGCATCTATCTCCAACCACACAATATGCAATCCTCTGTAATAAACATTCTCAGCAACTGAGTGCCGTATCAGATGCATGGTTTTCTTATATACATACAACTCACATATGCAGGTTTTGATTGTTAACTGTGTTACAGAGCTATAAAGCCCAGGGATGGAAAACCCGTGGAGGCTCTCCAGATGTTGCTGGACTACAACTCCCACCATTCCTGACCATTGGCTGTGCTGGCTGGGGCTGATGGGAGCTGAAGTCCAGCAACATCCAAGGGCCACAGGTGTCCCATCACTGAGCCTTTCGTCTGGCGTTCTGCATCACTATGCAAGATCACACATTTCTATGCCATATTAATGAATATAGAACAACTACCACATCAGCATGAAAAGGTCAGTTAGCAAGCATTTGAAATCTAGCATTCAAGCCCTGCTCGGGGAAGTTTTTAATATTGTATTGTGTTTTGATTTGTTGGACGCCGCCCAGCATATAAATTATCATAATCATAATCATCAATCTACCCTTTTACTATTTTTTCACCATGCAGATTCTAAATACAACAGTTAAATGACATATTTGATAAATCTCTAGTATGCACCAATGCAGACTTTAGTTCTAGGATCCTACACAATATTTACTGATACAAACTTTATGGAGTACCTTACAGAACAGAGCATAGGTTCGTGACTGGTATTCTGAGCTTATTTGAATCCAGTTCAGTTTTAGGAAATACTTTCTCCTTAGTTCTCTCAGTTTTCCTGATTGTGCTCCCCTGCCTGACACTAGGTCAATCTTTCTGATTAACATGGATCGACTTTGACAAGCATAGGCATTCAGTGTGAAACTATAGCTCATTCAAATCCTACAAATTCCAAGTGGGAAAATGACTTGTTGCTTGTTAAGAGTGAGACCCTTCTACACCACCTAACAGCACAATACAACAAACCTCCCAATTTGTAAAGCACTTTGGAACCTCTTCTATGGAAATGTGCTATTTAGATCCCTGGAAGTAGGCTGTGAGCTCAGATCCAAACTTCTCTTCTTCAAGTGCTTTCCATTTAATTCATTAGAGCGGCAGAAATATTTTTTGGTCCTCTCCTCAACAGGAAAAGAAATGAATCAGAAATGGGGGAAATTGCAAGAGCTGTTGCAGATTTATACATGGAGTATGATTCCATGCCCGCACCAAGGGATAGGTGGGTTCATTTCATACCTTATCACAGTACTGACAGAAATAATCTCTGTTGGGCTTGATGATGGGCAATGTTAGCTCTGGCACCTCCTCTATTTTCATGTCTGGATGTCTCTTTGATAAATGATTCACCTAAGATGAAAAAGCAGCGGAATAAAAAATATGTTACAGCAAACAGCTAAACAGGTGGCTCCTGTGGCCGTGAGGAACAGGAACGCCTGTGCTTCAAGCCACTGAAAGGTTGGGAACAAGTGTGGCCAGAGGGTCAGACTAGATCAAGGAATCCCAGGTTCAAAACCCCACTTGGGTCATGAAGCTCACTGTGTGACTTGGACCAAGTACCTCCCAGCTTAATCTACTGTTATAAAGATAAACTGTGTGTGTGTAGAACAATGCACATCACTGTTAAGCTTTCTGGAGGGAAGGCAGAGCAACAATGACATGAATAAATACATTTGGCTCAGTGCTACAGACCTATTCAGAAGTGCTAGATCAGTGTTTCCCAAACTTGGGTCTCCAGCTGTTTTCGGACAATTCCCATCATTCCTAACTACGTAGGGATTATGGGAGTTGTAGTCCAAAAACAGCTGAAGATCCAAGTTTGGGAACTACTGTGCCAGATCTATCTGTTGTTTAAGATGGTTAGCATTCATTTGCAGATAATATCAGCAATGAAACCAAGCTATCAAGCAGCCATTTAATAGACCTATTTCTATATCAGCAGGTTATGGAAAGGCAAACAAAATGGCACTAGAAGATATGTGCTATGGTGAATGATCATGTTTTATTTTTTGCAGTCTTAAATTGTAAAACTGGAAGTCCCTGGTTTAAATCTCACTTCCCTTGCGAGAAAGCCTGAAGCCAAGCAGCCCTTTCTCATCTTCAGTCTCCCTCCTGACCTGATTTCCAAGGCTCTTGTAAAGATCATTGTGATTATGCATGTGAATCACTGTTAACTCCTTGGAAGGAACTGTATAAAAGCTAAGCGTTGTTATCACTACTATGGGGACTGGAAAATGCTGAAATCCTGGTCTGATTTACTAAAGTGCCTAAGCAAGATGTCATGTGCCGCAGGGCCAACTCACACCACCAAACAGGAGCATTGTGAATAGAACTTGAGCGAATCAGTATGCTTGGCACATGCCCAAGCAGCTGTGTGATTTTTCTTCAACATGTGCTCAGCTTGTAATTCATCCTGCACTGTGCCACTGCAAAGCGTCTGAAAGCAAGTGGGTGCTGGCACAGTAAGTCGTACGAGCTGAGCTGTCAGGTGGGCACCTGCTGATGCAGCCATAGATCTGCTTCAGGCACCTACCAGAGCCACACAAGCCAGATTCACACTGCTCCAGCTTGTCCACACGGGTGTAATGTAATGTCTACACGCTGCTCAGCCATATCAAATCCACTGAATTAGAATGAGTGAATGTTAGATTGATGTTGGACTGAATCTAAGTGGTTACCAGCTGTAATGATTAAGATAATTGGGGGGGGGGAGAAGAAAGAAAGGTGTAAAATTAAGTAAAAATTGAGGGTGAGGATTTGCTGAATGAATAATTTGAATTGGAATACAAAAAGGGGAGGTCCGAGAAATAAGTTAAAAGAAAATAAGTGAATGAAATTATATGTGTTTTTAATTTTTGTATTTTTGTTGTTTTTTTGTATAAATTTTGAAAGGTTAATAAATATATTTTAAAAAAACCAAACAAATCCACTGAGTTAGGAAGACACAAGTTCCCTGGCAGCATTTCCAAATAATTCCAAGCCGGCTAATAAGCTAAGCATGTGCTGACAAAATTTACAGGGCCATAGAACAGTATCGGCCTGTCCAGAGAGGGCAAGCACTTTTCCTGGACTTGTGGCAGCTGCTATATTTTTCTCTGCAAACTGGGGGGGCTCATATCACTCACTTGCTGCTACTACTAATAGTAGCTTTACAGACCACTGCATGCTGAATTTGCTGCCTAGTATTCATGCAAAGAGGCCCAAGATTGGACAACCACTCTGACGAATGGGGAGAGTGTAGCACCTGAATCTGGGAGACCAGATCCTACTCAGCTGAATGGGTAAGTCTTTGAGCAGCCACCCACCGTTTCTCAGGATAATATAGCATAGAATCACACATGCTAAACTGAGAGTACTTCCAGACTGTTGCTATTTTCAGCAAATTTAGGTTGCGCAGTGAAAGGTGATCTGGTGCTATAGCGCAACAAAGCCATTTCCCCAAAAGATCAGACTTTTCGTGATAAGGGAAGTGGCAGGAAAATGCATTGGAAAGCATGGAATAAAAGCACTTGCTTGGGCACATCATCTAAGCGCCACACAAACAAATCAGAATGAATGCTTGTTAAATAGCTGGAGTTGCCTAAGGTCCCTGAAAACAAATAAAGATGGTTGATCAATAAAAAGGTTATTTGGAAGTGCCCTGAGTTCCTTGGAGGATAGGTATGTGATAAATGATATGGACAAGACTGAAGAACTGAAAGAAGAAAAGGACTTTCTCTGACGGTACAACAGTGAGGAGTGAGTTGTCTCTGCACCAGTGTGTTCCCTGCTCTAAATTTGCATGTGTATCTTAATAAATAACACAAGCTCACAGAGAAGGTTTCTTGCCTAGTGAAACCAATTCCCAATAGGCAGAGATTGACTGGCTAAGACAGGCTTCCGCAAACTTGGCCCTCCAGATGTTTTGAGACTACAGTTCTCATCATCCCTGACCACTGGTCCTGCTAGCTTGGGATCATGGGAGTTGTAGGCCAAAAACATCTAGAGGGCCAAGTTTGTGGAAGCTAAGTTTGTGGGCTAAGATCACAAGGGAAGCTGGGGCATAGTATTACAGAATTGTAGTGTTGGAAGGGACCCTAACCATCATCTAGTCCAGGTTTCCTCAAACTCGGCCCTCCAGATGTTTTTTTGGCCTACAACTCCCATGATCCCTAACCAGCAGGACCAGTGGTCAGGGATGATGGGAGTTGTAGTCTTAAAACATCTGGAGGGCCGAGTTTGAGGAAGCCTGATCTAGTCCATTCCCCTACTATGCAGGAACATGCAGCTGTCCCATACAAGGTTCAAACCTGCACCCATGCTCTAACCCAGTGGTTTTAAACCAGTGTGCCGTGGCACCTTGGGGTGCCTTGAATGCTGGTTAGGGGTGCCATGGAAAACAATGGCCTCTCTCTTTCCTTCTCTCCCTCCTCTGATGGCCTTTCACATCTCTGCCTTCCAAAGGCTTGTGCAGCTGTTTGCTGCAGCAGTCCTGGCTACAAACTCCATAGGCAAATGGTGCCTCTGGGGCTGGCCAGGGGGTGCTGGTTGCCAGAGCCTCGGCAGCCTCGGAGTAAGCAAGCAAGTGGGCAAGGAAGCCCAGCCAGCCAGTCCACCAGCCCTTGCTGTTGGGAATGGACATACAAATCCCAGGCCCCTGTGGGGAAGTGAGGAGGCACCTCTCTTTGACGCAGGGGGTGCAGCTCAAGAGACCAGGGGTGGAAGCAGCGGATGCCCAGAGGACTCCCAAGGAGAGGGGAGAGGAGGCTGAGGGAACACTCCCCAAGGTGTGAGAGGCTGCCAGCTCTGCAGGGAAGGGGTGACATAACTGGGCCCCTGAGCCCCACAGGGGTGGCTGCAGAAAGAATGTAGTTGGCCAAGGGAACCGTGGACTCAAAAAGGTTGAAAACCTCTGCTCTAATCAACTGAGCTATCCCTGCAGCCCTTCCAGCATCCTCACACTAACCAGCATGCCTCGCCTCCGGAACCCCATCATGCACAGGCGACACTTGAACATGAAGCTCTCGTAGTCTGTGGAGGCTATCCGGGGCTTGAATGTTTTGGAGCGGCTGATTCGGTCGGCTTTCTTTGCTTCTCTTTCCGGATTGTGCATTCTCTGCATGTGCTCCCGAAGTTTGTCCTTTCTCTGAGAGGTGAGGGATGGAAAAGGGAAATCACAATAATCAGATGGGGAAAATACTTACGCTTCCGAGTTACCTACATGTTACTGAAAGACGACAGAATGCTGGGCAAATTACAGGGTCAAAAAATAAGGTCAACAAAGCAGAGAAAGCACTTTGGCACTTGAGGGAAGGTTTTCTAATGCAGAAAATGGAAAACCTTTCCAGGAGTCACAATGAAAGAGAAAGATTTTTTCACCACTGTGGTCCTACCAGCATTTAGGCCCATTACGATAGGTCAACCTGATGCATCATGTACATTAAATTAATATTTTTCTTCCATGTTACTAGTATGGCTGAGCACTAGTAAGTGCAAATTGAGATTCTTACTGTTATTACACAGCTCTATCAAGGTATCCCCTTCATGGTTCACTGCCTTGTCGTGGCGAAGGGGCTTGAATAACTCCAATAAGCTATGAGTTATGCCGTACAGGGCCACCCAAGATGTACAGGTCATAGCCAAGAGTTTAGACTAAATGTGATCCACCTCGAGAAGGAACTGGCAAACCACTCCAGTATTTTGCCAATAAAACTCTATGGACATAAAAAAGAAGCAGCTTTGAGAAGTACCGGATTTCTCGCTCTATAGGATGCACTTTTCCCCCTCCAAAAATGAAGGGGAAATGTGTGTGCGTCCTAAGGAGCGAATGCAGGCTTCAGGCAGCTATCCACAAGCCTTCGGAGTGTGGCGGGAGTTCCCGCCGGGCTCAGAAGGCTTGCGGATAGCAGCCTGCAGCCTGGGTAGCGCAGCGCCAACTCCCGCTGCGCACCCCGGGTTTCAGGCAGCTATCCGCAAGCCTTCGGAGCCCAGCGGGAGTTCCCGCCGGGCTCAGAAGGCTTGCAGATAGCAGCAAGCTCTGGGAGCGAAGGCGAGGTTATGTGCAACCTCGCCGCCGCTCCCGGACCCGTTCTGGGGACTGGGGTCGGGGGAAGCCCGAGCTTCCCCCGCCCCTGCCCCGTGGCTAAAAACGAAGCCAAGACAGCCCCAAAGAGCAAAGAAGCCAAGACAGCGAGCGGGATCCATCCCACTCGCTGTCTTGGCTTCTGCCAAAGCCGCACACAGCCTCTCCCGGCTGGAGAGGTTGCGTGTGGCTAAAGAGGAAGCCAAGACAGCCAGCGGGATGGATCCCGCTTGCTGTCTTGGCTTCTTTGCTCTTTGGGGCTGGGGGGGGTAATAATTCCCCCCCTTTATTCCCCCCCCCCTAAAAACTAGGTGCGCCCTATGGTCCGGTGCACCCTATGGAGCGAAAAATACGGTAAATGAGAGTTTCCAAGGCATGCTCTGGTTCATGGGGTCACAGAGAGTTGAACACAACTAAGATGACTAAACAAATCAAGGTATAGGGTGCTTTGCAGAGTGCCACAAGCTGAAAAGACACATTCCAGGCCCAAGGAATTTACAATTTAATGTTGATAACAAATGGACACATTCCAGATTTCAGTTCACTGCCAGCAGGCCTAATTTCACACCAGAAAATCTCATCCTGCGTTGTAAATAGCCACTTACCCAGTCACTTCTGGCATTTAAGAAAAACCTCCAGGTTACCGGGCAGAAAAGATTTACAAACCTAGGTTCTTTTTCTTCCCTAGCATAGGCACGCGATGGCACGAGAGCATGTAAAAAATTTGTGTGGTGTAGTGATTGCTACAGATTTGTTTGGAAGGCTGGTCTGATCTCATAAGCAGAAATTGTAACAGAAACATTACGTGGACTTGTGTACTATGCTGGAATAGAAAGGAAGGCATTTGTGACTCATTAGTTCGCAATATATTTCTAATGTGACTTTTCATGGGGAGCCACTTGCTCACAAGTTGCTGAGGTAAAGCACTACCCACATGCTTGCATATGTGCACATTGCAAAAAAATGTTCACAGTGTGGGTTGGTGTGTGCCAAATTCAGCATGACTCTGTGTGCTGGCAGATTATGTCCGTTTGTGAAAAATCAGTTCTGGCGAGGAGAGAGAGAAAGCTGTCGCTCTGTCCCTGCCTGTAACAGCACATGCCAAACCCGTTGACCACATTACCTTGAACTGCTTGCCACACGTAGAGCACAGGAAGTCTTTGCGGTCTGAGTGCCGCAGCATGTGGAGCCGCAACTTGTCAGGGCGGCAGAAAGCCTTGTCGCATTCGGTACACTGGTAAATCTTTTCTGAATGGAAGCTGCGTACATGTTTCTTCACCTGCGAGAGATTATCAATGGGGAAAACCAAAACGTTATCCCTCAAACATAACAGCAAATGGGCCAACAGGCAATTCCACTTAGTGGCACTAGTGGGAGACACTAGTGCTGTTATTGCTCAAGTTTCTTCCTTTGCTGAGTATCCATCTGCACATAGTACTGTAAAAGAAACCTTGAACCACTCAAGAAAACACAACACTAATTGATTTCTTTGCAATGCAGTTCTAAAGAATTCTAAGCATCCAAGAGACAAAGAAGGACAACTGTGAAGAGCTCTTTGGCCTTTTCTGGCAAAACACCGTATCTTTAAGTGGCAGGGTAGGGGTTGCTCACAGCACCCACAGGGAAGGGAAAGGAGCAATGTGAATGAATATTCACCTGTTTATTTGGGAAACAATGTGACCCTGCTCAGAATAGTTTTTGACAGCATCCAAAGTGTTGTGTCTACTACTGTAAGCAGAACACCGTCCAATAAAAGGAAAGCATTTTACCAAAGCAGCATCTTGGAATTATCATAATTAACAGAACAAGAATACCCAAATATGGTCCCCAGATGAATTTATCTAGCTGCCAGTAGCCCTACCACATTTTAATCAAGATGTGTGTGTAAAAAAGGTGCTCAAACTTTCATTTATTATGAAAACAACTGAGATACTGTGTACTTCATACAACTAGTATACTGCAACTTATTCTTTGCACATTGTTGGAAAGGCACAGAGCAAATCAAATCCCCGAGGGGCTCTCTTCACAAGCATATTTGCTCCTCAATCCCATCCCCACTGATGACCTCATACCATCTCAATGCATTCCTATTAAGTCCTGTTTGCTAGGTGATGCCGTTTTTAAAAACAGTAAGTCTGCAGGCAAGACCTGTTTTATTTTAAACTTAGTTAGTGATTTTAGGTGGTTTATGATTATTATAAGTAGTAGTAATAGTATACAATTTGATCATCTGTTAGTGGCATGGATTATTCTGGCCACAGAGTAGTGGATAATACTGTGGCCTTAGGAAGAGAGGAACTGGCAATTGGCAGATGCTGCTATCTAGGATATATCCAGTTAATCTGGGCCACTGATGAGCATGAAAAATGCTGGCTGTGGATAGCTGCATTACTGGCCAAAAGACCGAGTTTTGAAACTTTGGGGAAATGATCCTCCATCGCACTTTCATCAGTAATTATTGGGATTGATGACACTCCGTGACTGAGTTGTCTTTTTAAAAAGATACAATGATTAGGGAACTATAATTGGATCCAGAGATCTATCAAGAGTTTATGATTCAGAGAATGGACAAAACGAGTGATGAGCTATTTGAGAGAAATGGGAAGTAGAAAGAATATTTATTTTGTTTGATGACAGAAGTAATTGTGTCTGTGATCTCTGGTCACTGAAATAAAATAATTTGAATGTGTTCATTTGCTCCCCTTCCTGTCACTTGCAAGAGGTCTTGATCTGAACGGCTGGCCATGATGACTGATGTCATGGACCGGCTGAATCACATCTCGGCCTTTTGGCTAAGATCAAGTGATGTCATGGACCGGCTGGATGCGGGGGGGGGGGAGGCACCAGTTGGAACCCCCTGGGGAAGCAGGCTCAGAGCCAGGTGGTAGGGTGACGATGAGTAGTGAGAGGGAGAAGAGGGAGCAGACTGGGAGGAAGTGTCGGAAGCTGAAGAGGCAACAGGGTTTAGTGAGCAGGAAGAGGTTTTGGCAGAGAGCAGTCCAGAATCAGAGGCAGGAGCGGAAGCTGGAGAGGAAGGGGGCCAAGAGGCAGAGAAGAGGCAGGCTGGTGAGGAAGCCAGGCTGTCTCCCCCTCCTGCTGCGACCAGCTCCTCTCCCCCCTGGTCTCCCAGAACTCACAGAGAAATGAAGCGGGTGGAGCAATGAGAGGCAAGACAGTGAAGCCTTAGACTGCTGGGGAAGGAACTGGGGAGCAGTGGGAAGGTGAGAACCTTCAGTCCTTGCAGCTCTTTCATTGGGGCAAGACCTACTGGGAAGAGTTGCTATGACCACTGTTTTGTCAAGTGCTTTATTGTCTTATTGCTGCCCAACGCCTGAGTCCAGTTCCTCACTGATAGCTGTCCTCTGCCTCCACAGTTGGGAGGAAGCAATGCTTTGGAATGCCAGTTTGCTGGAAACCACAGAAGGAGAGAGTGCTCTTGTGCTCAAATCCTGCTCGCGAGTTTCCCACAGGCATCTGAGCCAGACTAGAGGAGCCGTTGGCCTGATCCAGGAGAGCTCTTCTTATGTTCTTAACGACACAAATCAAGAGTGGCATTCATTCATATTGAGTACTTTCCAGAATCAAGAAATGGCTTACCTGTGTACTCTCCTCTTACTTTGTTTGCCAGACAATGGCCCAGACATTGGAAATATGCCTGAGATACCATACATACTCCAGAGCCTTGGGCTGTGGGGAACAGAGGCTGACCTTGCCTTTGCCAATGCACATTCTGCCCCAGGGAACTTCCCTGCCCCTCCCCCTGGACGCTCAGGTGCAAGATTATCACATTCATCCAGGGTCCTCTCAAGTGAATGCAATAAGCAAACAACTACATAACAGGGCTGTGATTGAGAATTGTATCCAGCTCTGTTCAGCGTTTGGGGGGTAGAGAAGTCTCCCCCACACCTCTCTCCCCCCAAAAAGTACTAAGTGGTACCATGAAAGAATCCTGCCTTTGTTTCATCCGAGTCGCAACAGGATCTCTGATAAAACCATCCAGTGAAACCTCAACATCTGAGCACTAAAGATAAAACAGATCCTACTTTTTCCCCCAGCGCTAATGACACCACAGAGGGATTTTGTTACTTTATCTTTTCAAAGCAAGCACTTAGGGAGTTGAAAAGTAATAGCCACTTCACAGATAAAACATATTTAATTATGCACACAAAACTGCACGGAATGGGGTAGTAAAAAATTCCAAAACAGAAACAAGAAATGTAGCGGCTCGGATCATATATTTATAGCGCTGTAGCACCATAAACATTCCCACAGCAAACCAGTAACATGTGGAGGATGTGTAGGCATGTCTTGAAAATTAGCTGATCGTTAATCAGTTTCTTAGGCCAAAAGAGTCTGAAGATGCTGGCTGTTTTGAATCCAAGGCTCTCTCTAGCTTCAATACCAAAGAAGTGGTTGCCTCGTTGTGGGGGAAGCTGGCTTAGACTAGCCACCAATTGGGTGGGGAGCAGATTCCTGGTCCTTGGATCAGTGGGCCTCCAAAGAGGAACCCTCTTCCTTCAATGATGGCACGGCGACAGGAGCTGAAGGCTCAGCCTTCAACACAGCTGAAGCCAGACCCGTCTTGGAATATGTCTTAAACCTTTGTCTACTTATGACAACCAGCATGGTGTAATGGTTAGAGTGTCAGACTATGGACCTGGAAGACCAGGGTTCGAAACCCCCCTTGGCCACGAAGCTCACTGCAGGACCTTGGGCGGGTCACTCTCTCCAGGATCAAATTTTAATTTGCAAGGTGGAGTGTAGGGCACAGTTTGTCTGTTTTTGAAGCTATTTTGTTTCTAAAGTGCTACTGTAATGAAGAATAAAATAAAAGTATCAGAATCAGAGAACTGCAGAGGTGGAAGGGAGCCCAACGGCCATCCAGTCCAACTCCCTGCAGTACAGGAATTAAAGACTTCCTTTCCAGTAACAAAGAATAGCTTCTGTCTGTTAAATTGTGTTTTCGCATTTTTGTAAATATTCCTAAATGCATTCAATTTATTATTCAATTAATTGCTATGAAGGCAGATGATTAATCAGTTAAAATGTTGTAACTGGTTTCTAGCCATTGTTTTAATTAGTAAGTCAAGCTGTCAAACCCTAGCACTGAAAGCAGAGTAAACTCTCAAAATGCATTTCATAAATGACTGTGTGCACATTTTTTCCTACACAGAAATTACTGTGCAAAGGAAAGGTCTCAATTAATCTTGCAGCTTGGGACTCCCTACGAACTCTCAGTTGTGAGAAAACAAAACAGCAAAGAGGCTCAGCTAAGAACAAAGCTGGCAAAAGCTTTAGAAGTCAGTGCTTTTGATTCACCTACTACTCACCTGGATAAAATCTGGAAAGCGCTTTTTGCAGGTAGGGCAGGTGAAACAACCATCGTTAACATGGATCGCCACGTGATCTTTCAACAGATCCAAGCGGTCAAAGGACTCGGGGCAGAAAATGCAAGAATAGGTCTTCTGGTCCAAGTGGAACTTCATGTGACTCTCCAGGGCACTGGTATTAATGAAGCCTTTGTTGCAGATGTCACAGGTCAGAGGACAATTTCCTTCCCGCCCGTGGAACCGTAAGTGCTGATCTAACTTTTCCTTATCACGGAACGCCTTCCCACAGTGCAAGCATTTGAAGGGACGGAATGACTTTCGGATGAACAAGTGCTGGAGAGCTGCGTTCTGAAAAGATACATTAAAAAAACAAGCCGTGTCAACGAGCTAAGATTCTAGCTAGCTGTGTTTCCATAAAAAGCACCTAGGACCTATCTGCAGTCTGCACACGGAGAAACAGAAAGAGAGGTAAATGGATTTGCCTAAGGACACAACGGTAAGTCGGCAGCAGAGCCTAGGAAGACACAGGGCTTTAGTGCTTGAATTATGACTTCCCATCATTTGCACCAAGACACATTTTGACAGATTCTTGTCCTGATCTAGCAGTTTGTGGCACCACACATAGATCACTGGGTTGCTGCCCAAAGCGACTCTCCTGTGTCAGGTTCCCCCTCCTATTTCTGTCGGAAACACATGACATCATCATGTTAAGCGTTTCCTCCTCACCTAGCAAACCCCCTGCTTGCAAGCAAGAATGTGAAACTGGGTAAGGGAAACCCCAGATGCGTGAAGACATCACATCAGAGGAACACTTTATGCCAGGTCAGATTAATTTGTCCATCTAGCCCAATAGCTTCTGCTCTGACTGACAGTGACACTCGGGGATCTCAATCAAAAGAAAGAAAGGGAACCCCCCAGGTGTTTGAAATGCAATTTATTCCGGGCCCATTGCATTATGGAAGAAATCCTTCCATGGCAGAAAAACAACTGGCAGTAATTCTCAGCAAATGCATGGTGACTCCTATTCCCTGAGAGCTGCCAGGGACTGAATCTGTGACCTTCTATGAGCATTGCTACCACTTGAGCTATAGTCTCCTTAACTACAGATTAACAGGAGGGGTGAGGCTCTCCAACCACCACAAGTTGGCCTAGCACACAGATGGGGAAACTGTGGCTCTTCTGATACTTCTGAGTTCCATCAGCCCTCGTCCACATGGCTAATAATAAAATAATAAAAATAAAAACCGGGCTCAGGACGGCTAGCAGCAAATATAAAGCACTGATTAAAATGCGACTTAAAAACAGCATAAAATACAACATAAAATGCAGCACCAATATCAATAAAATTCAAAAATCCAGGAGTCTTTTGGGGGGGGGGGCAGTCAGTAGACATCAAATGATCACCAGGGGTAACAGGCCAAGCTGGTCCTACTAGGGCCAGCAAGGAGACCAGGGAAGAATTTAAACACGGGGTCCCAGAAAGGGTTTCTTCATAGAAGAGGAAAGGGAATAGAGGATTAAAGGTAAAGGTAAAGGGACCCCTGACCATTAGGTCCAGTCGTGGCCGACTCTAGGGTTGTGGCACTCATCTCGCTTTATTGGCCGAGGGATCCGGCGTACAGCTTCCGGGTCATGTAGCCAGCATGACTAAGCTGCTTCTGGTGAACCAGAGAAGTGCACAGAAACGCTGTTTACCTTCCCGTCGGAGCGGTACCTATTGGTCTACTTTCACTTTGACATGCTTTCAAACTGCTAGGTTGGCAGGAGCAGGGACCGAGCAACGGGAGCTCACCCCGTCACGGGGATTCAAACTGCTGACCTTCTGATAGACAAGTCCTAGGCTCTGTGGTTTAACCCACAGTGCCACCCGCATCCCTAATAGAGGATTAGGCTAATTCAAATTGAAAGCCAGGCAGAATAGCTCTGTCTTAGAGGCCCTGCGGAAGGAAATCAAGTCCTACAGGGCCCTAGTCTCGTGACACAGAGCATTCCACCAGGTTGGAGCCGACACTGAAAAAGCCCTGGCCCTGGTGGATGATAGACTGGCTTCCTTAGGGCCCGGGACCTTTCAGCTATTATTATTCATGGACCTTAGGGTCCTCTGCGGGACATACCAGAAGAGGCAGTCCCGTTAAGTACAAGGGTCCTAGTGATCACGGCTGGTAGGAGTTGTAGGACAACGATATCTGGAGGCCCAAAGCCACCCCACCCCAAGCTTGACAGCTTCTGGTCCAAGAATTGCAAGAGGCAAGCAAGTTACTCATCCTTTTTGCCAGGCAATGAAAACAATGCTTCAGCTAACTGTTACGAAGGTTTCACAGGACTCCAGCTGAATCTAACAAAGGATTCTGTTGAGAATTAAATGCATGCCACAGTGCTTCCCCCCCCCCGGGGGTAATCAAGGATACGCAGTACCGGAACCTCTTTTTTTGTTGCTAAAAAGTGTGGCACTTATTGTAACAACTTAATGGTGAGTACTGGTACCTATTTTTCTAGGGGGGAAAGCACTGGTCTCACAGATTATTCAAAATCTGAGGCATCCAATAGATTAGGCACTAGAGCTGCAGCTCCTTAGATGCTAACTTGAATGCTCTGGGACTGCTTCTTTCCTTCTCAATGTTTTGTATAGCTGAGCAAAAAGAAAAATTCAGTTTTCATTCTGTTAATTAGACGTACATTAGAGAACCCATCATTTTCTTTTAAGTATGACTCATGATCTCTGGAAACCAAATGAATCTTAACAATGATAGTGTGAGGCAAAATATTAACCACAAACAAAACATTACTTATTCAGACTTGGGAAAACACAGGCTAATCAAACTTAGTCACAGAGAACAAAATGTGTTTAGTAGTAGAGAAACTAACGATAATTGGCTGTCATTAATACATGTGACAAAAACTCATTTAAGTAATTATGGAGTTTTTTGTCTGTAGCTTTCTCCTTTCTTGGAGCCATGTTGTCCCTTTTGTTTCTCTTTAAATACAATTACAAATACATGCTATACTTAATCTGTATGCAGGTTCATTATAGCAATAAAGGGACATTTTACTGTACGAAGCCTGGAATCAATTAAAAAAGGGCAACAGGTAAAATTAATGCCTCCAGTATAATATTCAGGGTTGATTTAGAGTCACTAAACTCAAGGGGAATTTTTGCATGAACTTAATGGGATATAGATTGAACTGAGCCACAATAGTCTTCTTCCCACCCTGTGTGTAATTTTGAGGGTTACATGCATGATTTCACATCACAAATGAGTTAATCTAGAACAACTAACCTCTCCTTTATCTATGCTCACAAACAACACTGCAGATTTGGACTTAACCATTAATCCACACTGGGGAGAAATGCACCTTGTTTTCTGCTAGTGCAAGATCTTAATTATGCACTCTTCAGTAAAGATAGATGTAACGTTAGGATTTTGTTGTTTAGTCGTTTAGTCGTGTCCGACTCTTCGTGACCCCATGGACCAGAGCACGCCAGGCACTTCTGTCCTCCACTGCCTCCCGCAGTTTGATCAAACTCAACGTTAATTCTTCTAAAGTCTTTCGGTTACCATGGCTCCTATTCAGTCTCAAAACTGAAACAACCAACCAAAAGGTAAATTGGAACCTTGCTGCTAAGGTGTTAGCTTTGTTGCTGCAATAAAAGCCTCAGTGCTCTTTTAATAAAATAATATTCAGATGTTTGCTACATGGTGGAAAACAGAAATGCACTCCATCCACTGCAAAAGGTTGGTGGGGATTTTTTTTTTAGATGGAAGAAGAAAACAAGTCACTTTCTATACCACAGGGCAATTCTGTGTGGGCAAGCACACAACCTTGCAAGTTTTTTGTTTGTTTAATTGAGAGGCACATGTGTCTGTCTTTTGCATTCCAAAGATTATCAGAATAATTTCAAGAATGGTTGACTTTTCTGAGATGCAGGAAGTGAAAGGGAGAGAAGGGTATTTGTGATGTCATGGGTGCAAACCAATAGGCACCCACCACAATTAGCACCTGTTTCCCTAAAACAAAGGAAATGACTTTCACTTGATTCAACCTTAAAAGGTAAAGGTAAAGGGACCCCTGACCATTAGGTCCAGTCTTGACCGACTCTGGGGTTACGGCGCTCATCTCGCTTTATTGTCCAAAGGAGCCGGTGTACAGCTTCCAGGTCATGTGGCCAGCATGACTAAGCCGCTTCTGGCAAACCAGAGCAGCGCACAGAAACACCGTTTACCTTCCTGCCGGAGCGGTACCTATTTATCTACTTGCACTTTGAAGTGCTTTCGCACTGCTAGGTTGGTAGGAGCAGGGACCGAACAACGGGAGCTCACCCCATTGCGGGGATTCGAACCGCTGACCTTCTGATCGGCAAGTCCTAGGCTCTGTGGTTTAACCCACAGCGCCACCCGCGTCCCTCAACCTTGCCTATACCCAAAACATGTAGAACCACTTCATTATTTCTTCACAGCTCAGCCTAGGACAAAAAATAATAATAAAGCATGTGTGTTTGAAGGGCAGTGAAGACGCTATCACACCACCTCTGTTGCTCTTCAAATGCTATGTGTACCTTCACTCTTAGTGTCTACTTACATTCATGTTAAATAGCACTAAAAAAAAATATCCAACACACACTTATGTCCTTCTAGATTAACCCATTGCAACAGAGTCATCTCTCTTAATCTCTGCTTTGGCTTCAGTGGGAACAGTTCACAGCTGGCTTTGCAGCCTTGCTTCCAAGTGTCCTGCGTGCTTCAGTAATTAAAGAGGAATTCTGATGTTGGCAGGTAGCTGGGGTGGGAGACATTTCTATGTTTTTGTACATGCAGTCTCCAATTACAAGACACCAGCCCAGCAAAAGATTGAAAAGGCAGCAGGACTCCGTATACCCCCACCGAGTGGGAGAAAACAGCCAAGAAAATTTGCACTCTCTGGCTGCAATTTCTCTTCTATTATTAACCATTGTCTGTTTTCCACTCTACTTCTCAGACATTAAATATTAATTCTGATCCATACCAACAAGGAGGGGGGTGGGGAATTGCAGGGTGAGACAGAGGAAGCAACTGTATTTAACCATGTAAGTTATTAGCATGCGCCGCACATCCCCACACGTCAGGCTTGTGGAAACACTTTCACATTCCCAAGTTAGCAGTGCAACTGAACTGTGGTGAAGGAAAGTTTAATGCCACATGGACAGAAGCTCTGCTTGGAATTGGAAAGTGCCTGTCAGGTGCGTAGAGCTGGGGCTTGAGAAACACCTGCCAGGGCCTCTCCTTCAGGTGTCCTACTCAGCCTCTTAAAGAAGGTGCAGGGCAGCGCAGGGCACTGCAACATTCCCCATGGTCAGAAATGTTTGCTGAAATCAGTTTAGGCTCCTTCAGTTCTGGCTGCAGAAAGAAAGAGGGTATTTACCTCTGCTGCTATACAGTGGTACCTCGGGTTACATACGCTTCAGGTTACATACACTTCAGGTTACAGACTCCGCTAACCCTGAAATAGTGCTTCAGGTTAAGAACTTTGCTTCAGGATGAGAACAGAAATTGTGCTCCGGCGGCGCGGCGGCAGCAGGAGGCCCCATTAGCTAAAGTGGTGCTTCAGGTTAAGAATAGTTTCAGGCTAAGTACGGACCTCCAGAACGAATTAAGTACTTAACCACTGTATGAGGGACAGCTGTTGCACAGCGTACTATAGCTGCAATCCAAAGGGCTACCTGGAAACTGGTTTCCCCCCTCTCATTCTTACACATCTGTCTCCTCGCACTGCTCTCAATGGTTAGAGCACTGTCCAGAGTAGCAATTGATGATGCCCAAGGGGATATGGTCAGAAGGAGAATTTAGACTCCCTTTGGGTTACCTATAGAAGCACCCAAGCCATACACAAGGGAGTCTATGAGCTTGCGGTCCCATCTGCACTATGCATTTAAGCCCTGTGATGCTGCTTTCAGCAGCTGTGTCTTTCCCCAAAGAATCCTGGGAACTGTAGTTTGTTAAGTGTGTTGAGAGTCATTAGGAGACCCCTGCTTCCCTCCCAAGGCTACAATTTCCAGGCTGGTTAAACCAGTGATGGTCGAACTTGGCCCGCCATCTGTTTTGGGACGACAACTCCCAAGATCCCTAGCTAGCAGGACCAGTGGTCAGGGATGATGGGAATTGTAGTCCCAAAACAGCTGGAGGGCCGAGTATGGCCATTACTGGGTTAAATGAACAATTCCTCTTCCAAGGGAACTCTGGGAACGATAGTTCCATGAGGGAAATAGGTTGCTCCCAGCAACTCTCAACACCCTTAACAAACAACCATTCCCAGAATTCCTTGGGGGAAACCATTAGTTTAAACTGGTTCAAAAGTGCTTTAAATGTGTAGTGTGTAGTACAGATGGTACCCAAGTCAAATATGGCTTTCCCCCCTAATTACAAATAATCCTAATGTTCCACAGCCACTTGCTTGCATGGAAAAATGTTGAATACAGCAATCACAACTATATATGGCAGGTTCTTGGAATCCCAGCAGCATTTTTTTTCTGCTACTGCAATTGCAGGAATTGCTGCCAGCTGTATCTGTGATTGCTCAGTTTGCTTGCTCAAAACCCCCCCATCGAAATGCATATCCAGAATAGTCAGGAAGCTCATTCGTAGACATAAACTTGTGTAAACCAGTCCCGTGTGTCTTTAAGCCAGTCACTACCCCCCTCAGCTTTTATCTCCTGAATGGAAAGGGGAATAATAAGCAACCTACTTCAAAGGGTTGTTGAGCAGGTGGATATGAGAAAGGGTATAAAGCTATACTGCTATAAATAGCTGTTCTGGGAAAGAATCTGGCAGCACATTATTTGCCTCAGAAACCTAATAATTGGAGAAAAAGCTCTTACACACTTGGAAACATAAGGTGATGCAGCCTACCCTCCCCAAGGGCACATATTTAAGGCCGTATGTGGGGAAGCACATATTTGAATGCTTCCATGTGTGAAAAAATAACAACATACCTTTCCTGCAAACAGAAAACCATAATGTCAGGGAGAAGGGCTCTAGCCCAACATCCTAGTTTTCTATGATACAAGCCACAAAATGAGTGATGAAATCTGTTACCTAATAGCAGGAGGAAAAATGGGAAAGGCAAATCCACTGGAAGCTAACAGGAAGTGACATGGTAGGCAGTTTTATGAAGTTATGCAGGGCGGAGGGAGTAAAAAAAACACACCAAGCAAACAGATCTGCACTTCCGAGCAGAAAGCACTGGGGGGGGGGGAGATTGGAGAAATATCTGTTACAAATCAGACTGCAAAAGAAGCTTATGCAGGGAACCATTACAAAAGGGCTTTTGTAGCCTGATATTCTAGAATCAAGACACTAAAGGTTGTATTCAACAAACTTTTACTCAGAGCAGACGCACTGAAGTTAGTCATGGTCATTCATTTCAGCGGGTCTACTCAGGGACATCTTTACCCGGGGGTGCAAGGGGTGCGGGGCACCCGGGTGCCAAATTCTGGGGGGCGCCAGACGCCCACCTCTGAAGCCGCCTAAGCTCTTAACTATCTACCTGTTATGAAATAATAAATAATTTTGATCAAGCTAGGGGGGGGAAATGCATACATACCTAGATATTACCGAAATGTACACCTACTGTTTCACTAAAGGACTTTCAACTTTGTGCGCTCATTTACCAAAGACATGCCACGCTAGCAGCCGTGCTTGTCATTCACAACGGCGGCGCTTGACTCGTAAACAAGAGATGAGGCGTAAGCGTGGTGTCTGACATAAGCATAATAAAAGTTAATTTGGGGGCAAAACTAAATTTGGGGGCGCTGGGCGGATCTTTGCACCCAGGTGGCACATATGCTAAAGACTGCGCTGGGTCTACTCTAGGTAAAGGTTAGCAGAATGCAACCCCGTAGGGGCCCAAGAGAAGTGTTTTCCTAGGATGGGGCCTTTCAGAACTAAGGAGCAGGTGGCTGCTGCTGTTGTCCTGTGCCTCTGCTGTGTCCCAAAGGTATCTCTGTAATTTCAGCCCGAAGAGCCTTGGCAGGGTACAGCAGCACTCTCCCCTCCTGAAGTTTCCAGCAAAAGGTATTCAGAAGCATACATACAATGGAGGAAGAATTTGTCCGTCAGGGTTGGTGGACCTTGCTCGCCTTCTCCTCCACGAATTTGACTAATCCTCTTATAACACCATCCAAGTTGGTACCCATCACAACATCTTGTGGAAGCAAATTCCATAGTTTAGACTATGCACTGCGTGGATAATGCTTTCTTTTGTCTGCCCTGAATCTTCTAACATGAATGACGAGGAAGCATGGCCAAGATTCAGCAAGAAGACAGCGAGATGTGGCATGCCAAAACTGCCAAGGGAAAAACTTAGCAGAGAAGCTCAAGCAAATGAGCCTCAGCTAACACAGCGGAAGATGGAAACTGCATACAGCAAAGTGTAATCATGCTGCAATGTGAAATACACAAGCAGACTACAGATGCCTATATAACGTAGTCCTCCAAAATGTTTTCACATAAATGATGCATTTAAAAACGACACCCGGCCTTGAATACTCAGATACCTCTCACAACATTCCATTAGAGATTCTAACCCAATGCATTTGAAGGTGAAGTCAAAAGATTTTCAGGGAATGTTGATAAACAGTTGATAAACTCACTATACAAAAAAAGCGAGTGATTTTTAAAAATACACTTTTGTATGCGAGAAAGCTACATGTAAAACAATTTATATTTTAAAAACCTATTTGATATGCATTGCTATTTCTGTATTGAGGGAGGTGAATGTTCTTTGGCCAATAAGGAAGCATTGCCAAGGTGTACTCTTAACATGCCATCTTGCATGTGGAGCAAGTTCTTTGATGGTGTTGAATTTACCCCGGTGCAATTAACTTAGATCTTGCTCAATCTCTCTTTCTTTAAGGCATCCACACACTTTTTGAAAAAGAAAGAAAGCCAGCCCTCTGAAGCTACAAGCAAATGAAAGCTCAACCTGTTTGCAGCTGTTTCTTTTTGCAACCAAAATCTTACTCACAGAAAGAAGGATGGGGAAAGAAGTATTTAAGCTACACAAACTTATCTTCCAACTGAACAGTTTGGAGGATTACTTGTCTGAATAATTTCCCTCTTAAACTTGACAGAAGAGTAGCACACAGCTGCCAGAAAGCATGGTCTCAGAGTATTTGTTTTTGGTATACAGAGTTCTCAATGCAGGCTTTAATATCGCAAAGGTCTGCAGCCCCCTGCAAAAGAACTTTATCATTAAACGAAATCTTTGCCTTCGAAGGAAAAATGGATATGGGCCAAGGTCATGGTGCCTCTTTGCCAATGTCTTCCAACAGCAAGAGCACAGCGACATACACACAGATGGTGCTGCGAGCAGCCCGCTAGTCCACCCCACTTCATGCGGCAGATTGGAATATGCCTGGCTGCCAGACTGGATGCACTAGATTCCCAGGAAGGACTAGCTGAGCATCATGAATCTAATCAACTTCAATTGCTGCCCAGTTCCTCCTAGCATCATGAGAGGCACCGAGCAATTTGTGTGAAGTTTGTCTTTGCAGCGGCAGTGGGATGTGCTCAGCCTGAAATGTCACGCAAGAAGTTTAGAGATTGACACCAATTTAAGGTAAAAAGGTCAGCAGTAACCAGCAGGCAAATCAAGCATCCGCAAAGAGGCAACCATCTCTTAGCGCGAAGTCTGTCTTCTTTTTATGAGCGATGAGATGTTCTCTGCCTGAAATGTCGGGTGTAGGAAGTTTAGAAGCTGACACCAATTTCGGGTAAAAGGTCAGCAGTAACTGAGAGGCAAATCAAACCTCGAGTGGAAAATGGCTAATGAGGGGCTGTGCATACTTTACAGCAAACCACCCTTCCCCAGTTTTGAACAAAGGACACTAATTCTATACCCCATATAAATTAAGTATGAATATTAAATATGTATGTCTTATCCGGCAAAGGTTACTGTTTAGAAGACACAGATTTTCATACAATTTCTTTTTGAAGCAGGAGAGCAAGAGAAGGCAAATAATGACAGGAATAGGGAGGAAAGGTATGGTAAATAAACCAACATAGATGGCTATGGAAGTTATCTGGGGCACTAAAACTCCAGCCACTGACTGCTAGGCCTATCAACTTCTACCTTCTGGTGTCTGAGTCTGTGCCCAAAAGTTGCTAAAGCTCTTTGTTTCACAACATGAAATCTGAGGTTCTCGGGGCATCGACTAGTCCTGCTTCTGAGCCTTTAGAGCAGGGGTAGTCAATATGGTGCCCTACAGATGTTGTCAGACTACAACTCCCATCAGCCCCAGCCAGAATGGCCATGGTGTTTATTAGATTGCAAGCCTGCGGGAAGGGACTGTCTGGTTTTAACAGACTGTATGTATGCCGTTCTGGGAAACTTTTTTGGCTGAAGAGTGGTGTACAAATGCTCTAAATAAATAAATCATCAGCACAGATGATTAGAGCTGAAGTCCAGCAACATCTGGAGCACAGCACATTGGCAACCCTTTCTTTAAGAGATTAGCCTGACATGCATTAATTAAGGAGACAAAACCTTTTAAGCCTGGAAATATAATTATGGGGTGGGGTGGAGGGGACGTTGCCTGCTTAACTTCTGCATATCAGTCTGCTGTCTAAAGGGGTTCGAACAGAGCCAGTAAAAATGGTGATGACCTTAACAGTAAACCCACAGACACGCAGGGAGCACACATAGCCCAAGCCAGCTGCTGAGTTCTTCGCTTACCCGGATACGCTTAGCTCTCCGCATGTCGTCTGCTGTCATTGTGCTCTGGGTAGCCACCACAGTCTGTTCATGCGGCTGGAGCTGTAAAGGGTGACTCTCAGGCTGCTGATCCAAGGATGATGGTGTCTCTTGTGGCACCGGTGTTTGTTCCTGTTGGTCCAGTCCGTTCAGCGTGGCTTGCCCAGCCTCATCAAACTGCCCCTTGCTGGAGAAATGCAGCAAGTCCTGAAATTGCAAATCAAATGGATGGTGGTCATACCGCTGCCCGCCGTATTACGATATAGCAATGACGGTTACGTTATGCTGGTTTTGCAGAACTAGGTCCATTTCATACTAGAAAAAGAAGGGGCATGGTTTTTTTTATTTATTTATTAAATTTGTATAAAGGTAAAGGGACCCCTGACCATTAGGTCTAGTCGTGGCCGACTCTGGGGTTGCAGCGCTCATCTCGCTTTATTGGCCGAGGGAGCCAGCGTACAGCTTCCGGGTCATGTGACCAGCATGACTAAGCTGCTTCTGGCGATCAGAGCAGCGCACAGAAACGCTGTTTACCTTCCCGCCGGAACGGTACCTATTTATCTACTTGCACTTTGATGTGCTTTCGAACTGCTAGGTTGGCAGGAGCAGGGACTGAGGAACGGGAACTCACCCTGTTGCGGGGATTCGAACCACCAACCTTCTAATCGACAAGTCCTAGGCTCTGTGGTTTAACCCACAGCGCCACCCGCATTCCTAATAAATTTGTATACTGCGTGACAATTCAAGATAATCCTCCTTGTTCTGCTAATTTTTTGCAGCACAGAATTGCCGATGGGCAGATGCTGCTGAGGATATTTCTGGTGCAACTTCAACATCCCTTGTATGTGTTCAGCACTGGAAATTCATTGATGACAGAGGCTACTGAGATACCCCTTCCCAGGCTAGTTCTGAGTCAACTTTATATGGATTGGGGGAATGATCAGGAAAGCAGTTAAGCAAGCTCATGCTCCCAATTTCATTGGAAACTCCTTTGCCTGATCCTACCAAATGATACCTGTGTCCCTTCTGCACATTTTCCTCCATTTTCACTGGTTACTTCTAAGCGCATAAATTTAGGAGGGCGACCCGGTCGCCTGCCTGGTCCAAATCTTCGTTTTCCTCGTCCACGACCTCTGCCTCTTGCTCTGCAAAATATATAGGAAACTGAGTTAGAGAGGGGAGCGATCTGTATTCCTGAGTCTCATGGGTCCAGTCAATGGGAACAGGCTGTACAATGGGGCTTCCAGAAATGAACAGCCAGAGGGTTCCAGGTAGTAGGCCGCAAAGGCAATAACCCTCCCCTCTTGTTTGCCCTCAGCATCTGGTATCCAGGGATATGCTTCCCCTGGAACATAGTCCAGATCATTGTTGTAAACAGGAACATACAGTGGTACCTCGGGTTACATACGCTTCAGGTTACATACGCTTCAGGTTACAGACTCCGCTAACCCAGAATTATTACCTCGGGTTAAGAACTTTGTTTCAGGATGAGAACAGAAATTGTGCAGTGGCGGCGCAGCGGCAGCAGGAGGCCCCATTAGCTAAAGTGGTGCTTCAGGTTAAGAACAGTTTCAGGTTAAGAACGGACCTCCAGAACAAATTAAGTATGTAACCCGAGGTACCACTGTATTAGTTTAGATCATGGGTGAGCAACCTGCAGCCCCAGGGTCACATCCTCATTTAATGTGGCCCAAATATCTCCTGAAATTGCCCCATTCTTCCATTCCATCAAAGGGTTGTATCCAATTTGGCTTTACTCAGAGTAGTCCCACTGGAATTAATGTGCCTAACTTAGGCATGTTCATTTATTTCAAGGGGGCTACTCTGAATATGACCAGCACTGGAGGCAACTGGAGGCTATACAGTCATACCTCGAAAGTCGAACGGAATCCGTTCCGGAAGTCCATTCGACTTCCAAAATGTTCGAAAACCAAAGCGCGGCTTCTGATTGGCTGCAGGAAGCTCCTGCAGTCAATCGGAAGCCGCAGAAGGCCCATTGGACATTCGGCTTCCAAAAGAACGTTTGAAAGCCAGAACACTCACTTCCGGGTTTCGATCGTTCGGGACTTGGGTCAACTTATGAAACCCTAGAATGATCCCTGATCCGCTATGCAGCATGGGAGATTCCAGAGGTGAGCAGCAACATACTAGCCTCCCAGTCCCAAATGGACCTTGGGCAAAGGGGAGAGGCCTGAAAGAAGGAAACAAATACAATAGCCCTCCTGCAGTCAAGGAGGGCAACAGCCTGAAACACACTCCATGTGGACATTAGAGGCCATTCTGCCGTTTAGTTAACTGGTTATGGTCCTGACCTTTTGAACTTCTGCAATACATAAATGTGCCCCGCTCACTTCTACATGGCACAAGAGCAATCCAGCCCATTACTGGAGAAAGGGGCTCTCACCTTTGAGTTCAGGAGATTGTGGCACTCTCTCTCTCTCTCTCTCTCTCTCTCTCTCTCTGTGCTTTCAAACAAGAACCTGCAGGGAACAACTCAGCTTTGAAAAGCTGAGCTTCTGCACACTTATAAATACCTGCTGAAGAAATCCAGCTTTTCATCATGGGAGTTCAGGTGCTGCTGGAGCTGCTCTGAGCTCATGAACCGTCGGTTGCACTCATAACACGGCCAGTTTTTTTCTTGCTCTCGGAGAACTGCATTTTCAAGTTAGACCAATCGATAAGGAAAACTTTAGATGCCACCAAGCTTTTCAGATTTCTACCAAAGACTCCCCCCTCCATCCTCTGTACTTTCAGGGGGCCACAGAGATCAGAATGACTAAGGAATATGTTCTACACACCTTTTGCTCATAGTCTGTATTTTATTCCCTTCTAAGCATGGGTTAGGAACACAGAAGGACAGAGAAGATTATAAGACGACAGGGAATACTACATCTACATTCCCTCTTGTTCTTACACCTTACAGAAGTGCTCAGCTGCTCTGTAGTTTACCTACTGGAAAAAGCCTTTCTGGCTGTTACTGTAACTTAAATTCTGCACTCCAAATAAATTATTCACTCCTACAACATTTATTTTGCATAAACTCACGCAGTTTGAATATTTTACTCTGAATTCAATGGTGGTTTGGGTTTTTTTTTGCATAACATGGGATTTTTGGCCAGGAGAGGACAGGAATTAAATGTATAAGACTACCAAGGACAGTAGGAATGGGAATGGGTGGGAGGACATGCCTGGAATGAAAGAAGGCATGTTAGGAAATCAAGCAGGGTCTTTGCTCCTGTCTGTTGCAGCTTTGGAAAATACTAGCAGCCAATTGAATATGGTTACTGCACAACTTGCTTGAAATATACATGAACTGCATAGATTGAACCCAGGATCAGCACATTTTCAAACCTATCTCAATCATGAGAACTAGATGCTTGAATTTTTGTTTTAAAGTAAGTGCAAATTCTGCACCATAGTGAATCACAGACAGGGAAGAGCTCAGTCTGTAGATCAGACTAGATTTCTGAGGTTTCGTTTCTATCAATCTTTCCACGAAGCGACTAGAACTTATATTTGTTTTCAAGCTCCTTTTTTGCATAAGGACTCAATCTGATAGTGTCTGTGCACCATCCATCATAGTGATGGGAACGAAAAGGGGGATTTTGTGGGGTACTTCAATTGCAGACCGTGTTTGCCAACAGCAGCTATTACCATGTGCATCAATAAAAGGCAGCCTCTTTTAATGTGTACCACTAATTATGTAGAAGCATATTTAACAACAAACAAAATTTGGCAATGCAGCCTTAACCTAGATCCAATTTGAGTCTATCTGGAGCTAGGCATGCAAAATTCCACCTGCTAGTGCTAATTCAGTGCTGCAATATACCCTATGATTTAAACAATCAACTGGAAAAGTAAAAAGGAGATAAATACCTTTCCTTTCCTCTTCGGATACATCATGGATTTTCTGATTGACAAATTCAGCATACGAAGCAGCATACCACACCTGCAGCAAATTCACATGGGATTAATTAGAATTTTCACTGGAGAATCTAAAAAATTAACTGCTTGTCTATTGCAGCTATATCCTGCCCTTCCACCAAGGAACTGAGGGCAGCATACACAGAGGCCATCTTGTTTGAGAGATAGTGGCCTCTCAGCATTGCTAAGAAAGCTTCTTGGGTGAGCAGTGACTCCAAGTCTTGTCATCTTGGTCCAAGTCTAACACTCAGTTCACTAAGGTAAAGGACCCCTGGACAGTTAAGTCCAGTCAAAGGTGATTATGGAGTGTGGTGCTCATCTCGCTTTACAGGCCGAGGGAGCAGGTGTCTGTCAACAGACAGCTTTCCGGGTCATGTGGCCAGCATGACTAAACCGCTTCTGGCACACGAAACACCGTTTACCTTCCAGCCACATTGGTACCTATTTATCTACTTGCGCTGGCATGCTTCCAAACTGCTAGGTTGGCAGGAGGTGGGACCGAGCAATGGGAGCTCACTCCTTCGTGGGGATTCGAACCGCCAACCTTCCAATTGACAAGCCCAAGAGGCTCGGTGGTTTAGACCACAGCACCACCCGCGTCCCACCTCAATTCACTACAACACGTCTGGGCAGACAGTGGAATAGGATCTACTGGTAGATCTGCAAAGATTTTAGACTCCCAATTGTTTAACAATGACAACAACAAAATGATTCCATCCACCCCTGCTGCCCAAATTATACAGCTGAAATAAAATGAAAAGCTGGGATGAGGGTAAGCGAGAGTAATTTTTTTGTGCAGAAGGACTGCAAGTTCAATTCTGGTACTCAAAGAAAATCCACAGGCTCAAGATTATATAATTCCAAATATGCTGTTTGTACTAGGCTCCAGTGAGTGGATCTTAGGGAGTTCTAGTAACAAACAAAGTCTACCCACTACACCACACTGGCTCTCACTTGAATCAGCTAGCATTTTATTATTCATTTTATACATGGGTGACACTGACATGAAAGAGAAAGAGATAAATTCAAGTACACATGTCTTTAGTAGCTCCAAAAGTGATTTTTTTTTTTTTTGTACAAGTGTCAAGAGGCCTTTTAAGTGTACCGAGCCATGAATATTCTGAAGAGGCTGTTACTATAGCAATTTATTTCATCTTGTTGCACAGACAGTGTGGCTGAGTGGTTCAACTCTAATCACAAATCCTCATTCACTGATTGCCACAATAGTGAAAGTACGGCAGGAGGGGCAAGCACATTCCAAAATGCCATAAGTTATACTGTGAGGAGGAAGGGGGAGAATACATGACTCTCTTTTGTGTCTTGGATTACATCTTTCATGTGTTCTCCAGTAAAACCATTAAAAACAGTTGAAAACAATAAAACAGCACTAACTGTAATTCTAGCGGCTGCGCTTGCGTAATGCATTATAGGGTTCAAAACAAGATAAAGGCATGTCCGAAACACATCCAGATGGACAAGTCAAATGAGGTGTGTGTGTGTGTGTGTGTGTGTGTGTGTGTGTGTAGTCCACAGCATCATCTCCACCATCCTATGGACCAGGGGTGCCAACTTGAATAAAATATTGGGCGGGGGGGAGGCAAGTAAACCCTGCCCCACATAATAGTTCACATGACATGACACATGTACAATATTTGAATGGCAATGCCCATATCTTTTTGGGGGGTACAGGGCCCTCAAATATTTCATTTGGGGGCAAAGGGACCTCAGCCCCTAGGAGTTGGCTCGTATTCTGTGGACGGAGGGAGGAAGTGGGTAAGTCAAGAGCCGGTGCTGGATCACACACTACAGATTCCTTCTCGGTCCTGTCAAGATCTTGCACATTTCAAGGACTTGCAGGATTAAGGCACAAGGCAGAAAAGGAAGTGGAGAAGGCAAGAATCAGGAAAAGCCCAGATGGTGGCACTCATCTTTTGACTGCCCTCCAGATCTCAAGCTGTAAGCTTAATATAAAAAGCTATTCTCCCAACTGTTCCAAGTTCCACTTGATTTGTTTTAAGCATGGGATAAAAATAACTTTGTGGTGATTGGAATCACAAGCAGAAAAGTCAGATTATCACACGCACAGGCCAAACTGAAAATCTCGGAGGTACGCTGATTGAAGTAAATGGTGCCCATTAGCTGAGAAAAGCCAATCCCATTCATGGGCGGGCAGGGGAAAGTGCCACAAAGGGGGAAAGGGAGAAAGAATGAAAAGTAAACCAAAATGCTTCAGTGCATACAGGAGGTGTATGATATCAGACTCATCTCAACCTCCAATTTGCTTACACATTCAAGGTGGTTGGAGTGAACCGACAGTCAACAGACCCAAGCAAGATCAAGAATTCTTGACCCACATTTCCAGCATAAGTGATCAGATGGGCTGTTATTTCTGGTAGGTTCATTATTCTATAGTGATTCAATACAGACAATAGAACATGTCGCCCATATACCCTGGAATGCCATGGTTGTACAGATAGGGTAGACATCTCAGAACAAGAACCATGGGAATTATGAATGAATGAATCAAGCCCTAATGCTTTATCTCTCTGCTGAGTAGTAGGGAACCCTTCTAGCAGGTTGCGAAGCTGTGCCGTTTGACTCAGCAAAAAGAAGCTATATAATGCAGGTTGCGCCATACCTTGAGTTCCTGTTTGGGCTCCACGTTCTTAATTGTTGTGTAATAAATATGGTGTCCATACTGGTAGGCGACCAGGTTCTGCTCCAGGTGATTCTGGGCTGGCCGCACAAACATCATCCAGTTGCAAAGAGCCTCACTAGACAGTTCAAACCAGAGATCTTCCTGCAGACCCCTGTCTTTTCTGTCACCTTTGTCAAGGGACACCTAAGGGAAGATAAAATATATTATCTATAACCGTACACACACAAACAAAGGAGGTCGGTGAGATGTGGCTGCTGTGTCCACAATGGAAGAAACAGTTTGCATCAGGAATCCGGGTAATTAGAAGAAGAAAAAAGGTTTACAGAGCAGACAGAGCATGAAGCTGCTGAAGACTGGCAGATTTGTCAGCAGCTTTTGTTAGCTTGCATCATAGTCTAGGTTGGTGAAGTCATTACAAAGAGTTATTATCTCACAGGTGAAGTTGTGTTAACCTGCAGGACTGAGTATACCTGAACCCATTTACATCTGTGGGCTTAGTATAGATTACTTTATCTCAAGTCATTTATTTCAGCTGATTGATTCAGGAACACAATCTATGCTTTCAACTTTTTGAAGTCATCTTGCGAAACAGTCATTTTTTAAAGTGCACTGGGCCTCTGCTTGTGTGAGCACACGTGCATATATTGTGTGTATCTGTCTGTCTGTCTATCTATCTATCTGTCTGTCTATCCACACACAAATACACAATTTTGGCAAGTTAGCACATACATACAAATAAATAATAATAATATGTATGTGTATTTACACACACACAACACACACTTTCAAGGGTGCCATGACCCAAGGGACAACCATGGAAGGCCTGATGGAGGCTGCTTGACCAGTCCTCCCCAAGTTTAAGTCATGGATGGGGTCAGCTGTGGTGAGGAGGCAAAAATGAATGCAAGTTGAGGTGGCCCCTAATTCTGGAAGGGGCTGGCCCTGACCTGACATAAGCTTTGCAAAGGAGGTGTTTCTGAACAGCTGGAATTTGAAGCCCCTTGATTTGAAGTTCAGTCCCATCACTAACATTTGCCGTTAAATGAAACTTGAATTCCGTCTGCAGAGATCTATGCTTCCTGCTGTCACTGCGAGTCCCCCCAGCCCCGAAAACTGAAACCCAAAGAGGCTATAGAACTCTCACTTCCAAGTACCAGAGTGATTTCAATACCTCTGTGTGTCAGTGACCCATGCATCTACACACAGACAGAAATTTATGCCCATTGTTTTCACTTTGTGTATCTCATGAAGTAGGCTCTTGTCTTCTAAAGCTCATGCCACAACAATCAGTCTTTTATTTAGCACAAGACTTATTGCTGCTCCTGATCGTTATGAGCTAGTTCTCCATAAGGAAATGGGATTCCTGCATACTGAACGCCAAGATGCTTCTGGAACTACATGAAATGTCTTGCCTCTCCTCTATTTGCACTGCATACTGGATGTGTATGATCACATAGTCATGTTGATCCCATTTCTTGCGAGTCCCTGGAGTTCCTTCCGGGGAAATTACTATACTGCACAAAATGCGTGTCTCGAAACGTGTCGGTTGCACAGCAAATGTGTGGTGCCTCTTTACCTTTAGATGGATATAGCAGTCTTTAAGCTCTGACTGCCTCACCAGGGGTCCTTCCACAGGGCCAAACTGTGTGCGCTTGGGAATGCGCCGCTTGGAAAACACTCCTCCCAGGAATCGGTCTATGTGAAGCACTAAGGGAAGGCTGGCTCTTGCTCTGGTCAGTACAGGCCGGTTTGGGATCGGGTGCAAGGGTCCATGCTTTGGGCAAACTGAGGGGTGTGCATTATTACACTCTTCACACCCTGAAAGACATAATTGGAAAGGACAGGAATACATGACAAAGTCCCACATCCCATTTATATTAAGGTTACCAGATTTCTTTCAATGAATATGAGACACTTTTCAACTTCAATGGGGACTGATTTGTAAATCCGGGGACCGTCCCCGGGAAACGGGGCCATCTGGTAACCTTAATTTATATACTAGAAGCAGGAGGCACAGAACCTAGAAACTCTCAACCAAATTCTAGCAACGAAGGCCTCCACATTCAGAGTAGCTAAAGGACACCTATTGTTTGAAAGGGTTGTCCCCACTGCACAAATCCTCAACCTCATGGGCTTAGTTGGAATCAATCCATCTCCAGATCAGTTGGATCTCTGGGATAGTGGAGGAAAGATTCTTCTCCTCTCCTGAGAAGCAGCACCACCTGGTTGTAGACTTTAAATGCAGAGAGCTTTGCCCTAAAGATTCCAACAGGGAAGGATTGTAGAAAAGCTCAGAGGAAAGTACCCCAGTCCACTTGGCTTGTTCCACTGCCTTCCACTCCCCTCTGCCCTCCACAACCCCGCTGCACAATTCAGATGAATAAACGGTTCTTCGCGTGCACCCCCACTGGTGCTGAGGAGGCAACTTGTGCCAGCACTAGTAGCATTGCACTAGATCCTGACTTAGGCCACTGCAAGCAGCTGACTAAGGAGACAGATCTCTTTGTAGATCTCTGGGTGATTTGTAGTAGATTGCCAAGGTTTTCTTGACTCCCAATAGTTTAACAACAGTAGCAACTAAACGACTATCGCCATCTTTATTGGGCTGCTAAAATGCAGAACGCGGGTGGCGCTGTGGGTAAAACCTCAGCACCTAGGGCTTGCCAATCGCATGGTCGGCGGTTCGAATCCCCGCGGCGGGGTGAGCTCCCGTCTTTCGGTCCCAGCTCCTGCCCACCTAGCAGTTCGAAAGCACCCCTAAGTGCAAGTAGATAAATAGGTACCGCTTTATAGCGGGAAGGTAAACGGCGTTTCCTTGTGCTGCGCTGGTGCTGGCTCAGCAGAGCAGCTTAGTCACGCTGGCCATGTGACCCGGAAGTGTCTCCGGACAGCGCTGGCCCCCGGCCTCTTAAGTGAGATGGGCGCACAACCCTAGAGTAGGACACGACTGGCCCATAAAAAGGGCAGGGGTACCTTTACCTTTACCTTTTAAAATGCAGAAAGCTAACCAGGAGTAAGTGGACTGGACTGTGAGCTCGATTCCAGTACTGAAAATCTATTCCTAGAGTCAGAATGTGCTCAGAAACAACAATAGGAACATAGGAAGATTCCTCACACCAAATCAGATTGTTAGTCCACCAAGCTCAGTGTTGTCTGCACTGATTGGCAGTGTTTCTCAGAAGGTCTCTGACATGGATCTGTGTCCAGACCTACCTGGAGATGTCAGAGACTGAACCTGGGACTTCTGCAGATGCCCTGCCATGGAACTATGGCCCTTCCCATATTCTCTAATTCTAAATGTTAGTCTTTGGTGCCTGGCACTGGTTGATAAGATTTCAGGGTTCAACTAAAAACAAAGTAAATCCAACAAGTGACCCTACTTCTCTGGTTCAGTGATGCTAGTTTCAACACTCCCCTTGCTTCCAAGTACCGATTCCTGGAGTGCAATTCAAATGAAATGGCTTTGGGTTCATTCCCATATTGCAGTGGTAAGCCAATGAAAGGAAGAAGAAGCGTAGCAAAAACAAGATACCCTCGAATGCTTACACAGGTCATTTGGGTCAAAGGGATGAGGTGGATCTGGATCCCATTCATCCATGTCGGTATCTTCTCCCTCTTCTTCCTCATCTTCCTCATCCTCGTCATCATCGTCATCCTCATCATCCTCATCATTTTCCTCTTTCGCTTCCGTATCACTTATTGGGTTGTGCAAAGGTTCTAGAGGACCAGACTCATCCACGGCCTCCATAGGAGGCAAAACTTGGCTGTGCACTGGTATTGATACCTAGAGAGGGGAAATCAGCAAAAATGTGCTGTGATCCAGAACAGCAAACCAGAAAATAATAGTGATCATATCTCAGCTAATACTAGTGGCATCTGGGGTTGTACCCCTTGCTAGCCCTGCTCAGAATAGACCCAGGGAAGTCAAACTGCTTTGAGTTTTGTTTTGTTTTGTTTGTTTTTACAATCAAGCAGTGTGCTAAATTTATGAAATAAATAAACAAGCTAACTTAGGTTCATTCATTTAAATGGGTCTGTTCTCAGTAGAAGTTATTTGGAGATGACTCAAGATTGGAGAAGATGATGTATACCTAAGCAGGGCTTCATTTTTTGCCTAGAGCAAGTAGGACAACTGGGTGGTGTGAGAGATGGGTGGCAGGCAGCATGGCAGCTAAATCCTCTACTGCCATGTTGAATGTTGAAATGGATGCACGCTGGGCCGGCCCTACCATCAGGCCGATGGAGGCAGCTGCCTTGGGGAGTGGACACTAGGGGAAGAAGAGAAGTGTTGGAGGATAGCACAGGGTGGATCACACAGGCTTCCATTTGCTCCCTAAGCTGCCCTGCTGCCATTGGACACTGCCAAATTTCTGACTACAGGTGGGCTCAAATCTCATGTAGTTCACTCTCCACATTGTTCAGGCGTAGGAGACAATTGCCAGGTGGGGAACTTTACTAAGTGTGTGAAAATATATCTCAGAACTATTAAGAGTCTGGTGGACAGTGTTACGCTTGATTGCAGAACAGATGGCTTCAAATGCTTTTGCAACCATGAAAACAGTAGGCATCTTGAGCCAAGCCACCATCTCAGGTCTATTTGCTGTAAAGTGAGAGAATATCAAGAACCTGCTTTCACGAGACCAACGTCTTATTAAGCCTAGCAAAAAGTATTCAGCGCACTAATAGTGATGGAGACTGGCAAGAAGGCGGCATTAAATCAGAAAAACCTTTGGCTCCCCAGAAAGGCTTTTTGCAACTGAGCTTACCCCTTTCCTTATTCCATCTCCAAGTGAAGCCACCCAGGATCTCCATTTTCTGCTTTAATTAGTTTGACATTAAAATATGCCCCCAAAATGATCCTGTCTATAATTTTCTCACTCCATGAAAGCCAGAGAAAACAACACCAATGCACTCAAAACACAGGGTTCGGTTAAGAGACTAGCTAATTAAAATCTAAAACCTTTGTAACAAAAAGCAACCTCCTAACTGCTTAAGGGCAATGGGTGCTCTAATTTTAAAGAGTGTTATATTTTATTTTCTATGAAGAGAAGAGTTAAATGCCCATAGTGCACTGCAGATGAGGCAGAAATCAGTATAATAGGTGTGTGTGGAGGGGGAAGGGAATTTCTGTAAGAGAGCTTAAGGAACAGGCCACACACACACACACATCACAAAGCATTACAGTCTTTCAATAAATTAGAAGTGAAACCTCAGTGCTAGGCATGCTTAGAGCTATGTATATTTGGCATTTAAATAAAATGAACCCAAATTCTGGGTCAAGGTAGCCAAAATGTTGCTTTTTCACATAAACAAACATAAATTATGCTAAATTCTTCAATCCGAATACATGGTGCAAATAAAAATCTGCCAATGCTGGTTTAATATACTTCTTCTAGGCCTAGCTGGAGAATAAAGTGGAACGCAGATGAATGAAGTCCCCACAGACTAGCTGCAGGAATGCTGCCTTCGGAGATTCCACAAGGCATTGCCAGATGTCTATTTAAGCTTATCTTCACAGTCAACAATAAGGACTAGACTTTTGTAAATCAAGAAAATCTTTAATAAAAACACATTTAAAAAAAAACAACAATAAGGACTAGAAACCTGCAGGGGTTTGCTGTTATTGCTTTTTATAACAGCTTATTGGAATGCTGAATTTTGCACTAAATAACAGAACTCCCTGAGGGTGTGGCATGACTGCAAAAGTATAGAATGCACATCAGCATTTTCCAAACCATGTTCTGAGAACGCTTATAGGAATTCCTCAATGGCAGATAGGCAATCTGTAATCCAGCTTGCCTACCACTGTCAATCCTTTCTGTACTGACACAGGTAAATGTTCAAAAGACAGTTGAGCATAATTTACCAGGTGAGAATTTCTGGTTAAATTATCAGTTGTATGTTTTTTAAAAAATAATAATAATCTACCATGACTAGCCATGAATGAATCAATTATCTCTTAGCCTCATTATATTGTAAAATATTAATATTACTTGGTTGCTTTTGACCTGATCTTAGTGTAACTCTGCTGAGCAGTTTTAGAGTTTCTGCTAAATTCCCTGATCCGTAGCCACTCAGAGGTAGATTTTTTACTGCATATGCAGCTTATTTTATCTAGTCCTATGAATTATACAAGTTTGATTGTTTTTAAATTATATCCACCTTTAGAAGTTCCACAGAGGGGGATAACTACAAAAAAGGAAGGAAATAAAACAGTAATACAGCACATGAAATATGCAGCAGACAGTTTTTTTAAAAGGAGAGTCAAATTAAAACCAAACCACAAGGACCTTGGGAAATAAAACAGTTATCAAGTCACATCCAAAAGCTGATAAAAAGGGGGCTGGCAGGGCACTGGGAAAGGGATTTTGCAATGCTGGAGCCACCACCGAGGAAGCCACGTTCTAATCCCTGCTAATCTAATCTCTACCAGTAGTAGGTGAGAGAGCAGAGCCATTGAGACAGATAGTAACACTACGGTAGGGTGATGTGGGTTATCCTAATATATGGTTCACTGCTGATGCGATGCAGTGCGTAACTGGTGCTGCCTTTGCAGCCATTATTTTACCTCTGGGCTAACCGCCTTCCCCCTGCTATTTTACACCTGGCTCCAGGTGGCTTCCGAATGAACACAACAAAAGCCGACGCTCAAATTTCTATTGGTTTTGTTGGGTCCTGGTTTCTTTTAATGGGGACATGAAATGGAGAGTTCAAATGTAAAAGCAATGGGGCACCTGGCAACTTACTCTGTCTGCTTGAGGGTCCTGCTCCAGAGCCGCTGAGGGGTCGGCAACGCTGCCAAGCACAGAGAGGTGGGTGGGATTCATGCTCTGAGCAGCAGCAGCAGCATCAGGAGGAGGAGGAGGAGGAGTAGCAGGCAAGAGCACAGTTACCTAAAATCACAGGCACTCGTTTTAGTCCTGTGGCATCTCCATCATTCAGATTTGTCTGGCTACAGCAAGTCCTGAAAGCCAGGTCTTTTAGGTTGCAAAATACAGTATCCGAAAGGTGTCTGAATGGGTAGAGGTAGGTGTCAGTAATTATTTAAAACTTCGAGAGACAATGCAGATATAACATCCCCCCCCATCCCTATGTGAGATTCCTTTCTGCTATAAAAATACAGTGGAGCTGCCTGTGTAACTGCTGTAAGTTAGGAACCAGAGGAAATGGCCTTATCCTAAGTCAGTCCTCTGGTCCATCTAGCTCAGCACTGTTGGCACTGACAGTGGCTATCCATCACTACCTGGAAATACCAGGGATCGAACCTGCGACCTTCTGTATGCAGAGCAGATGCGCTACCACTGAGCTATAGCCCTTCCCCAAGTTAATGTGGGCCTTTTCAAATGATCCAGTACAGGTCAGAAACAAGTTATATTTATTTATTTTATTAAATGTGTACTCCGCGTTTCTTCCCAAAGCAGCCCAGGGTGGCATGCTTTGTAGGAGATGCCAGTTTGAGAAGGGCGAGGGAGTTGCCCGAGGCGTGCACAATGGCATGTTGCCAAATCTCATATTCCACAAATCCTCCTTTCCCTCTGGGTTGATAACTGGGGAAGGGGGTGGCAACCCCCCCCCCAAAAAAGAGCCTGATTTCGACCAAAAACCTTGTGCTGCTGTTGAACCCCATTCCAGAAGATGGTACCAGGACTGGAAAATTGTTATTGCAAGATATATATTTAATCTTTCCAACATGCCAACCCTTAAAGCGTTGAATAGCTGTTCTCCCATAGCCTTTTCAGCTTTATCTCCAGCATAGCTGGAAATCATGGCTGCAAAAGGCTTTATGGAATAAAGTGACCACAAATAAGGGGGGGGGAGCAAAGTAGAAAGGGGCTGACTGAACAGAGTGATCTTTCCCTGTTGCCAGGCACACACCCACAAGGCATCATTAGCACACTTCCAGGCGTGCTGGCAGGGAGGAGTCAGCACAAAACCTGCCACTGCAGGGTATCAAAACAGCTTACAAGCAAAAACACCCTTAGCGAACTCTTGTTTCATTCCAGTTACATATGTTGGGAGAAATCAAGAGACGAATACACAAAGGCTTTTGAAGCGCTAAGATTTCAACAGGTCTTTCCCAAAAAACAGCAGGGACCTCGATTATTATTTTAGCAGCTAAAGTAGTTCAGGGAATTCTCACAGGAAGAGGGTACATGCAACACCTGCAGGGCTAGCAGCTGCTCTAATAAAATGATAACCACTCACAAACAAAATGGAAATCTCTCCATGGGAACATTTGGTTTGCCAAGAGTGCTGCTGTCTAGGCTGCGCCGGGCCTTTAGCAAGAGGACTGAGGATACAGCGATAACGCACTCGTGACACTTGCATGCTTTTCCTATTAACATCAGTCAGCGTAAGGAATGCATGCACCATTGTTAAATATACATGACCTGCATCACATACGAGGGGATGAGTGTGTTTAGGCTGTTGCTACTCTTGACCACTGCAAGCCTGCTGAAATAACACACGTGCACAGAAAGAGGCAGGGTGCAATTTGTTTCTTCTGGCCTGAAGAAAAGGGACTGAGGGAAAGACTTGGGTGCCATCCTGTTTTTACCACAGAACAGGAATGTAGCATGTTGCAGCCTTCACGTCATGCTGGTTAATGTCAAATATGTGACATTGGACTCTGTCGTCTGTGGACTCCTGTGTCTCGACTTTGAAAGGTTTGAGAGATCTTCATTCCTTTGGCATACTCATTATGCATCTCGCTTTCCACAGTGAAATTCAGAGTTATTGTATTGTTCCAAGTTCTTTTGGTTATACTGCTCTGTAAAGCACCATGTACAGTGATGATACTAATAATAATAGGTTTAGGAAAAATGTGGAACAATGAGCCTGTTTGTATATTCTGTCCCTACCATTTGTGTTGAATCCGCCCCCATCACTATTTACTTCAAATTAAATGCAACATTCTTTTGATCCTGAATATTGTTTTTTATTCTTGTTCATAGTGAACATTCTATGCAATATTTTTTTAAAAAAAGCTTCATAGAAGCATAGAGTTGGAAGGGATAATAATAATAATAATAATAATAATAATAATAATAATAATAATGATGATGATGATGATGTATTATTTATAGCCCGCCCATCTGGCTGGGTTTCCCCAGCCACTCTCAAGGGTCATCTAGTCCAACCCCCTGCAATGTAGGAAACCTGCTCACAGCCATCCCTCCATGAGCTCAAACCACCAACCTTTTGGTTAACAGAAGAGCGAGCTATCAATCTGTCAATCCTTTCCATGTCCAGGCCAGGTGTTTATTTCTTGCCCCCTTTCTCTTTTTCCATAAATTAATTCTTCTATTTTTGACCAAAAACAACCATTCAAAACTTACATTAACATTTTAAAGAAATGCAAGCTTTATCAAACATTGATACAGCAGGTGTATGTTGCCAGTAATTCACATGTATTCCTTCCCACCATCTTTTCTTCCTTTAAAACATCATTCATAGTTTTCAGCTTATTGTTCAGTCCTTCCACTGCTTCCATTTGCCTTTTTAGTGTTTGAAGCAAAAAGGATTCAAATTCAAAATGATTCTTCATGACACTTGCCTTAATAAACCCTATCATGCTGCAATTCTCTAAATTTGTCTTTCTTATTTCTGCTCAATGAACACGCTCATGTTAAGCGTGTTTTTCTTTGTTGTTCTTTTTCCAAAATATACCTGTATTTTTTGTTTGTTTGTTTTACTATGCTCCTAAACAGTTTGCTAATGTACATCCTCTCTTCCCCACTGCTGGCATTTTCCTATTGTTTTTATAGCTAACCTTGCATTATATGTTTCCTAGGATGCAATCCTGTACAGTACTTGAGATCTGCTTGCTGATGGGCTCTGGCAGAATCCCCACAGCACCAGTAGCACTTAAGATGCTTTTTAGGGTATACTTGAAGCTTTTGCTAGAAACTACTTTGGAAATCAAAAGAGCCACTTGGGACCAGCAGGGAGATGGGACAGGGTGACAGGAAAGAACACACACACACAAACCTCCTTTGGGATCCTAATCCTGGACCTTCCTAACCCAGGCAAGGACCTTCCCAGCCCACTAGATCTCTCCCAGAATCATTGGCTAACCACTCCCTTCCTCCACCCTGACTTGGCCAGGCCACTCCCTGCAGGGCCCATGACAATGAACCTGATCTGAAACAGAGACTGGGTCCATTCAGTTTACCAAAGGTCTTGTTCACTGCCCACAAGTGAGCTCTGGGCTTTACTGGATATGAGGTACAGATACAATATTCCATTAAAAATAAAAAATGCCTGTGCTTCTCATATTTTTGTCTTTGGACCAACAGCCTGGCTACACATTACACTCACCAAATAGAAAACTGCCAGGCTATAGAGAGCTCTGAAGGCTTCCTCCCAACAGCTGGCAGTCAAGGAAAGCTGAAGGCACCTCACTTGAAGTCATACTAAAAAGGAAAGAGACATTCTAGTTATCTCATTCAGCTAATCACCCCAGCTGGTTGGGGAGCAGGGGAGATTAGATGAGAGAGATGAGAAAGAACCACAAAAGCCCACCAGGTAGCTACCTCTCTTTCTCTCTCAGTATGAATACGTATAAGCTAAAAACCCTCCCTTAACTGTCAGGAGGGAGGCTGGAAAATTCAGAGCCACCAAAATCCGGCTGCTTTTTGCTTGGTGAGGGTAGCATGAGGCCAAGCATTAAAGCATCAAACCATTTATTTGGGGAAATCCCATCCAAAAAAACACCCTAGTGTCTTCTAATCAGTGGTGGGTTCACACCTATAGTACCAGAGGTTTCTAGAATATTAACTGAAATGTATCGTCTCACTTTATAAGTCGCTAACACAGCTATCAAATCATTTCAAGTACTACTTCCACAAACCTGTGCTGTACATAGTGGTTTAGGACTGAAAGGATCTCAAGCCTTGGACCTTAACCATCCCGTTTCCTGTTCCATGGCAGATTAAATGAGAAGCTAGTCCTTTTCAAATACAGGGTCCCCCCCTCCCTTTTGCATCCTCGAATCCTCACATCCCCAGTCCTCAATTTCATGCTACTCCTAGTCAATTTCACACTAGTGAGCACATCAAGCACAAAACTAGGACTATATACATCAGACACAGCAGCAAGTAATTGGAATTTTTAGCTTTTACAGTTATATCCCAAATAAAAACTCGAAAAAGCTTCTGCCTGTATAAACGAGAAATGCTGTTATCTCCCAATTATGTGGGTGTACAAACAAAACAATAAAACAGGTTGGGGGTTTGTTTGTTTTTTGATAACTTAAATGAAAGATATAGTAGAATGTTTTCGGAACAGGAAATCTTAGTTAAGCAGCCCTCTTAACATTCTTAAAACTGACCTTGCAGGACATTCTTTAGACCAGGGGTTGTCAAACCTGATCCCTACCACCCACTAGTGGGCATTTCAGGATTCTAGGTGGGCGGTAGGGGGTTCTAGGGCACAAGCTGAATCCTCCTTCCATCGAGCACTGGTGGGCGGTAAGGAAATTTTACCATCAAGAAAGCTGCATTAGCGGGCGGTAGGTATAAAAAGGATGACTACCCCTGCTTTAGACACTAGGTGACCTTTCATCATGTTAGCTGGCCCAAGGAAGAGCACCTTAACGATTTAAGAAGACACCTGCTGAATTAAGCCAAAGGCCCACCTCCTAACCCAGCATCCTGTTCTCACAGTAGCCAACCCTAGGCCTGTGGGAAGTCCCTGAGCAGGACCTGAGTGCAGCAGCAACACTTCCCATTTAGGATTGCCAGTAACTGGCATTCAGAGGCATTCTGCCAGGGACAGCTGTTGATAGCCTTATCCTCTATGAATTGGTCCAACCTTTTAAAGCCATCCAAGTTGGTGGTCATCTCTAATCTTGCGGGAGGGAGAGAAATTCGTAGTTTAGCTGTGCCCTATGTGAAGAAGTACAGTGGTACCTTGGATTGCAAACGCTTCGGGTTACAAACTCTGCTAACCCAGAAATAGTTCCTCAGGTTGCAAACTTTGCCCCAGGATGAGAACAGAAATTGCGTGCTGGCGGCACAGCGGCAGTGGGAGGCCCCATTAGTGAAAGCGCACCTCAGGCTAAGAACAGTTTCGGGTTAAGAATGAACCTCCAGAACAAATTAAGTTTGTAACCCAAAGTAAAGATAAAGGTAAAGGTAAAGGGACCCCTGACCATTAGGTCCAGTCATGACTGACTCTGAGGTTGAGGGGCTCATCTTGCTTTATTGGCCAAGGGAGCTGGCGTACAGCTTCCGGGTCATGTGGCCAGCATGACTAAGCCGTTTCTGGCGAACCAGAGCAGTGCACAGAAACGCCGTTTACCTTTCCGCCGGAGCGGTACCTGTTTATCTACTTGCACTTTGACGTGCTTTTGAACTGCTAGGTTGGCAGGAGCAGAGACCGAGCAATGGGAGCTCACCCCGTCACGGGGATTAGAACCGCCGACCTTCTGATTGGCAAGCCCTAGGCCAGGGGTCGGCAACCCGCGGTTCCAGAGCTGCATGTGGCTCTTTTACACCTTTGCCGCAGCTCCGGGGTGGATACTAGCGAGGGGAGGAGGCGCATTGTGCGCCCTGACACTCCCCACTGTGGCGGGTGCTGTACTGGCTGTGACGTCACATGGGGGCGGTGCGTGCGTTAGTCACGCACCGTCCCGATGTCACCTTCCCGCCCGATTGTGGCTCCCAGTTTTTTTCCCCTTCGGAAACGGGTCCAAGTGGCTCTTTTTGTCTTAAAGGTTGCAGACCCCTGCCCTAGGCTCTGTGGTTTAACCCACAGCGCAACCCGCGTCCCTAACCCAAGGTACCACTGCACTTTTATTTTGTCTGTTCTGAATCTTCCAACATTCAGCTCCACTAGATTTCTCCACACCTTCTATACAGAGCTATCATAGAACTGCAGAGTTGGAAGGGACCCTGAGGATCATCCCCCCTGCAGTGCAGGAATATGCAGCTGTCCCATACGGGGATCAAACCTGCAACCTTGGCATTATCAGCACCATGCTCTAACCACCAGAGCTATCCACTCACTTACCATTTTTCTAAACTGAGAATTTAGGTTTCTCTGTGACTGCCACCGTGCTAGAACTGCATGACTATGGTAGGAAACAAATGAGTCCCTTCAGGAAGGTGAATGTACATTCACGCCAATCCCACTATAATCTCTCGTTGAACAGGTTTTGCAGAGACAAGAACAGGACAAAATAAATGCATAGCCCATCAACAGACACATGTAAAGCGCAACCGAAAAGCCTGAACCTTACCTGCTGTGTCGCTGCATCCTGCTGGACGTATGCCACTTGGGATGGGTCTGTAAACAAAGTCTGAACAAAATAATAAAGAATGATTAAGAGGGTCTCGGTAACGCTTGGTTATGCGAAGCTCACAGTGACAGAACAAACTTGCTGAAAGGAAAGTGGCATTGGACAAACGGCTGATTTCATTCAATTTCCATAAGGCCAGTTACCTTGGCCACTACAGTGTATTTATGAAATGCACTCTTAATGCCAACAGTCCACCTATAAAGTGTGAGGTGGTGGTGGTATATTGACAGAACAGCTTCCATCTTGAAAGCACTTAACATAAATTCCAAATTGTAGCAGGTTGTTTGTACGTGCTTTCTCTCTCTCTACGTCAACTCAAGAGCGCTCACATTAAAGCTTAAAAGCAAAATCCTGCTTGACAATTTAAGCCAAGGGTTAAAGAAGTAGAAGGACCTGATTAAAACAGGAACAGTAAATCACCCAAATGGAGTGCAATTCAGACTGGGGAGGGGGGCCTGAAATAGGAACGGCAGCGTAAGGAAACAGAGGATGGACTGGGATTTGGGAATTTAGTAGGCTACTGTTACCAGCAGCTATATGGTTTGTTTAAATTAGAACAGCGGTTCTCAAATCATGTTCCTGGGGTTCGTTAACAGCTTTTTAGAGATCTCCCAATGAGAAGATCAGTAACAATAGATACGCTCTCCTGAAAGACAGCTTTCCAACCACTACTGATCTTCCTCAGCAATGTGGAAACACAGAAGTGTTGAGTGTGATGTTGCATTTCCATCTAGAAAGTACTAACACAAATTCCAAAGTGTACCAAGTTGTCTGCAGTTTCTCGCTCACATGAACCACTGGAGAATCCAAACAAGTCTGATCAGTAAAGATGCAAAGGGCTGTTGCTCAGCAGCACTGTAATGCTTTGCATACAAAAGGTCCAAGGTTCAATTGGTGGCATCTCTAGGCAAGACCGCCATCTGATACCCTGCAGAGCTGCTGCCAGTCAGTGTAGGCAGTACTGAATTAGCTAACCAGTGGTCTGACTTGTTGTCAAGGCACCTAGCTCCCTGTGTTCCCCCCCCCATAAATGCACACCATAGAACAGGGTCCAAGGTCCTCCGCAATGCACAAGTAATGCATAGAGCATGCAAACAAATCATTGTTTCAAATATTTCCTAAAGGCACAAAGTTTGAAAACCTATCAATAGATTTGTCCAGCTCAAGTCTACGGACTAGTACAATTGTTAGAAAAATACAAGTTCCAATGCCCGAATTATTAGTAGTTACCTAAACTTGGCTATGCAAATAAGGAATCTGAAAAGAATGGATTAGGAACCCCCTTGTTTTACAGAACACTGTGATGGCTGATATTGTTGCACTGATTACTCATGTCATCTTTTGAAGGGGGAAAAAGGCTAAATTATTCCAGTTTCAGAGAAGCGAAATGGACAGGGCTTCATACTCAATAGCCTCCCAGCATTTTTTGATTACAACATCTGCACTCTCATTTAGCATGAAAGGTCCAAACTCCCCCTTCACCAATGGCTAGATGATTATGCACAGCTGAGGACTATTAGGCATTCACACAGCTTTGCAGGCAGCTGGCCCAAGTTCTGAATGAAATTATTGCTCTTTGCAGCCACGAGTAGACAAGAGACAGGGGATGTGAGATGTCACATGCCTGAGTGGCTTCCACGGGGTGGATGTACACCAGGGTATGCTCCGAGGTGTCCACAGAGGTGTAAGATGTGCCGTCGGCAGTGTAGACCACCTGCTGTGAAGGACGGTCCTGATCATCGCTGTACACAATCTGAGCCACAGTTCCACCTTCAGGGACAAAGTGGACCTGGAGAAAGGGAAGGGGAACAGGGGCAGAGAAGAAATGTCAGGAACTGTCCAGACACAAAGCTGTGCATAAGAATGTACGGTAACACATATGTGCAGGCTACTCCCAGTTCATGTGGGGGGTTACATTTCAAGGCACTGTGTGTGTCAGTGCAATCATGTATATCTGAAACACCATTGAAAAAGCCTGCAAACACACACTAAACCTTTGAAAACCCCTGAAAAAAACAAGCTTAAAAACCAGTAGCACTTACCAGACTGGTCAAACTCCACAATCACTCCTTCCAAACCTCCCTGTTCAAACAGCACACTCTCCAGAGGCCTCAACACTCAGTGCAAGGGCTCCTGGTTTTGCTAGGCACTGTTTGTGCGCCTTTTTTGCCCCTTCTGGGCTCTTCTAGTGCTGTTTTTGCACTTTTATATTCACTTCTTGGTTCAGCACAATGCACGCTTGCGTGGTTCCGTGTCAACTGCATGCACATAAATGGGGAGTTGCCTGTGTATCCCTAGTGATATTCCAGACTACATTGGCAACTCACACAGAATTAGCTCAGAAAAAACCAAAACTAGGTGAATAAGAAAGCCTAAACTAAAATGCCACTTTTGTTGAAAATTTGGTACCGAAATCACTAACAGTTCAATCCAAGATCCAGCTTAACTGGGATATTTGAACGAAATCTGTTTAGTACCATTGAGGTCAATTACAGCTGTCTTGTTTCCTAAAAGGTTGTGCATCTCTATCAGATTCATAGTACATAAAAATCCAATACATATAATACTTGCAGGCATGTAGGTGAAGGGAAAGAAACTAGGCCTGTTGGATTTCTACCTGTTATGCAGCTGTTAAAAGTACAAATCCTGTATCAAGGGAAAAGAGGACAACCCTAAGAGTACCTGGACCAAATGAAATTAGAGCCTAATTGTTAATCTTCAATGGCCCTACCAATACAAAACAGTCATCAACAACTATTTTGTGAAGTACAGCTATTAAGTTATAAAGGACAGAATGTGCTATCCTCAAACCCTAAGTTTCCTCTCTTATCTAAGTATGTACAGTATTACATTATATATGTATAAGAAATACAATGTAACTTTTTAAAAGTAATGTAGACTGATAAGATTTATGGGAAATGTGATATTTCTAATAAGCTGGAACACAAATGATAATGTCACTTTTCTTTCTTGTGTTATAGCCACTTAAAAAAAAACAATTTTTTTAAAAAACCCCAACATATTTTATTTGGTGTATCTGAAACCTTAGGGAGAACTTCATAGAATAAAATCTATAGCCAGGGAAATTTCTGTAACATGCAAAAATCGAACCCTCAAGACAGCTTCACATACATCCAATAACAATCTACACACACAAATCCCTTTAAGAAGCAGGTTGAACTACTGCAAGGATGCCCCTATTCATATACACAGACTGCGTGAACATCAGCAGTTAGAAAATGCAATAAGCACTAGTCACCTGAGCAGTATTCTGTTCCTGCTCAGCTGATTCAGACCACACCTGTGCGGTTTCCTCTTTCAAGTCGATGTCGTCCCTGCTGTCGGGCTCCATAGTGTGATAACTAATTATCGAAACTGAGCTTGGCTGAAAAGATTCATCTGGCTGTTTTGTCTCGAGACAAGGTAACCTTCTGTACCATAGCTATACAGAAAGAGAGGGGAAGAGAATATATATATATATATATCAAAGAACTGCATACTTTACAGTAATACAAAGGGAACCATGAAACTTGACCACCCATAAAAACCCCAGCTCCCTAGGCTTCATTGGGCTCTAGCGTGGAGCTATACAGAAAGGGAATAGCTCAGTTGTCCATGATTCCCATTTATTTCTATGGGACAAAATGAACATGCAATCTGGGTCACAGCAGAGAGAGAGAGAGAGAGAGAGAGAGAGAGAGAGAGCAAAACTAGATGCTGCAATCAGTCACCATGAGCAGCTGGGCAGGTTTAGCTGCCACTGCAGTAGTGTCTCCAAGTTCACCCTAAGAGTTTCTGAAATATACAGACACTTTCCCACACACACAAACTTTGGCAGGCACAGTGATGGGCATCTTGCATCTACCATAACAATACAAATCCTTATTTATGTAAATATAATCAGAGCTTTGGCACCTTTCCCAAGAGATGCTCATACCAGTGTCAGTTTCCTATATCAGTAGTGGGCAGGGATCAGGATAGATCTATAGTACATCTCTGAGTGATTTGATCAGCAAGGGTTTTGACTTTCAAACATTCAATAATAACAGCAACAAAATAACTTGACACCACCAAATATTGCTGAAAGAAAGAAATCCTGGGGTAACTTGGGAGTGGGGTTTTGCATGTAAGGACTGTGAGCTCCATTCAGTTCTGGTACTCAGAACAAAAGCCTGGGTTTAGGATTCTTTAATTTTCAGTGTAGTGTACAGTGGTACCTTGAGTTACATACGCTTCAGGTTACAGACTCCACTAACCCAGAAATAGCACCTTGGGTTAAGAACTTTGCTTCAGGATGAGAACAGAAATCATGCTCCGGCAGCAGCGGGAGGCCCCATTAGCTAAAGTGGTGCTTCAGGTTAAAAACAGTTTGAGGTTAAGAACGGACCTCCGGAACGAATTAAGTACTTAACCCGAGGTACCACTGTATGTATTTTGCACCTGGCACTAGGCAATGGACTCCGAGTGTGTGTGTTTGTGTGTAATGAATGAGAGAAAACTAAAGCAGTCCTAGATTTCGAATATGGTGTCACGGAAACCCAAGCTGAACATGTTCTAATGTTCATGTTTTTGTGTTCTTAGAAATACATACCCTCCAACATTTCTCTGATGAAAATAGGGACCTCCCATCACATAATGATAATTTTACTATTTATACCCCCACACATCTTACTGGATTGCCCCAACCACTCTGGGCGGCTTCCAGCATATATAAAACCATAATAAAACATTAAAAAACCTTCCCTATACTGTACAGGATTGCCTTCAGACGGCTCGGGGGTCGGATAACTCCATACCCTCCAACATTTCTCCAATGAAAACAGGGGCATCCTAAGGAAAAGAGGGACATTCAAGGATCAAATCAGAAACCGGGACAGCTTGTCTAAATCAGGGTTGTCCCTGGAAACACTTGAAGGGTCTGGAAATATCAACCACCTTCCAGTATGTGAAGGCCACAGTGTTGTTTTCCTGTGGCCAGTTATGATGACTGGCAACTGACAGCAAGCATGCAACGCTGGCTAGTCCCAAGAACAGAAACAAAAATACACCCTTGGTGTCACTTGTGAAAGTATACTCCGTTATTCAATCCTGAAGCATTTAGAATGCAGCATACATTTAAGAGGAGCACAAACTGTTGTACTGAACAGTGATGTTAGGCCTGGCAGAGACAGACACCCGATTCAATTATTTGCCCTGATCACTGCTGCACTCCCCTAACAGGGAGGCAATAGAGTTTACAAACAAGTTGTTCCTACCAATTTGCGTCCCCCAAATCAAAGCGAATTTCCAGCAGACTGAAAGCCAGATTTGCATGGAAAGTCAAGACGCAGTACTGTACTTGCTTTCATGCTGTCCAGGAGGGGGTGCTCCATAGCAACAAAGTTTGCAGCTTGTTTGCAGGGAGGAAACAACCAGTGGACTTGTTCGCACACTGGGTGCTATTTCACTGAGCAAATTATCTGATTATAACCAGCGTTATCCTGTTTCAAATGAGCTCATTCGATGCAACATTTCACATTCATGAATGACATTTGGAAGTTATGCAGATTACCGTTCCAAAATAACTACCACTCGTATGTGCTCATTAGATGATGTTGAAGAGTCATCATGTAAGCATGAAATGTTACATTGAAACTGGCCTGTTGTTGTTTGTTGTCGTTGTTTAAAAAAACCTTCAGTCCCTAATTGACTTGTTTTTATTTTTCTAGTTCAGCGTTTAACCAGCCCCTCCGCTCAGGGGCTGCTCCTCCTCCTGATCCCAAATGTGCGGTCCCTCTTGGCAGCTGAAATGCTGAGAAAGAGAGAGAATTAAAAATGAAGCTTAAATTCCAATTTACGTAAGCTCGGGAATCTTGACAAATTGCTTCCATGTATGGCTTTATCCACCCCTTGCGATTTCAACCACGCGTCTCAATCTGCCACTGGGAATCTCAGAAGTGTAATTTACAGCTCTGCTGATTGGTTTAGACAGTCATTCAGCACCTTTCCAGTCCTTCGTCTCCAGTGTCATTATTAAATCACAGACTTAGGAATTAGTGCAAGGCTGAGGCCATTTGATTTTCGGCAAGTCCAATTAACTTTATTTTATACTGACTGGCTGGCTGGCTGAGCTGATCTAATAGTTAGCAACCCTTGCCAATGCACAAGAAAGAAAGCAAAAGGCTCCTCGGTGACTGCTCCACCCATTTCAATTTTAAATGCAAATCATTTTTAGACATAATTTATGCCCATATAATGGCATTTGGCTTGTAAATGAAGCACGGGGACGGGGAGAGGCAAATACCACCCCTTCCATTCATCTTGCTTGCTAGCATTTTAGAACTCTTGCAGGCTCTGAGTCAATATATCCCCCCCCCCATGCATGACTTATTACAGAAGACTCAAATCAATAATACAGGAAAGGCGAACAATAATGTCCCTCAGTGGAACAGTAGAAAAACCAACACGGTCTCAGCATCTGAACGCAACACGACACTGCCTTCTCTACATTTATCAGACTGCGTATAAGGCTCTAGATGCCAAACAGTGCCTCCCTCTCAGGCTTAGCGCAAGATCCCAGCCTGCCAAATCTCTCTCTCGCCCCTACCACCACACCATGACAATAAAGAGACACTGCAAAAATAGGGCACTCTGTGCTATGAAGTTCAGGAGAGCTGCAGCAGTGGTAAATAAGAAACATCCATTATTGTAGTTGGAACACCCCCTTGAAACAAGGAACATCTGGCAAGTTTACATGCATCAGAAGCAAACCCCTGGATAACCGATCTTAATATGCCAATATATTATTATTACATGGCGAGGAGGAAACATCCGCAAGTGTTCCTATGGCTAGGATCCAAAGAACTACTTTACGTGTGCCTAAGGAACTCCACATACCCTCGAGAATGTTTACTTTAATCCTCCGACCAAAAGCCCCCTGTGTTGTATCTCAGACTACATAAGAAATGCTCTTGAGTTTCCAAACCAATTTTTTTTTATACAGCAGCTGATAAACAGTCTCCATGGGCATATATTGATAAGTGAATGATGAAACAGAGATAGATTTAACACTCTTTAGCAAGTTAAATGTTTCGACTCCTGCCTTCCTCAGTAACGCAGTTGGGATTTCAACTGAGCAATGTATGCCAAGAACCCCATTCAGTCATCCCCCCCACCCCATGGCAAAAAATAGCATGAAGGTGAGGATAGGGTCCCACCCCACACCACTGCCAGCTCCACCCAGCCATCTACAGCCCGTCTGATGTAATGGTTACAGTGTCTAGCTAGGAGCTGAGAGACGAGGGTTCAAATCCCTCTTCAGCCATGAAAACTCCCTGGGTGGGTGGCCTTGGGACGGTCAATGCTTCTCAGCCTAACCTACCTCCCAGGGTTGTTGTGGGGGTTAAATGAGGACGGGGAAGAACCCTGTATGCCCCCTTGAGCTCCTCGGAGAAAGCGGTGGGATAGAAATGCAATAGACAAGTCTGCAAGCCTGTTCTCTGTATGTAGGCTCCAGCAGCATGTTGCAGAGTTTATCTGCGTAGAGCAGGTGCCCTCTATGCACCCCGCTTCCTGCACATGGCCACCTGACAGGTGTGCAATGTCGGAAATATCAGGCGCAACCCTGCCATGCCATTGTGTGAGGGGGAATGAAGAGGCTAAGAGGATAGTTTTAAGATCCTCAGGATAGTATTGTTTCTAAGGCATGTGGCTTGTCCAAGTAAGGTGTGTGTGTGTGTGTGTGTGTGTGTGTGTGTGTGTGTGTGTGAAAAAAGAAGGAATAGCTCAGTCAGTAGAGCATGAGGCTCTTAATTGCAGGGTCCTGGGTTCAAGCCCCGTATTGGGCAAAAGATTCCTGCAGTTCAGGGGGGTTGGACTAGATGGCGCTCCTGGTCCCTTCCAATTCTACAAGTCTATGATTCTATAGGGAAGAAGATCAAAGGCTCAGTCGGGAAATGTTGTCTTCCCAATTGAGTCTTTGGGGTGTTATAGTATTCCATTTATACATCCAGAAAACAGTCCAACAGTCAAATAAACAACCAAACACTGAGAAGAGAAAACGACGAAAAACTGTGTTGAGTACATAACAAGCAATAGTAATAACAGCAGCTACTATTTTGTTCAGTATCTGAGCTGAGCTCTGCTCAGTGCAGCAATTACGTTAGGACTGTTATTTCAGGGGCATCTTTGAGGTGCTGGGGTCCTAAACAGAGGACATGTTCAAGAGTTTCAGCTGTGGATGGGGAACCTGTGTCCCTCCAGATGTTGTTGGACTTCAGCTCCCATCAGCTCCAGCCAACCTGGCCAATGGTCATGGAAAATGGGAGTTGGAGTTCAGCAACAAGATGTCCCCAGGTTTCTCAAACCTGTTCCAGGCATGTTATTTCCTCTGTCACTTTAGCAGCTTGCAGGTAGTATGGAGGAAGCAGCTCACCTGATCTCTGCTGGTGCTGCAGCACCACTTCATGCGGCTGGAGGCTGGCCCTGCCACTACTAGCCCAAGAAGGATCAGATGACACACGGAGCCAATAGAGTGCCCTCTTGGATCCTATAAAGCTTCCATGCCTGATCTGGCTCTTCCATCTGAACAACCTGTCAGGCTGGTGCAAACGGAGCTGCCTGCTGAACCACCTCCTTGCCCCTGGGTCTCCACCTCTGACTGCATCTGAGCAAAGCTATGAGAGAAACATCTTCATAATGCAAGCTCTTCTACTGCAACACTGAACCAAGAAGCTTAGAAATATATTGATAAAGACTGGAAATGATTTCCAAAAAAAAAAAAAAAGGCTGTGCAGAACACACAGCACTGGACACCACATGGAGCTCTGGCACAGAACCAGAATTAATTATGCCAAACAAGCCAAAAGAGTGTGTGTGTGTGTGTGTGTGTGTGTGTGTGTGTTCGCAAGTGATTTTTATAAAGTTTTATTATATTATTCCTTATTATCTTATATGGATTGGTTATTTTCAATTGCAAATTCTATTGTTAGCCACTTTCTGTATTTTTATAATGGACAAGTGGCATAAACTTATAAGCACTAACTAAATGTGCATACTCTGTTCAAGTTGAAACATCCAGGGTTGTATCCAACTAAGTTCTATTCAGATTGTACCCATCAAAATAAATGAACTTAAGTTAGTCGTGTCCATCTATTTCAGTGGACCTACTTTGTGTAAGTTTAGCACAGGATACAATACAGCCTCTAGAATATGGATAATTTTTGTGCACACGATTCTGGTGTTCTTGTTTTTTCTTTTTTAAATGACTGGTGTGCCGGTTCTACTCATCTCATACGCAGCTACCAGAGTGTGGCTCCCCCCCCCCCACTGCCACCTACCCATTGTAGGTTTCCAGGGAGATGACAGCACACAGAAACAAAATTTATTTCACAGGGTGATAGTGTTAAGGAAGGACATTGATCTCAGCCTTGTTTTCATTCTGTGACATGACCCCATAGAGTTGAAGGGAAGTCCACGCAAACAACAATTATTAGAAGAAATTAACAATTACATTATTTCTTCATAAGCCGAAACACCTTACTATTAGTATTATTATGCAAAAAAAAAAAAATCATTTCCTTGGGCTTCTAAAATTGTTAGAATTTGTCTCTTCCACCCCACAGCGGGCACAGTGGATGAATTCCGCCCTCCCCATCACCACACTGCCCCTGTATAGAACATTTGTGTTTCTTTTGCTTATTATTTTCACATAGCATACAGACACTTGACAGCTACCACTGCAAAACAAGGAATGCCAACAGCATGTCTGTGGCAGCCTGTGTTGGAAGGGTGGAGGGAGTGAATGCAGTCTGCTGCATTGCGAGGCTGATGCAAGGACATGAGCCAATCCCTTGCATGTCTGCAGCATCCCCCAGGCTAGCATCTTACGGCAAGGTAGCAGTGTGGGTGTGACGAGAGCAAGCAGCTATGCCGGCATGAAAGGAGGCTATGCCACTAAGAGCAGCTGCAAAGAAAGCCAGGCGAGTGGCAGGAGGATATAAACGCATTGTGTCATCATCCTAGAGTGGGAAAGCAATGCAACGCTGACAGAAGGCAGTGCAAACAGTACATCAGGGCACCAGAGGAAGCCCACACAGTTCCCTTGCGTCAAGAAAAATCTTTGTTTTAAATTCAACGCAATGCCATATCGGGAGCGTTCCTTAACATCCCTTTCAGTGATTAATGACATTTGTATTCGGCCCTTCTTCCAAAGAATTCAGAGTAGTATTTTTGGCCTCGCAGTGCGATGTAGGTAGTGACTTTCCCAAACCCACAGAATGAGCTTCATGGCCAAGGGAAAGAAAGGGGGGAACTAAATATGTGCTTTCCCCATCCAAATCTAAAACTCTTGTCATTGACTATATTGTGTGTAACGTAATATGCAAGCACAGTACAGTATTCACATTATTATGTTACGGCTTAATATTCTTGCCCTTGGCTTTAAGCCTAATGATCTCTCACACAAGAGTAAGCTTCACTAAATGAAATATGGTCTGATGTAGGGGTTAAGAGCAGGAACACTTCAAATCTCACCTCAGTCATTAACTCACTAGGTCATCTTAAAAGGTAAAGGTAAAGGTACCCCTGCCCGACAGGGCCAGTCGTGTCCGACTCTGGGGTTGCGCGCCCATCTCGTTTAAGAGGCCGGGGGCCAGCGCTGTCCGGAGACACTTCCGGGTCACGTAGCCAGCGTGACGAAGCTGCTCTGGCAAACTAGCACCAGCGCAGACCGCCAACCATACGATCGGCAAGTCCTAGGCACTGAGGTTTTACCCACAGTGCCACCCGCGTCCCTTAGAGTCCCTTAGGTCATCTTAGAGAGCCCCAAGTCTGAATACTGGTCTGCTTTACAGGGCTGTATTGTTAATAGCTACTAAGGTAGTATATATATATGAAATATTTTGGAGCACTTACAAGGGGGAAACCCCTTTGAAACAGATATCATTATCAACATTCAATACTGTATGTGATGTGATACGAGAACATGTAATCACTGGCTCTCTGTTGTGTCAGAATATAGAGCAAACTATGCTGCTTTCTTAAACCAACCTAAGGATTAAAATACTTATTATTCTCACACTCTAACCTCCCACCCACTTTTTTTTAAAAATGTTGGCAGAATGTTCTCCCCTATAAAGCTCTCTTTAATCTGTCCTCCCTTCTCCTTCCAAATTATGCGAGAAGGTCATCTTTTCTCTTTTGATGTTTCCCCATCTTCTATTTTCACACACACTGTCTGTGCTGTGATTCTACTTTTAACCAGATCCCATATTACCAGCTCCAAGGGCTTGCTTAAGGAAAAACCATGTTACTAAATTCTTCAAATTCGGTTAAAAGGAAGAAGCATGCGTAATAATACCAAGATTCCAAACTTGAAAAATTGAAGTGCAAAATACAGAACCTACTACAACTACCACTCTGCCTTCAGATAGTTGCTCAGAAGGAAATGTGGCCCTCAGGCTGAAAAAGGTTTTCTGCCCCCATATTACAGTATCACAATGCCAAAACGGACCAAGAAGTCAAGCACAGTGGAGATACAGCTACCCGTTTCCAGAAACAACACGGGCATCTCCATGTTCATTGCCAATGATCCTACATAGTTTACACTGCTATCTCTAGGCCACCTCACATATAACAAAATTCCAACAGCTCTACCTCTCTTTTAAATCAGAACCAGTGAAGGCGGTGAAGGTCCTGTGTGAGTGTCTGGAGGCGGTTGGAGGTTGGATGGCGGCTAACAGATTGAGGTTGAATCCTGACAAGACAGAAGTACTGTTTTGGGGGGACAGGAATCGGGCAGGTGTGGAGGATTCCCTGGTCCTGAATGGGGTAACTGTGCCCCTGAAGGACCAGGTGCGCAGCCTGGGAGTCATTTTGGACTCACAGCTGTCCATGGAGGCACAGGTCAAATCTGTGTCCAGGGCAGCTGTTTACCAGCTCCATCTGGTACGTAGGCTGAGACCCTATCTGCCTGCGGACTGTCTCGCCAGAGTGGTGCATGCTCTGGTTATCTCCCGCTTGGACTACTGCAATGCACTCTACGTGGGGCTACCTTTGAAGGTGACTCGGAAACTACAACTAATCCAGAACGCGGCAGCTAGACTGGTGACTGGGGGCGGCCGCCGAGACCATGTAACACCGGTCTTGAAAGACCTACATTGGCTCCCAGTACGTTTCCGAGCACAATTCAAAGTGTTGGTGCTGACCTTTAAAGCCCTAAACGGCCTCGGTCCAGTATACCTGAAGGAGCGTCTCCACCCCCATCATTCTGCCCGGACGCTGAGGTCCAGCGCCGAGGGCCTTCTGGCGGTTCCCTCATTGCGAGAAGCAAAGCTACAGGGAACCAGGCAGAGGGCCTTCTCGGTAGTGGCACCCGCCCTGTGGAACGCCCTTCCAGCAGATGTCAAAGCGATAAACAACTACGTGACATTCAGAAGACATCTTAAGTTCAGGGAAGTTTTTAACGTGTGATATTTTATTGTATTTTTGGTTTCTATGGAAGCCGCCCAGAGTGGCTGGGGAGGCCCAGCCAGATGGGCGGGGTATAAATAATAATAATAATAATTTCCATAATGGAAACAACATATGTCCTGATCCACCAACACACATAAGTGTTTCATCACAGCTTCACACCATAGGAGACCTCCACCAGTCAGGGCTTCCCACTGCAAAATGACACATGTATCTCACAGTTTACATTCAGAGACACAGTTTCTATTCTGGAAATGACACATGTACAAGATATTGGACATATGTGATATGGCCATATTCTACACTCAATAGAAGCATCCAAAACCACCCTTCCAGACAAACTCTAGCACTAGGTACAAACATCTCAACATAATATACTACACAAAACTGGTTGCATCCAAAGACACAAAAAGTAAATAGAATTTTCTCCTCGTCTTTCCCAAAAGAGCATCTCAAAGTTGAGAAGTACCGGTGAGGCAGTGCTTGAACTGATCTGGGGCTTGGACCTAGCTTTGTGAGCCATCTCAGACTGTGTGTGCTCTGCCCTCGGGCCCTTCTTTAGAAACAGAAGGTGTGTGTCATCTTGATTTGGCCAGGTTTGATAGAGTAATAGGAGTTTGTCTTTGCCTTTGCCTTGTGGAACAGCTTCTGCCTATTGCACTGCAGGTGTAAGCTTAGGACCCTAGAGTAAGACACAGCCACCCCTACAGCCCTAGTCCAGCTCTGGCAGAAAATCTCTGTAGAGTTCTAGGCCTTGTACTGTAAAATTACCAGCAGTTGTCTGTTTTGTGTCGTGCTAATCCAAAGCTTTAATTATCATTGGAAACCTACCCAGCAAATGGGATGTGGATGCTGGGACTGAAAGAGTGTGGAATAAGTGTTAAGACTTAATTTTGATACAGGACTTTGCAATTTCATTTTCCTCTTTCTTTCTTTCTTTCTTTCTTTCTTTCTTTCTTTCTTTCTTGTCTTTCTTCATCTTTTTTCTATTTTTCTTTTTTAGTTTAGTGTGATTTTCATTGTATCTTATGTGGAAAACTTTTAATAAAAATTGATTATACACGTGGGGGGTGGAAAGCTGTGTTAGGGTGGTAGGAAAAAGTTAATAGTAGTGTGAGGGTGGTAAAAGCAGCAATATCTCCCTTCCTTGGGTTTAACCACTTTTCCTGCCATTTCCAGTGGTATAGAACGCCTTCTACAAATGGCCAGGTAGGCTGCCATGTTCTCCTAAAATACCTGTCCCAAAGGTACTATTGGGAGGCAAAAGATGTTGCCCCTCCCTTTTCAAGATGACTTCTTTCAGTGTCAACTTACATTGTGAATGGCAAGACAGGTTGGCTTTTGAAGTTGGTCTATTACAGAACACTGAAATTAAGGAACAGCAGAAGCTTTGCTACATCGCAGTGGATGACAATGAAGTCCTACAGTTCTCTTTTGATGTAGTAAACAAAGATCCATCTATGTCTTCAAAAACTGAAGTGTACTATCTGTTTCAGTGATAAATAAACTAGGACCACTGAAAGAAAAGACTTCTCTCTCCAGTGCAGATACTGGTGAACAGATAAATGCATTAGGCAGCTCCTTTTCAAAAGCACCTACTAGGCAATAAGCTGCTTTTATAGTGATTCAGGTGCAGGCTTAACCAATCTTCTATTTTTGTGAAATTTTGTTGGAAAATAAATCTGCTCAGACATATATTGAACTGATGAGAGTCTGAATTGGAGAATGAAAAATGAACCTTTTGCCACACCAAATAGCAATTATACAGAAACACCATTTCTCTTTCAGAGAGTCACAGCTCACAAGTGATAAATAAAGAAACCTTCACTGTGAGCTTAGATCTCTAAACCTAATCTCAGTGGGAACTAGAAAACCAGTACTGTGGTGAGTCTATTTGATTCATGTTAAAATATTCTTGAGTGGATAATTCTGCTTTTAAAAAATAAATAAATCTGTAATTGAAAGGATGTAATGCTTTGCACAGGGATAAGGATGATGCAGTAAAAAATAAATAAAAATTCCCGTTATCCTTAATAGAAACCTGTGTCTTCTGTTACAACTTAGGGATAATTTACAATTCTGTATGCAGCAGTATGGTATGAAATTGCATGCTAGTACATGCAGTGGGCATGTTCATGGGGCCACAGCCAATGGACTCCCCAGTATACATATGCCCACTTAATTTCCCTACCTGGAAATTACTTTTATAGGGTTGGTGACTTTGTTCTGATGCCACACAAGTATCAAAGAAGGAACCTTTCAGAAGCTGGGCCAACAACCAAGAACTCCCCAAAGATTCAGCAGTTGGCAGTTGGGGTGGTCTCAGTGGGATCCACACAATGATGATGAGGCAGTCCAGTGGTATGGTGAGGAATAAACAAGGGAGGATTAGGGCTAGAGAGGGCAATCAAATTGTCGCAGGATTTATTTTCCAGTGTGCTAGCTAGTTCTACTCACAGAGAGAATGCTATTAGGGGCTCTCAGTCAATAAGGGCCATGAAGATTCCATAACCATCATACGAATCTGGGCACTGATCCCTTATCATGCCTTCCAAGTTGGCCACGAGGTGGAGGCTTCTGCCTCTAGTCTAGGCCTTGTTCCAATCCCACAGTGGGTAGCCCTTGGCAAAACCACTTTTTGTAGTTGGGTGTACTACATGAAGACCTGCTTCACAATTTGTCTAGAAATGTTTTTGGAATATTCTCCTAGGCAATTCCCTAAGAAAATATAATTTCCTTTGCACTAATCATAGAAAAGACAAGACATGTAACCACGTGGCCTAAAACTGTCCCTAAATTGGTATTCCCATGACACAGAGAGTCTCAGTAAAGAACACTAACAAGAAAGCATATGGAATATTAAAGGCATGGGCTATCTGTATGAGGGAAAGCAATGTGCACCTCTGCACATCGCCATATATGAAAATCATGTTGGTACATCCAGATACATTTGGAAAAACACTTTACAATGCAGATCATCAGTCTTCTGCCCAATGTCATAAAGCCACTGTTTTATGTCAAAGCCTGTTCACAATATCCGCACAGTGAAGGATTTACTTGATTTAGTCCCGGGATACAAAGAAACAGGCACCCAGGTTGGAGCTCCCTGAAGCAACTTCAGCAACTGCTATGCGTTTTATGTCGCTGCTGCCAAGCCCTGAATGCTCTTTCACCACAAGCCATATGCAAAGGCTGCAAGATTACCGCGAGAGGCAAGTTTCGTATAGAATTATGCTCCAGGTCGTTGTGCAGACTTTCAGATCAAAGTGGTTCATTGTGCTTAGAAGCAGCACCACGAACGCCTGCAAAAAGCTACATCCCACACTTAGCTTAATTATCACAGTATGTACAGGAGGGGAAGTCAGTGTACTTCCTGAGAGCCTTTGACAAGGATATGGCAGCAAAGTGCTATAGGTTTATAGCCTCATTGACTACTGGGTCATGACTGCTGTCTCCTTTCTGCATTGTCATTCATCAAGCACACCTATTATTTCAAGAAACTAGCGGTGGTGGTTTTTGGCTGGATAGCTGAAATCAGGCATTTATGACCACAGAAATTATATATCATTAGTGGGGCAGAAAGAGAATTTGGACACAAGATTGAAACGGAAGGCTGGCTGTAGCAGGAAATGGCTTCAGGTACGGTAGTTAAGCCAATTGTTATCCATATGTTTAGCAGATTAGTGGGACAAAACCCTCCTTTGTCATGCAGAGATTATTTTTGAACTATTAACCATTAGCAAAATTCTTTTTCCATCCCACCCCTCAAATACTAACAGTTACTAGCAAAATTATGCCAGGTAAGGTACAGATAAGAGTCGTTGGTGGCCCCAGAGGGGGGCAAACACTTCCCCAAACAAGGAGCTCACACACCCTGCCAACCCATTGCTGGACTCATTACTGATATATTCTTTTATTTCCGAGATCTTAACATGTGGGGCACAACTTCTGCACCCAGAAATGTACTTTGCCCCTTCTGTGCCTCCCAATTTTTTTTCTGGTGCTGCAACAGGATAGGTGTTCATAGTGTACATACTTGCAGAGAGCAATATATGGTGCATGTATTTATAGTGTATAGTGTATGTATTTGAAGGAGCAATATGTGAACCGTGTACCAATTTGCACTGAAACTTCCCAGGCAACTTCCCTGCTTAAGTGTTCAGGCCATTCAGTATCAGGTGTGGTGGGCAGGTTTCAGACCCATTGCTATTGTCCAATGCAGCACTTTGCTTTTCTGCGTAAGAACAATTGGCAGCTATTAATTTATATGTCATAAATAAAGTGTGCATTTGAATCGTCAGGGGATGGTCCGCTGTCCTAAAAGATAAAAGGTAAAGGGGCCCCTGACCATTAGGTCCAGTCGTGACCGACTCTGGGGTTGCGGCACTCATCTCGCTTTATTGGCCGAGGGAACCGGCGTACAGCTTCTGGGTCATGTGGCCAGCATGACTAAGCCGCTTCTGGCGAACCAGAGCAGCGCATGGAAACGCTGTTTACCTTCCCGCCAGAGCAGTACCTATTTATCTACTCGCACTTTGACGTGCTTTTGAACTGCTAGGTTGGCAGGAGCAGGGACCGAGCAACGGGAGCTCACCCCCGTCGCGGGGATTCAAATCGCCGACCTTCTGATTGGCAAGTCCTAGGCTCTGTGGTTTAACCCACAGCGCCACCCTCCTGTCCTAAAAGATATTCCATACCAATCAGATCAGATCTGCATAGTCCCACTTGCATTTTGTTGGGATGGAATGCTAGGGACCTGGCAATTATAGATGCAGAGCACTACTATGATGTTGAAGCATATTGCTCATATCAGTATTATAAAAGTGCCTAAATTATTATTCTACAGGAGGGGAGAGAAGCATCTACACTAATAGCAAACTCAGGTGCTATGACTTCTATGAAATCAAAATGGGGCTCCTGAAGGAAAAAAAAGAGGAATGTATCAGTGTGCCCAGGGGAAAGCCAAAGTTTGCAGAAGAAGAAAATATTTAAGAATGAAAATCTAAGTGGGGGTGGAAATCATCCCCAAATAATACAGACATGACTGAGCATGCTCAGTGGCTACAGAATGTTGAGCATCTTTGGTGAGATGGAATGAAGTATTTTGAAAGAAGGAATGATAGGCTGGCTAACACCACACTGGTGTTATCATTACATAAGATGGACTAAATGACTAAGACTTTCCAAGCACTGTACAGACTGTACCACAAATTTCTTTTATTGTTGTAGGTCTCACTTGTTTTCTCTAATTCACTTCAAGATGACAAGGAAAAGGTACCAACTTCTGTTGAGCTTCCCTTAAAATCAATGAAGAAAGAGGGAAGTCCATTTTTCTATCCGACCAAACTTTAGGACTGCTGCTAGAGTTATATAACAATATATTATACAATAAAAGCCTTCAAATCCAATAATGCAATGCATGATTAGGACATTCATACTCCTGCTCTGCTCAGTTCCATTGAAAAGCAAATTGCTAGTCACTTCTTCCCACCTCTCCAATCCCCTCATTACTTTCACACAATTTCATGATTGCAAGAGATTCAGCTCATGTCATTTGAACATCTAGAACAGGCAATGATGGGAACAATTTCCCTTCAAGAAGCAGACACACTCAATGATTCCAAAATAATTACATCTGCTAAACTATCTCATTTGCACAGGATTTGCCAAAGAAGAAAGGTAACTACTTAGTACAGAAAGCTACATTTTTAATTTACTCTCCAACAATTTCTTTCTTCTTTTATTACTTATTCAGCACACAAAATTGGTAAGCAGATCCATTAACATTCTCCACAGATAAAAATAAATAAACCCCTGGTCTTAAAAGTGCCTTGCACTGCAGCTGCCTTTGCAAGTTTGTTACAATTTGGTTTGCACAGCTGGCAATGACTGCAGGTGGCCAGAAACACATTAGAAATGTGCTTGACTACTACCGGGTAAGTTAATGTGAAGGAAATCATAATGGGTTTATTTTGCATGGATCCAAACAACAGCCAGCAGGTTTACACAATTTAATATAAAGCATATACTGTACCTGGGGAAATACAGACATGTCACCACCCACCTGCGTTATGTAAATGACATATATTTTTGCCCTAGTCATTCTGTTTTCAAATGTGCTACAACAGCAAATCAGTGCTTAATAGCGCAATCTATAGGTGTCAATTCAGAGGTTATCCCCACTGAGTTCAGTATGTTTGTAACCAGGTATGAGTTTTGAAGCATGTGTGTATAGGACTGCAGCCCAAACTCAGGGTAAAACTACATAGCAACAGCACAATAGCAAAATATAGTGTGTGTGTGTGTGTGTGTGTGTGTGTGTGTAATACCAGCAACATAAAAGACCCTGACCAAAATATTTTCAAATTTCATTTATAAGTGTTGGCCATTCAATGGCTTTTTCCTATACACTTGCTAAGCACCCCCTTTTATCCAGGTTTTTGTAAATTCCATTCATATGTATAACTGCATCACAGTATATGATGTATACTGACAGTAAGAGCTGTTCGACAGTGGAATTTGCTGCCAAGGAGTGTGGTGGAGTCTCCTACTTTGGAGGTCTTTAAGCAGAGGCTTGACAACCATATGTCAGGAGTGCTCTGATGGTGTTTCCTGCTTGGCAGGGGGTTGGACTCGATGGCCCTTGTGGTCTCTTCCAACTCTATGATTCTATGATTCTATATGGCATGTGGACAGTTATGTTTGCTGTCCTTTTCTTTTTAGTACACTTCAACACATTATGGCTGCAGAAATCCAAATCAAGCAGCAAGTGACTAGTAAAATCCAAGAAACTCAAAGGGCTAAGGGGGAATTCCAGTGGTGAAAAATTAGTTCCTCGGTGTCTTGAACAGATCATTGCCCTTCATCTATACCTACCCATTCTTAGATTCTATCCAGAGATAAATTATTGAAGGAAAGGAAGGCCTCAGGTTAAGCTAAAATTTTGGGGCCCAAGTCTCTGCTATGTTATTGCCACTGTCTTGACATAAGTACTGTTCTGTTTGCTTATATATAACTTTTTTTAAAACTATGTGTGCTCACTGAGTACATATTAGCCTGAACACAGCCCATAAAGGCAAAAAGAAAAAGCATCAGCTGCCTTATTTCCAATTAGACCAAAGATCTATGTGAGACTAGACTGGGTGTAGTTCTTTAGGGTCTTAGGTAGATGTCTCTCCCTGTTCTGCTGAAGTCTTTCAGCCAGAGGTGCCAAATAGCTCCTGAAAACAGATACTGTACTCAGTGCCTCAAATACTGTATAGCTGTTTCTCCAGAGTCAGCGATTGGACCTAACGGTCAGGGTTACCTTTACCTTTTTACATTGACTTCTGTTCCTACAGCTCTCCTATTGCATTCCCCCATTGTACTTCCTATAGTACTAATCACTATTCCAAATTCTTGAAAAATCTAGAATCTTGATAGCAAAATAAATTATGTAGTATTCGTAGCTATTTGCTTGTTTGCTTAATTTGTATAATATTGTTGCACACCACCATAATCTCTGCACAGTGTGAGATTCCAGGGGTTCCAGGTGCTTAACAGGTATTTGTTTTTACTTTAGGAATGAGGCACAGCAGAGACTGTGGGGGTGTCTTTATGACATGGTTTATTTACAAATATATACAACCTGTGCCTGTGATGGAAGGGTTAACACCCTGAAAGGGTCTTGTTTCTCCCACAGCTGCAGTCTTGGATTAAAACCGAAATCAAACATTGCTCTCAAATGTTGCTCTGACTCTCTCTAGCTTGCTACTTTCCTTCTACGTCACACCACTGCAACTCAGCTCTAAACTCAAGCTTTGTCCTATCTTCCACCCCACCCCCCACTCATAACAATATACTCTAGATCAGTGTTTCCCAACCTTTTTCCGACCCTGGCCCCCTTCCAACCTTGTTTCCTTCCTGTGGCCCCCCACTCCGTCATACCGGTAGAAAGGAAACTATTTAAATGTTTTGTTTGTAAACGGAACGTGTTTTATTCATAAGTTTTATCATTTATACAAAATACAATTACATAATATGATAGGAACATACTGAAATATTGTTGAAGCAGAAAAATATAGAATCATAGAGCTGCAAGGGTCATCTTTCTAGTGCACCCCCCTGCAATGCAGCTAAAGCATCCAAGACAGATGGCCATCCAACCTCTGCTTAGAAACCTCCAAGGAAGGAGCATCCAGAACCTCCTAAGGGAGATCTATCTTCCATGTATTATAAAAAGTAAACACCACTCAATTGACCCCATTTATTTTACACAGAGGGGGAAACCTACAGACACAGTCCAAAAGGCTCACAAGGAGTTCTGCATATATGGGAGAATTTTAAAAAGCAAGTTGTCCTCCCTGACCTGGTACTAAAAGATCTTGTCATCCAGAGGAGCCCTGGCTGCCTAGATAAAACACTGTAGTCCCACACCTAGGAGTAAGACCCACAGAACTCAGTGCAGCTTTCTTCTGAATAGTTACTAGATGCAAGTCAGCAGCACCCGACAACCCCACTTGGCAAGACGCTGGGGTGGATTTCACCCCGCGCCTTGCAGAGCCGAGCTGACGCTACTGACGGGCCCTGTGCCCCCTGGCAACATCCAAGGGGCCTGATCCACTGGGCGCTGGGGTGGATTGCAGTGCCTAGTGAGTCAAGTCCAGGCTGCCACCAGGCCCAGCTCTCGTGGCAGCAACAAGCAGCTCTGGCTCACCCAGCCCTATCCCTTGCCACACCACCATCACACTTACTTGACTTAGGGGTTCTGGATCGTGGGCTCTACTGGTCAAAATGGGAGTCTCAGCAATCGCCCACTCCCTCCGGAAACAAACCAGGAGCTCAAATAAAATGCACGTGGCAAAAAGGAGCGCTAGGCCCTGGTGGGCCTCCCCCTTACCCACTTGTGATTGGCCAAGCGGATAGCCAGGCAGTCAGGATATCTTTTAATTTAAAAAATGATTCCCCTCTCCCCGTCACTTCCCTCTGTGGCCCCCTAGCCTTGTGCTGTGGCCTCCCATTTACGTGATTTTCACCTTTGGCCCCCTTGGAATATCCTGGGGGTCCCCAGGGACCATAGATGTGACACATGGGTTTGCCTGACTCAATTTCTGTTACATTGATGCATAATTTAGTACACAGAGTCTTGCTTCTTGCCGTGTATTGGTACAAATTCATGTAAGAGGCGATTAGAATGAGCAAGAACCTTGATCACTGCCATTTGTAGCAAACAGATACTTTTTTTTGTAACTAAAAGAAACCGACTGTAGTGAACATGTACTTTTTTGTACAGTATTAATCGTGATGCATCTTCCACATTCAGCACCCGGGGAGAAATGTCCTATCTATATGTTTCAATTGTGGCAATTTATGGTTCACTTTCCCCCTCTCAAGATAATTCTATGAAAAGCATTCAACCTATCCCAAAAGACAGCAGATCCAATAATGGTTTTATTTTCCCCAAATGAACAAAAATATCCAAAAAGTAAAATGACACAGAACAATTCTGAGTATATCCACTATGTGCAGGTTAATACATGGTGGCAGCTAGTGATTGAAACTGAGATGCTGAAATCAATGTAATTTCTCTTTCCATTAAAGAGACTTGGAACTAAGAACATAATGGGGTACTTAACATGGATAGATGGCATAGGCCATCACTCACTTTCTGAATGCACTTATAAAATTCTTTAATAGCCAGGTGTTTAGAAAGCATCATATCACTTTAAAATAAAGGAAACTAGAATGAGAAAGTTACATGTAGGTAGCCATGCTGGTCTGCTGTAGTCGAAACAAAATTTAAAAAATCCTTCCCGTAGCACCTTAGAGACCTACTAAGTTTGTTATTGGTATGAAGAAGCGTGCATGCACATGAAAGCTCATACCAATAACAAACTTAGTTGGTCTCTGAAGTGTTACTGGAAGGAATTTTTTTATTTTTTTTTATTTATTTTTTTTTGGAATAAGAAAGATAAGCCCACTGGGGCAATGGCAGGGGTAGGACATGAACAAATCAGGGGTGGTGGAGGAACTTATAGTAAAAACATACCAAGTATGGCTACAGCCCAACACAAACTGGTAAATCATGTGACCAACACCATGCCAGTGACGCATAACCTGGGCTTCAGGTACTGAACAGAAAGCAATCATTGGCTATGATGATCTATGGATGAAGCTATAACTCACTACTGTACAGTTCTTTTTTGACACCAGCCATATACAGCTAGTATTGGAATCAAAGTAGAAAACAAATTCAGTGTCAATCACAATGACATTAAGAATGGACCCCTTGGGTAAAACTGCATCTTGCACTGCAAACATGGTTTATGTTTAAAAAAACTGGCCTGTTGTATCTGCCATCTTAGCTCTGCCTTTTTATCATAAGCTCTGCCCCGACTCCCCAAATTGCATTGTACAACTGAATCACACGCTTGCATGGAAGTGCCACGACTCATGCCACCCTGCTGCAGCTTCTAAGGACCACCTGCTCTCCCACTTTCCCAAGATGCCTTGTATCCCTTTGTGGGTGGTGACACACCCAGTTTATGTCAATACTACAGGGACTGCAGTAAAATGTGCAAGTACTAATGAGCCGATATTGAATTACGGTATTGGAATATTTGAACAAAATAGCTCATCTTAGCAATTCCATACTGCCATTGACTTGAATGCCCCCATTTCTGCTGTGGAAGTTGTCAGGTGGTTGCCATGGGGTAGCACAGTTGCTGTAGCAACCATACATCACAGAAGCTGACATCATCTGGTCAAAAAATCAACCTGTTCATTATCAACAGGTTATATTTATACACAGTGAGTGACTAAGCTCTGCATGCCAATGTTTTGTTTTATACTCCCTGCTTCCTGTGTCAAAGAGAGGATTACTATGTTGCCTGCCAACTACCATCAAGGTAAGATGGCTTTCAGCACAGGTGGAGTGAGATCCAGATACGTACAGTACTCAGCCCCACTCAGTTTTGGTGGGAGCTGCTTCCTGGCATGAACAAGGATGAAAACAATAAATGCTGAGTGAATTATCCTGGTTCTGTATGGGCACCATGTCAATTCTGTTCCTCTCCTAGATTTGAGTGAGATTTTGGGAAAGTTTTGGGTGCTGCTTTGAGCAGTTTCTTCACATAGCACACAACTAAAACTACAGAATTTGCTCCCACGAGTAGTGATGGCTATCAAACTGGGTGGTTTTAAAAGATTAGAGAAATTCATGGAGGCTATCAGTGGCTAACCATGATGGCTATGTTCAACCTCCACAGTCAGAAGACAAGATGGCGACCACTAACTTTTAGTTAAGTTTTATGCTTTTAACTCCATTTTTAAAAATGCTTTTAAACGTTTAAGGCTTAGGCTTATTGCTGCACCGCCCTTCCCACCTTACTTTTTTTAAACCTCCACAGTTGGAAGAAGTACAGCTCCATTAGTTGCTGGAGTTGTGGGTTCAAGAGCACTTGTTTCGCTCAGGTTCTGCTGGTGGGTTTCCCATAGGCATCTGGGTATGGCCCATGAGAACAAGATGCTGAACTAGACAGGCATTTGAATTGAACCAGCAGGCTTTTGTGTTCTTTTAAGTGCATCTTGGAGCTATAGGGCAGAACTTAAGTATTCTATAGGAACATGTATGACTTAATGCATTTACAGACATGCGGCCCCCATTCAGATTTTACAGCATTTATCGCATAGCACCACGGGAAGCAGGTATTCTGCAGAAACACTAAGAGAACCATTGGCAATGAGAGATGGAAACAAGCAGGTCAAGCAGTAGGAAACTCATATGATAATAGGTAATGTGGGGTAAAGTGTAGTAAAATACTGAGGAAAGTTTGCCCACCTGCATTAACCCTAACTGAATGGTAAGGAAATTTTTTCCAACTATCCAAATAAAATGCCTTTATGGAATTCAAAGGTTTGGTCATCTGCACCATTCCTTTTTAAACACATACCAACTGCCACATCAGATGAAAGCCAAAGGAGTTGTTGTAGAACAAGCATGGCATATTCCTAATCACTTGTGTGAGCTACCCTCAGAAACTTGTATTGTGTAAACAAATAAAAGAATGGGAGCAAGTCAGACGTCCAATTCATCCTTAACAAATGGGAAGAAAATTTGTTGCCACACACCAACTGCTCACGTGCAGTGGAAATGTGTGGTAAAATGGTTGTCTCATTCAAATTCACAATGGAAAGGGAAGTTTTTACCACGTGCCAACTACCAAAGTGTGAAACCAATGGAACACTAAAATGGGATTTGTATCAATTCTGTCAGATGGTACGACCGTGGCCAATGTGTGTGAAGAGATGTGTGGTAAAATAGCCATCACTTTCAACCCTATCAGATAGCAAGAAAAGGTTTTAATGGGCAGATTTACCAACCACACAGGTGGCTGGTAGTGAAACTTTTTACCACAACCCAGCCTCCAACAATTGCTTAGAACTGTGGTAAAATGGGTGACATATAACTGACTTTTTAACACCAACACCACCCCTGCTGTCATATAGAGACGAAATGGACGTTGTTATTCAACCTGTATTAAACGTGAGGGGCTTTTTTTTTTTACCACACATCAAGTCAACTAGTGGCAAAAAAAAGCGGGAAGAGGACACTGAGCGAGAGGCCTTTTTGCCCCTCGTGCAGGCCCATCCCCCCCTTGCCCCGCGCAGCCTAAGGCGCGAGAGGCGCGCAAAAGTCTGCAGCCAATCAAAGAGAAGAATCAGTTCCGCGCCTCTGGCGCCTCTGGCTACCCCCCTCGCCTGCCCCTAGCGCGAGGGCGTCAGTAAGGCCCATCCGCTCGCGCCCAACGGCCACCCGCGGCCGTCCCAACCACTCTGGGCGATAGGAGGGGAGAGAGATAGAGAGGAGATTGAGCCTGCACCGTGCGGAGGTGTTTAAGTGGGGGACGAGTTGCACAAGCCGCCGAGAAGAATGATCCAACCACGGGGGAGGGGGAAAGAGCTGCCTCGGGTGGGGTGGGTGGAAGTGTTGGGGAGGGAAGGGGGCATTAAAATGGCTTCGATACCCCCCCTGCTCCAGTGAGGTGCTGGGGCCCGGACTATACCAAGCGGGGAGGGGGGAGAGGCGCAGACGGGGGCAGCCCATTCTCCCCCCGTCCGGGGCGGATGGGGTATCCCGATCAGGGCGGGGAGGGGGGGAGCGGACTGTACCTCTCCGGCAGGGAGGGGGGAATGGCAGCGCCCTAACCCTTATCCCCCACCCGCGGGAGCGAACGGTTTGTCCCGGTCCCGGCGCCATCTTGGGTGCGACTAAAACAACAACCCCCAAAACCCTTGCCGGAGCCCTGCGGGAGCCCCGGCACGCGCTCCCTACTCGGGCCGTCCCATCGCATTACCTGAGGGGGTTCAGTGGCGGTGTCGTGTCCGGACCGTCTCCCAGGGCCCGCCGCAAACCAATCCCGCCCACCTGTCCTCACCTCACAATGGTAGCTGCAGAGCGGGAGGGGGGGGAGAGGTTGCCCAGACTTATTACCATAATCTGCCTAGCAACCGCAGCCGGGGCCGCGAGCTGATTGGTACGCCGCCACGCTTATTTTAAGGGATGACGCCGAAAACAGCTCCGGGATGACTACGCAGGCTACATAATAAAACGGAAAATTCAGGGAGGGGGGGCTTCAAATCTGTGGGGAGAGAGACCCCACACACTCTATATTGCCTTTGGGCCAGCAGAACTCGGGGACCTCGGTCTGCCAATCACAGCAAAGCTCTCATCCTGCCGCATCGTTGCAAGGGGGCCGCCCACCAATCGCGAACGTCGTCTTAATTCGAGCGTTTCTAGCAGGGCGGTAAACGTGACACGGGCTAGCGCCCCCCGGAGAAAAAAGGGAGCGACGGGAGCGCGTTTAGCAGCGCCCCCTGCAGGTGGGGTGGCGAAAAGAGGGTTATGGCTGCATGCAGGGGGTGGGAAGCGACACCTGGTGGAGAGGAATAAGAAAACCCTCATTGCTTCCTGAATGATGATTCCCACTGGGATCAAACCTAGATGACATTAAAAGAGGATTAGGCGCATTAAGGGAGGACAGGGCTATCGGCGGCTACTAGCCATGATGGCAGGGTTTTACAGAGGCATCTCGTTGGCCACTGTGAAAACAAGATGCTGGTCTAGGTGGGCCATAGGCCTGATCCAGCAGGCTGTTGCTATGGCCTTACGTCTTCTATTTGGGAGCAAGGCTCCCACACCTAAGTCCTATCCAAACCTATAAAACCTTAAGAAGGGAGAGCAGCAGGGGCTCTGAAGGTGCACATCAATAAATAGCACATGGGCAGCAGACTGAGCAGATCTGCAAGTCACTTGTTCAGGATCTTGTTCCACACAGAGATGTAGTCCTATTTAAATTACAACATTTCTAAATTTGCATGTTTTAGCTCATGTAGATCAATTTCCTCTTTAGGTTGTGCCTTTTTTGGCAATGCGTAAGTGGCCACCCTAATAACGAGACGTAGTCTCATCCCCCTCCCCATGTGATATTTAGGAGCACCTAGACCTGTCGGCAGCACACTAGTCCTGCACACTGACTAATGTTTAGGTAACTGAATGAGCTCACATACTCAGTACGCTTGTCAGAGGCACATAGCCTAGGACTGCAATTCCCACCAGCCCCAGCCAGCATGTCCAGTTGTCAGGCATTATATCTGAAGGGTGCCACACTGGCAATCCCAGAGAGAACCTGCAACTATTGCTTTAAAAAAGGAAAAGGAAAATTCTTCCTTTGCAAGCAACAATTGAAGAGCGGGCTTTTAAATGTTGCTGTGAATCCTGGGACTCTAGTTGTGAGGGGAATAGTGCTGTGTGCATGCGCGTGCGCTAAAACAGCACTTTGCACATCTCTGGTTTTGCTCAGAACTGAAAGCAGAGGCTGCTCCTTTGCCCATCCTCTGCTGCAAACGGTATCATCAGGATTCAGAAAAGCAACACCCCAGGCCACCACATTCGTGTGAACAGTTATCTCTGGTTTAGCAAACACAGCTATGAGTTACGTAGGCTGTCACAGATGTTGCTGCTATCGTGCAGAAAAACTTGAGGGTTGCGTTAATCAATCTGGCATAACTGCTTCCCCTTGGTCCGGACTATCTTCAAGGGTAGCTCCATATAATGTGCATTACAGTAAACTGGGAGGTCGACAGGGCATGGATTACTGTGGCTGGGCTATCCTGGTCCAGGAGTAGCTAGTGAACCATCTAGAGCTGGAGGTAAGTACTCCTAGCCACTTGAACTTTTAATGACAACACTGGATTCAGAGAGCCAGTGTGGTGTAGTGGTTAAGAGCGGTAGTTTCGTAATCTGGGGAACCGGGTTCGCGTCTCCGCTCCACATGCAGCTGCTGGGTGACCTTGGGCCAGTCACACTCTCAGCCTCACCTCACAGAGGGTTTGTTGTGGGGGAGGAAGGGAAAGGAGAATGTTAGCCGCATTGAGACTCCTGAAGGGGCGTGAAAGGCGGGATATCAAATCCAAACTCCTCTTCTTCTTCTCAGCTAGAGCTGGAGGTAAGTATTCCTAGCTAACTTCTAATGACAACACTGGATTCAGGATTACCACCACGCTATGCACCTCCTGCTTCAAGGCCATTACAACCCTATGGCCTTGAAGGGTGGCTCATTCCCAGTTCCCAAACAGAAGACACACCCACCCTTCCATCTTGTCAGCATTCAGTCTCTGTTGATCCTGCTAAAAATCAACCAGGTTCGACATTTCTGCTGAAGCCCAGTTGAGATGGGTCAAGCTAATGTTTCCTCCATGCACATCTCAAGTTGGACAACCACCCCGCTCTCAAGAGCATTGCACCTGAAAGGAATATTTGTGAAACGGGTGGTAGCTGTCACACTCTGGATCTGGGAAGGGCTTCTTAAGAAGCGGCTGCATCGCCTCATCCATGACAACCTGTACCACATATTTCTCCCCCAAAGAAGCATAAACCATTCCTCGCATCCACTCAGTCAGCTTCGTGCTAACAGAAGTCGGTGCTCCAATGCAGAATAAATGAAGTCACATATGGAGTGGAATTTGGGCTGTTGGGAGTTCCATTATCCCTCTCCTGTTTGCACTGGGAACCGTTGTATTTCTGAAAACAGCCAGGAACACCCATCTATGCTTGCAAAATGTAAGCTGAATTTACCAGCATTTAATAACGTATTTCTGTCTTGGTATCAGATGATATGTGTGTCAGTGATTTCTTGGGTCTACCATCTGCTCACATGCTTTTATCAATTAGAGAGCACTAAGCAGAAAACAAACACCTTGGCAAGGATACGGATTTGATATTAAAAACCGCTTCTTTTTCTGTACTGGGAATTGTGTATAATGAAACCGCAGCATGAGTTCTAGCAGAATCCTGGTCTTGAATTTGTAAGTGGAGTGGGTGGGTGGGGTAAATATTTCCTGAAAGAAATGGTATGTCTGATCCTGCAGGTCCTTAAATGAATAATTGCACAATGAAAAATTTAACTTTACAGGGACTATTCATGTACGTAATGGCTATTTGTATGAAGGAAGTTCTGGAGTTTGAGCATTAAAATTGTATAATCCATCATCGGTTTGTCATTTTCCTTCGGTGACGTTCAGTCTTGTTTCTTAACATTTGAAACAAAAAACATATTTAACTCTGCCAGAACCATCTTGCTTGCTGCACTTGCCCTCTGGGTTCAGTTAAGCACACTGCATCACTGTTACAACCAAAGTGGAGATGGGGCACTCTAAGGTCACATGATGCACACCAGATGAAACGCTTGTCTGTTTATCCCAATATTGTCTACCCTTGACTAGCCAAGGCTTTCTGGTGTCGTAAGCAAACGACTTTCTATTTGATCATCTTATAGACAACAGGGAACAAACTAAATCAGACCCAACTTCCATCTAGCCCAGTATTCTGTTTCCTACAGTGACTGACTAGATGTTTTGAGGAAGCCTGACTTAAGACAGTTGCCTTTTCCTGCTGTTGCCGCCAATTGACTGATGTTCACTGGCATAAGGTAAAGGGACCCCTGACCATTAGGTCCAGTCGTGACCGACTCTGGGGTTGCGGCGCTCATCTCGCTTTACTGGCCGAGGGAGCCGGCGTACAGCTTCCAGGTCATGTGGCCAGCATGACTAAGCCACTTCTGGCAAACCAGAGCAGCACATGGAAATGCCGTTTACCTTCCCGCCGCAGCGGTACCTATTTATCTACTTGCACTGGCATGCTTTCGAACTGCTAGGTTGGCAGGAGCAGGGACCGAGCAACGGGAGCTCACCCCGTCACGGGGATTCGAACCGATGACCTTCTGATTGGCAAGCCCTAGGCTCTGTGGTTTAACCCACAGCGCCACTCGCATCCCCTGTTCCCTGGCATACTGACTCCAAAACTTGTTTCCATTAAGACCATGAGTTTTGATCAGACCTGTATCTGGCCAACGGCCCATTCAACCAGAATGCTGTTCCTACAGTGCCCAACCAGCTGCCTATGGGCAGCAAGCAATCGGAACATGTTTCACTTGTGTTCCACAGCAACCAATGTTTGGAGACATGCCACCTTTGATGCTGGAGCTGGTGCACAGCCATCATGACCAGTAGCCACCAATAGCCCTATCCCTCCATGAATTTGTATAATCCCCTTTGAAAGCCAACCCAATTGTTGGCCAACACTAAAACTTGTGGTAGCAAATTCTGTAGTGTAGCTCTGTACTGCGTGAAAAAAAAGTGTTTCCTTTTGTCTGTCTTGGGACACCCCCAGCTTCTAGTATTTTATTTATTTTTATTTAGATTTATGTACGGCCCTTCATCACAAGATCTCAGGGCGGTTCACAAGTTGAAAATACAAGGTTGAAACACCAGTAAATAGTTCAAAACAACAAAACAATACCCCCACACACACAAACCTATTTAAAAGGCTGTAGAATATTAAATCAGCCGTACAAAACAAGACAAAAATTGAAATACAAATTCAAAATTCAAATTAGCATAACACTTAAGAACAATTTAAAACTACCCTGCCCCAAATATACAATACCCCCTGCAAAAATTTTTTAATAATGTGGGAATGTTTTGGAAGGTAGGAGAGGATATATTGATTAAATATGATCCCTCCTCACTCAGCTCGTGAGCAAACAGTAGAGCACATTCCCTTGCAGCTTGTAGGAAGCTGTTGATGGTTTCATTCTTTTAATTAAGCAATCCAGGATGCCTTTGTGCAGACTGGGATTCTTCCTGGCGATTTCCCCTTTATTTCCCCTCTTACTCAGTTCACAGCAGTAATCTGAAAGCAGGCTTCATCTCGTGGTTACAGTTACATTTGTAGGGTAAAACATGTAGAGAAAACAAGTCTGAGCCAAATCTCAGACTCACAAGATGTGTGGCTTGCCTCCTCTGTAATGGATGAGCCCAGGGGTTGGCGAAGAGCCAGGAGCTGTCGAGTTCAAGTCCAAAAAGAGAAAATTGAGGAAAAGGGAAGATCTATCCACTTTCTCTGAACCATGCATAATTTGATACTTCTCTGTCATGCCCCCCCTGTTTTGCCTTTTTTCTAAATTAAAAAAACACCCGTGTTGTAGCCTTTCCTCCCTTAATAATTAAACTGTTATAGCTTCATCTCCTTCATGCCATCTCAGCTGTAGTCATCACTGCACCAGGTTATAATTTAGAGTTTAGACAGCGACACAAGAGGGTTCCTTATACCAGGAAACATGGCGCAATATCCAACCAAGCAGCTCCATTAGCACAAGGGCTTGCACCATGGAATTTCCTTTGCTTCTCGTCTCCCCACACACCCGCCCCATAGCTGGTGTAAGAAAAAAATAATGTGCATATTGATCTAGGTCAGTGTTTCTCAAATTTGAATCTCCAGCTGTTTTTGGACTACAACTCCCATAATTCCTAGTTAGCAAGACCAGTGGTCAGGGATGATGAGAATTGTAGCCTAAAGGCAGCTGGAGACTCAAGTTTGGGAAACACTGATATAGGTGATGGATAATTTTATGGTTAAGGGGAAATCAAGAGGGTTCAAGATTATGGGGACATGGAATCATGAAATTAGCATCAGGTTTCAGCTAAAAGCAAATAGGAATTTAGGACAAAAGCAGAAGTATACCAAGGAACATGCAAAACATTTTTCTAACATTCCAGTTGTATAAACTGATGAACACAGGATTTCAATAGCTAATATGCTTACATTACAGATTTCAGCAATAAACTGCTTAGCTAAGGCGTTCTAGCGTGATGACTATCTCAGAGAGAATAGTGGAACGAGGCCAGATCATGTGTACTGCAAGACAGGATGAAGTCATGCTCTTGCCCAGGACTGTAATAAGCAATGAACTGTGTTGAGGAGACGAATGGCAGGTTTGGGAACCAATCAGAAAGAGACACTCTGAATTGGATGGAAATAGGGCAAGGCTATGGTCAGATAAGGGGACACAGGTGGCGCTGTGGGTTAAACCACAGAACTTAGGACTTGCTGATCAGAAGGTCGGCAGTTTGAATCCCTGCGACGGGGTGAGCTCCCGTTGCTCGGTCCCAGCTCCTGCCCACCTAGCAGTTCAAAAGCACGTCAAAGTGCAAGTAGATAAATAGGTACCGCTCCAGCGGGAAGATAAACGGCATTTCCGTGTGCTGCTCTGGTTCGCCAGAAGTGGCTTAGTCATGCTGGCCACATGACCTGGAAGCTGTACACCAGCTCCCTCGGCCAATAAAGCGAGATGAGCGCCGCAACCCCAGAGTCGGCCACGACTGGACCTAATGGTCAGGGGTCCCTTTACCTTTATGTTCAGATAGATGCAAGTAATATCTGAAATGGAGGAACTAAGTAAGCAAGAAGGATTTGGCCTCAGACATGCAAGAACCTTTGAATTGTACTTTATATTCCATTACAGTTTTAGCTTAACAAATCTTTAAAATCATTTGAGCTTGTCCGACCCGTCACTGCTTAGTTCAGAAGGTTTGGCGACTCCAATTAGCTCCAGGTTTGTATCTTCAAGGAGGGTAGCAGGATCCCTGTAGGAGCATGTTGGGGGTCACATTCTAAAATATCTAATAAAGAAAAATTCCTATGAGGGCTGGGGAAACCCCAGAATAGATGTAGGGGGTGTGCAGAGAAATCATAGAATTGTTGAGTTGGAAGGGAGGGGGAGGTGAAGATCCATTTTGCTACTAGAAGATGGAGATGCCATTAGGGACTGAACCTGGGACATCCTGCATGCAAAGCAGGTGCTCTGATTGGTCCTAGAACCATAGGATTCAGAATGCAGCAGTCTGATTGGTCTTAGAACAATAGGGTCCAGAATGCAGCAGTCTGATTGGTACTAGAACAATAGGGTCCAGAATGCAGCAGTCTGATTGGTCCACAGGAGCCACCCAATCCAGCTCCAGGTGGAAGTGAATCCGCAACCTGATTGGCCTACAGGTGAATCCCGGAATTAGCCAATCACGTGGGGCCCATTGTGTAAATAATGTGTGATGGCCTGGGATTCCGAGTCTGAGAGTGAACCGGAGGAATCCCAGCCGGCACAGGAGTCCCCGCCTCCAGGGCCGGCTGAACTGAGGCAAGGCCTAGATGCTGAGGAGCCTGCACCTGTGGCAGATCCTCAGGGGCAGGCACCAGGTGAGACCATTCTGGCCCCAGAGGTGCTGGAGGACTCAGTGGCTACAGGTGAGCCTCCCCGGGGCCCAGTAACCCTTCGGCCTCTCCTGAACTGCAGAGGCTTAGGGCAGAGAGGCGAAGGGAACTGGTCTCTCCCAGGAGGAGTGCTCGCCTTAAGGCCAGGAGAGGCGGGGCTCCTGGGGGCCGGGACCACCCCCGGCCTTAGAAGAAGATAAAGGTCAGGCAGCCCGGTCCCAGGTTGCGGGAGCAACGTCGTTGTGGAGTACCTGCTTTACCCAGACCTAGATCTGCACTCCCGGTGTGCCTGTTCCTCGCCCGGCTTCCTGCTCCTGACTCTCCGGTGTTCCTGTTCCTTGCCCGGCTGCCCGCTGCTGACCCACCAGTGTTCCTGTTCCCCGCCTGCCTCCCTGCTTCTGCTCTACCAGTGTTCCTGTTACCCGCCTGGCTTCCTGCTGCTGCCCTACCAGCGTTCCTGCTCCCCCGCCCGGCTCCCTGTTTCGGACCTTGCGTCTCATCTAGTGATCGTCTACCCTGCTAGTGACTCTGGACTGAACTTCGGATACGGTATTAGTACCTTTCCCCCCCGGGACCAGCACATAATGTATATAAAGCAGACATTCTGGGGGAACTTCCATTCCTCCTCACCACTATGAGCTGAATAAAGAGCATGAAATCCACTCTCGACTCTCGAGTATATCTCAGCTTTATAAATGATAAATATTATCAAGATATTAGAGGAATGAATTGGAAACAAGCTGTTGCAGCAAAAGGCTTGCTTGCACCTCCCCACTCTCTTTGTTGCAGTGCCAGGAACTTCAGCTGGAGAGAGAGGTTCATCATACTTTTCAAATAAAAAGAACATTATGACAAAAGACTATAAAAACAAATGAAGCCTTTCTCCTAGATCGGTTCTCAAATTTTCTCTAAAGTACTTATCTTTCCTCTTGGCAAGGAATATTAATTATATTAGTGTTATCAATCAGAAAACATCATTAAAGGAGTTACGGCTGAATGTGCAGTTTAATAGTCCCCAGCTAATTCCCTCAAAACTCTTACCTTGCTTAAACAAAAGTCCCTCTAGGTTTACATACGAAAAGTCAGTTTGGGGAAATAACTGCGTTCCGATCAGTTCATTTTTCTTTGCCATAAACCCTCAGATGGCGCAACATTTATTTATAATGAACTTTGTTTTTAAAAGCTGACAAAATTATGTGCAGAGGTGGGAGCCATAAAAAAGTCGCCCACATCAGACTACTGCCCCAAATAAGGCTTGTCACTTGCTACATAACTACACGTAGGGGTCGGATTCTGGATGCACAGGGTCAGATTCAGCTACAGCGCAAGGACTCCCACCAGCCCAGTGGGGCTTTCCTGCCTCTCCTCCCCACACAGGCCCCCCAAAATCTGCTCTGGAGGGGACACAGAGAAGGAAGGTTGTTCAGTTGCAAGCACCAATTCTTGTGCTGATGAAACAATCTCTTTAGTGCTACACTGAATTCCACTCATACTTCGTGAACAAGGCAGCAACGTTTAGCTGATGAATTGGTTCCATTAATCAGTTAAAACCCTATTAATCAATTTTAAAAGATGCTCTCAACTCAGGTTTCTTTCTTTTTTTCCCTTTCTTTTTTAAAGTATTGTTAGAGATTCGGGGCAAACCCTTGAAATGAACCAATCCCAGGGTTTTGATTCATTGAGGAATGGATTAAAACATGAACTGCAGGGCTGTGCCAGGCAGGGAATTTCTGGGCTGCCTTATGCAAACCAGCCTGGCTGGCTTAGGGAAGAGCGGACCTGTTAGCATTACAGTAGAAAACCATTCAGGGAAGTCAACAAGACAGCGGTAACTTCTTGCCCAGATGTGACCAAAGACTGGATATTTGGAAGGCTGCCAGGCTAACTGCTCTGGGAGAGGGCAAGGGTCTTCTGGTGTTATAAGAATGTTAAGGTCTCAAATATAGAATAAATATTCATAAATGCACACATATCTAAATATATGAACCATGTGTCTGAAATAGTATGGGAGAGCAATCCTGAAGCCATTTTGACTCTCCCAATGACCTCAAATATTCCTCTGCAGTAAGGGAGGTAAATGGAGAAAGCTTTCCCATTGTCTTTTTGCTTGCAAATCCTTTTTTAAGGTCCTATTTGTGTATGAATAGGGTGAGCCTGTGACCTGGATTCAGGAACTAACATATTAACCATCACAAAAGAATGGTCAGGCTGCCCAGGTAATGCAATCAGTGACCATTATCAGGTATCCTGACAGAAAGGATTTCTGCTGTAGACTGCCTCCTGATGTATGTATGTTTTTTTTGGGGGGGGGTCTTCGGCTACAGGGTGGGCAATTTCAAGAGTCTATATATGGGCTTGCGCACCATTATTCAGGGTGCTCCTCCCTCCTGCGTGTGGTGAGCAGGGACCCTGTTGCAACAGTTTATTTTCCTTTAATAAAGATCAGGCTTACTAGCCACTTCCCAAATAGACTCTGGTTGACCCTTGTTAATTCCTCCAACCAATAGGGAACCGTCAAAGCCTCTATACGGTCTCCAGAAGGGAAAGGGAGCAGTTTTTTCTTATAACACTGGAAAGAAGAAAGGGGGGAGATTTCTCTTGGCAAGGGAGCAGGAAGGGCTGCCTGCAATGCTTTGGGCCATGCTGTAAGATCTGGACTCCCTCCATGCAGACTGAGGGTGTAAATAGGTGAATAAACCCTATTTCTTAAAGCTACGACTGTCTCCACTGATCCTTCTAGTCTCCAAAGGGACACAGACCCTGTGTAGGCGCCTGAGACCCCATGCACTCTTGTCACTGCTTGGCAGAGAGAGGGGGCAGGCAATGGGCTTTTGTAACCGTATTTTCTTCTTCTTTTTTTTTGTTACAAAACTTAAATTTTATTGGACGTGAAACCGCCTACAGAGGTATAATCCCGAACCACAAAACCTCAACCCACCAGGGTGTTACATTTACGAACTCAAAGCTTCATTGTAAATCATTGCCAGGGCACCCAGGAAAGTGACGTATTCCTGGAAGTTGACCACTTGGTCCCCATTGCGGTCCAGATCTTTCATTAATGCCTGTATCTCTGAGTCTTGCGGTTTCGGTCCAATGGTGAGCTCCTTCTGGATCAGCTCCTTCAATTCCTTCTTGCTTAGGGTGTTCTTATCGCCATCCTTGCCGGCGTACTTGTGAAAGGTAACAACCAGCAGGCCGATAGCTTGGTCAAGAGGTGCTGCCATGGCGAGAGATCAGAAGCGAGATGGTCCGGTGCTGAGTGGCAGGAAGCGATGGGGAAAGTGGTCTGTAACCGTATTTTCAATATGAGCACTCACAACAAACACGGCAGGCAGGAGCCATCTTAGGAGAGGCATTCCCATACCTTCCAACATTTCTCCAACGAGAATAGGGACATCCTATCCCATAACAACAAGAAGAACAACATTTATACCCCACTCATATGACTGGGTTGCCCCAGCCACTTTGGGCAGCTTCCAACATCTATAAAAACATAATAAAACATTAAACATTTTTTTAAAAACCCACTTCTCTATACAGGGCTGCTTTCAGATGGCTCAGCCGTTGCATAACTCCATACCCTCCAACATTTGTCTGGTGGAAATAGGGAAGTCCTAAGGAAAAGTGGGACATTCCAGGATCAAATCAGAAACCGGAATGGCTTGTGTAAATCTGGGACTGACCCTGGAAAATAGGGACACTAGGAGTGTCTGCATTCCTGCTTTTCACACCGAAAGGGATGCTTCTTCTAAGATGATGTCTTGACTGACTCACTGAATTGATGCAGTATAGTAGATATAACTTTAAACACATTTTACTTACCAAGCCAAACTAAATTATGTTTATTTAACCAAAATACCTTTCTGAATTCTCAAGTCATGTTACAACTTTTTAGCACCTCTCATTTTTGGAATTTGGAAAATTTTTGACACGCCCTACTAGAGCAGAACAGGAAAACTGGAATAGGATGAAAGGAAGTAACTTGAAAAGGGCACACTGCAGCGTTTTGTGGCAAGCAGGCCTGTTTGTTCTATTAATATGCAAATGTATGCAGATATAATCAATTAAAACTCAAGCAACACAGATTTTTGAGATCAGACAACAACCCTATTTATAAATACAGTTGCATTTGGTTGGAAGAGGGCTGCACTCAGACTGACTGACAAAATGTACACTTGCACATTCAGGCCTTCCCTGTTTGACATGTACGTGCCGTGCAAAGTAAATGGGATTTGTGCTTCTGAGTGGCTTAGGTGCTTTAAAAAATCCCAGCTTTAGCTCTCACTAGAAGGTTTTCATTTTCTATTATATTCAGATTACTTCTCTTCTTTGTTAAGTCAGTTAGTTACGGTCTTTAGAAGGCTGCTGTCAGGACATGCAGATGTACGCAGACTCTTAGGTCTCATTCACACCATACATGTAAAGCACCTTTATACCACTTTAACAGACATGGGGACTCGCTTAACAAACTACAGTTCCCAGGGTTTTGGGACTGGACAGCCATGACTGTTAATAAGGTAAAGGGACCCCTGACCATTAGGTCCAATCGTGACCAACTCTGGGGTTGCGGCGCTCAACTCGCTTTCTTGACCGAGGAAGCCGACGTACAGCTTCTGGGTCATGTGGCCAGCATGACTTAAGCCGCTTCTGGCGAACCAGAGCAGCGCACGGAAACGCCGTTTACCTTCCCGCCAGAGCGGTACCTACTTATCTACTTGCACTTTGACGTGCTTTCGAACTGCTAGGTTGGCAGGAGCAGGGACTGAGCAACAGGAGCTCACCCCGTCGTAGGGATTCGAACCGCTGACCTTCTGATCGGCAAGTCCTAGGCTCTGTGGTTTAACCCACAGCGCCACCCATGTCCCTGACTGTTAATAGTGGTATATAAAAGTGCTTTAAATGCATGGGGTGGCATGCAACTAAGTTTGATTCCAAGTAGACCCACCCACACTTGATGCTAGTACACACTACTTGGCTGGAGTATTGTACTGTACTGCAAAATTGGCTGTGTTTTGCTTCAGGGATTGTTTCATAAAGTTGATTTTCCTTAAGTTTGTAGATGCTTTTGAATTATGGTGCTGGAGGAGACTCTTGAGAGTCTCATGGACTGCAAGAAGATCAAACCTATCCATTCTTAAGGAAATCAGCCCTGAGTGCTCACTGGAAGGACAGATCCTGAAGCTGAGGCTCCAATACTTTGGCCACCTCATGAGAAGAGAAGACTCCCTGGAAAAGACCCTGATGTTGGGGAAGATGGAGGGCACAAGGAGAAGGGGATGACAGAGGACGAGATGGTTGGACAGTGTTCTCGAAGCTACGAACATGAGTTTGACCAAACTGCGGGAGGCAGTGGAAGACACGAGTGCCTGGCATGCTCTGGTCCATGGGGTCACGAAGAGTCGGACATGACTAAATGGCTAAACAACAACAGGTTTGTAGAGGTTAGCGTGTCAGATTAGGAGCTAGGAGACTAGGATTCAAATGCTCACTCAGCCATGAACTTCACTGGGTGTCATTGGGGGCTGCCCACTGCCTCTCAGCCTAGCCTCCCTCACAGAGTTGCTGTGGGGATTAAATGAGGAGGGGGAGAACCATGGATGCCCCCTTGAGCTCCTTAGAGGAAAAAAGTGGGATGGATGAAGTAAGTAAGTAAGTAAGTAAACTGCCCTATACCCACAGATCTCAGGATGGTTCACATCGTAAAATCACAACATAAAAACCATAATACATAATAGAAGTAAGAATAACAACAAACCAATAACCACCTCCCACAAACACATTTAAAAGGGCATCAGATGTCAATCAGCCAAAGCCCTGGTCAAAGAGGAATGTTTTTGCCTGGCGCCTAAAGGTGTACAATGAAGGCGCCAGTCGAACCTCCCTGGGGAGAGCAGTCCAGAAATGGGGAGCCACTGCAGAAAAGGCCTGTTTTCATGTTGCCACCCTCCAGACCTCTCGTGGATGAGACACATGAAGAAATAATGCAATAAATACAGTCGACTCACTGAAGTGTCCATTAATTTCAATAGGTCTCCTAGGGAGTAGGACAAGCATTGGAGCCAACACTTTGTCTCCATTGTCAGTGCATGTGCAGGAGCACTAAGGTAGCATCCAGCGCATGGGCATTAAGGCAGGATCACACACTGCAGCTGGGCAGGTATCTCTGATAACCAGCTTCAGAGCAACTGTGTTTTCCTAGCACATGTCTGATGAGCAGAGCAAGGGGAAGATGGAGAAGAGCTATCAGCGATGCGTAAAAGCGATGCTGGGGTGTAATTTGAAGTGCAAGCAATTAGTCAAGATTTTTTTTTATCAGCAAGAACGCATGAGAGTCTTGAACGCAAGTGATTCCTTGCAAGAAAAGGCAGACCAGTGCAAAGAAAGCTCCAACAGGTTCAGAGCTGCCAAATCCTATGTATAAATTCATTTGAAACATATCCCTCCCCCTCCTCTGTTACCATGGGCAGTTATTTCCTTGCATATCATTTCCCAGACTAAATACTGATGTTGTAATGCAGCACCCCTGGAGTCTGGTGGGAGCAAAATATAACCGCCACCTGCAACTTGGTCCAGAATTCTCCTGTCAGGATCTGGTGTGAGGTGATGCAACACTCAAGTTGGGTCCAAAGCAAAGTTCAGGCATGGTATAGATCAGACTGAAGCAAGACGTGGGCCACATTCACACCATGAAAGTAAAGTGCTATGATACTGCTTTAAACAGTCATTGCTTCCCCCAAAGAATTCTGGTAGCTGTGGTTATTTTTTTAAGGGTGCTGAGAGTTTTCACGAGGCACCTATTCTCCTTCCAAAGTGGTTTAACCATGAATCCGTCTCGATGGTTCACACCACATATTTAAATCACACACACACACACACACACACACACCAATAACCCTGGGGACTGTACTTTGCTAAGTGCCGTGGGAATAATAGTTCTGGAGGGATAAACTACAATTCCCAGGATTTTGTGTGTTTGTGTTTGTGTGTTCCAGAGCTTTACATACAGCCCTGGACTTTTTCTGTGTGTCTCTCCACAAGAACCACGGGTTCATCTGGGGTTGTGGTGCCTGATGCCCTCTTCATATCTTTTGTCTCATCTGTCAGATAGAAATAATCTTTCCATAAATGACGCCCAAAGAACACACCGTAAATAGTCACGAAGTATCTGACATTCGCCAGCTAAAAGGGCCTGGGTGAATCATTCACTTGCACAGCAGGTGTGGAATTCATTACTTCTTTTTTTAAAAAAAGCTTTTTAATGGGTTTGTTATGAAACGCAAGCCTGGCAACGAGAGCGACCCAGAGCCGGGAAGAGCCAGTAGCCTCTTGGCTGCCTAAGCCGAACCAGCGACTCGGCAGTTCAGGACACAAACAGTTACCATCTTCTCCTTTTCTTCAGTTGCTATTAAAAGGTCAGGAGAACAGGACAGACTTAGCTCAGTGGATCTAAGATGGCAATAATGGCTCCAGGCAAATCTTCTCAGGGAGGGAATTCCAGTGTTTGGGCAAAATGAGAGCTCAAGTGTTTGGGGTAAGGCACCCTTCATGGCACTGGAAGTAAAGTAACAATGCTTGTAATGAGTTACCTGTACCAGTGGGGGCGACAGAGAGAAAGGCAGCCTATTCTCTCACTGATTCATTTTTAGGAACAACCTGTAGGCTGTTTTTCTCTCAGCCTTTACTTCCTTCCTGCTTACTTTTCAATTACAGTGGTACCTCGGGTTAAGTACTTAATTGGTTCCGGAGGTCTGTAGTTAACCTGAAACTGTTCTTAACCTGAAGCACCACTTTAACTAATGGGGCCTCCTGCTGCCGCCGGGCCGCCGGAGCACAATCTCTGTTCTCATCCTGAAGCAAAGTTCTTAACCTGAAGCACTATTTCTGGGTTAGCGGAGTCTGTAACCTGAAGTGTATGTAAACTGAAGCGTATGTAACCTGAGGTACCACTGTGGTGTTAGATCTTCCTTTCAGTAACTGCAGGTGGAAAAAATTCTGCACACACCCTTCTTGAAAGAAGAGTAGATACGTTTCTGTGAGAATTAGCAGGCTGAAATCCCGTTTGTTCTTTTCTTTCCCTCCACAACAAAGATGTCTTGACCTGACAGCGTTTGTGGGGTCTTTTGACCAATTGAAGCTACAGAGAAGCTGCGAAAGCGGTTAAAATCCCTGCCCTCTCCATCTCTCCCGGGATCACGTTGCAAGTGACTTGCCTTCGCCTCTTTGCCTCCAGGAACTCTCTGTCTCCAGTGGGAGAGCCCGTTTGTGTTCTGAGGAGACAGTTCGGCGCGGCAATAAAAGCAGACAAAACAATTTCCTTTTCCTTGCCGTCCAGCAATTTTTCAAACTCTCCCCATGTGAGAACAATATGAATTTTTCATCCGTTTATAATAGGGTTTTTTTTTAAAAAAAAATGGTGGATGAACACCTTAGGCCAAAAAGCACCCCTGGGCCTTTCTAGAAGTGACTGTGCCATGTTTGAATGTTGTCACGTTAATAAAGTGTGCGAGAGAGACCACAGCAGAAGTGTAAGGCCTTGCCTTGGAGGCCTTGCATTTGTGTTCCAAAATTCTTTTTAATCTTCCCATCTAGCCCACGGAATACTTGAGTATCCTATGGGGACCTTATTGCATTTCCAGCCCACCTTCCTTCCTCCAAGGAGCTTGATGTGGTGTACATAGTCCTCTTCGTCCCCATTTTATCCTCACAACAACCCTGTGAGGTTTCCTTAAATAAATTGCATAGGTTTTTAATCAACTGATCTGACTCAGGGGGTGAGGAACTCGAGGCCAGACAGGGAGCATATGTGGCCCTCCAGGCATTGCCATCTGGCCCTTGGGACTCTCCCCAGGCCACCCCCAGCCACATCACTTGTTGGCCTTGCCCCTGTCCTCACCTCAAGTACTTTTGCCTGGCTAGAATATGCCGTTGAGCTGCATCAAATGCCTCTTGCAAGCCTGGCAGGAGGGTGTGTGTTAAGTTGTGGGTGAACATATCAGACGACACAGCAATTCTCCAAACAGCTCTTGTTTATTCACAGGCCATGACAGAACTGAACTGAAGGGTTCAGCCAGCCTGCTTATATAGAGTTCCAGTACAACGTAACTATAACAACTTTCTGTAACTATCCAATCATTGAATGTCACTTTCGATCCCTTATTTGCATATGTGGACCTGATCTCTCTACAGTATCCCCCTGCTGGCCCAGGGTGAGAACTGTGTGTGTGTGTGTGTGTGTGTGTGTAGAAACCAGAGGCGGTTTTAGGGTGGCATAGTTACAGGGGACAGCAAAAGCATGCTGTAGAAAAGTGAGAGAGGCGGTGGGTGTGCAAATTTAGTGTTGCACAGGCCGCTGCTGAAATTTGAGAGTCCAAGGTCCGCCACTGCAGAAACCTCTGACTCCGTGTGAAAGCTGCTGTACAGAGGGGAAGAGCTGTGCCCCTTGCTCCACCCACATTTGCCTCTGGCCCCTCCCACCATTGGCATGACACCCCCCTCCCTTACAAAGGCCACCCATGAACGAATCCAACCCTCAGGCTGAAAAACGTCACTCAGTACTGATCTAACCGATGTGCAGTGCAGCGCATGTTTACTTTGAAGGAAATCCTGCTGTGCTCAGTAGGACTCACTGTCATGTACTGAAGTTCTCACCCTGGGCCAGCAGGGGGATACTGTAGATAGTTTTCACTCAGGTCCACATATGCAAATAAGGGATTGAAAGTGACATTCAGTGATTGGATAGTTAGAGAAAATGGTTACTGTTGCATTCTAGTGGAGCTCTATATAAGCAGGCTGACTGAACCCTTCAGTTCTGTTCTGGCCCGTGAATAAACAAGAGCTGTTTGAAGAATCGCTGTGTCATCTGATATGTTCACCCACAACTTAACACTCCTCTCTGTCCACCCCAGTTGTAGGCACAGAAAATTGTAGGTCTTCTTGCCAAGTAAAGATGTGCTTCTGTCAAGACTGGAGCATTGCTCAGGATAATGTGCAATCAATGTGCCCTCATCCCAAACCATGCTAGCTGGGGCTTGTGGGAACTGTATTTTCCCAAAAGACCTAGAGAGCAGTAGGTTGGTGTGTACAGCAGAGTCTTTCCCCTTATCTTCCCAATAACCCTGTAAGGTAGCTCAATGCTAAGAGACAAATAAGCGGCCCAAGATCACCCAGGAAACGATGTGGCTGAGAAGGGATTTAGACCTCTCCAGTCTTCAGCCCAGACATCATCCACCACACCACAGCCGAACTTTCCACTGTCTCTAATCTTGCATGGTGGTGAATCAAGAGGTGGAGCTGCTGCCGCCCCATTCATAATTAATGTGTTTAGAACGTTGTAACTGGTTTCACTTTGCCCAGAATATTTTAACTGCTCTAGAATGTTTTTGCTTTGTTTTCAAAATGTGCATCAGTTTGCAACTCTGGGCTCCTTTGGGAGAAAGGGAGGGATATAGATAATGATGGTGATGATGATGATGAAGAAGATGATCATGATAATAATAATAGTTAGTTGCAGCCAGGACTATGGTGTGCTAGTCACTGGTAAAGTACCTTGATACTTTCTGAATCAAAAGTCAGTGTTTTGTCCCTGCACATGGTTTATCCTTTTGCAGAACTCTCTCCTCCCTTCAAACACCAATGAAGAATTAACTACCAGCAATTTGCATGCTAAAGGAAACTTGAACATCTCCACAGGCCTCTATATATACCCAGCAGCTATCTCCATCTCTGCTTGTAAACCTTTGGGGTGCTGACAAATGACTGCGACAAGCCTGTGAAATTTAGAATCAGCTGCCTTGCCATTCATTCCTTAAAAACAGAGTCATCTCACTGACACCACATGGGCCTCTTTGAGCTGTGGCTTCTCCTTCCTGGTTTCTTTCTGTGTCCTGCTATAGCCCCTGCTGCTGCTGCTGCTGTTGCTGCTGCTCTGACTGGTGTTCTTGACTTGGAGCCCAGATATCTAGTAGTGAATTGTTCCTGAAGACCCCGAGGCAGAAGCTTCTTTCATAATTGGAAGCGCTGAGCTGCAAAGCACTCAGCCTGCACACAACACACACACACACGGCTTATATTTTTTAACGCAAGCGGTTTCAAAGCAGATGTTGCAGCAGCGGGGAGCGGATGCTAGAGAAGGCGTTGTGCACTCTGGAAGAGCTCAGGTGCTGTCTTTTGAGGACCTTTGCATTGCTGGATAACAGGAATAATAATAATAATAATAATAATAATAATAATAATAATAATAATAATAATAATAATAATAGGGCCTTGTTTTCCCTTGGAGAAAAGCTCCTTTGTGGAAGGTGAAATAAAAAAATTAAGGATATATATATAATATGTTTATAAATGTACCAACCAAGCGCATACATAGATGTGTGGACCATGTGTCTGGAGCAGCACAGGAGGTCCACCCTGAAACCATTTTCAAATGTTTCCTCTGCAAGGAGGCAGGAGGTCGGGGAGCCTCCCCATTGTCTTTTTGTTCACAAATCCTGTCTTAAGGGTATGTCTGTGTATGAATAGGGTGAGCCAATGACCTGGGTCAGAAACTAAGTATTTGTCATTACAAAAGACTGGCCAGGCTCCCCAGGGTATCCAAGTAAGCATGAACAGGTAACCTGCCAGACAGGAGGTAAACAATGCACTCAGATTTCTGTTGTAGACCACCCTTTCTGTGATGTAGGTATGATGCATCTGGGGTGGTGGTGGTCTTGAGCTACACCCCTTCTGTGATGTAGGTATGATGTTTCTGGGGGTGGTCTTGGACTCCAAGGCGGGCAATTAAAAATGTCTATATAAGGGCAGACACACCTTTGTTGTGGGTCCTCCTCCTTCTCCTGCGTGTTGCAACAGTTCAATAAAGATTAGGCTTACTAGCTGCTTTGCTTCTCAATATACTCTGGCTGGCCTCTGCTATTTTCTCCGGCCAACGGAGAACCTGCAAAGGACTCTATAAGGGCTCTTGTGTCCCCCATAAGGGAATAAGGGCAGATTTACATTTATTACACAGGAGTTCCACCCTGCCACCGACAACCTTCAGCCTGGAGACATGAAAAATGTCCTCCTTGCCAGATCCTCAGTCTCTCTTTCTGTATAGCTCAGTGGCAGGGCATCTTCTGCACATGCATAAGGTCCTAGGTTCAATCACCAGCAACATCTCCAGGTAGGGCTAGGGTTGTCCCTTGCCTGAACCCCTGGAGAGGTGCTGCAGTTCCTGTAGGCAACCCTGAGTCAAATCAACCAACCTGTGACTCAGGATAAGGCAGATTCTTGTGGACCAAAAAAACCACAGGAATGGGGTCTATATAACTGATGGATTTGTGGCCTGAACTACAGAGGGGGCTGGCGTCTGGCCACAAAATCCTCAGGTAGTCATTCTTCTCGGCATCTGTCCCTGGAATGGGTTGGCCCTGATGTGACACTGATGTTCCCTGATGGACTTAGATCATCTCTGGGGGAAGTTTTTACTTCCAGCACTCTATACCTTACAAAGCCCACTTGCTGCTGAGCCAGGTTCAAGGTTCTTGAATTAATTCACAAAGCCCTGAACAACGTGGTTCCACAGTACCTCATGGATCGCTTGAACCCTTCTATCGTAGCTCGAGCACTGAGATAATCTGCTGGGCGTCCTCTGAGTTAGCAAGGCTCATTTGACAACGAAAAGGAACCAAGCCTTTGATGTCATTGGCCCAGCCCTGTGGAACTCTCTGCCACTAGAGATTCAGCAAGCACCCGCATTTAAACACCCGCTGAAAACTTTACTGTTCTGCCAGGCAATTAAGAACACATCACCCAGAGTGGTTAACTGATGTCTGCTTTTAGCCTTATAATATGAATTTGTATTGTACGGTTTTAAGTTTTCATTGCTGTAAACCAGTTTGATGTATTTTTAATGAAGCAACAGTATACGGATATTTTCATAAACATCAGGGTGGTGCCCTGAAAATGGATGTTTTCTGCCGTTGCCTGGGTGGCATTCTAGGATGCCATTCCTCTGCCTTCTGTGAAACATCATCCATCAGTTGTTTCAGAGGTCTTGTAAAGACATCCCTTTTTGTGCAGGCTCCATGACCCATAAGATCAGACCTCGCTACTACCGAATCTCTGTGTTTATAATAACATTTTGCTGGTTTTTTTGTCTGCATCCCTGTTTTTATGGCCCTCTGCCTCTTCTTCTAACAGTAATTTGTTTTAAACTGTTTTTTAATACTACCGGTATGTTCTTAAATTGCCCCAGGACCTCATGTTAGAAATCAAAACAAACAAACAAACAACAACAACAACAATAATAATAATAATATGTTGCATCCCACTGAAATTAATGGATGTAAGCTAACCATGTCTATTAATTTCAATGTGTCAACTGCAAATAGGGCTATTAATGGTGACTTGGAGGTATTAAAATATTAGGTGGTTTTAAAAATACTTATAAATGGAACGGTTTGGGGAACAGTAGCAGAGGAAGATCAGGGAAAGCAAGGAGGAAAAAATGCTTTTGATGATATGGCCTACATAAAGAGATGAATCCCTTGTATCTACGATAAAAACTGCCTTACAAACGCTGCCTACTGGATGGGTGGCAACGATTAGGTTTCTTCAGGAGACAACGTTTGTGCGTCATACATTCTCAGTTATCACAGCCTTGCCGCTCATGAAATGAGTAACCACAACAAACAAGCGATGAGGAACAATAAAAAGGTGACTTCAGGATGCCTTAAGAAAAAGGCCTGTCGGCACAGGTTCATTTCATAGTGTCTGGATGAACAGCCGGTGAATCAGGCCCCAAAGGACTTGGTTTTCCGGAAAGCGGGTAGAAAGAGAACAAAACAACCCCCCCCAAAAAAAAACCTGGGCTTGTACGACTGCGCCTCCAAGTTCTGTGGCCTATGGGGTAACTCTCTGTGAGCAGGAACCTTGGGTTTTATTCATCTATCACCAAGCATGGCTCAAGACCCCAGCAAGCGATGGCCCAGGGATTCCAGTGCTGTATTACCAGGGTTCAGTTTCTTGCAGAATGCACTCACTGCAGACTGGCTAATCTCTGGCAATATTTGCATTTATTTACAAGTTTACGGGCTGAGCGTGGGTGGAGGCTCACAGCTTAAACCACACCGGCAGACACCCCAGACATCTTGCGTAGCTCCATTGAGCTCTCTGCCCCTCAACCTGATCTTGAGAAGTTTGCAGTGCTTACCGCGTTCCTTAGGGGAGAGGACTGCCCTAATGTATTTTGCCATCTGTTCTACTTTGCAGAGGACCTCTGTTTGTAGGGCTGCCTGGTCCCACATCCTGTTTCAACAAAAAGAACCCTATTTATTTGTTTGTTTCCCCTCATGCACAAACCCCCAAAACAGCTCTGGAGTGCCAGGAGAACCCCCAGAACAGCACGAAGGGGAGATCATTCTGTTTGGCAAGCAGAAATTGATGGAATGATTCCATGATGTCATATTGAATTTCACCCAAGCTTTCTAAACATGCATCTATGCATATAAATCAGCACAGGGAAATGTTATATGAATCTGTGCCTCTCTTTCAAGAGGGCTGCAAAAACAAAGATGGCGTCCCTCACCTTCCCATGTTCAGAAGCTGACTAGACTGGCTGTTGAATCACTGCTGGAGGCGGTGACAGGGCAACATCCTGCTACCCTGGACTCCTTTGGGAGGGAGGGAGGCACATAAACTGGATAAATAAATAAATCATTGCACCTGAGAGCAGCAGTCTAGTGCAGGAGGCGAAGGTTCAGTCCTTGTGTGGCACAGACACCTCTGGTCTCCAACCCCTCACAGCTGCTTCCTAGACTCTGCCACCTGAGGCAGCCAGCTCACTCTGCCCAATAGTAGGGCCCTGCCCAGCCCCAGCCCCTGAACAAAGCCTCCCACTTGATTTGGATAGAGCGGCCAATTCACATTGTTCTCTGCAGGATGACACAAACAGGAGGGCAAGGCTTTGCCCCCAGGAGCTTACAATTAAAAATGTGTTGACAATGCAGGAAGGCAAAATTATGCACGACATGCAGAAAGTTGACAGAGGAATGTTTTTTCTCCCTGTCTCAGAACACTCATGGACGTCCAATGAAGCTGAATGTTGTAAGATTTGGGGCAGATAAACGCAAGGACTTCTTTGTGCAGCTCCTAGTTGAACTATGGAATTCCCTCCTACAGGAGGCAGTGATGACTTTAAAAGGGGACTGGACAAAATCCATCAGGAGAAGGCTATCGAGGGCAACTAGCCACAATGGCTACGCCCTGCTTCCATGGGAGGGGAGAGGGCTCTTGGGCTCGAATCCTGCTTGCGGGTTTCCCACAGGGATCTTGTTGGACAGTGTGAGAACAGGTTGCTGGACCAGAGGGGCCATTGGCCTGATCCAGCGGGTATTATGTTCTGATGTGTGTGTGTGTCAGCAGGGTAGGGAAGATATAAGAGGATAGAGGGAAGGGTGGGGAAAGGCTGCGAGAGTGAGCGCTTTCCACAGGTGTGCTCACACGCTCTCGCTCCGTCGCTGTTCCACATACATTGGTACCTCAGGTGACATATACTTCAGGTTACAGACTCCGCTAACCCAGAAATAATACATCAGGTTAAGAACTTTGCTTCAGGGTGAGAACAGAAATCGCGCGGCAGCAGCGGGAGGCCCCATTAGCTAAAGTGGTGCTTCAGGTTAAGAACAGTTTCAGGTTAAGAATGGACTTCCAGAACGAATTAAGTACGTAACCAGAGGTACCACTGTACTATTACTCCTTTGGTTACTTTCATGCATTGTATTCCTCGTGAGCAGGGCTGCTGAACTGCCAGGCAGCGAGAAGAGCGGCCTCACGGAGAAAACTAGGCCGAACAAAGAGAATTCCTCCCCGTCTCATTAAGAAGCGAGTCATGATTTTGCTGGCTAAGTGCTATTTTTCATGTGGCATACATTACGGCCCACTTTGAAGGCCAGACCACGGTCGCTTCTGCTAGGGAGCTGGCCCAGACTCAATTTCCCTTCTCCCCCTCGTGCGTCCGTCGTCGTCGGTGAGCTCTTTGTGCTTCTGCAAAAGTATCACAGATTCCGCTCGGGAAGTGATACGTAGAAAATAAGGAGGCAGCCCTCGTCGGCTTTAAGGAGCCTGCTCCCCGCGACAGGATCATCGTAATCCATCAGAATAATAGATAACATAAGCCACTATTAGCCTTTAAAAAAATATTTTAATTAAAATACCTGCCTGGCGTTGCCAGCTTGAAAGCCAGATTAATGGTGCACTTTAGAGTGAGAATGCAAAACAGAAGGAAAGAGGTCTTCATATGTCATGGGGCCCAGAGGATTCTCGGCACCGCGCCCCGTTCCCCACTTACAGACCTGCCCTACAGGGCAAATGGGGAGCTGCCCCACCAACCCCCAAATTCCAGGGACATCTGCCTTCTTATTTGCAACCTTGGCCAGGGGGTGTCACTCCTGCCTGCAAGCTTCCTCTTCGGTCTCAGTGATGCTTTTGCAAAACCCATCAGGCCAGAGAACAGGGACAAAACTAGACTCAGTTGACTCTGGCGCCCCCTGCAGTTGGGCTCCCTGCCTTCCATCCTACCAGTTGCAATGGGCGCAAGACACCACTGCCTAGGGCAGTGCTACATGGAGAATGGATTTATTGTCTGCATTTAAATCTTGCCCTTTTATCCAAGGAGCCCAAGGTGTTGTACACCGTTCTTCCCCTGCTCGTTTAATCCCCACAACAACCCCGCAAGGTACGTGAAGGTGAGAGGAAGCTAATGGCCCAAGGTCACCCAGTGAGCTTCATGGCTGAGTGGGGATTTGAACTCTGGCCTTCTGGGTTCTAGTCTGACACTGTTGGGCTACAACTCCCATCATTCCTAGCCAGCATGGTCAGTGGTCAGGGATGATGAGAGTTGTAGTTTGCTATAATTTGCTATAATTACTATAATTTGCGACAGATTAGCATACAGGAAGTCAGAGAATGGGGGAAAGAATCCAAGAGAGGCTGAATACTTCTTCTTTCCTTTGATGGGGTTCCAAGCAGCTTAAATGGTAACACTTCTGTGCAAGATGCCTTACATGTCTAACTAAATACTCAAGATTGCATTAAAGCTGGCTGAAGAACTTTCGTTAAAGGTCCATAGGCTTTATTACAGCACGGACAAAGGAAGCTGCCTCGTGCAGTCAGACCACTGGCCCACCCAGCTTAGTCTTGTCCACACTGACCAGCCACGGCTCTCCGGGATCCTTCCTAGTCCTACCTGAAGATGCTGAGATTCGAACCCGGGTCCTGTGCAGCCAGATGTCAGGTCCACTGAGTACTATGGAGCATAGCCCCAGGAAGTTACGCCCTGGATCACAGTCACCCTCATCCTCAGAAATCTGCTATTACACTGTGTGGTGCTACATGTGTGCATGTAAAAAATAATAATGGCTCAACATGACCGCCTGCATTTCTGACTCTCCCTGGGGACGCGGCAGTGTGGGTTGTCATGGTGAGAGCCTGCTCTTCAAAATTTAACTGCACCCAGGAAAATATATATATACCCAGGGTTCCCAGTGCAGCATGTCCCTCCTAAGGAAAACACGCGAGGAGGTTTGACAGAGGAAAATTGGGAACTGGGCCGGGCTTGACTCTTCCTCACCAACTTGTGGTCCTCTGTAAATATCCCTGGGGCTGCTTTAAAGCTGCCTCCCACCCATCTATCTCAGGCTGGATTCTGTAATCCTGAGGACATTGGATGCGGGTGGCGCTGTGAGTTAAACCACAGAGCCTAAGACTGACTGATCCGAAGGTCAGCGGTTTGAATCCCCGCGACGGGGTGAGCTCCCGTTGCTCAGTCCCCGCTCCTGCCAACCTAGCAGTTCGAAAGCACGTCAAAGTGCAAGTAGATAAATAGGTACCACTCCAGTGGGAAGGTAAACAGCGTTTCCGTGCACTGCTCTGGTTCACCAGAAGTGGCTTAGTCATGCTGGCCACATGACCCAGAAGCTGTACGCCGGCTCCCTCGGCCAATAAAGCGAGATGAGTGCCGCAACCCCAGAGTCGGCCACGACTGGACCTAATGGTCAGGGGTCCCTTTACCTTTATCTTTACCCACCAACCCATCTCAGGCTGGATCCTGTAATCCTGAGGACATTGTAGGCAGGTCATACTCTTTTAAGGCAGGGGGGAGAGGGAAGTGTTAAGGGCCCCTCCCCCTGCCAATCATCTTCTGCAAATGGGCTGTTTTGAAACTGTGCCCCCCACAGCGGATGGCAGGCAGGGAGTCTGTTATGTACTGCAGCTCTCCAGATGTGGGCAGGTCCCAGGCAGCATGGCCAGTGGGTCAGGGATGATGGGACTTGGAACTTGTTGTAAACAAAAATTGCCCTTTTCCCTTATGGGGTATCCAAGAGCCCATATAGAGTACTTACGTAGGTTCCCTATTGGTAGGAGAAAATAACAGAGGCCAACCAGAGAATATTGAGAAGCAAAGCAGCTAGTAAGCTTGATCTTTATTGATCTGTTGCAACAGGGTGCTCCCCTCACCTGCAGGAGAGGAGGAGGAACCCAGAACAATGGCGCGCAAGGCCTTATAAAGACTTTTGAAATTGCCACCCTGTAGATCAAGACCACCCCTCAGATACATCATACCTACATCACAGAAAAGGCGGTCTAAAACAGAAATTTGAATGCTGTTTTTCTCCTGTCATTGTTTATCTCCTGTCTGGCAGGTTACTTGATTGGATTGCCTGGGGAGCCTGGCCATTCTTTTGTAATGATAAATACTTAGTTCCTGGGCCAGGTCACAGGCTCATACCCTATTCATATCTTAAACGTGCCATTAAGACAGGAATTGTGAGGAAAGAGACAATGGGGAGGTTTCCCACTTTGACCTTGCAGAGAAAACATTTGCTGAGTTTAGGAATCAAAATGGTTCCAGGTTGGTCTTCCTGTGCTGATCTATGTACGTGCTTGTTGGTACACTTATGAACATTTAACATATATCTAAGACCTCAAAAGGGACGCGGGTGGCACTGTGGGTTAAACCACAGAGCCTAGGACTTGCCGATCAGAAGGTCGGCGGTTTGAATCCCCGTGACAGGGTGAGCTCCCGTTGCTCGGTCCCTGCTCCTGCCAACCTAGCAGTTCGAAAGCACATCAAAGTGCAAGTAGATAAATAGGTACCGCTCTGGTGGGAAGGTAAACGGCGTTTCCGTGTGCTCCTCTGGTTTGCCAGAAGCGGCTTAGTCATGTTGGCCACATGACCCAGAAGCTGTCTGCAGACAAATGCCAGCTCCCTCGGCCTATAGAGTGAGATGAGCGCAAAACCCCAGAGTTGGTCACGACTGGACCTAATGGTCAGGGGTCCCTTTACCCTTTACCTTTTTAGGACCTCAAAATTCCTATCACAAAGTCCAGCAACATCTGGAAGAGATGAGAGGTGGTGTGGTACAGTGGTTAGAGTCCTGGACTTGGAGAACAGGGTTCAAACCTCTTGCACTCAGCCTCGAAGCTTTGGGCGCTTCACCAAACATACCTCACAGGGTTGTTGTGAGGATAAAATGGGGAGGAACGGAACCAAGTACGCCACCTTGTGCATCCTGGAGGAAAGGTGGGATATAAATGCAAGCAGTAGATAAATAATACAGGGGGCCACAGGTCGTCCCCCCCCCCCCCGTCCCTGGATTCCTCCATCAGTTCCCCCTTTACAAATATCTCATCATCAAATGTGGGTAGGGGTCCACACACATTTCCTATGGCGAGGCTTACTTTCCTCAAAGCACCCCACTTAGAACTGCCCTGCTGGGCTTGTTCTCCAGCAAGCAGAATTACTTAGAAAGCAAAGTCTACTTCCTGCAATGGACGTGGGTTAACCTGCCAGATCCAAAGATATCATGCGCCTAAATTTCAGTCGCAGCGGGAGAGGGTCTCTTGCTGCCCTGACATCCTGCTTGCAGACTTCCCAGGGGCATCTGCTTGGCTGCCATAGGAAGATGGCTGCTGGATTGGAGAGGGCTCTGGTCTGAATTTTCTTAGATTTTTGGTTCCCAGTTGGACTGAGGCCAGCCTGGGTGGAGGGGAGCTGGCTGGCCATAGCTCAATGGCAAAGCATCTTCTCCACATGCAGAAGGTCTCGGGTTCAGTCCCCCATGGCATCTGTAGGTAGGGTTGGGAAAGACCCCCGTCTGAAATCCAGGAGAGCCACAATGGACCAAGATGGACTCAGAGAAAGGCAGCTTCCAAAAATAGCGCCCCCCCCACAAGTGGAAGAGATTCCCTTAGAAGGTGGTGGATTCTCCTACATTGGAGGATTGGAGTCCATCTGCCAGGACTCCTTCCGCTGTGTTTCCTGCATTGCAGGGGGTTGGACTAGATGACCACTGGTGACCCATCCAACTCTACGATTCTGTGATGGAAAGGTTCCGCTGCTTCACCTCTCCCTCTGATGAAACCGGGCTTCATGACTGCTGTGAGGGACAGTTCTTGTGTGGAAACTTTCCGCTCAATGCCTTACACTTTTATTACAACCTTGCATATAGTTGGATTCCTTTTATTATCTTGCCTTGCCATTGAATCATCACTTTTAATTAGAATTATCCCTCTGACCTCGCAGTCAGCGGCCTGTCTCCTATGAACCAAGTGTCCTTATCTTCAAATTATCCCCCGGAACCAGAGCTGAAATTAAGCTTTCAAGGGTAATTCAGGTAGTCAGGATCCTGTCCAAATATCTGCTCCAAGGAGGCACCTTTCCCAAGAGTTGGTTCTCACTTCTCATTGGAAGTGACCAATGATATAACATGGCAATTCTTCATGGCTGCATCATAAGATGCTGGAGTTTGGTAAATATATTGCAGTTGAGTATGGAAAGAAAAGAGTATGGTAGGAAGGAAAACTTCAGATTTACATATTAGTCGTGGCAAGCAAAGCCATTCTGCATACAGACTTCTTTTTGTTTTTTTGTCTATATCCAAATGGAAGATTCAGCAACCATCTCCCTGCTTAGGTCATATCCTCCCTTTGTCAGCAAAGTCAACTTTGTTCTCAAGCTTCGCAGATAAGCCTCCCGTTACTCCTGCGCCTCCCCCCGCCCCCCCTCCCAGGTTGCTTTCAAACTCCTGGAGTCAATTTTGGCTCCATCTCTGAACTGTCTCGCCTGCACGGATTATTACAAATGATCTCACCTTCCGTTTCAATATTCAATCAGGGGCCTAATTAAAGTGCTCCTACTTTAAAAAAAAATGTACTGAAGGCTGACCTGATTACATCCTTTCAACTGAAGTGCTTAAAAAGAGAATGGAGGGATTTTATTTTATTTTTTTAATTTCACACTCACAGGTCTGAAAAGAACATAAGAAGAGCCTGCTGGATCAGGTGAGTGGTCCAGCATCCGGTTCTGAACAACTGCCTGTGGGAAACTAGCAAGTAGGATTGATAGCAAGTTTGTGGTTTCCAGCAACCGGTATTCAGAAGCATTGCTGGCGCTGACTGGGAAGAAAAATTCACAACTGAGGAGCCACCACCGAGAAGACTCCATCCCTGGTCATCTTCACCAATGGTGGGCCAAAGATTAGGAACTCTGAGGCAGATCTTAACACTCAGGGAGATGCACATGGGTTCTGCTATTCCTTCAGAGAATCTGGTCCTACCCAGTTTAAGGCAGAGGCAGGGAACTTGTGGACCTCCAGATGTTGCTGGACTCCAACTCCCACCAGCCCCAGCCAGCATGGCCTATGGTCAAGGATGGTGGGAGTTGTAGTTCAGCAACTAGCCCTGATCAGCACTCCTTCTGCTTCGGAAGATTTTGGGAACAGATGCTACCCAGCACAACGACCCCATGTTGCCTTATTAGCAAAAACTTGAGTCGCTGTCAGATGTGGGCTCTCAAACAAGTCACGCCTGAGCTACTTACACACAACACCCTTTGGAAACACCCCTAGCTTCCCAGTTCCAACTCCACCTTTGCAGTCTTGACTCTGAAATGCAAACAATTGTGGCCATAGATGTTTCCTGTCTGCATCATACCAAGGGCTCCTCCTTGAACTTTGGCTGCCATGATCATAAAGGGAGCCATTCTGAGTTTTAAGTAACCAGCACCATCAGTTAGTTATTGATTAACTCGGCAAAGATCATCTTGAAAACTGCATCTGGAGAAAAATCCATGGATAATTATATTACAAGTTGCTTGGGAAAGCCAAAATGTCTTCCTCACTTTGGATCAATGTTCTTAAGCAACAGCTTCATTTTTCCTTTACTTTCATAATGGGCCCTGGTCTTCTGTGAATTCCAAACAGCGTTTTTACACTACAGCTCTATAGTACTATATAGCATGTTTGCTCACAAATAAGTCCCACTTGGTTCAAGGGTGTTTACCCCAAGCGTGTGTAGGATTGCAACCTTAAGCACTTGACACTTTCATGCCCTCCCAACATTTCTCCAACAGAAATAGGGACATCCTATCCATACCCTCCAACTTTTTTTCTGATGAAAATAGGGATGTCCTAAGAAAAAGTGGGACATTCCAGGATCAAATCAGAAACCAGGATGGCTTCTGTAAATCTGGGACTCTCCCTGGAAAATAGGGACATTGGAGGGTCTGCACTTTATATATAATTTCTTTATACAGTGGTACCTTGGTTGTCTAACTTAATCTGTTCTGGGAATCTGTTCGACTCCCAAAATGGTTCAAAAACCTAGGCGTGGCTTCCGATTGACTGCAGAAGCTTCCTGCACTCAACTGGAAGCTGCGGAAGCCGCTTTGGACGTTCGGCTTCCAAAAAACGGTCGCAAACCGGAACACTCACTTCCGGGTTTGTGGCATTTGGGAGCGAAAAGATCCGAGTACCAAGGTGTTCGACAGCCAAGGTATGACTGTATAATCTCCTTCACAGGGACGCATGAAGCCTGATCCTATGCATGCTTATTTAGAAATAAGTTCCACTTGAGATCATAGGCTCTTACCCCCAAGTAAAGGTGCCCAGGACTGCGGCCTTAGCAATGTGACTTTTTCACCTGCAAACTTCCTGCATTACATCTCACAACAACCACAAATTGGGTATGCAGCCAGGGTGGATAATAACTGCAGGCCTACCTCAAACCACAAATGCTGTGATGATTACTGGCATAATGAGTCTCAAATGCTTTTAAATTTCAAATGTGCTATATATAAAGCATGTAAATACTATTAAGCACCAGCTTATCGTACCTGCTGTAAAATTCTAGATACGCCTTAATAGGTTTACAGCTAAAAGCGACATCCCTCCAGAAGCATAAGGCTGTTGCAACAAGTGACTGACTGAGGCGGAAAGAGGGTGGCCAACTTTTTCGCAAACCTTGCTCCTGTGCTTTTCATAACAGCTGAATCTGCAGGCATTGCCTCGTCATTGCAGGAAGGCAAGTGCTTTTGCTTGCTAATGTTTGCAAATCAAGTTGCTGTTACAGGTGCATTTGCAGGCCAGTGTGCTGCTCAGATGCAAACCTGCACCTTTCAAACCTTGTTTCTTAGGAATAGCGGCACCAAGAAATTAATGTCTAGTTTTGGGTGTACCAAGGGCTGTGCCAGGGCAGTGTTGCAAAGCATGACGAGAGCTTGGCATCTGAGAGACATTCTAGTGGTGCTGCAGGCTCGCACGCTGGCATAAACGCTGAGGATTAGGGTGCCAGTGGCTCGTATAATAGAGCTGCAGAGCTGGAAGAGACACAATGGTCCATTTACTCCCAACTGCTGGTTGTAGCAAAATAGTTTGTTCCGAAAGCAGATGCCCTGGAAATCTCCAATGAAAAAGATCCTCCGGCCTCCTTTGGCAGCTTTCTTATTATTACCAAACCGCTTTTACAGTTAGAAAGCGTGTCCTAGACCACACACAATTCCTCTAGCCTAGAAGGACGATAGCAATGGGGAAGAAGCATAGCGGAGGGGTAGAGCATCTCCTTTCCATGCAGAAGGTCCCTGGTGCTGGGACAGCTCTGTTGCTAGAACATGAAACTCTTTGTCTTGGAGTCATGGAATTGGGGCCCACATTGGGCAAAATATTCCTGTAGCCCTTTCCAAGTCTACAACTGTATGATTCTATGATTCAATCCCTTGCAGCATCTCTAAGGTGGGGGCTGGGGAAAAACCCCTATCTGAGGACTTGAAGAGCTGCTGCCAGTCAGTGTGGAACAATACTGAGCTCAAATAAACCAATAAGCTGACACTATACAGTGGTACCTCGGGTTACATACACTTCAGGTTACATACGCTTCAGGTTACAGACTCCGCTAACCCAGAAATAGTACCTCAGGTTAAGAACTTTGCTTCAGGATGAGAACAGAAATCGTGCTCCGGCAGCACAGCGGCAGCGGGAGGCCCCGTTAGCTAAAGTGGTACCTCAGGTTAAGAACAGTTTCACGTTAAGAATGGATCTCTGGAACGAATTAAGTACTTAACCCAAGGTACCACTGTATAAGGCAGCTTCTTATGTTCCTATGTCTGGATTAGAAAGGTGATTCTTTAGTGGCCCCATTGCCCTTTTTTGTTCAGGAGTGCCACTGTTTCCAGTGAGGCCTGCTCCCTTAGTAAGCGTGTTTAGTGTTGTGCAGCAGCCCTAAGCCAGGGTCTCCATTCATCCTCAGATCAGGAATCACACAGCTGTGTTGCTGCCCTTTAATGGGGTAGGTGCCCTGGCCAGGGCTAATGGCAGTTGCAACCCCAAAGAGATGCAGGTCGTAGCTAAGCCATCCTCCTGAGAGCCCTATGAGCTTGGTTGTCACAAAAACATAATAACATAAAAAGCGCCTGCTGGTCAGCGGCCCACCCAGTCCAGCATCGTGCTCTTAACAGTGGCTGAACAATACCTCTGGAGCCTGCAAGCAGGACCAGAGCACAAGAGACCTCTCTGACTACGTGGTTTGCAGAAACTGGTGCAGTGGTACCTCAGGTTACAGACGCTTCAGGTTACAGACTCCGCTAACCCAGAAATAGTACCTCGGGTTAAGAACTTTGCTTCAGGATGAGAGCAGAAATCACGCGGTGGCAGCGGGATGCCCCATTAGCTAAAGTGGTACCTCAGCGTAAGAACAGTTTCAGGTTAAGAACGGACCTCCAGAACGAATTAAGTTCTTAACCCGAGATACCACTGTATTGAGAAAGATTGCTGCCTCCACCTGTGGAGACACAGCTAGTAGCCATAATAGCCTTCTCCTTCATTAATTTATCCAAACCTTTTTCAAAGTTGGTGGCCATCCCTGCCTCCTGTGGGAGAGAGTTCCATAGTTTAACAATGCGCTGTGTGAAGGACTTTCACGTATCTCGTCCTGAATCTCCCAACATTCAGCTTCATTGGATGTCCATGAGTTCTAGCGTGTTAATTGCCATTTTTTTCTATTTCGAATAGAGATTTCAATTGAGACAGCATGAAAAGCAGCATTTGCCGTGTTCTGACGCTTAGCAACGCCCCCCCCCCGCATACACCCACCCGCCCTGACGGCGATGAATTTATGCCTCTCATTTTTCTCAACGCCAAGACACCCTCCAGGTACAGTTGGAACTACAACTCCCATCAGCCTTCGAGAGCGGCCCAACGCCCACTTAGGCTGCTGGGAATCGTAGTTTAACGAGCCGCCCGGGAGGGCGGCGCCAGGTTGCGCCAGCCCCGCCTCCTCCGAACACCGCATTGTGCTGGCTCTTGCCCTCGATTGGCCGACACTGGCGGGGCGGAACTGGAGCGGAGGAAAATGAAAAAAACAAACAAAAAACGCGAGCGCCTTGATCCCTCTTATTGGCTAAGAGATCAGTCTATTCAAAGCGGGGCGGGGGGAGGGGGAATTGCTTGGCAAGCTACGCCAGAGCTGGGCGGGGCTTGGAGAAGCTCTTTCCTTTCTCCAAGCCCCGCCCACGCAGGAGCTGTTGCTCCTCCCACGCGGGTGACGAAGGCGGCGCTGAGGCTGGCGCGGCGGCAGTTGCTTCCAAGCGGCGGCGGAGAAGGGTCGCCTCAGAAGTATAGGATGGCAACGGTGACGGCGGGGGGCAGGACGGGCACCGCGACGGGCACCACCGAGCGGCTGGGATGGTCCCTGCTGCTGCTCTTGGGGCTCACCGGCCCCGCGGCGACGCTGGCCGGCTACATCGAGGTAAGGAAGAGGAGGAGGAGGAGAAGTAGAGCACCCGCTGAGGGAGCCGAGAGCTCTTCCATGGCTCCCCTCACCACGCGCCGCCTCCGCACCGGCCACGCTCGCCTCAGCCGGGGGACCAGGGAGGGTCCTTCGCCGGCCGGCCAGCCTCGTCCTCCCCTCCCCTCAGATCTCTCTTATTTTTAGCCTTAATTCCCCCACCTTCCAGAAACCCTCCTTATTATCTATTGATTCATTGTGTGATCCTAGGATGAGTGATTAAACTAGGTTTATTGGCTTTTATTTTATTTATTGCACCTTTTCCTTGTTGCTCCTATGCCCGCAACAACAACCCTACGAGGTAGGTCAGGCTGAGAGGGGCAGTGACTGGCTCTCCTCCTCCACACACACATCACCACCAGCAGCAAAGGTCGCATCCAGTGAGCTTCATGGGTTCGGGGATTTGGACCCCCTGTTTTTCCCCGAGTCTAAGCTGTTGACCACTGCCCCCCCCCCCCAGTATCGTAGCATAATTGCTGTTTTATCATCATCATCATCAGTGATGTTCCTCACAGTAGTCATGAGAGCGAGTGATTATCATTGTCGTTGTAATTATTATTTATCTGCCCTTCACTATAAGGTCCCAGGGTTGCAACATTGAAACAGGCATTAGTAAAACGACTTACAGCCCCCAACAGTTAGGTGAGTCCGAAAGATACACACCTCCAGCGTTAGAAGCCAGGGTAAATAGGGGATCGGTGCTACAACATAGTATTCAGTGTATACGGAGTGCTTCTGTGTGTCGCCAGAGCTCTCCAGGACTCGCCTTACAACACCCTTGCAAAGTAGGGCGCTGCTCCACTTTGATCCAACAGGGCTTGTCTTTAATACGGGATTTCACCTTGTATAATATGTTGACGGGTAAAAACAAGGCAGCGGTGCCTGTTGGTGCTGCTGTGTACAGGTTCATCAAGGCTTCATTCGGACAGTTCCTCCAGTGTAGCATTCATGCCCTTTAAATCTGAATACTTCAAAGGACTGCGTTGTTTCCAGTTAGGATGCTTGAATTAAACATTTCAATAATAATAATAATATCCCCCTGCTTTCCCCCTCCCTTTCAGGGAGTTGGACTTGATGACCCTCAGGGTCCCTCCCAACTCTACAATTCTGTGACTGCTTCTTCCTCCTTCAGATTCTGTAACTTACCTTGTCCTCCAGTGCCTATGGCTTTCTCTCTCTCTCTCTCTCCCCCCCCCCCCCCCGTCTTCCTACTTCCTACTTCCACCTCTGTGTCCTCCATTTGCTTACAGCCATTTCCTTTCTCTCTTCCCCCACCCCGCCACTTCAACACTCCCACACTGAGCAATCCTGTCTCTTTCTGTACAATCTGCCTTAAGCAACACCCCCTTCCATCAGAGATTTTAGTGTTCTGGAGGTTTTTCTCTCTCTTCCCCACCCCTCCCAAAGGAAGAGAAAAGAGCTGCAGGGGGAGAAGATTGTGCCTCATTGTCCCCTGTCCTTAATCTATCCCTTCTCCTGGCATACCTGCCTCTCATGATGAGATAAGGAGGGAAAGGCCTAGAAAGAACCCTTGCTGAGATTTCTGCAGTGTGATGTCAAAATGTCTCACTTAACCATTTCCAGCATTGGTTTCGGATTTGCATTGTATATTTTGTGTGTGGAAAGTACCTTGCTTCTGCAGTATTTGTGGTGTTCTCAGTTCTTTCTCAACCTGGGGGGGAACACTGCTGTGCTAGAGGGTGTGTCATACTCAGCCCCTTCCTGAGCCTCCTTGGATACTGTAGTTTTCCACTTTCCTTGAAGCCTAGTGATCTCCAGTCTGTTGTTCTGCAAGCTGAGGTGTTCCTTACCTGCTTGCTTTGACAGTCTTGCTCTGTTGGATATGAAGCTGATCAGTGTGCCCAGTTTCCTCCAGCATTTTAAGTATTCTTATCCAAAGATAACGACTTGGTAGAAAGCAGTGCTGCAAAAGTAATTTATGATGTTGCCCGTATTTTATATTCTAAATCTAGCAAGCTCTTACCTCTTCTGGTGCCATTTCATAACAGGATTTTGCCTGTGTTTGTGAAAGCATTTCAGGGCTCTTGATATGTAAGGCTTCTTTCTACTTATCTGGTAAAGGGTTGGCATTGGGGGCTTAAATGAATATGTGTTTTTGCCAAACCTTTCTGGGATAAAAACAAATGGCTTTCTGTAGGAGTTCAAGAAGGGATGCTGCAGTGGTATGCTAAGAATTTGGATTGCTTTCTTAAGATTGAGTCTGAAACCTATCTTCTGAGTCTTTGTTTTACCCTGGATGTGTGCTTGCAAATGCATGAGAACTGACCTCTGCATTCTTGGCACAGTAACAAGAAATGTGAGTGTCAGATTGTTCTAGAAGCTTAGAGGACAACTTTGTAGGGGGGGAAATCATTTGTTTTGTGTTATCCGCTCAATAGATCCTTGCTAAATCTTCTGGTTTCAACTGCCTATTTCATTGTCTTTCAGATTAAAGCTTTATCAGAGGATAATGGGTATTTATGAAACATTTAAATACTTGCTCTTCTTAGATGACATGGAAGACCTGCCTTCCCATCAACATTATTTTAATTCTCAAGGTCCACATTAAAACATAATACAGAAATACGTTTCCTGCTTGGCAGGGGGTTGGACTCGATGGCCCTTGTGGTCTCTTCCAACTCTATGATTCTATGATTCTATGATTCTATGAAATTTCCGCACTGTAGGATGGTTTTTGGCAGAAGTTAGCTAGAGAAGCAGGATATAGCACATAGGTAGTTCAATAGAACTAAGTCTACCTTACACAAATAGAGATGTATATACCCATCAATAACATAGTTATTCAAAAGTGTTCAAAAACATATTTCAGACATTAACTCAGCCTTCAAAGCAGCCCTGTAGGGATAATTTTTCATGTAATACATGGATTATTTTTATAAGAGCATACTGTTTGCATGGGAATTGCCTTCTTTACATTGCTAAATTCTACAGAATATGATCTTGAGCAAAAAAGGTTGACTCATATATTTTGCCCTTCAGAATTCACTATGAGGCTACCCAAATTCATTGTCTTCACAAGTTTTGCTTATATGAAAATTTTTCAGATTCCTCAACAATTGTTTGCAATGTGATGGCAGTTTAGTGACAATAACTGATCTTGAAAAACCTGCCTGAAGTTTTTCTGCCAGGTTGATAACAAGACTCAATGAGGCTGGGATGTGGGATTCCAACTAAAGCCCCTCTCGGATTACTTGGCATGGAGGGGGGGCTTCCTGATTATGGAATTAATCCCCTACACCTGTTAAAATCTCTTCCAACTGTGTGGCACTTCCTCTCTCATATCCGAGACAACTTCAGCTGCTTGTTTGTATCCTGTCTGGAAGCTGTATCATGTGCAGGAATTAGTGGCAAAGGCCTGCCCTATTTCCTTCCAGTATAGAGCTATGTATGCAAAGCAAAATCCCAACTATGTATTGATTATGTAGCAGCCATTGAAGTGGAGGCTGTAGCTAGACAGAAGGCTGCCATCTAAGCTTACAGCTTTGTGTGGTAGGTTAGCAACGGACTATGCTGTCTAAGTTCTGGACTTCCGTATTGCTATTTTAATCATGAGAATAAAGAGAGAAATTGGGGTACTTTGGGTCTGAAAACGTATTGACTAGAAAGATGGTTTATGCCCATTTGACTTCCATAAGAGGTTAAAGGTGGCCTTAATAGTGCTTAATGAAGTTTAGTTCTATCACAGAAAAAAACAATGCAACAGTAGATTTGGCATCTGTCAGGTGGATTTTCTTTCACTCAATTATCTCAGATAACCAGTCCCTGTCCCCAGGACACCCATTAATCTGTTTAACATCTACGACATGTCTGTTTTCAGTTTGTGCCTCATGTTTGGAAGTGCATGTATGTGAAGCTCAGTGTTGAGTAAGGCATTCTTCATAGGTTGTTAAATGGAATGGCAAAAGAAAATTAACCACTACTTCTTAATTGCCTCTTCCCAGACAAGGTTGATTTGCTGGGTTCTACTTACTAAGACACTTCTGCCCTACATTTTGGCCGCAAAGGTTCCTAAGGTAGTTTACAATGAATAAAAAAAGCCATTATCAGAGATTCAATCTATAAAAAATATCTATAGCAAGGAGGAAAATTTTCTAAGGGCTTGGCGGAATAAACTTCTTGACAATTTATCTAAGGGTCAAAAGAGAGAAAACTAGGCATGCTTCCTGAGGTAGACAGTTGGACTGTCTTGGTGCCACTATGATGAAGGCCCTGTCCATGTCCCAGTTAGCTCAACCTGTGAAGGTAAACAGGTATGGAGCAAGGTCTCTGAACAGAGTGGGTGGGCAGGTGCTTAAGGGAGAAAATGGTTCTTCAAATCACCTGGACTCAGGGTCAGGAACCACCAACTTTCATATGGCAAGAGACAATCTGTTTTCCTCTTTTAAATGATCTTATTAGCACGAAATGGTATTTTTGCACACTGGCAAGCAGGAAGAGATGAAATGAACTAAAACTGGATGTTTACCTGCTGGACTACTAATATATTTAGAGCTGTCCTGAAATGGAAACTGGCTGCACCGAAACAAATCACTCTATTAGTGTGCCTTTGAAGGGGTCAAATTAAGATTGTTGACTATGAGCTGCGGCTCTGTCTGTGAATGCATTCTGTATACACGCTTTTTGAAACTATCTGTTTCATTTAATTTAGCACATGGTTTCTGATCTGTAAATTCACCTACACATTAAAGAGCAAAATTATGTCAGGTTCCAAATTGCATATAGCAGCTCATGAATCAAATATATATATACCGTATTTTTCGCTCTATAACACGCACCAGACCATAACACGCACGTAGGTTTTAGAGGAGGAAAACAAGAAAAAATATTCTAAATGAAATAGTGGATATATGATTTTTGTGGTTCATGCTGTGGCCACAGACATGTGATCTGACAGTGAGTTTGGAGTAGCCCAATGCAAAAATCCTGAGGATACATGTGGATCCATGCTTTGTAACCACGGAGGAGGGAAGGAAGGGGAACCATGGATCCTCTGCTCACGACTGCAGCAGATCCCCCCCCGCCACCCGCAGGCATTCGCTCCATAACACGCACAGACATTTCCCCTTACTTTCTAGGAGGAAAAAAGTGAGTGTTATGGTGCAAAAAATACAGTATATATAGAGAGAGAGAACATAGAAGCTATGCTTCATATAGCTTACCTTGACATTCTTTGCTGCAGCAGGCACATAACTTTAAAAAATTGGTTTTTAAAACAAGTCATAACAATAAACTTTAAACAGAATTAAAGATTATAATACAGCTTTGTCCATTGCTTGACTTTACTGCAGATCAAGCTACATGAAAGAAATAGAACTCTGAGTAGTAGTTGGAGCAATTTGAATTAATATTCTAACCCTGTTGGTGTTTCATTTTGGAATTGCTTTTGCACATTTACATTTCTAGTTGTTACTCATTCCAATAAAATTCTTACAGTTGGAATTTTTGTTGTTATGGATGAGTTGCCTTCTGAAAGGTATTGTACATATAAGGACAGAAGATGGATGTCACACAAAAATCTAGTTTTGAGGAACTATGGTATCCTCTGGAAATGGCAACTTCCAGCTTTAATAGTGTCTTCTAAATCAGAACTTGCAATTTGTTTATAGCCTTCAGCTATACACTCTATGCATTCAACCTTTTTATAGTACACAGCTCATTGTGCTCAATTGCTCAATACGTTTTGAGCTAGTAACTTTACCCTTGAAGTCTTATAAGCAGCATATATAGCTTCTATGTACTGCTTCATTAGTTCCATTTTCAAATTGCATTAACTTTAGCCCCTGTTCTTAAAATATTCCCTTTCACATCTTTTGTTCTCTGCACAGCTTTCTCAGGTCATGAAACAGAAGAGGTCTTGAACAGGCGATCTGCTCTAAATGTTTTTGCTTGCTTACCTCTTCTCATATACTTCATTCTGCTTTGGTGCAGCGTTATGGCAAAACTCTTATTACTAGTACTGCAGGTCTGCAAAAGCTACAGTCCTTATCACAGCTATCTGTAACTGTTTAAATCTTAGCAGATACAAGAATGCTCATTGATGAGGTTGAAATTATGTCTTGATTTATTTTTCTCTGTAGGAATTAGAAGGCAAAACTAATGGATCTTCTCTATTTGCTTAAATGCACAGTTGAAGACTATGGGCACAGTCTAGCCCATGTTTGTTGTATGACTGAGTTATATTCTAGCATGTATAGTCATTGCTAACTTTGGCTGGTTGGCTGGATTAAAGTCATCTGTTTAAAACTGTGTATGTGCCTGTGAAATGGATTGTACACAGAATAGCAAGCAGATCTAGTAGCTAGCTGTTCTCAATGACTCTTATTGTAGCAGAGCTTACTGACATGCTGCTTTAGAACATTTTTTAGGTGCTGCCCACAACCCTTCACCGAATTGCAGGTTTTTTTTGGGAAAACCACTGTAATTGCTGACCAGAGTTGCAAGCTAAAAGCTGAAGTCAGACTTGACATATGGTGATGGGTTATCAGTAGTAGGTCCACCACATTTTCCACCATGATTGCAGTAGTGCAAATTGTAGGCCAGCATGTAATGCTTGCTAACAGCTGTGGTTTTGGCATGGGTGATGACAGCTTAAGATACTGTCTGTGGAGGTCAAGTGGTGAAAGAATAACCCTGCTATCTTCTAAAATGTGGCCTGTAGAGGGGAAATGGGAAGTTGAGATCTATGTTTGGTAGACTGGTAAAGCTCTGATTTTTTTTTTTAAAAAGCCAAAAGTCACATACCTACCTCTAGTGGAGACAGAACTGTAGCCTCCAGGCTGGGTGCTTGCTTCTGTAACCTGGTATGGATGATTTATGCTGTTTTATCCTGTTCAGGTTGTATATTTTCTGGATGATGATTTTGTTTTTGGTCTGTTGGCATTGTTTCACTGATTTTTTACATTTTATGCTGCTTGCTATTATCTTTAGTCTACAGCAAAGTACACCTTGTCTGTTCTTATATTGATACAGCATAGCTTGCGAACAGCAAAACACAATAAAAATGAGTGTAAAATCTGTTTAGACACAATCACCTGTTTTTCCCCAAACTGTTATGTAAAATGCTATAAGATGTTTTTTCTATGTGGGAATGGAAGTGTGTTAATTTTTCTTAACCCTGCTTCAAGATATAGTCCAGGGTATTGCAAATCACTGTATGGTTTATATAACACAAACCCCTAAATGCCTGGCAGACAAAAAGGTACTAGAAATTGCAATTGGAGATCTGGTTCCCAATTAAGTTCAATCACAGACAGAATGCACTGAACATCAATTTTAGATGTGCTTCAAAAGACTATCAGTTTACAGGTAATACTTAGCTACCAAATATTTTATATTTCTCCTTTGAAAAGGTACGTATTTAATCCAGTATTGTCCATGTCCCTGTTCTTGGTATTTACACATTTGATTTATTTTGATCAATTATGGTATTATTGGAGACAGTATGTTGGATTTGATAGCAGAGGTTGACACATGGCCACCAGGATCTATATTTAGCAATTTTACTTTTCATTTGCAAAGCTCCCACCCCACTCCCATGTCTTAGTTTTGTTATCCAAAACTATAATCCGTTAGCATTTAGTATCTTCAGTTGTCAACAAGGCTAATTTACTACGTTTGATAACTGGCAAGTGTAACTATTGGGCATAATTCATGTCTAATTCATTGGAGACAGTTTATTTTTGTGGTTGGCATGTATACATTTGAGTTCCTCAGTGGTCCATGTCTAAACTAATCAAATCTGACATGAATATCCCCCATCCCTGATCTTAAACTGGAAAACAGTCCAGTTTAGTACAGTGTCTTCATGCTTTTGCTCAGGGGGAAAATCTTTAAAATTATTCATCATTTTCCTAGCCATGGGCTACAAGGCCTCAAGATCATCAGTGCTATAATCAATTTGCCCTTCAGACCAGCTCATCATTGATGGGATAAAAATGCATGGTGACAGCACACTGGCTGATGTCTGAGTCTCTTTCATTGTGGAAGGAAGCTAAGACTGGTGGTATGCTTTTTCATTTAAAAAAAATCTGTTTACAATTAATTCTGTGTATTTTTGGCAAGATGTCCAGGAAAGTCTGCTTGTAAGCTTGTAGCAGTTTTTGTTTTCTAATTGCTAATTTATAAATACCTGACTATTTAGGGACTAAGGGCTAGCATGCACAGTATTCTTTCCTACCATGGCATCACTTCCTGCATGTTCAGCTGGAAATAAGTTCATGTCCACATGTAGGCACAGCAGTGGCTAGTTGGACGGGTGGGGTGATCTTGGAAAGCCATTGTCCTGCTTTTGCCTCTTTCTGGTGAACTTGAGCCCTAGTCTGACTTCTGCCATGTAAATAACCAGTCTCTTAATTTAGTGACTTAAATCTAACAATTTGTAAGGGAGCTAACAGCTTCTGTGGTTAACCATACAGACTGCAGTAGGCCTACTCCAGTCAGAATAGAGCAGCAATCCAGAGGCAAAATTCTTCAAAGAAAATGTCATGTTTTTCCACTTGAACCAGGAAGCAGTAGGGCAGAGTGTACAGCATTCTTGAACTCTTCTTGCAGAATGTAAACCTCACATTTTAGAGTTTCTTTAACAACAAACCATAATCTGCCATGGTGGAAAGAATTAAGAGACATCAAAGAAGGGATGCACATCTAGATTTTAAAAGTTTAACAAATTTGCTCACAGCACATGCACTTGGCAGTTTCTTGTAATGATTACAAGAGTGCCTGCTGAAGATGTATAGACTGTTTTTCAGGATCAAACGAAACCAGTTAAACTGGCAGATTCTCTTTGCCAAGCACTGTAATTTACTTCTTAATTTTATATTGCCGTTAAGCTTTTTTCTAAGCATAGATTTGTGTCGCCCTTTGGCTGAATCATCTTTTAAGTTTTGTTACATTGTTGCCCTAGTACACACTTTTCATGGCTAAGTATGGATACCAATATGTGATTCAGAAACCTGTTAAAGGGTTGGCTTGCTTAGTGATGATGTTAATACCATCAAGCTATTGAGACTTCTCTTTCGCTCAGCTACTTCCCCTGAACATCAACAGAAGTGGGTCTGGGGGAAGAAACAAATCCTCTTCACTTTTTACTTTGGTCATACAGGTGTAAATGAGAGGTTCATTCTTGTTATCAGCAGATTTATTAGTGGCGGAAGGAGATGCAGAGGTTATAGGACTCTGCATTTCAATTGATATTAAGGTCGTATCTTGACCTTGGAGCCTATAAAACCACTAATTGAAGGCTCTCTTGACTGCAGTCTTCCTGTTTAGGTGGCAATGCAATTTTACAGCCAAGCTATTCAAATACAGTGGTACCTCGCAAGACAAATGCCTCGCAAGACAAAAAACTCACTAGACGAAAGGGTTTTTTGTTTTTTGAGCTGCTTCGCAAGATGATTTTCCCTATGGGCTTGCTTCGCAAGATGGAAACGTCTTGCAAGTTTGTTTTCCTTTTTCTTAACACCGTTAATACAGTTGCGACTTGACTTCGAGGAGCAACTCATAGAATGCAGTGTGGTAGCCTTTTTTGAGGTTTTTAAAGACTTTGGTGATTTTTGAAGCTTTTCCAAAACTTTCCCGACACCGTGCTTCGCAAGACGAAAAAAATCGCAAGACGACAAAACTCGCGGAACGAATTAATTTTGTCTTACGAGGCACCACTGTAACTGCAAATCTGATATATTTTAATAAAGTTGCTGTTCTTTCCGAGATGTTCTCTTTGTGGAAGTAAACCTGTCACTGTCTTCCTTTTCTCCTCTACATACTTGCATTATTTCTTTAAATACAAAGTTGCAATCAGGGCTGTATTTGTTCCTCTTGTCTTTGTGGTTGTTAGCATGATATTTAAAGTTTCATCCATAACTTTCATATAATCTGTGTTAAATTTAAATATATATTTTTATCTAGAAGCCCTTTATAATTGCTGAGAGAAATTTCATAGTGAGGGTTGTGGGGAAGAACCAGAAAGTGGTTCCCCAGGAATTGGGAAGTACTGTAGTGAATCACTGCTCTTTAGAGCTTCCCCTTTTCACAACTTCTTCCTCTGACATTGTGGGCAAGATTTCAAAATGGTGTTTCCCAAACTTGGGTTTCCAGCTGTTTTTGGACTACAACTCCCATCATCCCTAACTTTCAGGACCAGTGGTCAGGGATGATGGGAACTGCAATTCAAAAAACAGCTGACCCAATTTTGGGAAGCCCTGTTTTTTAAAAATGAAATATATTCCTCAGAAGAACAGAGCAGATACTCCCAGTGTAACACATGCACAAGGGTTTTCCAGATTTTGTCTGTGTGAAAGTACACTGATTTGCCTCTGGATATATTCCGAAAACTCTGGCACCTGGAGACTGTACACTAAAATCAGCTGTATGGGCTGCTTCATACTTTATAAATGTTGTCCATGGAGTTGCGGTATAGGAAATAATAAGTTCCTTTTCATTTTTGAAATGTGTTGCCTTCATTTTGCCAGGAATGCATGGGTCAGCAAGCAGCTGTTGATTCATGACCCCTGCACTCAAGGCAAAATAAGCACAACACACTTCATAAGGTGTTCCTGCCCTCCCTTCCTCAGTTTAAGTATAAATGAATGGCTGTTTCCCTCACCTTCGTTGCATTTTCACTGAACGTAGGGACAGTGCTTTGTGCTAGCAAGTAAATACTGAGTCACAGGCTCATCATTCTATTAATCCATTCAAAGCAAGAGTTAAGCCTTATATGACACCAAGGTAACTTGTTCCTGTGTAATGTAGGTGGTGATGCCAGCAAACATATGAATATATTGACTCTAAGTCTCATTTTGTAACAAAAAACATTTCAATTGAAGTTGCCAAGCTATCAAAAGCATTATCAAAGTGAAATGAACAAAGAATCACCTTGTTGATGCAATGGCAAGTATGCCATTCAGTCTAGGGTTTATCAGTCCATGCTATACAGTCCTAAACAATATCTGCTCCATGACTTTGAGTTACTGTTTCTAGTACTTTTTCATCTGGTAAAAAAGAGACATCTATAGTCTGGAGCAGTGGTTGGCAAACACACCTTTGGCTAGGAAAAAAAACCTCATGGTTCTCTAGCTCATGGTTTTAATGTGTTATCTCTGAAATGCAAACAATGCTTACCACAATAAAAGAGAATCCCTTGCTATGGTATACTGGGTGATGAGTTTCTAGAGGCCTGTGCCAGTTACAATTATCTTTGAAAGACTGAAATGCGAATTCAGCACCATTTTGCAGATCCGATATCTCATTTTGTGTTTCCACATTAACTGCCTCATGTACCTGGACATAGTTTCATAGAGGATATGACCTCTAATCAGTAACTAAACATGTAAATATTCAGAGATGTTAATTCCAGCACTGAATATGTATAATTGTTGAATAGAGTTGGCCACCCGTAGTTTTTCATTGGTTTTGAGCGGGGTGTGTGTGTGTGTTTATAAGTGCTGGATAGCTTTTTTACTCTTTCATCATAGCTTGATCTCACCACTTTGTGACCACTGAATTTGTTAGTTTGGAGGTGATGTGACTGCACAGTTATAGTGTTTGCCTTTAACTTCCTGTTAAGGCTAAGAGTTTGCTGAAATCCTGGGGTGCTGGGCATTTTAATTAAAAAAGGTTGCCTTTTATTTATTCTCCCACCTTTAGAAGTGAACTGGGGGGACGTGAGACAGGTTCTTTTCAGTTGTAGCATTGTGTTTTTGGAATTGCTTCCTGAGGGAGCCGGCCTTGTCCTGCTTGCTTTCCCCTAGCCTTTAAAGCAAGCTTCTAAAACCGGGGTGGGGGGGTGGGAGCAAACATTTTCAGCAGGGGGCCCAGTCCACTGTCCCTCAGACCTTGTGGGGGCTGGACTATATTTTTTTTGGGGGGGATGAACAAATTCCTATGCCCCACAAATAACCCAGAGATGCATTTTACATAAAAGGACACATTCTACTCATTAAAAACACATTGATTCCTGGATCATATGCGGGCTTGATTTAGAAGGCGATTGGGCCGGATCCGGCCCGCAGGCATTAGTTCTAGATGCTGACATTCTATTGTTTCTATGATGGTGCAGCATTATGTGTATTTTTCTGCTGCCTTTATATTTCATTGCACTATTCCTCCAAATTTCTGCAGTTCAGAGGTAAGTGCGGACGGGGAACCCTAAAGTATTCAAGAGTAGAGTTTTCCTTTTAAAAGTTGGGTTGAGTTGAGGGGGCATAGTCACTGGTAGGATGACAGGTGTGTGAGAATGAGAGAACCAATGGATGAACAAATATTTCTGAGTACTTGGTGAGGGCGAAGATGTTGAAAATCATGGTTTGGCCCTGGCTGTTGGGAGAAAGATAATCCCAAGATCTTTCCCAATTGATGAATGTTTATGTGCATAATGTGATGCTAGTAGCAATAGTAATAATAACAATAACAATAATTGTTGTTGTTGCGTAATGTGATGGTAGTAGTGATACACACAGTGGTACCTCGGGTTACAGACGCTTCAGGTTACAGACTCCGCTAACCCAGAAATAGTACCTTGGGTTAAGAGGTTTGCTTCAGGATGATAACAGAAATTGTGCTCCGGTGGCATGGTGGCAGCAGGAGGCCTCATTAGCTAAAGTGGTACTTCAGGTTAAGAAGAGTTTCAGGTTAAGAACGGACCTCCGGAATGAATTAAGTTCTTAACCCGAGGTACCACTGTAGTAATAATAATAATAATAATAATAATAGTAGCAATAACAATAATGGTTGTTGTTATTAATTTGTATGGTTAGATTTGCAGTGCCTACTGTGTCAGCAACAGACAGACTCATATTATCCACATAGATCAAGCAGAACTGCAGCATATCTTAGTCACGTTCTTTTAAAAGTTCTCATTGCAAAAGAGAAGTCCTACTTTTGAAGCAGGATGCCCACAGTTGAAATAATCTAGGTCAGAAGCAAGGAATACCCAGGAGTCTAAAGACTGTTCCTGGTACTCACCTTTTTAAAGGAAGTTATGAACTCCTTGTAAAAAAATGTTTCTGGGGATGCTGAACGATTGTTAAATGTTTTATTACATTGCAGGGGGGAGCAGGGAGCAGACTCCTTCCAAAAAGTGCATAACTCTAAAACAAAGGCAACTTCTTTAGCTTTCTTTGTGGATTAAACTTTCATAATTCCTGTGGGAAAGCGGTAATTTATCATCCTATAAGACTAATTACAGAGGTTAGTGGGAGGAGGAGGGATAGGTACTAATCCAGTCAGAGTAATTACCATGACCTTGAATGAGTCCTTTGGCTTTGCACTAAATTCTACCAGTAAAACTGATCTGTTTATCTAATGCACATATGTATCAAGATTTGACATTGCTTCAGTCAAACAGGAGTCATCTAAATGCATGCAAAAAGAAAATAAACTCCAGTAGCAACATGCACATTTAAAGGAGTATCACTAACTTTGATACTACATAAAAAATACCATGGCTTGACAGTTAATTTATTTGATTATTCGTGTTGGGACAAATCTTGTATCTGATGTCCTGGTACTGTCATATTCCTTGGATATCCAAGAAGATTGAGGAATTCAAAGAAAAATATCTTTTTGCTTACATTTAAGTAAGTAATGTACCAGACTGTTTTTGCATACCTACAAATTACTGTTTTATGGTGGCATAAGTTGTTGTGAACAAGAGCCCACCTCATCAGATGTTTTGGTGCACACAATTTACACTCATGCACACAGGCAAGAGAAACAAAATATAAACATGTCAATGATATACATGATTAGAATGTCATTTTATGGGTCAAACTTAATTTTTGCAAATTTATTCAGTGACAGGTCTTCAAAATACGTTTTTGGATGTGAGGAATTCAAAACTGCTATTACTTTTGTGGTTGGACAACATTTAGCTTGGTAAATCTATGTTTGATTTAAAAGCGCATAAACTGCTATAGAAAAACCAAAGAATTTTTACTTTACCTTCTAAAAATGTCTTAAAATTTTTTTTTTTGCATAAAACATGTCCTGATAAGTATACAACATTACCATGTAATCATAAAACAACATTAGGAAGTAATTACATCAGTTAATAAGAAATATAAACAAGTTTCATCAGGTTTTTTTAGTCAAGTTTAAGTCAAGTCAAGTTTAAAATTATTGGAAATGTCACAAAAACATTCAAAAGTAAATATGTAGTTATTTATCAAGCAAAACTAAACTATATTAATGTAAACACAATATATTTTGAATTCCCAAGTCAGATTGCAACTTTTTAGCACCCCTCATTTTGGGAATTTGAAATTTGAAAAATTCAATGTGCCCTAATTATGTACGGTGTCCTTGCTGAGGAAGCAAAACTTATTTTAACAGTGCAGTATATATCCACAACAACTTTATTATAACAATTATAATTAGAAGTACTAGTAGATTTCCATATTGATAAACTATATTGAAGAAAAATGCAGCCATAATGTTCCCAACATCCACTTCTGAAATGTAAAAATCCAAAAGGCTGATGCATTCTTCCAATGTATTTTTCTGTCTAAGACTACAAAATAAAATGGAGTACAGGTGAGTTGCTTACACATGACTGTGCTGCCTCCTAAAAGGCATTAAGATTGGGTGATGGTAGCATATTCCCTTGACCCTTGATGTTGGCCATAGAGTGGATCTGTGCACTAGGGCTTCCTATAGAAATCGGGTGAAACAAATTCCAGAAAACCAGAGAAGTATGTTGTTATGCACTATTTAAATTCAAAGTCAGACAGTGGCTGGTATTATCTAGCTGAGCAAATCTGACTACAAACAATAATTATTCCCCTCTTGCCTGAGTTTGTTGTTGCATATACTAGCTTTTTAAAAAAATAAAAAAATACTAAAGCTTAAAAGAGTTGCTCATCTTTAGATCTATGGCTTGCTATGTTAGGCATTAATTAGTCTTCCTGAGCTCCAGCTATCTAGCTGCTGAATAAAGGCAGGAAGAGCAACTAGGAAAAAACAGTTTGAAGCACAATGCAAAATTCTTTCCACGCCAACAATAATTTCAGAAGACTGATGGATTAAAAACCTTCTACATCTACCTCCTTAGTCTCATCCTAAAAGGCATGCACATCACAGGTGAACCATATATGAACCTGAAGCATAATGTGAACGTGATCTACTGTATTTGTGTAAATAATAATAATAATAAATCAATATCCAGTGAATGTGTGACTGTGACCTCAGAGATTAAAGTCTACAGCCAGGAAAGGTTTATAGTCTTGTATGTTCTTTCTGCCTCCCAGTGTTTTTTCAAGTGCTGGGGAGCTGGTGCGGAAGGGAATACTTGAGGCTAGCTCCTGAACACATACGATCTCTAAGGATCAATTTCCTAGGAACAAATTCTTTGTCCTTGCTGAAGAGAGTGAATTTCATCAGTGCTCCAAAGAAACTGCTGGAATTTCCAGTACACTGAAGTAAAGTGAGAGCTAATGCATTACTGAAAGGTTATTCAACCTCTGAATGGTTCTAGAACAGACATTCCCATGGGCTGAGTACACTGAAATTTATGGCTAATTTTGCATAAGATCTAAAGAAAAATGTCAGCGTACTTTATACTACAGATTGGCTCAAACTACACTTGGCTGGTTTATTTGCAGCATTGCTTCATGTAACTAAGCTTTTCATGGCTAAATCAAAAGTAATGGTAGTGATTAATTCTTGTTACATCTAGCTTAAATGAAGATGGATCATAAAAGCTGATTGGTCAAAGCTCTTGATGTAACGAAGTGGTTGTGACTTTAAAACAGGGCAGAGAACCTGTGACTCTTCAGTTGTTGCTGGGCTTAAACTCAGAACATCCCTGACCATTGGCCATGCTGGTTGAATTTGGAGTCCATCAAAGTTCTTCAGATGTAGGAGTTTGCATCTATGACGATTCTCAGTCCTAATTAAGGCAGAAGTCATTGTTGTTTCATTTCGTTCATTTGTTTTTGTTTTGTTTAGTATTAAAAAATCTAAGTGGTTACACAAATTACAGTTGAAACCACAAGTAGTGAATCGTTCGATACATAACAGCAAAATACACTAAATATCCAGGAAAAAATTAGGCACAACATTAAAGAAGAAGTGCTGAAATTATGCCTGTGGGCTGTTACAATGCTTTGAAGAAAAGGCGTAGTGACCCACTAGAGTCACTAACAGTGAAGGCAATGCTGAACTGGATGGACAAACATGGCAACCTCATGTGCTCCTTTCATGACATCATTGGAGGAAATTGATAGGATACCTACAAACTCAGTGAATGATTTCCCCCCACTTCCTTTAAGGACTAAACTCTTCCCATGAAATAGTTCAATTCTTAAGTCCCAGCACCTAGTGTTATTTTAGGAGATAACAATTGCAACTAACCAGTGGTCACTCTCTCCTTTGCAACCAGCACATTGACATGCTCAGTTGACATCTTACTGGCCAGCCTCTCTCGCTCTGACAGCTCATACTTGACTGAGAACCGCAGGACAGGAGCCCTTTTGTTTGCGTTCTTGCCAGACATGAGGTTTAAATACAATTCAATACAAGGAGCCACAGCTGAATTATTAGTAGTAGTTACGACAACTCCTGTGTCCACATCGAGCCTTTCTGGTTTGTCTAAATGCAAACAAACTGAAGCTTCAAGGTGGGCGCATTCGGTGTGCCTTTGATGCTAGAAGTTTACATTCAGTGACATGTGCTTTGTGGAACACGTCTTATTTTATTTATACATATCTACTGTCTCCCCAGCCTGGTAAAATCAGTTTCTGGCTTGGGTTATTATCTCTAGCAAAGATTAGATGGCTGACTGGCTGGGTCTGGGAAGTGATCCCAGCTTCATTATAGAAAATTGATACAGCTGCTGGAAAAGCTTACCTTGAACTAGCGATAGAAGAGGAATTTGTTTGGTCCACATTTTACAAAGGAGTAATCTCATAACCAAAAATTGCTTATGGATCAGAGTGAAACTCCAAGTCACATTGCACATTTCATGAAATTTGTGTTGTAGCATTTGGTGAACAAAAAGTATGTACACATGTATTATTTAATATGTATTGTATGGATGAATACACTGAAAAGGGTAAATTTTATGCAAGTATGTTCACAATGTGTACAGTTTAAATGTGAACTTGTCTTTCCACAAAATGGGACAGAATGGGACCTATGATTGAATGCCATAAGGCTGAAATGGGAACAGGATTAGGCTGTTCAGATTGTCACTCCGTGAAACCCAGAAGATCTGAGCAGCAACAGGGTGCTGGGTAACATCCCTTCCTTGGGCAAAGTGCTGGAGTGGGTGGCTGCTAGCCAAATCTAAGCACTCTTGGATGAAGTAGATCCATTTAAATTGAGGTTTAGTTCTGCTTTTAATAATGAAATTGCCTTGATCACTCTGTTGGATAGGCTTTGTGGGAGAGGTGGGGGAGGCGGGAGTGTGACCTTATTGATTATTCTTCGCTCTCCAGTTTTTAGATCTGATTTAAATCTTTTTAGAAGTCTGTGGCTTTTATTATGTGAGCCATCCAGATAATTTCTTGTTTTAGGGTAGCCTATAAATAATGTAAATATGTTGGTAGAATTGCAAGTAAACAAATCTCCCCCTGCCTCCAAGATTGCTTTTGTTTGTACCAAAGTCTTTCTGTTCTGAATAACCTTATATAAATTGTCCCAGTTTTAGTGGCTTGGGTTAATCTATTTCAGTTGATTCCAACCCAAGTTAATGTGCACAAGGCTGTGATGCTGCTGTGTGCCTTCTTAAATATTAGAACCAATAGTCTCACTCTTCCAGTTTGTTCATGCTGCAATTACAAGATGTGACACCAAGTGTTTGCTTTGACAAATCCTCTTTGGTGTCTCATGGGTGAACTTGAATCTAAGTTTTGTTAGAAGTGCTCTGCAGAGTGACAATGCATACTAATCTCAGGAGTTTATTGCTATTGTCTAACATAAAAACTTGTTCACACAGCATCCTGCATTCAGAGGTCTTCCATTAGTCTTTCAACTTAGTTTTTGTTGTAGTAGAGTCTGGGGCCTGCTGACTAATAAAGTCAAATGCAGATGGGAATCATGATTGTTGGGGAGAATTCAAACTGCTGTTCTCTTGTTCCTCCATTAAGCCCCCTTCCAAAGACTTAGTTTCTAACTCTAGGGTTACCATATTTCAAAAGTTGTTGAGCTTTGGGGGGGTGGGAGGGTGACAGAGTTGAGCCAAAATCTACACTACCGGCATGGGTTGCCATGCACAGTATGTAAATTATGCAATTTTTTCTGTTCGGTTTACAGTACAGTGGTACCCTGGGTTAAGTACTTAATTCGTTCCTGAGGTCCGTACTTAACCTGAAACTGTTCTTAACCTGAAGCACCACTTTAGCTAATGGGGCCTCTGCTGTTGCCACGCTGCCAGAGCACAATTTCTGTTCTCACCCTGAAGCAAAGTTCTTAACCCAAGGTACTATTTCTAGGTTAGCGGAGTCTGTAACCTGAAGCATATGTAACCTGAAGCATATGTAACCCGAGGTACCACTGTACAGTCATACCTCAGGTTAAATATGCTTCAGGTTGAGCGTTTTCAGGTTACGCTCCGTGGCGACCCGAAAGTAACGGAATGCGTTACTTCCAGGTTTTGCTGCAGATGTGGCGAATTGCGACCTGCGCACACGCAGACGCGGGTTGCGTTCGCTTCAGGATGCGAACGGGGCTCTGGAACGGATCCTGTTCGCATCCAGAGGTACCACTGTACTAAATAAGTCAAGCAAACATACTAAATAGGATCCACTCAGGGCATCAGAACCTTTTCCAATTAAAAAAATATTGAGATTTCACATCACTTGCCTCATATGAACCACCACGCAGGGGTGGGCCTGGTTAAAATCTGTCATTGCTGATGTAAAAACTCTGGTCTCAGTATTGGTTGATTTTGAGGCTAAATGATAAGGATTAATGTGCTTTTAAGTAAACATTCTTTCCATATGTACTTAGATTGCACCACTAATCACCATAAATACTTAAGCAAGCACTCACGACAAATTTTGCATCCTGCATAAAGTAAAACAAAGAGCAGTTAGGCCACCACCCAGGCCAACGAAAATTTCAGAGACCTGCCTCAGCTGTGCAAATGCCATTGTAGAACCTCCTGCTGTTTTGAAGGAAACACATAGTTTAGCAGCCTGTTGGCTGGATTGCAATTCTCTCCATTCCAGGCAACATGATTAAAAGTCTTTTCATCTCCACTGGCTGCTAGTGGCATAGAAACAGTTGTAAAGCGGAGCAATTAAAGAAGCTAGACATTAAAAATGAAAAATAAATCAATATTGTGGTTGGATGTGAAGACATTGGAAAAAAACAACCCCCATCCTGGAATTTTCCTCTTATCTGTGCTCCCTTCCAGCCTTCAGATTAATGTTGATTCTTGATCATTTATTTTGCAGCTCAGTGGAAATTTTTGAAATTGACTTTGTTCAGGAAAAAAAAAAGCAAGCTTCACCAGGTTTGCCCTGGATTGGGAAAATGCACAAACTGTCCATTTCAATGAAGTTACTACAGAGCAGAATATGTCTTTGTGGAAAGGAAACTTGCAGCGGAATTTGGCAGAAAATGTCCAGAACATCTAAAGAAATGCCTTGAAGGCTTTTTGCAGTGGTGGTAGGAGAGCGCATACTAGTGGGACATCACAGATGAACCTAGTAGGAGGTTTTTCAGCCACATATGAGAGTGAAACCTGCTATTGGGTTAAGAGAGGACTTTTTTGTCCTCAGATCAAAACTTCTAGCAGAAAGGAAGGAAGTTCAGCCTCTACTCACTCCCACAATCTTGGGATTGCCACTTTTTGTTTTGTGTAATGTACGTGATCTTTAAATCCTTTTTTGTAACTTCTGTTTAATTAGAAGGTCTAACGTGTCTCACATTCAGTTGGAACGTGTGTGTGTCTGGGTTTATGAACAACTGTAATTTTGTTTCATACAACTGATGTGTGTGATGTGGGTTGGTCTTGATTTGAACACTTAGGCTATGCTTATGAAAGGATGTACAACCCTTAGCTGATTTTGGTGACTTATTTATTTATGTAGTTTTTTATTTAGGACATTTGTGTGCTGCCCCATGCGTATTGTCCATATGCTTGGATGATTAGCATAAGATAATTGAATGCTTTAAGCAGCCTGATTGGATTCTGATGCTCCCACCCACCTCACCCACACACAAAAACAAAGATCACCACAGCCAATCGCAAGCAAACAATCACACCCTAGGCCAACCCCAACCTCTCTCACCACCAAAGGAACACAAGTGAACAACACAAGCAACGCTGACACCAAACTCTACATACATTAAACATAATAGAAACACCGCCACCCGACCCCACCCCTATCCATCCTCCCTCCCTCCATCCCCTCTCTTTTTTCTTTTTTCTTTTCTTCTCCCCCTAATGCCTCAACAAATGAAATGGATTTGTAAAAATGTTACATGGGAAAAAAAAAATACGAGAAAACAAGAAAATCCTGAATAAAAAAAAATAAATAAAAAAAAATGTTTTGTACATGATATTGGCTAAGCACTGACCTGTACTGCTGGACATGAAATGTTCTTCTCTGTGGTTCATATATCTACCTGAACTTGCTTTAGGTAACAGGAACATCTTGAGGGTGAGTGACTCATTTAGCTTATTCACTTGCGAATAAGTATTTTAAATGTCTCTATGGCAACCTGTCTCCAGTGATATGCAAACTATTTGAACAATCCAAGGAGGAGCGATACCTTTCCCTTAGTAATGGGATAAGCTTCCCTTAGTAATGTGGCGATAAGCTGAAAAGATGGCTAAAATAAACACTTCAGCATTAATGTTTAAACACAGCATCCTCTTGACTTAAAGATCTCTGTTTGAACAAGGTTCATGCTGGTGCAGAACAAATTTTGGATGAATTTCTAATAGGCATAGCTGACCTTGCAGCTTCTTGCACTTGGTTTTGCTGTATACATTTGTTAAAGGTAAAGGTAAAGGTACCCCTGCCCGAACGGGCCAGTCTTGGCAGACTCTGGGGTTTGTGCGCCCATCTCACATCTATAGGCCGGGGGCCAGCGCTGTCCGAAGACACTTCCGGGTCACGTGGCCAGCGTGACAAAGCTGCATCTGGCGAGCCAGCGCAGCACACGGAACGCCGTTTACCTTCCCGCTGGTAAGCGGTACCTATTTATCTACTTGCACCCGGGGGTGCTTTCGAACTGCTAGGTTGGCAGGCGCTGGGACCGAGCAGCGGGAGCGCACCCCGCCGCGGGGATTCGAACTGCCGACCTTTCGATCGGCAAGCCCTAGGCTCTGAGGCTTTAGCCCACAGCGCCACCCGCGTCCCATACATTTGTTAGTACCATTCTAAGAAAGAAAATTACAGTGGCTCACAGTAGGATAGACCTTATAAATCCTTTGCATGTTATAAGTCAAAGTCCAGGACTATTTTTGCACAATGCAGCATGTGAACACCCAAGGTTAACATTCCAGACACGCCCTGTCTCCTGTTTCTCCTGGCACTGAACACTGTTCCACCCTCTCTTTCTGAAACAGTTTCATTTGCTTGCTAATATGGTCTTCAAACGACAGACATTTGCATTTGTCCTCCCATGATATTTGAGTAATTCCAGGTTGTTCAAGACCTGTATGTGAATACCATAGTGTGTGGTAGAAAGGCTCGTTTTAATCAGCCTACAGACTAGAAATCAGTGTGCCCTGCATGCAACTTTTGTCAGTTGTAAACAGATTTTGCTTAATGGAGAAGCTACATGAAGGCAAAGAAGGGAGTACAGCCTTTATTTTATATTCATTTCAGACTCCCTTTACTTTTCTGTAGTAAATGGATTCGGTAGTCCAGGAAGGCAATTAAGACTGAACGTTCCAGGTCTATAGCAGGTACTTTGAAAGTGGGATACCATAGCTCAGGGGTAGAAAAAATATTTGGCTTCCCAATACAGTAGATGGAAGACTGCCTTTGAGCCCAAAGTGATAAGGAGGAGAAAGGTGGAAGGATCTCTAGAGGACATGGGCATAGGGAGTTGGTGCTTGGCATTGTTTGTTAGCACGAATGAGAAGCTGCACAAGTGTGGAGAACAAGAGGTTTATAGTATGGATTCTCAGACTTGCCTGCAAGAGTTCAATTCAAGGGATCAGGCTCCCTTGACTTGATTCTACAGTGACTTAACAATGTGTTCAGAGGACAGAGCACACTCATAACAGGCTGGTTATTGAGGCTAAAGCCAACCATTTATCAGTTAATGTGCAAGATTGTTTAAGACAGAAGTCATTCCTCTCAATAAATTTGTCAAGCTGCCCCTTTTCAGGGAAGTCTCTTATCCCAAATATTGAGCCTTTATAAACGAATCTCTCTATGCCATTGTGTTTTCTTCTTTCCTTCCTGTGCTAATGCTGTCCCTCCCTTCCCAAAGAGGATGTGAGGCTGTTTTCTAGAAGTGTTAAGAATATTCCTGGTGTAGGGGCCAAACAACTTTCTTCCTAATTTAGGCAAAGTATTGGAAGGAATCCTCCTCTGAGAGAACAAAGTAGTAAATCACAAATTCCCCATTTGGGTCACTGGTCCAGTTGTTGTATTGATGTCTGGTTTAGGCTGAGTTTCCAAACTTTTGTACCTGTAGTGTGCCGTATATGCCAAAACTTTTGGCTTTCCTTGCATCAGGCAGAGAATAATTTGTTGGTCTTACTAAATATTTGTCATCTACTTTATAATGCGTTACGGATAACACTGAAACCATCATGGGATACATTATTAAATGATTAGTCAGCAAGTATACTAGGTTTATTGGTATAGGTGCTAGTGTTGGTGTGTATGTATGTATATATACACATACAAAATATTTAAGTCAAATTAATAGGCATATTTCCTACTCACAAATTGCGAACCATCGCTATGACGGATCTTGGAGATGAACTAGTCTTGCCTGATAAAACCCTGCTTATTTTCTTTCTGCCCCCTCATATTAGATTCTCAGAGGGAACAGAAAATTGTAATAAAGGTTGAAAATAGCAAACAGTAATGATGAAGATTCTGTTTCACTGTCTAAAATTGTACCCCTCAAGTTGATCCTATTTGGGGAACAGCAGCAGAGCGAAGCTGCTATAGTGAAGCTCTTCAGCTCTGCTAATTCATAACTTCTGGCATTGACAGTGAATGCTGTTGCATCTTTACTGATCGAGTCCTCTTTCTCCAGGGGCAGCTTAGTTTAGCCTGAAATTATCTTGTCTTTTTGAACTGGTTCAGGCAATCATGTCTTGCCTTGTTAAGCTGAGATATGCAGCAAGTCTTGCTTGTGCATGGAGCCCCTTGGTTCCTTGCTTTTTTGTCAGCTGCAGTTAAACCAGGGAGCCTTTTAACTGTAGTTTCGCATTTCATCCAAAGTGGGAAAACAAGACTGCTAGCTTCAGTACAAGCGAAGATGTTAAACCAGATTCAAACCACGTTTTAGTATATTCACTTGTTCTGAAGCTGTAACCTTCTTTTTCAGAAATAGTTAAATAGTTATAGTTAAAGAGGTTTAATGGCAACTATCAGCTGAAGGGAAGAGCAAAGGAGATCTGTGCATGAACAAAGACTTGCACATATGTTAGTTTAATAATCTGAGATAAAAAGGTAAAGGACCCCTGACGACTCTGGGATTGCAGCGCTCATCTCGCTTTACAGGCTGAGGGAGCCGGCATTTATCCGCAGTTTTTCTGGGTCATGTGGCCAGCATGACTAAGCCGCTTCTGATGAAACCAGAGCAGTGCACGGAAATGCTGTTTACCTTCCCTCCGGAGCGGTACCTATTTATCTACTTGCACTTTGACGTGCTTTCAAACTGCTAGGTTGGCAGGAGCAGGGAGCTAGCAATGGGAGCTCACCCCATTGTGGGGATTCGAACTGCTGACCTTCCGATCGGCAAGCCAAGAGGCTCAGTGGTTTAGACCACAGTGCCACCAATCTGAGATATGATGGTCCAAATGTGGCTGTTATATACACATACTTGGATGTATTTACATACCACCTTCCTAATTAAGGAAATGTGTTTGAATTCCTTTGTCTTGAAATGCTGTAGAAGGGTCACTTTTATCAGTAAAGAAAGACATGCATGACACACACACCAATGGAAGGAATTAATAGGTGGCTTTAAGGACCAATTTGCCCTGTATTCTCCTTCCAGTGGGCAGAAGGAGCAACAGCCCCCTGGAAGTGTGGTCATGCAGCTTAGCTTCTCAGGACCAGTAGTGGTTTGCATTGGTCTGTCAAGCTTCATTGCAGTGAGAGGAAGTTCTCAAGTTCTGAAGGCTCACCATATTCATGGTGCAAGAGAGGGTTGTTTTTATGAAGTACACAGTTCTTTCCAAAGTTCTTTTCCTAGACTCATGGTGAAAGTGTGATGGGCTTTTAACTGCTGCTGTTTTTAGTTTTGCAATTGGATTGTTTTATATGTATTTTAACACATGTTTTATACTTCCGTTATGTTTATAACCTCCCTTGGGAGATCTTTGCCCTGAAAGGTGGGATATAAATTTCTTAAATAAAAATATGAAAAAGCTACTTGTGTGTAACATTAACTTCTTTTTCTCCATAGGCACTTGCTGCCAATGCCGGCACAGGATTTGCTGTGGCTGAGCCTCAGATTGCCATGTTCTGTGGAAAGCTTAATATGCATGTCAATATCCAGACTGGAAAATGGGAACCTGATACTTTTGGGACAAATAGCTGTTTTGAAAGGAAAGAAGAGATTCTGCAGTACTGCCAGGAGGTAAACAATCATTCTTTGTAGCTGGTGCAACCTTTGTTCAGATCCTGATGACTCATAACTTCAGCTAAATTTCCCAACTGCAGTGCAGTCCCTTCTGCAAAGCACTTTGCCACAACATAGAGATCATGAGGAAGTCCCACTTGTGACGTAGTTCCCCTGTGCATGAAAACTCATATGCACTGGATTTGTGTTACCCTTGTCTGTTCAGCATTTTGCAAAAGCTTCCATTGTAAAAGGTTTGGGGATTGCATTCCTTTCTCTCTCTAGCTATTAAGAAGTATTTGCAATGACATATATTCTCTGTGTGGGGGGGGGCATGCGCGCGCGCGCGCACACACACACACACACACAGTATATCACTAGTTGCCTTGTTACCTGAGGTAAGTAGTGATAGTTCAACCATCATTTAGATCCTGATGACTGTTAACTTCAGTGATAGTGCATCAATGGGCAGAAGTGACAAAGAATGACTGTAAGCTGCAGGTTCTGGCCTTAAGGTTGCAGGTGCACCTGATACAATCACATTTCCTGTGTTTGACCTGGCCATGTCTACCAGGATACTAACCCCAAAGCCACCATCACGGTTGTGCTAGGTGATTGGTGTTACAACAGCAGCATGTTTCGGCTTTTTTAAGGTGCTGCATTGGTAGCAACAATCTGATAGTGCCTACCCAAGCAAATAGAGGAGGAAGCTTTCAGCATATGTGTAAGTCATGCATATGTTCTTGTGTTTAGGAAGCAAAGAACCAGCATCATTGTGTTGGCAGTTGTGAATTTTGGGAGATTATTTTTTCTTGAAAGGTCCATTTTACCCTTGATAAAATTTGATTTTTCTGCAACTTCCAAGGCTGGAGTATTTTCAAGCCCAGAATAACTACCTTCAGGAATTTCCTCATCTGTATAGGAGATGGTCAGGTCTGAGTGGCGTTCAATTTAAATATCTATGTGCTTAATATAACACCACAAGGCACAACCAGAATTCACTCATGCAAACTATAGTTTGCTTATTCAAGTGTAGAGGTAAGCTATGGTTTCTGTTAAATAAACAATTACTTAGGAAAGCAGAATATGTGAAGTGAAGGGGGAAGGAGGAAGCAAAAGGGAATGTGCAAGAAAAAGGGTCGTTCATGTAATGCCAAATGGGGATTTGGCATTACATGTGAACTGGCCTGTTGTTGACCTAGTTTCTTATTTCGATAAACATAACAGGCTTTTTGCACATTTTGTGTCCCTTAAGGAGTTATCTTTCCTTCTTAAAATGTTGTTTTTTTCCTGTCTCCTGCCAAGAGTCTATCAATTCTCCATGTGTATAGTATTTCTTTTCACTTTTAAAATAGATTTATCCAGAGCTTCAGATTACAAATGTGGTGGAAGCCAATGAGGCAGTCAGCATTGAAAACTGGTGTAAAACAGGCAAGAAGCAGTGCAAAGGCCACACCCACATTGTTGTTCCCTTCAAGTGTCTTGGTAAGTACTTCCATTGACATGCCTGACTTTTGTTAGTCTATTTCCTTTAGTTATTACCGCCCCACCCCTTATTTGCATGTAGAAACTTCATATCAACATTGACTGTGCATATTGATCATGCCAATGGTGTTTCTTTCAGTAGCAAATATTAAAAATATTTATGCAGAGAGTGCATAGAACACCTTTTCTATTTTTTATTGTGGCTGGTTTTAATTAATGGTATTAATATGGTATGGCTCATATCTGTTGTTGATTTAACTATGATTTGTTTAGTTGATTGTTACTTGCATGGAGTCTTTGGGCATAAAATGAAACTTGAAATTTTAAGAAAATGCAGTGGATCTTTCATAAACGCAAGAGCTACCCAAGAAAGGAGTTTTGGTTGTTCTCATTTGTCAGGGTGGGGATATTTCAAGCTTAGGAATTCTCCTTCACTTTTTCCTTGAACTCTGAGGTCCACTAGTTTGGAGCCAAGTACAGAATAGGGGCTTAGAGAGAGATGGTGGGGTGGGCATATTGTTAGAATTAAGGAATAGTGTACCAGCTTGCTGTGAACCATAGCCTGAAATCCCAGAGAGCCACTTCCAGTCAGTACAGTGGTGCCCCGCAAGACGAAAAGAATCCGTTCTGTGATTCTCTTCGTCTAGCGGTTTTTTCGTCTTGCGAAGCAAGCCCATTGACGGATTAGCGGATTAGCGCTATTAGTGGCTTTTAGCGGCTTATCTGCTGATCGGATCAGCTGATAAGCGGCTTAGTGGCTTAGAAAAAGGGGGGGGGACCAGCAGGAACTCGCAATACATTGTCGGCTTGCGAAGCAAGCCCATAGGAAATTCGTTTTGTGAAGCACCTCCAAAACGGAAAACTCTTTCGTCTAGCGAGTTTTCCGTCTTGCGAGGCATTCGTCTTGCGGGGCACCACTGTATATAATGCTGAAGAGCCCACCAGTCTGAGTTAGTATAAGGCCACTTCATATGTTCCTTAAGCTGGGTAGCTCAAGTCTTGCCAGTAGAATGTCCTTTGCCTTATAAGCATGAAAAGTCCTGTCTCAGTTGTTCTGGAGCAGGGGGTCAGCAACCTTTTTCAGCCGTGGGCCGGTCCACCGTCCCTCAGACCATGTGGTGGGCTGGACTATATTTTGGGGGGTAAAATAAAAATGAACAAATTCGTATGCCCCACAAATAACTCAGAGATGCATTTTAAATAAAAGCACACATTCTACTCATGTTAAAATGCGCTGATTCCTGGACTGCCCTCGAGCTGGATTGAGAAGGCGATTGGGCCACATTCAGCCCACAGGCCTTAGGTTGCCTACCCCTGCTCTGGAGTCTCATGAGACGCACCTCTCACAATTGCCAGCTGAAGTTGCCTCTGTGGCACCTTCTCCAAGTTGGTGAATGGCTGTGTTAAGACTGGTCCCTTTAGTGCGGTATTTGTTTTGCTGATCTTTTATGTCTCATCCCTGATCATAGTTTATTCAGATCGATTCCCTAGGTTGTGAAATGTGGTTTAAAGGTGAAAATGAACAAAATGGGGCAACACATTGTATAAACTAGCTTGAGCTTTCCCCTGTGCCATTGCAGGCAGGTAGTGGCCATCATTTCTATGGCGTCCGAGGGGGAAAGAGTTTTTCTGCTGTTAAAAGCAAGACTGGCAGAGTGGGGACTCTTTACGTGGTGACCCCTGACAAGCAACTCAATGGTTTGCCACTGGAGCATGTCATGCAAACAGAGTCTGTCTCCGCATGGCCATATTGTGAGAGGCTTTCTCCAGTTTCCTAAGTCAGTCACATGTATCAATATCCTTTAAAAAAAAAAAATTAAAGTGAGCTCAGATTGTGGGAGATTTCTGAAATTCTCTGCAGAGTCAGTAAGCATAAGATGTGCTTCTAGAGTGCTAAACAGATGAACTTGGCCTGCGAAAGATTTAGTTTTCAATGAAAATAGGCCACTACCGTGATTGTGCTCCTTCTCTATTTTCTGTGCAGCCTCAGTTTTGTTTTGTTTTTTTACAGAATTTCAGCTGCAGGTGGAAACTTAACCTCATACTCCTTGTAGATAATTTGCTTTGCTTTTCCTCTGGTTTCCCTTTTCCTATGGCAGTGGACAATGAGGCGCAGTTGGCACTCTTGCTGAACTGTAAATATGCGAGACAATAGGTTGATGGGAGTGGGAGCAGAGCTAGGCTTGGTGAAGAAGAAAAAGCAGACTATACGTAGACTGTTTGGTTAAGCTGCTGCGTGGACTAGAAATGCCTCATCTGTCTGGCTTAAATGTGAAGTGTTAGCTCTATTAGCAGTGTTCTTGAAGGAAAGACATGCATACCGCAGCTTGGGTTACTTCCTTAAAAACTACTGATCCTTCAATATAGGAGATAATTTTAACAGGAATGAGAAACCTCTTTAGTTGCACAGCTGAGTTGGAATTCACGTGTGCCCTTTTCTAAAATTAACTTCATTCACATTGTATTCTGGCTTCCATAAGATGATATACTGGAGACATATTTCTTTCCAGGTTCATTGTCCTCACAGAGTAGATGTGCAAGCCCTTGTTCTTGGCTCTGATACCAAGTCAAAGCAGACTTTGGAACAGTTTAGAGTTGGCAGCAAGTTAAATGAAACTGTAGTGGCAAATAATGTTGGGCTTTTTGGCATGGATGCCTTTACGTACATTAAAGCAGGTGAGAAACGCTAGTGCAGTGTTTCTCAAGCTTGGATCCCCAGCTCTTGTACTACAACTCCCATGATCCTTACCTAGCAGAACCAGTTGTCAGGGATGATGGGAGTTGTAGTCCAACAACAACTGGCGATCCAAGTTTGAGAAACACTGCACTGGAATCTATAAGTTTCTTTTTATTGCGTTTCTATCCCACCTTTCCTTTTAAAAGGACTCCTCCTTGCAGGTTTTTTCTTCTTCAGAAGAACATTATAAATAAGAAATCAGTGTTGCATGTTGCACTGTGAACTTCTGTGTCATGATTCAAGACCCAGGAGGCTGAGAGCCACAAGCAGCTGCTACAGAGCCAGTGTGGTGTAGTGGTTAGTCTGCTGGGCTAGGACCTGAGAGACCAGGGTTTGAATCCCCACGTGACCATGAAGCTTGGTGACCTTGGACCAGTCACTGCTTCTCAGCCTAGCCTCCTTCACAGGGTTGTTGTGGTGATTAAATGAAGATGCCATGCACCCTACCTTGAGCTCCTGAGGAAAAAAAGTTGGGCTATAAATACAATAAATGCAATAAAAAATAAATATTTCTTAGGCCCTGGTTGCCTTTTGGCTACTTGGTGGTGGCGTGTTTCCTTCTCTGGGCTCTGTTGTTGCACTTCTCCATTTCAAGGAAGCCAAGGGTGAATTCCATTCTATCACCACACTAGCTCATCCAAGCAGGCTGCGTCATTCTGGTGCTGTGGAATAGTATAGGAACACTTGCCTAATACTGTTGGTTTCAGAATTGCTTCTGCTTATGGCAGGAAATACCCATTGATCCCCACACCCTTGCTCCTTAGTCCCACCCCTCACTGCTGTGCTTTCTGCCACACGTCTACATGTGGCATAGCTTCTCTGGCCCTTATCATGTCACTTCTGATACAGGGTGGTGATGGAGATACAGTGGTACCTCAGGTCACATACGCTTCAGGTTACATACGCTTCAGGTTACAGACTCCGCTAACCCAGAAATAATACCTCAGGTTAAGAACTTTGCTTCAGGATGAGAACAGAAATAGTTCTCCGGTGGTGCAGCAGCAGCAGGAGGCCCCATTAGCTAAAGTGGTGCTTCAGGTTAAGAACAGTTTCAGGTTAAGAACGGACCTCTGGAACGAATTAAGTACTTAACCTGAGGTACCACTGTAGTATTTGTTATCAGGGGACTCCTGATTCCACTTCCCTTGCCCCACCCGAAGTGAAGTGCTGTGAGATGAAACTGCACAGGAACTGTAACTTTTTCAGCAGCTACAGAAGCTTGTGGGGGATCACAGGGGGCTCATTTCGTTAGCCTCAGGTCTGCTTCTGGGGCATGAGGCGTGTTGTGCTACCTTGAGCACTGTATGCTTTAATGAGAACAGAACTAGCAATGGGGGCATCACCCCAGGCAGAGGCCTTGCCCATCTTGCCTCTCACAGAGCTTTGCTGCCTAGAGATGGGCATGGGAGGGAGGAGAGGTTGTAGTGAGGACACCGTTTCTTGGCTGGCGATCACAGTGAGAGGAGGATCTCATTCTGTCACTGGAGGGTAGCATGCAGAGGCATACCTAGGCTCCTTTGCACCCTTGGCAAGGAGCTGTATTGGTGCCCCTCATGCTCTTGGCAAGGAGCTCTGCCAAGGCTCCTAGAAGAGCCAGAGTGGAGAGGTGCAATTTTTGTGTGCCCCCCTGAGCCTGGGCCCTTGGCAACCTTGCCATCCCTTAGGTAGCATGCTTAAAGAGCCTTGTGAATTCACCTTGCGATTTGGGGGTATAGCTGGAATCCCAGTGTGGGTGGAAGTCTTACCTCAAACGAAAGCAGGACTTTTAATTATTTTACTTTTTATTTCTTTAGAACATTTTTATATCCTACTCTTCAGCCAAAAAGGCTCTAAGAACATCTTACGTACCATCAAAACAAGACAATACCTACTCATAGGCTTACACTTAAAAAAACAAACCAAAACAAAAATCCACAACACACAAGGGAAAACCAAAACCCAGGCACCAGTTTCTAAACATTTGTTCCTATATGGACCAGTTGGCAAAGTTCAGGGGCAGGAGGGCAGGAGCCTGGTGGAGCTTGGCCTCCAGAAAAGCTGATGGACTGAGCCTTCTGTTTCCTGTCTCTCCCACTGAGGTGGTCTGATGGAATGGCTGCCCCCAGGTGACAGTTTGAGGGAGAGGAGTGAGCTCTGCTTCCCAGTTCTCCCGCTGATGGAATAGCTGTCACTTCATCGCTGTTTATGTACAGCAGGTGTGGCTCACCTGGTGGCCCTCCAGATGTTGCTGGACTCAGCCAGGGATGATGGGAGCTGTAGCCCAGCAAACACCTGTACTTCAACAACTGGCTTCCTATTAGCTACTGAGCCAAATTCAATGTTTTCCTTAAAGCAGATAGGGACCAGGTTCCCTAAGCAGGATTGCCTCTCCTGGACCAAGCTGGTTTTTCATTTTGCTTTTGCTTTGCACCCTGCTCAGTTTTATTTGTGATACACAGTTGTATTTTGCATCTATCTAATTTCTCCAGCTTTTATTACACTTTATTGAAACCTGTATTTTTTATTTGAACTACTTAGATTTTTATTAAGTGGTATAAAAACTTTATAAATAAATAATGCTTCAGCTGCCTTGGTTGGAGACTGCTGTATCTTTTCATCTTGTTACTTGATTTGAGCAGTTAAATGAACTCCTGAACAGATTGCTTGATATGGTTATAATGCTGTTGATATTATTAGTATTAGATGCTCTTAATTGACATGTTAGTATGCTTTATGCTTATTTGAACTTTTTATATGATTTGAATAAATTGTTAATTCATTTGTCAATGCTAAATTACAACCTATTATGCTTTTTATTATGGTGTTTATGCTACTGTGTTTTAATTGTCTGTTTTCTGTGACCCACAAAAAACATTGAGATGTGTCCAATGTTAGACCTACTCAGAGTAGGCCCGCTGAAATCAATAAATTTGACTAGCTTAGACCTTTTAGTTTTAATTGGCCTGCTCTAAATAGAACTTTGTTGGATGCAACCCAGTGAATTTGTGAAAAATGTCATATATAAATAAACTGCTATATTTGCTTTTTATTCAAACATTTATTCAACTGCTTATTGCCTCATCTGTTCTGCAGCTTCTTTATTTAGTCTCAGCTTCTTCTAACTTTTGTCACTCTTCCCTTTCCCTTTCTCTTGATTCATCTAAAACCCAGCTTAGAAGATAAGTGGGACACATAGGATATAGGCCCCATGCAACATTGGGACTCCCAAATGCATGAGGTTGAGCAGCACACTTGAATGGGCCTTAACTCAGAATCTCCCTGCATTTGCAAAGTTGGCATAATACTATTTGCGTAGTCTTGTAGTGTCCAGTGGACATAATGTTCCATGTAGGACTTGGCATGCTGTTAGCACTAAACAAGTGTTAAAAAATAGCATTAGTAATAATAATAATAATAGCCATGTCCATCTTGGATACTGGACAGTGAAGTGGTTCACATGTCAGGCTAAGTCATAATGGCTCCAACAAGAGTTTTCCAAGCCTAATTATTGGGCGTAGTACAAGCTTGCTGGAGTGTGCAAGCTGGCAAAGGAAAGTTAACTCTTTCCTCACCAGCTGCACACTCCAGGAAGGTCCCTGTCCCCAACCTAGGCTTGGGAATAAAAGCAAAAATATCATTTTCAAATTAATTACTGAGTGGGGAGGGGAGGGAAGAGTCATTGTGTATGTATGCAATGTGTGTGTGGTCCTGGCAACAGTTTCTCCAGTTTGTACATATACCTGCTTGCCCCAAAAGGTTACTGACACCTGGCTTAATTGTGAATGTGACCCAATCAAGAACAAACTGTGGTTTATTTCTGACTTAAAGCAATGTGTGTTTGTACAACATGACGGGCTATAATATGGCTTGGTTGTACTGCCCATGCAGCACTTGTGAGATGGGGATGGGAGCAGAAGAATGTTCATTGTTTAAGATGGACTGTGGCTTAGTTAGGCATGTGAACATGGCCAATGGCTGTAGCCTTTATTGGAGAACAGAGTATTGGTTGTTCCTTTCTGGTTAACTTTCTTATAGTATTGGGTGTTCAGAGAAAAAGTTGAAATAGCTTAGGGTGCAGACCTATTCATACTGGGCTTACTCACAGGTAAGTCCTATTTGTGAGACTTACTTCTGAGGAGACATATTGGATTTTGATGTCAATCTCAAGTTTCCAATTATCTTCAAATGCATGTTTTAAAAGCCTTTGTCATGTCTTCTCCCTGTTTGAATTAATTTAATATCCTGAGCGCCTAGATAAAAATGAAAATGCTTGCAGTTGAGAGGCCTTCTAAATATAGAGATATTTTACCATTCCTATGGATCCAGTTGCATCTTTTTCTGAGACATGAAACTTTAGTAGCATCAACAAGGCATCCTGTGGTACCTTATAAGCTAACAAATTTAATGTAGCATAAGTTTTTAAGGTTGATGGTCTGCTTCATCAGATGCAAGTAAATGTCTCTAACTAGAAAGTAAAGCTTGGGACTTGTGTGTGAGATATGATTTTGCAGTTGACTTGTGCTCTTTCCTTCTTCACAGTGGGGGAGTTTGTCAGTGATGTCCTCTTGGTTCCAGAAAAGTGCCGGTTCTTCCACAGGGAGCGGATGGATGTGTGTAAGAGTCACCAGTACTGGCACACTATATCAAAAGAGGTAACTTGGCTGCAAGAGAAGGAATGCCCTGGCCTTCTCCCATAAGATGCCATAAAGTGGTATTTGAGAGAAAGCTTGAAATACAGAATTAGAAATGCCTCTTTTTCTTTCAAGGAGTAATAGAGGGGAGGTCAGCTTGCAACGAATTTGAAGAATATCTTCAAGTAACAAAGTTTTTGACTAATACTGAGCCACCAAAATGAAGCAATTGAGATCCTGGGTGTAAATCATTGTTCAGCCTGATTTACTAAGCAAAACAACAACCTGTTTTCCACAGAGTCATGATTTCACTAAGTTAGCAGTTTGAGAACTCCAGTTTGTGCCAGTTCCATGCAGGCTTTGTTTGTTATAACTCTGGAGTTCTGTTGACATTTGACTCCCTTGCTATTAGGACATTGTAGCCTAATTGGGGCTTCAGGGTTCTTATTTTGGAACACTGGAGATTTTGGTCCAAGTTTTTGGAAGGCAGATCTATTTTCAGATTTTTATTTGAGCATCATCTTAACATGCTTCTAAAGTGTGATTCCTAGAATGATAAGGAATATTCACCCTTTCACTTCTTTGGTTTAAAATGCAGAAGTAGTATATGCTCTTCATAAAATTACTTTGAATTGCACAACTTTGGTTTCAAGCTAAATTGTGCATTGCATTGATATGTAACTTTGCACCAAGGCTGTTGAAGCTATAAAGCCCCAACCCCTGCTGGAAGGTCTTATTGAGTCAGCAACAAGTTGGTATCTTACTTCTTAGATGTTATGTGCAGTTTCAGCTTCCAGGCATGGACCTTCCTCGTCTGTTGACATTCACTGCCCTATCCTGAGTACCATTTCTAAACAATCAGCAATTTTATGGCAGATGAGGTGCAATGCTATACAAAATCTGTATGTCATCCTTTAATTGTGTGTGGGGGGATGATGTAAGAGGTCCACGCATTAAAACAGTCAAGAGATTCTGTTCTGACCCATTGCTTTTAATACCTACTCCAGGCCTGTTTGACTGAGGGGATGATCCTGCACAGCTATGGCATGCTGCTTCCTTGCGGAGTAGACCAGTTCCATGGCACAGAGTATGTGTGCTGCCCTCAGGCCAAAATTGTTGATGAAGCTCTTTCCAAGGAAGAGGAAGAAGAGGAGGAGGAGGAAGAAGAGGAGGAGGATGAAGACTATGACAGTTACAAAAGGTAATCGTTACAAGCTCATTTCACATTTTATTGCAATGTTTTCTTCCCATTGGTTGTGCAGAGAAAAGTTGAGGATCATTGGGAGACATTAGGGCCACCTTAAGAGCATAAACATGGGATGGAATCATGCTAGCTTGTTACGATCCATAGATCATTAGCATTGTTGCATGGGGTGTCTGCCTGGTTCAAGAAATGGGTTTTATTTTTGTTGATCTTAATGTTTTGAAATTCTGTGCTCCTCTTTGCTTCTCCCCCTGCCTCTTCCTGGGTCTCTTAAGTGTGGGTGGGCAGGTTGAGGGTCATGGACTAATGAGGTGCTGGCTCCTGTGAGTCTTTGGAAATAGATCCATATAATAAAACTTAAGAGCCCATCTTGGAGCCACTGCTACAATAGCTTGTGCAGATGCAATAGGGTAGTTTCCAGACCTGAAGTTGATTGTGCATCCATTCTTTTCTTCCAATTCTTTTAAAGTTGAGGGGAGGAGACTCGAAGCCAAATCGCTGCACATTCATGCCTTCTAATTGTATGTATCTTTTTTAGTGAGTTCCCCACTGAGGCAAATACAGAAGAGTTCACAGCAGCAATAGCAACAATGGATGACGAAGAGGAGGAACAGGAAGAAGATGAGGAAGAAGTGGTGGTAGATCGGGATTACTATTACGATGGCTATAAAGATTACAATGAAGAGCCTCCGACAGAACCAAGCAATGAGAAATCGCTTGCTGAGAAGGAAATAATGAGTGATGTGAAAGGTAAACAGCCACATTACAGCTTCACTCAGCTCTTCTTTATTCCAGTAGCTGTCAAATTGATCTTGCCAATCCATATGTTGAATGTTCCACTTCTAGTCTAGTATTCCTATTTAGATGTTTTAATTGCCAAATAGGTCAGTGGAGAAGAGCTTGTATGCCATTCATTAGAGACTAGTCTCTTCCCCAAACTGTGGGACATACAGTGCCTACTTGCCAAGTGTATCACTGGCAACTCTTACCTCTGGCACTCTCTCTTGGGACTCTCTTTGAAATAGCTTTCTGCTATCTAATTTTGGAAAACATTGCAAATCAAAACATTGTTGTTTTTAAAATATGGGTTACTTGGGTGAAAGGTTATTCAGATTTTCTCCTTCATAGAAAAACTAGGAAGAATACTATCAAAAATGATCAAATGGTTTGTCATTTATACATTTCTATGTATGCTACAGTTTATCCATCAGTCAGCCCATCTATCCCAAAGTGGGGCAAGCTTAGTATAAGCAGTTCTGCTTTTGGCTACATGCTCTTATAGTGACATTTACAGCAGGCCAGTTAACAGTATCGGCATAAAATGTAGATAAATTCAGATTGTCAGACAGATGCCAGCAACTCCTGTAACCTTGCAGGTACAAACTCTTTGGTAATCTTTCAGAATACCATGATTTCACTTGCTGGAAGTAAAGCTTAGTATGTGTGGAAGGGCCACCTGGGATCTGCATGCTTTCCTAGCTGGTTACGCTTTCCCCCTTCAGTATGATACCTTCAAGATTTCAAATTGCACCAAGTAAGCACTCTTCCTCAAAGAACAATAACCTGAAAACGACAATTGAGTAGTCAGACTTTTTTGGGTGGTTGGGGGGGGGCAGGGTATGGGGAAGACAAACACACACGCACACACGTAATTTTTCTGACTCAAACAGCTGTTAGTTAGCCAGTGTCTCCTAAAGCCTCTCTAATGTGAAGCAAATGGGATTAAGGTCACCAGTTTTTGTGACTGATGTATGTCAGTTCCAAATTTTGGACTTCTCAACATGGTGCAAATATATAGCCAAGAGGAAGCCATGCAGCAGGAAATGCTCTTGAGGAATGATGAAATGCTTTAGCCTCCTTGCTTCTGCCTTCGGTAATTGTTCCTCAGATGACAAAATACACTTTATGACAAACACACTTTTGCTATGTAGAAGAGCAAATTTTCAATCTTAAATTTATAACCTTATCAGCAAGTAGGCTTTAAATCCAAAAGTTAACTTTCTTCCACGTGCGTAGCATTAATAGTCAAGTTGTTTCTAAGCTTCCATTCAAATAAGTTGGAGTACAGAATGCCATCCATATTATGTGGATGTATTTCAGTGCTTGAAAGAAATGGTCTCAAATTCACACTCCCCTCTTAAATTTACCGTGTGCGTTCCAGGTTTATCACCATAAGTGAGAACTAGGGCAGAGCCTTAGCTTTTAGGAACTTCTAACCCAATAAGACATGAATGATTCCACTCTTGATCCCCTGGTGGTGGGAGTGGTTGAAGCTACCAAATCTGCTACCATATTGAAGGTCTTTTTCTTATAATGTTCTAGGCTTTTAACCAGTGTGGCCTGGCTTCTTTAGGACACACCCACACACCCACCCCTGAATGAGGTTATGGGCTTACTTTCCACAGTAGATGACCATTTCATATGCTCAAATTAGTATTTGTGGATTCTTCAGACAGACAGTTTTCCAAGTTGCACAATTTACCTAGTTTCCAAAGAAAGGTGCTGAGAGGTGGCAGACACAAAGCATTAGCTGTGGTTGAGAAAGGGAAGGGCTGAGCTGAAGGAACTGAGGCAGGAAAGGAAATCCCTCGTCCACCGATATTGTCCTTTCTGGGAAGCAGGAAGAATAAAACATTTCGCCACATAACCTGCCTAACCTGGCTGCTAACCACAGAACGACTTTTGCATGAACCAAATGGAAGCTTTGGGACAGTTGTTTGCATGGTGCAATGTGGCCTAGATGTTTCTGTGCTGCAAAATATTTTTTTCTTCCTACTTCCCCTTTGTGGAAGTGGCACAGATGAAGTTGAGCGGGATAGCGTTATCATCACTGGGCCTACTTTTGGCCCTAGTCAACAGGTTTTTCTTTTCAGTGATGGGAAAACTGGAAGCTTGTGGATAATGGATCTGTAGCACCCCAGGCAAATGTCAGTTCTTCAGCTAAGACTAACCTAGAGCCATCGCTGCTGTTGTAATAGCTTAGCTAAGCTGTGCTTGTCACCAGCTGATGCTTTAACCATCTCCCACACAGCTGTCTGCTCCCAGGAGGCGATGACAGGTCCCTGCCGGTCTGTGATGCCTCGTTGGTACTTCGACATGTACAAGAAAAAGTGCATTCGCTTTATATATGGAGGCTGCGGAGGAAACAGGAACAATTTTGAGTCAGAGGACTATTGTATGGCTGTGTGTAAAAAGATGAGTAAGTCCTGCCTCCCACCTGCCCTCTTGCAGCAAGCTGTTGTCCTGTCTGTCTTCTCATCCTTGACCAGGTCAAGGAAAGAGCTGTGTGTAGCCTTGTTCTATGAATCCTGGTGTCTGCTGAAACGCTGTCTGTCCTGCAGTAGTCTTTCTTGTCTGTGCTGCTTTAGGTTTTAGATCCAGCTTATGTTTCTGCAGCTTGGGAAGACTGGCTTCCCCTTCACACACTGGTCTGCTTTTCTAAACGCATCTCACCTTTGCAAGGTCAATGAAGGCTCAGTTGATCCCTTTCTACTTTTTGCAGTTGGAATTGAACATTTTTGTTTGTTAAAACTGCTGCCCTTGTTCACCTCAGCTGACCTCCTTTCTTACTCCCTTCCCATGGAATCCTGCATCTTTTCAAACACTTCCTCCATATGTAGCTATTGGTATGAGATACACACTGGTACTCTCCCTCCCTCCCCCTTTTTTTGAATGGAAGATACTGCTTCATTTTCTGCACCATTAGAAATATGAGCTACAGCTTGATGACTCTATTTGATAGCTTGAGGCTTTTGCCTGCTCTCACAATAAAATATCCCCCCCAAAATTAAGTTATTGTTAAATTCCAGCACTTTCCTTTTTGGCTGTTGCAGAGGCCTTTTGAAAGGCCTTTTTTGTGCTTTCTAGGGCTTGGCAGTCTGTCTATACAGCAGTAATCCTGTTTACAAAATGGGTTCCATGCAAATGCTTTTGATTAGGTTGATCTGATTGAAGTGGTGGAATAAAAGATGCGGATGTCAGGAGCTTTTTGGACAAAAGTTCATCCCATCCGAGAAGGATTTGGGGGTGGAAATTGGAGCCTCCATATCAAAGCCTGATTCAGAAACACTAAACAGTATGCGACACATCCAGTCTTGGCTTCCATCTGCAGAGAGAGAGAATGCCTTTTTACATGTGCAATGTGTGCTGTCTTGCCACTGTTTCACTTAATGCTTACCATGCTGAACTAAAAATGTTGTGGGTTTGAGTGCTGTATTGCGACTCCCGCTCAGGGCTTTATACAAGGTATTGGATGAAATGTGCAGTTATGTGAACAAAATCTTCCTGCCTGAAAGCAGTTCAATTTGATATGAGATTTATTGACTTCAAAATGGATTGATCCAGGTGACCAGGATTTGTGATGAACTCATTCTTGCATAGATATTGAGTGATGGCTCTCATTTACTTAAAGTATATTTTTATTTCCTTAAAACATTAGTACCCCATCTTTTTACCAAATGTATGCAAGGTAGCTAACCAAATAATTGAACAAGAACAATATTTTTAAAATGCTTCTGGAGGAAGAAGATAGAAGCCCAAGTAGATATAATTCTGTTTGTCATCTGGGGGGGGGGGTATCAGAATTCAAACTCTGGAATGCAAGCATTGGTTGTGACAACAGGAAAAAGCCCTGTCCCTGGTCACAGTATTGGTTCAGATAGCATGGGTTCCAGGAGCAGGACTATTGATCTCTGCACAGAAGCAGGTTTATATGAGAGACAGCAGTCCTTCAGATATCCTGGTCCTAGATGGTTTGATGATTCCTAACACTAATTGCTCTTTGCTTCAGAATGGGTCAGGATGCAGACCATGCCCCAGCGATAAGCTGGAAAAGGCATAAACAACAACCTGTCACTTAAATATAATATAGTCATACCTCGGGATGAATACGCTTCAGGTTAGGCAAATTTGGGTTGCGCTCTGCGGTGACACAGAAGCGATGGAGTGCATTACTTCCAGGTTTCGCCACGCACGCATTCGCAGACCGTCAAAATGACGTCATGCGCAGAAGCGCCGAAATGTGACCCGCGCGGACACGGGTTACGTTCACTTCGGGATGCGAACGGGGCTCCGGAACGGATCCCGTTCGCATCCCGAGGTACCACTGTACTGTAGGATGAACAACAGTTAGGAAAGTCCTAATGGCAAAAATATGGTCTAGTCTTATCCTTTCCACTTTGGAAAGATGTCCAATTTGCTGCACAAGTCAATGTTTTTACTGTGCCTCTTTGTGCTGCATAGCGCGCGCTCTCTCTCTCTCTCTCTCTCTCTCTCTCTGTGTGTGTGAGAGAGAGAGAGAGAGAGAGAGAGAGATATGCCATATCACCTGATAAAGCTATTGGGGGCAAATGAAGTTTGAAGTGTGTAAATCTCTCCTTGGGGACTGAATATCTGAAAAATCTGGACATTTCTGCACTAACGATCTGTGGGTAGTTTCACTGAGCAACAAATGTATGCAGCCTTGCATAAACCTCTTGCGAGATTAAAAGCAGCATTCTAAGCAATGGTTTGGTTACTGATCCTGCATAATACTTGCCCACTGTTGGAGAATGGGGTGGTTTTAGAGATATGTTACTTGTCTTCCTGTAATACCATGTGAGGTGCTGTAGAAAATTGGCAATTGATAGAAGCGAGAAAGGAGTTCTGGAAGGGATTGTTAAAGCCTGTTTCTGAGAGGGGAACCACTGGCAGCATGTTCCCCCTGCCCTGGCACCCTTAGTTACAGCAACAGCTGACTGATCCAGGGCCATTGACACAACGGGTCCTGTCTTCTGTCATCTCCCCAGTTCCTCCTACTCCTGTGCCTACTGATGATGTGGATGTCTACTTTGAAACACCAGCTGACGACAATGAGCATGCCCGTTTCCAGAAAGCAAAAGAACAGCTAGAGGTTCGACATCACAACCGCATGGATCGGGTGAGCCTCCTCTTAAACTGTAGCAGGGCTGCCCTTGTTCTACAAATTCAACTCTGCAACCTCGTTGTGGTTAGCCAGCTGTCTCCAAGCCATCGACTTCAGGCTTTTGCTTTTTAGTTGGGCCAAGTATTATTTTTTTAAGTTATCTTTTTGGATAGTAAAAGCAATAAACCCTCCAAGCCAAATTGCTCCCTTGAGAGCCTAAATTAGAATCGTCTTTCCACAACAGGATTTTTTCTCTGCAGCTTTCTGTTAAACCTTTAACAAATAGTTTTTGGTATTTTTGTTTTTGTTTTTAAAAATATGTTTATATTGGAAACAGCTGTGGAAATTGTATTGAGTGGTGTATTAAATAACCTAAATGAACTTGGTGTGTTACATATGGATCAGCCACGCTTGCCCTTACGGACCAAATTTGTGTCTCTTTCTGACCTGTTTAGGTGAAGAAGGAATGGGAAGAAGCAGAGCGCCAGGCTAAGAATCTCCCGAAGGCCGAAAGGCAAACTCTCATGCAGGTAAACTATTAGAGTGAAGTGGGTTGTTCTCTCCCAGAGCATGAATGGATGGATGGCTTTTACAGTTTCTCAACAGTCAGAATAAGACCACTAACTTAAACTGTTTTTGCCATCCAGCTGTTGACCTAGGGATGTCTTGTTTCTCATTCATGGGGTTATTTTTCCATTCTTGGATTCAGTGCTCCTTAGTACCCACTGCTCTTCTGGCTGGTAGGAGAAGATGAAATCAACCACTGAGCATGTTGGTGGCTTGTGAAAATAGAACTGTAGAAAACCAGCCATGTTTGCTTCAGCTGAGAGTGCTCAGATGTGGCCCATTTGAAGAACCCACAGATCTTATTTGTTCAAAACTGGTGAAAACCCATGAGGATGAGGAAACCACCTTCCTGGTAAAATAGTTTTGAGAATAAAATCTGCTGTGGCTTTTCGTTAGTTGTGTCCTGGAAGTTGGTTCATACCAGCCGAGAAACATGTAGAGAACAGAATGGTTTGCAAATGAGCAATTCCAAATTGATTTTCTTCTATTATGTTTTTAAAATTGTGTTTGCCTTTATTGCCTTTAAATTGATTTGCAGTGGCATAAGCAAATTTCTTTTCTCTTCATGGCAGAAAATAACAAAATGCCTTTTTTTCTAATTTAGCCTTATATAAATGCAAAGTTTCATGCAAGCTACTAGCAAAAAACCACCAGCCTCCTATTCTTCTAAAATTAAACTGCTCAATCACTTCATCCTGGAGGATTGTAATGTTGAGGTTTGGAACCTTAGGAAGTAGTTAAGGTGCTGGACCCTCAGTTCAGACATTATTTATTTACAGTATTTATGGCCCACTCTTCATTGAATGTTTTCAATCCCAGAGCAGAGAACACATTAATAAAAATAAACAGAGAGGAAGAATATACAAAAATTACAAAATCATATAAACAGGACAAATAAGCAACTAAGCAATTCAGTTATAAGGCAAACAAACAAACTTACAGCAACATAAATTAATATTTCCAATTTAACAAAATATGGACCTCAAGGTCAGCAGGGCTGCCAAGTAGTGATACTCGGATGGATTTTCTGGCCTACCCCATCTTTCTTCTCCTTACTAGCTGGTAGAGACAGGGTCTTGAAAACAGCGCCTTAGCATAAATGCATGGGTTCCTGGAGAGGAGAAAGTGGCTGTTCTGCTTCTCCAATGTTGTGACCACCACCTCCTCTCTGAGAGGCTGTACATTTGCACTAAGCCATGGTTTGGCTTTGGACTACATTTGAATTGAGCCATTGGCAGGCTTTTGGCAAGCCCTCAACCTGTTTGCTGTTACTGAATAGGCAAATGGTCACCAGTGCTAAAATAGTTATTCAACTCTGTATCCTGAGAGTGACTGCAGTGTTAGATTATCCACTGACTGCAAGGTGTTTTTTTTTTGCATTTTCTGTTCCAAACCAGTTTTGGACTAAGTTGCAAAGACTGCTACTCCAGCTGCAGAATACACCTACCATGATATAGGTCTGTCTCCCAGGCGTCTTTCAGGTGCTGTCTGACTAAATGCATCTGAAAGTAGCTAATCAGAATAGCAGCAAATAATCTCTTTGCCACCTGTTAACTGCACCATTTTCCTTCTGCAGCGATTCCAGGCAATGGCTAAATCTCTAGAGAAGGAAGCAGCCAGTGAGAAGCAGCAGCTGGTGGAGACTCATCTCGCTCGTGTGGAAGCCATGCTGGATGACCGCCGTCGCATTGCCCTGGAAAATTACCTAGTTGCTCTGCAGACCGATTCTCCGCGGGTACGTTCCCCTTGGGATGTTTCAAGTACACGCATTAAAGGGAAGGCCAGGAGTGTCTGGAAGAAGTGCAAACATTGACAGCTAGTGGAAGAAAAGGGTGGGTGGGTGGGAAAAGAGGCAATAATTGATTGAGCAGCTGTAAGGTAGGCATTCTGGGTGTATAGCATTAGTATAATGGCTGCTGAATTTTCCTATAAATCTGAATCCTGTCCAGATATGTTTTGCCTGGCCTAGCTCCAGCTTCTTGCCTGTGCTGCTGCAGCAGCTCATGTGTCTTATGCTTGCTATATCACAATATTTTTGGACCTTAAGGGGCACAGTTGAAATCACTGGACAGTCTTCCATTCTCTATTGGCTCACCAGTTTGGTTTAACTTCCTACAGCCTCACCGTATCCTGCAAGCCCTGAAGCGTTACGTCCGGGCAGAGAACAAAGACCGCCTGCACACGATCCGCCATTACCAGCACGTTTTGGCTGTTGATCCAGAAAAGGCAGCGCAGATGAAATCGCAGGTACAGAATAATCTCTGGGAAACATTTTGTCCCACGTTTTAAGACCCACTCCTAGCTTGGTGTTGCAGTTTATCTCTTCTGCCGAAATGTGCAGACTTTGAGCTGGTTTGGACATCACAATGAACCATAGTCCTTCTGTGCATTTTTGGTATTAACATGGGATGTGCCTGTTAAACAAAAATAGTGCCTATTTACATTAACCAGAGTTACACAGCTGGGGGCGGGGGTTACTTTTGGGTGCCAGCTGGAACATATATGAAACATGGCCACTTCTTGAACTGACAGCACCCATCCCTGATGCATCATTTATTTTGTTGTGCCCATACTGACTCTGCGCTTGTCCTGCTGGCTTGTTGACTGTAATAACTTTCTTGGATTTCTCATGCATCTTTTGCTTTTACTACTTGCCAAAACCTTCTCCCCTTCTTAGCAGAAGTATAGCATGAGTCTTGAGGCAAAGCATAGAAGCATTTGATCACTTACCCAAGGCTTTGTTTTTGAGGAGCAAATTTTCCTCATTCTTTTCAATATGGGGAAAGGAAATTGTAACAACTCTCTCATGCATTTTCCACCAAGCTACCTCTCTGAGCAATTTTGCATTCCTGTTTTAAATTTTGTTTCATAGCCAGGATTGTCGTCTTTGTGACTGAGAGGGTGAGAAGGAAAAAAGGGAAGGCATTAGAAGGCCTTGCCAAGGTCACTAGCAGAGCTGGAAGCCAGTTTTCTGTAAGATGGGTGCCTTCCTGCTAGACAGCGCTGCTTCTGAGCTCTGCCAAGTGATGTTCTTTCAAAGAAAAGAACTGCCAAAGGTGATAAGTGGTTATTTTGCGTTGAATTCAGTAACTTACATTGTCTGCTTGAGAAGCAGGACTGGAGCATGAACCCAATTTCACCCAGCAGCAGTGGAAAATGCTTTCCCATTTGCTTAGATTGCTTAGTTTGGTAATGCTGAAATCCATGCTGCAGATCTAAGTGTATTCACATTTGTAGTCTCCAGTGCTGGGGAGTTTTCTGAATGTTTTCCCTTTAGTCATTTGACTGACAAATGTTTCCCGGTTCTTTAGTTTTGGCCCATCCTACTCGGATACCTTTTGTGTCATGCAAACTTGTCTTTCCAGGGGATGGAGTCTTGTCTTCACACAGCCAGCTCACTTGATTGAGCAGTGTCCCTGCTTGTAAACTGGAGGCTTAGGCCACGATGGGCAGGCTGTGTCGCTGACCAATTGACATGCAAGGGACATGGGTGATCCCTTTTGATTCCTTACATTTTGGATTCACATCAAGCTCCTCGATCGATCCAGGAGATTGACAGACTGCCACGTGGAAAATTAAATTGCTTTCCTTCTTCTCTTTAAAAGTCAGATACACTTCAGACCATAAGAAGCAGTTCATTAGTGTTCCAGCTTGGTTATCCATATTAATGCATTCCATATCAGCTCCGTGGAAGCCATTAATGTGCAGCACCCTCTGCAGGTCAAATACATGGTAGCCATAAATTCAAGAAGCCAGTGGGAAAGGTTGTGCCTGTGTACAGAAACAGGAACCTGGGTTGTAGATATGAAGCCACACCCGGCCATTTTGTCCAGGCAAGCCTCCCTGAACAAAGGCCAGCATTGTAAGAGAATGTTACTGCCTCTGCTTTGAACAAAGTGCTGTTAAGCTACGTAACCTCTCCTGAGAAAGCTGTTGCTTAGGGTAATGTACCATGGGGGAGTATTCTTTTATGCTAGTTGTATTGGAAGCATAAGCATGACCCTTCTGATCTATATAGAGCTATACATAGATTCATGCAGATTTTTCTTCTGCTACTTAATATAAATTATTGATGGGTCTGGAAGGAGTCTTCCCTTGCCAGGCACCCAACTGGACAAACTTCTGAGGTTCTCAGGATTATGGCTTAAATTGCAGGGAAACTGGGTCTTTTCTCACTGTAGAGAACCTGCTATTGTTCTCCTTTTCCTTTTCCTCACCATTGCTTTAGCAGCAACAACAACAGTTTTCTTACATCCTGTATTAGGGTGAAACCCAATGCCTGAGTTGCCCAGTTAAGGTGACCTAACAGCGCATAGTTATCTTATGGGTTCTTCAGCCACAGTATGTGGCGATGAACACTAGCTTTGTATCTTTCTATGTAAAGAATAGAACAGCCCTCCTGGGTCAGGACAAAGGCCTACCTAGTCCAGCAGAATACAGTAAACTAAAACATCTACCATGCAGAATGCAGTAAACCAGATACTTCTGGAGCCCAAATGCAGGATTTGAGTGCAAGAGCACTCTCCCCGCTTGTGAATCCCAGAAGCTGCCTCTGACAGTGCAGGTGGAATATAGCCATCATGGCTAGTAGCCAGTGGCAGCAAATGTGAGGATTCTAAAACTCTTTATCTCTAGAGCAGACTTGTTTAAGTAAAAATAGAATTGATACTCTTTGTGAACTCTGCCCTCTCTCTTGGTAGGTGATGACGCATCTCCATGTGATTGAAGAGAGAATGAACCAAAGTCTGTCCCTGCTCTACAAGGTACCTTATGTGGCAGAAGAAATCCAAAGTGAGATTGGTTAGTACCTTTGACCTCTTTTTACGATCCCTAAACTAGTTCGCCAAAAGCACCAAAGCATTTTGGCACCAGAGATCAACAACAACAACAACAACAAAATAGCAGTACAAACCAAGTATATACTTGTGAAAAGTTCCACCCCGAGTATCTAGCAAATTATTTCCTCCATAGACGAATAAAAATAATCCTGACTCGAATCCAAGAGGTTGTGTTGAGTTTCTTGGAAACATCTTCATAGGACAACACTTTCTAACTGAGCAACTACTGCTTACAGATGAGCTCCTTCAAGAGCAGCGGGCTGACATGGACCAGTTTACATCTTCCATCTCCGAATCTCCCGTGGACGTCCATGTGAGCTCTGAAGAGAGTGAAGAGTCTCCCCTTTTTGATGGCAAGCCCTTCCGTCCATTCCAGGTGAAAACTTTCCCAGCCTCACTGGAAAATGAAGGTATGTAGAATTGTGAAAGTGCTGCTGTATCTGGCCTGAGCTGACGCCATAGATCAGCTACCCAGGTTAAGATACTTGTCCTCACTTTTATTCTGGATATTTTTCTTGCCAGAGCTGCTTTAAAAGTAGCTCCTGACAAAAGAGCAAGTAGGCAACTGGTTTCTAATTGTGTCAGACGTTGTCATGTTGAGGCGCCTCCAATTCTATATTCCTTTTTAAGTTTAGTATTCTGATTTTAATTTGAGCACATGACAATGCAATAATGATCTAGCTTTGCTTTCTTCCCCGGATGCTTATTTTATTTTGAAGCTTGGCTGTGAATTAATTCCCATTTTCTTTCATAGGGCCCTTAGCCCAAGCTCAGTTTCATTGCACCTGTTGCTTGCTTTCTGCTGTTCAAAAGCTGGAATAAAACAAAAGAAGCTAGAACTTGCTATTAATCGCTAATCTAAATGTTGCTCAGGATCTGAGTTAGAAATCGTACACAAGCCTTTTTCTTTTCTCTCCTCTTAATCTCCTTTCTCTGCTATTATTTTTTTTTGTTCTTGTGTTTTCCCGCCTGCTATAGATTCTCAGCCGGATTTGTACCATCCAGTGAAAAAAGGTTGGTTCTAAGCTGATCCCTCAAAACGCCTTCTGTCATGCCCCCTGCCTTTCCAGTGTGTTCTGATAGCTTTTGCTTTTAGTTTCATAACATCAACTTCCACCTCCCTCCCTCCTGCTGATATAAAGCTTCAGAGATTAAAGTAGCCACCCCCTCTGCAGAACGAGTCAGTTTGGCTGCCTCTGATTAGTTGGCTATTGTTCCAAACATGGTAAATGGCATACATACAGTGTTGGTAACTTTGTAATACTGGCTTTAGATATGAGAGTTTGGTGTTCTCTAGCATTGGTAGTAGCATAGTGTTGTGAATGCTAATCAGTTTGTTTTTAGAGCTACTTGGGTGAAATATCACTTTTATTTTAATTGCCCTTTCCCATCTGTTCTTCATCATAAACATTATATGGAATGACAAAGCTTGAGTTGGGCAGATCTTTTGGAATTCTACAAGTTAAAATATGTCCTACTCTGTACAGAAAGACAGAACACTGCTATTCCGTATGAAATACCTTGCAAGGCGTGTTGACCCACAGTGTTTCCAATGGACAAGGCATATTTGCCAAAATGCACACAGCTGCAAATTCCATAAGCCTTCTTTCATTGGGGTTGGAGACTCATGTGCAGGATCCTTTCCTCAGTTTCTCTTCTGGTGTGTTTATTTTTACTGACTTACGTTCCAAGTCCTGCTTTGTAGCAAAAGCTTCTTTTTGAACAAAAGGTGCAAGAACTATTTAGAGGTTGTCCTCTTCTCAGTGTGGGCTGTGTTCCATTTCAGCACCTCATGGTGGTATTAAGGACTGACACTCTTTACTCTTTTCTATAGTGCATCAGGCTTTGTTTTATAATTACTGACTCTGAAGCTACTAGAAAAATCTTAGCAAGTCTCATGCTTCTTGAATCAAGTTTCAACATGAATAAGCAACCGGTGCAGCTGCTTCAGGAAAAGGGTTATGCTAATTCTGAGAGCTGCCTTAGCTAGCACCGGTGTTCTGCTGCAGACCAGCTTCAAGGGCAGTCCCACATAAAATGTATTGTAATAGTCTAATCTGGAGGTCACCAGAGCATGGAATCCAGTGGCCAAGTCATTCCTGTGCAGAAAGAGCTGGAGCTGGTGTATCAACTGGAGCTAGAAATAGACTCTCCTGTCCAACAAGGCCACCCGAGCCTCCAGCAACAAATGATGGATTGAGGAGTTCTTGCAGGCTATGCACCTGCTCCTCCTTGTGGGCAGCAACCATGTACGGAGGAAGCCATTTCCTTGCAAACATAACACCTCTGTTTTACCTGAATCCAGCCTCAATTTATTGGCCCACATCCAGACCATCGCCACCTCCAAACCCGGAATACAATTGAAGCTCTTGTCCATTGAAACTGATTTGTTCTGTCTTCATAACTGCCCTGGAGTGAGCTTCACTTCGCTAGGTAAACACGGCTGACCCAAACCAAGAGGAAACAGAACATTTTGCAGTCCATTCTCAGCTGAGTTGAGGCAGCTGTGAACTGTGGTGCATTTGTTCCTGCCTTCCATTCCTGTTTTGTTGGGGTTTTTTTTAGCACAGTGCCTGCCAGCTAGAGCTGCTTTTTACCCAGAGATGTACGCGAGATATAAAGAGCTTTTCCTCCAACAACTATTCCACTTAAGGCTGTTAAATGGTGCAGAACTATCTAATGGTACCTGTCTTAGCTGCTGAATTCCCTGCCCGAAGCCTTTGCTGTGCTGGCTCCTGAGAACTGGAAGTGCCAGAGAAAGGCCTATAAAGGCCTGTGGTTGACTAACCTGGAATGGTTAGGCTGAAAGTCTTTAGAAAATATCAATGATTGACTTTCACACAAAAAAAGCTACCAGGCTTAGTGAGCAAGGTGGACTTCCTAGAGCATGATTGGAATCTGAAATGGCATTTCCTGAGCAACTTAGGCAGAGGCAGTAAAATCAGACACCTTGTCATGGATTGCTTTTAGTGGAACAGGTGAGCTGGGTTCTTTGACCAAATAGAGCACTTTGGTTTAAATACAACCAATTCAGTGCTTATGCAAAAGAAAAAGAAAAAAATTAATTCTGATATGGATATCCCCTCACATGTACTCCAGCTTTAAATAAATGGGTTTTAATATTTGCACTGTTTCCTTAAAAACTAATATTCTCAGTTTCAAGAAAATGTTCCTAAAGGTGTTGGTGAGGTCCTAGTAGAAATAGATGGCAAATGTAAATATAAAATGGATGCATATAGACAATAGAGACAGAACAAGGCACGTGCATGTCCACAATGTAATTTGAAGTCCTTTAGCATCTCTTTAAATAAATGTACATAAGTAGTTCACTTGAAAAGGTCACACAGTGTAAATCCTTGCTCAGCCATAAATGGGGCAGAGAATTATGCATGCCACTTTGAGTTCCTTGGAGGAAAGGGGGGATAGAAATGTCAACAACGATACTGTTTTTGGAAAATAATTTTATATTAATCAGTGGTGTGACATTAACGCCAAACATTCATAAGGCCCAGATAAACCTGCAAACTTCTTGATCACGTCTGCAAATTGACAATGTATTATGTGACACGAATATAGCTGTGTACTATATTTATATATTGGTTTGGAAGCTAACATGGCTTACATTCACTTTGTGAAGTACATCACAACAGTTAGCCCAGATGTTTTGGCTTCCTTGTTTGAGCGTACCTCAGTGTGCCTATTGTCCTATGCCTGCCTGGTGAGCAGAATACAGTGACCCTGCAACTTACACACACTTAACTTGTGCACATTCAGTTTTATGTGCATAGCTAAAAAGACCAAAAATTGGAAAGGGGGGAAAACAACCCCACCCACCATTTAACCCAATGTGTTTTCACTATACGTGACTTTGGCTTTAGGTGCGCTTCCCAGAATGTAACCCCCATGTAAGTTTGTAGGCTTACTGTACTTGAACCACGAAGGTGTTTGCCTTTTAAAATGAGCTAACGTGTCACCAGCAGATGGAATAGATCAGCTTTCATTTCATAGGCACAAAGGGAGCTGGGTCAGTTTACTTGGCACCCTTGATGCAGGATCAGTCCCCCACCACAATGCTTCGTCTCTTTCTGCTTGCTGTTTTTAGACTTCCTTTGGTGTCGGCATCCTATACAATGTCTAACTTGCCCACATGCTCTAGGCAAAATGTGACTGCACCACTATTTGGCATTTTCAGGCAGTAAAAACAAAAGAAAGTCAATGTGACAGATGCCCCAAAACACAATTAATCATTCACGTGCCCTCAAAGAACCTTGCTAACAGAATACATGAACTCGTCCCTGAGCACAACAAATGGTAGGGCAAGACGTGCAATCAGTTATGAAGTGTTTAACTGCTGTATGTTGTATTTCCTTTGCACCATACGAAGCAAAATTTGGATATGTGGAGCATCTCGGGAATCCAGTGGCTACCTTGGATCCTTCTGCAAATCCATAATGCCTGCCGACATTTTGCAATATTCAGATTTCAGATGCTCTTTGTGACTTGAGTGGTTTGACTGTTGCATCAGTCTCTTCTGCTATTCCTCCCGATCAATGTATGAAAGCTCAGGTCTTAATGGGAATGCAGAGCGGGCTTGTTGATATCCTCCTCCATTATCACATGCAGTGTTTCATTGGGAACAGGCTGACTGATATTTGGAACTTCATTTGCTCCTCCCTTGAAATTGATTCTGGACTTGTGCCAGATACAGGACAGGAACTCATTAAGTTTGCTCAGTGGGTGAGCTGTTTGGAATGACTTTGAGGCTCGTTCTCTAGTTAGTTGCTGATGTGCAGGCTTTCCAAAGGGACAGTGCTGACTTTGCTGTGGCAAGAATATCTCTTGCATGCTGGCTCACATCCTGGTTTCATGGGGCATTTATAGCAGCCTCTTGAGACATCTCCCCTGGACTCCCATTGCTTTGTGCCATATCATACTAGCTGACTGTAGAATGGGTGTGTGCTTGAACCTTCTGAAAAAACTTCCATCATGTTTCCCCCATTTGCCAGCCCCTCCCCCCCTCTCATTGTTTGTCTTGCTAGCATAACACTTGGGTGTCCTAACAAGTGCATAATAAGGAAATCTAATAATATGTATATATACGAGAAGCTAGGAATCATAGTGTGCCATACAGACCGGGTGCCATACAGACAGGACAAAATGGCCTTTTCCATTATCTGATCCCTCCTTTGTTTCTTCTGCACAGGATCTGGCATGGCTGACCTGGATGGACTGATTGGGGCAGAAGAGAAAGTAATCAACAGCAAGAACAAGCTGGACGAGAATGTGGTACGTCCTTTTGCATTTTTATTTTTATTTTTTGCAGAAAACACGGAGCCTGAGATGTGGCTTGCTTTCACGTCGCCCGCTGCTTGCTTGATAGTCACTAGACTCATTCCATATGGTGCAGGGGAGGCGCAGATTACTGACTTGCAGCTCCCGCAGGCTTCCCGCATGTGTCAGAGACAGAAGGGTAGGAGTGTGAGGGAAGCAGAGCTAGCATCCTCGCCCTGGACAGCTTTATGGATGTGGGAGGCGGAACAGAACCCTTTGGTGCTCTGGCACAGGCTCCACCGACAGATTTGTCATCTATTTTGAGTGGCAGCATCTTCTGTCAAGTGTAGCAGGCTGTAGTGTTTAGAGCTGATGCTGAGATGTACTCTGTGTTTGCACCTCCTGTCTGCATCCTTGTTGAAAACTGTAAATAGGAGCTTGTTCGGAGGCAAATTACTTTATCTGGTTGATGGAACACAAACCAGGCTTATTCTACTAAAATGTAGCCAGCTGACATCTGTGTTGTGTCACAAGCATTCTTCACCACCAGGGAAAGTTTCAAATATAACCTAACAAGATAGAGATAGATAGATAGATAGATCATAGATAGATAGATAGAGATAGTCACTTGAACCTTCCTACATCTTGCTGGCTGCTGTACCAGCATCTTGCTGGGCTTCCCTGGCAGCCATGCATATTTAGTGTGAAGGAGCCCTGCATGCACACAAATGCACACACGTAGGGACTTCTATTTGGGAACAGGAGGCCTGATTAGCCAGGATTCCTGCTTGAGTGGAGGTTTATGTAATTGTATGTATGTGCACCGCCTTTACACTGAATATGTGGTGCATAGCCACCATAGTTAGTGGGCCAGATCCCTTTCTCTTGCTTTTGTGTGTTTGATGCCTTCTTTTGCTGGTTTTCCAAAAGCCCTACCTTTTTAGCCCTGGAAGCTATTGGGGTTTTGCTAAGCACATGAAACCTGAGCCAGAGAGACGGGTGTAATGACTTAGCAGAGTTTTGCTAGCTATTTGTTTAGTTTAGAAGCTGCTCCTTTTTGCAAACCCAAGGTGATTTTTTTATGCACACCCCTGCCCAGTATCCCTCCTTTCTGTCATTAGCTCCTTGTGTAAAATTCCTTCATGACTGTTTTCAGGTAATTGATGAAACCCTTGATGTGAAGGAAATGATTTTCAATCCTGAGCGAGTCGGTGGACTGGTGGATGAGCCGGTATGTATATAGCCACCACCCCAGGCTTGCTGTTAGGGGACTTCATGCCCTGACCTGGGTGTTAAGTAGCACTGTGTATACCTCTTCTAGTTCTGAATATGCCATGAGCGTTGCAAAGAGCAGTAGGCCCAGAGTTTCCCGGAAGAAACGTTTTGTTATTGGCCACATAGGAGACACGTAAGCAGAAGAGGTCCCGTGTGTGTCACATATCTGAGAAGGTGTTTTGCAAGGTGCCCCCCGCCAGCCAGATCACAGTGAGAGGGATCAGGGTGAGACCATGACCAGGCACATCTCATGCTTGCTGTGGCAGTTGGTCAAAGGAAGGTGCCTCCCAAGCTAGTTTAGTCATGTTCATTTCCAGCTCTCAGCCCCTCCACATCACTTTCTTCCTGTCCAGGAAAACGACAACGCGCTCCGTGACGACTTCAGCTTCAGCAGCAGCGCTCTCATTGGTCTCCTGGTGATTGCTGTTGCCATAGCCACAGTCATCGTCATCAGCTTGGTGATGCTGAGGAAGAGGCAGTATGGAACCATCAGCCATGGGATCGTAGAGGTGAGAGGGGCCTCGAGATTCATCGCCTCTGAGAGAGGGGGGATTGGATTGGCTTGCTGGTTGGGGGAATGGGGTGGCAGCAGTTGCTCTCTGCTGATTTGAGCGTTTGGCAGTCAGTGGCCTTATGTGGTTCAAAGCGGTTCACTGAAGGTATAGCTTTAAAAAGAGAGAGAGAGAACTTCTATTATCCTCTCAGTTCACACATGCACAGAACATACAAATCATCAGGTTCAGAGCAGTGACTGGAAATCACTGTCATTTTAGCTATTGGCTTGATCATGTGCAATAAGGCATGTGTGAAAGAGCATTCAGACGGGACTTGAGGCTTCTTTTTTTAGGGAGATGATGGAAGTTGAATCTCTTGCAACGAAGACCTCAGTTTTAAGAGATTAATACCCTTAAATTCTATCCAGGGAGCAGGCCCCACAAATGCCTTTAGCCCAAGATGCTTTCATGCCTCCTCTTCGCTCGCTAACTGTTGGTTCTCTTCTTTGAAGGTTGACCCGATGCTGACGCCAGAGGAGCGGCATCTGAATAAGATGCAAAACCATGGATATGAGAATCCTACTTACAAATACTTGGAGCAGATGCAGATTTAAAAGTTGTTGAAACCACCGCAGCCCTGACCAGCAAAGGATCAGGGTAGGAAGGGCCAAAAATGGTCCAGTATTTTGGATCAGCTGTTGACCAACTTTTGCTTGAAGAGGACTTCATATTACATTCAGAACTCCTGGATCATTTAAGACTTAATTACTACTGTAGAGTTGCAAATTCCATTCTTTTAAATGGGTGAGGAAATGATAATATAACAATATATGATATATAAACCTTAAATGGGAAAATGGATCTATTGCAGATATTTGAGATGTAGTTTTTTTTCTTTTTTAAAGAAACTTAATCTAATGAGAGAAAATCCCAGTGCTGTCGTATTGTCTGATAACAAACTCTCTGTATAAATGAGAAATGTTGTTTTATTTCTGATACACCACTTGTATATTCAAGGTCATGTACCAACCGCATTGTATAAACAAGACATTTGTGGCTCTTTGGTCATTCTAGCTTTTATATATACACATATATATATAAAAGCAGTATTCCTTTTTTAAAATAAAGTTTTCACCAAAGTCACCAAAAAATTGAAATATTGGGGTTTAGGGTCTTTGGGAGACAAATAAATAACCAGGGAAGCAAATTCACAATAATGGAAACCTTATATAAATTCTCAGATTCCAGTGACCTGTGCACATCTTCTTCTGCTGCTGTGTGGCTTGGTTTTCAAAAATCCTAGATCTTATAGAGGTAAGGAGAGGAAATGCTTCTGCCTTAGTGAAATATTGGGACCTGGTTTGTGCAGATTGGGACTGCACACTTTGTCCACTTTTCTGAACCTGGTCCTTGTAGAATTGGAAGCCTGCAACGTTCGACTTCAAATCCTTTCCCTGCAGCCTAAGCCAGCCTCCCTTAGCAGCCACTATTGTAAGAGACCCCTTCTTTGTTAATGTACCCCAGGCCCACTCTTTTCAGGGTTAATCATGACCGTTACAGATTAAGGAGGCTGCTGTGTCTTCCCAAGGAAGCTGGAGTCGACACTGGGGTGTCTTCCTAATGGGAGACACCTGATACAGTTGCAAATAGCCCAGGCATTTGGGGGAGCCCATGAATTATTGCCACTTTGCTCTCCATTATGGGTGGGGTTAGGGAGGGTAGAGGGGATAATGTCCGAGTGATGGAGAAGGGAAGGGAATTTGTGAAGCGTCACGGACACTGATCCGTTCACCACCATGTCTTTGTAATGCTTGTATAGTTGGTGTTAATGCTCACAGCTTTTTTTAAAATTCTGGAGGTTCTGGTAACCTGTGGTGTATTATTTTATTTTCTATTTTCTGTGACCTTTCTTTCCCCCTCCATCCCTTGCCATGTCTCTTCCCACTATGCACAGATTTACTTAACCTGCAAACTCCTTAGTGTGGTCTGTGGGGAATGTAAAAAGTTGGAATCACATCAATAAACACTTTAACTTCCAGATCGGTTCCTGTGTCTATCCATAAAGGCGCCTGGTGGTCTCCCATATTTTCTAGCCGGAGCTCTGGGAAGTTGTAAATGTAACCCATAGCTTTAAATTGGGTTTGCTATAAACCTCAAGGACTCTTGAGAGTCTCTTGCTACTAAGTGAGGAGGCTCTTTGCCTTGGCCTTCACTAGCTTTTCATTAACATTACCTTACAGAGCAATGGCAGTGCCGAAGTTGTTGGGCTTATTGTAATGGCTGTGTTGCCAAGTTGCAGCTGCTCTGTTGTGAATTGATTTGCTCCCAGAAGGCACTGTACTTTGCTAGACCAATCAGAAATACAAAATTTAATGCTTGGTAAGGGATAAAAAAGTGACAAGAGGCCACCAAGACCCATTGAGTCATCCTGGCATTTTTGATCTTGGGTTATTCTTTCCTGTGAGCAGTGGAATGTCACAGAGCAGTTGGAAACACCCAAGATTAAGCATCTTTAACTGCAATTCTGGGGGAGTTTGATTAATGCTGTAGATGCCCAAGAGACAAATTTGAACTGAATGCCAAAGCTGCGTGCGCAACTAAACTGTATTATTATCCAGGGGATTAGGATAGATTAAACATACCTGAAAACACTGTGTTCAAATGTGGATCCAAAGAATGTAACCACAAGCTTACCCAAAACCATAACAAGACTAAAATGTCCCCAAATAAACTCAGTTATCCAAAGAGAAGGATGTTGTACCTCTGGAAGTCCTGTGAAATTAATAGTGAAGCTATTTGTCTGTGGATTTCTATGTGGTTCTGCCAAAGTTGTTATGGAGATTCTATGCTTGCACTTACACACAGAGGCCTGGTTTGCAAGCTGAACTGTGGCTAGGTGTGGCCAAGCAAGTGTGCAAGTGCTTGGAGCAAATATTGTGGACCATATGTCACTTCTCCCTCTGCTACTTCACCACCAGGAATGAAGCCATACTTGGACTAACCATTGTGCTTGAACCTGTGCTTGTGGTTTCTCTCATTCCAGCCCACATTTTCACTAGCAGCAGGACCTGGGAAGGATTGATGCAGCTCCCGTTTTTGCTCCTTGCCCTCGCTTGCTTGTTCAGCGTGCTGAGAAGTGTTGGGAGACCCCCCCTATCCCCCCCCCGAGCTACAGTTCCTAGAATTCCCTGGGGAAAGGGCTTGATTTTTAAGCTGTTAACGGAGAAATCTGAAGGCTCCCTTGGACAAAAAACAAGGACACCAGCCAAGAATACCAGAGCAAAACAGCAGCCAGTAGGGTTGGTCTTTATTGAAGACTGTTGCGACAGGACTCCCACCTGCCACAAGGTGAAACAAGATAGAAGGCCCGTACAAAAGAGAACCCAAACTTTTATTAGCTGTTAATCCCCATGTTACACCCCCCTAAACTACATCACTAATACATCATCATTACATCATGAGAGGGGAGGTCTGGTGCTGAGCATCCTGGACCCTGCCCCAATGCTCCCCTAGCCCTCCACCAAACATCTATCAAGTGAAACAAAAGAGACATTTACATTTCCCTGTTTCCCAGCCAAGTTAATCACACCCTTTTGTCTTTTTCTGGGTTTGTTATTTCTGGAATGGCTACCTGTCTGGCACTCAGGTATCAGGATGCCAAGGATTATCACTCAGGCAGAGGGGCTGCATGTCTATATGAATTTCTGAAGTTTCCCCAGTGAGCCAGTACATAGATAAATTTATCAGTGAATTGTTACATTTGGTATTGTGAAGCAGAGGCCCTTTGAATAGATAGGAAGAAACTGTGATGAAGTGTTTTGTGGGGACAAATCACAAAAGTCACAAAAGTGATTGTGCTGATTTTGGTAGTGGGCTGCATGTGCATGATATCTGCTGGAGGGGCAACCCCCCCCCCCAAACCTATACATAAATTCCTACAACAAAACCACTCTGAAAATTATAGCTCTGCACCCACCCTTAAACTTCCTGTATCCTTTGGGGGAAGCTACAACAGTTTAAAATGTCATGATACTGCTTTAAATGAATAGTGCCGATGCGGCCTAGAAGATACTTGGTTATGTTGATGTTCCAGGGAGCTGTATATATCACACTGTTATGTTTCCATTACTTGTGTGGAAGGTGAATGAGGTATCAGTGTTCAATAGACGCCATATAGATTGCTCCCTTGAAAAGTCTCTGCAGAAAACCACCCTTTATTGGCAATACACATATGTACACATATGCATATAGATGAATTAAACTGCATGCAGAAATTTCAATACAATACCAAATGTACCAGTCAGAACCACGATCTGGCCAACTTGCATTACAGATGTGGCTGTAGCTCTAATGGACCCCAGAGTGGTTTTTATAATGATCATGCCTAAAGGGTTTTGCCACTCATTTAACTGGGCAGCTTGACATCCAACCCATTGCTTACAACCAAATCTAATTACAAATTGCATGTCCCATGCAGTGTAAACACAAAGTCCTCAAAAGGTCATCAGATTTGATGTATTTTTTTAAAAAAAAGCCACAAAGTTCATTAGCAGGACATTTTCCAGTGCACACTTTGGCCCTTGTATATAATTTTTTGGGAAGTTGCTGAGGTGAGTGTGCTTGCAGCTGAAGGCTTTGAACACTTATATAAGAGGATACAGCTTCTCCCCTTTTGCCGTTGACTACTATGTTTGTTTTTAATATAAAGAGCACCCTTTATGTCAGATGGGAACTAGAAACTTCACAGTTTTTTTAAAAAAAATCTTGAAGAATAGGGGAAAATGAGACCCTTCATTTTTCATCTGAGATGTTCTCTGGTAGGAGGACAGGATCCGGGGTTCGGTTTTTCCTCCATAGACAACATGCCAAGTCCAGCTCCACATCCAGCTCCACTTCGACGTTTCCATAGTTTACTCCACGTCCGTTACTGCAGCTGCAGAAATGCAAACCCCCAAATATATTGATATATGCAACGGGGAGAAACAAAACCCATTTCAGCAAGTGCTAAGGAATTGACAGCAGCATAATTGTTGACCTCACGCCCTGTTCCCATGGAGGTTGCAAAGCAATGGTCAAGCCACACAGGCTGGCACACTGTGCAGTCATGACGCCAGCTGTTGAGCATTGCTTGACGTCTGGCTGCTGTTACTCCACAGGGTTCCTTTGTCTGCATTTCTCTGCCTACCACCTGATCCATTTTTTAATTGTTCTTGGTAGTTATTCCGTTAAGTTTTTACAACAGCTTTTTAAAAAATATTGAACTGTTTTATATTGACGTGAGTTTCTCAGAGAGTGTGAAGAAGGGTGGATAAGAAGGAAGGATTTTTAAAATACAGTAATGGCAGGCGGGGGGCGTATTTTTGAGCCACACACTGTGTCAAAGAATGGATGTTACTCCTTTTCAAACTGCTACAGGAACAATGTGTCACATACATTGTCAGTGTGGAGCAATGCACTGGCTTGATGTGCATGACACATCAGTATTGGTATGAGATCAGTTATGGGTGATGCTGTGGTCTAAACCACTGAGCCTCTTGGGCTTGCTGATTAGAAGGTCGGCAACTTGAATCCCTGTGACAGGGTGAGCTCCCATTGCTCTGTCCCAGCTCCTGCCAACTTAGCAGTTCGAAAGCACGCCAGTGCAAGTAGATAAATAGGTACCACTGCGGCAGGAAGGTAAACGATGTTTCCATGCACTCTGGTTTCTGTCATGGTGTCCCATTGCGCCAGAAGCGATTTAGTCATGCTGGCCATGTGAACCGGAAAGCTGTCTGTGGACAAACTCCGGCTCCTTCGGCCTGAAAGCGAGGTGAGTGCCACAACCCCATAGTCACCTTTGACTGGACTTAACCGTCCAGGGGTCCTTTACCTTTTTTGACCTTACTATTGGCTATCACAGGCCTGAAGTGAGGAGGGAGTATGTTTAAGGAGTGACAAAAGGAGAGAAGTTACTTGTTTCTCGCCTCTTCCCACAACTTTTTACACTGCTGTTTGAGGCTAGAGGATATGTGCCCTCTAGATGTTGTTGGGGACTCCCAACTCCTGCCAGCCCCTGCCAGCGTGACTAATGGTCAGGGATGATGGGCCACTAATATATTCCAGCAACACCTGGAGGGCCCACAGATTGCTCATCCCTGTCCTAAGTAGAAAAGATTGAACACGGCCAAGACATAAGTAATGTCCATCCTTGGACTACCACTAGCCAACCATGGCTACCTGTTCCCACATGAAGCAGTCCACTGGATCATTTTGGGTCCACCCACTGCCTACCTAATGAGCACCACTTACCGCTGACTGATGAAACCATTGGCTGCCATCACAAGAAGGCCAATGGCATAGTGCCAAAAGAAGCACATGGTCAGGAAGTTCTTGTTTCCATGCTCCTCTTGTTTCCAACCTGGAACTCCCCATGGTGGATACAGAACAAAGCCAATCTGAGGGTTGCAAAGAGAGATGTCGTATCATTCAAAGCTACAGGAGTATAATATAGGACTTGCCAGGATAGCACCCACTGGTGTACAGGTGCCCAACAGAGGCCTGGTACCCTCAGAACCCCCTCTTCTTCCCCATCTTTGCTGAAATTCAAATGAAGCGTTTTGTTGCAGCCAGTTAAATTGGGTGTTGTGTGTGGTGCCCAAGAATGTTTCTCCAGTTTGCAAATGAACCCTTAAACTCAGAAAGGTACTTTGCTTCACAGAAGTGGTGCTGTTAGCTAATCTTAGGTTGCATTCACACCAAACCTCCAAAGCTCTGTGATGATACTACTTTAAACAGTCAAGACTTCCCCTCCATTTTTTTTAAAGGAGAGAAATAGGAGACAACACCCAGCACTCTTAACACAGCTTCCAGAATGCTTTGGGGAAGAATCCATGACTCTTAATTTAAAGTTCTCCCATAGGGCTTTAAAAGAATGGGGTAAATAGTCTCCTCCCTGCTCTTTTTAGATGGCAATGTGTACCACTTCACTGACTTCAAAATGTGATAAGCCTGCCTTGCTGCAACTGGGGCCCCTCCTGGTCATTTTGCTGAGTAGGTCCCTGGACTTCTGCCCTAAGGTCCTGCCCTGATGGTGCCACTGGCTTACAGCCACCTTTTATTATTCCAGTGCATTTCTCACGGCAACACCTTTCTCTTCGCACACACTTGCACTCCAGCACATGTTGGGGGGGGGGGTTATTGATTTAAACATTTCACAGACCTGGACATTAAATCTGAAGCACAGGCAACAGCAACCCCACCCCCCAGCCACTCTCCCTGCTACTAACCTGCCAGAACCAGGATCCTTGGAGGATGAAGAGGCTGGCCCTGAAGAGCTCCAGGAGGATGTGATCTCGTTGGAAGACCTCCAGCGAGGCACAGAGGGCAGCTCCAAACACAGCGATGCTCATGAGATGATAGAGATGTTCCGTCAACGCGGCGTCCTTGTAGTCATGGAAATAGAACAGGAAGCCTGCCAGAATCCAAACCACAGGGGACGATTACTCAAGAGCATTAGCAAAATTGGACCTTCAAGGATTCTTAAATCAATATGCTTTGGGGAGCCTGCCTGCATGTTAAGCAGGTGTTTCCCTCTGCTTTCTATGTGTGGGCAGTCAAAGGCCATTTCAAGCTTTGGCCCATTTTGTCCCTGGCTGGCAGTGGAATATATTTTGATCATGCCTCCCAAGCTGCTCATTCCATATATTCTGAGGTTGCTGCACTCTAAACGGAGGTGGCGTTTTTACTCAATGAGCATTGCTCATTGCACTGCAGCTCTTTGAGCTTTGAGATGATCTTGGCTGCAGAATGTGGGCATTTGTGAATCATGGTGTCTCTAGCACCAAACAGCTGTAGTAGGGCGGTCACTTTACTTGTTGATGTGTGCTTTGCATAATTCTCAAAGCGATTGGGGGCTTACTAGTTTAGAGAAAAGGCAAGGAAGAGGCAACATGATGAAAAATTTGTAAAATTATTCATGGCATGGAGAAAGGTGGCAGAGAAACCTTTTTCTCCCTCCTAACAGTACAACTAAGAGGGACGCAGGTGGCGCTATGGGTTAAACCACAGAGCCGAGGACTTGCCGATCAGAAGGTTGGCGGTTTGAATCCCCACGACGGGGTGAGCTCCTGTTGCTCAGTCCCTGCTCCTGCCAACCTAGCAGTTCGAAAGCACGTCAAAGTGCAAGTAGATAAATAGGTACCGCTCTGGCAGAAAGGTAAACAGCATTTCCATGCGCTGCTCTGGTTTGCCAGAAGCAGCTTAGTCATGCTGGCCACATGACCCGGAAGCTGTACACTGGCTCCCTCAGCCAGTAAAGCGAGATGAGCGCCGCAACCCCAGAGTCGGCCACGACTGGACCTAAATGGTCAGGGGTCCCTTTACCTTTAACAGTAGGACTAGGGCATGTCTAGCGAAGTTGAATGCTGGAAGATTCGGGGCAGATAAAAGAAAGCAATCTCTTCACACAGAGCATAGTTAAAGCATGCAACTCATTTGCTTGGTAGGCAGTGATGTCCACCAACTTGGCTTTCAAATAGGATTGCACAAATTAATGGAGGCGAGGACTATCAGTGGCTATTCTTCATGGTGGCTGTGCTTGGTCTCCACAGTCAGAAGCAGTTGCTGGAAATCACAATAAGGGAGAGGGTTCTGGTGCTTCACAGAAGTGTGAAAGACGAATAATAGCTGTGTTGTGGTTCACATACGGATTCAGGAAGTACAAAAGAGGTAGGTTCACATCACATTGCGAGCTGAACAGATTTCGTCCCTTAAAAGCACCCTGCTAACATTTTCATTCGATAGCAGCTGATTAAGGTGGAGTTCATCTGCAACACAGGAGGCTTTTTGTTTCGACAGCCTTTGGAAAAAAGCAGTCCCTGAAGGTGGGACCCTATGCAATGAGGGATCACCAGCTTTGCATGCAGAAGAGATCTTGTCTGGTTCCTGGACCCTTAAATTATAAAAAGATGTGGAGCAGCTGGGCTGATTGCGGGGGAAGTGGGGAGAAATACCCCCTGAAAAGTGTTGGAAAGGTGCTGCTAAGAGCAGACAGTACTGGTCTAGATAAACACAACAGTGTGACTCAGTATAAGGCAGCTTTGTGTGTCTGGTTATTGCTAAATTAATACATCAGGGTACATTCAAAATATTTTTTTTAAAGCTGGGGTAGGAAACTATAATGGAAAATAAACTAGCCTCTTCCATAAACCGTAATTGCCCCCTAGTGGCCATTTTATGTAAATAAACTACTCGCCAATTCTCCAGTTGCCTATTTGCTGCGATTAGGTGATCTGCATGTGTATTCAAGATCACATAATACAGTCTTGCTAAGCCTCAAGTACTTAAACGCCCCATGATTCTGCGCTTATAATGGCTAGCAAACATTAGAATTACCGCTCCACACTTCAGCGCATGCTAAAAAGAAGGAGGAATAAAGCCTTCCCCCCCATGTCCCTAATTATGTGTACAAAAGACGGTTACTCGTCAATAAATCACAATGGTCATAGCCCACAGGCTTTTGTGCTCTGGTGCTCAGGGTGGGAGTGCCATTTCTTACGTAGTCCAAATGGCATCACCCTCCTGCAGGAGAAGAGGTATCAGCAGGCGTTGGGGAAACTGTGGTTTGCAGAAGCACAGCTCATAGCAACCATGAGCCGTGCCTTCAGTTTCGTGGGCCCGACTCCATGGAACTCCCTGCCACAAGAAGTTAGGCAGACACCATCTTTACTGAGTTTCAGATGCCTAGTCAGAACTTTTTATTTCAGAAGAGCACTGGGCTTCCAGAAACTGTTATTTCAAAGCATAATTGCCTTTGACCACCGAGGCAGAGCACAGCCATCCTGGCTAATAGCCATTCATAGCCTTCCCCTGCCTGAATTTTAAATCCATCTAGGTTGTTGGCAATCACTGCCTCCTAGCTAGCAGAATGTCTTGTGTTTACCCTGCCCCAACGCTCCAAAGCTTGGAGAACAATCCCTGATTGTCTTTAGTTGGGGGCAGCTGCCATTTCTCATCACGACCCTTTTGACTTGTCTATCTTAATGCTTCAGACCATTAGCCTCTGTTCATTGCTCACCTTCTGCAAACAAAGCCAGAGCCAACAGGAGGCGATCCAGCCCCACCGGCAACTTGAGCGACGTATGGACGAGGACATCCGCCACTCCAGAAAAGCCATAGAAGAGGTACATGGTCATGTGCTGCCAGCTCATCAGCTGGACCCAGTCTTGGGTCTCGCTGTCGTAGAGAGAAAGGTGGGGTCCGCCCGGGACCAGCTGCTCAGCCAATATTCCTGTAAGGCAGGACACAAGTCATTTTGCTTCCTTAGCAGAGCAAAGGACTGGGCAAAATTTGAAGGCAGGTGTACATGATAGGGTGGAAAGGAAGAAAACAGAGCACACAGCAGAAAGAGCAGTAAATGCAAGTATTTAGGAAGCCTCCTGACCTAAAACTCTTACTGGCTTAGCAAGTAATAATGTGCCTCACTGGGGTTCTTTACAAGTTACGACAGGCACCCCCAAACTCAGCCCTCCAGATGTTTTGGGACTACAACTCCCATCATCCCTAGCTAACAGGACCAGTGGTCAGGGATGATGGGAATTGTAGTCCCAAAACATCTGGAGGGCCGAGTTTGGGGATGCCTGAGTTACGCACAGGCTAAGGATGAGCCACATGTTTGCTGATTTTCACACTAAAACTTGCTATTTCAATGGCATGACTTCTTTTTTTTACCTACACACAAACTCAGCAGCTCTGTTTTCCAACTGTTTAATGTGAGGCAGTTATTCAGCTGAGTGGTCTTTCCAAGGCCACAATGTCTATGCTCTGTCTCCGCCATGGGAGGCAATCTGAATATCCACCGCTGAGAATTGCAGGTGGGGAGGGTGCTGTTGTGCCCACGTCTTGCTTTCAGGATTCCTACAGGAATCTGGTTGGCCGCTGTGACAACAGGATGCTGGACTAGATGGGCCTTTGGCAACTCCAGCTCGGGCTGATTTGAGATTTGTGGCCCTGCCTAGAGAAAGCCGACCAAATACCACATGCTTCTGTTACATCCAGGCTACCGTATGGGGCTGCCCTTGGTTTGGAAACGGCAGTTGGTGCAGAATGTGCCCAGCAGGACACTTGTGGCTAGTCTGCAAACATGGGCAGAAGAACCCACTACACTTACTCTGTGCCAGTTATATTGGTTGCCATTTCAGTTCTGGCCTCCATTAAAAGTGCTGGTCTTGCCCCCGATGCCCTAAACGGTGTGTGGTCAGGTTGTCCAAAAAGTCGCCAGCATTAAGATCAGCCTCTGAGGCTCTGCTCTCTGGCTTGCAGTCGGAAGGCTGGCACAGAAGGTAGCCAGTGTGGTGTAGTGGTTAAGAGCGGCAGACTTGTAATCTGGTGAACTGGGTTCGCATCTCCGCTCCTCCACATGCAGCTGCTGGGTGACCTTGGGCTAGTCACACTTCTCTGAAGTCTCTCAGCCCCACTCACCTCACAGAGTGTTTGTTGTGGGGGAGGAAGGGAAAGGAGAATGTTAGCCGCTTTGAGACTCCTTCAGGTAGTGATAAAGCAGGATATCAAATCCAAACAAACAAACAAAAAGGTAGCGGCCAGGTTGCTTTGGAAGCAAATTGCCACCAGCATGTAGCACCGTGTTTGCAGTATTTGCACTGCCTACCATTCTGCCACGGGCCCAAACCCAAGGTTTTGGTGTCAACATATAAGGCCCTGAGCAGCTCAGGACCAGGTTCCTTGAGAGACCTTATATACCCATTAGGTTGCTGCATTCTATAGGACAGTTTCTTCTTCACTGGAGGCTTTTAAACAGTGTCTGGGTGGCCATCTGTCAGAGACTCTTTAGCTGTGATTCCTGCACTGCAGGGGGTTAGACTAGATGATCCTTGGGGTCCCTTCCAACTCTACAATTCTACAAAGTCCCTAAAGTATCAGAAGCTTTGCTCCCCAGTGCAAAGCAGGGCTTTCAGTGTGGCTGCCCCTGCTTTGTAGGACAGCATTCCCATTGAAAGTGCATATCTGCACTCTCCGAAAACAACTGAAGTCATTTTTTGTTGCAACTAGCCTTTCCAAGAAGATGAAAAGGTCTCTGCCCTTAAGGGATCATTTTGTACTGTTTTCAAACTTATTTCCAGTCGTTTCTATAGAAGAAGAAGAAGAAGAAGAAGAAGAAGAAGAAGAAGAAGAAGAAGGAGAGTAGTAGTAGTAGTAGTAGTAGTAGTATGGATTTGATATCCGGCTTTATCACTACCCGAAGGAGTCTCAAAGCGGCTAACATTCTCCTTTCCCTTCCTCCCCCACAACAAACACTCTGTGAGGTGAGTGAGGCTGAGAGACTTCAGAGAAGTGTGATTAGCCCAAGGTCACCCAGCAGCTGCATGTGGAGGAGTGGAGACGCGAACCTGGTTCCCCAGATTACAAGTCTACCGCTCTTAACCACTACACCACACTGGTAGGACTGTAAATTTTCCCCAGACACAGTGGTGGAGCGACATGCTCCGGCACCCAGATTGGTGAACAGGCGGGGGTGGGGCTGGTGCGTGTTGCTCCCCCCCCCCGCCCCCACGTTTGTCTGCCAGTGCCGAGACATAGATATAAAAAAGATGATTCATAATGGTACATCATCTCTCTTGCAGAAGGAAGATGACGGTGGAGTATAGTACCTCCTAGAGCAAAGAAAGCTTTCATTGTTCCTTCGATAATATCCATAGATTGGATCCAATGGCTGTGTGGGTTGCCTGAATCCAGCTTTAGAAGAATGTACTTTATGGGGTATTTGATGGACCACCACAGGCCAAGCATCAGGAAGAAGTTCCCGCGAAGAGCACTGCCAATAAAGCTGGGCATCGTTGCGCTTGACCCTTCAAAACAAGAAGAGGAAACCCACAGAGAATGTCAGTGACTGCATGTGCTATGTGGTTGTGAAACCATTCCTCTGCCCAATGAAACAGCACAGTCGGTTGAGCATGAGATTCTTAATCTCAGGGTTGTGGGTTCAATTCCCACGTTGGGCAAAAGATTCCTGCATTGCAGGGGTTTGGACTAGATAACCCTTGTGGTCCCTTCCAACTCTACAGTTCTATGGTTCTATGTCCTTATTTCTGGACCACAGTGAATGCAGAGACCCAGAAGGGGGGAAGCGAACGGCATCAAGAGTGCTGTGGCTGGCTCACATCTGACTCAGTGACACAATGAGGTCACAATGCTGACTTCAGCTGCATTCATACGACCGTTTATTCCATTTCCCTAACTGTCAGTTTCCATATTTGAGCTTCCACACACTGTAAAAGCCACTTCTGTAAATATAGTGGAATATAGCTCAACTTGAGTGCCTTTACCAAAGGTGTCATGGGCTTTGAAGACACTCGAACTCAGGATGCAAGGGAGAAATGTGCTAAGAGGAAGGCATGCTTGGCAAATCCATACTGTGATCAACTCCTGCCCGGAAACCAATGTCCCCACTGTGGAAGGACGTGTGGATCCAGAATTGGCCTCCACAGTCACTTATGGACTCATTGTTAAAACCGTGTTTATGGAAGACAATCTTACTCAGCTACGAGTGATCGCCAAAGAAGAAGATTTGTTTCCAGGGGGAAAAGTCTGTCTGCAAATAACACAGAAATGGGTGCTTTATTTGTGCTATATTCTGCTATATTTATGGAAGTGGCTCTTATGTCATGTGACGGTTCAAATATTATGCAGAAATCAACAGGGAAATGTCGGGAGAACGGAAGCTGTCGGTTACCAACACCAGCGCATTAAATTTGGAACTCTGAAGAATGTTACATACTAGATATCCTCCCTTTGGATTTTCAGGCACTTTTGGGAGACTTTTAAAAATGCCGATAGGCCTATGCTGATTAGCCAGCATTCTAATGATTAATTTGTCCCATTTTAATGGTTTTTCACTTTTCATTGTTTATATGCTGTTGTACACTCCTCTTACATATAATGAGATGATGGAAAAGAAATACGTTCCTGCTTTTCTTTTTGTATTGTCCTTATAATAAACACACACACTTACTTGCACACCACCCCAATCTTCAAGTGGTACAAGTCTCCAGGAGTTCCAGGTGCTTCCCCAACACTCATGTTTCCTTTTGGGAATGAGGCACAGGGGAGACTGTGGTGTCTTTAGCATATATGGTTTATCGAGGCGGGTCAGGACTGCTGATCCTTTTGGATTTGTCAGCAGCCTTTGACATGGTCGATCATGATCTTCTGGACCATCGCCTTGCAGACGTGGGGATACAGGGCATAGCCCGTAACTGGTTGTGCTCTTTTATCTCTGGTCGGGGACAGAGGGTGGCACTAGGGGGGGAAATGTCGTCACGCCACTCCTTGATGTGTGGAGTGCCGCAGGGCGCAATTCTCTCCCCAATGCTTTTTAACATCTTTATGCGCCCCCTTGCCCAGATTATCCGGAGCTTTGGGCTGGGCTGTCATCAATATGCTGATGACACTCAGCTCTATCTGCTGATGGATGGCCACACCAACTCGGCCCCTTACACACTGACCAGATGCTTGGAAGCTGTGGCTGGATGGTTTCGTGGGAGCCGATTGAAACTAAATCCTTCGAAGACAGAGGTCCTATGGCTAGGTCGGGATAGCATGGAGATGAGGGACCAACTCCCTTCTCTTGCGGGGGCCCAATTAGTGCCATTGCCTTCCGTTAAGAGTTTAGGTGTAATCCTTGACGCCTCCCTTTCCATGGAGGCGCAAGTCACAGCAACAGCCAAGGTGACATTTCTCCACCTTCGCCGCATCAAGCAGTTGGTCCCTTACCTTTCCCGCCCCGACCTGGCCACAGTGATCCACGCGACAGTCATCTCCAGGCTTGACTACTGTAATTCGCTCTTCGCGGGGCTGCCCTTGAAGCTGTCCCAGAAACTCCAGCGGGTACAGAATGCTGCAGCGGGCTCCTCACGGGGTCTCTGCCATGGGAGCATATTCATCCAGTGCTTTTCAAGCTGCACTGGCTCCCGGTGGAGTACAGGGTCAGATTTAAGGTGCTGCTTTTGACCTTTAAAGCCCTTCACGGCCTAGGACCCTCGTACCTACGGGACCGCCTCGCCTGGTATGCCCCACGGAGAGCCTCAAGGTCCATAAATAGCAACACCCTAGTGGTCCCGGGCCCTAAGGAAGTTAGATTGGCTTCAACCAGAGCCAGGGCCTTTTCAGCACTGGCCCCAACTTGGTGGAACGCTCTGTCTCATGAGACCAGGGCCCTGCAGGATCTGATTTCTTTCCGCAGGGCCTGTAAGACAGAGTTGTTCCGCCTGGCCTTTGGATTGGAGCCAATTTGATTCCCTCCGCCCCCCTTTTTCTTTTTTCTTTTCCTTCTCCTGCAATGAGGCTTCATTTTAATATTTTAATGTTCCATTATTTTAATGTTGTATTTTATTTTTGTTTTTAAGTTGTAATCACTCATCTTGTTTTTATTATTGCTTGTAAGCCGCTCTGAGCCCGGCCTTGGCTGGGGAGGGCGGGGTATAAATAAAAAATTATTATTATTATTATTATTATTATTATTGACACATATGTACAAGCTAAGCTTATGATGGAGGGATTCGCAGTATCAACACCCCAAAAGGGTCTTGTTTCTCCCATAGCCACAGCTTTGGATTCAAGCAGAGACGCACCATTTCTCTACCTCTCTGGCTTTTCTGCTTGATACCTTGCTTCTTGGCCACAGAACTCCTAACTCTCAACACTGCCTTCATTCATTCTCACTGTCTGCGAGCTGAGAGATTTGTCTCCCACAAAGCCCCTTCCCTTGGTCTCCTTTCGCCTCACCAAGAAGCTAGCCTGGCTTGATTAGCTTTTAACACCTGCTGAATCTAAGTCTGGCACCCAGCTTAAATTCCCACATTTACTGGATCCAGGGATTAGAGAGGTCTTGCACCCACAAACTCAAAACAATATAGATGCAGAGGCAAACGTAAGGCACATTTGGTGTTTTTCCAGAGACCATTTGTCTCTGGAAACCTGCAATTTCGTACCCTGAATTTTATGCTTTGAGCTTTAATTTCATTTTTGTTTGAACTGCAGTTACTATAAGCATAATTGCAACACCATCTTTCACTCTGCTTCTCTCTGCAATTTAAGCCTAACTGTATATATCTGCCTTCCTGCCAGGTGGATAACTACTTCCACAGCAAGGTCTGCATGTTTTCCATCTGCTCAGCCCCACTCAAGGGACTGGGGAGGCTTTAACCCTTTCTGAAAGAACCTTGTTCCTTCCCTGCATAAATTTGCTTGCCTGCCCTGAAACGTCACCTCCTCTGCTTTCATACACCCAAAACGCTAAGCCAATTTATACACATGAAAGCTCTCTAACACATAGCATCAACAAAATTTGGCAAAGTATGAAGGCTGTGCTGAAGGAAAATTGCCATGGTTTTGAAGTGCATAGGGAGTCTACAACACATTTCCCAACAGGAAGAAAACAACCCTGTTGTGCAAGGAGAACGGCAAACTTCCTTTCCAACATGGCAATTAATTTGGTGGACCAATTCCTTAGCCAGGCTGCATGTAGCTTTGCCAGAGCTTTGAAAAACTCATTTAACGTCTTCAGTCTTTATCACCAGTGAGCTGTAGAGTCAAAAGCCCAGCCAATGATAGTCCTAATCAGAGTAGACCTATTCAGGTTGATGAGCATGAATAATTGCAGCTCGATTGTGGAATGCTCTCCCCAGGGAGGCTTGCCCAAGCACCTTCATTGCATATCTTTAGGTGCCAGGAATACATTCCTTTTCAACTAGGCGTTTGGTTGTTAATCTATGGCATTTTAAAGTTGGTGGGTCTAACAACAACAACAACAACAACAACAACAACAACAACAACAACAACACAGTGTTTGAGAGAGGGAGGAAAACTTCTCTAGCCACTTTCTCCAAATCATGCATAATTTTATAAACTTCTATCATTCCATGCTGCAACGTTCTATTGCAGGTCCCACTAGTTTCCTCCCAGGAGCTCAAGGTGGCATGCAATGGTCTCCCTCCTAGAGAGGGAGAGGGAGATAGACTGGTCTAGTGGGCTTCACGGCTGAGTAGGGTTTGAACAGGGCTGGATTAAGACACACTGAGATCCCAAGCTATGCCAAGCTAAAGATCCCCCATAGCAGCACCGAAAAACATTTATTCTAAAGGAAAGAACAACAAAAATAGAAATAATAAAGTAACTATTTCTTCCACATCAGAATAATAATGTCCGATTTAGTCTCTGTAACATTATGTTCCAACTGGACTACTGCAGGACGCTCTGCTTGGGGCAACCCTTGACGGTTGTTTTCTGTTTCTTTTATCGAGTTATGCAAAACTTTAAATTTAGTCATTCATTTTGTATTTAGAGGCTGCAAGTTGAAGCTTCCTGAGCTTGTGCATAAAACTGCTGGTGGTTTTGAACCTGGGTCTCCCACAGAACCCCATTTTTTCAGCTGGAACTTGCCGGAACCCAGTTCCAGCACTTCTCAGGTGGGTGCCATTGCCATTAAAGTGGTACCTTCGGTTACAGACGCTTCAGGTTGCAGACACTTCAGGTTGCAGACACTGCTAACCCAGAAATAGTACCTAGGGTTAAGAACTTTGCTTCAGGATGAGAACAGAAATCACACAGCGGCGGTGTGGTGGCAGCAGGAGGCCCCATTAGCTAAAGTGGTACCTCAGGTTAAGAACAGTTTCAGGTTAAGAACAGACCTCTGGAACAAATTAAGATCTTAACCCAAGGTACTACTGTATAAGAGAACAAGGGCAGTGGCATAGCGTGGGTTGTCAGCACCCGGGGCAAGGCAGGTAATTTGCGCCCCCTAACCCGTGGATGTGCGCCCCCTAACCCCCAGATGTTGTGCCCGGTGCGGCTGGGCCCCCCTGCACCCCCCACACTACGCCACTGAACAAGGGAGGTGTTCATGGTGAGTTCCAGCACTTCTTTTTCCAGGAAAAAACCCGATCACCTCAGTCCTCCTTACGCATTCCCCTACTTTTCTCTACAGGATTCTGTTTCAGAAATACTTGCTCCATAAGGATATATGTGCATAATCAAAAGCGTCCCTTTCAGGAGGGCACAGTGTGGTACTTACTGGTGTGGTGGGTGCTTCTTTTGCTTAGGCCCCAGCAGATCCTGCCAAATTCAGGCTCTCAAGTGTGAGCTGTGGCAAGCAGGTCTGCGTAGGAGTAAATCACAGCAGGCAAGGGGAGGAGCAGGGCAGGGAGGAGGCTGCCCTGCTGAGCTCTCCACCCTGTACATCATTTAAACCAGTCGGCACACATTTGTAATTGGATATGCCTTCTGGAAACCAAGTGGTCAACTTCCCAGGAGACTACAGGCACATTCCAGGCACAGTCATCCCAACATTTTTGTTGTTGTTTAGATGGCTTCCTCTAACATTTTACACACTATGCAACATGTCATAGTCCTGGAAAACAGGAATGGCTCCAATAAGGTTCTCACCTGCCCTTCCTCCTGTAATTTCCATCCCTCTCTGAGCTGCATCAAGCTGCTGTTTTCCTTCTCCCAGATGAGAATATGTCCCTGTGTGTGTTTTTGAGTGATTTTTCAGAATAGTGGAATAACAGGAAGAGCAGCAGCAGCAGCAATAATAATAATCATGCTGTATTCGCCATCCTCTCCTGGTAGTTACCAATAAGAACAGGGATTCCCTCCCTAGCCACCCCACAGTGGTGGTTGTGATAGGGTCCCTCAATCCCAATTAGCAACCCCCGTTGCTGGAAGTTCCTGCCCCCACTTGGCAAATGGTTGCCTGCATTCGCTTCAGTGCCATCAGATGATGCAGATAATAAACCCAGGAGCCCAATTAATTGCTCTGATTCAAACGACTGCCTGGTATCCCAACCACAGGGAAATCTCTGCTTCCGGTTGTAACATTCTTCTGCTTTTTTGGCAGCGATCCTGCATTGCTAATGGCATTTTCCTCCTGCAGAGAAGGATGCGGTAGAGGTAGTTGTGTGAGCGCGTGTGCATTTAATTAAAGTTTTGTCAAGCAGCAGATTGAGGGATTCTGTTGTTAGTTGGCAATGGCCATTATTAATCTTCACGATAATCCAGAGGGAGGCAGGGGACCTGTGTGTGGGCAGGGCTGGTTCTGAATCATATTATCCCGTCTTGCAAAACATCTTGCTTTGAAGTGGAGGAACCAGTAGGAAGGTAAGAGTTCGGTAGGAAGGTTAGGAGGAGGAAAAACCTGCTAAGTGTCCAGAGCCAGAGTTAAGTCTTTATTCAAAGAAACCCAAACAGCTCAGGCCTAGTGATCACAGCAAATCTTCCCAGTAGGTTTTGTCCCAATGAGGCAGTTGTGAGAATTGAAGGTCTCCACCTTCCCACCAGGATGTGGGTGGTGCTGTGGGTTAAACCACAGAGCCCAGGACTTGCCGATCAGAAGGTTGGCGGTTCGAATCCCTGCAATGGGGTGAGCTCCCGTTGCTCAGTCCCTGCTCCTGCCAACCTAGCAGTTTGAAAGCAGATCAAAGTGCAAATAGATAAATAGGTACCACTCTGGCAGGAAGGTAAACGGTGTTTCCGTGTGCTGCTCTGGTTCGCCAGAAGCGGCTTAGTCCTGCTGGACACATGACCCAGAAGCTGTATGCCGGCTCCCTCGGCCACTAAAGCGAGATGAGTGCCACAACCCCAGAGTCGGTCACGACTGGACCTAATAGTCAGGGGTACCTTTACCTTCCCACCACTGTCTAAGGTTCATCTCCTGGTTCCTTCCATAGCAGCCTAAGGCTGTGTCACCTTGCCTTCCTTTGCTCTGCCATCTTCATACCTCTCTTGTTCCTGGGAGACTAGGGGGAGGGGAGCTGGTTGCCGCAAGAGGGGGAGACCCATTGGCTTCTTCAGCTGCCTGACTCATTTCTGCCTCTTGCTCCCCCTTTTGTCCAGCTCCCACTTCTGCCTCCAATTCTGAACTGCTCTCTTTCTCCTCCCACTCTGTTCCCTCTTCTCTCTCTGACCACTCATTGCTGTCCCACCACCAATCCCCTGGCTCTGAGCCTTCTTCTGCTTGGGGAGTTTCCCCACCTGGTGCCTCCCACCCCTCCTCTTCATCCAAGCCAGTACAGTGGTAACTTGGGTTACATACGCTTCAGGTTACATACGCTTCAGGTTACAGACTCCGCTAACCCAGAAATAGTACCTCGGGTTAAGAACTTTGCTTCAGGATGAGAACAGAAATCATGCTCCAGCAGTGGGAGGCCCCATTAGCTAAAGTGGTGCTTCAGGTTAAGAACAGTTTCAGGTTAAGAACAGACCTCCGGAACAAATTAAGTACTCAACCCGAGGTACCACTGTATAGGACACTGAGCTTGAATACTGCTAAGATGGAGCCGCTGTGGGTCAGTAGCTCCCACGTCCAAGAAATTGGTCAGTTGCCTACCCCGGATGGGGTTTCACACCCCCTGAAGGAGCAGGTTCGCAATTTGCAGGGGCTTCTTGGTGCAGCTCTGTCACTGGAGTCTCAGTTGCCAAAAGTGCCTTTTATCAACTGCAGCTGATTCTACAGCTGCAGCCATTCCTGGACCACGAAAAACCTTGCCGCAGTAGTTCATACGTTGGTTATCTCAAGACTGGATTGCTGTTGTGTGCTGTATGGGGGGGGGCTTCCCTCTCACTTGAGCGGCAGTTGGTACAGAACGCTGCAGCGCAATTGCTGACACTAGAGCTCAGTGGTCTGCGCTGTTTGTGCCGATTTGCTACCGGACCAACATCAAGGTTATTCCCATTAGTATAAAAAGCCTTTAGCAATTTGGGAACTAGGTTAACCTACGAGATCTCCTCATCCCACCTGTGCCCACTCGACTACTTGGATCAGTGGAATGGCCACAGCTGCAGGTGCCACATAATCCTCTTTCCACATTGGTAAGAACTTGGTCATTCAGTGTGTCGGCACCTACACTTTGGAACTCATTGCCTCTTGATATCAGGCAGCTGCCTTCAAAGTACTCTTTTTGGCACTAGCTAAAAGCGTTCTTGTTTAGACAAGCCTACCCAGATGCTTTGGGTAGGCAGCCCTGTTTAGGGAAGTTTTTAATGTTTGATGTTTTATCATGTTTTTAATATTCTGTTGGGAGCTGCCCGGTGTGGCTGGGAAGACCCGGCCAGATGGGCGGGTTATAAGTAATTAATAATAATAATAATAATAATAATAATAATAATAATAATAATAAATAAACAATACTGTTTGAAAGCTGTGGTAATTTTAATCCATTTTTGCATTTTAACTTCTGTATGTTTTAAAGTCTGACTGTAATTTGTTTCTTTGTAATTTTATCCTTTTGTAAACCACTTTGAGAGTTCTCTTTTTTAAAAAAATGAACGATCAAACCGTGTCCAAATGTTATGAAGTAAGTAAATAAATAAACCCCCATCATCACTCACCATTGGGCCTGCTGGCTGGGACTAATAGGAGTCCAACAGCACCTGAGGAGGACACAGGTTCTCTGTCCCTGACCTAGTGCATAATTTTGCATCCTGGTGGCTGCTTCTGGTGAGCTCAAAAGCTGGGTGTGAACAATGGTGATGCAGCCATTTATTCCCACACACTCCCTTATTAACTGGAATCATAGAGAGTATCTGGGCTTATAATCATGAAAGAATCAGATTCGGTTTCCCTTTCAAGAAAAATTGCAGGTTGTTTTAGCCAGGAAAACTGCAAGTTGTTTAAATAAAACAAGGCCCCCATCTGCAAGGTATATTTAAAACAGTCTCTTTTTACCACTTTACACAGTCATGACTTCCCCCAAAGAATCTACATTGGGAAGTGTAGTTCAGGGTTGTTAGGAGACCCCTGTTCCCCCTCATAGAGCTACAATTTACAGAGTAGTTTATCAACCTCTCTTTCCAGGGAACACAGAGAATTGTATCTCTGTGGGAAGGAAGGGCTTCCCATTGCCCATAACAAACTAGTTTCCAGGATTCTTTTGTGGAAGCCATGCCTGTTTAAAGTGGCATGGGTTATTATGGGTTGGAACTAAAACCCCACACTTTGGTTTTGCGGTTCCTTCCATTTCCCAGTGTATTTGTGTGTTAGTCTGTTTCTCAATAAACAGCCACTTGTTCTGGGCTTATAAAATGAGCAACCCTGCCTTATATTCAGTGGGGCTGGCCTGAAACATAAATAGATAGGGCTTTTTCTTTCTTTCTTTCTTTCTTTCTTTCTTGGTTGGGAACCCTTCTCTGATGAGGCCCCTCCAACTGTAGATTGTGTTGGAGAGAACCACTGCAGTCTTTTTCAGGAGAAAGATTAATGGTGTGGAAGGAGGAGGAACAGACCAGGAGGAAGACACACAGAGAGAGATGGACTGGTGTGTTCAGCTAAGATGAAGACCAAGACTGAAGAAGTATCCTGTATTGCGCCACATTCTCTACAGCTGCACTCAACCCATACATTCAAAGCCCATGACTTTCCCCAAAGAATCCCAGGAACAGGTCATTTCTTGATGGTGCTCGGAATTGTAGCTCTGTGAAAGGGGAAACTAGAGTTCCTAGGACTGCACGGAGGAGATGTCATGCGCTTTCAATGTACTGCGTGGTACAGCAATCTATGTCTTTACTGAGGCTCTGCTGCCCTCTTTTGGTTTTGTATTTATTTATTTTTTGCACTCAGAGAACCTTTTGAGTCGTGTTCATCACATTAAAATAGCAATGCTTTTCAAAAGCAGAAACTGGAGCATGGGAGAGGCAGAAGGTCGATGTGACAGATCTCTGGGTTTTATGATAATAACAACAAAATTGCACACACATACCAAATTAGTACTAGTAACAAGAAGGAAGCTGGTGCAGGTGAATGGCTTAGGTGTTGCCAGGAGCGGATTTTGTGTGTGGAAGGACTATGATGAGCTCAGCTCAGCTCTGGTACGCCAACCAAATTTCCCTGGCTCGGAATTCTTCAACCCTAAGTGTACATCTTTCACACCAGGGTCTGGTTCGTGGATCTCAGGGTTCTAGTGAAAAACAAAGTAGGTCATGTGAGCCTGATTTTTTAAAAAGAATAAAATCCCAGAGGGTGACTTCAATATCTGCACAGAGCCTGCTCTTGGGCCACCTCGAGACTTCATGGCCTCCATAGGTCTCTCTTGGGCGGTCATCAGGCCAACACACCAGGCACGGCACTCTCTTGATTTGATCTTTGTCCCACTGTAACTAAGTCAAGTTTTACAGCCTGTGCTTTCTGACTGATGTATGGAGAGACACATGAACCTGACCTTTGAAGAGCTTGTAAGTAAACCAATTTTTAACTTACCAAACATGTGGCCTTTGGGGGAAAGAGGGGAGCTTTGGAAGGAACTTGAAAGAGCAATTTTAAAGGACTAACGGTCTGTATTTCCATGCTTTACTTTGCTGCAAGTTTTGTGATTTTAAATCTCTGCTGGGGTTCTCTCACCAAAGAATAGTTGCCACAAACCTAGATCTTAGCATCCAGGAATTCTCATTTTATACTTTTTCCATTCCACCAACACCTTATGCTATATTATTCTGCTTAAAGATTGTTTCACTGCTTTTTAGTCTGTATTCAAGCCTGATAAAGAGCACTGGAATTCTTTCCACTAGTGTCGCTGTTGCTACCAACTCCGGAAGAACTCTTGCGTTTGACAAAACATTTGTGTATTTATTGTAAGCCACAGCAATTAATTAGCAGGTGCTAGAATTGCAATGAGTTACAAACTGAAATTCAAAGGCATCTCATTGACGAAATGGTTGATGAGAATCTGGGATCTGCTGCTTGTGTGGAAACTTTGCAAATACTATTGCAATCGCTGAAGTTAGATTGGGAAACAAAAGCTTTGTTGAGTAATGGACCATTACTGTTATGCTTTGGAGCAGTACAGTGTCAGATGAGGTTCTGTCTTGTGATTTACTGAGAACACTGTGAAACAGAACACATGAAACAGGGTTGTGATGAGATAGAGAGGGCAGGATATGAACCTAGAAAGTTATTGTGACATATTTGAAAGGGCAGAAAACAATGATATAGTTCTAGTATTTATTTATTTATGTACGAACCCTTCACCGTAAAAGCAACATCATAACCATACAGATACAAAAAACGTAAAACGATTCTTTTGATGCCACTCACAATATAAGCAACAGCACCAAACCCTCATGCTCATTTTCCCTAAGAAATTTGCAAATATGCAATTGCTGGTATTGAGATTAACACTAGAGGGGGCTTTGAATTCACAAATGCCTTCAGAAAACCCCCAGAGGAGCTGAAAGGAGCTACTCCAGTCCATTTTTGAATGTGGCAAGGGAAGAGATTCAAGGACTTTCTTCTGGAAAGCAACCTGGGGGGGTGGTGGACGACAAAGTTACCTAATTAGCACTCTTCGAAGCAATAGATGAAGCGAAATCTTCCGAAATTTGCAGTTACCTTTGAATGTTACGATGCAGTTTTCCAACTAATCGATGTGCACAGAAATGCACATATTGCTGTTGGAGTGTATTGGTCCTCTACCTGTGCTCAGCCTGTATATTTGTATATAAAATGCAACAGTCTCCCGTGGCTTCTTTCCAAAGAAAATGAAACCTGGTCAAATGCTGTGCCTTGGGAAAGTCTCAACAGTAGGGAAAGAGGGAAGAATGTAACTCCTGTCTGTTGAACTGGGACAGCTCACTTGAGACTCTTAATCTCAGGGTTGTGGGTTCGAGCCCCAGATTGGGCAAAAGATTCCCAATGGCCCTCGTGGTCCCCTCCAACTTTACAATTCTATGGTTTTGATTGGCCTTGGTTGTTGTGCTCAAGTCTTGATGTCAGGCTTCCTATATAGGTTATTGTAGTGATGTATGGAAGTGAGAGCTGGACCATCAAGAAGGCTGATCGCCGAAGAATTGATGCTTTTGAATTATGGTGCAGGAGGAGACTCTTGAGAGTCCCATGGACTGCAAGAAGATCAAACCTCTCCATTCTGAAGGAAATCAGCCCTGAGTGAGCTCACTGGAAGGTCAGATCGTGAAGCTGAGGCTCCAATACTTTGGCCACCTCATGAGAAGAAAAGACTCCCTGGAAAAGACCCTGATGTTGGGAAAGATGGAGGGCACAAGGAGAAGGGGACGACAGAGGATGAGATGGTTGGATAGTGCTCTCGAAGCTACCAGCATGAGTTTGACCAAACTGAGGGAGGCAGTGGAAGACAGGAGTGTCTGGCGTGCTCTGGTCCATGGGGTCAGGAAGAGTCGGACACGACTAAACGACTAAACAACAACAACAGCAACATGTAGGTTATCTACATGTCATCTATCTATCATCTATCTATCTGTCTGTCTGTCTGTCTATTTCTATTATCTATCTATCTATCATCTATCTATCTATCTATCTATCTATCTATCTATCTATCTATCTATCTATCTATCTATCTATCTATCATCTATCTATCTATCTATCATCTATCTATCTATCATCTATCTATCTATCATCTATCTATCTATCTATCTATCTATCTATCTATCTATCTATCTATCATCTATCTATCTATCTATCTATCTATCATCTATCTATCTATCTATCTATCTATCTATCTATCTATCTATCATCTATCAATCTATATCTATTTCTCTATCAATCTAATCCATGGGGAAACTGTGCTTGACAGCTGCTTGTCTACAACTCTCATCATACCTGACTATCTATCTATCTAATCCATGGGGGAGGGGGGTGGCACTTTGGGTCTGCAGCTGTGAGGTTCGGGCAATGCACTGGCAGATTCAACCTAGTGCTCCCTCTGCCCCATCCCTGCCCATTCTCTTCCCTGGTACTTGGCAGCAATGCTGCTGAGCCAAGGGGGCAGCTCCTTCCCTGCTGGATGGGAGCTGGATCCAGCAACGAGGGCCACAGGTCCCCCCAATTCCCGATCTGGGTTGGCATGAACCAACCAAAGATGAACATGGGAGAGGTTTAGGCAGCATCAGGTCTGCCGATCAGTGTGGTCCAGTGGGCTTGAATAGGGTAATTCAATCTCATAGGTAAATTTTGGAATGAAAACTTTGGCAGCGATTGAGCCAAGAGTTTGAGTGCTGTGTTCATAAGTGGGAGCATTTTTGTTTTTAGATGTTTTAATTGTGTCTAAAGGCAGATTAACCTGAAAAAGTGGAAGAGGCATCCAACAGAAAGAGATGGCCTTTGCAGTAGCCAGCCCCTGATTCCCGAGCCAGGTTCAAGGTCCTTGCATTAATTTACAAAGCCCTGAACAACTGAGGTCAGGGATTGCCCAAACCCTTCTATTCCAGCTTGATCACTGAGATCATTTTCTGGGATGCCGTCAGTCATTTCCCAAGTCGGCGAGGCTCATTTGACAAACGAAAAACAAAAAACACCAAGCCTTTATGGAACTCTCTGCCACTTGAGATTCAGCAGGTGCCTTCAAGGCAAACTTTTAAATGCCTGCCGAAAAACCTCTATTCCAGGCAATTAAGAATACACCCTTCCACCATGGTTAACTGATGTCTTTATATATATATATATATATATATACTTTGCATGGCTTTTTATTGTATGGTTCTCATGGCTGTAAATCGCTGTAAATTGTGAGACACAGCAGTATAAAGGTAAAGGTAAAGGTACCCTTGCCCGAACGGGCCAGTCTTGACAGATTCTGGGGTTTGTGCGCCCATCTCACATCTATTGGCCGGGGGCCAGCGCTGTCCGCAGACACTTCCGGGTCACATGGCCAGCGTGACAAGCTGCATCTGGTGAGCCAGCGCAGCACACGGAACGCCGTTTACCTTCCCGCTGGTAAGCGGTACCTATTTATCTACTTGCACCTGGGGGTGCTTTCGAACTGCTAGGTTGGCAGGCGCTGGGACCGAACGACGGGAGCGCACCCCGCCGCGGGGATTCGAACTGCCGACCTTTCGATCGGCAAGCCCTAGGCGCTGAGGCTTTAACCCACAGCGCCACCCGCGTCCCCGACACAGCAGTATACAGATACTTAAAAAATAATAATTAATAAAACAATGAATACATAGTTTCTACTTGATTCAAGTAGGTCTGCCATAGTCAAAGTAAATTAAAATGATTCTTTAAAAAGATAGTTAAAAAGACTCTTCTTAAAAACATAAGAACTCTCTTTAAAAAATCGAGTCTTCAAAAAAGTTATATAATCTAAGGAAGTCTTTAAAAGAATCCTCCCAGAAGAATTGAAAAAGTAGCCCCTTAGAGACCAACTGAGTAGTTTTAGGTATAAGCGCTGGTGTGCGTGCACACTTCTTCAGATCGTTCTTCAGATAGTTTCTTCTTGCCAGCCGTGTCAACGCTCCACTGCATTTGCTTGCACCAGATAGTTCAACTTCCCAAGCAAGTCGGTAAACAAGTGTTGGAAATAATTGCGCAGTTGTCACCCCTGTCATTGAGCAGAGCTCTATTTTAAAACGCCAGTTTAGCCCCAAGGTTCGGGAGGGAGGGCAGGGCAGTTTCTGGCAAGGCCCAGCTGTCTGAGTGCAGCACAAACTGGGCTCTTCAAAGCACCAGGCCGGGTGTCTCAGCGCCAGACTGTCCTGGCTGGGAGAGCAGGGAGGCTGAGAAGAGCAGGCAGGCCTTGCTAATGGTGTTTTGACGTATCACTTCAAGCACAATCTGCGCCGCTCGGAAACAGCTGCTCAGAACCCAATGCTGGATGATGGAAGAGAGGAGGGTGAGACGGAGGTTGGAGGTGGAAATTAATGGGAGGTCTAACCTTTTTTCGTGTGTGTGTGTGTGATACAAAATTATGCAAAATACAGCATTACAGACCCTTCAACTACTCGTGTTTTCCAGGTAGACAGTCCTGGATCTGCAGAAGCCATCCCAATTTCTGATTTGATTCTGGGATGGTCTTCATTCCTTAGGATGTTTCTATTTTCGCTAGAGGATATGGAATAAAAAGGTAAAGGGACACCTGACTGTTAGGTCCAGTCATGGACAACTCTGGGGTTGCGGCGCTCGTCTTGCTTTATTAGCCAAGGGAGCCAGCGTACAGCTTCTGGGTCATGTGGCCAGCATGACTAAGCTGCTTCTGGCGAACCAGAGTAGCGCACGGAAACGCCGTTTACCTTCCCGCCGGAGTGGTACCTATTTATCTACTTGCACTTTGAAGTGTTTCAAACTGCTAGGTTGGCAGGAGCAGGGAGCAACGGGAGCTCACCCCATTGCAGGGATTCGAATTGCAATTGGCAAGCCTAGGCGCTGTGGTTTAGAAATGTGGGAGGCAGGATTGTGGTTAGCAGATGCGGCACTGGGATGCAAATACGCAGTCTCGGCAGGTGAGTTCACGAGCATAGAAGCAGCACTGAGGATAGGGACACGTCAAGATTTCCCTTCTTGGCATTTTCCCAGTCAGCATTGCCCCCCAGCAACCCCCCTGCCACATTTTCACCCACAGGGAACAATGTTTACTGTTCAAAGCAATGGGTCGGTTGTGATTGGGTGCAGCAGGCTAAACTAATGAGAGATAAGAGACGGCAGGTCATTCTTTGAATGTCTATGCCTATGGTGAGTCGTTGGATGTATGGTACAGATGGGGCACACATAGTCACCTTAAACTTAAGGCTCTTTTGCTCCACACTACTACTGCAAAAGCGGGGGGGGGGGCACAGTGTTAAAAGAGGTACTCAGATCAGGATCAGCACCTCCGTAAGTCCTAGGCTGCACAACTAGGTGACATTCACATCATACCTTTAAACACATACCTTTATGACACATACCTTTCAACTGTCCTGTTTTAAGTGGGACATCCTGGAATTACAGAAACCATTGTGAATCCCAGGATGTCCTATGTTGGTTCCCGGCCCTGAAAGACATGTATCTCAATTTTCCTGTGCAGCATGTTAGAGTATCATGATACCACTTTAAACAGTCATGGTTCCTCCCCAAAGCATCCTGGGAAATGTAGTTTGTGCAGAGACCCCTATTCTCCTCATGGAGCTACAATTCTCAGAGTGGTTTAACCATCCATCCCTCTTCTCAGGGAATTCTAAGCGTCATAGCTTGGGGTGGGGGGAGGGGGAGGAATGGGGTCTCATAATATTGCATAGCACCCTGAACGAACTGCATTTCCTAGGATGCTGTGGGGAATGCTATGTCTGTTGAAGCAGTAGAAGAGTGCTTTAAATGTCAGTATGGTGAGGCAAAACCTACTCCAGGGAAAAAACAAGGCAGTAACTTGCCTGCTCATTTCTCCTTCTCACGTAATCCATCTTTAATTCCATTTTCTGAGCCAAATCATCCCTCCACAGCCCAGCTTGAAATTCACAGGCTCCCTGAATGTGCAGTACAGGAAGATGTCAGTTTTTAAAGCTATGGGTGAATGGTTTATATATCCTCAGGCAGTAGGTGATGAGATGCTGTTGAGAGGAAGAGAGGCAAATCATGCCAAGAGGCTGATTTCAAAGGGGCTTCCCGAAAGTCCTTAAGGCCAGAAATGCACTCCCCAAACTTTGCCACCACAAAGATGGGCTTTTCTGTTACTGCACTCCTCTTTCTCAGGAAACTGTTTAATGTTGGAATATGGTGTGGCTTCCAGTTGAACTGAGCACACATCCTGATTAAGAGCATAAGAAGAAGCCTTCTGGATCAGGTCAGTGGCCCATTCAGTCCAGCATCCTCTTCTCACAGTGGCCACTCAGATCCCTCAAAAGCAGGACCCCCCAGCACAAGAGCCCTCCCCACACTGCTGACTTAAATTAATGGTATTCAGAAGTATTAGTACAGTTGTACTTCTTGTTACGTCAGTCTCTGGTTGCGTTTTTTCAGGATATGAACGCAGCAAACCTGGAAGTGTATTCTTCCAGGTTTCACTATGCACGCATGCGCAGAAGCGCTCTGCACACCTCACACATGTGTAGAAGCGCTCTATTGCACCGTGCATGTGCGCAGAAGCAGCACTCTAGCTGTGGACTTTTCGGGGTGCGAACGGCACCCCGGAACGGATCAAGCCCGTAATTAGAGGTACCACTGCACTTTCAACTGTGGAGGCAAAACATAGCCATCCATAACCTTATCCTCCATGAATTTGCCTTACCCTCTTTAAAAGCCATTCCAGTTGATAGCCATCACTGCCTCTTGTGAAAGTGAGTGCCTTTCCTTTTTTGTCTGCCCTGCATATTCCAGCATTCGGCTTCATTGGATGCCCATGACTTCTAGAGAGGGAGAAAATCTTTCCTAAATCTATCCACCTTCTCCATGACATGCGCCCCTACCGAGTTTGTTTTGCAGGCATAGCCAGACCTGTGGGGTTTGTCCATCAACTGTAGAGAGAGCTCCCTTCTCAGCTTTTGACTCCCACGAGCCGTTTTGTGCATTTGGGGTCCACACATGAGGAGAATGTGATGCTGAACTATGCAGACTTCTTGCCCCGATGCCAAGAAAGCGGCCAGATTTCAGGCAACCAACTGCACGCTGTAAAAATGCAGAGGCCGGCGATGACATGACGAGGAAGAGTTCCAGCTTGTTTGGGTCAGGACCCCGTTTGTGCAGGTGGCATGGAGAGAAAGGAAGTTTTGTTCTAGCCAGAGCTCAGAGCAGAGGCAGCATGGGAAGGGCTCTTGGTGATGGATTGCCCTGTGAAAATAAATGGCAGGAGGGCTTTCTGTGCAATTCTCTCTTCTAAAGGTCCCCACCCCCACCCTGTGGCATCATCCATAAGGTTAATCTTATCATCAAGAAAACTGATCGGAATGGCGTTGGTGGCTGCATCCCTGGAACCATCTATCTTCGAAGACAAGGAAGAGGGACATTATTTGAGTCTCCTTCAGTCTGCAATATGTGTTTGTCAGGGACGTTGGAGAATGCTGACAGAATTGGAAAGGGGAGCGGTAATTGGGTGATGTTGGAAATCAATCCGGGGAATGCAATCCGCATTCGGTACTGTTGCTGCTTTCACCTGCAAGCCATACATGCTTTATTACACCCACCCCTCATTTGCACTGCATTTCCTTTGCACAGACATGAACAGGGTGGAACAATGCAACAACAAAGTGATTTATGTTACTTACGTAAGTTACATAATTTTGCCCCAGCAAAAATTTCATTTTGGGTGGAAGTTGGCCTGCAGTGGAATGCAAACAGTGCTGCATGCAAAGAGTACAGGAAATGGAGTGGGGAAATGTGCCTTCTTACATCCCTAGTAGTTATATTTAGCAGCTGTGGACATCTGGCAGCCACACTGTTTTAATGCCTTTGCTTACAGTCCAACCACCAATATCTGATCACCCCATCTGTGTATATGTAGGAGCGAAAGAGCTAAGATAATAATATGAGCAAAGGTTGTTTCAGCCTTCATCAACCTAATGCCCTCCAGAAGTTATGGACTACAATTTCCACCAGTCCCAGTCCCAGCCAGCTTGGCAGAGGTTGGTGTGCACATTTGTGTTGCTTTTGTGTGTGTTTTTTTGGTTTGCCTGGGCCGTGTGCGAAATCAGGGTTGAAATTGCCGTGTGCCTTTGTTCTAAACCCACAGTCCCCAAATTGCGGGTTGCTCTTTTGATTTTAATAGGAGCTGAATTTTACCTCTTCCGATGCAGAGGAAAGAGTTTCTATTTATCTGCTATAATGTTCTCACTGAAGACCAGTTGAAAGGAGGAAAACCTTTTAGAACATTAAGGGGAAGATCTGGACTATTAATTTTAATGGGAGCTGGGTCTGTATATCCCTTAGGCAGCTTGGGCATGGGAGGGGGGAGTCCTCCACTTAATGCCATCTCTGCTGTTCAAAAGCCTCTAGAAAGCATCTATATTCCCCCCCCCTCGATGGTCCTTGAGGGTCAGGCCTGCATGTAGATCTGGCGAGGAAAGCGGCAATTTATACAGGCCTGCGACAAATGAAGGAATATCACTCTCCACTTTGCATTACAACAAGGGAGAAAGGGGGTGGCTTTGGATCTGCTTGTGCTCCCAGGAGGTCACTGAGAGTTGAAGTCCCATTCAGCCGCTCGCCTCGCCAGGTGGAACAATCTGCAACGCTCAGCCCCATGGCGTCAAGGCACAACATCCCGATCTCAGCCTGTTTTCCCCATCGGCAAATGCCACAAGCTTGGCTGGGCGGCTGTTGATGTTACAAACACACAGAGAGATGCAGAACCTGTTGGAAAAAAGGAGCCTCTGAATCAAGAGAGTCCCCCCCTCCTCCCCACAAGAAATGGGCCGTTTGAGCACGGAGCTCAGCAAGAGGAGAAGGAAACCAGATCGCTGGCTTTGCTCCTGCTGGGTCTTCCTCAGACAAACATGGAATGTGTTAACATCCATACGTCTTCTGAGTTGATGAATGGAGGAAGGGTTCAAGGTCATAAAGTCATGGAGAAGAGTTGCCTTGAAATCCACATTGAGAATGTAAGGAGGACCCTGAGCTGCATCAGAAGGACTCTAATGAAGCATCTGGCCCAGCATCCTGACTCACAGTGGCCCATCAGATGCCTACACGGGAAGCAAGACTTGAGCACAACAACCAAGGGCAATCGAAACCATAGAACTGAAGAGTTTGAAGGCACTTTGAGGGCCATCTAGTTCAACCCCCTGCAATGAAGGAATCTTTTGCCCAACGTTGGGCTCTCTCGATCCCACAACAGTGAGAGTCTCAGACTCTACTGACTGAGCTATCCCAGTCAAGAGGACAGAGCAACTCCTCTATGAAGGAGGATTGCAGCATCTGGGACCTCTTTGTTTAGGGAAAAGGCGAGCGACAGGCAACATGGTAGAGGTTTATGAAATTATGCATGGCATGGAGATAAGCTTTTCTCCCTTTCTCAATACATTAGAACTGATGGGCATCTAACAAAGCTCAGTGTTGGGAAATCCAGGACAGATAAAAGAACGCCCTTCTTCATGCAGCGCATAGTTAAACTATGGAACTCGCTCCCTCAAGAGACTGTGACGCCCAACAACCTAGATGGCTTCAAAAGAGCATTAGAAAATTCATGGAGGAGAGGGCATCTGGTTGGCCATACGAGAATGGAATGCTGGAGGAGATGGGCCATCAGCCTGATGCAACATGCTTCTCCTATGTTCAACAGCACTCTCCCAGCTTGGGATGCCCAGGAGGAGCTGGTCTTCAGAGGTGTACTGTCTCTGGCAGTGGAGGTAGAGCATCATCCCCCTGGCTAGTAGCCACTGATAGCTTTATTCTCCATGAATTTCTTTAATCCTCTTTTCAAAAAGCATTTGAGTTGGTGGCCTTGGCTGCACCTTGTGGAAGCAAATCCCATAGCTTAACTAATGCACTGCATGGTGAAGTACTTCCTTTTGTCTGCCTTGATTCTTCTAGTCATTCAACTTTATTGACTGTCCCCGAATTCTCATATTGGGAGGGAGGGAGGAAAACTGCTCCCTGCTCACTTTCTTCACACAACACATAGCCCCTCATCTAGCTCAGTATAGTCTATATTGGCCAGCTGCGGCTCTTGAGGTTCTTAGGCAGGATGCTTCTCCTGCCCTACCTGGGATACTAGGGTTGGAACATGGGGCCTTGCAAGGCACATCCTCCATCACTGAGCTACGACAAACCCTGCAACTTTTCTCTGATGAAAATAGGGACGTTCTATTCAATAATAAGGGATGCGGGTGGCGCTGTAGTCTAAACCACAGAGCCTAGGACTTGCTGATCAGAAGGTCGGCGGTTTGAATCCCCGCGACGGGGTGAGCTCCCGTTGCTCGGTCCCTGCTCCTGCCCACCTAGCAGTTCGAAAGCACATCAAAGTGCACATAGATAAATAGGTACCGCTCCAGCGGGAAGGTAAACAGCGTTTCCATTCGCTGCTCTGGTTCGCCAGAAGCGGCTTAGTCATGCTGGCCACATGACCCGGAAGCTGTACGCTGGCTCCCTTGGCCAGTAAAGTGAGATGAGTGCTGCAACCCCAGAGTTGGCCACGACTGGACCTAATGGTCAGGGGTCCCTTTACCTTTATTCAATATTAATAATATATATATATATATATATTTATTGATACCCCACCCATCTGACTGGGTTGCCCCAGCCAAACTGGGCAGCTTCTGACATATGTAAAAACATAACAAAACATGAAACATCTAAAAATTTCCCTATGCAGGGCTGCCTTCAGACATCTTCTAAAGGTTGTACAGTTACTTATCTCCTTGGCTCGGGGGTCGCATAACTCCCTCCATACCTTCTGACATTTCTCCGATGAAAATAGGGACCTCCTAAGGAAAAGCACAACATTCCAGGATCCAATCAGAAACCAGGATGGCTTCTGTAAATCTCGGACTGTCCCTGGAATATAGGGGCACTTGGAAGACCAGCTTTTGACATGCTGCTAAATGAGTGACCTTATCCAGGGTACCAGGTGCCATGCAAACAGCCCAGGTGAAACATGGCTCATAGAACGCAGGTGAGCTATTAGCGAAGCTGTGGCCGGAGTTTGGTTGCCCTGTTGCTAAGCCCAGCGGCTGTGCTGTCTGGGCTCTGGGCCGTGGTGTGCTTGCCTGGAATCTGGGGCCATTTGTGGATTTCTGTGCCATGTTGAAATGCTGGTCTCCGTCTAGGAAAAAGTTCAGGCAGGACCCCTTGGAAGATCAATGGAGGGTGTCGGCGAGGGGTGGAGGGTGGGAAGCAGGTGACCGCCGGAGTCTCAGCCAGACAGGGCTCGTCTTTCAGCAGCTGTAAGCCATTTATTAGTTGGGTTTTAATGTTTCCGAAAAAGCCCCGTTGGGTGGGCAGAGGCTGGAGAGAGACAAGTGTGGGGAAGGGGGGAAAATGTGTTAATTACCAGTCCATTTGTGTGACGCAGGTCTGGCCCAGTCTGTCATCTCTTCTCCCCCCCACCCCCGACTAGCCTTCCATTTTCCTGCGGGGATCCCGGCGGGGCCTTTGTTGCCCGGGGTCACCATGGAGATGGCAGCTGCAGCTGACTCTCCCTGTTAGAACAAACCGCCAGCGCCTCAGAAACCATTTTGGAAGCATTTGTCCCGACAGCCTCTGCTAATCTCTCTTTCATTTGTAATTATCTTATCACACAAGCATTCTCGCCGTGCTACCACGGCATTTCCTTTCTTCCTCTCCCACCCACCCCCCTCCCGCCAATGCCGCCCATCCCACACGGCAGAGTGCCCAGCCCGAGATGGACAGAGCAGGCTTCAAACAGGCCTGAGTCCCAACAGGCCGCCTTGTCATGGGTCTGGCGCGATTGAAGTTGGCCGAGTTCTGGGGCTTGGAGCCCTTTGAGGCTGGCCGTGATATCTCTGCCAAGAATAATTGAACAACTAGTTTTATCAGGGAGAATCGACAGCTGTAGAGAGAGAGAGCAGGCGATTTCTAGAGGATTAGGGAAGAGCTGTGAAAGGGGACTCTCACGGGAAGTGGATTCGGTCAGCCAAGAACAAATGTTGAAGGCTTTGGGTTTTTTCTCTTATTTTGGGGTTTGTTTTCTTCGTTTATTTTTTCATTTGTGAAAAAAATTATAAGTTGCTGAATAATAATAAAAAGTGCAGACAGAAAACAAAACAAAACATCCTCTTCTACTATATTGTCGCATGCTATCCCAGTCTCTGAGTGGTACCAATCTCTGGTTTCCTCAGAATGAGAGACAGAGGAAATTGTGGTGTCTTCAGGATATAGGGTTTATTTACACATACATACAACCTGAGCCCACGATGGAGGTGGGGGAACTAATTTAGCTAAAAGTTCGTCCGTTAAAAAAAATCATTTTACATTGAAATCTAGATACTGAGGAAGAAGGTTCTCGCCACAGCCCTCTCACTAAAATCTTCATTTTATTGATCTGAGCAGATACCAGAGTGGAAAGCAACACAAAGACACACCCACAAATTCACATAATATGCAACAACAAGACCACTAGAATTCCTTCCAATCAACTGGAGCACCTAAAAATAGGATTAAGCCAACGTCAATAGACTAAACAACTGAACCCCCCCAGCCTTTGCCAGACGTTGAATTTGCGAATTTAAAAAAAATCCTCATTCATCAGCATTTTAGTGCAAATTTCTCCTAACAGGCACATTTTTGTCCAATATACACATTTTTTGGGGAAAGCTATTTCTCCTAATGTAATGCATTTATGTACGGTATGCTACATCCCCCAGTGGGTGCAAACTTTGCCCTAGTGCACACAGTTTTGTAGGTATCACTCGGCTGGAGACTTGCATGGCAAAATTCAGGGAAGTGCAAATTTCAAAGTGGGTTTGCCTTTAAATGTAAACTGAATCAAATTGCCCCACCAATCCCCACCTCCACGTCCTACACCCATTGAAATAATGGCATTGTAAAAATGACATTTTTAAGAGGGTCACAGTGTCCTTTCTCTTGGCAGATCAAGATGAACAGGTGACAGCAGAAGCTGCAAGGTTTTTAACTGGGGCATTTAGAATAAGATCCATTAGTTGACTATTGATCCAGATCCCCAAAATGTATTTTATAAAATTAAGATTTTACCTTTATCCCATGTTTTATTGCTATGGCTGGTGGCTGATGCAAATAAAGATTCATTCATTCACTCATTCACTCATTCACTCATTCATACATTTTTAAGAATGTATGCCTATGGGTAATCAAACGAAGGAAATACTTAGCAGAGACCAGAGGAGGAAAGGAAGAGGCTAGGAACAGGATGTTGGGCCAGGAAGGAGGAGAATCAGGAGCAACTGGCTTTCGTTCATGGGAGAGGATGAAGCCAGACTTGATCAAGGCCTGGGGCTCGGCAGCCTGGGATATGAGATGTGCACTTTTTAAGCAAATAACTTCCCCAGAAAGAAGGATACTCATAAATAATAATGTTCTGGCATGTATGAATTCATGAAGCGCCCATGACCGGAGGGATGAGAAAGAGAGAGAGAGAGGGGAAATGCTATTTATTCTGGAGACTTTAATTTAATTTGACAAATAGACATCATGGCAACTGACACCGTGTTATCTCCATTTCAAGAGGCAGAGATTTACAGTGCAATCCAACCACAGATCTGCAAAGATGGGGAAGGGTTGGATAGAGCTCACCTTGGCCCTTTCTCTAGAAACCATTGAGACTGATGGAACTGATGAGGCTCTGCCTGTAGCAAAAAAGACATACAACGGGGTCCAAAGGGTCCTTATTCTGAAAACAAATATTTGATTGTTTGCTTGACTCCTGATCCCTCAGCTCTCATCCCCAACTTAAACCAAGCTGAAGTTTGCTCACATCTGTTCCTTGAAAGGGCTGAGTGGGAGGACACCTGCTTTGCCTCCAGAAGGTCCCAGTCTCAATCTCTGTGCACAGCTAGATCGCCCAATGGCTCTGACTTTGTATAAAGCCACTTCCCAGGTTCCTGGCTAGCTATCTCTCCCTTTGCTCTGTCTCCACTGTCAAAACTGAGCTCTTTTGACCTATCCTCTCCCCCCACCTCTCCTGCTTGTGATACTTCATATACACCAGACCCACCAAGTTTCCCTGTTTTCCAGGGACAGTCCTGGATTTACAGAAGCTGTCCCAGTTTCTGAGTTGATCCCAGAATGTCCTGCTTTTCCTTAGGATGTTCCTATTTGCATCCGAGAAATGTTGGAGGGTATGGAGATATGTGACCCCCAACGCCAAGGAGATAAGTCACTATGCAACCTTTAGAAGACATCTGAAGGCAGCCCTGTATAGGGAAGTTTTAAAATGTTTAATGTTTCATCATGTTTTTATATGTGTTGGAAGCCACCCAGAGTGGCTGGGGAAAGCCAATCAGACGGGCAGGGTATTATTATTATTATTATTATTATTATTATTATTATTGAATTATGGTGCTGGAAGAGACTCTTGAGAGTCCCATGGACTGCAAGAAGATCAAACCTATCCATTCTGAAGGAAATCAGCCCTGAGTGCTCATTGGAAGGACAGATCCTGAAGCTGAGGCTCCAATACTTTGGCCACCTCATGAGAATAGAAGACTCCCTGGAAAAGACCCTGATGCTGAGAAAGATGGAGGGCACAAGGAGAAGGGGACGACAGAGGACGAGATGGTTCAACAGTGTTCTTGAAGCTACCAACATGAGTTTGACCAAACTGCGGGAGGCAGTGGAAGACAGAAGTGCCTGGCATGCTCTGGTCCATGGCGTCACGAAGAGTCAGACACAACTAAACGACTAAACAACAATTATTGGAAAGGATATCCCTATTTTCATCGGAGAAATGTTGGAGGACAATACAGTGATGGTGCTATGCACAAATAATAATAGTGATGATGATGTCATTATTTTGGCTATTTGGGTCCAAACATGACACCTGCCCATTGGCTGAATGAAGAAGAGAAGAATCCTGTGAGGGATGAAGAAGCCTCGCTTTCGCATTAAGAGCGTTGATTGCTTGTTTTCCCAACACAGTTCAGTTGCTCTGCTTATCAAAGAGCCCTTCAATCAAATCTCATTACATTAGTTAGTGCTGAATTGATGTCACTGCCAAAGAATTTCCTCTTGGCTTGGCCTGTCTGCTGCAACACGCTGATGGCAACTTGGAGACATCTACATATTTGCAAAGTTGAAACTCCTTAGATACATCCTGTGTTTGTTTGTTTCGCTTTAAATGGAAGTGAATTAGTTTTTTTGGGGGGGGGCATTTTGAAATGTTTGGAGAGTCTCCTGGCAGTGGTGCACATGGGTGCGGTCACCTTGGAACATGGATGCGCACATCCCAGTATAAATGGCAGAGTGGGCAAGTTGGTAGGATTTAGGGGCAACTACATCTGTCTGTGATCCTGAAGGACAGAACTGCCCTGGGCTGGAGCCACCATGATGCTCAGGAATGCACAGAGCAAGACTCTCCAACTCAGGTGGTTTCCCATGCTGCAATGTACACCTGCCATGCTTCTTGTAGAAGCACGCTAAACATTTCCTGCAGCTCTGAACGTAGCAGCTTCCGTCGTCCTCTTCAGAGAGGAAACAGGAGCTTGTGTTCTGTTTCTAGTATATTTGCCTGCTTTAAATTCATTTTATTGTCTTTCTAAATTTTGTGAGGTGCCCTGGGAATTGTATTGAAGGGTGTGGTACTATTCCCTCGACTAAATAAACAATCCCAGCTGTAGTAGAATCCAGGACACTGATAGGCCAAGACAAGTGGCATGAGAGCGGTGGCAAGGTGTTATAAGAGAGCCTTCCCATGGCCCCCTAAGCTAGCCTGCTGCTCTCAGGATGATGCTGTCACAGTGTCAAAATAAAATTCAGCTACTGATCCAATCAGCTTCTGTATCTGAAATGGGGGTGCTATCTTGTCCTTCACCTCAGGCTGCAGAATGCCTTAAGCCAGCCTTAGGAGCCAAGTCCTAATAAAATATTTGAGAGGGGCCAGCCCCCTCAAAGTTGATGGGCATTGCCTGCCTCCCCCCAATATTTTATCCAACTAGGCTGGAAGGGAATCTGGGGTGCTCTCCCCATGGGTAACTACATTTGGGCATGTCTTGTGATTATTTCTGACCAATGGAACTGTAGAGGCCTAACCTGTAGTTTAGCATTGGAACTTTATGGTTTTTTGACTAGTTCTGCTGGTGAGAGCTCCAAACCAAATGAGTTGAATGTCTGAGCATAGACCTCTGCACATATATGTACTCAAATCCAAATCGAGATATGGAAGACCCTTGCAGATCTTGGAATAAATGTTGTTTCCAAGCAAATAGATAAATCCACCTTCTTTGCAACCAGGATCTGTTCAGGAACTTCCTGTGTTTCTGGGAGCTTTAGACCAGGAGTAGCCAATGCCTAGCTGTTGTTGGGGTCCAAGCACCAACCAGCTCAGCCAACAGTCTTGGATGATGAGAGTTGGAGTCCCACAACATATTGAAGGCACCATGTTGACTTTGGAGATGATGTGCTATATGGACAAGGTATTTTATCTGCAGTACATCATTCAGCCACCAGATGTACCTGTACACTCACAGAATACACTTTTAGGGCACAGCGACTGGGGAAAGAAGAGGACATGGATCCAATTTTCCTGTTCACGTGAGAATCTCTGTGTAGGGAAAAAGCCCCACCATGCACAGTTCTTGAGAAGAAGTGTGCAGAAAGTGTTGAGGCAACTACAGAGGTCATAAAGCCACTCACTGCATCAACCGTATGTTTGTGGCAGGATAAATACTGATGCCATTTTTCTGAAGTTCCGATGTGCAAGACGAAATCATCTCTGTGTTGAACAACATTATGGGTGAGATGGGACTTCTGTCCAATGTGGCAATGCACCATGAAGTGGCTATGGGGAGACTTCTTCCATGGAGGATTTTCATCTGGACCTAAAGCAGGAGCAGGCGGATTTTAGGCTTGTTGGATCTCTTTTGTATTCTGCTAGAACCCCAGGATCTACCAACCAGAGCCATGTGCAAAGTACATATAAGTAGAATTAAAGAACAGAGGGCCTCTCAGAACATTCTGAGCCTAGGACTTTGTTTTCACCAGCATTGCTGGTGGGTTATTATTTATTTTTTTCAACAGCTGAATTTAAGTGGGAAATCAGTGTCTGAATGGAATCTCTCCTGAGAACCACTTATAGATGTCACCTTGGGCTCCATGATGGAAGAAAGGTGGAACATTTGTGTAAGAAGATGTATTTCTTATTCACTGTATGTATAATGACTGGTCTTAGGAATTTTTGACATCTTACTGACACAAGACTAGGGCTTTTTTTCAGCTAGAACTTATTGGAACTCCATTCTAGCACCTCTCAGGTGGGCACCATTGCCATTATAAGAGAACAAGGGAGGTGTTCATGGTGAGTTCCAGCACATTATTATTTTTTTTATAGAAAAACAGCACTGCATAAGACACATATTGGATCCTTGGAAAGATGGGTTGAGCCAGGAGGTTGTAAGTTACCTCAGAGTTGTGTCTATGAATTGGCTATCAATAAAATCCTAGCTGTTTCCTCTGCCTTTCCATTGTATTGCTTCTATTACATAAAGTATATGATTCCAGCTCTTCTGAATTCTAGGAGGCACACATTGTCTTGACTCATCATGCATGTTCTCTGTAACCATAGCAAGGTTAACACCTCTAGGAGCCTCCTTTTTCAGAGTCATGGTGAACACATGTCTCCAAAAAGGTATATATCTTAATTAGGCAACAGATATATATATATGTATATATATTGCCTAATTAAAAAAATGCATTTAACTTAATTAGGCAGTAGATAGTTAGACATGGGTTAACTTGGCTGATGGAAATATTTATATCCAGACCCAAGGCAGCTTAACAACCATCCTAAGAAACAGTGAACAACACACACTAATCAAACCAGCAGCTGAAATAACTATGGACAGGGGAGAAATTCAGCTAAGTTTGCATTTAAATACTTCCCTCCCCCATTCACACTTCCTGAAACAATACCTGAAACGCACTTCCTTCAGAGTTGCACCTCTGACTTTTGCAATGCAGTTCTCCAATGAAATGACATGTACAAAAAAAGTTATATTAGGGGAAAGAATGTACCATATATCAATGCATGTAGTAGTAAAAATAACGCACCAAAAACGCATCTTATTTAGGGAAATACGGCAATGTGTATGTTACCCTCTGGCTTCTTATTATTCATTCTTGTAGGAGTACTTAAATACTTCCTGATATTCAGGGTTGTAATTTGGTGTGCTGGTTTGCTCTTGTTATTTCATTCTGCAACTCTGTATTGCCTTTCCTTTTTCTTTGTCACCTCCTTGTTTCCCCCCTGCCTATATGTTTTTGTATGTAACGAAAATTCAATAAAAAGCTTTTTCTAAAACAAAACAAAAAAAAAATATGCATATTAAGAGAAAATGCGTATCTGAGGAAATCTGCACTAAAAAATTGAACGAATTTTCAAGAGCACATTAAAAAAAAAACAAATAAATCCCAAACTAACGTCCGTAATGTGGTGAACTCTAAAGCTGGAAAAATGAGAAACGCAGAAACCAAAATGGACAGATTTGTCTATCTCTTGTAAAAGCAGACGTAAGTGATATTCAATTATCCAAGAACACCCTTACTGAAAAGTGTATCTGAAGAGTGTTGAGGTTGGTTTTAGTTGATGCCTGAATTAACAAAGAGAAGGAGCCATCTGGATCTCCTGTAACATGCCCAACCTGGGTGTCACCAACAAGACTGGGTGTCACTAACCAGGAAGACATGGGAGAAAATGCTGGGGTGCCCTTGGGGGTGGCCCTGGGAAGATCAGCTCTTTTCTGCTCCATCCCAGTGGTTCCCAAACCTTTTCCGGCCACCGCCCCTTGGTTCCACAAACTCATCCCCAGTGCCCCTACCCTATACAAAGCATTATTCATTATTCGGTTTGCACGACCCACTAAAGAAGATAACACAGCAAAATTCAAAACAGTAACAATTAATTGCACATTTATTCCAAGTCCAATTTAAACTGTTTAGATTAATTAATTCAGCAAAATGGATGGATTTGATCCAGTGATACCAGCTTTTCAAAGTCTCATAGTCAGCGTCCCCCTTGCCTCTTAGCAGTGGCACAGCGTGGGTTGCTGGTGCCCAGGGCTGCTCAGAGGGGTGGGTGGGGGGAGGGAAATGGACAGACCACTCAACTGCCTAAAGGCGTCTGTGTCACCCAGGAGATCTCAGCTGCAGAGATAAGAAAAGAAGAGTCATTCTGTTGTCCGGAGAGGTCGCTTCCTGGTTTGCATGGAGAAGCTATTTTCTTTTCTTTTCTCTCCCCCCCCCCCACAATTTATAACAAACATAAATAAAAAACATCAAAAAACAAGCAAACAAACAAACATATATCCAAACTGTAAAAATTCCACTTTTGTTATCATTGTTGGGTGACTTCCTCGAGTCCCCCTGGCTGAGTTTCCATATAAACCATTGTAGCAGTTTTCCAAAACTAATTTCTCATAAAATTTACCTGATCCATTAACCTCTTTCTTTCTTATTATTTTAACTTTTATCCATAGTATTCTACAACATCACATAATTAAATCCTAGGCCAATCTGATACTCGCAAGTAATTCTATTTAATTTATCTTAACATATTTAACTAACTAATCTTTGAATTTCTTCCATTCCTCTTGATACTTCTCCTTCTTCTGGTCGCGGACTCTTCCGGTCAGGTCAGCTAGCTCTGAAAAATCCATCATCTTCATCTGCCATTGCTCCACTTCTTCTGGTACTTCTTGTGATTTCCAATTTTTGGCCAGCAAAATTCTAGCAGCAGTTGTGGCGTACAAAAACAATCTGACATCTTCCTTGGGCAATTCCAAACCTATTATTCCAAGTAGAAAGGCTTCTGGTTGCTTAATAAATGTATATTTCAACATTTGGAGAAGCTGTTTTCAAAGGAGCCCAGCAACGGAAGCATACATCTGTCTTGAGGCAGCACCAGGTGTTGAAATTTTTTGCCCCCAGCAATTTTCCACCTGGGGCAACTGCCCCTGTGCCCCCAAGCTACATCACTGCCTCTTAGCACTTTCCCAGGTGCTGCCCACTCCGGGAACCACACGGCTCTGTCCTGAGTTCTGCTTCCAGGTCATGCTCTTCTGTGATGGGATGCTGGCGAGTGAAGGGAACACATGCAAAACTGCAGGCTTGTAACATGATAACGCAACTGAGTAAGAAAGTATGATTGGGATTGCTGTTATTTTCACTTACGAATCACTTCCACTGAAATACCTCAAATATACGTAAGGCAAACAAGGCTGTGCTTTCCCCCACAACACCATCTTTATGAGCAGTAAACAAATGAGTAGACTCAGAAGGGGCGTGTTGTCTGGATAATGAGCCCGACTTTGTAGCCCAGGAGATGAGCCACACAAGCGATCCCTTGTGTGCTCCTCTCCCGACTGGAGGTCTTTTGTCTTTATCTCGGAACAGAACAGCTGGGTTACTTGAGCCAAAGCAATGCCTCTTTTAAACCCAAGAGCCAGGCCGGCTTTGAAATATTTCCCTGGTAATGGGGGCTGCCAGGCCCTGAGCTGCCTCTTGGGCAATTTGCTCGTACAGAGTTTCATCTGTTGCTTAATGAGCCCTGGAAGGGTCAAAGCACTTGAGTTCTGCGGTCGGAAAAAAAAGGCCCCCAAGAACTGATGATAGCTGAGTATCTTAAAATGGAAAGTCAGGAGGAAGGGATGCGGGGGGCACGCAGAATGAGCAGTAAATCATGGTGGGCTGTTGACACATTGCAGAAAAAAGAGAGGAAAATGTTGCAGGAGGAATGGAGGAAGACTGGCCTGGTATGATGTGCCTGTGACAGTTAAAGAGATTTGACAAACTGAGAACCACACTGGTTGTAGTGGTTAGAGCATCAGGCTGTTAAGACCTGGGAGAGATCAAGGTTCAAATCCCTTCTCAGCCATGAAGCTCACTAGGCCCAGTCACTGCCTCTCTTAGACTAACCTGCCTCAGAGGATTGTGGGGATTAAATAAGGACTAGGATCTGGGAGAAACCAGGGGTTCAAATCCCCATTCAGCCACGGGGCTCACTGAGTGACCTTGGGCCAGTTGCTGCCTCCCTCACAGGATTGTTGTGGACATTAGATGAGGAGGGAGAGAACCGCATATGCCACGTTGAGCTCCTTGGAGGAAACGGTGGGATATAAATATAATAAATAAATAAAATTTGCGGGGAGGAGGAAGGATAATTTTAAGGTTTAAAACAGGCACCCCCAACCTTCGGCCCTCCAGATGTTTTGGCCTACAACTCCCATGATCCCTAGCTAACAGGACCAGTGGTCAGGGATGATGGGAACTGTAGTCCAAAACATCTGGAGGGCCAAAGGTTGGGGATGGCTGGTTTAAAACGTTTCCTTACACCTCTTCATTGTTCCTCTCAACCCCAGCATTACTCGCACTCATTCTTTCCCCTCTCCACCGCTGCGTTGTCCTCCGTCCTTGAGTGATCCCAGCCCAATCAGAGATCCAGTGATAAGAAGGATGCCAGAGTGCCGCCTTGCCAATTAGACTTGTCTGTGTGACAACATGCGACAGCGATTCGGCGTGAGGACAAAAAGTGCTGAGTCGCAAATTACATCCATGTCCCACCCTTCATCCATACTGTATGAGGCTCCTCACAACAACCCTGTGAGGTAGGGCTATACTGAGGGTGTTGAAATTTTGTGCCCCTAGCAATTTTGTGCCTCCCACGCTACACCACCGCTGTGAGAATAGGGTGCTGACCTAGATGGTAGAGGCAGATTTAGGAGAGCGCAACCAATTTGGTCACACTGAATGCAGAGCCTTGGGAGCACCGCAGGAGATGCCACAACTATGATTTAGAATGGAGCGCGAGAGGCGGAGGGGCACCAAATTTTGGCGTCGCACAGGGCACCGTTGACATTTGAGACCCCAAGGTCCACTCCTGTAGATGGGTCATTGGACTGATCCAGCAGGCTCTTCTAATGTTCTGATATTCCATGGAAAGAATCTGACCAGCTGTGCCATTAAATCTTCCTTCAGTACCAGTGGTAAGGTAGTTTCCCTCACTGTACCTGAAAGCAGAGGGACGCAGGTGGCGCTGTGGTCTAAACCACAGAGCCTAGGACTTGCCGATCAGAAGGTCGGTGGTTTGAATCCCCGCAACGGGGTGAGCTCCCGTTGCTCGGTCCCTGCTCCTGCCAACCTAGCAGTTCAAAAGCGCACCAGTGCAAGTAGATAAATAGGTACCGCTCCAGTGGGAAGGTAAACGGCGTTTCCGTGCGCTGCTTTGGTTCGCCAGAAGTGGCTTAGTCATACTGGCCACATGATCCGGAAGCTGTACGCCGGCTCCCTCGGCCAATAAAGCGAGATGAGCACCACAACCCCAGAGTCGGCCACGACTGGATCTAATGGTCAGGGGTCCCTTTACCTTTAACCTGAAAGCAGCAGGCAAAGTTTAGGAGGGATGGTGGGGAAACTTCTGCCAATCCAGGTCGGTGCTGCCTGAAGCAGCTGCTTCAGCCTACCTAATGGTTGGACCGTTGGACAGGGAGAGAAGGTGTTCTCTCACTCCCTTCTGCATAGATGTATGTTTGCTGCTTGAGAAGTGCAAATTATTAAATGCAAAGAAAATTGGATTGTTCTCCCCCCCGAGTTTCCCCCTCCCTTACAGGGCTCTTGACAGTTCCATGCAGCCTCCCCTCCCCGCCATCGTCTTCACCCCGCCTTGATGCACGTACAAAACTTCTTTCCCTTCCGCCCAGATGCACACCTGCAGGAAAACTTCCTGGCTTGCTCTCCTTCGGAGCTGTCATGGAGTCAAATAGTTTATGAGTCACCCGATGACAGATGAATTAACTGTGGAGAATGCGAATGACTTAATATATTCTGTGCTTTAAAATTACTTTTATACATGAGGTGTCACCGTTTAATTTATAACTCAATCTGCACGGTTTATGTTAGGAGCCGCAAGCTTCCTTAGGTTCCTGCTATCTTAGGTGGAACCCAACTCATTTTCCTTAAAAGACAGACAGACAGTCAGTCAGACAGAGAGAGAGAGAGAGAGAGAGAGAGAGAACATTGTTAAAATGTAAAAAAAATAAAAATATTTTTTGCATTTAACAGCTCTGCACATCTGGGCAGAGAAAAACTATGAAGTCTAGTCAGAATCAAACAACAATGCTCTTGTTAAAAGATGGGATAACAAGCAAATTAAAAGATTAGATAATGGGTCTGTTTCCCCCCTGCAGGGTAAACAACAGCTACAGAAGGCTGATCCAGATTGGGAAAATTGAGAGAGAGAGTTAAAATCCTCTCCTGCAAGCCATGTCTCCAATCTGAATCAGCCTGCCATCAAAAGCTGCTACACAGGGATCTATCCTGTCAACAGATCTCCTGCTTCACATCTGATTTCATCCTGAGTTTGTTCACCAACCTAGGACTGATTTTTGCAGAAATGCATGTATGTTTTCTTATTTTCTATCCAAGCCTGTACATGTCTACTGAAAAGGGAGCCTCTCTGAGTTCAGTGGGGCTCACTCCCATTTACGTGGGTGTAGAATTGCAGACTAAATGGGGATTTCACACCCTGGGTATAATACAGCAGAGGAGAGAGAGAGAGAGAGAGAGAGAGAGAGAGAGAGAGACTACCTTATTAATCTTTACAACAAACTTGTGAGTTGGATCAGTATTGCAGATGGGGGCTGAGGTTGAGAAACGATTCCCATGTTAAAAGAAGCATCTGCTTGCTAAAGCCTCTTCCCCAGCCAGGGCACCTGCCCCTCCATAATGCCTTTCCAGTGACATGGGTTGTTACCAAAATTTGCATCCCCTCGCTTGGAAATGTTGTTGTTGTTGTTTAGTCGTTTAGTCGTGTCCGACTCTTCGTGACCCCATGGACCAGAGCACGCCAGGCACTTCTGTCCTCCACTGCCTCCCGCAGTTTGATCAAACTCATGCTAGTAGCTTCAAGAACACCATCCAACCATCTCATTCTCTGTCGTCCCCTTCTCCTTGTGCCCTCCATCTTTCCCAACATCAGGGTCTTTTCCAGGGAGTCCTCTCTTCTCATGAGGTGGCCAAAGTATTGGAGCCTCAGCTTCACGATCTGTCCTTCCAGTGAGCACTCAGGGCTGATTTCCTTCAGAATGGAGAGGTTTGATCTTCTTGCAGTCCATGGGACTCTCAAGAGTCTCCTCCAGCACCATAATTCAAAAGCATCAATTCTTCGGCGATCAGCCTTCTTTATGGTCCAGCTCTCACTTCCATACATCACTACTGGGAAAACCATGGCTTTTACTATACGGACCTTTGTTGGCAAGGTGATGTCTCTGCTTTTTAAGATGTTGTCTAGGTTTGCCATCGCCTTTCTCCCAAGGAGCAGGCGTCTTTTAATTTCGTGACTGCTGTCACCATCTGCAGTGATCATGGAGCCCAAGAAAGTAAAATCTCTCACTGCCTCCATTTCTTCCCCATCTATTTGCCAGGAGGTGATGGGCCCAGTGGCCATGATCTTCGGTTTTTTTATGTTGAGCTTCAGACCATATTTTGCGCTCTCCTCTTTCACCCTCATTAAAAGGTTCTTTAATTCCTCTTCACTTTCTGCCATCAAGGTTGTGTCATCTGCATATCTGAGGTTGTTGATATTTCTTCCGGCAATCTTAATTCCGGCTTGGGATTCATCCAGCCCAGCCTTTCGCATGATGAATTCTGCATATAAGTTAAATAAGCAGGGAGACAATATACAGCCTTGCCGTACTCCTTTCCCAATTTGGAACCAATCAGTTGTTCCATATCCAGTTCTAACTGTAGCTTCTTGTCCCACATAGAGATTTCGCAGGAGACAGATGAGGTGATCAGGCACTCCCATTTCTTTAAGAACTTGCCATAGTTTGCTGTGGTCAACACAGTCAAAGGCTTTTGCATAGTCAATGAAGCAGAAGTAGATGTCTTTCTGGAACTCTCTGGCTTTCTCCATAATCCAGCGCATGTTTGCAATTTGGTCTCTGGTTCCTCTGCCTCTTCTAAATCCAGCTTGCACTTCTGGGAGTTCTCGGTCCACATACTGCTTGAGCCTTCCTTGTAGAATTTTAAGCATAACCTTGCTAGCATGTGAAATGAGTGAAATTGTGCGGTAGTTGGAGCATTCTTTGGCACTGCCTTTCTTTGGGATTGGAATGTAGACTGGTCTTCTCCAATCCTCTGGCCACTGCTGAGTTTTCCAAACTTGCTGGCATATTGAGTGTAGCACCTTAACAGCATCATCTTTTAAAATTTTAAACAGTTCAGCTGGAATACCATCACTTCCACTGGCCTTGTTATTTGCAGTGCTTTCTAAGGCCCATTTGACTTCACTCTCCAGGATGTCTGGCTCAAGGTCAGCAACCACACTACCTGGGGTGTACGAGACATCCATATCTTTCTGGTATAATTCCTCTGTGTATTCTTGCCACCTCTTCTTGATGTCTTCTGCTTCAGTTAGATCTTTGCCACTTTTGTCCTTTATTATGGTAATCTTTGTACGAAATGTTCCTTTCATATTTCCGATTTTCTTGAACAGATCTCTGGTTCTTCCCATTCTGTTGCTTTCCTCTATTTCTTTGCATTGCTCGTTTAAGAAGGCCTTCTTGTCTCTCCTTGGAAATACAAATATCATTATTTGCAATGCCTGCCTCAAATGTCAAGCTAGGTGGTACCAAACACATGGGGTGGCATTCAACGCTAGTTTTATTCAGAGTAGACCCATTGAAGTTAATGGGCACGAGCAGCTTTGGTTCATTCGCTCATATGCTTTATTTGTGGTCAAGGGCAGTCATTAACTCTTTCATTTGTATAGGCGCAAATTCTTAGACTGTATTTTGTAAAGCCAACCACTTAGTTATATCTGACTGTACTTTATTGTATTTGATTCCTTTGCTGTGGTTTGTGGCTGACACAAATAAAGATTTTTTTAAAGTCTAATTTTAATGGGTCTACTTTAAGTAGGAGTAGCATTGAATGCAACCCATCTGATTAAAGGCGCATTTTCTTGGGCTGTAGGAGCTCCCAACACAAACTCTCTTGGCATGAATGAAAACATTCTTCACCACTGGAATTCTTTAACAGTAAAGGGTTGGCATTGCAAACTGCCATTTGCTGATGGATCTAAGAAAAGCAGCTTTCAGAATCTTTTCCAAATATACAGTTTCATTAATAGCTGCCACAAAGCTTCCTGTTTTTCTGGTTCTTTAATTTCACTCCGAAGGGAGGACTGATGACAATAGGAAACCAGTGAGCCTCGGCTATGGGAAGCTTAAAACACCTGCAAGTGTCTCCTTGAACAGGAGGTGATACAAGAAAATAAACCAGCAAATCCTCAGGAAATCAAGTATCTGACAGCGAATTAGCCGGCTGAGACCCTGCTTTGGTTCAGGGGGAGTTCAGGCATTCTTTGCTCATCAAAGAGTAGGAACTGACTCTCTTTTTGAACATTCCAGTTGGTTGCAGATGGAAAGGCATTTAAAGCACAGACTAAAATCTCGGTTACACCTTCGTTTTTCTTTGTCTGTATCTAGCTTTGTACACCTGACATTAACAGAGTCCTATTCTAGTAAATGGCTCCGTGAAATTTGTACATAAAAATCCTTCATTTGGCGTTTCGTTTGAATCCCCTTTAATGCCTGACCCAACAACAAAGTTGGGTCAAAGTTGTTACTGTTTTTAAACTCAATTTTATTAAATGTTTTCAACATATAATACAATAAAAGCCAAACAAAGCTAATATCTAAAGAGAACAGAATAATAAGAAAAGGAGAAAGAGGGAAAAGGAAGAAAAAAGAAACACATCCACACAAGCACTAAGCAACAACAAAGTTGAGTCAAAGTTTTGATCTAACAATTGTATGATCTTGATAGAAAAAAAATCTACATATTGCCCCCCATGATCTGTGGCATTCTGCCCTGTTATGGCACTTCACTTTCCTATCTTGTTTCTGTTTAAAATATACAAGTTTCTAAAGCACTCATACTTCCAAGATTTAATGTTTTACTAATAGCCGGACTTCAGGAAAATACATTTCCAAATGTAAGGTGGGAGTCCTTGAAACCCAGACACGTGTTACATGGAAAAAAAATAAAGAAAGATCTGGAAATATGGGGGAGGATGAAATTTTCCTTTTTAGGGAGGATAGCAGTGGTTAAAATGAATGTTTTGCCGAGGATGTTGTTTTTATTTCAAACTCTTCCAGTTATTAAAGGTTTAAAACAATGTAAAGAATGGCAGAGAACCCTGATGAAATTCATCTGGCAGGGGAAAAGACCAAGGATTAAAATGAAAATATTAACTGATAAAAAGGAAAGAGGAGGTTTTGCTCTCCCAGATTTGAGCCTATATTATGAAGCAGCGTGCCTACTTTGGCTAAAAGATTGGATAAAACTGGAGAACAGAGACCTATTGGATTTAGAAGGTTTCAATAATTGGTACGGGTGGCACGCATATCTCTGGTATGAGAAGGTGAAAGTCCACAGGGCTTTCTTAAATCATATTTTCAGGGGACCAATATATCAGGTCTGGGAAAGAAATAAGAACCTTCTTGAAAGAAAAACACCATGGTGGATCTCACCGGTAGAGGTCTTAACAATAAAAAAAACCAACATGGAAGGGAAGACAGCCACTTACGAAGATTTGGTAAGAAAATCAGAACAAGGGCTTAAACTTAAACCGTATGAGGAAATAAAGGATCAATTCACCGGTTGGCTACAATATCATCAGGTGAATGATATGTTAAAGCAAGACAAAAGAAAAATGGGCTTTGAGGACAAGAAATCAAAATTCAATATAGAAATAATAGAAGGTAAAAACAAAACATTGTCTAAATTATATGACATATTACTGGAATGGCATACAAAAAACGAGGAAGTCAAAGAGGCAATGATTAAATGGGCAATTGACTTCGGCTATAACATCGAGTTTGAAAAGTGGTTGAAATTGTGGAATAGAGATATTAAATTTACGGCCTGTACGAGTTTAAGAGAAAATGTTTGGAAAATGCTCTATAGATGGTATCTTACGCCGGCAAAATTGGCTAAAATCTATAGATCAGAAAATAAGACATGCTGGAAATGTGGTGAAGTGGAGGGAGACCTCTACCATATGTGGTGGCAATGCAACAAGGTGAAGGTTTTTTGGGAAGCAATTTATAATGAACTTAAAAAAGTTTTTAAATATACTTTTCCCAAAAGACCTGAGGCCTTTTTGCTGGGAATTATGGGTAAGGAAATAAAAAATGAAGATAAACAAATATTTCTCTATGCCACCACGGCCGCAAGAATTATGCTGGCACAAAACTGGAAAACAGAAACTATACCTAACGTAAGTGACTGGCAGGTCAAAATGATTAACTATGCCGAGCTAGATAGATTAACAGGCAGAATACGAGACCAAGACGACCAGAAATTTCAAAAAAATTGGAGTAAATTTTGGAAATATATTGGAACGGATATATAGGAGGAACTGGCGGTATTAGAAAAACTTTATCAGCTAATAATTATAAACTTTAATAAACTAATTACGCAACCCGGGATTTATTTGATACTTACCAAAAGGGTGAAGGGAAGTCAAAGGCTAAGTAGAGCCTAATGTTTATATTATTTTTTTGTATGATTGTACGTTTACTTTTTGTATAGCATGAAAATAGGATGAATAATTTATGTTAAAATGTTTATTTTTGTATTTGTTTGTCCTTTTTTCTTTTTTCTTTTACAAATTCTGAATAAAAATTTACTTGCAAAAAAAAAAAAGAAAAGAAACCCAGACACGTGAACTTTTATACTGTAATTTCTACTTTGACTTGAGTTGTCATGCAATTTACCCTCTTCTGACTAGTTTGCCATGGCATTCAGAAGATTTGTAATGCCCTATTTATTAGGCAAACTCCCATAAATCACCGAACAGGTGGCCAACTTTTTCCTAAGTGTCATTTGTGTAAGAGTTCAATTGATTGGTTGCAATACTTATATTGGAGAAACGGTACCTTGTCTGTATCATTGTTTGTGCTCTGGGTTTTAACCCGAACTTGGATTTGTGATCATAAGAATAAACCAGAGCTTTCAACAATCATGAGTGAGAGTCAGAGCACTTTCCACATCGGGTCAAATGTTAAAGTTTAGCAAATGGATGAAATGTGTTCCAAGCAATCTGAACACCTCTGGCTGTCTCTGTGCTAGTCTGAATGGGAACCACTGACTCTAAATGATTCTATTGGGTGCTTATGCAGCACCATGTGCATTCCGGCCAGACCAAATTAATTTAACTGCTTTGGCTGATTCTGTATTCCAAAGCTTAAAAGCAATCAGTTTAAGAAAGGAGTCAGGCTGCATCAAAATCCACTTATGTATCAGAAAGCACAGCAATTGCAAGTTAAGGCACTAGGGCTCAGTGGCGTAGCGTGGGTTGTCAGCACCCGGGGCAAGGCAAGTAATTTGCGCCCCCTAACCCCTAACCTGCCGCCGCTGCCAGCTTCTTCTTGCTGCTGCCTGGGTTGGTCTGCTGTGGTTCTCTCCCGCGTTCAGCGCTGCGCTGGGCGGCCGCTGCACTGTCCCTCCCCCAGATAGTCCCTCGCTCTCTCTCCGCACCGCACGCCTGGCACACCCCCCCTCCACAGTGGGTGGCGACCCGGCGGCTCGGATCGGATTCGCACAGCCAGCACTGCAGTGAGAGAGAGTGAGTGAGCCAGGTAGGGGCAGAGAGCTGAGAGTGCGAGCGCCCCCCCCGATGTTGCGCCCGGTGCGGCTGGCCCCCCCTGCACCCCCCACGCTACGCCACTGCTAGGGCTTAACTTCTGCGCTATGTAATAAATCAGGCATAGGCAAACTCGGTCCTCCAGATGTTTTGGGACTACAATTCCCCATCATCCCTGACCACTGGTCCTGTTAGCTAGGGATGATGGGAGTTGTAGTCCCAAAACATCTGGAGGGCCGAGTTTGCCTATGCCTGTAATAAATAAACACTTTTTACAGTATCATTGTTTACGCTCCCCTGCAGCAGCAGGGATTTGGAAACTTGGGCCCTCCAGAAGTTCCAAGGACTCCTACTCCCATCAGTCCCAGCCAGCATGGCCTGTGATCAAGGATAGCTCAGTTAGTAGAGCATGAGACTCTTAATCTCAGGATTGTGAGTTCAAGTCTCACATTGGGCAAAAAGATTTGTGCATTGCAGGGGGTTGGACTAGATGACCCTCATGGTCCCTTCCAACTCTACAATTCTGTGAGTTGTAGTTGAACAGCTTCTGGAGGGCCAGAGATGTCCCCCTCCCCAGCAGGAGCTGCTTCAGGCATTAGGTCTTAAGAGGGAAGCCCCAGCGCCCTGAACTGGGCTTGAAAGCAAATGGGTAGGCAATGTAGCTCTTTCAGAATTGGTTTCTATGATCCCATCTGGCTACACCATAATGGGTTATGCTCTAGCTCCGCTGTCAGAGGCATTACACCTCTGAATTCCCACAAGATGCTCTTGTGGTCAGATTCCACTCACTGACTTCCCACAGGTATCTGGTTGGCCACTGTGAGAGCAGAACACTGGACTAGGTGGGTCTTTCGCCTGATCCAGCTGAAGGTTCTTCTTATGCTCTTGTGAACTAGTGACTATTCTGACAGCGACACTGTGTGCCAATCAAAGCTTCCAAGTCATCTTGAAGGGTAACCGCACGCCATGCATTACATTATTGAGGAAAACAGAGCATAGGAGACCCGCTTACATTAAAAACAGCAGCAAAGGGTGTTGGCTGAGTCCAATCTTTGTGAATTCTAAGATGAACAGACTTGGTCTTCACCTCCTAGACTAATATCAGATCTCAGGGGTTGTAGCCAACTAACTTTGACTTAGAGTCGACCCATGCAAATTAATGGACGTAAGTTTGCCATGTCTATTCATAGCAATGTGTCTGCTCTGGGTAGTACTGGGAATTGAGACAACCCCTAGGCTGCAAACCTAACCTCGCTTACCTGGGAGTAAGTCCCCTTGAATTCAGTAGGACTTATTCCTGAGCAGTGGACATTGGTCCATTAGGGCAAAGGGGCACTGCCCCACCAATCCCAGCCTGCCCTCACCCAGTCCCTCCTCCACCTCCTCCTCCTTAGTCTTGTGGTTGCCCTTGTAGAACCCAGCAGGGAGGATCACTGGGCAAAACTAGAATTTGTTGGCTCCGTCTGGTCATTGGCTCTGGCGCCCCCTGCTGTGGGTCTCCCTTCTTCCCACCATACCCATCCCCAATGGGCACCAGCCACCACTGATGTAGCTGTGCCTTGTGAAGCTACCAGCTGCATGCAGCCAAGAAATATTCTTGCACTTAACTTGCAATCTGCACATCCTCCACTGGAGGCTAAGTGTCACGCTACAGTGAGCTTTCTCTTGTTTTGCCTGCATGGATCCACGTTGCTCTTCTCATCTGCAGAAACTCTTGAGTGCCTTTGCTGAGACCTTTAATCCACTCCCTCCCCGTGTGCTTCCAGTTCCGTGAGATTCTCTTTGCACTTACGACAGCGGCTGTCACCCTGCTGGCTTGCGGCTCCCCATCAATTTATGCACAAATAGGACTAAGAAGAAGGAAAGCCTTTGTTTGGCAGATGCTCCTTTCTAAATCCGACCACAAATGATTATTTCTCTACACCTATCGATGACTAACTCTTTTGTAACCAGGATGGGAAAGTGTCTTACCTAACTGACGTTTAATGGGCTAAGTATTTCTGCGGTATTAAATCACCGGGGAATAATTGCTTTATTTAGATTTAAATGAAGGACACTTTGTGGGCTGAGGAGATCTGTGAGAAGGTGTATTCATTTCCTTGGGTTCCCATGAGTAATGCACATTAATCAATGACTAATCGGTTTGTGCATGTGTGCACTGAGACATGTACAAGGATGAACAGAAAACCATGTCCATTTCTATGACTCTCTATTTTCCCTTGAGCACCTGGGAAAGTTCTAATCATGTCTTTGTCACAGACCACTCCATTTTTCTAAAGGGAAATGTAGATTTCCGAAGGACAGCTGTGCTTCAGTTTGTGTGTTTGCATTGAGAAGGTGAAGCTAGGTAGCTTCACATTAAGATACAAACTGGATGAACTTTTCTCCTACCCCCAATGTGGGGCCCGTGTGCTGCAGCTGCTCCTTGGGTTACCTGAAAGCCAGCCAGCTGTGAGTCCTGCAAGATGTGACCTGTCATCTAGGGTGCCCTGCTCGGCGTAGTTCATAGCTTCTCTGAGTTAGTCAAGCCCCTTCGCCACGGCAAGGCAGTGATCCATGAGGGGGATAGGAATGATTAAAAGGGAACAGTCATGGCTCAGTGGGAGAGCATCCGCTTTGCCTGCAGAAGGTTGCAGAATGAATTCCCAGGGCTGGGAGAGATCACTCAGCTGCTGGTCAGTGTAGACAATATTGAGCTAGTTGGACCAAAGGCCTGACTTCCTAAAGGTTGAGATGGTCGCCATCACTGTTTGGGGTTCTTGTGGATTATTCTGCTTTTATCACCCCATCACACTTTTGTCCTCTTTTTCCATTTCTCCAAGACGATGAACCTGTTTTGACAGACATCACTTGTTCTTGTGACTACAGAGGCATCTCAAGGAGAGAGATGGGGGGAAAGGACAGTGAAAGGAGAGCAGAAACAAATAAGTTTGTTCTTTATTTTCTGTGCCTTTTATTTTTACACCAAAGGATTGAGAAGAGAAAACATCTGAAGGGCCCAGAGGGCAGCCAGCTCAATGGTTGCATTCCAAAAACGCTATGTCATGTTTTAAAGATTTTCAAGTGTTTCTCAAAGTGTGCTGTGGCATTTCTCCAGCAATTAAAAGAAAAGGCATTGATGGGGAGAGGGGAAGAATTTTGTAGGGCAGGCAAACAGTGGCTGTTGGCTCCTACCTTTTGTAGAGAGAAGAGCTGTTGCTTAGCTTTGTGGCATTCACTCTCTGTTAAGGAAGGAAGGGAAATGCTAAAGCGATAAGCAAAAGCTTGCACCTCCAAGGAAAATGTCAGCTTCTAACCAGTGGCATGTGGTGAAATGTTTTGTAGGAGAACAGCTAGGGCCAGAGGCACCAGCTTGCAAGGGCAATTGGGGGGGGGTGTAACAGTGTATGTGTGATGCATGTGAGCATCGTGCCTCCCTCCCTAAGCTGGGCAGAGGCTTCCCAGGCTTTGGGACGGAGGTGGTAGGCTTAAATACTTTAATACTCTAATTTACCGGGAACATTTAGGGGACTAGCCTAGTACCCCTAGTCCACTGACTGCATGCCACGGCTTCTAACGAAGGTTTGCACTTGCTCAGCAATTATTATTATTTTTGTTAGATTGTTGTCAGGGAACTGACATCGGAGCGAGAGGCGAAGCGAGGCTCCCAGATTATGCTGGCGAAGGACCCAGCAGCAGGGGGAGAAACAGCTCAGTAGAGGGGGAAGCCAATCAGCGCAACACCGGGGATAAAGGGGGGCAGACGGGGGAAGTGGAGAGAGGGCTCCAGGACTCTTCACTGGACATCAGTGAGGAGAGCCCAGGTCCTCCGCTACCCACGCCTTCCCTGCGCAGAAGACTCCCGCGCAGTGATAGGAGGAGGAGACTGGGTGTCAAACAACTTTTTTGTAGGAAGAGGTTCAAGAAACGCCCACTGATGGATTCTGCCAGTGACTGAGGCAGCCACCATGAGGAGAGGCTGTGCAGTCAGAAAGTTTTAACAAGGCAAATTAACCAAGAAAGGCACCAGTTTACGCACGAGTAACTCATACCCATTACAATTGTTTTTATTAATTTTCCAATAAAAGACATCTAATTAACATATCAAATCATAATCCAATAAAAATAAAAAATAAAATAAAAAAGAGGTCAAATTATCTTCCAAATTGTAATTATTAATTTTACGGCTTCCCATAGTCTGAACCTTGAAGCATGTCCAAATCTCAGTCCTGCCTCTCGCCAGTATTTCCATATTTCCACATCTCAATTTTAACTCTCCGCACTTGCTCAACAATTAACCATATGCCTTGCGCTTAAAAACTGTAGCCCAGGCATGCAGCTCGACAATGGAGCATCTGCTTTGCATTCAGAAGGTCCTGGGCTCAAGTCCCAAACTGTGGAGAGATTCTTCCAGTCAGTGTAGACAGTAGTGAGCTAGATGGACTGAGGGTCTGACTCTGTAAACGGGAGCTTTCTATGTTCCTAAAAGCACACAACACACCAGGGCCTTCTTGGTGGCTGCTCCCAGACTTTAGCTCTCCCTAGAGAAGCTAGATTGGCTCCCTCCTTGTCCTTCTGCCTGCAGGCAAAGGCTGTTTTATTCCAACAAGCCTTTGGGAACTTACTTTTATTTAATGAAAAGGGTTTTTAAAAGGTGCTGTGCTGTTCCTACTATCTATATTTTTACAGATCTGTTTATATATTGTTTTAGTTCACACACACAAACACACACACACACACATTATATATATATATATATATATATATATATATATATATATATATATATATATATGCAGGTTTTGGTGTCTTCGGGTGTCTTCCCGTGTAAGAGTCGGGGTGTCTGGGCGACGTTTCGACGAGGTCTCACTCGTCATCTTCAGGCTGGTGCTTTCGGCTTCTTGTTACTGGAACCTAGTATATATATCTCCTCCTGTGTTTTATCAGTGTTGTTTTGATTTGTGTAAGCTGCCTTGAACCCTGGTTTGGGAAGAAGGCAGGATATAAATAAATTTAATAATGAATAATAATAACAACAATAATAAGCACATAGACTTAAAGCATATCAAGCACACATTTAAAGTATGTGACTTGCCCAAAGGGTCCTGGGAACCGAAGTTTCTCCCTCCCAGATCTACAATTCCCAGCACCCTGGTCAAATTACAGTTCCTGGGATTCTTTGAGGGAAGCCATGTGCTTGAGATGTGCATTGAATGCACCTTAAATTAATGTTGTGGGTCTGCGCTAGATTGATATTAAGAGCAGTTTGGGAATGGAGCCAATAACCAAGAGGGTTGGGTAGACTGTTCTACACTGGCAGTCTTCCTGCAGAGATTGGACAGCCAACACTCTAGTGCTGGACTAAATGAAGTCTAATTCCATTATTCAATAGGTTGTACCCACCTAAAACCTCCTCAAAGTAAACCAATGTCCACTCACTCACTTCCATACTCAGAGTAGGATAAGCAGTGGATGCAACCCAAAGGGCAGGATCCATCCTGCCCACACAAGGATTTCCGCTTGTGCAATGGATCTTCTCACACACTGATGCCCTACAACCTCTCCCAATCTTCTCCGGAGGATTGGAGGATCCCCCAGAACAGATTTAGCCGGGTGGGAGGAGAGGGAGAAGTTGCATTGCACAAGCAGAAATCCTTGCCTGCAGAATGAGTTCCATGGCGTTGCTCTGGACACAACCCTAAGACTCTCAAGTATCTCCTCCTCTAACTGTGCTCTTAAGGTAAATGTAAAGGGGCCCCTGAACATTAGGTCCAGTCGTGGACAACTCTGGGGTTGCTGCGCTCATCTCGCTTTATTGGCCGAGGGAGACGGCATACAGCTTCCAGGTCATGTGGCCCGCATGACCAAGCCACTTCTGGTGAACCAGAGCAGCACATGGAAACGCCGTTTACCTTCCCGCCAGAGCGGTACCTATTTATCTATTTGCACTTTGATGTGCTTTCGAACTGCTAGGTTGGCAGGAGCAGGGACCGAGCAACGGGAGCTCACCCTGTCATGGGGATTCGAACCGCCGACCTTCTGATCAGGAAGTCGTAGGCTCTGTGGTTTAACCCACAGCGCCACCCATGTCCCAACTGTGCTCTTACACACAAACAAAAGATGCACAGTTTCCTTCTCAACATGTTATCAATGCATTCATGTTCTAGTTGAAATCGCAGTCCATCAGCATCTTCCCGCAAATGTCGTGTGAAGGAAAAACCTGCCAAGCACCTCTTCTCCTCTCAGTCTCATCAGAACAACCAGCAGCTCCTTTGGCAGAGCTGGTGAGGTTATTCCAGGGCAGTGTGGATGGGAGGAGAACATGGCCCTAGGTACATCTGATTTGTATTGGATTTGGCTATCAAGTCGTTGTTATGTCTGGCTTGGCTTAGTTTCTGCTGACATCATGTAAACGGAGGAGAAGTCAGGCTGGATCCACTTCTGCTACTTAAATTAATTACCCTGGCTGGAAATCAGTTGCTTCGTTAGCAGTCACGACAGCAAGGGGGGGAGGAATCATGATGGAAACTGTTAATAAATTGTTGGGCACTTTGCATACAAGGAGATGATCTGTCAAGACCTGAGGGGAGCACTGCTCAGACACCCCTTTCAGCTGATGGGAGAAAATAACAAATCTATTTTTACATGCGAAGGGATTACAATACAGGGCGATTAAGTGAGTGCTAATATATGTGCTCCAATTGTCCTATTTTCCAAGGACGGTTCCTGTTTTCTGGCCTGTTCCCAAGGTAAATTTATCACCACCAGTTGATCTGTAATGTTGCTTTCTCATGGTAACCAATACTCAAAGAGATCCACAACATCAGAAAAGTTGTCATAATAAAATAGAGCAGTGGTTCCCAAACTTTTTCAGGTCATTGTCCCCTTGGTTCCATAAACTCATCCCCAGTACTCCCTGCCCTGCAAAAAGCATTATTTGGAATAGTTGTTTGCACGAACCACTAAGAACGAAAATAATGCAACAGAATTCAAAACAGCAGCAATTAATTGCACATTTATTCAACATCCAATTAGAAATATTTAGTTTAATTAATTCAAAAAGAAAAAGATGAACTTGTTCCAGGGATATCAGCTTTTTAAAGTCTGATAGTCATTTACACTTCCCGCACACATACGCTGGCATGCCTTTGCCTCTATCTGCCCCTGTAAGTAATCCCTGTTGTTTTTGTCCATGGAGTTTTCTTGGCAGGGATACTGGAGTGGCTTGCTGGTTCCTGCTCCAGGTGGATTATGTTTAGTCAAAACTCTCCACTATGACCTGTCCGTCTTGGGTGGCCCTGCACAGCATAGCTCATAGCTTCTCTGAGTTATTCAAGCCCCAGAAATCTCTATGTGGGACAAGAAGCTACAGTTAGAACTGGATATGGAACAACTGTTTGGTTCAAAATTGGGAAAGGAATAAGAAAAGGCTGTATATTGTCTCCCTGCTTATTTAACTTATATGCAGAATTCATCATGCGAAAGGCTGGGCTGGATGAATCCCAAGCCGGAATTAAGATTGCCGGAAGAAATATCAAAAACCTCAGATATGCAGATGACACAACCTTGATGACAGAAAGTGAGGATGAATTAAAGAACCTCTTAATGAGGGTGAAAGAGGAGAGCCCAAAATATGGTCTGAAGCTCAACATCAAAAAAACTAAGATCACGGCCACTGGTCCCATCACCTCCTGGCAAATAGAAGGGGAAGAAATGGAGGCAGTGAGAGATTTTACTTTTCTGGGCTCCCTGATCATTGCAGATGGTGACAGCACTCAAGAAATTAAAAGACGCCTGCTTCTTGGGAGAAAAGCAATGACAAACCAAAACAGCATCTTAAAAAGCAGAGACATTACCTTGCCAACAAAGGTCTGTATAGTTAAAGCTATGGTTTTCCCAGTAGTGATGTATGGAAGTGAGAGCTGGACCATAAAGAAGGCTGATCGCCGAAGAATTGATGCTTTTGAATTATGGTGCTGGAGGAGACTCTTGAGAGTCCCATGGACTGCAAGAAGATCAAACCTATCCAACAAGTAATTCCACCACCTTGCAGTGGGCTGTACCATCCACTTGGAGAAACAACTAAAATAGTAGCAGCTATTAACAATGTCTACCAGAGGGTAGTTGAGCCTCTTTAGTGGTGGTACTGCATTTGTGGAATGTGTAGCAAATCTGGCGCCATCATTATAAGCTTCTAGGCACCAGGAAAAGACCTCCATGTTATCCCAGACTTTTTGGTTGCTAATTTTGGGCCACACCTTAGTATGAATCTGGCCTCTTAGGTGCTGGTCATCTTTAAATAGGGTGTGTGCTAAGATTTGTCTTTTTCATAGTATTACTGGATGAGCACTTTCGGAAGTTTTGTCAAATTTATTATTGCTGCTGTTGTTATTTTTAAAAACTGATTTTAGCTGTTTTTGTGTTTCATTATGTTGTAAGTCACTTTGAGACCTTTCATCTGCAAATAATAATACAAATATTAATAAGCTAATCAAAACACCTCATATATGTTGCACAAAGCTTCGTCAATCCGTGGCTTATTCATACTAAGGGCTAACAATGGAAATACAAGGAAGCAATGCAAATGCATCCTCTCTCAGATTAAATGCTGTCCTGAAGCAAGAAGGCTTAAAAAGAGGATTAGGCAAAGTCATGGAAGAGAAGGCAACCAATGGCCACAAACCACGCTGGCTGTGCTCTACCTCCACTTTTGAGGCAATATGGCAGTTGATGGGAATCACACATGGGTAAAGCACTAATGCACTCAGATTCTGCTTGTGGGTTTCCCACTGGAGTGTCCACTGTAAGTAAGGTAGGTTAAGGTAAAGGACCCCTGGACAGTTAAATCCAGTCAAAGGCAACTATGGGGTTGCGGCGCTCATCTCGCTTTCAGGCCAAGGTTTGTCCACAGACAGCTTTCCGGGTCATGTGGCCAGCATGACTAAACCGTTTCTGGTGCAACAGAACACCGTGACGGAAACCAGAGCGCACAGAAACGCCATTTACCGTCTCGCTGCAGCGGTACCTATTTATCTACTTGCACTGGTGTGCTCTTGAATTGCTAGGTTGGCAGGAGCTGGGACAAAGCAACAGGAGCTCATCCCTTCGTAGGGATTTGAACTGCCAACCTTCTGATTGGCAAACCCAAGAGGCTCAGTGGTTTAGACCACAGTGCCACCCGCGTCCATCCACTGTAAGTAGACTAGATGGGCTGATCTAGCAGGGCTCTTCTTCTTCTTCTTCTTCTTCTTCTTCTTCTTCTTCTTCTTCTTCTTCACTTTTTGTTTTTAATTTTTTTATGTTTTTAATTACTGTTGCTCTGGACAAAATAACATTTTATACAAACAAGTCAGCCAAATTACTGCGGATTTAGGAGACACGCAAGATAACAACATGATGATGGTTCAAGGTAGTGATTGTAACGGTCACACAGACTTCTTGCACACGCCTGTCATTCTCTATGGAAAAATACCTCGACAGAAAAATATAAAAACCGTGATCTCTTTTCTGGAATTCACAAGTTGAAAAGGAACAAACTACCACTCTCCAAGCGGTCACAGATGAACGCAGACAGACCAAAAATGGGTCTATTGTTTTCAGGCAAAGACCACCATGGAATAGAAAGCCCTATTTTAAAAAAGAAATCTAGCAGGGGATCTTTCCAATGGCCAATTCAGCATCAGAAACTGGAAATGAGGAGGTTCTTAAGACTCCAGTTTGATGGTTTCTAGGTACTGTGAGCAGCACCTGTAGCTGGAGTCAGGCAGGGCTCCCCCATCCTAAGCCTGATGGAAATGATCCAGACAGAGGTCAAGGACAAAGACAACAGGCATGGTGCTGGAGGAGACTCTTGAGAGTCCCATGGACTGCAAAAAGATCAAACCTATCCATTCTTAAGGAAATCAGCCCTGAGTGCTCACTGGAAGGACAGATCCTGAAGCTGAGGCTCCAATACTTTGGCCACCTCATGAGAAGAGAAGAATCCCTGGAAAAGACCCTGATGTTGGAAAAGATGAAGGGCACAAAGAGAAGGGGACGACAGAGGACGAGATGGTTGGACAGTGTCCTCGAAGCTACCAGCATGAGTTTGACCAAACTGAGGGAGGCAGTGGAAGACACGAGTGCCTGGCGTGCTCTGGTCCATGGGGTCACGAATAATCAGACACGACTAAATGACTAAACAACAACAACAATCGTTATCTAGTGGAGTGATAAGAAACACTGAGGGTCGATTCACATGACCCAGGATTCATGCTCTAAAGGTGGCTCAATGAATTGCGTGTGTGTGTTTTAAGAAGAGTGCATTCATGATGCTTTGAACATTGAAATAATCACGTATGTCCCCCCTGGAAAGCCATGCTTCCATCTTGCCCCTTTCTCTATTGTCTCCTCAAGCCAATTATAGTTTGCCAGTCCCTTGAAAAATGAACCTGTCGGACCTGTTCTTTGCAGACTGTCATGCTAAACAAACAAATACAGTAAACAGGGCTGTGAGACTTTCCTGTTTCACTCTGATCCTGCAATAAAAATGCCTCCATAAGCTGAGGGTGAATGAATGAGCAGGAGATGCATTCTAGGTGGAGGAACAGGGATCTGCGGCCGCTGATAGTGCCTCTTAAAACCAGCTGCTGTTACAGGCAGCTAGAGGCTTCTGGTCAAAATAAGAGGAGGAGCTGTTTAGGATTCCTGTGCAAACTAGGTACTGCAGGTAATAAGCTAAAACAACAAAAATCCAGTAAGAAAAGGAAAAGTGAAGGCATTCCTATGAGCCATGCTAAAATACTTGTTCCGCATTTCCAATAACTCTTATCTTAAAGTGTGGTGGCACCCACACATTGGAAGTCCCTGCCTATTAACATCAAGCAGATGCCTTCAGTGCCCTCTTTTTAATGCCTGCTAAAATCATTCTTGTTTAGACAAGCCTACCCAGATGTTTAGAAAGTTGATGTCAGTTTTAATCTGCTCTTACTTTATTGTTATTTTAACTTCTTGGATGTTTAAAATTATTGCCATTGATTTTTTTATTGATCATTTTATTTTTTTATCTTTTTTTCTAAGCTGTTTTGAGGTTTTTGGGGTTGTTGTTTTTTACAATAAAGCAGTGTATAAAATTTATTAAATAAATAAATAAATAAATAAATAAATGCACATTTACATTTTGCACGTGCTTTTCTAGTCTTGTGACCATGGGAGAGCATTCAGGAGAGTAATCAGATGCACATGCCCTGGATACTATGTATTTTTTAACATCAATGCCAGGAGCAAATTTAACAAACTTCTTGAAGACTTGGGAAGCAGTTTTACAGGCATGCACTAAACGGCCCTGCTCTGTGATGCGCAACATGGATTCTTGGTAGTATAGGAGGCGCCGAAAGAACATGGTGCATAAAAAAATAGTCATGTTCCTTTTAAAGTATGCATCCATTCGTTTAATTGCAAATAAATAAATTAAATTAAAATCCTCTTTTCTTTCACCGTTCCCCCCAAAATATTTGCCACCCTGACATTTTCAGGGAGAAGAAAAATTCAGTAGGAGCAAAACAGGCATGAATGTTAAAAAGGAAGTAAATTAAGAAGCAAAAGGGGGTGGGATTAAGATAAAATCAGTTCAGTGATAGAAAAGAAGGCTCAGAAGAGTTTCAAGGACAGGAGAGACTGGGATGGGTTATGGGGCTATTAGATCATCCTGCCTAGAGGCAATGGGTTGAACTCGAAGGCCCATTAGTTTCCTTCCAATTTTATGTTTCAGTTCACACAAGAACCCACAAACAAGGCTCCATGTAGCAAGGAGCCTCCGGGTGACTGTAGTAGCTGCTGATTGCATCAGTTTAGGGCCTTTTCCAGTTTTCTCTTGTTGCTCCCCATCCATTCAGTCATTCTGTTTGCTCATCCTCCTCCACCAGTGCCTGGTTTCTTCTTTGCAGCTAGAATCTAGTCACCACACATATGTACACTGTACAACCTACAAACAGAAGACCTTCTTCGCTTTGGTGGGCAGAGGGTGCCTCATATTGCATCTGCACCAATGACAGTAAGCTGAGCGGGTGACATTCTATATTACAATTTCCAAGCACCCAATCATTTGATATGTATGTTTGCATGCTGAAAACAATGCAGAATGTGATTACACACACACACACACACACACACACACACACACACACACACACACACACCAGGGCTCACTTGAAGCTCTCAAGAAATTCAGGCTGCTGCCATGCTGAGCAAACCATCATCTCCCCATTTGACTGTGTAGGTATTGAGGCTGTTCTGTGCAGGGGGGGGGGGGAGTGTGGGAGGTGCCTGTTAGGGATGGTAGCAGATTAGGAATCACAGGGGACAAATTTGCTCAGGAGATACCCTGTACAGAGATAGCTCATACCAAAGCCATCCTTAGAGACTGGTTCAACAAATCTAGGGTTTGCATTTGGGGAAATGCTGGCTCCACATGGCAGATAAGACTTCAGACACGCCACCCGTTGACTCTTTCCAAGCACAGTGTTGTCAGGTACTTAGATAAATTAATTAACTAACGAATTAACCTCAGTTCAGTGCCAGCAGTTGCTGGTAGCGCACTTCGAAACCCAGGTGCATGTTGAGGTTGTAGCTCACAGTAGCGGTAGGAGATGCTTTCAAATGGACGCCTCTTAGTGCTCGCCTCTCATGCCATTTCTGTGGTGTTGTTTTGACGGCAACACTGAGGAAGGCCTTGCTCCTTTTAAAATTTGGAAATATGGCACAATAGTCAAATGCAGCTCCCACAAACCCCAGCCAGAATAGCTAGTGATCAGGGGTGGTGGGACTTAAGAACATAAGTTGAGCTACATTATATCAGGCTGCTGGCCAGTCTAGTCCAGCATCCTGCTCTCACAGTGGCCAACCAGGTACCTGTGGGAAACCTGAAAGCAGGATTTGAAAACAAGAACACTCTCCCCTCCTGCAGGTTCTGTAATGGCCTAATCACACTGTTTTGATTCCCATTCTGCAATCAATAGGATTAGTATCTGATTACAGCCTTTTGCACAACGCCATTTTGCAGCACCCATGATGTAAGAAATGGTGTCTCAATAAATAATTATTGTACTCCTTGTACAATTCAATAAAAATGTTCTAACTTTCTTCTGTCCTCCCCTCCATTGCAGCACGTATCTGTTTCCAAAACAATTTTATAAGGCTGTCAGCACACCAACCTAATAATAATAATAATAATAATAATAATATATTTCTACCCCGCCCATCTGGCTGGGTTTCCCCAGCCACTCTGGGTGGCTTCCAACAAAAGATTAAAAATACATTAAAACATCAATCATTAAAAACTTACCTAAACAGGGTGCCTTCAGATGTCTTCTAAATGTCATATAGTTGTTTATTTCTTTGACATCTGATGGGAGGGCGTTCCACAGGGCGGGACACCACTACCGTGACGGCCCTCTGCCTAGTTCCCTGTAACTTCGCTTCTTGCAGTGAGGGAACCGCCAGAAGCCTCTTGGCGGTGTACCTCAGTGTCCTGGTTGAATGATGGGGGTCCAGACGCTGCTTCAGGTACACTGGGCCGAGGACCCAGCACTTTGAGTTGTGCTCGGAAACATACTGGGAGCCAATGTAGGTCTTTCAAGACCAGTGTTATGTGGTCTTGGCGGCCACTCCCAGTCACCAGTCTAGCTGCTGCATTCTGGATTATTTGTAGTTTCTGGGTCACCTTCAAAGGTAGCCCCACGTAGAGCATGTTGCAGTAGTCCAAGATGGAGATAACTAGAGCATGCACCACTCTGGCGAGACAGTCCACGGGCAGGTAGGGTCTCAGCCTGCATACCACATGGAGCTGGTAGACAGCTGCCCTGGACACAGAATCGACCTATGCCTCCATAGACAGCTGAGTCCAAAATGACTCCCAGGCTGCGCACCTGATCCTTCAGAGGCACAGTTATCCCATTCAGGACCAGGGAGTCCCGCACACCCACTTGCCCCCTATCTCCCCCAAACAGTACTTCTGTCTTGTCAGGATTCAGCCTCAATCCGTTAGCCGCTATCCAACCTCCAACTGCCTCCAGGTACTCACACAGGACCTTCACTGCCTTCACTGGTTCTGATTTGAAAGAGAGGTAGAGCTGGGTATCATCCGCATACTGATGAACACCCAGCCCAAACCCCCTGATGATCTCTCCCAGCAGCTTCATGTAGATGTTAAAAAGCACGGGGGAGAGGACAGAACCCTGAGGCACCCCACAGGTGAGAGCCTAGGGGTCTGAACACTCATCCCCCAACACCACTTTCTGGACATGGCCCTGGAGGAAGGAGCGGAACCACTATACAGTATAACAGTTTCCCCAGCTCCCAGCTCCCCTAGACAGTCCAGAAGGACGTTAAGGCCACTGAGAGATCCAGCAGAACTAGGAAACAGCTTTTACCTTTGTCCCTAGCCTGCTGGAGATCATTGACCAACGTGACCAAGGCAGTTTCAGTCCCATGATGAAGTCTGAATCCCTGTTGGAAGGGATCCAAATGGTCTGCATCCTCCAGGCGTGCTTGGAGTTGTTTATCAACCACCCGCTCAATCACCTTGCCCAAGAATGGATGATTTGAGACTGGGCGATAGTTGGCCATATTGGCTGGGTCTAAAGATGTTTTTTAAAGAAGCGGTTTAATGACTGCTTCTTTCAGTGTGTCTGGGAAGGCTCCCTCACAGAGGGAAGCATTTACCACCCTGCAGAGCTCATCGCCCAGCCCTTCCCCTTCCTGTCTTGTTTTTATTAGCCAGGATGGGCAAGGATAAAGGAGACAAAATGTAGTTTCCCCTGAATCCAGAATAATTCACGGTCATCTTTAACATGTTGCTTCCAATCTAGATTGGTTATAGATCTTGCCAACTGCAGAAGTGGGTGGGGTTACCCGATGTACACATTTGAAATCCCTCCCCTTTGTTAGGTTACCCACACCTTTTCCTCCCTACACATACTTGATGAATTATTATTTTTTAATTCCTGTTTCTCAACCGTATTTGCAAACATCAAACCTCATGGTTTCTCCTAAATCTCAGCCCCAACTCATGTTGTATGTCTTCACCTGTTCATCGTCATAGTAAAAGCAAAGCAACATATTATATGATTTTATTCAATTTTGATCAAATTTGTTTTCTATCACTGGATAAATATTTCTCTTCAAAGGCTAAGGATTCTCTTAATGAATACAGTATCCTTGTTTCTACTTTTCTTCTGATACTTTCATAACTTACTATTTCATAAAACTTGTACACCGCTTGAGTGTATGCCTCCCCCTCAATGCGGCAGCTGCAGGTATTCAAACCAATGACAAAAAGCAACGTTTAATATATCCATTTCATCTCTGAGTAAATTGGACATCTTTCAAGAAATCTATACACGCTATTGTGTGATTTAAATGTTGAGGAACTGGTTATTATTTAAATTCAAGGCAAAACTGGAACTTGCCCTGTCCTGGCTCAACCAAGTTCCATAAATTCCCTAAGGCTTTTAAGACTGCTCCAGATCTGTTTATCTACAAGGAAGGAAGAGATATGTGAGTGACTTGTTTCCCACTAGGACACATATGCAGAACTGAGGGCTTCATCAATGGAGGTTCAGAGTAGACCCACTGAAATTACGAAATGTCCATTCAGTTCCATTTGACCTGCTCAGAGCGAGATTAGCATTCAACACAACCCAAGGGGCACCCTACAACTAACACATCCCATCGGTGCAAGGATTTATCCTGCCCTGTGGTTTCCAGCAACTGTATTCAGAAGCATTACTGCCTTTGACAGTGGAGGCTGAGCTTAGCTATGGTGGCTAGTTGTCATTGATAGCCTTAACCTCCATAATTTGCCCAGTCTTCTTTTAAAGTGGCCATCACTGCCACCTGTGGAAGCCAGTTCCATAGCTTGGATTTGATATCCCTGCTTTATCACTACCCTAAGGAGTCTCAAAGCAGCTAACAATCTCCTTTCCCTTCCTCCCCCACAACAAACACTCTGTGAGGTGAGTGGGGCTGAGAGACTTCAAAGAAGTGTGACTAGCCCAAGGTCACCCAGCAGCTGCATGCGGAGGAGCGGGGAAGCGAACCCGGTTCACCAGATTACGAGTCCACTGCTCTTAACCACTACACCACACTCTCCATGGTTCAGCTATGCTCTGCGTGAAGAAAAACTTTCTTTTCTCTTTCCTGAATCTTTCAACATTCAGCGCCATTGAATATCCATGAATTCCAGTGTCATGGGAGAGGAACTAAATCCACCTTCTCCATAATTTTATAAACTTCTATTATGTTGCCTCTTACTCGTCTCCCCCCACCCCAAGCTCAAAAGTCCTAAATGCCGCAACTATTCCTCATATGGCAGTTGCCAAACCCAATTATTTTGGTTGCCCTTTTCCAAATCTGCAATAGAACATACAGTGCCATTTAAAAAAAAAAAAAAAGGTGCTGGAACTCACCATGAATGCCTCCCTAGTTCTCTTATAAAGACAATGGTGCCCACCTGAGAGGTGCTGGAACTGCATATATCTAATATATACGTTACCCAACCTCAGTTTCGACCAATGACTTAAAATAAGCAACCTTCCATTGGAAGCTTCAAGGCTATGCGTCCCAGACTTACTGAAGGTTGTGAGGCCTCATCATTTCAATCTAGGCTGGTGCTTCTATCTGATATGGGGAAAATTGCCGTTACTAAACCTTCCTTGAGGTGACGGCAGTGTATAACATTAGCTCACTCATACTCCAAGCTTTGTACCAGGGGCAAGGGGATGATTAGAAGGGTAATAATATTGAGTTGCAGTAAAATCGATGATTGAAGACCAATTATTTTTCTTTTTCTTTTTTTTACAAGAGGGAAAATAGCCAAAGGATTAAACCACATTAATTATTTATTGAATTGCTGCCTCCGCAAAAAAAAAAAAAAAAAAAGACGAAGAAGAGCAGGGATTAAAAATATATCACTCAGTATGTGGCAAGATAATCACTTGAGTAATCTGAGCTCCTGCTTTGATAACATTCTTGGCTCCAAGGTCAATTTAAATTATAATAAGGAAAAGTGTTTAAAATACTTCGGCAGAGCGATGGAAAACATCAGCCTTCACAACATTTCAGCTTTGATTTATTGTTTTTTTATACACAGGGACAATTTCTGAATTGGTTTTCATTGCCGTTAGGAAAACATCCATTCGTACAGCTGGAATATGCAGCTTTTAAGGCTAGGGGATTCACTCTTTACATTCAACGCCTAGACAACGTCCCATTGCAATCAGTGAGGACTGCACAGCCCATGATTTGGTGCAACTGAAAGCTTGTTTATACAGACCTTGCATCAAAGAAAATTAGGGAAAAAGTAAGCAAAACAATATCCAAAATGTGCCCAAGAAAAACTATTAGAAGATACAAATCAGAAGATACAAGTTGCTGCGGTGGGCTGTTCTGTTCAAGATTTCAGACACTCCATTGCATTCCTCTCCCTCTGGTTCCCCCGATTCACAGAATTGTAGAGCTGGAAGGGACCCCAAGGGTCATCTAGTCCAACCCCTTGCAATGCAGGAATCTCAACTAAAGCATCCGTGACAGATGGCCATCCCAAACTCTGCTTAAAAATCTCCAAGGAAGGAGAGTCCATCACCTCCCAAGGGAGTGCAGCTCTTACCGTCAGAAGGTTCTCCAGATGTGGTCTGGAGAAATATTATGTCCCTTGATCTGGACACTATACTGTACTTCTGTTGACACAGCCTAGAATAGCATTAGCTTTTCCCCACTACTGTATCACACTGTTGACTCATGTTCAGCTTGTGGTCTACTAAGACCCCTAGACCCTTTTCACATGTAATATTTGGCAAGCCAGGCGCCCCCCTTCTTATATTGGTGCACCTGGTTCTTCCTGCGTAAGTACAGAACCTGACATATGTCCCTATTGAAATTCATTTTGTACACTGTGAGACGGCACTCTGGGCTTTCCCCTCAAACTCCTCTGCTAAATGCCCTCACAACGCCCCTGTTTACAAGTCCTGGTCACATGAGCTTCACCTTCTTTTTGTAGTGGTTGTATTAAAAGTGCAGCACCTTTGTCCTCCTGTAGTTGGTGTTGTCTCAGTAGCTCCTGCGGTCCATATTCAAAACAGCTGCTGCACTAAGATGGTGGTGCCCATGAAGAGCAGTGTCTGAAGAGAGAGAAGTCAAGAGTCCAAAGAAACTGGGGCTGGCAGTGCAGGAGTTTGCAGAGGCTGCACTGGCGATCAGGCAGCATGCTTGGTCCTCATCGGTTATTGGGTAGGGCAGTCTTTCTCAACCTGTGGGTCCCCAGATGTTGTTGAACTACAACTCCCATCACCCCTAGCTAGCAAGGCCAGAGCTCAGGGATGATGGGAATTGTAGTCCAACAACATCTGGGGGCCCACGGGTTGAGAACTGCTGGGGTAGGAGATGATTTTCCAACAGGGCTGATTTTCAATATTAGCCATACAAAGAGCAGTCCCATTGAAATCAATGGACCTGCCTGCCAGCTTTTAACCAGCCCAGGGAGCAGCATGGCCTGTGAGCTTCTTCCTCCTCGGTCTCAGCAATGCCCTTCTAGAGTTTAGCAGGGAAGAGGAGGAGAATTAGTTGGCTCTGCCTGTTATTAGCTCTGGCACCATCTACTGTTGGGCTCCCTGCCTTCCACCCTACCCATTCCAATGTGCACCAGTCATCACTCTAAGGACTGGCATTCAGAGAATTGAGATTGGACTAGATGACCCTTGGGATCCCTTCCAACACTACAATTCTATGATTCTATGAAGAGACTCCAGGGGTTGTCACATGGAGCAAGCTTGTTTTCTCCTTCTCCTGAACCAATGGATTCAAGTTACAAGAAAGGAGATTCTGACTGAATGTCAGGAAGCTTGCTCCGCCTTCTGCGTGACAGCCCTTCAGATACTGTGGAACCTTGGTCTCAAACAGCTTAGTTGCTGAACAAATTGGCTCCTGAACACTACAAACTCAGCAGTAAGTGTTCCGGTTTGTGAACTTTTTTCAGAAGCTGAATGTCTGAGGCGGATTCCGCTTGAGTGCAGGAAGCTCCAATCAGAAGCCGTGCCTTGGTTTTTGAACGGTTTCGGGAGTCAAATGGACTCCTGGAATGGATTAAGTTTGAGAACCAAAGTACTACTGTATTTGAAGATGGCTCTCAGTCTCCTGTTTCCCTGGCGAAACATACCCAACTCCCTCAACTGTTTCACACAAGGCTTGGTTTCCAGACCCTTGATCATCTTAGTCACACTCCTCTTGGTCAACATCCTTCCTAAACTGTCAGGCCAAGTATAGATAGATGGTATGTATACTGTATTGTATATTTCATCTTCAATCAGAATGCTATTTTTAAACCAGCCCGCTTCTTGCAAAAGCAAGATTCTTGGTTGCTCCCAGTTCCCTCATCTTTCTGCCGCCTGGTGGCTGCCATGTTATCTTTGATAAGTTGCCCCTTTGCCCAGATAGGGTTGGCACACCGCATACCCTCCTGTCTGCACATTTCCACATCATTCCACAATGGCTTGATGCAAGCAGACTCAACATTCAATCCCAGTCAACACCTTCGAAATGGGAGCAATAATAATTTTCATGTCTCCTTCCCAGAGGGGTCAGGAGGAGGATGTTGACATTGTCTGCGAGGCTTTATGAACCGGCAACGCGATAAATACCTCGGTGGAGATATTATTTTTGGCTGGTGGCAACAGCACCGCCTTCCCCCTAAAGTTACAGACGGCACTAAATAATCTCCTCATTAATTGGAACAATTAAGGGAGCTTCTGCTCTGATGACTTTCGCTATTTCAACATTTCGGAGCTCGGAGTCTTGTTTCTCTGCATGACCCTCAGCAAGAGCAGGCCAGCCGTGATCAGCTGTGTTGAAACAGCAGCGCGTCCTCTGGCTGCTTCTTGCTGGCAAGGTGAAGAAGAAGGACTTGGGCGAACCATTCTGCTTTATTCCTTGTTCTGCAGAAGCATCGCTGCTCCCTGGACGGGCATTCCAAACCTATATAGCACGACAAAATTTGGACAACATTAGTAGTATAAAAAGTAACAGTGTTTAATTGGAAGCTATGGGCCATGCCCTGAACTTGTACGTCTACCCTGAAACATTCCCAGCTGCAAAGGGTATTGAGAGCAAGACCACATATAATGACCCTGGTTTCATCATAAAACACATCTTCATGAATGCACAATAAAAAGGGCATCTGGAGTGCCCTCTGTGTCTCACCTGAGGCAATAAGAGATAGGGCCTTTTCGGTGGCTGCACCCATATTCACCCTGTGAAGTGCAGGTGGCCCTCTTTCTGGTTGGCCTAGGAATATTTCCTAGAATTGTGGAATGGCAGAGTTGAAAGAGGCCGCAAGAATCATCTAGACAAACCCCCTGCAATGCAGAAAGCAAAACTAGATCATACATGATAGGTGGCCATCCAACCTCTGCTTTAAAACCTCTGGTTAAGGAGAGCCCACAACCCTCCGAGGGAGTTGGATCCCCTGTCAAACAGCTCTTACTATTAGAAAGTTCTTCTTAATATTTAGTTGGAATCTCTTGCTATTTGAATCTGTTGGTTTGGCTCCTCTGGAGCAGCTTGCTCTCTCTTCCATTATTCTGCCTGCTAAGTGTTACCCGTGATGGTCATTTTTAGCTGTGATCTTTGCCATTGTTGCTTTTTAATGTTGTGTATGTTTTGTTTTTTGTTTTTTATAGGGGAGAGGGGTTGTATATATTTTGATACATTGGCATTGCATTGTGGTTTTAATAGTTGCAAGCTTCCCCCGTGATGCACGGGCACTGGGGGCATTTGAGAGACAATTCAAAATATTGGTTGGCATTGGTCTGTCTCAGGGGACAATGGAGCATTGGGCCTTTGGGGGTGAGGTCAAACAATTGAAAGGTTACAGCACCTGCTATAGCTGTAGAAATTGATACGGAAGAGAAATGTTTCATTGCAACAGGGGCAGATGAAGGCACCCAGTTGTGCTGCTGCAGATGCACCACGACGTTTCTTCTCTCTGTGCTCCTCCCAGCAGTGATTCCTTCTCTGGTCACTGATCTGGACACATGGCTTCACTGTCTGTCTCCAGGCACTATGGTCGTCTGCAAGTGATCCCCGCACAGCAGGGTTGATGATGCTGGCCTTCACGTCATGTTTGCGGACATCTTTGTAATGAGAATTGGTCTGCCAAAGGGCCTGGTGCCTGAAGCCAGCTCCTCACAGAGCACATCCTTGGGAATCCTGCCACCGTCCGTTCTGTGGACATGACCAAGACAGTGTAGACAACACTGAGACAGAAGTGTGAAAATGCTTAGAATGTGGGCTTGGGAGAGCACCTCTTTGTTTGAGACTCTATCCTGCCATGTGATACCCAAAATCTTCCTGATGTGGGACATGTAGAAGGGGTTAAGGTGTTGCTTCTGGTGGTTGTAAGTTGCCCATGACTCACTTTCATAAAGCAATGCACTCAACACACAAGCCTGGTAGATCTTCATCTATCTTGGTATTGGATGTTAGCATCACATTCTCCCATACCCTTTCAGAGAGGTGAGCCATTGCTGTAGCTGCCTTGCCAATACGCTTGTCCAGCTCACCATCAATGGAGAGGTTGCTAGTTATGATGGAAACCAGCTAGACAAAATGGTCTACCACCTCAAGCCTGTGACCACCAATGTCCTGATGTTGGTCTCCTTGAAGGATCAAGATAATGAATGGGTGCAATGAGTGCACTTCTCACCCTCTGAAGCCTCCGCCCCCCCAGAGAGCAGAGGGGTTCCTCAGAAAAGAGGATGATGTCAGACAATTCCCTGGGGATAAAAAGTTTGAAAGTTGCAGCTCTGAACAATTAAACTCTTATGGTTTCCAGGGTCTGTCTTGCGATGTTCTGATATCAGCAAAATGGAGGCGGCTGAATCTTGAGACAAACAACTGTCTGGAAGATGTGGCTGGCACACAGACATTTGACTCAGGGAAGCACAACAGGCAACAGGCCCAGTCAAGTCTCCAAGAGACTTGACTGAGCAGGTCTCACTGAAAACGGGGAACCCATCTTGAGACAGAAGGGCAAAACACTTGGCTTCCCATGGAGCCAGGCTGCACTCTGCCAAACAGATGATTTTCGGGTAGGAAACTGGTATCAGAGAGAAAGATTTCCAGCTCGATATCAGGTTGGCACAACCCCAGCCCAAAAGAGAAAGACAACTTATCTCTCATCTTAGTTATACTACAGGTGGTTGTCTTGGCTATTGTCCTAAACAAGGCTGCAAACTTTAATGAGTTTAAATCAACGAGAACTTTAGTTGATCAATCAGTTGGCTTTACCAGTTTTAGGTGAAATGGGTTTTTAACAGCGGTTTTTTAGTTGAGGACCCTGGTAAGTGTTTGTGTCTCAAGCGTATCCTCACTGACTCTGATGCAGGGCTGGGGAACTGGATACAGCTGGCTAGATCCGTATCTCCCCCATGGGCCAAGTTAGGTAGGTGGCTGGGATTGCACACCTGTCAGTCACCTGACCCCACAGTGCTGCCAGGGGCCTGTTTCTGCCTAGTGCTGTACATGGAAACCCTGACGATCTGCTCACTGTTGGGGCTTGCAATGCACCTTGCACCCCCCAGTCAGTGGCCATCAGGGCTTCCATTGTACCTGCAAGTGATCCCTAACCACCAGCCAATTATCGCGGCTTGCAAAGCACCATGCTGCACACTTTGCACGCTCTGACACAAGAACACCAGAAGAGCCTTCTGATCAGACCAATGGCCCATCATAGTCCAGCATCCTGTTTTCACAGTGGCCAAGCAGATGCCTGTGGGATGCCTGCAAGCAGGTCCTGAGCATAAGAGCCTGCTCCCTTCCTGTGGCTTCCAGCAACTGGTATTCAGAAGCATTGCTGCCTTTGGCTGTGAAGGCAGAGCATAGCCATGGTGGCTAGTGGCTATCAATAGCCTTCTCCTCCATGAATTTGTCCAATCATCTTTTAAAGACATCCAGGTTGGTGGCCATCATTGCCTCCTGTGGGAGCAAGTTTAACCACGCAATTGAATTGAAGAAGGACTTTATTGTATTGGACAACCGTCGGCACTTGCAAAAGGGCTCTGCATGGGGAATTGCAGGCACCACAGCAAATCTCTCTCCAGCCCAGCTGTGTCTTTCTTTGCTCTGCCCTTTTACCTGGGGGTCAGGTGGGCAGGACTGAGTCAAAGCAGCCTTGCAGGCCCAATGGAGAGACGTCAGAGGTTCCCTACCGCTGCTCCACTGGGATGCATTTATTTGCACCCCCTCTTTTGCTGCCATCCCTAACTCTGCCCCACAGCTCCCCAGGGAGGTGAAAAGAGATACCATTTGGAGTATAGGGGGGAAAATGATAGTTTTTTAAAAAATAAGAATAATAATTTAAAAATGCCTGGAGGTGATTTCACAACATTAATATGTAATGTTCTCAGTTATGTAGGCTTCTTTTATTTCAGTAAAGTGCAGGTGGTGAGCTACACCTCATCACAGGTGCTTTTCCAATTAGCTCTGTATTTTCTAGGTGAATGCCTGGCCAGGAGCCAGGATTCCCTGCCACTAGCAACAGACTAATCCAAAGTAATCCAGAGGACTCATCTCAAATCTTGTTTAAAGCACCTCGAGTCTCCTTTATTTTATTATGTGTGGAAGGATCTGCTTCTGCCTTGGGAAAAAGAAAAACACCCAAAGAAACCAGGGGCGCATTTCGCATTTGCAAAACATTCATCTCTTTCACACCACATCCCCACCCCCCTGCCAGCTTAATGAGGATCACAGCTCGACTTTCCATTTATCATTTGTCATTATATAATAATAACAGATGCACATCTTGAGTTGGGTTTTTTTGGGTTTTTTTGCATCTGCTTAAATGTTTTCTTTTAATAATCGACTGGTATCTGTAGGAGGGGCAACAGTTGTGCAACAGGGACAGACAACTGGCTTTCTGTGCTTTTAATTGGAGACAACTGATTGTTAAGAGATAGGGTTGCACGCCACCCCAATCTCCCAGCGGTGCGAGATTCCAGGGGTTCCAGGCGTTTACCCAGGGTTTGTGTTTCCTTTTGGAATGAGGCACAGCGGAAGCTGTGGCATATTTGTGATATATGGCTTATTTACACACATATATATGTGTAAATAATATATATCACCCAAGCCTGTGAGGGAGGGTGTCAGGGACCGTGCTGAGGAGGGCTGCGCTGAAGAGGAATGGTGGGAGCCTCCCCCTCTCCCTGCTCCTGATCAGAACCCTGACTCTTCCCAGGAGCAAGAGGACAGTATAGATTTGGAACAGTGGTTTGCAGAGGGACATAGTACAGAAGACAGAAGTTGGGAAGAACTGGGTGGTGAACAGCTAGAAGAAGAAGAACAACAACAACTGGGAGAGGGAGAGTTAACAGACTCACTTTCTCTGGAAAGCATCTATCTATTCAGCCCAAGGTCAAGGAGAACAGATAAGGTGGCAGCACAGAAAGCACAGTGGTTGTGAGATCAGGTTGCAAGATGCGGAAGTGATATGGGCGACTAGGGGGGAAGTGGGTGGAACTCTTAACTGGGAGCACCTTCATTCCTAGGAATGGGTTCTTTGTCCTCTCGCTGTAGTCATTAAAACTTCAAACTGGTAAAAGACTCCTCTCACTTTGTTTTGCTTATCTACTGCCAAAAGATGGGAGGAAGTCGAGTCCCTAAGCCTGACAGAGGGGTTCATAGAATTAACACCCCAAGAGGGTATTGTCTCTCCCCTAGCTTCAGCCTTGGATTCAAACAGAAATCAAACATTGCACTTGAACATTGCTCTGACTCTCTCTAGCTTGCTATTTTACTTCTAGGTCACATCACTGCAACTCAACTCTAAACTCTGGCTTTGTTTTTCTATCTATGAGTTGAGGGAGGCTTCCCACTCATTTGTTGTCTCACACAGAGCCGCTTCCTTTTCTTTCCCTTAATGGCCCATTGCCCAGCCTATCACCTCAACGCAGGAAGGAAGCCTGGCTTGTATTTTAACACTTCCTGGATCCAGGGGCTAGAGAGATCTTGTATACGGCCTACTCCCCTGCCCAAAGAAACCTCATAGCAATATTTATTAACTGTTATTTAAAACAATTATACGATTATATGAAAATGAAGCAAGCCTGGTGCTGATGAAGTGTCCAAGACTGACAAGGCTGGGTAAAGCCAGCCATATTGCAGGCAGAAATTATGCAAGTTCTGCTAATTGCTATCAAACTTACAACAGGTTTATGTTTTAGTCCCCGTTCTTTCTGTTCCTTCTAGGAAGAATGGGATGTGGAAAAGGGCAGGAAGGGTAGGAAGCATAAATTTATAAACTCAAATTACAGTGCTGTAAAATCATCTTTTCTCACTCCGGTCTGGGTCAAGACTAGTTCAACCCTCTCACTCAGCAGTTTGAGATTCAGTGGGGCAGCTGTGGCAGGCAGCCCCCTGTTAGGGATGGATGGCTCTGTCCATTTTCATTCCCCAAGCTTCTTGTCTTTCCACATTTAAATTAAGTTCTCCACATTTCTTCTTTTTTATAAAAAGACCTCATCAATATTCATAAGAAAAATATATTTGCATATTCTGTATCATAAACAAATATATGAAAGTGGTTTACAGCCATTAAAAAAACATGAAACAGTACAATAGAACCATTAAAACCTACATTCTTCTTTTGATTTGATCCAGCAGGGCTCTATTGATGTTCGTTTTCCTTGCAGTCAAGAACACTTTTGCATGAGTAGCAGCTCACCCTTTTAAAATATGGTAGCGTTGTTTCATCTGATATCAATGACAGGAGTTGGAACTGATTGTTCCCCAACCTTTCAGGAAGCAGGGTCACACGATCTTCATCCGGGATCAGGTGTTCTTGCCCTGAAACCTCCTCCAGGGAGTGTCTGCCCTTTCCTCTCAGCCCAGATTAGGCCTGCAGATGGCCTGCAGATCATTGCAGCATCTCTGAAGGAGAACATGGCATGCCCAGGAATCGGGGCTGCCACTGAGTTTCTTGCATTTGCTGTGGAGAGGTCAACAGGGTTCTTTTTTGTATCTAGCACAACTCTCTCTGTCCTTGGCTCTACTATTCTTCTAACTAAGACATTAAAATGTGAATCTGTTGGGAAGAACTTCCTGATGGAAAGTGCTGTTTGACAGTGGAATGGATTACCTCAGGATGTGGTGGACTTTCCTTCATTGGAGGTTTTCAAAAAAGAATTTGGATGCCCCATCTGTCAGGGATTCTTGAACTGTGATTCCTGAATCACAGGGGGTTGGGCTAGAGGACCATTGGCATCCATTCCAACTGTACAGTTCTACAATTTTATTATTTGACTGGCTAACTGGAAAAGCACTATCCACAGTTTATTGACAACATCCTCTGAGCGTGACCCCCTTCTGTTGTGATACCTGCATAAACCTCTGAGTGCAATTCCGTCGCAGCTGCAGCAAAACATCCCACTTCACACCTGCCAGAGGCACAAAGCTGTTTGTTTCTTTTTCACCTCCAATGCTGTTATTCAGAACAGCGCAAAGGGCCTAACAAAAAGGTGACTCAGAGGAACCACTGCTGAGAGCCAGCCTCACCTTCGCATTGTTTCACTGACATGCAAAAGGATAAATGCCATCAAGCCCTCGATAATCCAAGGAGTTCCAACTTGCCTGTGGTTTGCAGATGGTGCAAAACGTTTGACACACACCTTGACATCCTTCCTTGGTTACTGACAGCTCAAGCCAGGGAGTCTATAACACTGCTGGTAATTGGCAGAGAGCAGCTAGGACCCTGAAGGAGGTAGGTAAACAAGGCAAGAACACCACCACATACAACACATTCTGTTTTTAGGGTCTCTCTTATAGCTCCTAAAAGGTAAAGGTAAAGGGACCCCTGACCGTTAGGTCCAGTCATGGACGACTCTGGGGTTATGGTGTTCATCTTGCTTTACTGGCTGAGAGAGCCGGCATACAGCTTCCGGGTCATGTGGCCAGCATGACTAAGCTGCTTCTGTCAAACCAGAGCAGCACACGGAAACGCCGTTTACCTTCCCGCTGGAGCAGTACCTATTTATCTACTTGCACTTTCACGTGCTTTTGAACTGCTAGGTTGGCAGGAGCAGAAACCGAGCAACGGGAGCTCACATTCTGATCGGCAAGCCCTAAGCTCTGTGGTTTAGACCACAGTGCCACTCACGTCCCTATAGCTCCTAAGTCTGCTCAAAACATAGGAAAATTCTCCATTATGTCCATCATTTCCTTGCATAAATCTAGAATTATTTGTTTTTATTTACTGATTTATTAAGATTGTATACTGCCCTTCTTCCCAAGATCACAGGGAGGTTCACAACGTAAAAACACAAAAGGAGAACACAAAATACATAGTAATACCCAGGGCTTTTTTCAGCTGGAACTTGCCAGAACTCAGTTCCGGTACCTCTTAGGTGGGCGCCATTGCCATTGTAAGGGAACAAGGGAAGTATTCATGGTGAGTTCTGGCACATCTTTTTCTAGAAAAATAGCACCAAGTAAAACAAAAACAAGTCAATAACCCCCTTCCCACAAACACATTTAAAAGGCCATAGAATAAGTCTTGCTGTTATCAGACAAAGGATCTGTCCAGGGATCGGGAGCCTGAGCTCTTCCAGATGTTGCCAAAATACAGCTCCCGTCATCCTTGGCCATTGGTTATGCCAGCCAGGACTGTTGAGAGTTGGAAGCCCAGAAATATCTGTAGGGCCACAGGTTCCTCATCACTGGTCTGTGTAATCCAGCATTTTGTTTTCAGAAGAAAGTAAGAAGACAAGGAGAGCCTGCTGGATCAGGCCAATGGCCCATCTCGTCCAGCATCCTGTGTGAAACCCGTAAGCAGGGTCCAAGGACAAGAGAAATCTCCCCACTTGTGCTTCCCAGCACTGGTGTTCAGGAGCATTGCTGCTCCCAACATGACTAATAGCCATCCATAGTCTTCTCCTTCTCCATGAATTTGTAGCCAGCCAGATGCCTTCGGAAGTTCATCAGAAAGGGATGATGTTCATGTTCTGTTGTTTGCCAGTGAAGAGAAGGGAGAGGTATGCGTTCATTTGAAGAACAAATTATGTTCTCACTATTATGGGAATAATGATGGTTGACAATAAAACCAAATGAAAATTCATTAATTAGTTTTGCTAGCTCATTTCCATTTGCCCATAAGGCAGAAGAAACCCATTGTCCAATCTGACTGTAAATTGGCAGGTCTGATTACCTGGAGGTTGATATTAGACTATTTTGCAGTTGTGATTATCTGGGGGATGGTAGGACGTCTGCACATTTCATGTCGTCTGGATGGAAAACACAGACGTTACGGGCAGTGGAAGACTGGCTGGCTCTCTCATTGCAATAAGTGGAAAGGGAGATGGACTAATGAATGAATGTCATTTCAATGGCTGGCAAAAGAAATGAATGAAAACAAGTGGGGGGAAACTAAATGGATCATTTCCCAGTTACAGACTCTTATAAGAAGGTACACCACTTTGAATAACAAAGATTCCATTTGCATACTTACTTACTGAAAAATGTATCATATATGAATTCATTTGATCCTAATTTTTTTAAATCATCTAAGGTAGTGCCAATCACCGTATTTTGGGGGAAATAAATGGCTTTTAATAATAAACTTACAAATGACAGTAAGACAAGGCAGGCAAATAAAATATAACTGTGTTTAAAAATTGAGCTTATTTATATTTTACTGGCATAATAAAGTGCAAGAACAGGTGAATCCATATTTACTATATTGTGAAATTCTACACTGCTTAACAGCAGATTATATTGTCTATTCTTATTCCAAACAAGCATGAATACTGTGATTCATAATTTCTATGTTTTTGCATATCTCAACACAGCCATGCTTTAATATATTTATACAGAATTATTACAATTATAAGCTCAATATCCATTCAAATAAGTTATTTGAAACTAGGCACTACCTCATGTACAGAGAATTCATGCAATGTTGTTTTATGGAGATGCTCCCTTGTCTTCTCTGGAATATATTTTTGTATGACAAATAAAAAGTAAACACATTTTCTTAAGAACTGAACGATATTTTTCTGTCTGATTTCAGTTCCCAAGTTCATTCTTTCGCAAAGGGGGGGGGGGAGGGAGACACACTGCATGATACGTTGGAGAAACTGCACTGTCTCCTGGCAGCTCCATTATAGCAATTAAAAAAGCAATTACATTCTTGCATAACGGGGAGATGTTGAGGAATAAATCCCTTGTGCACAGTGTACTGAAAGTTTGGCTTGAGAGGATCCTATATATATGAAAATACACACCATTCTGCGTCAAAAGTGTCTCTTTATATAGAGTTCCTAGTCTCCAGCCTGTTTAGCAGACATCAGTTATCAGATCCGGTACTTAAACTGATCAGGAATGCAAGTCTCAATTAAGTATATTAATTTATTCACCTGCTTCAACAGTCCTAGGATATTAGGAGCTAGACTTAATTAGCATTTTCAAAGCGCTGTTAAGAGGCCTGCCTGAGAGACGCTAGTCAAATTGCTATTTGTAAATTATTACCGGCACAGAAAGGAACACGCCAAATCTCTTTGCATCTCATTACTGCCCAGAAATCCTCTTTCCCAAGCGTGATCTTGTAATGTTTTTCTTAGGCAAAGTAGGTTGCTTAGTGGCCTGATTTGCATGTTAATTATAATACCCAGAATGCTCTTCCTGATCACTGATTGCCTGCCAGTGATGATTGAAGGCTGAGGGCGGTGCGTCAGTTGGCCCTTCACAAATCGACACTTCAGAAAGGAAGCTCTTTCCCGAAATGGAACCAGCAAGAGCAGCAGGAGGTGCAACTAAACTGAAACCTGGAGGAGGAAATAGAAGAGCCATCAGATCAGCCTCTGAAATGCAAATGCAAACAGTATATAGGGGAAGGGCCGTAGCTCAGTGGCAAAGCATCTCATTTGCACGCAGAAGGTCCCAAGCTCAATCCTGCAATGGCAGCATCTCCAGCCAGGGCAGGGAATGTCCCCTTTTCTGAAACCCTGAAGATCTGCTGCCAATCAGGGATCTGCTGCCAATCGTCCAGCCTGGACACTGAGGTCCAACTCCGAGGGCCTTCTGGCAGTTCCCTCACTGCCAGAAGTGAGATTGCAGGGGACCAGTCAGAGGGCCTTCTTGGTAGTGGCCCCCACCCTGTGGAACGCCCTCCCGTCAGATGTCAAGGAAATAAGCTAAAAGCAAGATCAAAGTACATGTCAGCATTATGCATGTCTGGGTACAGGTAAAGGTAAAGGGACCCCTGACCATTAGGTCCAGTTGTGGCCGACTCTGGGGTTGCGGCGCTCATCTCGCTTTATTGGCCAAGGGAGCCGGCGTACAGCTGGTCATGTGGCCACCATGATGAAACCGCTTCTGGCGAACCAGAGCAGTGCATGGAAACGCCGTTTACCTTCCTGCCAGAGTGGTACCTATTTATCTACTTGCACTTTGACGTGCTTTTGAACTGCTAGGTTGGCAGGAGCAGGAGCAGGGACCGGGCAACGGGAGCTCACCCCATAGCGGGGATTCAAACCGCCGACCTTCTGCTCAGCAAGTTCTAGGCTCTGTGGTTTAACTCACAGCGCCACCCGTGTCCCTGCATGTCTGGGTAGGCTTTGTCTAAACAAAAACATTTTTAGCAGGTGCCAAAAAGAGTAGAGTAAGGTTGTCTCCCTGATGTCAAAAGGCAGGGAGTTCCGAAGTGCAAATACTGCCACACTAAAAGATAGATTTATTACAAATGGGAAAAGAACATGATGTGGCCCCTGTAACAGGGCCAGTTCCACAGGGAGTTCTTTCCACACTGAGTGATCACTTACGAAGTCTATCACAAAACAAACCCACAGGAATCTAATCCATGCTTCTTGTCAGTGTGCATCACCCAGAAAACCTTTTTTATTATTATTTCAAAGAAAAGAACTGAGACAAAGGTGGAACAATTTATTTGCTGAGTATCTCAATCAAGTTGTTACACAACAGGGTTTTGTTTTGTTTTGTGAGGGGGGGGGGGAATCCGGTGCTTAATAAAAGATCTTTCGAAAGAGCTGAAACATGATCGGCTATTTGGTTAATACCTCCTGTTGTTGCAAAAGCCACCGTCTCAATTACATTTGCAAACAACAATTTCCTTGACAAGAAATGCATAAGGCTCCATAATCTCTTGCCAGGCTGTACTGTCACAAATCATGGTGAATGCAGAGGTGCAATCTGAGACTGTACCAATTTAGATGGCAAGCAGTGGGAGAAGTATACTGAATTAGGGTTGCCATATGACCAGAAAAACCCATGCCCATCCAGGAGGATTTTTACATTTTAAAGGAAATGTCCAGGTTTTAGGAGGGCTTGGGGGTGGGGCTTGGGTTTGGGTGGTTTGGGTTTGGGCTGGTCTGCACACCGCAGCTGCTGCCAGCCCGAGTCGGGGAAAGAGGTGTGCGGGTGTAGAGGAGGCGGCCCTGCACGTCCACGCCTGCACACCTCATTCCCCGGCTCAGGCTGGCAGCACCTTGTGCTGTCTTCTTTTTTGCTCTTCAAGATATGGCAACTCCACAGTGAACACTCCACCCCATCCCAGCCAAATCTCAGCATGCAAAAATTGAGCATCTCAGGAAAAGGTTAGAGAAGACTTTCCCATGGCATGTAACTTTCTGAGTATGGAGAGGTATTTTGCTTCTTTTCATGTGACTCCTCTGCCAGTGATAATGAGCGCCATGAGATAAGCATAGATTGGGTAGCAGAGTGTGAAGAAAGAGGGAAACAAGGGTGAATGATGTTTGTGGTCCCTTGCCATTCTATTATTCTGATGGCCACTTTCCCTCAGGAGGCAAACTGTTGAGGGTCCTATGCCAGCAGTGGCAGGGACAGATTTAGGTTTGATGAGGCCCTAAGCTACTGAAGGCAATGGGGCCCTTTATATGTCCAGCTGTCCTTTGTCAACAACAAATTGTCGCTGTTTTTGGTGTTGAATATATGCTACAGTATATCGTAATTTATGGACCTAATAGGTATCTAAAGGCATTTGCACATAACAAATAGGAGCCTACACAAAACAAAACACTGTTGCTGTATGTAGGTTTTATTTTATTTGTTTTTTATCTTATATTTTGGAAATGTACATCCAGTTTTTTTTCTTCCTTTAAATTTTTTGGGGCCCCCAAGAGAGTGGGGCCGTAAGCTATAGCCTGTTTAGCTTATATGTAAATCCCACACTGAGCAGTGGGCTAAGGTGCAATGAAAAGCAGGTTATTTCTTTCTCTGAAGGCATAGGTTTCTCTTGCTAGAAACCTGAACCGATTACTCACACAGGTGTTTTTTTAAAACTTAGATTGAGGGCTGAGGGTCGCCCACTGCTGACTGACAGCATCAGAGCCCAGTATTCTGAGCATGGTGTGTATGTGTGTTTGTGTAGCGATGGCGAAGAAGAAAAACATGAAGCAGTCTTCATTTCCTCTTCCACGCAAAGCCATTTTACTTATCACAACCCAGTGGAATGCTGTTCACCTTTCCCTCACCCAGAACCTATCATCCGAGAGGCTGACAGGGCAGCCGCTGAGGGAGGGGACGAGGTGGGGCCAAGGTTTCAACGACCGCTGGCGATGAGCCTCTCTCTAGGTATGGGGGGCAGCCTATTAAGAAACCCAACAAAGATGTGAAGAAGTGTGAGGAAAATATTTATTTGCCCCCACCCTCAAAGTTGGTCCCCTCCTCCTCCTCCTCCTCCTCCTCCTCCTCCTCCTCCTCCTTCTTCTTCTTCTTCTTCTTCTTCTTCTTCTTCTTCTTCTTCTTCTTCTTCTTCTTCCAGTCAAAAAGCATTTGTCCCATGGAGGCCTGACAGTCATCTTCAAAAACCGCACAAAGCTTAATTGTTCCTCTCTACCCCTGAGGCGAGAGGGCTGGTGGAGCAGCTCAGCAGAAAGGTGAACGAGAAAGACAGAAAAAGGTAGGCGGAGGTGGGGGGGAAGCAAAATATGTTGATGTTATTACACGTCCGTGTCCGATTTGTATGCACTGTCAAAACAAACGCTTCTGTGGTTAGACCGCTGTAGATTGACAGGCAAAACAGCCTTTGCAGGGGGTGGGGGGTGGGGAGTGATTTCTTCTGTTCTGAAAAGCTTCCTCATGTCATCGAAGGACTCACACATTTCATCGCGGCTTTGTGATTTCCAAAGGTGATCTTTAAGAGCTTGCCGTTTCTGGCAACGTCGGAAATTTCCCATGTTCGAGAGGGTGGAGCTTATGGTGCACAGGGGTCAAACTCGTAGGATGCAGGTGGGGACCCTTGTCCCAGGGGCCAAATGTGGCTCTGAACTTTGTGATGCAGTTCAACCAAAACACATGCTAAAAACATGTATATATTAGTTAAAATAATGCACAAACTGCATTATATTAGGAGAAAGTCGACTGCAAGAACACTTCTATCAGGTAACCTTGCCCCCCCCCCCACAAAATCTTAGGAGATTTGTTGAGAAAAATGCAGTTTGCAAATTGATGGGAAAATGAAAAGGACAGAACATCAGGTTGGGAAAAAGAAACTGAGGGAACCCAAAATCACCCACACCCAATATGCAGTTTAGTGAGTCAACTTTACAGTTCTGTTCAGCCAATTCCATCTACTGGAATTTGTAGAACTGATGTGATCTTGGGACTTTGGGGCTGAATTTAGAGGTCACCTGGGTAATTCGTTATCCTGTTGCTCCTGTAAAAATGGAAACAATGTTGACCTCCTAGTACACAGTTTTGATTGACTGGATTCTTTGATTGGATTATTTAATTTGTATGCCACTTAATAAATTAAAAATATAGCTAAGTGGTGTACCAAAAGCTGAAGCAACAGCTTAAACAAAATATTACAAAATTCACAGTTACATATAAAAATTTTCATAGAATTGAGGAGTTGAAACGTACCCCGAGGGTCATCTAGTCCAACCCCCTGAAACTTCCCCTTCCCACTTTCTGACAATGTTATAAATTTCTATCATGTCACCTCTTGCTTGAGTTTCCTCCAAACTATTTTTCCATCTCTGTAGTTCTCCAGTTCCCCATCTGCTCTCTGCCCCATTGTGAGTTGCCATCATCCCATCGCCTTTCCCTTTTGTTCTCTTCTCTGCTGTCACACTCAGGGAGGCCAAGTGACAGAGGGAAGTGTTCCCTTCAAAACAGGGAGGAGGCCATGCTTCTGCGACAACTTATCCTTCTCCTAGGCTTTGCCTTCCTCCTTCAAGATGCGCTGAGCCTCCCTGTTGGAGTGCTGCACAAGACTTCGCTCCCGTCACAAGCCTCATCTGTCGTAATTATACAGCTGTTCTCTTGCAGATGGAAAAGAACAGGAGTGGGAACAAGCTGATTTTTTAGATTGCCTTTCTATTGTACAGGTTGCTCGGTTTCATACCATGCTCAAAACGTGGACTAATCGCTCCCTCGGAAGACACCCTGTTCTATACGAAGTTTAATCCTCCTTAAGTTATATGTAATTTGTTTTTAATTAGCAGGTGATATGTGCTTGGTTGCATGATAACTAAATGCCAAATGTCAGCTTGATTGCTTTTGTGTGATGCCTTCTTCCTACTTCCCTTCCTATAAGAGCTTGATCCTAAAGATGGCAGGGATTCTGGCCCCAGCCCAAAGGAACACAGAAGCCTGCAGTTACGTTGAGCGCCAAATGAGATTTCAAACCAGATTAGGGGTGGCTGCGAAATATCATGTCTGCTGTTCTTGTCTCCCCTCTCCTTGTAAAAAGTGGTTTCACTTTCTTGCATCATAATGTTTTCACATACTGCATTTCTTCACCCTCCACCAGAAACAGACACTGATATGAAACAAGGGTGTAGAAACATGAGGTGTGATTGGGAGAGGAGTGTCATGCAGAAGGGGGCAGAGGCAGGCCAAGATCGAATGAGATTGAGGGTGGGTTTTTGCAGGAGAACTAGGAGAAATGTTTGAGGGTAGAGAGCCTGTGTGGCGTAGTGGTTAGAGTGGCAAGCTAGGAACTGGGGAACCAGGGTTTAAATCCTCACTCAGCCATTAAGCCCACCTTAGGGTGGTCATCATCCAGACCTTCAAGTGTCCTTATTTTCCAGGGACAGTCTCCGATTTATAGATTCTGATTTGATTTTATCCCAGAATGTCACACTTTTCCTTAGGATGTCCCTATTTTCATTGGAGAAATGTTGGAGGCTATGGAATTAGGTGATGCTCAAACCAAGGAGATAAGTACAGTGGTACCTCGGGTTAAGAACTTAATTCGTTCTGGAGTTCTGTTCTTAAGCTGAACCTGTTCTTAACCTGAAGCACCACTTTAGCTAATGGGATCTTCTGCTGCCACTGCGCTGCTGCTGCACGATTTCTGTTCTCATCCTGAAGCAAAGTTCTTAACCCGAGGTACTATTTCTGGGTTAGCGGAGTCTGTAACCTGAAGCGTATGTAACCCGAGGTACCACTGTATATGGTTTTATATATGTTGTAAGCCACCTAGAGTGGCTGGGGCAACCCAGTCAGATGAGCAGGGTATAAATAATCAAAGTAGTATTATTATCATTACTATTATTATGAAATAGGACATCCCTATTTTCACCAGAGAAATGTTGGAGGGTATGCATCATCTCCCAGCCTCACCCACCTAGGAGGGTTGCTGTGAGGATGAAATGGAGAGGGGAAGGGCTTTGTATGTCATCTTGAGCTCCTGGGAAGAAAGGAGATGGGATATAAATGTGACGATGACAATAAAAACCACCTCAGGTTTGGCAAAAGAAAACAGCACTCGTGTGGTCTGTTGCAGAACCTCGGAAATCCAAGAAAGGTGAAACTGAACTCCTTCTTGTCTGTTGTGAGGAAGTAGCAAAAGCAGGAGTTTTATCTCACCCCTTGGTGGTCTCTGCACAGCTTGCAGAAATGGCCCTACTCTTAGGCAAGGTGAAGCAAACACCTTGGGTAGCACATTGTGGGGCAGTGGTGTGTGGAGGACACAGTTGTGTATGTTACACGTCATGTCCCCCAACCCCACAAATCAGCCTCCTGCCTCAGGTGAGGTGGAACATACCAGGGTTGAAGCAAGATTCAACTTCAGTCAGCTTCTGTCCATTCAATGGGGAGTGGATGCCATCTTGTCCTCTCCCGCAGGCAGCAAAATATCTTGGCCTGGCCTTGTCACCTTGGGAAGCCTGCTTTAACTCCCATTTTGATGTACTGGCCCATTGAACCAGGGCAAGGTGAGCTTTGAACAAGCTGCACTATAAACCGAGTCAATCCTTCTCCTATTGTGTCAAAACATTCTTGCCATATTACCGAATCATGCTTATATGATACAAAGCTTGTGTTAGTTTTGTGGACATTAAAAGTAAAATAAAAATACAGGAAACACAGGTTGGCATACGTCTTAACCACAAAGAACACTAGTTGGTCATGGACAAGTCCCTATTTATGCTTTTAGTAGGTTTTATATTTCAACATTTCAAAAAATCATTTGTCCATGCTAGATCTCTTAATATATTTTGGAAAGTTGTCTGCGTGCATTTTGGACCCCTCTCAAGATATCACAACCAAATTTTGCATCATGGTTCCTGAGAGCTGGTAGCAGGTTTTCATCTATGCTTGGATACAACTGGAACCATTTTGAATCAAGATGGCAGGCCAAGCCTTGCAAAACAGCACTGATTTTAACCAATAATTTCAAAACTGCACTGATTATTTAGTTTCTTAGAATTCCTGAGCAATGCTGTGTGGGAGGTGGCTATTACAAAACAGAGAGAGTGCAGAAAGAGCACAGTAAGAGAGTTACTTTTATTAATTTAATTTATATTGCACCCTTCCTCCCAAAGGAGCTCCAGGTGGTAAACACACCAGTGATACAATGCATTTTTTCTTTTAAAAAATAAACAAAATATAAAAAAGCAATTAGAAGCTTCTAAAATCATTTTAAAAGAATAAATGCAGTAAAATGAGAGAGAGAGAGAGAGAGAGAGAAATATTTATCATCTACATCTATCCATCTATCTATCTATCATCTATCTATCATCTATCTATCTATCTATCTATCATCTATCTATCTATCATCTATCCATGGTGATGTGTTCAAAATGCTGATTCCTATAAACAGTAAATCAGATCCATTTATCTAAGCAGTTCTTTGACTGCTCTGATCCTGCTGTGAATAACATCTGTCAGTTTATCCATTTCCACCAGTTCAAGTCATTTTAATAACCATTTCTGTATCATGAACAACTGTCCTCACCCCCCCCCGGGACATACTCAAATATACTTGGCAATACATTAATAAATACAACACAATAGATTTTGGAATCTTGAGAATGGTATCCTCTACTACATTGGGAAAAATCATTAAAATATTAGCAGCAAGATCATAACCTATATTTTGTAATCCGATTTCTGCAACCTGCCGCCAATAATATAGCATCTGGCGTCTCATCAGATCAGATCTGTGTGGGGAGCAATACACCTCCTGAAACATTGAAACGCACCGTGGAAAGTATCCAGCTGGTTTGAAAATACCATCAACGCAGCAATTTATATTGTACCTCTCTTGCTGACGAAACTACACAGTGTTGTGTTTACTTAACAAATTTCAGACACTGCTTTCTAACCGATGTTTTCGAGATGGTTTCTAACACAGATCATCTGACATGGTAATGAAATAATCAAACCACAATTTTAGAAAAAGAACCAGCCCAGCAGGAGCACAATACCACTCCCTTTGCACTTAAAGAACCGCAGGATTGACACTTCATGCGTCACCTCCCCAAAGAGGAAATGAGTCACTGGAAAAGAGGGCGTGGGTGTGCATAACATCTGCATATGCTAATTTATACACATGGATGCAAAATTGGAAAGAGTTTTTTATCATTTAAATATAAATGCACTACATCAGAGGTGGTGACCAGGTGGCCCGGGTGCCCGCTGTCCAGGTCCTAAGAAGAAGAAGAGTTTGGATTTGATATCCACTTTATCACTACCCTAAGGAGTCTCAAAGCTGCTAACAATATCCTTTCCCTCCGTCCCCCACAACAAACATCTGTGAGGTGAGTGAGGCTGAGAGACTTCAGAAAAGTGCGACTAGCCCAAGGTCACCCAGCAGCTGCATGTAGAGGAGCGGGGAATCGAACCCGGTCCACCAGATTACGAGTCTACCGCTCTTAACCACTACACCACACTTGCTCTCTAAGTGTTGATGGACAACTTCAAGGCCCCTCCTGGTTTCTCCTCTTGGGGTTCTTTATCCTAGCGACTGGACTTGGGACAGACATCCCTTCAGTTAGAGGATTGTCCTCTGAACTGGACAGCTGGACAGAGGCAGGGCTTTTTTCAGGCAGAACTCACTGGAACTGAGTTCTGGCACCTCCCAGGTGGGTGCCATTGCCCTTCTAAGAGAACAAGGGAGGTGTTTATGGTGAGTTCTGGCACTTCTTTTTCCAGAAAAATAGCACTGGGCATAGGTCTACCCTCGATAAAAGATGTGAGGAATCTTTCTCAACTTGAAGGCCGCATTTCCTTCCAGGGGCCACATGTCAGTGGTGGCCAGGGCCAGAGGCAAAAATGGGCAAAGCAAGAAATGTCCATTATCACCTTTGTGCAGCAGGCCAAAGTCTTTCAGGAGTGAGGCAGGTCCAGAGAGGGCCATGGCCTGATAATAGAGGGGGCATAGCCTGGGGCAAATTGCAAGGGCCATATATAGAGGATGGAGGGCTGCATTTGATCCCTGGGCCAAAGTTTCCCCAACCCTGTTATAGAGCAATAGGAATGTTGCTTTGTACAATGGTTCCTCTGGTTACGAACGCTTCTGGTTACAAACGCTTTAGGTTACAAGCTCCGCTAACCCAGAAGTAGCTGCTCCTGGTTGTGAACTTTGCCCCAGGATGTGAATGGAAATAGTGTGCCGGAGGCGCACATGCAGCTGGAGGCCCCGTTAACGAAAGCGCGCCTCAGAATAAGAACGGTTTCAGCTTAATAACGGACCTCCAGAACGAATTAAGTTCATAACCAGAGGTACCACTGTATTTGGTTTATGCGAGTGGGGGAAGCATTCCACAGCTTCGACTACTGAAAAGAATCTGCTCCTGGCGGGCGTTCACCTGGTGTCCACAAAGGATTTAACTCTGGGCTGGTTCTCACCAACAGATCTTATAGCATGTGGCGGATCCGCCCAGATTGCCTCATGGGGTTGTTCAAGGAAGGAAGTCGGAAAGGTCATGCCATGCTCATCAACCCATTGTCCTGGAGATAGGATTGAATTAAGCAACTTTAATTAATTTAATTAGCAGCAAGAGGGAAATACATTTATGCATATGTGAATCCCAGTACAGCCAAACCACAAATATTGATTTAGTACTTGTGGCTTGACAATTCTCTCTGAGGCTCCAGTGCTCTTTCATTGAAAGATCTGCGCAGTTTGCATTCACACACAACCTGATCCCGCTGCAATACAGGGGAGGACTTTGGTCTTTCAAATTTCAGTGGTGCCCTGTGCAAGGACAAAATTCAGCCCACCTCCGACCTCTCGCATTCTGTTCTGCTCAATTCTCTATGCCATACTTGTGATGCCCTACGGCGCCCCCTAGGCTTGGCACCCAGTGCAGTGGAACCAGTCTTGCTGCCCTAAATCCGCTTCTGTACAGTAAACTTTGCCACTGATCTTGCGGAGCCTGGAACAGAACATTTCAGTTGCAATGTCCAATGGTGTTGCATATCCCTGAGTTTATTAGCTGTAATCTGCCACTCAATTTACATGCTGCAGCTAATCCCCGAATATTAGTTTACGTTAATTAAAAGTTTCAATACTCGATGCCTGGCGCATGTTCTCACTGAGATTTATGAGTTCCACTTAATGGCATGTCAATCCTGATTTATAATTTCATCCTGGTGGGTCCTAGGTGATTCATAACCAGCCAGACGCCCGTGGCCAGAAGCTGGGATGGAGCAGCTCAAATCAACATTCCCCACTCACCACCTCCCAAAAATCTTTTCCACCTCCATGTCCCTTTGGCTCACAGTCCAACCCAAACTCCTTTGCCTGTCCTCACCCTTTCTATCAACAGCACAAATTCCATCCTGGCCCTCAGCCCTCCTGAATTCAATTTTATCCCGCCGGCAAATTCATTCATTTCATTTTCTTTCAGTTTCTCATTTCTCAGGTTTTAAATTCCCCACATTTCCATGTCAGCTTGCTTAAAAAGGGAAATTCCTCATGAAGATTCACTAGCATTTTAGTGTGAACTTTTTCCTAATATACACATCTCTGTATGCAATTTGGCTCAATGTACTTTCCCCCCCATAGCAAATTCCCCTTGATATATGCATTTCTAAGCACTCTTTACCATGTTATATGCAGTTTTGTACTCCTTACTTGGCTGAAGAATTGCTTTGCAAAATTCAGAGAGTTTGGATTTGGTCAGTTTGAGTTTGAATGCAAACTGAATCCAATTTCCTCCCATCCCTGGTCCCATTCCTTATCAGTTTCTCCTCTCTTCCACTCTGACCCCCTCTTATGCCTCTGCCTCCTTTTCCTCAAGCCCCTCCATTGCCCTCTCTGCTCCCTGTTATTTGCTCTCTGTGTCACAGGCTCCTACAACTTCCCCACCAACTGTGACATTTTATGATCGTGCAGCTCCACAGTTAATTTTCAGCTTCCAGTCTTTGTCTCCCTTTGGCCTCAAGGGACTTTTGTTTCCCATCCAAACAGAATCTTTCTTTCTCTCAGTGAAGCTGTATTGCCGGCTATCCTTCTTTACCAGAAAAAAAGTTCAGGAGCAGCTAGAATGTTTGTGAGCATTCCGGGACTTGCCACCAGCTAAGCTTAAAGTAGGCTTGAAACTAGCTATGGAGCCATTTTCTATGGTTCTATGATTCCTCAGAGAAGTTTGCCTGGCCACATCACTCTTTCTAGTGGAGAGTGGGAGCCAGATAGAGACACAGAGAGAAATATCCTGAGAGAGATCCCATCTCCATCAGTTCTGTTGAAAGACCAGTAGCTTTGGGCTCCTGCCCCTCTTTCAATTCCAGCTCATTTTTACAAGACTTCTGTAACCAGCTCATGATGCCTGAATGTCCTTTCCCTCCCAATTCCCTTTTCCTTTTGTGTCATGTCTTATTCCACTATGCTGCACTAGCTACTGAATTATCACCTCTGGTTAAATGCTGTCTCTTTTATACTGCATTAAACTGCTGCTGTTTTAACAATTTACTGATTTGCTTTATTTCTTAGGAAAATTAAAAAGAAACACAGTTACAAATTTGCAGCACCTTTAACAGCAAACCGTGGCGTCTTTAACAAACTACAGTTCCCAAGATTCTTTGGAAGAAGCCAAGACTGTTTAAAGTGGGATAACACCGCTTTAAATGTGAAGTGCAGATGAGGCCTTAATAGTTGAGTGTTCCATGAATCAAACCTGTTTCTCAACCGTTTTTGAAGGGAGGGGTATGTCTATTCATTTACTCTCTTTTCATATGGCAACGTCTGTGGTCCAGGCCCTTTTAGACCAGACTATTAAATATGGTGCAGCTGGTGGTTCCTCGTAGAAGTCACATTTTCTGGAGCTGACATCGCTGAACAAGCTGCCATAAAATCACCTTTCAGATGGAGATCCTGCGCAAACTAAGCAAAAGCTTTGCAAAAGTTCACCTGGAGACCAAAAAGGTAAAGAAAGCAGCACCAGGTTGTTTGTGATTTCCCATCGTGCTTTGCCCAGATAGTGCAATGCACAGATGGTCAGGTGAAATGCGGTTGTGTTTGATTGTTTGGTTAAAGTAATCCCATTCCTTTTTACTCTCATGAAGTTTAGGAAGTTGAAAATGTTCACATGCGTACAGACTTTCTGCCTCGCTCCCTGGCAGCTCAGTGTGAATATGGGGCACCAAGCCAAAATCAACCTGATAAAATCTTTCAGGAACTTTACAATGTCACATACTTATGCAAATACCTGGGGTGTTTATAGCAACGGGCTCTACAACAAACCCTCAAGGTTTCAATGAGACAGAGCAAGCCAGGCAGAGTGAGAAAGTAATTTTGTGTGTGTGTGTGTGTGTGTGTGTGTGTGTGTGTGTGTGTGTGCAGGTGGGTGTGCTTTCGCTAGAAGAACATCCACACATTTTGAAAGCCTAGTAGAATCCACTGCTAATGAAGACGACCATCCTTTTCAATTACTGACTAGCACAACAGGCATATTCGAGGGTTATTCTGTTATTCTTTCTCAGGACTGCTGCTTTTAGCAGAAGCAGGAGATGATTTATTTAGATGCCGCCCATCTGACCGAGTTGCCTCAGCTTCCAGAAAAACATAAAAATACAGCAAAACCTCAAACAATAAAAACTTTGCTAAACAGGGCTGCCTTCAGATGTCTTCTATAAGTTGTATAGTTGTTTATCTCCTTGACATCTGACAGGAGGGCATTTCACAGGGTGGGCACCACTACCAAGAAGTTCCTCTTCCTGGTTCTCTGCAACTTCACTTCTTGCAGTGAGGGAATCGCCAGAAGGCCCTTGGTGCTGGATCTCAGTGTTCAGGCTGAACGATGGGGATACATCATCATCTCTGTTACTTCAGTTGCTCCTGTTGTTAAGCTTGCTGTGATGAATGTCTTTTTGATGTAATTGTATACATGTGATATCTGTACCTTTGTGTAGCTTTGTATCTCAGCTATAGGGGGCAGAAGGGGCTTCAGTCTACTCAATATTTTGAGGCAGGGGGCTGAGCCCCCTCCCAATATAGAGGGGGCCGCCATCCCCTGCTGCCCGTTGGGGGGAGGCTTGGAGGGTGATTTTCTCTCTCTGAGCCCCCCGCCACAATTGCCAGAGCATCACAGCAGGTGCCTGAACGTCTCAGCAGGCATGGTTCAATGGGAGGGGGGTCCATGTGTGTGACATCATGACAGCCCCCCCCCCAATGTTGGGCCCAACTCGGCCCACCTGATTGGAAGGGACCCCAAGAGTCATCTTGTTCAACCCCTGCAATATTGATGATCTTTAATGGGATGGATGAATTAGTTCATAACACTTCTGAGCCACTTTACAGTCTCAACATAGTCACAATGGCCAGGGATGATGGGAGTTGTAGTCCACAACATCTGGGTGGTACCTCATTGGCTATCCTAGGGCAAGAGTCTCAGACTCAGGTGACAGAGAGACTGAGAAGCAAAGTGTCCTCCAATCTTGGGCAGCCGAACCTACTTCACAGGGTTGTGGTGAAGACGAAAAGCTACAGCTGTGTGAGCTGCCCTGAGTTTCCGTAGCCCCCATCCTTGAAGAGCTGAAAATTCTGGTGATGAAAGAAATAGAGAGATGCAAATGCTTCAGCCACACATTATGCTTCAGCCACAAAGTAATCCACACATTAAGCAGAAGCAGCAAAGGAGAGGGTGCCTATTCAAGAGAGAGACACGTACCGAAGAGAGTCCCTACTGTCAGGAGCTCAGCTTACACTCGAGTAGGACCCTGGCAGAGACACATGCCTGACTGGCATGTTCCCTCCCTCCTGGTCGAGTTTTTGGGAGCTTCAAAAGCTTTCTTCAGCCCAAACATCACAGTGACCGATGCCAACAGACACTGGCACACTTAGGGATCCGCAGAGTCTGCGCAGATCGCGTGGCAAACCTCAGCAACTCAGCATTTTGGCTAATCTACTTTATTTACATATAAACACACACGGAGCACTGCAACATAGTTCCCTCTCTCTCTAGCATCAGACAGCAAAGAGAAAGAGCAAAGGACAATAGTCCCACTTCACGGAACACAGTAACACAAACATCCTGTCTCCGTCACTTCCCAGTCTGTGGAGTCAAAACATATACCGTCATGTGAAAGACAACAATCCCATAACTGCAATTATGGAGCAGGAATTCTAACATCTACATGGCCCTATCTTGTGTGCTCAACACAAAGGGCAGGCTGGGTGAGCCCATTAGGAGTATCAACTGGAATAAAATATCGGGGAGACCCAGGTAAGCCCCACCCCACAAAATCAATCATATGACGCGGCACATGCACACCATTTGAATGGCAATGCTCATCAACTTGGGGGTGGGGGCAGGTTCCTCTGCTTCTGCCTCTAGAGGAGATTCTGGAGACACATGTGGAGAAGAAGGGGAAATTGGAAAGCAGTGGAGGTGTTTAATGAGAAGTTGGGTGGGCCCTGCATTTCAGGGGGCTGGACTAGATGATCCTCCTGACTTTCCAGTTCTAAGTCCCATTGTGCAAACAGAGCTCCATATGCACAGCGTCGGATGCACCCCACCTATTCCTGCCCCGTTCCCACTTCATATTTTTTTAAGTGTGAAAAACATTTTGGGGCAGGCACACCCGAGACGCCTTCTCTGCGAGTAGCCCGGGGGGAACAACCCAGGGACAAATCTGTCTCGGGCTGAAGAACGAAGATCCCTCCAGTGCACAGGGCTCAAGAGGTGGGGAACATCATGGCAACGTTCTGTTGCATTAAATCACAAGATTAAAAATAAATAAATGACTGAGGTATGTCCTGCGTGCTTGTCGAAGCAAGGGCCAGCGCTGCTGAGAGACAATCTCTTTCCCCACCTGGTGGAAACTGCCCCGGGGGGAACCTTCCCAGCGCTCAGTTACCTACGTGGAGCACGTTGCTCAAGTTAATGTGTTCCAGCCCCATGAGGAGATTCCAGATGAACAATCAAAGGGGTGAAAAGGGAAGCCCCGCCCAGGCTGGGTTTTCTGCACTGAGCTCGGATAAAAATTGAGTGACAATGAATTGCGCCCAAGGCATACGGAGTACCCAGCGATGTTCCTGTGTCTTCTCGGTGTTGATTAATTGCTGGGTGTTATGGCAAGGCTACAAGGGGGGTTGGAAAGCAAACTCTGTTTTTCCCCTTTTTGCAACACAAGCTGGAGTTTCACCCAGAAAATGAAAAACCTCAAGGGGGTGGGGAAAAGAGAGAGAGAGATTCTCCATGGCCACATCCAGATTGTGGAATACCTTTGTTGTTGTTGTTTAGTCGTTTAGTCATGTCCGACTCTTCGTGACCCCATGGATCAGAGCACGCCAGGCACTCCTGTCTTCCACTGCCTCCCGCAGTTTGGTCAGACTCATGTTTGTAGCTTCGAGAACACTGTCCAACCATCTCGTCCTCTGTCGTCCCCTTCTCCTTGTGCCCTCCATCTTTCCCAAGATCAGGGTCTTTTCCAGGGAGTCTTCTCTTCTCATGAGGTGGCCAAAGTATTGGAGCCTCAGCTTCACGATCTGTCCTTCCAGTGAGCACTCAGGGCTGATTGCCTTCAGAATGGATAGGTTTGATCTTCTTGCAGTCCATGGGACTCTCAAGAGTCTCCTCCAGCACCATAATTCAAAAGCATAAATTCTTCGGCGATCCACCTTCTTTATGGTCCGAATCATTGAATTGTACAGTTGGAACAGTCCCCAAGGGTCTTCAGGTCCACCCCCTGCAATGCAGGAATCACAGTCCTGACAGATGACCATCCAATCTCTCTTTAAAAATCTCCAACAAAGGAGAGAGTCCATCACTTTCTGAGGGAGTCCGTTCCACTGTCAACAGCTCTGGCCATCTGTATGTCCCCCCTAATGTTGAGCTGGAATCCCTTTTCTTGTTACAGTGGTACCTCAGGTTAAGTTCTTAATTCGTTCCGGAGCTCTGTTCTTAACCTGAAACTGTTCTTAACCTGAAGCACCACTTTAGCTAATGGGGCCTCCTGCTGCCGCAGTGCCGCCGGAGCAAGATTTCTGTTCTGATCCTGAAGCGTATGTAACCCGAGGTACCACTGTATTTGAACCCATTGGTTTGGGTCCTCCCCTCTGGAGCAGCAAAAAGCAAGCTTGCTCCATCCTCCACATGACAACTCTTTGTGTAATTGAAAACATCTATCACAACGCCTCTCAGTCTTCTCTTCTCCAGGTTAAACATACCCAACTCCCTCACCCATTCCTCATCAGGCTTGGTTTCCGGACCTTCCAGAGTTTACCACATGATAATCAAATTTGGGTTTTGTCAGGGAACTGCCACCGGAGGGACAGGTGGTGGAAGGGCTCACAGAGGTTGGGAGGGAGTCAGCAGCGAAAGCAGGGACCAGCAGGGGGAGAGATGGGTCTCTGGAGGAAGGTCTCATAAATGCGGAGAGAGACGCAGCAGCTAAAGCAGGAACTAGCAGGGAAGAGGGAGGGATCAGGGACACGTCCAGCGAGAACAGCGGGGAGGTGTCAGAAGCTCCCATAGGGAGACCCATTCTTCGCCGGAAGCTGCCACGTCGTGAGTCCAGAAGACGCGTTTCCGTTAAGGAGCTTCTTTGCTGGAAGCGCTTCCGCAAACAACCACTGTCGGAATCTACGAGTGACTAGGGCAGACATGTTTGAGGAGCTCTGTCACACACAGAGGTTTGTGGAGTGGCACAAACTCTGAGGGAGCACGATTTTACGCACAAGCAGCTAATCATCCCATCACAGCATTCCGACAGTCTCTGTACGCTGCCTGTGCAGGAGAAGGCATCATGAGCGACCCAGCCGGAACCGAAGGAGCAGGGGTTGGAGCTGGTCCAAGCTTGGAAGAAAGATACCGAGCGTTGGAAATCCAACTTGCGCTGCAGACGGCGAGGCTTGAGGAGAGAAGGGCTCAGGATGCAGACAAGAAGGGGAGAGCCACCCAGTTCACCAGAAAGGTACCAGGATTGGTGCAGAAGTTTGGGGGGGACCCCAAGGACTACCATGCCTTTAGGACAGAGATGCAATATGCCCTTAATGTGCAGTTTGATGAGTTCCCTGATGAGGAATCGCGAGTTGCTTTCGTGATTGGGCATCTTGAGAGGGGGGCGAGGGACTGGGTTAGACCCCTGATGGCAACGCACAATGACATCCTAAAGGACACTATGAAGTTCTTTCGTGCAATGGATATCATGTTTTCCAGCGATATTGAGGAGGGAGTGGTGCGCAGACAGCTAATGGCTTGCAAGCAGGGAAGCCGATCTGTCCGTGAGTACTGGACTGAGTTTACCATGCTGGTTCACAGATTGGGGTGGGACTTATCGGCGGCACCCATTCAGATGCTATTTGAAGAAGGTCTTTCTTCGGCTGTGAAAGACGAACTGTCCCGGAGCCCCAGGGCGGTGTCTATGGATCAGCTGACCAAATCTGCGCTGACCATAGGAGCGCGCCAGGAGGCAAGAGCTTTGGAGAGGCGGGAAGGTAAAGGGGAACGTTGGAAGGAGTTCCGCATTCCAGACATTCCTGAGCCAGCTTTCCCGCCGGCAGAGCCGATCGAAATCGGAACAGCGCGCGCACGCGCAGTTTCAAAACCCAGCGAAGGGGGTAGGAAGGAGGGAAAAGGCGCCCGGAAATGCTATCTCTGCCAACAGCCAGGTCACTTTGCCAGAGTCTGCCCCCAGAGGAAGGAATGGCAAGGAATGGTGGGAGCTGTTGAGGGAGGAGTGGAGGAGATATCGGAGCAAGTAAAAGCCAACGCCTGGCTGGCACCGTCGGGGCACAGCAGCCAGGCCAAAAAGCAGTGAAAGTGCCCATGCCAGAACCTCCCAAACCTGCCCTAGTGATAGAGGTGTCACTAGAGTTGCAAAACGGATACCCTCTGAAGATTAAGGCGCTGTTGGACTCAGGCAGCTCCTGCAATTTCATGAGCAAGGAGTTTGCAGCTGAACACCAGATACAGACAATCCCTTTAAGCAACCCCCTACAGGTGACCACGATCGATGGCAGGGAGCTGTTGGGAGGGGAAGTCAGCTTGCAGACCGTCCCAATGACAATGAGGGTGGCAAGGCACACGGAACTGATAGCGTTTAATGTGGCCACCTTGGGAGGGGCTCCCATTATTTTGGGGATGAGCTGGCTGGCGTTACATGATCCACTGGTGGGCTGGCATCAGAGAGTGGTTTCCTTTGGTTCTGCACATTGCTTAGAACACTGCAGGGAGGGAAAGGGTTCAGCAGGAGCCCAAGCTACCCTAGCAGGGACGGAAGTAACGGAGAAGGTGAAGGTACCACGACAATACGCAGATCTCAGCGATGTGTTCAGCGAAAGGGAAGCTGACCAACTACCCCCGCATAGACCCTTTGATTGTCAAATCAATTTACTGCCTGGGGCGCAGCTCCCCGCAGGCAAGTTGTATGCCATGTCAGACAGAGAAATGCAGGAGTTACGAGAATTCATTGACAAGAACCTGAAGAGGGGTTTCATCAGAGAGTCAAGGGCAGTGGGAGGTAGTCCCGTGTTTTTTGTGGATAAAAAAAACACGGACAAGCCGAGACTTGTGTGTGATTTCAGGGCCTTAAACGCAGTGTCAGAACCATTGGCCTTTCCCATGCCTAGAATAGATGACATTTTGAACAGGGTGCGGAAGGGAAAGATTTTTACCAAGCTGGACCTAAGGGGGGCGTACAATCTGATACGTATAAGGAAAGGGGATGAATGGAAAACCACCATGTTCACCCCTTTGGGGGCATTTGAATATCTCGTCATGCCATTTGGATTACAAGCAGGCTCAGCGTGCTTTCAATCGCTGATGAACCACGTACTAGGGCCTTTGCTTTACAAGAATTGTGTGGCCTTCCTGGATGACGTGTTGGTGTATTCTGAGAATGAGGAGCAGCATGTGAGAGACGTCAGGGAAGTGTTGCGCAGGCTGCTAGACAACCGGCTGTGGGTGAAACTGGAGAAGTGTCAGTTTCATACCAAGGAGGTGGAGTTCCTGGGGTACCGCCTGTCAGACAAGGGATTAGCTATGGATCCCGGCAAGGTCCAGGCAGTGCTGGAATGGAAAACTCCCAAAACAAAGAAGGATGTGCAGAGGTTCCTAGGGTTTGGGAACTTTTACCGTAAGTTCATCCGAAACTTTGCCCACCTGACGGCGCCCATAACGGACTGTCTCAGCGGTAAGAAGAAATTTGTTTGGACTGAGGAGGCGGAGCGAGCTTTTGAGGAGCTAAAAGAGGCCTTTGCCTCTGAAGAACAACTTCTGCATGTGGATTTACAAAAAAAGATGAGAGTCGAAACAGACGCATCAGACAGAGCCATTGGGGCGGTGCTTCTCCTGCAGCCAGGGGGGGAGGAGTCAGAGTGGAGACCGTGTGCGTTTTTTTCGCGAAAACTGAACAAATCCGAGAGGAACTACACGGTGTACAATCGAGAACTTCTTGCTATCCATGAGGCTTTTCGGAGATGGAGGCACCTGCTAATTGGCGCACAACATAAGGTGCAAGTGTGCACTGACCACAAGAACCTAGAGTATTGGAGAACGGCACGAGTGCTCAACCAACGGCAGTTGAGATGGGCCCAGGAGTTCTCCAGATTTAACTTTGAGATTTGTTATGTGCCAGGCCCAGAGAACGTTAGGGCGGACGCTCTCTCACGTAAACCTGAATATTTGGAGGGGGAGGGAGCACCCGAAGAGAGACATGTCATTCCAGAGGACCGCTGGGTGTGTGGGGCGGCATTGGTGGGGCAAAGAGAACTGGTAGAGGGAACGGAGAACGATGAATACGCACAGGACAAACTCAGGGGACTCAGGAGGGAGGGAGATAAACACGGAGGTTTTGAGGAGAGAAACGGGGCGTTGTACTACAAGGGAGCGTTATATATACCGGAAGGAGAGTTGAGGGGGAAGGTACTCAAGCAGCTGCACGATAGCCCCACCGCAGGGCATTTTGGACAACACAAAACCATGTGGCTGGTTACCAGGGAATTTTGGTGGCCCAAGGTCAGGGAAGATGTGCGGGAGTATGTGAGAGGGTGTAACCAATGCCAGCGAGCCAAGGGGGAGAGGCGGGCACCGGCAGGGTTATTAGAACCACTACCCACACCTGAAAGACCATGGGAAACAGTGGCCATAGATTTTATCACTGATCTGCCAAGGTCCAGAGGGAAAACAGCCATCATGGTTGTGGTAGACCTGTTAACCAAAATGGCCCACTTTATAGCCTGCTCACATGCGGTCACGGCAGAAGAAACCGCTAAATTGTTTGTAGAAAATGTGTTTAGGTTGCATGGCGCCCCCTTGAGGGTGGTTTCAGACCGAGGGAAGCAATTTACTTCCAGGTTCTGGAGGAAGCTCATGAGCTTACTGCATGTAGAGGTTAATTTCTCCACTGCCCGGCATCCGGAAACCAACGGGCAGGCGGAAAGAGCCAATGGCGTCCTCCAGCAATATTTGAGGTGTTATGTGAATGATAGAGAGAATGATTGGGTGGAGAAGCTGGCGTTGGCAGAATTTGCCTACAACAATGCAGAGAACGTGTCCACGGGGATGAGCCCCTTTTTGGCTAATTACGGGTGCCATCCCCGAGCCTTCCCAGGGGGGGAAGGGGAGAGCTGGAGCGTTCCAGCTGCAGAACAGTTCGTAGAAGAAATGGAAGCGATCCATCGCCAGCTCCAACTTAACTTAAACAGGGCCAAGGAGGAATATAAGAGGCAGGCAGACAAAAACAGAAGAGAAGGTGAAACCATTAGGGTGGGGGACCAGGTGTGGCTGTCAACCCAAGGGTTACCATTCAAAGGGGGTTGTAAGAAGTTAAGACCCAAAAGACTGGGCCCATTTGAAGTCACGCAGCAGTCAACCCAGTGACTTTCAGACTCCGGTTACCGAACCACATGAAGCTGCACCCAGTTTTCCACAGGTCGTTGCTGTCATCGTATAAAGGGGACAGAGAAGGGAGGGTCACTAGGGGACCAGCAATGGAGGAGAGGGAACACAGCTACCATGTAGCGGAGATTCTCGATTCCAGGTGGAAGGGAGATCAAGTAGAGTATTTGGTAATGTGGGAAGGGGAACCGGAGTCGGAAAACACCTGGGTCATGGCAGAGGATGTCGACAACGAGGTTTTAATAGAAACTTTTCATCAGAGGTTCCCACGTAAACCTCAGCCAGTGGCGAGGTTCCAGAGGGAATACTTTGCCAACACCGACGAAGAAGAAGAGTTGGAGGGGTTCCCTGATTCCGAGGAGGAGGAGGATTCAGCGAGCCGGAACGAAGACCGATGGAGGGAAATGTTCGAGACATCTGAAGATGAAGAGGATTCTTTTCGGGGTTTTACCTCCTCACCGCCCAGAGGAGAGGGAATGGGCGGGGGTGAAGGGGGCCCTGGAGGGGAGGTGGATGTCAGGGAACTGCCATCGGAGGGACAGGTGGTGGAAGGGCTCACAGAGGTTGGGAGGGAGTCAGCAGCGAAAGCAGGGACCAGCAGGGGGAGAGATGGGTCTCTGGAGGAAGGTCTCATGAATGCGGAGAGAGACGCAGCAGCTAAAGCAGGAACTAGCAGGGAAGAGGGAGGGATCAGGGACACGTCCAGCGAGAACAGCGGGGAGGTGTCAGAAGCTCCCATAGGGAGACCCATTCTTCGCCGGAAGCTGCCACGTCGTGAGTCCAGAAGACGCGTTTCCGTTAAGGAGCTTCTTTGCTGGAAGCGCTTCCGCAAACAACCACTGTCGGAATCTACGAGTGACTAGGGCAGACATGTTTGAGGAGCTCTGTCACACACAGAGGTTTGTGGAGTGGCACAAACTCTGAGGGAGCACGATTTTACGCACAAGCAGCTAATCATCCCATCACAGGTTTTTTACCACTTTTTTTTTTAACCACAATTTTACCACAAAATTTACCACAAATTTACCACATGGTAAATCAAATAATCATTTGGTCCCCTCCCCACCAACTGGTTAAACCTTTCTTGTTTTTTTATTTTCCTGTGTGGTAGACCAGGTCTCAAGCCTAGGGGCTAAAAGTGCCCCCCCACGCTTTCTTTTCTGGCCCTTGAGACTTTTGCTCAGCATTTTATTGTATTAACTTTCCATGGAAGTTGGTAGGTTCGGCGCTGCTGTTTTCCCCTCCTTCCAGGAATCTTGTAGGTGCTTCAAGCTGATTGGTTTAAATTGTGCTTTTCAATATTATAAAAAAACCAACAACAGTTTCTTAATTTTTACGAGTGACCTGGGAGGGTTTTGTTATCCTCAAAGGTGGGTTATAAATGTCTGAAGTAAAGGAATAATAAATTACCGTAATAAAGACAGCAGAATGTTCCACAAACTCCACTATGGTGGAGCTGGATTGGTGCATCCTGAATTAATTCTATATTTGAATATCTTGTTGAATCAGTGCCTGATTACTAGCACTTAAAGCATTAATCACTTAACCAGATTTGATTAATGAATCAATTCATTAACTACAACTTGGGAATGTGAACAGCAGTTTTCTCTTGGGTGCTCAGGGCTAACAACGTTGCTGAAAGAATCTTAACCACTTCTTTCCCAGTTGGCTGCTCTACTTCTTAACTGTGGTTATTTGGTTTTGCTTTTAACACACACACACACACACACACACACACACACACACACACACACATATAATGGCTTTTAATCTGAATTTTTCACTGCCCGAAGAATGCTCATTTGTCAGTAAAACCGAAATGTTGTTAATAAATCAATGACAATACTTTCCAAGCAATTAATTTTTGATCTCCTCATTAGCTATTATCAAATGCCCCTTTCAAACAGTAATGGCATGGCATGGCCTGAAATGACAGGTTGTGTGTGTGTTGTGTGTGTGTGTGTGTGTGTGTGTGTGTGTGAGCCCACCATCCCCCAAAAGTTGTCAACAAACTTTGGGTGCAAAACTCGCTGAATTTGCAATTATCCATGATCTCTCAGTAGTCGCTATGGGGAATAATGTAGCTCCTGCAAAGATATTTCTTTGTGAGCCTCTACAAATAAACTTCTGAAAGGGATTGAGAGGATATGGCAGCTTCTCTCTCTCTCTCTCTCTCTCTCTCTCTCTCTCTCTTGCCTTCTCTCTCTCTCTCTTTCTCTTTGTGCAAGGGTGCTTTCAAGGCAACAGTTTTATGATGACACAGGATACCTTTTAAAATACCACTTTGAAGACAGCATTTGATGTTTTGCAAGATTTTCCTAAAAGGATTTAAATGCTACTTGCTTAGCATTTGGTTTCACAACCCTTTCTGGAGTCAGCCTGGGTGGTTTAAAGCTGGACAGGTGGCCACCCTGTGGATATCTCTCTCTTGAGCTGATGCTGATGCTAATCTATCTCTGTACATGTGGATAAGCACATTGGCCCCAACCCAAGGCATTCATCCTCATTCCCTAAGGATGGGTGAATCTGTCAATTTTTGTTTCCATTTTTACACTCTTAAGTCCAGCTCTCCATATTTCCACATCAGTTTGTGATGTATTTATTTTCAAAGTTCTCATGAAAAACCACCAGCATTTCCATGCAACCTCAATTTTGTATGCAATTTCACCCAGCATAACACCATTTTCCATTTTGCATGTTGTTGTTGCTGCTGCTGGTGGTGGTGCTGTTATTTTTATCCAGGCTTTTTTCAGTTGGAACTCTCTGGAACTCAGTTCTGGCACCTCTCAGGTGGGCGCCATTGCCATTCTAAGAGAACAGGGGTAAGTTCCGGCACTTTTTTTCTAGAAAAATAGTACTGATTATTATTATTATTTATTAAATTTATATATTGCCCTTCATCTGAGGATCACAGGACAGTTTACAGTATGAAAGCACAGAAATACATGACAAAAACAAACAAACCCACAACCCCCCACTTTCCACAAACACATTTAAAAAGCCATATATTGTTTAGTCAACCAGATAAATGTTTCCCCTACAGCCTAAAGATAGGTAGTGAAGGTAGCAGGCAACAGGGGCGCTGACTTGGGCCCCAGGTTATGGGTGCCCAGCGTGCGCAACATGATGTCACAATGTCACATTGTGATGTGACATTATGACATCATGCACCCCATGGCCTCAGAACCTGACTTCCGGTGGCACTGAAAATCAGGCTCCGAGGTCTCGCAAGGCCTTGGATAGCATCTCCGAGGTCTCACAACCCCTTGGACCTGACTTCCGATGCTTCGTGAGGCACCAGAAGTTGCATCAGGGGCCCTGCAGTGTGGGTACTGAGCACCAACAACAATTTTTGGGTGGGTTCTCGGGCTCTCAGTGTCTCCTAGAGATGGCGCCCCTGGCAGGCATGCCTCCCTAAAGACAGCATTCCACAAACAGGGAGCCACAGCAGAAAAGGTCTGTTCTTGTGTTGCCACTCTCTAGACCTCATGTGGAGCAGGCACATGAAGAAGGGCCTCAGATGGTGATCACCATAAGGGGCAGGGACTAATTCAGATGGTGCTGGACGATACAGCATCAACTCTTTCACCACATGCCTTTTTCCTGATCCTTAAAAGTACTATTTGCTCTGCTGGGGTAAGCACGCAGGGCAAATAGCAGCAATTTAGACCAGGTAAATGGTATAGGAGGAAAGAGTTAAATCCAGAACCCCTAGCCCGGATCGGAATCCACATGAATCCATTTGGTCTGCAGTCCTTTAGACATTGCTAAGGGTGCTAAGAGTTTTGATTCACTCATTCATTCAGCCTTTATTGGCATAATGGTGCTGAGAGTTGTTAGGAGAGTCCCTTTCCCTTACAGAGTTACAGTTCTCTGAGTGGCTTAACAACCAGTCCCTCTTCTAAGAGTCATAACTCTGTGAGGGGAACAGGGCATCTCATACAACTCTTAGCTCCCATAACAAACTACAAATCCCAGGATTCTTTGGTGGACGTTACGACTCCTAAAGCGGCATGATAGTGGTTTAACTCTATAGTGAGGATAGTCCAGCAACATGTGCTTCAGAAATAGTGTGCTGCTTTTTGTGTGTGGAAATGTATGCAGATCTAATTGAGAAATTAATAAATGAAAACAGATTAAGAAATTACTCAAATTTAATTTAATTTGTTTTAAAAGTATTTATTAAATTTGTATACAGTCATACCTCGAGTTGAATGCGCTTTGGGTTGAGCGTGTTCGAGTTGCGCTCCATAGCAACCCAGAAGTAACGGAGTGCGTTACTTCTGGGTTTCGCCGCTCGCACATGCGCAGACGCTCAAAATGAAGTCACGCGCATGTGCGGTAGCAGGGAAACGCGACCCGCCCACGTGCAGACGCACCGTCGCATCTTGCGTTCCGTTCGGGATGCAAACGGGGCTCCGGAACGGATCCCATTCGCATCCTGAGGTACCACTGTACTGCCTTTCATCCAAAGATCCCAGGGTGGTTTGCAATAGAAAAATACAAATCGAGAACACAAAATACATAATAAAACAAAAACAAACCAATAACACCCCCACCCACAAATGCATTTCAAGAGCCATAGAGAATGTTAATCAACCCAGTGCCTGGTTGAAGAAAAGCAATGGGATCTTAGCTGACTACACATAGCTAAGCTGAAGTCGTCTTCAGAGGTAGAACAAAGGAACAGCATGGATGAGAGTGAATGTTATGTCTCAATTGCAAAATCTGTGCTGTTGCTTTTACAGGATGTGATTGGTCTGTGACTCATAAATGCCTCTGGAGATTTTATTTTAAAAATGCAAATAGGTTCCCTAAAGATTTGTATGTCTCATCTAAAGTTGTGGGGGAGGGGAGTTGTCTTTCGCCCACCCTAATTGTTTTTACATCATCCTGCTTGGCTTGAAGGGGGAATCTAATTATTCTTTTCTTTGTGTATTTCTTTAATGATCTTGAAATGTATGACTGGCTGATCTCTTATTAAAAAAACAACAACTTATTCCCTCCCCCATCAAGCATCCAAGACTGGGCAGGATCAGCCCTTCTGCTCAGGGTTTCCATGCCTGAGGGAGAGAAGTCCTGGCCTGTGTCCTACCCGAAATTTGATCAGCAAAGATTTGGAAGGCAGAACTCAATACAGGAAAATGCAGACTGGAAGATTCGTAAGTGGTCACAGTACTCACAGAAACAATGGGCAGGGCAGGCAGTGGAGGGAGTTAGCAAGTGTGGCTGAATGCGAAGCTGAGATTTAGCAGTGGCATGCTAGCTTGGATACTGGTTTCATTCTAGTGGACTCTTTTCAGAACCTTGGCTAGACTGTGTGCCCTTCAAACGCAGCTGCCCTTCCAAATCTGCACTTTTCCAAATTTTGCAATGCAGTTATCCACCCAGTGTTTACAAAAACACAAATATTCAGGAAAAGTGTGCATAAAAATTAATATATTCTTGTAAATAACATACGGAAATGCATTATGTTAGGTAAAAGTTCAAGCACACAGAGCGCACTGCAGTGACCCAGTCTTTCAATCATTTGTATATATGGAATTGTTTTTAATTCATTTTATTGGTGATGTTTTTACTACGAAATCACTTTCGAGTTGCTTTAGGAAAGTAATTTATAAACGGAATCAAATACAGTGGTGCCTCGCAAGATGAAATTAATTTGTTCTGCGAGTTTTTTCATCTAGCGAATTTTTCGTCTTGCGAAGCACGGTGTCGGAAAAGTTTTGGAAAAGCTTCAAAAATCACCAAAAACCTCAAAAAAGGCTACCACACTGCGTTCTATGAGTTGCTCCTCGAAGTCAAGTCGCAACTGTATTAAAGGTGTTAAGAAAAAGGAAACAAACTTGCAAGACGTTTTCGTCTTGCGAAGCAAGCCCATAGGGAAATTCGTCTTGCGAAGCAGCTCAAAAACCGCAAAACCCTTTCGTCTAGCGAGTTTTTCGTCTTGCGAGGCATTCGTCTTGCGGGGCACCACTGTAAATGAACTTGTGTGTTTTTTAAAGTACAATAATCCTGCTCCTCTTTTTTAATGCTTAAGATTGTTTTTCTCTCCCTAGCTTTCACATTACTATCCCAAGTGAATAATTAACAGTGGTCTTTGTCTGCAGAATCAGTTGCAGTGAAATGAATATGGCCAACCACCGATAAACAATTTTCATATTAAGTTCGTTAAAGTGTTTTCAAGAAGAATTGTGGTTCTCATGGGATGCCCACTTAGAGGTGCAGTTCTGGTCCTCCATTGCCTGTCTGAGCTCTCTTCCCCTCCTTGCTCCAGGCTCCAGGTGAGTCTGGGAAGCTGTTGCAATTATTACTAATGGGGGTTGCTGCAAATGACTATTAAGCGCCCAGCAAATCCTTCCTTTCCTAAGTATTCGCATTGGCCACTACTGTGGAAAGTCTTCCTCCCACTGTTTCCATTTGCCTAAACCAGAGACAGGGAAACATGGGCCTGAGGTCCAAATACAGCCCTCGTACCTTTCTTTATGGCGCTTGGGACTCTTCCTAGGTAACACACCCAAGTCAACTCCCTTGAACTCTGCATGGATTGATGGAAGACATAAAGGGTGTGTGTTTGTGTGTAGAAACTAGTCTACTGCACAAAAGTGAAATTAACATATTAGCATCTGGCACAGTCCACCACTGACATGTGGCCCTCAGGAGGTGGCCCAGACGAGAAGGTGGCCCTTGCACCCCTGGCTTAAATCAGCAAATGCTTATTGATCTATAATTAAGGAGATCCATCTTCTTCTTCCTATCTAGGCTCTGCACAATGTATCAATTGCATTCTTTAAAAAAAACAACTGAGACATTTGCCAAGCCATTTGAAAGCTGAACCTATAGCAGATGAGCAAGTTTTTCCATAATAGCAATATGTCCTCTGCTTTCAAAAACCACAGATGTCCAGCTGGTCTTGGAATTTTCCTCTCCAATCTCTTGCTATTCCTGCCTTTGCCGCCATGCTGTGGCTAAGCTGGCGTTCCACAGCTGTCTCCTGCAGCAACTATGCAATCTGTACAGGAGACATGTGACAGAGAGCCATAGACTATCAAGGGTCCCCTTTGGGTGCACCCCAGATGCTTCTAGAGCATCGTAAGAAGACCACCCCAGCAAAACTCATTATCAAAGAGCCCTTTGTTCAGGTTGGAAGCAACCAGAAATGGAGCACAGATCAACTGCACTGATTTGGGATCTTGTACAATCAGGACTAGCTGCGATATATCCCCAGCACAATATTCAGTAAGGCAACCATACACTTACTGGAGACTCGACCAGATTGAATCCAGTGGGATTCACTTCCAAATAAATGTGCCTGGGATTAAGAATACAGTAGACCCTCTACTTACGGCCACCTCTACTTGGGCCCGATCAAAGTTGCGACCACGGCTAACCTGGAAGTAAATACCGGGTTTGACATGATTTGCGCATGTGCAGAAGTGGTTGCCGCCGAACGCGCCTACGCACAATGGTGCTTCTACCAGCGACCCAGATCGACTTACGGACGGACCTCCGGAACTGATTATGTTGTAAATAGAGGTTCCACTGTAAGTTAGGGCAATTTGGAGAATGCAGTAAAGGACAAAAATAAATGTAAGGAACTGCAGAAAGAGGTGGAAGGGAGTCGAAGTTGAAAATGTTAAAGCTATGGTTAAATAATTGTTGTGATGTATATAAATGAAAACAATAAATATTTTTTAATAAAAATAAATAAATAAATGTGCCTGGGATTAGGCTATGTACCTAATTTTGTGGAATTTGCAGACTAATGTTCTTTGCAGGTGAATTTTGCAACATGTCACAGAAGTTATGATAGTGCTTCCGGGCTAGATTTACACTGAAGCATCCACACATCATTCTACCTTATTTGTTGTTCTGTAGATCCTAACTTTTACACATATGATTTATTTCATTTTTCAAAACATAACATCAAATACTTGTGAAATCCTATGTCGAGACTCACAATAGTCTTTTGGTCTTTGTAACAGAGAATCATAAACTGAGTATTATATGCCACCCTGGGTGACTTTGGGAGGAAGGGGAGGGGTATAAGCAATGGTGGCTGGTGCCCACCAAGACTGGTAGGGTGGAAGGCAGGGAGACCAGCAGTAGGGGGCGCCAGAGCTAAACCAACTCATTCTAGTTTTGTCCCCATCCTCCTTGTCCCTGCTGAGTTCTACAAGGGCAACACCGAAACTAAGGAGGAGGAGGATGCTGGCAGGAAGAGCCGCCCCCTAGACTGGGTTAAATAGGAAAGCAGGCATCTGGGGGAAGACAGACCTACCTCCACTGTATATATCATTTGAATTAAGAATGATAAGAAATATAATATTTTTTGCCTTTTCAGGTTGGTTTTTCAGAGGTGAGGATACAGGGTCACAAAGTTCCACATGAAATCATCCTTTCACATGCCCTTGCAAGGCCTTGCTGATTAATTCTAACCGTGTGTCGTTTGCACCTGGATCTGGTTGGCAAATCTTGGAGTTCTAGGGGAAAGGGAAAGAAGGCCGTTCCAACAAGCCTGAAGTCTGCCCACCTCTGATTTACAATGCATCTTATTCTGTGCATAGGAATAATAGAATCATAGAATCGCAGAGTTGGAAGGGACCCTGAGGATCACCTAATTCACCCCCCTTAATGCAGGAATTTGCAGCTGTCCCGTATGAGGATCGAACCTCCAAGCTTGGCATTATCAGCACCACGCTCTAACCAACTGAGCTGAGCCCTTCTTTAATTATTAGGGTCAATGCAGTGATAATCTTTGGCTCAGCCAGGAGGCAGATGCATGGGAGAAAATGATACAGGATTGGCAATGAATTGAAATGCGTCTTTGTCTTCTGTTTGGCTTAAGGTTGTGTTATTTCTTCCACCCTGCTAGATAAACACTGCATACAATGTTAGCAATTGCAGCTGAAATTCCTTTGTTTCCTCTACATACAACTGTTTCCAGTCATATAATAGACTGGTGGATCCTTGTAACCACAGGAATGATGTGAAATACTCAGGAGGAAAAAAATGTGCAGAAGTCTGCAAATGTGCCTGATTTGCCTTGTGGTTTCAAGCAATTGTCATGAAGTGGCCATTGATAGGTTTCATGGAAGCTGGTGGAAGTATCCCAACAGAGTTTCTGAAATTAAAGAAGGTTTCGAGTTTCAGCTTCACTCCATTAATTATCCAGGGAATAACTGATGTCTTTCAAAACATCTTGAGCCATTATTTTGAAAATAATATTAGGGTATCCTCTAATTAGCAAAAAGCAGACTAACTACTTGACACACTTTAGCCAGTTGGGTGTTCCTACACACACACACACACGCACGCACGCACACACACACTGCAGATTCACACAACCATGTTCATCACTTGTTGACTAACATGCATGAATGAACCATCGCAGATACCAACTCAAAAGCAGGTACAGTGGTACCTTCGGTTAAGTGCTTAATTCGTTCCGGAGGTCCGTTCTTAACCTGAAACGGTTCTTAACCTGAAGCACCACTTTAGCTAATGGGGCCTCCTGCTGCCGCCGCGCTGCCAGAGCACGATTTCTGTTCTCATCCTGAAGCAAAGTTCTCAACCTGAGATACTATTTCTGGGTTAGCGGAGTCTGTAACCTGAAGCGTATGTAACCTGAAGCGTATGTAACCCGAGGTACCACTGTACAGTCTTTGAAGAGGGTAAGGAGGAGTGACTCTAATTCACCCTAATGCTTTCAAAAGCAAAGTGTGAGAGGCCTTGTTAAAGTGAACACACAGGAGGGACCTCACTGTGGTCAGGCTGAGCATTAGCAGAAGTCAGGGATGCTTCAGTTGAGATCCTTGCACTGCCTTAAAGCTGCAAGGGGCCAGGGGAGCCCGTTTCTGCCACCTTCCTCTTAAGCATCTTCAGCTGCTCTGGAACCAAAGGCCCCAACCAAACCACTGTTACTATTGTGAGTGGACGATTTCCCCTGGTTTTCTGAATTGCTCACAGTGGGGAAGAAGCAGCAGTTCAGGCGCTGCTGGCAGCTGCCGCCGTTTGCCCATTAAAAAGCAGAGAAGTGAAGGGTTCAATTTGGTGATGTTTCTGGGATTTGGTGCCAAGGAATGAGAGGAAGGGTGGAGGCAGAGAGAGAGAGAGAGAGCGCGCAGGCTTACTACCTGAGAATAATCTTTGGCAAAACAAACCACCTTTTGTGTTCCCTCCTATAAAGACTTCTCTGTCATCTTTGTGGATTTCTACCCCTGGCTATGTTTTAAGAGCTTTGCTCTTAAGAGCTTTTGCATCTACCTGCAAAACACCAGCAACTTGGCCATAAATCTTCCTCACCCTAAACTATCATTATCGCCCAAGGACTCAGACTACTTCCCTCTGCGCTCGTGTCAAGGACTACTGGGGTGAAGAGTTCTGCTGAGGAACTCTTTCCTTCCTGGCTTTTTTGTATCAAGACCAAAGCCCATCCCAGGCGACGCAACATGTTGTAGGGTAGAGAGCTTCGGCTCATAAGAAGCTGCCTCATAGCATTGGTCCATTTAGCTCAGCATTGCCTTTTTACTAAAAAAAAAACAGAGGCATTTCTATTAAGTATTTTATACAAAGAGATCCCAAAAAATTCAAGAGAGATATTCTTGTATGCAACTCCAGCAGCTCGAATACTTGTTGCCAAGGGATGGAAAGATCAGGAGGCTCCAAAAATAACAGACTGGCAAATTAAATTACAGGAATTTGTGGAGATGGCTCAATTGAGTAGCAAACTCAGAGGAAACTCAAAGCAAAAATTTGCGGGAAAATGGGATGGTTATAGAAGATATGTTCAAAAATACAATAATAGTTTTGACTCCGTGCTTAGCGTTTGAGTGACAAAGGAAGTAAAAGGAGGTGGATAACAATTAAGGATTTATTATGTTTTCTGAATGCATTGGGAAATCTATATAGAAAGATTCATTGTTTTGTGTACATTCAACTGTAAGATAAAATATATGCGAAGGGACTTGACAGGAAGTCAAAACTGAAGAAAAGATTTTGTAAGATAAAAGGGGCAAAATATTTATTTTCATTATTATCCCTGTTTATTTGTGTGTGTGTGTGTTTGTGCGGGTGTGTGTTTTGTATGAAATGTTTGGGAGGAAATAAGACAGTAAATAACAAATAGCAAACAAAATATTGATGTATGTAATTTTTATTTCTCAATTATATTTTGTGGTAGTATGGTTGTAATGTTTTTTGTAACATAAAATCATTCAATAAAAATTATTTTAAAAAAATTAATAGCTCAGCGTTGTCTGCACTGACTGGCAGCGCCTCTCCAGGATTTCAGACAGCGGACATAACCAGCCCTACCTAGAAAAAACAGATATTCTTCCACTGAGCCTTTCTAAAGGGACATTCAGCCATCTATTCCCCTTTTCAGGATACTCCATTTCATTCATCTACTGTACCTCCTGTGTTCTGCCCTCCCTGGCAAAACCCCAGACTTTCAGGTGTGTGGCATTCAGATGGCAGTTTACTCCATTTCCTTTCCTTTCCCCTGACAGTTAAGTTTCACGTTATATTTGATGTAAAAGCCAGTCCTATAGGGGAATATAGAGCAAATTCACTGTTTATTACCTTGTTATTTGCTTCCATTTTCAAATAATATGGAAATGAGTGCTAAACCCTTAATACAGGCATTTGTTGTTGTTGCACATTTAGGATTTTCTCTGTAATCCTGAGGACTGGATGCTTTAGGAAGCTGTTTTAAACTGGGTCACACCAATTGGTCCAGCGAGCGTCCCTTGAAGACACCAGGGTTTCAATTTGGGGCCCATGCCATGCCCTTGTTTGCTCATTCTTGAATATTTGCTTAGAAAATCAGACAAGCTGTGCACTACATGTTCCCCATAGTCTCCCTATGGGGAGAAGATTGCAGGGATTACAAAATTGGGGGATCCCTATCTGCAGGGCCAGATTTAGGTTTGATGAGGCCCTAAGCTACTGAAGGTAATGGGGCCCTTTATATGTCCAGTTGTCCTTTGTCAACAACAAATTGTCGCTGTTTTTTGTATTGAATATATGCTATATGGTAATTTATGGACCTAATAGTTATCTAAAGGCATTTGCACATAACAAATAGGAGCCTACACAAAACTAAACACGCTTGCTGTATGTAGGTTTTATTTTATTTGTTTTTTATCTTATATTTTGGAAATGTACATCCACCTTTCCCCCCCTTAATATTTTTGGGGGCCCCCAAGAGAGTGGGGCCCTAAACTACAGCTTGTTTAGCTTATACAGTGGATGCTCAGATTGTGAACGTGATCCGCGCGGGAGGCACATTCGCAATCCACAGCATATGCAACCTGCAACCCGCACGTCTGCGCACGCAAGGGGCGCGATTCGGCACTACTGCGCATGTGCAAGTGCCGAAACCCAGAAGTAACCCGTTGTGGTACTTCCGGGTTTGGCGCAGTGCACAACCCAAAATCGCTCAACCCGAAGCATCTGTAACCCGAGGTTTGACTGTATGTAAATCTGGTACTGCCTATCTGACACACTTTCCCCGAACTCCAAGGATTTTAGAAGAAAAGGACAGGGGTTTTTTTAGGAGTCACGAGCTGGAAGCTCTGTGGGTTACAAGAATCCTTTATTTTTGTAATGAGAGCACTTTTACCTGTGACCCTCAGCTGAACCCAGGCCTCTTACCTGAAAGCAGATTTCAGGCTGCTTAATGTGACAGTGGAACTGAGTGATGGCTGTTTTTGCTTTGCATCTCCACCCCCAAACCCACCCCCTCCTTTTGAAAGAAAGAGAGAAAAGAAAGAAAGAAAAATGAAACATTCCTTTTCTCCATCAGGTGTTAGAGCAAACAGTTTCTACTGTCACTGCTCTGCCACTATCCTGCATGAACTTCCCCACCAGGTAAAGAGGTTACATTACGTGCTTACTCATAGTAACTAGGTAACACAGTGTTGTTTTGTTTGTTTTCATAAAATTCATACAGTACTTGATTTTTTTTAAAGGGGGGGACACCTTAAGGGGGTTTACAAAAAGATAAGACAAGAAAATCAAGAAAGAACCACAACCCTACTTTAAAACACATTATTTTCATACCCAAAGGGCAGAGAATTAGGCTTGGACAAGCACTCTTTCAAAGTGCCACTACCAATGTACTCCCGATTTGTGCTTCTGGGGAACCTCAGAAAATGTTTGTTTCTCTGACGAACCAAAGAGACAAGTCAAATCAGAACAGTGGCAGGAAAGCCAAAGGCTACAATCCCTGCCATGTCATCTAAAACAGGGGGTCCCTGTGGGTCACCAGTGGGCCACAAGCTTCATTCAGGTGGTCCTCAGCCTTATATGTGAAGGACATCTACCATTTTGCTTCTATGGCAATTGAAAAGTAATGTAATAAAATACAACACAATAAATAAAAGGATCTTGGAATTGTAGAGTAGGAGGGGACTCTGGGGTCATCTAGTCCAACCCCCCCCTGCAATACAGGAATCACACGAATAAAAAGCAATTAATTAAAAATCAGGCAGAATCCTCCAGGAAAACCATTAAGGTGGTCCTCCAAGACTCTCAGCAATTTTCAAGCAGCCCATGGAGGGGAAAAGTTTGGGAACTGGAGATCTAAAATATTGTCTGTTCCATACTCAACCTATCACTGTGTTCTGCAGGAGAGACCATCTCATCCGGAGGTCTGTTCCCTATGATGCAGGAACTGGGTCTTTAGTGTGATGGCCCCTGCCCTTGGGAACTACTTCCTGTTGCACTTCAGACAATCACCATGTCTTCTCATAGACTGTTCAAAACCTTCCTTTTTCAACAAGCCATTTCAGTGGACATTTTTATCCCATTCTGGATGTGTATTGGATTTGATTTTTTTTTTTTACAGATGAAATTGTTTTAAAACATTTTTATATAGGAAATTGCTCTCAATCTCTTTGCCTATGTGAATTACAGAATTGTAGAGTTGGAAGGGCCATCTACTTTAACCCCCTACAACACAGGAATTGCCCATCGTATTTTCTTATGAAATTTTAATTGTTTTTTAATTGTTACAATGTTTTTTTAAAAAAATAAATGAAATGAAATGAAATGTTTCTATATGCTTTTATAAATCAAATGGATGCTTTCTTTGCTACATTGCTCTGAGGTGCTTTATAGGATGTGAATCATAAATTGAACTGAATTAAAATAAATACCAAAACCTCTCCTTTGCATGGCATAAATGTCCCATGACCTCCTCTCTCCATTTCTGCACTCTCCTACCTTCTATTTATAAAAGCAAAATTGCTCTGTAAGGCATGCTGGGTAGCAGTCCGCACGCTATCCTGCCAAGGGAGGATTATCGCTAACTGCATTGCAGCGATACCAAGAGCCCCCAGCTGAGAACGCTTTGGCGCGCTGCATGTGCCAGCTCTCGAAAGAGCAGCAACGGCCTCACGGATCCGATGTGGCAAGCTCTGACGCGGCAGTCAAGCGCTCTCCATACAGTTAGCAGCATTCTGTGTGAGGCCCAAATTCAGGCTAAAGGCCACAGGAGACCATCACAGCTCCTAGTCCTTTGGAAAGAGTCACTGCTGCCCAGTCCGGACTTAGAATGTCCCTATTTCCCCCACCAGGGCTGCCACCGCCGAACGTGGGGAGGAGGATGAGTCAGTGCTTGTCCCGAGTGATGACAGTGGCCGTGGCTGCGAGGGAGCATCCTGTTGTCTCCCCATGGCCTCCCCATGGCCACTACCACCATCCTTCTCCCTTGGGCAGCTTGTAGCAGCTGCTGGAAAACGGGCAAAGAGGAGGAGAGGCTGTGGCTTCTGTGGTTCCAGCCCATGTGATGCACCAGATCTGTGGGCAGGTAGAGAGCAGGGCTGCCCAGGGTGGAAAGATATGGGGAGCAGAGCAGAGCACAAGGAGTCTAATCTTGCCCCTTTCTAAAATTTATTGGCGTGTGTTTTTCTTTCTGTACATCGAGAAGAGAAGAGAAGAGAAGAGAAGAGAAGAGAAGAGAAGAGAAGAGAAGAGTCATACATCATGTTACATTTGCTTTAGGTTGCGTGTTTTCAGGTTGTGTCCCATGGCGACTCGAAAGTGCCGGAAAGGGTTACCTCTGGGTTTTGCAGCTTGCGCATGCGCAGGCACACAAAATGACGTCACGCGCATGCGCAGAAGCAGCGAATTGCTACCCGCGCAGACGCACAGCCGCGGGTTGTGTTCTTTTCAGGTTGCGAATGGGCCTCTGAAACAGATCCCGTTCGCAACCAGAGGTACCACTGTAGAACAGATTAGGGATTAAGAGGTTTTCTCAGGACGGTGGAGGGCTCATGTGCTGTGTCCCATTGGTGCGGCGGTGGCGGCACTCGCCCTTCTCCTGATAGGAAATGCTCTGCAGAGGAGGCACAAAAATGGGGGGTTGAGGAGGGTCACTTGTGAGGGGAGAAGTGAGAAATGTCCTTATTTTCATCTAAGGAGTGTTAGAGGGTATGCAATAGCTATCCTCTGCCTCCACAGTTGGAGCAGCAATGCTTCTGAAAATCAGTTTCCGGAAACCACAGGAGGTGAGAGGGCTCCTGTGCTCAAAACCTGCTTTCTGGTTTCCCACAGGCATTTGTGAGAACAGGACCATTGGTGTGAATCGGCAAATTCTTCTTAGATTCTTACTAGAAATGGCTGTCAGCTCTCTCTCTCTCCTTTGAAAAGGCCCACCCTGTTAACAGTAACAGGGCGATTAATGTCTCGTCCAACAACATGCATGAATAAAGGACAGGGAGGTTGTTATGCCAAACTACCCAACGTTCTTACAAAAGCCACGCTTAAAATAGAGCTTGTATTAATAAACATGACCCGGCCAAACACAACACCCATTCCTGGTTTGGCTGCTAGATGCATCCCGAGGTCACAAGGAGTCACACAAAATTGAAATGAAAACCAACAAAGAGGCTGGTGGCCCGTTAGAGGTGACCTGCTTTCTTGCAACTGGAGCTTTTCAAACTTTGGGCTTCTAACTGGAGCCGCACAACGGAGCCAGGCCTTCCATGTACATTGCCCTGCTTGCATTTGGTCTGGGGCTGGCTCCTCTTGTTTGGAGCCTGTCCAGGTGGCTTTAATCTCAGGGATCAGGTGAACCTTTTCAGGATTCCATAACCGCATCGCTATGCCGCAGTTAAGGAGCAAGAGACATCAAGCAAAGGCAGGCGTGGGTTGGTGGGTTGACACCTGCACAATGCAGACACTGTAAGCCTTCTGTACATTAGAGCATACCCTCCAACATTTCTCCAATGAAAATAGGAATGTCCTGAATAATAATAATAATAATAATAATAATAATAATAATAATAATAATATTTATACTCTGCCCATCTGACTGGGTTGCCCCAGCCACTCAACATATCTAAAAACAGAATGCTTTTAGATGTCTTCTAAAGGTTGGACAATTACGTATCTCCTTGGTTCGGGCGTTGCATAACTCCATACTCTGATGGAAATAGGGATGTCCTACCATACCCTCCAACATTTCTCCCTTTAAAAAAAATATTTATTGGAAAATTTAGTTACAACGTAACATAAACCAACATTTCTCTGATGAAGAAAGGGATGTCCTAAGGAAAAGCGAGACATTCTGGGATCCAATCAGAAGCCGGGACAGCTCTTCTAAATTCAGGAATATCCCTGGAAAAGAGGGACACTTAGAGGGTCTGTAAGAGCAGGGTGAGGCCAAAGGCCCATGTAGCCCAGCATCCTGTTCTCACAGTGGCCAATCTGGGAAACCTGCAAGCAGGATTTGAGCACTCCCCACAACTCATTTCTGGCAACTGGCATTCAAGAGCCCTGCTGCCTTCAATTGCAGACGCCATTGTGGCTCATAGCCATCGATAGCCCTCTTGTCCTTGAATTTGTCTAATCGTAAAAAGCTGCTCAACCATGGAATGAACAGCCTCAGAAGGTGGTGGGCTCTCCTTTGGTTGAGATTTTTAGGCAGAGGTTGGGTGACCATCTTTCTGGGAAGCTTTGGTTGAGATTTCTACATTGCAGGGGGTTAGAGGACTCTTGGGTTCCTTCCAACCCAACAATTCTATCCTTCCATGATTCAAGAGGCTCATTTCAGTGCCAGGGCTCCCCGCTTTCCTCGCCCTCCTCAATTTCACACAGCTCAGGAGATGGAACGAAAAGCCATTGCTACGGGAAAGAGGCCTCTGGGTCTCACCTCCCTCCATCAGATTGTGTTTCGGAGGTATGCGAAGAAGCAAGGCCCCCAAGAGGCTAATGGTGTCCATATAAATCTCTCAAATACCTTCACTCAACTATACTAGGCCGGCAAGGGATTAGCTTTAAATCGGATTGGATTAGCCAAGGAGCTTTGCACGGTGATTTGGAATCTTGGGGCGGGAGAGACGATATATATAAAAATTTGCCATTTTCATCAACTTTACAGGACAATTTGATCCCCCACGCATAATGAGTTGTAAGCCAGGAGAGAGATCTCCAGGATCAGGTGAAGAGAAAGATTTCACTAGGCGGTAGGTAATGGTGGCATTTGAGGAGTCAGGGTGTTTTGTAAGCTGCAGGATGGTTGCTTAAGGCTTGTTTAAGGAGGCTTTACCTGAAGTGTGGCCCAGCCAGTTCATGCTGAGCTCCAGCACCTCTTTTTCTAGAAAAATAGCATTGGCATTGTCCAGTTTGCTTCTAGAAGATGGAAAGTCAGAGACTGCAGCATCATTCACAAAATTTTGCGCGACAGCCTACAAAATACGCCAATCGTTTTAACCTGCTGGGTCTACACAATCCATTTCTCTCTCTTTTAAATCACTAAGTCTTTGCTTACTTACATTTTACTTAATTTTATGTTGTATTAATAGAGTACGCTCGTTTTAAACCATATAATAAATCTTATATAACTGCTGCATGCAAGTTCATTCAACTTCCCTGCAAGCGAGTCAGGATGAATGCTCAATAAATACAGACCCTCCAAGTGTCCCTATTTTATAGGGACATCCCTGATTTAGAGAAGGCATCCCAGTTTCTGATTTGATCTCAGAATGCCCCACTTTTCCTTAGGACATCCCTATTTTCACAGGAGTGAAAATAGGTGTGAAATTGGAAGGTGTGAAATTATCCAACCCCCCTAGCTATCTGAAGGCAATCCTGTATAGGGAAGTTTTTTTTAAATGTTGTTGTTGTTGTTGTTGTTGTTGTTGTTGTTGTTGTTGTTGTTATTATTATTATTATTATTATTATTATTATTATTATTATTATTATTATGTGTTGGAAGCTGCCCAGAGTGGTTGGGGCAACCCAGTAAGATTTGCAGGGTGTAAATAGTAAAATTATCATTATGGAATGGGACGTCCCTATTTTCATTGGAGATATGTTGGAGGGTATGTAAATAGCCATTGTAGCCTGACTACCCTGAAAACTTTGTGGGCACACAAATCAGGTTGAAGGCTCCAGAAGCCGGTCATCTGGAAATGACTGTGGGTTTAACTCAATGAGAACATGACAGACTGCCTTACACTGAGCCAGACTAACTGCTCCCTCCTCTTGTCTGTCAGGGCTTTCCATGGTAGAGTGGTACCTCGGGTTACAGACGATTCAGGTTACAGACTCCGCTAACCCAGAAATAGTACCTTGGGTTAAGAACTTTGCCTCAGGATGAGAACAGAAATTGCGCGGCGGCAGCGGGAGGCCCCATTAGCCAAAGTGGTACCTCAGGTTAAGGCCAGTTTCAGGTTAAGAATGGACCTCCGGAACGAATTAAGTTCTTAACCTGAGATACCACTGTATCAGGCAAGTAGTGTCTCCCAGCAACATCTGGAGATGTTGCCAGTGTTCAAACCTGGGAGTTTCTGCATGCCAAGCAGATGTTCTGTCACTGCGATATAACCCTTCCTCATTTGAGGCAGGAGTCCTTTCTAGTCCTAACCTGGAGATGCCAGGGAACCCAAGAGCCTCCCACGTGCATAGCAGGGGTTCTGTCACTGAGTGATCATAAAAATGAGGTATGTTTCTAGTCCTCATCATTTGGTAATATATAGGAATGCAAGAAAGGGACACGGGTGGCGCTGTGGGTTAAACCACAGAGCCTAGGACTTGCAGATCAGCAGGTCGGCGGTTCGAATCCCCGCAATGGGGTGAGCTCCCGTTGCTCAGTCCCAGCTCCTGCCAACCTAGCAGTTCGAAAGCACACCAAAAAGTGCAAGTAGATAAATAGGTACCGCTCCGGCGGGAAAGTAAACGGCGTTTCCGTGCGCTGCTCTGGTTCGCCAGAAGTGGCTTAGTCATGCTGGCCACATGACCCGGAAGCTGTATGCCAGCTCCCTCAGCCAATAAAGTGAGATGAGCGCCACAACCCCAGAGTCAGCCATGACTGGACCTAACGGTCAGGGGTCCCTTTACCTTTAGCTTTAGGAATGCAAGACGCTGCCACAGTCAGACCTTTTGGCCCACCTGCCTGAGGAATGTCCACACTGACTGGCAGCCGCCCTCCAGCCTTCAGGGCATTTTCCAGCCCTAACTGCAGGTCCTTGGCACCAAAGCGGGAGCCTTCCAAACGCCAAGCAGGCGCTCTGAGCCGCTGAGCCACAACCCGCCCTCAGTATTGCAGAAAACATTCTTTCCTACCTCTGCATCAGCTTGCTGGGTGGACGGGAGGGCATCACCAAGGCCATCAAACACAAGACAGATTGTGGATAAATCACATACCTTATTAGCAGGTGCATGATTACATCTTTATTCTCTGTTCTTTGGGTTTTCTCTCCCCCCCACCCCATCCCTCCACCTTCACTCACCTGAAGCTCGACACAAAGAAACCATCTCAATGCCAAACAGCAATGCAGGGAAAGTGACAGTCAGTCTGATATGTGAAGGTAATTAGAAAGGAAACAGCGATGCTCCTTGTGGCATTTTTAACATTCAAGGTACACACAGCTGAGTTTCGGTTGATCTTGGCCTTCATATTGACCTGAGGCAGTAAATTCTTCTCCTCCGCCCCGCCCCCCCCCCAGGCTTCTTCCTTTTGCTGTTTAAAAAGTTTGCCAGTGAATTATCCCATTAATGAAGTGAGGGCGATGACAGTTTTGCAAAGCGAAATGGCATTTAACTGTGGGCCCGATCAATCTGCAAGCAAAACAAACAGGCAAGACCCAGAGAGGGAGGGAGGGAGTATGTGTGCAGGAATGAAAGGAGAGACAGGAAGTTAACAATAATAATAAAATAATAATGGCTTCGAGGGATGGAGGGAAACTGTCACTGATAGGCATTGTAAGAGAGAATGATTTCCTCTCTTTCAGGGCTGAACTTTAGATGCTCAGAGGGGGAAGGGCTGGAACCATGTAGAGATTTTATTTCACACACACACACACACACACACACACACACCAAAAATAAAGAGCATAAAGAAATACTGTTACAGTTGGTTGAAAGCAGCATAAGGTCAAATATTATCACTGAACTAGTTGTTCCAAAACATTACCAAAAATACCAATTTCCCCACATAAACCTCTTAGGCTGGTTTGTATGTATCTCCCCCCCCCCCCAATAAGTTGGCTTAATCATAATTTTGGTTTTTGCCACACCCTGGGCCCCCTTGGGAGGAGGGGTGAGATATAAATATAGTGAATAAATGAATTTATAAAAGAAATACCCATTCTGAGCCTTTTGAAAAGGGTGGTGTTGGACCCCGCTTCAGGTTATATTCTTTGGAATCAACTTTTGGGTGGAGGTTGGTTTGCATTATTTACTATTTACCCAGGAACAGTGAGAACTCGCAGGTGGTTTAGTGTGCACAGATCAAGCATCAACATGAATGCCGCAGAGATGATTCTGGAAGCTTCCTGAATTCATCATGGCTCATCGTCTGAACCATTTGGAAGTCTAGGCGCCAGGTGGGCCTCGAGAGGATGTGGATATTGGTGAGTGAGCCTCTGGAACAGAGATTGGAGTGCTGGATAAGTGATGATGAAGAAGAGTTTGGATTTGATATCCTGCTTTATCACTACCCAAAGGAGTCTCAAAGCGGCTAACATTCTCCTTTCCCTTCCTCCCCCACAACAAACACTCTGTGAGGTGAGTGGGGCTGAGAAGCTTCAGAGAAGTGTGACTAGCCCAAGGTCACCCAGCAGCTGCCTGTGGAGGAGCGGAGACGCGAACCCGGTTCACCAGATTACGAGACTACCGCTCTTAACCACTACACCACACTGGCTCTGTGAAGCTTTGTTAATTTGTCTAAGGTAATTTTAAAGTCACCCTTTAGGATAAAAGCTCTCCAAATGCATCTTACGTGTAGCAGATAAACCACAGTAGCCCTTTTCAAAACCATGGAGCCTATTAAAGCTACAGTTTAAAACATTGCAATGCAGCAGCACTCACATATAAAAGTAGCTGAAACCATATGAGAGGAGACTGTTTTTTAAAATCAGCAGCAGTATAACCCATAAAAAATCAGACATCTCGTTCCCCTTAATGATTGATTGATTGATTGATTGATTGCCTTGCATTATATTGCTTTCCCACCTTTTTCTCCAGGGAGTTCAAATTGGCTTACATTTCAACCTCAAACCTTTATTGGCACACAGACAAAATTCCAAAAGGTTCTGTACAATAAAATCACTCAGCAAAATCTGCATCTAACAATTAAAATACTGTTGTATAACATTCACAGATCCTCACTGCATGTTGCACAAACCTGGCTACTATCTCCATCTTATCCCCATCCCGGGGAAATGTCAGGAAGGCTTGCGCAGTGGCGTAGCGTGGGGGGTGCCAGGGGTGCCGGCCGCACCGGGCGCAACATCTGGGGGGGCGCGAGTCCAGAGGGAAGGGACAAGTTCCTTCCTCCGCCGGGCTCCCCGCCGCCACCGCCAGCCTTGTGCCCTAGCGCGCGCGTCCCCCGCCGTCGCTGTGGCTGCGCTCCGCTCACTGCTCGCAGGAGGAGCAGCCGTTGCAGCAGCGCCGACGCCGCCACCGACGCCTGGCCGGGCACGGGCAGCCTCTGCACCCTGCTGCCGCCGCCATCCCCTCGGCCCAGCCACAGGCGGCGGCTGCTTCTGCCTCCATCCTCCTCCGGGCAAGCAGCGTTGTTTGCGCGGCAGCGCCAGCGGCAACTCGCAGGTTAGGGGTTGGGGGGGCGCAAATTACTTGCCTTGCCCCAGGTTAGGGGGCGCAAATTACTTGCGTTGCCCCGGGTGCTGACAACTCACGCTACGCCGCTGGGCTTGCGTTTAAATTCCCACAACATCCCTGCGAAGTGGGTTAGGCTGAGAGTGAGTGACTGGCCCAAGGTTACCCAGTGAGCTTCATGGGTGAGTGATTCGAACCCTGGTCTCCCACATCTCTGTCCTGCACTGTCACTGGCTCAATGCTGGAGTGGTTTGCAACAATTATAAAAAAAACAAAGAAACACATACGATAAAAAAACATATTAAAAAAGTTAAATTCAGGAATCAACCAACTATGGGGAAATGTATTCTTAATTGCCTGCATAAGCCTGACAGCAGGCATTTAAAGGTTCGAACAGAAGATGTTTAATTTGTTCAGCTGGGGAGGCTTGTGGCCACAAGTGAGGAAGGGGGAAGTGGCAGAAGAAGAAGAAGAAGAAGAAGAAGAAGAAGAAGAAGAAGAAGAAGAAGAAGAAGAAGAAGAGTAGTAGTAGTAGTAGTAGTAGTAGTTTGGATTTGATATCCCGCTTTATCACTACCTGAAGGAGTCTCAAAGCGGCAAACAATCTCCTTTCCCTTCCTCCCCCACAACAAACACTCTGTGAGGTGAGTGGGGCTGAGAGACTTCAGAGAAGTGTGACTGGCCCAAGGTCACCCAGCAGCTGCATGTAGAGGAGCAGGGAAGTGAACCCGGTCTACCAGATTACGAGTCTACCGCTCTTAACCACTACACCACACTGGCAGAGGCGTATGGGTGGCAAAATGAGCTTGAATTTGTTTTAGCTGTAGGTCAGTGGTTTCTGGGACGTGTGAAGTGCCTTCCTCTGCATCCCACAGCAATATGGCTGCCACCTTCTCACCTGATGCCCTGGTCCCTGGCTCAGTGCAGCCCGTGCACTTCGGTTAGCGTCACCTGCTCTGCCCCAGCCATGTTTGTGAACACTGGCGGAGCAGAAATGCTCCCCACATATTCAAATAGTGCAGGAAAGTCCCCTCCATGCCTCCTCTTCCCACAAAGGGACCCTTATTTGGCCAGAGTAGTTCTACACACAGCTAAATGTGGGCAGCCCCTGTCAATCGCAGTCTGAACGCACAGATCGTGGTGGAGATGTGGTGCTGGCAGTGGGAGGCACTACTGGACATGTGTCAGTAGGTAGACACATTCAGCTAGTTCAGGTGGCCCCATGACTGACCCCCCCTCCAGTTACCAAAGCAGAGGGCCTTCTTGGTGGTGGCACCCACCCTGTGGAATGCCCTCCCATCAGATGTCAAGGAAATAAACAACTACCTGACTTTTAGAAGACATCTGAAGGCAGCTCTGTTTAGGGAAGTTTTTAATGTTTGATGTTTCGTTGTTTTTAATATTTTGTTGGGAGCCGCCCAGAGTGGCTGGGGAAACCTAGACAGATGGGCGGGGTATAAATAAGTTGTTGTTGTTGTTGTTGTTGTTGTTGTTGTTGTTGTTGTTGTACCAGAATGCCAGACTGGATGGGCCTTCTACATGATCCAGCAGGACTCTTCTTAAGCTCCCCATTAATCTTTTCAGTCTGTGGTTATATGTAGGGATGGGGCTGAAATGTGATACCACACAAACACACACACACACACACACACACACACACACACACATTTTCACAATAACTTTCAAATTAAATACATTGTTATGAAACACTAGGAAGGGTTCCCACCCTCACCTCCATAATGTTTTTGCTCAAACCTTTTCTACTGCATTATATCTTTACCTATTACAAAAAGTTTCCCTATTACAATTATTTTGTCATTTTTCTTCCACTGCTTTTGTCTCAAATCCTGCCCGCGGTTTCATTAGACTATAATGATTTTTAATAGTCAAGAAGAGGCCTCTCCATTCTTCTCTATAAATTTTCATCATTTTGATCTCTTAATTTCGCTGTCAGCTTTGGAACATCCTATTAAACCTATAAGAAAAGCTCGTGGGCTTTTGGAAACAGCCCATTTAAACATTTTCCTCATTTCATTATATATCAGAAATGTGGTAACAGTTCTCATTTCAGGGTGAACCCACTTAATCTGCATTTTCCAATAAACAATATGAGCCCTGAAACACAGCTACTCTCAAAAATTCGCGCGCCTCCAAATTTTCCAGCGCAGTTCTCCAGTCGAATAATGGGGTTCAGATATACACGTACCAGGGTAAAGTGTGCGTTAAAAACACACATATAAGTGTGTGTGGGTGGGGGGAATACAGAGATTTCTTTGGGGAAATTGCACACAAACATGGATGCATTAGGAAAAATTAGAATGAAGGACTCCATTTTTATTTAAAAACAAAAACTGCAAACGGATGCAGAAATGTGGAGAACTGAGTTTAAGATTGGGGGGAAAATGGGGAACTGAGATGAACATAAACCAAGAGATTTGACCCTCCCTCTGTACCTGCAGTGGATATTATTTTTGTCTGCTGCAGACTAGTTCTTTCTGATTTATGCATAGGTGTAGATAGATAGATAGATAGATAGATAGATAGATAGATAGATAGATAGATGATAGATAGATAGATAGATAGATGATAGATAGATAGATAGATAGATAGATAGATAGATAGATAGATAGATAGATAGATGATAGATGATAGATGATAGATAGATAGATAGATGATAGATAGATAGATAGAGATAGATAGATATAGATAGATAGATAGATGATAGATGATAGATAGATAGATAGATAGATAGATAAACTTTATTCGCATTAGCCAATGGCCATAGCAACACAAGACAAGCAATATATACAATTGAAAAGACAACAATGGGTAAAAACGGCAATCAAATGACCAAAATTATCGTTCAGATAGTGGCCCTTAATCTCATTGCACCCTCGATAAACCTAGCAATCATTTTGATCTGACAAAAGAAAGGACAATGTGGCCGCAGATGGGCGGCCTGGGATGGTAACTAAGAGTGGGGTAATGGTCTCATTCCTCAGATCTTTATAAAGGGGGCAGGATAGGAGAACATGAGCCACTGGCGCATATATATGGAAATTGCCCCTGCATGATAACTCACCTCCTGTATGAGGGAACTCCTTCACCTAATGAGTTGTCTTACCAAACCAGAGTTGGTGAAGTCAATTTGCAGGTGCCTGCGGAGAATCATGGGCCACCTCCTCTGCTGGATTGTTCGAGGAAACAATAGCCTCAGTGTTTCCACTGGGTAATGGACATGTCGGAACAGACCAGAGGGGTTAGCTCACCTTGTTTGTCTGGCAGCAACCTAGGAGCACACCTTTCCCTCTTGGCAGCACCGATGTGCTTCAGCAGCCAAGGCAGGTCTGAGTTCAAGCTGAGTGCCAGAGCGGAGACACAAAATTGTTTCTGTCATTCAGATCAGCGTTCGAGCGGCTTGCTTTCTATGCAAGCTAATTCGATCAAATTCAGCTACTCAACTCTTGCAAGCTAATTCGATCAAATTCAGCTACTCAACCCTAGCAACCGGTTTCACCTTTTAAAATCGGTCACGGCCCATATTACACTTGTACAAAACTGGAAAACATTGAAAAATATTAGTAACTCCACTTGGTGGCATAATATACGGAACATTGTCTTGCAAGAAAAAAATCATACCTGGTGCATTAGATTTTTGACTGGAAAAGCGAAGCTGGATTCCTTTTTGGCTGCTTGGTGGGACTTTGTCTCATATACTAATGATGAACGTCCCCCTTAATCTCTCTCACTGGCCTCCACAGACATTTGGAAGATATAATTCCTTTCTTGGACTCCTTCCATACAGTTCTTATGCTTGCTTTTAGTTGCACAATGGCTAAAATGCATTCTTTTATGTTATGCAGTGCAAGGTACACATGAGATAATGTCCTGCTTAATTACTTGGTCTTGCGCCTTGGTCTTGTTTATTTGCTCTTTTGTTTGCTGGGTTGTTGTTTTCTGTTATAGCTTTGTATAATTGCAGTGAAAATACTTTTTAAAACCCCCTCTAGATATCATATTCAATCTAATCAGTTTTGGCCGCTGTGAAAACCAGGTGCTGGACCATATGGGCTTTTGCTCTGAACTCCTTCTTATGCATTTGTGCTTTTGAATTTGGATTTAATGAAAACTTTTGTAAACCGTTTCCAAGCAGAAATGATGGATTTCTCTTCCCAGTTCTACATTTTTTCACCTACCACAAAAGTCTACAAACCTGAAATGATAGTGAGAATTTGGGTCTAGGATGATCAGATCGGTTTACAGAAGAATCTACAGTACATAGAGTGACCAAGTTACCTGAGATGGATAATAGCCACCCCCAACCCCACCCCAAGAGCTAAAAAAAAAAAAAAGTGTGAGAAAGGCATTGTTGCTGTGCACACTCAACTAGGGATGGATGAGAAATCTGATTTTGTTTGTATTTTAATGAGGAACTACCTAATTTGTACTTCTCAAACTAGTAAGTGAACTGAAACGCAGCTACCGTATTTTTTGCTCTATAAGACACACTTTTTCCCTCCTAAAAAGTAAGGGGAAATGTGTGTGTGTCTTTTGGAGCGAATGCAGGCTGCGCGGCTATCCCAGAAGCCAGAACAGCGAGAGGGAGCGCTGCGCAGCGATCCCTCTTGGTGTTCTGGCTTCTGGGATTCATAGTATTTTTTTTCCTTGTTTTCCTCCTCCAAAAACTAGGTGCGTCTTATGGTCTGGTGGGTCTTATAGTGCGAAAAATACGGTATATGGAAATACATTGACTTTGGCTGGATCTAGACACATCAAAAACGTGATTCAGTTAAGCGCATTGCAAACTTCATACAGGGAAATCCCATTGAGCTCCTTGGAGGATGAGGTGGTAGATATCTGGCAGGCTATTGTGAGAACAAGATGCTAGACACGAAGGCTCTTTGACCCAGCCCAGCAAAGCTCTTCTTGAGTTATTATGGGTTGTAACACCCTCGGCTGCATGTTGTAATATTCCTCTATGCATAAGATGTCCCTATACACAGACACACAGACATTTCTTCTTCTTTGGCAATCCTTGTAGCCAAGTAAGATTGTCTTCCATAAACATGGTTTTAACAGTGGGTCTGTAAGTGACTATAGAGACCAATTCTGGATCCACATATCCTTTCACAGTAGGGACATAGGTTTCCGCGCAGGAGTTGATCACGGTGAGGGTTTGCCAAGCGTGCCTTCCTCTTAGCACATTTCTTCCTTTCATCCTGAGTTCAAGCGTCTTCAAAGCCCATGACACCTTTGGTAAAGCCTGTTCTCCAACTGGAGTGCTCACAGGCTAATGTTTCCTAGTTATCGGTGTTTATGCTACATTTTTTTTAGATTTGCCCTGAGAGAGTCTTTAAACCTCTTTTGTTGACCACCAGCATTACGCTTTCCATTTTTAAGTTTGGAATAGAGTAGTTGCTTTGGGAGACAATAATCAGGCATCTGCACAACAGGACCAGTCCAGTTGGTTGCTTTGACACTGGTGATCTTTGCTTCCTCCAGTACACTGACATTAGTTCACCTGTCTGCATGTTGTAATATTCCTCTATGCATAAGATGTCCCTATACACAAACACACAGACACACACCACTCCAGTATGGGCATAGCTGGAAGGGCAGGGTTGGGAGCAGCTGCCACCCCCAAATCAAGTAAATAAATAAAAATACTTAGCTAAAAGTAGAAATAATCAACATATTTGAAATTGAAATGCTTGCTGAGGTCAGTTGGAGCATGCTGTGTGCATTCTAGCGATGCAACGGGTAACCCAACTGAGCGATAGGCATGGCTTCTGCAAACTGACCAATCATGGTGCAGGTAGCTTGGACAGAGCCAGACAGGGGATGATGACAGGTGGGTGTCCTGCCCTCCCCTAACATAAATCCTGGCTATGCCCATGCACCCTAGTATTTCAGTGGGAAGCCTTGAGCCCCTTCTTCTTCTTCTTCTTCTTCTTCTTCTTCTTCTTCTTCTTCTTCTTCTTCTTCTCATGATAATTTTGTACATTAAAGAGAGAAGCTCTTTTGGGTTGCTGGTTTTTGTTTTAGCTTCCAGACATGCAACCCCTTCCCCTCCCTGAAACTGGAAACAGGACAGATTTACGATGTGATTCTGCTGGATTGTATGTATAAGCTGCTGCCCCAAAGTGAACAGCCATCATTGGGGGGGGATTGAACATGAGCTTATGTCTTCCATGGAACTGTTCTGCTAATAGGTGTTTTCCACCCCCACCGCCCAGCTCATCCCTGTACAGACTTGTTCCCACCTGATAACAGAGCTGCTGGCTTTCTCCAAGGGCTAAATGATATTTTGAGGCCAAAGACTGCACCTGCAGATCTGTCTAAGTCTCAAGAAGTTTCGGTGCAAGGGGGGGCGGAGAGAGAGTTGGGCCCAGGCCAATTGTTAATCTCGGAGGCAAATGAGGAGAAACTTGAGGACCCGAGACAGCTTCAGCATGCAACGGCTGGTAGACGAGGGTTCTCTTTAGGAGAGTTTGGTCATGTTTCCACAAAGAACATTGGCAGGAAAGATGGCCATCCTTGGGTTGTGTCTAACTAGCTTCTGTGATCAGTAGATCCATTAAAATTAATTAATTCTCCCTCTCTCATAATACTCAAACTCATGGGTGGGTGTTGGGATGTTGAAAGAAGAAGAAGAAGAAGAGGAGGAGGAGGAGGAGGAGGAGGAGGAGGAGGAGGAGGAGGAGGAGGATGATTTGATATCCTGCTTTATCACTACCCGAAGGAATCTCAAAGTGGCTAACATTCTCCTTTCCCTTCCTCCCCCACAACAAACACTCTGTGAGGTGAGTGGGGCTGAGAGACTTCAGAGAAATGTGACTAGCCCAAGGTCACCCAGCAGCTGCATGTGGAGGAGCGGGGAAGCGAACCCGGTTCCTCAGATTACAAGTCCATCACTCTGAACCACTGCACCACACTGGCTCTGTACTGGAAGACTCAGGACGAAGAAAAAGAAAGTGCTTACTCATGCAACACATAGTTAAACTGTGGAACTCACTCCCATAGGAGGGAGTGATGGCCACCAGCCTAGATGGCTTTGAAAGAGGATGAAATAAATTCATGGAGGAGAGGGCTATCGATGGCTGCGAGCCACAGTGGCTATGTTCTGCAGACATGATTGTTAGGTAATTTGTTGTTGTTTAGTCATTTAGTCATGTCCGACTCTTCGTGACCCCGTGGACCAGAGCACGCCAGGCACTCCTGTCTTTCACTGCCTCCCGCAATTTGGTCAAATTCATGCTGGTAGCTTCGAGAACACTGTCCAACCATCTTGTCCTCTGTTGTCCCCTTCGTCTTGTGCCCTCAATCTTTCCCACCATCAGGGTCTTTTCCAGGGAGTCTTCTCTTCTCATGAGGTGGCCAAAGCCTCAGCTTCAGGATCTGTCCTTCCAGTGAGCACTCAGGGCTGATTTCCTTAAGAATGGATAGGTTGGATCTTCTTGCAGTCCATGGGACTCTCAAGAGTCTCCTCCAGCACCATAATTCAAAAGCATCAATTCTTCGGCGATCAGCCTTCTTGATGGTCCAGCTCTCACTTCCATACATCACTACTGAGAAAACCATAGCTTTAACTATATGGACCTTTGTCGGCAAGGTGATGCCTCTGCTTTTTAGGATGCTGTCTAGGTTTGTCATTGCTTTTCTCCCAAGAAGCAGGTGTCTTTTAATTTCGTGACTGCTGTCACCATCTCGTCCTCTGTCGTCCCCTTCTCCTTGTGCCCTCAAGGAGAGCCATAGTTAAAAGGAGAAGTCGGCAAATGTGTTAGGTAAGAATGCTTCTGAATACCAGTTGTTGGAAACTGCAGGAGGGGAGAGTTGTTCCTGTGCTTGAATCCTGCTTGTGGGTTTCCCATTCAGACATATAGTTGGCAACTACAAAAACAGGATGCTGGACTAGATGGGGCATCGGCCTGATCCAGCCGCGGGCTCTTCTTATGTTTGTATATTCTTAATGGACCAATGACTAGCAGGGAATGCACACCAGGGGCTGCAGCTGAGAAGGTGGGAAGCCAAGAAGCGCAACTGGAAGAAGGGAAGACTTGCGGAAGCCATTGGGTTGAGGCCAATAAATTCCTTCTTTTATTAACAATGTTTATACCCTACCTTTCTGCCTGGCAACAGGTCGCCATGGCAGCTGACAGTCAATGACAACTGAGATGCACAAAAATAAGATTATTTGAAAGGGGGTAATTTAAGGATGTGTGCTTGTGAAATATCACAATTCAGCAACCCAATTCAGACTATAATTACCAGCGGCATAAGAACTGTATCCTGAATCAGTCATTCCAAATCTCATGCAATGATGGGGCAATGGCGGTGGTAGGACTAGAATATCATTGGGGTCTCTTCCTGTTCTACGATTCTGTGATTCTATGAGAATGAGAGTGCCCACCATTGCAGGACCACCATGCTCCTTGAGTTGGAGGGCTAATCTCTGAAATGGGGAGTCTGTTCTACTTGTGTGAATGAGTGACTAAGCAAGATGCTAGCCTTTTACAGTGGGGGCACCCACTAGGAGATCTCTCTGGGTTCCCTCCTTCATGGAGTCCAGATGGCAACAAGACAGGATCACCCCAGAGGGTGTGTGGGGCTATCCTGTGGCATTCTTGCATTTCTGTCTGCTTCAGACTTTGTGGCATTTTGGTTTTCTGGGCTGTGTTTGGACACAAAACCATGGCTTAGTTCAGGGGTGGATAACATTTTTCAGGGTTCAAGGGCCACATTCCCTTCTGGGGGCCACATGACAGAGGTAAGCAGGACCAGAGTCATTACATGGAGGACACCACATTCATTTTCTGAGGGTTGCCGTATTTTGAAGAGCAAAAAAGAGGACACATTTGCCGACTTCTCCTTTTAACTCAATAAGACAACTTTCATTTTAAATACCCCAACTCTATGTAGGATATAGAAGCTGTGCTTTATTGCTTGTAGCAATGTTCTTAATTTTCAACAACAAAATATTAATAATTGTTGTGGAAAGTTAATAATGTTGCTCCCTCGCTTGCCACATGGAAGTATTTGGGCTCCTGTTCACATCTTTGTGAAATTAAGTGTGCACAGAACAATTTATTAAACTGTTTAACATGCACATATGGACACTCCTTAAGGGCAGGTGGATGTTAACTCTTGTGCTCCCAGACTTCTTCTCCAAGTTCTTATGGCTGAGCCAGCATCCTTTTAGTTCAGCCACAAGAGAAGGGATTTCTACAGTATGTAACTAGTTTCAGATGCTGTTCTGCTGGGATCCTCTGCTGCAGACTAGCTTAGCTGGGTGCCTTAGATCTGAGTTTAATGCTCCAGAAAACAATTATTGGGTTACTGTAAACAAAAACAAACAATAAATGAAATAAATGAAAGATGCTCAGTGGGCATAGAATGCTGACTGTTGCGGGGTGGAGAAAGAGAGAAATGCAAATCAGGGTGGGGGTGGAATGGTGTCCCCCCAAAAAGGGCATGACTGTGCGAGCTGGAGCCCTGAGCAGGAACACTCTGTGCTGTAACATTTTGTTGCAGATCCAACATATAGAGACGCTTAATTGGAGTCTTGGGCTTCCAGGAGTTGATAAGGCAGTTGTCTACCTGCCTTTCTGCTGCCAGATCTCCAGTGCCTTTAACAACCGCACCACAGATAAGCAAACCATCTTATGAAGCCTTTCATGGCAGGCAACATTTCCAACCTTTTTGTTAGCAGAGCTGATAAGGGCAACAGGCCCACTGCCAGGAATAAAAGTTGGCAGCCCCAGAGGGTAAAGAATGATAAAGGGATGCATTGCTTTCCCACACTTCCACATTCATGCTTTCAAGTCAATGGGGGTGGGGGTTTATCGACCCATAGAACTGTAGAGTCAGAGGGCACCCAAAGGGTGATCCGGTTCAAGCCTCTGCAATGCAGGGATTTCAATCCACATTTGGGTTCAAGAGTGCAGGATAAGGGCATGGCCACATCCACCTTCCTTGCCCACATGGCAGCACTCAGGCAGAGGACTCATGTTGCCACATCTCAAGCAGAGCTGCACTTACACACACATTCAGTGTTTAGGATAATATTTTAGTTTGCTGTTCATTATGTCCGATTGAATGTTAATTGTATTTAAATGTATACTTTATATTTGACTTTCTTCAATAAGGTTTTATTCTGGATTGTTTTATATGCTGTTTTAATGTAGATTGCAAACTGCTTTGAGATCCCCCCCAAAAAAATATAAAGCAGTATAGAAATGGAAATAATAATAATAATAATAATAATAATAATAATAATAATAATAATAATTCATGGCACTGTGAAAAGTCACACATACAGGTCGCTTGTGGGCATCTGGCTAGGAAACCTCAAGATGGCCAGTAGCTTGCAGGAAAATATCTAGGCTCCTGTAGTTTACATGGATTAAGGAACTCTGCCACCTTCGTGAAACAAACCAGCTTTTTTAAAAAAAAGAAAAGAAACCAACTTCTTGAGGTTAGGAAAGTGAAGGGCAAAAGCACTGAAAGGTGTGTATTGAAGGAATGATTACTGGGAAGCAAATCATTTCACACACAAAAAAGCAGAAGGATTCAATATACAGTGGTACCTCGGGTTAAGAACTTAATTCATTCTGGAGGTCTGTTCTTAACCTGAAACTGTTCTTAACCTGAAGCACCACTTTAGCTAATGGGGCCTCCCGCTGCTGCTGCACAATTTCTGTTCTCATCCTGAAGCAAAGTTCTTAACCCGATGTACTATTTCTGGGTTAGCGGAGTCTGTAACCTGAAGCGTATGTAACCTGAAGCGTATGTAACTTGAGGTACTACTGTAATCTAACCTCTGTGCAGGTTTTGCCCAAGGAAATCAGAATGCTCAGTAAATAAGTTGTCCAGAGTAACCCCTGGCCACTGTGAGAACTGGATCGTAGATTCATAGAACGGTAAAGTTAGAATGGTCCCCCAAAGGTCATCGTCCAACCCCCTGCGATGCAGGAATCACAGCTAAAGAATTCCTGATGGAGGATGGGCATCTAGCTTCTCTTTAAAAGCTCAATGAAAGAGAGTCCACCACCTTGTGAGGATCTTTCATTCTCATCCCACAAGGCTCTTCTCATGTTCCCATGACTGAGCCAGGTCCTAAACCAGCCTAAATGCAAATTTTCTGGTTGAGGGACACATCTAAGAGCTGGTGTGCTCTCTCAGGGCTTTGTTGTCCCTGGGAAGTACAGGGTCTTCGATTCCCCCACCCCCAGGCTTTTTGGCCCCGTGACAGCAAAATGCAGAGGAAGAAACCCAGTTCTCAGAACCTTGGACGAGAGAGAGAGAGGAGGGAGAGAGAGATTCCACTCAATTCCTTTATTTATATATTTTATTTTTAATTAAAAAATAAAGGTTATCTTGATACATCTCTTTGCAGCCTTTGGGCAAAAATGCACCCTCAAACAAGACTATAGGAAACACGATGCTTATCTAATCTTGGCACACGGGGCTGGAAAATAAATGCAACGCTCCTCCTGCAAAGTTTTCTTCTGAATTCCGTGCCTCACTCTCCTCCCTGCCACCCCCAGATATTTCAGTGCTCCTAGAATAAGTGCCATATAAATCTGGAGACCAATGTATCCAAATCTGCAAAAGCTCTAAAAACACTGGTGTTGCTGTAGACATCGAAAATCTCCTTGGGTTGATATAGGCTTCACAAAGGGCTCGAGTTAAGAATCAGTTCACACCTTATTTCTAGGAACTTCAGTTGGGGGAAAAAGACTGGTCTTTAAATACTGATGCTGCAACATTTAGGTCCACAAGGAGGGATGAAGGATAAATTTGGTTCAGTCTACATTTAAAGGCAGCCCTTATCAAATGCACACTTCTCAAAATGATACACGGATAAAAAGGCACTCATCCTCTGAATTCGACACTTCTCCGAATTTTGCAATCCAGTTCTCTAAATGTACATGTGTACACTAAGGTAAAGGTAAAGGGGACCCCTGACCATTAGGTCCAGTCGTGACCGACTCTAGGGTTGTGGCGCTCATCTCGCTTTATTGGCCAAGGGAGCCGGCGTACAGCTTCTGGGTCATGTGGCCAGCATGACTAAGCCATTTCTGGTGAACCACAGCAGCACATGGAAACGCCATTTACCTTCCCGCCGGAGCGGTTCCTATTTATCTACTTGCACTTTGACGTGCTTTCAAACTGCTAGGTTGGCAGGAGCAGGGACTGAGCAATGGGAGCTCACCCCATCGCCCGGATTCAAACTGCTGACCTTCTGTTCAGCAAGTCCTAGGCTCTGTGGTTTAACCCACAGCGCCACCCGCGTCCACACTAAGGTAAAGTGTGCATAAAAATGCATACGTTGGTGAAAACAGCATGCAAAGGTGCTTTCTAATAGCGGAAACTGCTGGTGTGTATTAGGCAAAACTGCATGCAGAAGCATGCATATGTTAGAAAAATCTATGCTAAGGTGCTGATGAATTTTCATAAGGACTTTTAAAAAAATAAAATAAAATTGCAAACAGATGTGAAAATGTTGAGAACTGAACGTCAGATTGGACAAGTGGGGAAGTGACGTTGATTGATTTGCCTGTCTCAAGTTGCAACCCTTTCTCATCAGCAAGTGAATCCCATTGAACTCAATGTAGTTTACTGCTGACTCAACATGTTTAGATTTTTGTGGGTGAGTCAATCAACTGACTAAATTAGTTAAATTTGGGTTGTATTCCTATACCCACCTACTGAAGAGTAAGTACCATTTACCTCAGTGGGGTTCTACTTCTAATGCAAAAACTATAGGATTGCACTTTTAAATCCTTTCCAAGCATGTCTGACCTGCCTCATTCTGCCACAGAAATAGACTGCAGATAACTGAGGAAATTAGTCTTTGCAAATTTCAATGCAAACAGATTTTATCTGCATCTCCTGGACCAAAGTGTGGATCGGAACCCAGGCCCCACCTAAACTACATGGCTTCCTCCCAAAAAAATCTTGGGGACGGTAGTTTCTTAAAGGTGCTGAGAGTTGTTAGGAGATTCCCCCTATCCCCCTTACAATTCCCAGAGTTCCCTGAGGAGAAAGGAGCAAATTGTTAAAACCACTCTGGGGAAGGGGCTGGTCTCACCCACCTCCCACATGTAAAATCTTAACAGCCATGGGTTCCCCCCAAAGAATCCTGGGATCTGTAGTTTCTTAAGGGTGCTGGGAATTATAGCTCCGTGGGTGGTGAACTACAGTTCCCAGGATTCTTTGGGCAGGGGGAAAGTATTTTAATAGTATGGTGTGCACATAGCTTGATTCTCCATTCCTGATGTAGACCAGGCTCAATGATCAAGCGTGAAATAGTGTGAATCAACCCTTAGTTATGGCAACTTAAACTCAACTTATTGCCCCACTGTCTTTAGGGAGATGCAACAGCTGCACCTACACTGAGCCCAAGACCTGCTCCAGATTCTTCCCCCAAACTTCCTGTCATCATCCTTCCAGCATTCTATCAAAGAACAGGTGGCCAGCAGACAGCCCTCCTGTAGTTCCCTGGTCACTTTCCCCTCTTTTCACTGCAGTCATATGAATCTCAATGCACAAACTCCCAGCTCCATGGCTCAGCGGTAAAGCAGCTGCCTTGCATTCAGAAGGTGCTGGGTTTGATCCTTGGTAGGTCTAGGAGAGGTCCAGGTACATCTAGAAGAGTCCTCTACCTGAAACCTTGGAGAGCCACAGCTGGCCAGCGTAAACAATACTGAGATCGACTTGCTAGTATTCTCTCTTCTGGCCCAAACCAAGCCACTGCCAAGTAGAGGAAACAGACCCTTCTTCCCTCCCTCACTGCTTTTACACTCAGAAGGCAGATGATCAGGCAGCTGAGAGCAGAAGCAACAGGCTAGGGTTTGGTTGTGGGCCTCCAGAATAGGTCCAGGCCTTGGCAGGTACCCCGAATTGCTGGTCTTTGGTAGTGGCCCTGATCTTGGTGCATGCATGCTTCCGGGGCACAGAAAACACCTCTTCATGCAGCACATAGTTAAACCACTCGCTCTGCTAGGTCTGGCGGCTGCAGGCCCAAGACGGAGAAGAACGTTCCTCAAAGACAATACAGTGGACTGGATCAGCAATGTACAGTAGTACTTCGGGTTAAGTACTTAATTTGTTCCGGAGGTCTGTTCTTAACCTGAAACTGTTCTTAACCTGAAGCACCACTTTAGCTAATGGGGCCTCCTGCTGCCGCCGCGCCGCCGGAGGACGATTTCTGTTCTCATCCTGAAGCAAAGTTCTTAACCCGAGGTCCTATTTCTGGGTTAGCAGTGTCTGTAACCTGAAGCGTATGTAACCTGAGGTACCACTGTAATACAGAAACGTATCTGTGTAGGTCTCCATTTCAAGGTATATTTGTATAAACTGGTGATCCCTGTATTTTAATGGTGTATCTCTGCATATTCTGTATAGTAGGCACAGAATACTTTTATTTCCTTTTGGGGGATAAAATGACCAAGATGGTCACAACAACAATTAAACTTTGACTTGACTACTCACTCCCACAGGAGGCAGTGATGGCCACCAACTTGGATGGCTTTAGAAGAGGGTTAACAAATTCATGGAGGAGGAGAGGGCTATTGATGGCTACTAGCCGTAATGGCTCTGCTGTTGAGAGAGTGTTATTATGGTCTGCCCCAGGTTGGCCACTGTGAGTACAGGGTGCTGGGCTAGATGGCCCACGGGCCTGATCCAGCAAGGACTCTTCTGAAGTCCTTAGATTAGGGTTGCCATACTTCTGGAATTTCCCGGACATAGCCGGGATCCGTCTGTCACAAATGGCATGCAGGCGGAATTTTCGAAAAAACGTCCAGGGAAAATCTGGGACAGCCCATATCAAGAGTGTTGGTTTTTTGGCGACGTTCCTAAAAAGTAGCTCAACAACTTGGGGCAAAAAGGAAAAAAAGAAAAGAAAAGTACAACAACTTTTCTGTCTGGATTTTCACTTTTGGAAACATGGCAAGCCGACCTTAGATATGCCTTCTCTTCTGACATCAACAAGGAACTCTTCTACTGAGAGTTCGCATATTGCTTCATTGAGATCAGGATTTCCTACGCTAACTGGCTGTGGCACTCCAGAGCTTCATGCATGGAACTTCCCAGCTCCACCTGGAGATCCTGTCAGGAACCGAACCCGGGGCCTTTTGTCTTTAAAGCAGATGCTCTACCACTGAGCTACCACTTTCCCTTCCATGTGCGCCAGAAGTTTGTATTGCCACCACTGAGCTCTGGGTGGCTACAGGCAGGCCTATCCGCTTGCCCCTGCTGCAGCCAATGGAACTTCCCCATCCACCATGAACCAAACCAATACATCCAACAACTCTTGCCTCTGCCCCAGCCTCTTGCCCACCTCCTGCCACCACTTCAGTCTTGCCCCTATGGGCCACTGGTGCTGCCAAGCCCTCCAAGTCAGAGAGTGACTTGAGGAAGTCGGGCATCTGCTCCTGCGTTTCCCTCAAAGCCCCCCCCCCCCACTTTGTGGTGCGGGAACTTAAATATCTCAAACACCCCTGTTAAAAACACCTTTGCTGTGGCCCGTTCCCAATTAAGCACTGGTTGCAGAAGAATGCTATGTTGGAACGACGACAAAGGACCTCTTGTTTTGTTTGGCAGTCACTGCTCAGAACCCATTTCACAGATGAGGATAATAAGGGGGAAGGTGAAAAGGGACAGTTTTTTTTCTGGCAGCTGTTCGCTAAGGAGCCTCTTCCTCCCAGCTCCCTGTGCATTTCCAAAGTCTCAGATTTGCAAGCATGCAGTCTCTTTGGGAGGAGAGCTCAGGCCCCACTATCTGTGGGGAGGGTGTACACACTGCATTGGAAAGAAGGAAACTGTCGCTGCTGCCTACATGGGGTCTCTTTGCTCCACAGCGACCCACCCATACTGTTCAATTTCATAAGGCACCAAGTGTGCACGCCTCCAGTTTGTACATTGTCCTTTTGGGAAGTGTGGGGAGTTTTTTTCCTCTCTCTCTCCCTCTCTCTTAACTTGATGCAGTTTCTCCCAGAGGGGTTTCAGCTGTGTTTTTAGGAGATTCCTCTGTCTCTGAAGGGGCATCCAATGGCTCTCCGGTCAACCCACACTCTTCCGTGGCCTGGCTTTCCTCCAAAGCCGGCTTGTGAGCTTGGCTGTTCATCTTCTCCTCTGCTTCGATCTCTTCGGAGCTGGGAATGGAGTTTTTCTTGGGGCGGCCTTTGGGTTTTGTGGGGGCCTCCTGCCCACCTTTCAGGACCTGGAGCAAAAAAACAACAACACGCTGAGTGTCTAATAGCTGCTTTCATGGGGTTTTTAAAGTGTTAAGTTGGACCAGCAACAAAACCTTACAGCATGGAGAGTTCCTGTGCCCTGTCCAGCCTGCCATGCCCTCTCCCAGGATATTCCATCCCATCCCCTAGTTTTCCATTCCTCCTCCCAAAAGTCAGTCAGCATTCCAAGGCCACTGAGCATGCTCAGTCCTCAATAGGGTGTTTTTAGAGTTTCCCACCATGCTGATTTCTTTCCTGTTGTTTTTAGGGGTTTCCTCCAGGCCTGAAGATACCTCACTTTTGTTTCCCCATTTTGTCTAGGATTCTATCAGCACTCTGCAACTGAATTCACTGTTAGAGGAACTGATTCATCTTTTGCTCTGCAGCACTCAACTAGAACAAAAAGCATCAAGAGATTTTTTTTCTTGCCACTTAGAACTTTTTATTTATTAAAGTTAATTTTTGAAAAGGGGGCTAGAAATGTTCTTAAGTAAATAAATCTTAAGGCACTGATAGTGGAGGCAATCCACTCTGATGCTGAAAGGCATTAATAAAAGATTATTTTATTATCCCAAGTGTCAGAGAAGCAGGAGGATTCTTGGATGAAAATCACATTTAGGGATGTCACCCAACTAAGGAAGTCTACACTTCAATCCTATGCGGGTTTACTTTGAACTGAGTCTCACTGCCTAAAGAAACTGCAACTTAACTAATTTTTTTTTTAAAAAGTAACAACTAAGTTTTACGTTAAAAATGTGATTTTAAAAAAATGAGACACAAACCTTTTGCCCCTTTTCATTTCATTTCATTTTTGCCTTGGGCATATCCTGTACTCATGCCTCTGTTTACCACAGTACCTACCATTTTCTTCCACTTCATCCTGCGATTCTGGTACCAAGTCTTCACCTGAAGTTGAGTTAAGCCCAGGGACTGAGCCAGATCCAGCCTGGAAAACAAGAGATCCAAATCAACAACAGAAAGGAAGATGCACCATCCACGGCCAAGATCTGATTAGCTCACATCCTGCGGAAAGTGAACAAGTTGTACAGACACTGGAGGGGAAAACCAAGGAACACTAACAGCCAGGGGAAGATAGTCATCATCGACTGACAACGTGCCCTGTCCAAATAAATCAACTAAAGGAAGCTAAAGAGAAGTTGTAATTCCCCCTTTGGTGTAATTAACTGCGGGGAGGTTTCTCCCCCCACCCCCACAAATAAATAATTTGTTGCAAATGACAATGCAAACATTTGAGAGGTGCAGAAACGAGCAATGACTTGTTTGTCTGATATCATACAGTCCACGACTTAAGAAAGAAAATGATGCAGAGGGGAAAAGCAGAGAGATATGTTATGAACAGGGGCGTAGAAAGGGGGTGCAGGAGTGCAGGTCACCCTGGGTGTCATCCCTGAGGGGGTGACAAAATGGCACACCGTGGGGGGCGGCACTTACCGTGGGGCCTGGCCTGCAGTGCACCCGAGGCACGCGTCTCTTCTGGGAGGGACACGGTAGCTCGGGGCCCCACGCTGCCCGAAACGGCAGTGTGGGGCTTGCATCCGCCAGGCAGACTCTGTAGGCAGCTCGCCACAGCGCCCCCCCTAGGCGGATCGCCGTAGCGCCCCCCAGTGGGTGACTCACCCCGCCCCCACCACTCTGGGTACTGGAGCAGCTATTATTCATAAACAACCCCTGTTTATGAATAATAAGATCATGATGCCACAGAAGCACAACAGAGCCATCAGTAATAAGTCCTGGAATGCAAACTTAACTGATTGTTTCAGGTTGAACAGCATCACCTGCACAGTAATTTCCTGTGGGGCTTATATAGGAGAGAGACGGAGGCAGTAATGATTGGTGCACTAAGAGCTCATCCACACTTCTGCTTGCCTTGTGCAGTTTTCTGCTTGTCTTGTGCCTTTCTAGGCTCTGGTCCAAGCAGTTTTGCCTTTGCCCCACTGCTTTCCTCAGGAAAACCCGCTCTTTAGTGCTAAATCGGAACAAATGGCAATCTGTGGGAAACCCCATCGCTGCTTGTTCCGCTAAACCACAGCTTTTGTCAGGGGGGAGTGGCTGGGCAAACAAACAGAGGTGCAAATAAGTCCTAACTTGGAAAGAAGCCCCATTGAACGCAGTGGGATTTCTCCCTGAGTCAGCATGCCTTGGACTGGGCAGTTAAATTGCTTTCATTGCTCCTTAAAGCGACGGTCCCAAGAAGAGACTTACGTAAACACCCGCAAGTTCAGGCTGGCCAATTCTGCAGACCTGTGGTCTGTCTCATGCATGTTCAAAAACAACGTTAAGGGTTTGGTGGTGCTAAAACAGAGGCCACCAACCTTTCTGACCTGGGTGTGTGTCTGAGCGTACCATGTTGCCCATGAACACTGCAGCAGAGGACCTCTTATTAGTGGTTAGCGTGTCAGACTAGGACCTGGGAGACAAGGCTTCAAATCCCCACCTTGGGCCAGTCACTGCCCCTCAGCCTAACCTACCACACAGGGCTGTTGTGGGAATTAAATGGGGGGGAACCATGCACCCCCCAGAGCTTCTTGGAGAGAGAAAACTTCTTGTGCAAAGGTGGATTTGCTACTCTGGTTTTCCACAAAGGCTGGACAGCCAGACGGAACTTGGCTTCCTAAGGATTCAGAACTCAATGGCACTCAGATCAAACTGGGTTTCACCTGAGATTTCCTTGATAAGATATGGGAAGGTCCCCTCTGCGGGCACACACAAACACACAGCCAAGCACCACTGTGTTTACGTAAGGCCCGTTGGTTAAGGACCAAGTGAAAGACTAATCTCCTCGGATGAAACTTGCTGAACAAAGAAATCTGAAAGAGACCTGCTGGCATGACATCTTCGCTGTGCCTCTGCCATGATTAGCATCAGTGAACCAGAAACACAAAAGGTGCGAGGGCAGCCTAAGCCAAGCTTGGTGCACTCGGTCACGTCTCATACACACCACCAGCTGCACGGTAGATGACTCTGAATCACCCTGAAATTTGCCAGGTCGTTTTCTCTGCGGTGGGGTTCCAATAGCTGTGTTCACATGGCAATCGTTTTACCAGTTGGTTGCAGCCCCTAAAGGCCCAGAGGACTTGGCTTAAAGAGGGACAACAGGTGACCTACTTCTTCCACTCGTTACCCGTTTCTCAATGGGCTGGAAACATAGGAGAAACCTTATAGCAAGTTGGAACATGGGGCCATCTGGTTTGGTTGTTTGGGAACCTCGTACCCTTCAACATTTCAATAATAATAATAATAATAATAATAATAATAATAATAATAATAATACATTATTTATACCCCACCCATCTGGCTGGGTTTACCCAGCCACTCTGGGTGGCTTCCAACAAAATATTAAAAATACATTAAAACATCAGTCATTAAAAACTCCCTAAACAGGGCTGCCTTCAGAAGTCTTCCAAAAGTCAGATAGTTGTTTATTTCCTTGAGATCTGATGGGAGGGCAATTCCACAGGGCAGGCACTACTACCAAGAAGGCCCTCTGCTTGGTTCCCTGTAACCTCACTTCTTGCAAGGAGGGAACCGCCAGAAGGCCCTCGGCGCTGGACCTCAGTGTCCAGGCAGAATGATGGGAGTGGAGACGCTCCTTCAGGTATACTGGGCTGAGGCCGTTTAGAGCTTTAAAGGTCAGCACCAGCACTTTGAATTGTGCTTGGAAATGTACTGGGGGCCAATGTAGGTTTTTCAAGACTGGTGTTACATGATCTTGGCGGCTGCTCCCAGTCTATCTGCCGCATTCTGGATTAGTTGTAGTTTCTGGGTCACCTTTAAAGGTAGCCTCACGTAGAGCGCATTGCAGTAGTCCAAGTGGGAGATAACCAGAGCATGCACCATTCTTGTGAGACAGTCCTCAGGTAGGTAGGGTCTCAGCCTGCGTACCAGATGAAGCTGGTGGACAGCTGCCCTGGACACAGAAAAACCACTCGCTTTGATGCTCCCTCTACAATCAGCAGCACCGACTCATTCTAATGCTTACCTGCATTACAGGGCTGTTGTAATCATCGCTGAGATCAACTCTTTACGGAGTGTTTTGAACACTCGGCTTTGCTATAGCAACACCGAGTGTTATTATCGGCAGGGCAGAGCCCATCAAGGCTGCTGCTTATCAGGCCCATCTGCCCTCTGCTGTCATTAGCGAGCCTCGTCATTCAACGGTTCTCTTTGGGCTTTCTTTAAGACCCACATCAAAGGCAGCAAGGGCAAGGGCAAAGCCGTTGGCAAGACTCCTGAACAGTGTGCTGCTGGGCACACTGGTGTGAGGAATAGGGTGACCACATGCTCCACTTCATAGTGGGCGGCCCTATGTTTGAAGGGCTTTCTGGCCAAAGTCCAATTTAAAAATAAAGAGCCCTAAGGAGGGAGTGCAAGGAGTCATGAAGTTGAATGGCCACCCGAGCAAGAACACTGCTCTCCTTGCCATATGGTCTTTCCGACAGTGGTGAGGTACATTGCATCTCCATTTCCATGAGAGCAGTGACCTCTGAACCGGTATTAAGATATATAAATTAACTTTTTTTGCAAGTTTCATGCTAATCTGTGTCTGCTTTTGTCCCCTTTTCTGATGCTGAATGATGACTTCTCTTTTTTGGCAACACATAAGCAAAGTGCAAGTAGATAACTAGGTACCACTCTGGCGGGAAGGTAAACGGTGTTTCCGTGCGCTGCTCTAGTTCGCTAGAAGCGGCTTAGTCATGCTGGCCACATGACCTGGAAGCTGTATGCCGGCTCCCTCGGCCAATAAAGAGAGATAAGCGCCGCAACCCTAGAGTCGGCCACAACTGGACCTAATGGTCAGGGGTCCCTTTACCTTTAAGTAACCACTAGTAATAATTCCAGCATTGCACAGGGTTGGACTAAAGAACTGTTGGCGTTCCTCTTCCAGATCTACCGTTCTATGATTCTAGTTTCACAAGTAGGCCATGAAAACATCTAGCATCAAACGGGATGCATTGGGGTTGCCCCAAGACCTGTTGCTACCCCAGGTGATGTTCACGATGGCATCCTTCCTTATTCCTCATCCAGAAGGAGCGACCGGCCAGGCCATCCACCAGTTTTCAAGGAGGAGGAGAGACTCTTGAGAAAAAACATGCATGCATGGCCATTTTTTGAAGCGTCAAGGGAAGGGCGTCTTGAATTTTCAACCAGGAAAGGAAAATATAGCAACGTCTGCTGCATCTTTGGGAGGTGATGCTGGGAGCCTGGCGGAGGTTTTGCCATTACTGAATCTCAATCTTCACACGGGAAAGGCGCCTGGTTGGCAGCAGGGGCCACATCGCGGCGAGATTACCTGTAACCCTTTGCAAACTGGTTGCTGCGCCTGTTTAGAAACAACAGGCACTGCCTAGGAAACCAAAGCAACAAACAAGAGGGAGGGAAGGGGCAGGAGAGCTGCGCTGGCTTATCGTGCTCAGTCACGTAGGATGCCAAGGCTTATTAGTGCCAAGAGAGTCGTGTGTGTGATTGATGGTGTTGCCCAACCAGTCATGTGAGGTTCTGAGCTGGCACCACACTAGCCACCCAAACCCTTGAATGGAATCAGGACCCCTTACAAGAATGACAAAGAAGCCCTTGGTGCTGAGCACTGTGGGCAAGAGCCCTTGGCCTACGCAGGATGGCAGTGGATCTACAGGCAGCGGTGGCTGATGCCCATGGAAGCGTCCAAAACCTCCCATTGTTCTAGGTGCATTTTGCGACAGGGAATTTCATTTGCACAAGCAGTTTCTGAGTTCTGGGCGCAGTACTGCACCTAAGATTTCAGATTAAAACTGCAGAGTGGAAGGAAAGGAGGCCCTTTTTCTGTCTCCCCACTTCCAGCTACTCTCTGAAGATTGGAGAAGAGACCCTCTTAAGAATATTAGTGGGGTAGGCAAGGGAAGGACTAGAATCATGTGGGAAATGAACATAATATTTTAGCTGCAGTTCATTCATTTCAGCTTTGCACAGTGGTACCTCGGGTTAAGAACTTAACTCGTTCTGGAGGTCTGTTCTTAACATGAAACTGTTCTTAATCTGAGGTACCACTTTAGCTAATGGGGCCTCCCGCTGCTGCCATGCCGCCGGAGCACGATTTCTGTTCTCAATCTGAAGCAAAGTTCTTAACCCGAGGTACTATTTCTGGGTTAGCAGGGTCTGTAACCTGAAGCGTCTGCCACCTGAAGTGTCTGTAACCCAAGGTACCACTGTATTCTTGTTATAAAAAAGTGCACCTATACATTCCGTTGTTGTGCCTATAACATAGCTGTCAACTTTTCCCTTTTCTTGTGAGGAATCCTATTCAGAATAAGGGAATTTCTCTTTTAAAAAGGGAAGCGTTGACAGCTATGGCCTATAACTTAGGTTTAAGGTGCCATTTAGCTCCTAGGTTTTACATTTCAGATTCTAACACTGGCCCGTGGGGGACTGGTAGGGCAGAAGCCAGGGAACCTGACAGCAGGGGGTGCCGTAACTAAGTAATTCACAGGAGTGTCCTAGAGTGGACGCACTGGGCGGGCCTTGTCCTCCAACCGAGCTGGAGAGCTTAAAAGCACTTTCGACATGGGGAAACCCCAAGTGGAGGAGGGAGCTATCAATGGCTACTACCCATGATGGCTACCTCTACAGCTAGAGGCAGGCATGCTTCTGAAAACACAGGAGGCTAGAGTGCTCTTGGGCTCATGTTCTTCTTGGTGGTTTCCCAGAGGCATCCGGTTGGCCAGTGTGAGAACAGGATGCTGGACTAGATGGCCCATTCCCTTGGTCCAGCCGGCTCCTCTAATGTTCTTAAATGGACCTGGCGTTTGAAGAGCTTTTAAGCTCCCCACATCACTCGGATTTAACGTGCGCAATTGCAACCAGAATTTTTGCCTAGCATTTCTGATCAGCAATGCAATCACTGAATACTTTTGCCGTATTTTTCTGTGTATAAGACGCCCCCGTGTATAGGACGCCCCCCTATTTTTGGGGACTCCAAAATAAGAAAATAGGGGGAAATTGCCCCATGTATAAGATGACCCCCCTTTTCTAAACATAATTTTAAAAGAAAAAAACCTTGTCTTATACACAGAAAAGTACGGCGATTAAAGTCTTCTTTACCCCAAATCTTGAATAATGTGATGAATTGGTGCAGAGGCTCCCATCTTAGACTTTTCCCTACTGGCCCACAAAAACCAGCAACTTTTCCTTTCCCTACTGATTGAACCAGCATCCCTACTCTTTCAGTGGAAACATAGGAATCAGCCTTTCAAAGGGGTACCAGGAAGGAAGGAAGAAGCCTTTTCTCTCTTCTTCATAAGTATCACTGCACATCAATTCATGATGGCATGTGTGCGTTTGAAGCATTCCCACGGCCCTGGTATGCATTTTCCACTGATACAATCTACTCATGTCTCCTTTGATTTTATCTTCTTCTTCTTTATTTAAGGCAAGGGTGCTTTGAAATCTGACCCGACCATGTGACCAAGCACTCCACTGGGAGCAAGCTCATCTCCACGTGCCCAGGCACCATGGCTGTGCTCTCAGCTCCTGAACAGCTGAGAGGAACATCACAAGCCAGCATCCTGGTGAGGCTGGGAGGAGGACTCGGCCGCCAACCCCAGCTCAAGAAACACGTTTGTCCAGAAACGGAAGGCCGCAGAGAGTTTGCTTCTGCAAATGATGCGGCGAGGCTAAAGTGTGGAGGTTTGAAGTGGGGATATTTGCAAGAATTTGAAATGGCAAAGATCTGCCTGTTGGTCCCAGTACGTTTCCAAGCACAATTCAAAGTGTTGGTGCTGACCTTTAAAGCCCTAAACGGCCTTGGTCCAGTATACCTGAAGGAGCGTCTCCACCCCATCGTTCAGCCCAGACACTGAGGTCCAGTGCTGAGGGCCTTCTGGTGGTTCCCTCACTGCGAGAAGTGAGGTTACAGGGAACCAGACAGAGGGCCTTCGCAGTAGTGGTGCCTGCCCTGTGGAACACCCTCCCTTCAGATGTGAAGGAAATAAGCAGCTATCTTATCTTTAAAAGACATCTGAAGGCAGCCCTGTTCAGGGAAGTTTTTAATATTTAATGCTGTATTGTTTTTTAACACTCGATTGGGAGCCGCCCAGAGTGGCTGGGGAAACTCAGCCAAATGGGCAGGGTATAAATAAATTTATTATTATTATTATTATTATTATTATTATTATTATTATTATTATTAGTCCTCTCTCCGGTTTGTGCAGCAGCAAATGGGTTCTTGTTTATTCTCGTGTAAATAGGAAGATGTAATTGAAAGGAGTGACACCTTCCATACAAGTCAGGCAGATTAAACACAGAATGTGTTTTGTTTTCAGATGGCCAGTGTAGAAGATTTTTTTTTAGGTTTTACAAATTATCAGCAGGACAAAAGGGCAATTCCTTTCCATTTAACTTGTTCGTTGCTAAATAAATATGGGGAAATATTTAAGATTTTCAAGTGGTCAGGCTTCCCAGATGTGTGAATGCTTTTATGTGTCTTGTCCATGTTCATTAATTTCAACAGGTCTCCTCTGAGTAATGGAGACAACCCACTGTCGGTTGCAGTTTAAATATATATATATCAGTGTTAGCTTCTGGAAATCAGAATATTACAGCACGATGAGAAGCAGTCCTGAGTTCAAAGCCCCCTCGACCAACCTGTCTGGAGTGGAGAGGTACTTCTGCTTCTGGAACTTCTTCTCCAGCCCCATGAGCTGCAACTCCGTGAAGATGGTGCGGCTGCGACGAGGCTTCTTCAAGCGGGGCGCAGACTGCTCCGCCTCCGACTCGCTGCTCCCGTGGGTCTCGCTGGCCTGGGTCTCTGAGCAAGTGCTCCCTGGCGTCGGGTGTGGCGAGAGGACGCGGGAAGTGCCGGCGGCAGGGATGAAGTGGGAGACGGCCGAGGGCTGCCTGGTGATGACAGAGATGAGAGGATAGGCCCTCAGAGAAGGGGAGCCTGGGGAACAAGCATCAGAGAAGGAGAGGGGTTACACCACAGGTTAGGGCCTCGGCAGGAGAAGTTGAATCGTCGTGGTTCAGAGCCGCCCAATCAGAACAAGGGCGATTGGGCAGGAAGAGGGGACATCCTGAAGTTGCATGCATGAGCTTTGTGCCTCCCACCCTAAGCCAGGCAGAAGCTTCACGGGTTTCGGGATGGAGGCACCAGGATTTAATACTGCAATGCTATAATTTACAGGGAACATTTAGGGGACTAGCCTAGTCTCCCATGTCCACTGGCTGACTACACACCACTGCTGATTGCCTGTGATGGCCTGGGACTCGGGCTCAGACTCGGAACCAGAGGAGTCTCAGTCTGCACCGGATCCTTTGCCTCAGGCATCACCTGAACCACGTCTGGGGCCTGATCCTGAAGAGTCCCAGTCTGCACAGGTTCCCCTGCAGCAAACACCAGCTGGGCCGAGTCAGGGGCCAGAGCCTGCCCTGGCTCCAGATGTGGGGATTACCTCGTTGCCTTCAGCTGGGCCATCACTTACAGCTGCTCCACTACCAGTTTGGTCAGGGGAGGCTGAGGCAGCCTCTGGGCCTAGTAACCCACTGATGTCTCCCGAGCTGCAGAGACTCAGGTCTGAGAGAAGGAGAGACCTCAGTATTCGCAGGAGGAGTGCTCGCCTTTGGGCAAAACAGGGAGGTGAGTTGCTGGGGGATCAGGACCAGCCATTCCCCGACAAAGTTAAAAGGCTGTCGGGCCCCAACCCAGGTTGTGGGAGCAACATTGTTGTATGCCAGAGATCCTGTAACTGTCCTTGCCTGGTTTCCTGCCTTGTGTCCTGCCTTGGCCCTGTTGGACTGACTCCTAGCATTCTGGACCGGCCCTGGACCACGTTTCATGGGTTACCCCCGGGCCCAGCACATTGCCCTATGCCTGTTTGGTTGAAAATAACTATGTTCAGCAGGACTTGCTACCATATTGGCATGAACAGCCTTGAGACTATTTGGCCCGTCAACCAGGCCAGCGTTTGACAGCTTTGCACAAACATCTTTAGCCCTCACCACTGTGTTTACTCATGGATTTGTGAGCTCCTTGCTTTGCTCAAATGTCCCCGAAAAGAAGTTCTATAAAAAGCGCCGCCACCAGAACGCGTGAAAATTGGACGCATTATGCCAAGTCTCTCGAGCCAAGACTGAAGTGGCTGTCGCTCTGCCACCCTTCTTTGTGTGAATAAGGAGACAGACATCTGCTCCTGACATGCTCCTGTGCTGCTTCCGAAATTGGTGGGAGATCGTGTCAAGGTAAAGGGCCAGCTGGCCACGTCCTCCTGACCAGCCTGAGAACATCCCATTTCAGTCAGCAATGGCTGTGGTTCAACAGCAATGGAGACCCAGGACAAGTCTCCTTCCACTTCTCTTGAAATCCCTGATGCACCCATGAATGGAAATCAGAAAGAAATATCAATATATCTGCACCAGTTCTGGTTATGTTCCTAAATGTGTACTGAATCTTTTAAAAAGACCCACATTCCCAAGCTCTAAGGCTAGGACAACATTTCTGTGCTGGAGTCTCCTGCTTAGTTTGCTTGTGTGTTAATTAAGACACTTTGCCATACCTTATCTTTCATATTGCATTGCTATTTAAATTCTAATAATTATTTCTGAATTCACATCGCTACATATAAACCAGCATATGCAAATGTTATATGTCCCTTCATTTGTCCTATTTTGGGGCCAAGCATTTTCTTTTTTAAGCTGTGCTTAAAGTGGCCATCCTATTCCAAAGAGGCTAAGAAAGCTGCTTCCATGTTAGGTTTTCAAAAGGGTTGCAAAGACTTTCTGTTTTTATTTTATTTATTCCATTGCATTTCTATCCCACCTTATTCTCCAAGGAGCTCAAGGCAGAATACGTAGTTCTCACGCTCCTCACTTAATCCCCACAACAACTCTGTGAGGTAAGTTAGGCTGAGAGGTGGCAACTGGCCCAAGGTCACCCAAGTGAGTTTCATGGCCAAGTGGGGGATTTGAACCTGGGTCTCTCAGGTCCTAATCTGACACTCTAACCACTACACCACACTGATGTAGTGCAAGCCAGGACAGGCATTTGGCTGAGCTAGGTCATCTTCTGTGATTGTGGCTTAATTTGCAGTTTTTATTTGGACACATTTATACTGTGATTTTTTTAATTGCATTTTTTAAAAAAAGAATATTGTGAATTGCTTTGAGCTGATGGCTCAGCTGGTAGAGAGGAGGGCTGCAAGCTCCTGGCTCAGTTCTGGCTTAGCTTTGTTTAGGGAAAGAGTTGTGGCTGCACACAGTGAGCCTAAGCTTTGCAGGTTCAAGTCCTGGCATCTCCAGACAGGACTTGGAAAGAGACCCTAACCTTGGAGGTCCACTGGTAAGGGAAGACTGACCCAGGTGGACCACTGGTCTGACTGCGCAGAGCAGCTTCCTATTATTGTAAGCAGTTTGAATGGATAAATAGAAAATGAAACCGTTCCACCCCTGAACGCTGCAAGCTCACACAAGCTTCCCACATTAAAAACAATCTTAAAAACGAAGACAAAACTCAAAAACTAAACAATCAGCAGAGCCCAGCGGATAAGAGGTTGGCCACAAACTCAAATAACACAAGTTCTATTCTGAGTTCTGACTCACTCCATGACCTTTCACAAGTCACTTTACGTCTCCATCTCCATTTCATTTACTGACACCCCAATCTCTAAGAACAGTTATTTAGAAGGGAGCCCCATTGACTCTGAAAGCACTTTCCCTATGTGTCCCAGATATGGCGTTCTCAGCAGTGGCAACAACAACAACAACAACAACAATCCTTTAAGGTCGGCTTGCTCTACATTTCAGGGGGGAGAGGATGTCTTGCCAAAGGCTGCCTAGTGAGTCCATGGCTGGGTGAGATTTAAAGTGAGGGGTTCTTGACTTGCAAATCGTTTATTTAATGCTGTTGGTGGTTGGAGCACTGGGCTGGGACATGATTTAGACCCCCACCCAGCCCTGAAGCACAGTGGGTGATCCTGGGCCAGTCATGAGCTTTAAGAGAATGGGGCCCAGTTTAGCCCAGCATCTTGTTTCCGTGGGAAGCCCACAAGCAGAACAACACTCTCCTCTCTTGTGCTCCCCAACAACTGATATGTCAGAGGCATACTGTGTCCGACAGAGGATGCAATACCTAGCCAACATGGCTAGTAGCCATTGATGGCCTTCCATGAATTTCTCTAATCCCCTTTTAAAGCCATTCAAGATGGTGGCCATTGCTACAAGTTGTGGCAATGACTCCAAGTGTTTAAGTATGGGCCTCATGGAAGAAGAAAAAAAGGTCCTCCTGTGTGAAAAAGCCTGTCCAGACATCTTTATGATCTAAAGAATTCCTTACCTGGATGCAGCAAGGATCTCTAAAGCTCAGAAACGGAAGACAAGACAAGACCTGGACATTTTTTAGCGATACAAAACTATGCGGACTCTGGCTAGGGCAGGGAAAATAACTTGCAAATTCTGTGTTTCTAAAGGCAAAGAAGAGGCAAAACTTTTCCACTGTTTGGCAGGACTTTATTTCTTACACGTCAAACTCAGACATGCAAAACTCTCCCCATGCCAAATCGCAATGTGCTTTTCTTTTTTAATATGTTATTTATTTATGTATAAAATTATACACCGCTTATTGGTTAAAAAAGAAAGAAAAACCCTCAAAGTGGTTTACAAAAAAGAAAAAAGAGAACAATAAAATTATGAGTGAGGTGAATTACCAGTAATTTGAGACTTTCCAAAAGTTAAAATAACAATAAACTAAAAACTCATATCCTATACCACCTGATCTCTACTAATTTGCATGAACAATCTCTGCACTGCTCCTGCATTTTGTGGTTTTGTTTATGTTCTTTCACATCTGTATCTTTGACCCTACATTAATTTAAAAGAATTCTTGCAAAACAAGAGAAAAAGCCTGTCCTGAAACTTCCGATACTCAGTTTCATTGGATGACCCTGGTGTCCTAGGTTGATGAGCGAATGAGAAAAACATCTCTCTATCCACTTTCTCCATGGCATGCATAATATTATATACTTCTATTGCATATGCACACTTCTTTTCTAAACTAAAAGACCCTGTGATCATTTTGACTGCCCTTTGCGGAACCTTTTCAGACTCCAAAGCAGGGGTCAGCAATCTTTTTCAGCCATGGGCCGATCCAGACCATGTGGTGGGCTGGACTATATTTTGAAAAAAAAAATAATAAACGAATTTCCATGCCCCACAAATAACCCAGAGATGCATTTTAAATAAAAGGACACATTCTACTCATGTAAAAATGTGCTGATTTCCGGACTGTCCGTGGGCCAGATTGAGAAGGCAATTGGGCTGCATCTGGTCCCTGGGCGTTAGGTTGCCTACCCCTGCTCTACTGTATCCTTGTGATAGCCCTAACCCACCAAAATGAGGTGGGTGGGTAGCCATGCAAAGCCCCTTGAGTCCCTTGGAAGATGGCCCAGTCCAGAATTTCAGAGAGAGACTCTCGTTTTCTAGGCAGAAATGGTAAAAAAAGACTTTCAAGCAGTGGCGTAGCGTGGGTTGTCAGCACCCGGGGCAAGGCAAGTAATTTCCGCCCCCTAACCCATGGATTTGCGCCCCCTAACCCATGGATTTGCGCCCCCTAACCCTACCCCCCAGATGTTGCGCCCGGTGCGGCCAGCCCCCCTGCACCCCCCACGCTACACCACTGCTTTCAAGTCTTTTGGAAAGCTCCCAAACCCCGCATGCTTCCCATCACACGAGGCTAAAGTCAGCCAAAAACATCTGTTGGGAAGCTCTGACTGAACTCCTCAAGCCCGCTGGACGTGACACAATTATCTATACGTGGCCTTCAAACAAGATCCCATTTCAAAAGTTTCAATTAAGATCCAATGCCTCAAAGGAATCCCTTTTTCTCCACGCCTGCCCGATCCCCGCGACATGGATCCACACGGCAGATGTTGTAATGGGGAGACAGAGACGAGCAGGAAAATGAAGCTTTAATTAATTGCGCTGTCTGAACCCCCGCAATGGCAAGACACTTTTTCCTCCCAGGCAAAAACAAAGACAAAAAACACACCACACCTCCCTCCAAAACCTCAGCTAAATCTCTTAATGGAATAAAAGGGGGAAGGAAGGAAAGATTTATGGATCAGCTCCTTCTTGGCATGCCAGGCTCTGCTCCGAGGCAGAAATGTGATCTTTGCTGAAAACACCGTGTGGCGCAGAAAGGTAAATAAGAGGAGAAAATGAATGAACTTGAGACAGGAGGACTGTAAATCTGCCGGCTGGGGAGCGTCAAAACAGTGGGGGAAACTGAAGAGAGCTCCGTCTGCTTCTGGCTTGGCCTATGGCAGTGCTGGAGAGCAAAGGCCTGCGGAACTGACTGCCTCTGACCATTCAGAACACATCCTGCTGCTGCTGCTGCTGCTGCTGCTACCTTTGGCGCATGTGCATTCCTGGACCCCCAACTAGTCCAAGGAAGGAGCTGATAAAGGAAAGGGTTTGTGGGGAGAAAATACGTTTTGATTAAGGATAGGGAAGCTTGTGCAATCCGAGGGCCACATACCCTTAAGGGTAATGTTATGGGGGCCACATGGCAGTGGTGGGCAGGGCCACAGGCGAAAGTGGGCAGGGCAACAAATGCATCAATTACCTTGGTACAGTAGCCTAGTTTCTGCACGCGCACATCCATGCACAACCATCTCCATCCACAGCTCAAGAAGACATTCCAGCCGGGGAAAACACTCAAGAAAGGAATAGAATCATAGAATCTTAGAGTTGGAAGGGACCCGAGGGTCATCTAGTCCAACCCCCTGTATTGCAGGAATCTTTTTGCCCAGTCTTTTTTCCCTATCTCAGCAAAAGCATCCATGGCAGATGGCCATCCAACCTCTGCTTAGAAACCTCCAAGGAAGGAGAGTCCGTCACCTCCTGAGGGCGTCCGTTTCACTGTCAAAGGGCTCAAAATGTCAGAAAGTTTTTCTGAATGTTCAGTCGCAGTCTCCTTTCTTGTAACTTAAAGCCGTTCGTTCTACCCTCCAGAGCATGAGAAAACAAGCTTGCTCCCTTCTCCACATGACAGCCCTTAAGGCAGGGATAGGCAACCTAAGGCCCGTGGGCTGGATGCAGCCCAATCGCCTTACTAATCCGGCCCATGGACGGTCCAGGAATCAGCGTATTTTTCCATGAGTAGAATGTGTCCTTTTATTTAAAATGCATCTCTGGGTTATAGGTATTCGTTCATTTCTGTTTTCAAAATACAGTCATACCTCATGTTACATTTGCTTCATGTTACGTTCTTTCAGGTTACGTCCTGTGGCGACCCAGAAGTACCAGAAAGGGTTACTTCTGGGTTTCGCCGCTCGCACGTGTGCAGAAGCACAAAATGATGTCATGCGCAGAAGCAGCGAATCGCAACCCGGGCGTGTACAGACGCACCACTGCAGGTTGCGCTCTTTCCATGTTGCGAACGGGCCTCTGGAATGGATCCCATCCGCAACCAGAGGTACCATTGTATAGTCCAGCCCACCACATGGTCTGAGGGATGGTGAACTGGCCCCCGGCTGGAAAAGGTTGCTGACCCCTGCCTTAAGATATTTGAAGATTGCTATCATATCTCCTCTCAGTCCCCACTTTTCCAGGGTAAACATACTCAGCTCCTTCAACTGTCCGTTTGTGACACACTGCGCCTGTGGACAAGCTGAACAAATGGAGCCCTGGCTTGCCCCAGAAGATGCCTTTGCACCCATCCTTGGAAGAGAAACTGCAAATCAGAGGAGAGGGCAGAAACTACCGTATTTTTCACTCTATAGGACGCACCTGACCATAGGATGCACCTTGTTTTAGAGGGGGAGAACAAGAAAAAAAAATCTCCCCCTCTCTGCGCAGCGCCCCTTCAGCGAAGCGGCAGGAGAAACGGAGCCCCTTCCATTTCTCCTTCTGCTTAGCTGAAGGGGCGCTGCGCCTTAGCTGAAGGGGCACCTACCCTTCAGCGAAAGGAACCCGAAGCCTCCGGAGTGCGGCAGGAGCTCCCACCACGCTCCGGAGGCTTCAGGCGGCTATCTGGAGAGCCTTATGGAGCGAATGCAGGCTCCTTGGCTTCAGTGAAGGCAACCCGAAGCCTCCGGAACGCGGCGGGAGCGCTCCCACTGGGCTTCGGAGGCTTCGCATTGCTATCGCTGAAGCCAAGGAGCCTGCATTCGCTCCATAAGACGCACACACATTTCCCCTTAATTTTTGGAGGTGAAAATGTGCGTCTTAAAGAGCGAAAAATACAGTATTTTGGGCCACTCCTTTGTGCTTCCAGCCTGCTGACGGCACAACTTTAAATTGCTCAGCTAAGCTGTCCGAATTATCATAATTATCATAATTTCACTTGACAATTATAGAACCCCTTTAAAATAAATCAGAATAATTGATAAAGTGCTAATAATTAAGGGTGGGAGAAGCTAGTTCTGAGCGCATTTTTCCACCTCCAGGGTGCATTTTCAGCTTCTAGATATGGAACTGGTCACTGTGGCTTCTAAGTCAACTATCCAAGGGAAGAAGTGCAAGGCAAGAGTTGCCCGGTCCATCTGGCCTACAAATTTTCACCAGGATCTGCTCTTAGATCTGTTCAGTGTGAAGAATGCTTTCTCTTCATCGACAGAAAACCTCCGTGGCATCGATGAGGAGCTCCGCCTCCTCCTCCTAACTGCATCATAAGAACTGTAACTAAGAACTTATTAATTTGATTTACTTCACAAAATTTATAAGCTGCTTGACTGTAAAAAACCCCCCAAACGAACCTAAAAGCTGTTTACAAAAAAAGATAAAACAATAAAGCTATCACTAAGAAAAATTAACAATCATAATGTAAAGCCTCTGAAAAATTAAAATAACAATAGACCAAAAATAATAAAAAACAGATTAAAACTTTCATCAACTTTCTAAATGTCTGGGTAGACTTGTTTAAACAATGATGTTTTCAGTAAGTGCCAAAATGAGTAGTACAGGCTGAGATTGAGCTTGCTTTGTCTTCCTTTTCCTCCTTCCTTTTCCCCTGCGTGTCTTTTTGGGTTGCAAGTCTTTGGTAAACAGCTTGGAGAGCCTTTTTGGCTAAAGGGTGAAACAGAAATGCCCTCCATGTTCCCTGTTCTTCTAATTCTATGATTCCCATTAATCTAAAACTTTCTCCCTCTGTTTCGTTCCTCTGCGATGAGTGGTATCGGAGCCCTCTCTTATTAGCCACCTCTCAACGCGGCAGTATAATTCAGACATAATCACAGTAATTAATAAATTTGACGGAATTCAAAGCTCCCATGCCCGAAGGCCCTGGGAAGTTTTAGTAAAAACTAATCAGGGGGATAATTAACACTTTATGATGATGACACTTCTCCGCACTGCTGTTTACAACTTCAAGATAAATGCCCTGACAGTAACTAATTAGCTCCAAAAATATGTGACGACCTGCAAGCTTTGGAAATGCAAAAGGGTTTAATAAAGGCAACCCTGGAGACCTGCCCATAATCCTTTATGCAAAAGCAATTTATAACCCCAGTTTAACAAGTCCCCATCCAAACTCCACCCACAGCATGTAGGGTTCGTGCATCAGCCCTGGTCAGGGGCTCATCCTGCACAGATCCAAAGGCTCAGTGCAGCGCTCCAGGACTGCATCCTTGTTGCAATGCTCAGCTGGCTTAATGTGCCTCCACCATTAGACCCTCACCAGCTTTGGTGACAAGCAAACTGGAACCATCAACAGCAAAGGCAGGCAGGTTGGTATTTGGATTCAATTTTGAGATGTAAAATAGGAACCCAGGAAGCCTCGTTATCACACAATCACACCATCCTCCCATTTAGCTCAGTACTGTCTACTCGGACTGGCAGCAGCTCTCCAGGGTGTGGGGTAAGAGTCTAACAGCCCTGTGCAGAGATGCAGGGCATTGAACCTGGGACCTCCTGCACAAAAGTAGATGTTCTGTCGATGAGCTTCTCGGCAGCAACTCCACAAACTCTCCAGGAAAAAGGAGGCACCGGCTACGAGTTCAAATTCTACGCACACTTAATGAATTTCCAAGTAAACATGTGTGAGATCAGACTCTCCAACCCATCTCTGCATTCCAAGAGGCGCTTTATTAACGCTGTGTGTTTGTGTGAACGCACACCTAAATATAAATCAATCAATCAGTCGTTGGCTTCCTGCTCTGTTAATTATCGCAACATCCATAAGCAAACATGAATTCCGGGCGGCTGACTCAGAGCTTACACAAAGGGCGCTTCAGGTTTCACAAGCCCACCCTTGTGGCCAGTGCCAAGAAAACGTTCGCTGCAAATGCCACTGCCTTTTTCCTGCTTCCAACGTGTAAAAACCATTTGATGAGTGACACAGAAGGATGGAGAGTGAAATTAATTGTTTGCAAACCAAGAACTGCTGTCCCTCTGAGATCGCCGACTTTCAGGAAATGAATTTGTCTTACAAGGAGATACACTTTCTCAGAGAAGTGTCATGCAGGAAGCAAGCATGGATTGGGAGAGGGGGGAGAAGACTGATTCAGTTCACAGCTGAAGGCAAACCTGCTCAATTCACACTTTAAAAAAAAAAGTGGATTGAAACAATTCAAACTTCTCTGAATTTTGCAATGCAATTCTCCAGAAAATCAGGGTGTGCAAAATTGCACAGACTAGGACAAAGGCTCACAATGCCTGTATTAGTGACAATAACAAGCAAAACGCATTGCATTGGGAGAAATGCTTTGCAAAATTGAGTATATTAGACAACAATTGCATAGAAACATGTCAGGGATTGAACCTGGGACCTTCTGCGTGCAAAGCAGTTGTTCTACCACGGAGGTACCTTCCCAAAATACTATAAAAGAAAGGAAATGGGGTATGAGGGGAGAACTGAAAACAAACTGTTAAATATAGTGGCCATGTGTCCTGCTTTACAGAGGACAGTTCTCTGCTTGAAGGACTGCACAGTCCAGGTCCAGTTTAAAGACTAATAATAATAATTTATTATTTATACCCCGCCCATCTGGCTGGGTTTCCCCAGCCACTCTGGGCAGCTTCCAACAAATTATTAAAATACAGTGGTCTGTTAAACATTAAAAGCTTCCCTAAACAGGGCTGCCTTCAGATGTCTTCTAAAAGTCTAGTAGTTGTTCTTCTCTTTGACATCTGGTGGGAGGGTGTTCCACAGGGTGGGTGCCACAACCAAGAAGGCCCTCTGCCTGGTTCCCTGTAACTTGACTTCTCGCAGTGAGGGAACTGCCAGAAGGCCCTTGGCGCTGGACCCCAGTGTCCAGGCAGAACGATGGGGATGGAAACGCTCCTTCAGGTATACTGGACCGAGGCCATCTAGGGCTTTATAGGTCAGCACCAACACTTTGAATTGTGCTCGGAAATGTACTGGGAGCCAATGTAGATCTTTCAAGACTGGTGTTACGTGGTTTCGGTGGCCGCACCCAGTCACCAGTCTAGTTGCCGCATCTTAAAAGAACATAAGCAGGAAAGCAGTTTACTATCCAATCCCTCCTCCCAGGGAACTCTGGACATTGCAACTCTGCAAGTTGGAATAAGGAGGTCTTCCGACAACTCTCAGCACCTTTGACAAACTAGGGTTCCCAGGATTCTTTGGTGAAGCCATGGCCCAGTCCTGGGATGGCTCATTTGGTAGAGCATGAGACTCTTACACTCAGAGTCATGGGTTTGAACCCTACGTGGGGCAAAAGATTCCTGCATTGCAGGGAGTTGGACTAGAAGACCCTTACAGACCCTTCCAACTCTGCAATACTATTATACTGCTTATCTGTATAGTGAAGATGGGAGCATTAAGAGAATTCATAGCAAATAACACTTTCCCCCAGTCGTGTTCATTTCTCTTACGTTTGATTTAAAACATTTTGTTTAGGAATCTAGAATTAGAAAACATTCAAACACAAGCTTTCCAAGCATAGTAAGAAAACTCTGCAGAGAATTCCAGTTTTGTTGGGACATTCAACCAGCCTATCCATGAGAGCCACAGTTAGAAGCCTCGAAAAGTCAGCCATTAAATTAGTTCACTTAGGAAGTTCAGGAGCCTAAAAATGCTACCCTACCTACTGCAAGGTTGCCATCAAAATGTCAGCCTGTATTCCCACTCCTATTTAATTCAGATTCACCCTTTCTGGGGCAAACCCACTAAGTAAAAAGATCTTGTTGCCCATGATCTGCTGGCGATATCTCCACAGCCCAATGCAAAGTGATTCCCCACCTCGAAGCACCCTTGAATGTCCCGAGCTGCGTTATTTTAATTCTTTGATCTCAGACCTGCCACAATAGGAAGAAGACCCTTCTCTTCCCTCCGCACCCAGCTCTGGGGGACAAAAATAAACCCAGTGGCCCGTTTTGCAGAACAGCTGCGCAAACAATGCAATTTAGAAGGATGCATAATGACACATGATGGAATTTTGGCCGACCGGCCAAACCTTTGTTTTTGTCAATTAGCTCAGTCAAATCTCTCACAGCTGGGTAATGAGGAGGGAACGGTACACACACCACCCCAATAAAATAAAAAGCATTGCTAACTGCTGAGCTTGCCAAGGCAGCCGGGACAGGGACCCGGAATCAGAATCAGAACTTTATTAGCAAAGCCAACAGGCCATAGCTATACAAGAATTAGAAATAAAATAAAATAAACATAAAGAGGGGATAAAAACAAACAAAAGGAGGTCCGTCAGGTGAACACGTCTGTCACTCAGATGGTGGCCCTTAATTTCACAGCTCTCTCGATGTATCTTGCGACCTTCTCTGTTGTCTGACTGTCCGTATCAGATAAGAGAAAGAACAGTATAATGTCTTGTGGACGGCCGGGGTTGGGGAGAATGAGTGGAGTAATAATCTCATTCCTTAGGTCTTTATAAAGGGGGCAGGATAGAAGGACGTGGGACACTGTTTCCGTGTTACCGTCTCTGCATGGGCAGAGTCGTTTTTCAAATGGAGTCTTTTGGTAGCGACCTTCGAGTACGGCAGGGACCCGGAGATGGCATCAAAGGGGCACACACCCTGCTCCTAACTAAGCCACAAGTTGGAGAGCTTGACCTCCTGTCAAACTGTTTGCCTCTCGCTTCGGCACTTATCCTACCACTCCTCTCGCAGTGGGACTTAAATTAGAGTCAATAATTTTTGGCTTGATTAACCAGTTGACTTTTAGCTTGATTCATCTGTAGCTTAAGGCAGGGGTGCAGGAGCCTCAGACCAGTATGGCAATGCGGCCCTCTAAACCCCTAAATCTGGCCCCCAGTACTCTCCCCAGACCATACCCCCTCGCTGGTTTAGCTTCACACCCCAACCAGTTTTGTCGAGACAGGATACGCCCTTGAACTCTGATTGCGACTCCTAGAATGGAGGGTCAGGAAGGCGGTGTGAGTGAGATTAGAACCTAGCCTGCTGTACAAGGGTAAAATCTGCATGTATTGCTCCTCCCACTTTTGCCTCTGGACCCACACACCGCTGGCATATGGCCCTCAGAAGGTTGCCCAGGAGGGAATCGGCCCTTGAGAAGATTCCTTGCCCCACCTAGCTTTTGAAGACATTCCCATGATCTCTTGACCCGAGTCTCTTGTTTTAATTACTGTACTACTTTAACAGGGCTGTTTTGTTACTACAGCATTTTAATTGTGTGTGTGTGTAATAATCTTATTTATTGATTTTCACAACAAAAACTTAACAAATTTTAACACAGACCGTAAATTATTTTATTGACTTCCCATCCTCCCCTTCCATGGTTTCCATATTTACCTTTAAATGCTGCGTATTTCACCATTCAATACATCCATTTAAACCCATTTATCTTGATAATTAATGCAGTGGCTCATATTTCAAGTCTTGCTGGTGTTTACATCTTGCTACAGTATTTCTTTAAATATCCAATAAAAGGCCTCCAGTCCTCAAAGAATCTTTTTGTCATTTTGGTCTCTAATATTTGCTGTTTATCTTGCCAGTTCAGGATCATTTTCAAAAGCCATTCTTCCTTTGTTGGAACCTCACCTTTTTTCCATGGATGTTTATATTTTATTCTTTGCGCCATTCGTTTTTTATGACTGTAACCCACTTAGAAGCCTATCCTGTCATGAAGAGGACTATAAACCGAATAATAGAAACTCATAATAAATAAATAAGAATCCTGGCTAGAGAGGGTGCTCTGGGTTAACAGAGTTAGGCGTAGGATGTTTGGATCTCCCCAGTCAAGCACCAGACTGGTTTCAGAATGGTCCAGTGCATAGCTGACAATTTCTGGCTCTTCCACCTGCTAAAATAATATAAAGTCCTCAAGAGATCTAGGGCACGACGTGACTCAGTCGCAGAGGCAGCTGCCTCGAATCCCTTTCTGACTGGAGGAAGATTCAGAAATGCCAGCCAGCAAGTCCTAGAGAAGGTGTTATTCCAGGAAATATATTCCTCCTTCCCGTCAGTGCTCTGCTTTCATTTCAGGTTTGGCTGGACACTTCCCATGCACACCTCCCTAGTTTATTTATTTATTGAGTTTGTATATCCAGAGATAAGGGTGGAGATCAGGCCCAATCAGGTCAGGGGTAGTGGAGCACAGTGGTTCAAGCAATGCTTTAAATCTCTGTACAGTGGTACCTTGGGTTAAGTACTTAATTCGTTCCGGAGGTCCGTTCTTAACCTGAAACTGTTCTTAACCCGAAGCACCACTTTAGCTAATGGGGCCTGCTGCTGACGCCGCACCGCTGGAGCACGATTTCTGTTTTCATCCTGAAGCAAAGTTCTTAACCCGAGGTACTATTTCTGGGTTAGCGGAGTCTGTAACCTGAAGCGTATGTAACCTGAAGCATGTGTAACCTGAGGTACCACTGTACTTATGCCACTTGCCAGCTAAAATCTTGTTGGCAGGCATTGGTGTTGGCCTTTAAAACCCTACGTCCAGGTGAGGTGAGCATCCCAGGCACTGGCAGTCAAGACATCTAATGGGCCTTGCTCCAAGAGTCATCATTTCCAGGAACCAAGTGGCCCTCAACCTGACGCCAGGCTTTAACTGTAATAACCCCAGTGCTCTCCTATGCTTTCTCACCTGGTCCTTATCTATTGCCACCTGTTTAGAAGTCTATCTTGGCCTTAGCTGAACTGCATTAATAATTGAATCCAATGGCACTTACTTTTGAGTAGGCATGGCTATGACAGCTCCTCCAAGTGTCCCTATTTTCCAGGGACAGTCCCAGATTTACAGAAACCATCCTGGTTTCTGATTTGATCCCAGAACATCCTGCTGTTCCTTAGGAGAAATGTTGGAGGGTATGGAGTTATGCGACCCCTCCAAGCCCAGGAGATAAATAACTATATAACCTTTAGACGACATCAGAAGGCAGCCCTGTACAGTGTTACCTTGGGTTACATACGCTTCAGGTTACATACGCTTCAGGTTACACACTCCACTAAGCCAGAAATAGTGCTTCAGGTTAAGAGCTTTGCTTCAGGATGAGAACAGAAATCGTGCTCTGGCAGCGCGGCGGCAGCAGGAGGCCCCATTAGCTACAGTGGTGCTTCAGGTTAAGAACAGTTTCAGGTTAAGTACGGACCTCCAGAACAAATTAAGTACTTAACCCGAGGTAGCACTGTAGAGGGAATTTTTTTTAATGTTTAATGTGTTATTATGGTTTTATATATGTTGGAAGCCATCCAGAGTGGCTGGGGCAACCCAGTTATATGGGCTGGTATAAATAATTATAATTATAATGGAACAGGAAGTCGCTATTTTCATTGGAGAAATGTTGGAGGGTATGCCATGATGGCAGCCGACTGAATAACTGATACAGGCCTACAGCCTACAACATGCCTCAGAGTCATTCCCAGTGAGCTCAGTGGGGTTTACCTGTAAGTAGTCATGCACAGAATCACACTGTAATAGGTCTTCTGCTGGCTGACAATCCTAATGATTATATCTTATGAACTGCCAGGCGGGCAAGGCATCCTTGATCCAAAAGATACGATAGAAGTGGGTTAGGTAAATCATCACCAAGGTATTTGTTGTAACAGAGGAGAGGCAGTTCCACCCACTGTGGTGCAGTGGTTAGGAAGTCAGACTAGGACCTGGGAGAGAACAAGGTTCAAATCTCCCACTCGGCCATAAAACAGCTCACTGGGTGGTAGGGGGACAGTCCCTGCCTCTCAGCCTAACCCACCTCTCAGGGTTGTCATGGGGATTGAATGAGACGTAAATGTGAATACTGCCCTTTAGCCATGTATCTCAGGGCAGTTCGCAACATAAACATACAATACAGAAGGAATTCATTGAATTCATGTTTATAAATATCATATTAGACTAAGGTCTGCTTAATGACAATAACAAGTCCCCCCTTTTTTTGTAATGCACCCAGTTTTTTTCTGATTTGTTTTCTACATGCGTACTATTTCTTGTTTCTTCATCTTTCTTGTGTCTTATCTTACCCTGTGCACTTGTAATTTTGAACTTCTTTATTTTTCAACAAAGGTTATAAAATAGAAAAAGAAACCATACAATATACGTAGAAGCAACATAATATACACTGCTTTGAACCAGTATAGGTTTGTTTTTTCCTTTTTGGAAACACTTGCCCTCCCAGCCGTGTTTATCCTTTCCAGGGTGTGCCCTACCATTAGGCAGGGTGAGGCAACTGCCTCAGATGGCAGGTGCTGCGTTGGCCGACAGCAGCAAGGGGTTGAAGGGCAGGGCTGTGGGATACCTGTCCTGCCCTGCGGCTCTAACTCGCCTGCTGCCCTCAGGTGTGGTGGAGAATGCTGTCCTGCCGCCAGTGCTGAAGCAAGAGTCAACAGCCAAGTAGACCAATTGGCTCCAGTGCATGGAACAAGGAGTGTGTGTTTGTGTGTTTGTATAATAATAATTTATAATAATAATTTATTATTTATACCCCGCCCATCGGGCTAAGTTTCCCCAGCCACTCTGGGCGGCTCCCAATCAAGTGTTAAAAACAGTACAGCGTTAAATATTGTACGTGTGTGTGTGTGTGTGTGGAGGGGTGGGGTGGGGTGGGGTGACTTGCCTACCTCAAGCAACAATGTGATCTTGGGTTTTTAATGCTCATAAAAGCAGACATCCTTAAAGTGCTGTGATAAGTGTGTGTGTGGAGAAGGGGACTGAGAAGCGCAGCAGCAAGCCCTGCCTCTGAAACCCGTGCATTAGATTCCTCTTTCTGAACATAGACATGGGCTTTCCTGAGAGAATGCAATGGAAGTCATGCATCCATGTTGCAAGGAACATCAATGTAGCATGCAAAGCAACATCAGTGCCTACTGGAGATGTTCCCATTTCAGCAAGCCTTCTCAATGGAGATCTTTGTCCTGGGTGCTTTATACTGTTTTTGCATTAGTAGTAGTAGAATTGCCTTTACATATGCAACTGCACTAACTTTTTATATATGCAACTGTTTTATATTTGTTTTTATTATACTGAAAATCACTTTGGAATGCCTCATCAAAAATGATTCATAGATGAAATAATAATAATAATAGTGATGGTGCATGACTTGCAACTGTAATTCCAGCTGTGTCTTCATGAATGTGTTGCCGTGTCCTAATAATGTCTGAAACTGAATACAGCTCTCATGACCACAAAGAGGCAGGAGGGGGTTTGGGGGGGGGGTCTAGTATTTTGAGTTTTTCGAAGTCTTACTCCCCATTCTGTGCTTTTGAAACGAGTGAACAGACTAGTGCTCCTTCCCGCCTGCCTCCACATATTGATTTACGTACTTTACGGGTGCTTGAACAAAAGAGTTTGCAGTTGCTTCAGCCCCTGTGCAGATCCTCTTCAGCTAAATAATTTAATCAGGAGCTAAACAGCTTGTGGAGACAACGGCATGTCATTTCTAGGACTGCCCTGATGAGTTACTGAAATAGAAATGGTTTCTACACCGATCGATTACATCATCCTATGTGCACATGTCAAATGCTTTCATTAATCATAAGCACAACCTTCTTTATTACAGGTTTTCAAACAGAGGATTTGGAGGCACTTATAACACAGAGGCCCTTTTCTTAATCCCCCCCCACACACAAACCTCCTTGTCTCTCCTATTGCTCCAAGGATGCAATAGGTACAGCAAAACGGGTTTTTCCTAATTCTTGGTCAATTTCACAAGTTCAAAAGTTTTACATGAAATCAGCCATCGCTTACTAAGTATCGGAGGAGGAAGGTGGGAATTAAGGCACCAGAGGAAGAGAAACATAATTACTTGTACATCTATTAATACTGCAGTTTTGATATCTGACTGTTGAGGGCAGTCGGTGTTATTGTTCCACATTCGGTAACAATATTGGTTGACTGTTGGCATGCAGTGGTAATTAGTATTTGGGAGCTGGCAAGATGCGGTAATTGCTATTTGATGCTTTTGATACCTGACGTTGAGTGCCGTTCAGTATTTAATGAAACGTCGGCATCAGGTTATGCCGGCACTCAGAAAGCACCTGAAATTCAGGCTTTGGGCAGTAACAATTTCACGAAGGAAAGTTTTCATTATGCATGCAAAACAGGTGCTCTACCACTGAGCGATGACCCTTCCCCGATACAAATTATGAACACTCTTACTGTGGACTTCACATGCCTCCTACATACAGCTCCTGCACTTCAGGTGAAGACCCTATAAAGATGAATTCAAAACAAACGCTTGTCATACCAAGCTAAGAATGGGTCATCGTAGACACACAATTGATCTCCCTCACTCTCACATGCTGATTCCTCTAGAACAGTGATGGCCAAACTTGGCCCTCCAGCTGTTTTGGGACAACAATTCCCATCATCCCTGACCACTAGTCCTGTTAGCTAGGGATGATGGGAGTTGTAGTCCCAAAACAGCTGGAGGTCCAAGTTTGGCCATCACTGCTCTATACTGTCTAACCACACAGCCCATATCCAGACTCAGCCACATGATACAAAAACTGGTTACTCGTCTCCAGATGCTACATGGGATCTTGGCAGTTTAAACATTTTGTCATGATTTTAAGGAAAATTCCATAGACAACACGGCCATCCATGTACTGAGTTGTGGAGCATTTCAAGAGAGTTTAGAAGGTTCATTAACCAAACACCCTTCCTCAAAGACCTCTTCCACAGTATTCTGAGCATAATGTGCAGTGCTGGCATGCCCAGGATGTAACAGTTCGTTTCTATAGATATTGTTGTACAGCCTCCCCTTTAATAATCTAAAACACCAATAAAACTTTGAAGGAGATTGTCAGCAAAAAATGAAGCCTAACATTACTGAGCATCCACCTTGATTTGCTTGCACAAAGCATTTGTGGAGATGAGATTGTATCTGGTCTTTGCTGTGCATGTATTCTGATTTATTTGCAGGATATACAACAAAATGCATCCATCCCTAGTTGCTTGCAGGATGTTTCGACGTCCAGTAACATCCCTTCATTCCACACTTTCCCTGTCACTTTCCAAACCACAAAAGCACATTTCTTTTTTTAAAGTGGATTTGTTGCTGAAGGGTGGCAGAGTGTTAACTGCACAAACCTAAATTTCCTGTATGCCCTTGAATCTCTCCATCAAAATACTGAGGGTCTGCAGGCACCCTTATTTGAAAGCTGTTTTTATAAAAAAAAAAAATCAGTACAAACTGGCCACATTAATCACAACATACACAAACACACAGGGAGAGAGAGAGAGAGAGAGAGAGAGAGAGAGAGATTGAATCCTAACTTGGGTGATGTTAACTTCTAGACATGCATCCGATAATCCCATCCCAACCATGTTATTTTTAATAAGGTGCACACCTTATTAAATTGGGATACACCTGCAAATTCTGTCCCAACTGGTTATATGTCCTTGGAAGATTAAGGGGAACGTCTTTCATGGACCCTTTTCCTGAACCAGCAGCTTTCATGCCCCAAGTGATACAGTACCACTCTGAACAAAAGGGAGTCAAGAGTACAGTACAGATTTTTGTTAAGGCCTATAGGTATGATCCCCACTGAACACTCCCAAGTCCCACTGATTGCCATAGACAAGATAAATCTCTCATTGAATAAGTTTGTTTGCTGGGAGATTAGACAATGTTGACTACGTATTGAACATTCATTCTGACATGTTTAGATGATGTTGTGTCAAGCATGTATAAGCCCACATGTTCAAGCACATTTTCCTTATCGCAAGATGTGCAATCTTTTGGGGAAGCAGGTTTGCTGCACAATCAGCTATCACTGAGTTTGCTGGTGTGTGATTCAATCCCACCCCAAAATAATGACCACCTGGGAGCACCCCTCACCAAAGAAACGACAGGAAAGAAACGCTGGCAAACTTTCAAGAGGAGATGTTGAAGAAATAATCAACTACAAACCGATGCAGGCAGGTGTCAAAGTGAACTCAAGAGGGGAGAAACGAGGGACAGAGAAAGTGAAATTAACAGATCTCGGCATCCTGGCATCCTTCCTCACCTTTGCTAAAGAAGGAAGTCCAGGTGAGCTATGTGGATTTCCAAGTAAACAAGCATAGGGAAGGATTTGGTTGAAACATCATTTAGGATCCGAGAGTGGGGAAATTATTTCTAATACTGCATGGGATGGGATCTGACAGCACCAAGTTATCAGCACCTTTTAAAATAGACTTTTAAATGACTCACTCGTACGGTTTTTCTTTCACTACAATTGTTCTAGTGTTTTCTGAAAGGGAAGAACCTAGTCACACTTAACATCCGCTTGCGAGATTCCCTTACCCTCTATGAGCCCATTCAACAGCTTTGATCAGTGGAACAGGCAACGGTTACAGATGCCACTCAACACTCACTCCATACCTGTAAGAAATCTTTTTTTTTTTAAAGCACAACAACTTTGGAACTAACTGCCACTTGACATCAGGCAGCCATCTTCACTACACTCTTTTTTGGTGTCTACTTTAAACATTTTTGTTTAGGCAAAGGCCATCCAGACATGTATTTCAATCTGTTTTTTTTAAGCTTATTGTTATTTTTCTGAACATTTTAAAGGGTTGTTTTAAAGTGTTGGGTTTTTTTACTGAAAATTTTATTGTTTTGTTATTTTTGTAAACAACCTTGAGGTCATATGACATTTAATTGAAATAAAATAAATCTGTGCTTGTTCCCCTGCCACAGTATAAATAAGGAAATGGTTGCATGGCTCCCACACAATGCTTAATCATCCTAAACCGCAGCTGTATACATTTTTATCCTTCTCTTGATTCCTTTGTGCTGAAAACCCATAATCCTCATAACTGATGAGTCTTTTACCTTTGTGAAGAACGGTAAATAATAGGCAGGCATGTGCAAGATCAGATTAGCAACAAAACTGGAGAAGATTATAAGCCCTGATAAAAGGTGGAGGAGGAAGACGGGACAATTGCAGGGAGGGGACGAGATGCAAAACACCCATTCAGGCAACTTCGGGGAGTTATCTATTCAGGGTCACTGCACTGAGACTGGTGCATACTTATTAAGGTGCTAAATTTAGCACCAGAAAACCAGGAACGGGAGTGGAAAATAGGACAGGGTGTACAACAGCGAGCTGAGCTGCAGAAGCCGCTCCGTTGCATTTGTCAGAGGAGACGGCGAGAAAAACCAAGCAGTCCTGTCAGGTTATAGAAACAGAATATCACTCCCAGTCCATGCCTGGATGGCAAGACTTTTGGCTTTAAGGATCATGGTGTCTTGGAGGACTGCTGTGGCCCTCCTGTTGCAAAGCAGAAATTTCTTGATGTGCTCCTCTGCCTGGGGTCACAACCACGCCACATGTTCAGAGCACATTTAAAACTTCCCCTAAAGAATCCAAGAAATGGAGTTCACTAAGGGTGACAGGAATTCCCTATGTGGGGGAGGAAAACTATAGATATTATTATTAATAATAATAATACCCCGCCTTTCCCCTTACAAAAAGATTAAGAAATGCAAAAGGTAATCGTTCAAAAATAATTTAATAGAATTAAAACCGCATGAAAAAGAAATCTATTAAAATTCAGGTCATGAAAAAGCACAGAACTATTAAAAAAACAAAAAAAAGCCACCTATTGTTTCCCAAAGGCCTGATGGAATGAGAGTCTTCACCTGCCAACAGAAGGAGGGAGCCAGCCTAGCTTCTCTAGGGAGGAAGTTCCAAAACCTGGGAGCAGCTACTGAGGAGGTCCAGAATTCTTTGAGGAAAGCCGTGTCAATTTAAATGTGCATTAAATGTATGGCATGGGTAGGACCAGCATCTTATTTTGCGGGTGAGCAGCAACTTAGGGTGGAAAGGCAAATGACGCAGGGTTGTTAAGGAAACATGTCTCCTTTGGCTTCTCTCCCCTTAATGCCTGGGTATAATAATCCATATGGTGTGCAGTTATCTCACTGGGAACTTCTTCTTCCCATATGTGGCAATCAGTTGGGTGAGGGAGAGGCAGTATGATGGCATCACATCATAAACTGAGTCTCCCCCCCCCCTCTCATATGGACATCCAATGAGGTTTTCAAACAGAGGTTGGATGGCCATTTGTTGGGGAGTCTTCAGCTGTGATTGCAGGGGGTTGGAGTAGATTACCCTTTGGGTCCCTTCCTCTATGATCCTATGAATCCCCACACCTGAATATTCACCACAGCAGACATTGAATTGGGTCAAAATATGCCTGAGAACCCTCATGGGTGCTCAGTTTCATCTGTTCCGATGACATCAATATATTACATCTGCTTGAATGTAAGGTAGCCTTTCAGATGTTTAACCTGGATGGGGATAAGATGGAGATAGTAGCCAGGTCCTTCAACACACAATGGGGATCCGTGAATGTTATGCAGCAGTATTTCAATTGTTAGATGCATATTTTGCAGAGTGATTTTATTGTACAGAACCTTTCGGAATTTTGTCTGCATGACAATAAAGGTTTGGGATTGAACTGATATTATTACATCTGCCAAAGTTGCAATCCACGGAAAGAGAAATCTGATTTGTCCTTCTAGCTGTTTGTTATCGGACACATGATGGAGCTCCGGGGAGCAAATGTCTCTGTAGTTGGCCACCCAATCCTGGCTGAATGCATGACTGACAGGATGCGACCTCGCTGGACTCAGGTGTAAATGAGCCTGATAAAAGGTATTAGCCACAACATTGTGTTTGCTTTATTTAACAGGATTAATACAGCTGTTACGCTTCAGATAATAGTAAGCTCTAGGTGGAAGGGGATCTCATGCTCCTCCACACTCTGATACAAGCACACTGTATCCATTCCTCTCTCCCTCCTTTCCCACAGTTCCGCGCAGTCCCTCAGGAATGCCGTAACAGTATCCGTTCAATTAAAAGGGGAAAGGGGTCCGGCTAAATATTTCCCAGCAGAAACGGTTTCCACCCAGATTCTGAAGAGCGTCCCAGATCAAATTTAAAACCCAGCCAGATCTACCACGCTGGGACTCGGTTGACCTTGTCCACATGGAATCCCACATGGTGCTTGTGGGGTCATCCGTATAGCAACTGGGTGGTTTTATAATGCACCATAAATCTGCTTCCTCTCTGCATTTGACCCAGAGGTGACAAGCCTGGATGAGGCTCAGAAAAAAAGCACCACTCGTGCTGTTATTGTACAACCTAAGAACCTTTTCTAGGTTTCTACATTCTCCCACCTCTCGTAGATGATGCTGCCTGATACACAGAACATTAACTATGTTGACTACCCCTGGGGCCTCTTTAAATTAGAGGCATAAAAAGGAGCCATCTACCTGCAGGACTGAACCTGACCTACTTAGCAGCTGATTCTATGGGGCGCTCACTCGGAAGCAAGGTCAAGCTGAATATAAATAAGATTCCAGACTGATAGTCCATAAACCCCAAGAGGCATGACTTCTGCCAAATGCAGTAATTCCATGGAGACGCACCTTGTCATCCAGATCTAGGAAAGCATAGACATTTGCAGCCAACAGCAAGGTGGACAGTGGTACGTCTGATGGTCCTGCTACTTAGATTCTGCAGACAGTCACAGCTCTGAGGCAACTGCTCATTTACACCAACAATTTGCTTGCTTGCTGATTCTGAGCTAGCACACACGGTGGCCAAGGGGGGCTCTAGAGCAGAGATGAGGAACCTGTGGTCCCCCAGATGTGACTGGTGTGCAGTTTCCATCATCCCTGCTTATTGACCATGATGGCTGGAGCTGATGGAAGACGGAGTATGACAACATTCAGAATAGCTATGGGGCTCCCTTTGGGCAACTTCATTGTATTGCTTAATTATATTCACAAAACCAAAACAAATCATCTCATACTTCAGATATCCCTAATAACCATCCCACCAGTGTTCTTTTGATTTCAATACAAGATAAATGGCAACCAGTTATTTTGAAAGATCTGTGTTGCCTGAGTTCTTCTTCTTCATAATTATAAGTTATGATTCGATACAATGCCACAATGTCCCAGGCCTTCCTTAGCCAATAGTCAATAGACAGGGCCTTTGTGTTTCTCCAAGGTTTTGCAATCATGTTCTGATCACTTATTAAAATTTCTCTCCTCCTAACCTGTTGCTTCACATGTCATAGGAGCAGCTGTTTAGATCATTTGAACTCACACCCAGTCCTAAACCACAGGCAATCAGGCTGAATAAATTTGATTGGTCTGAAGGGCATAAATCCATGGATTTTGCCATCACAAGCTAGTGAACCTGGTACCCTCCAGGTGTTTTGGTCTAAAACAAATGAAAGCAGCCTTATACCAAGCCAGACCTTTGTTCCATCTTGCTCAATAATGTCTCTGCCGATTGGCAATAGCGCTGTAGGATTTCAAACCAGGCTCCCTCCCAGTCCTACCTGGAGATGCTGCTGGGACCTTCTGCATGCAGACCACTGAACTATGGCCCTTCCCCTTCTCCAGGTGCTAGAGTGCTACCAGCCATGACCACAAACGCCCACTTCACACCAGGTTGTGGCACATTTGGTACACATAAGGGCAAGACTTTGAGGGCAAGGGCCCAAGGCCCCATTCCACAAAATGAGCTAGATGACCCCCCATATTCAAGGCTGGCTGGCTGGCTGACCACATCTTGAAGGATACACATTATCATCTAAAGAGCCACCACACCATTGAATTGAATTACTGAACAGCGTAAGTGATTACGCAAAGGATGTGTTGGAAACATTTGGACTCTTTGCACACAGGGTAAGAGAATGGTGTTTACTCTCTGATGGTGAAGTTACTACCACACGCCCTTGAAAGTCAGCCCCAGTGGACACAATGGGACTTAGTGCTCAGAGTAAACCTGCCTAAGGTTGCTCTCTTGGAAGACTATGCTGTTGCTGTTGATCAAGGGCTGTGGAAAGAATTTCTGCAAAACACAGAAGTTTTCATCAGACATCAGACCCATTCAAGAAGTTCGAGATCAAACTCTCCCTCTTTTATTGTTGTCGTTCAATTTGAACCAGATACAGTACATTGAAATTGCAGTGTGCGTTCCCATAAATACGAAAAACAAACAACAAACTCCCCACCTGTCTCCTAATAAAACTGAATCATCGTCAGTCAATTTGCTCATTGCTGCAGTTTCTAAGGCTTTGATCAGCTATTCTATCGTGGCTGTAACTCTTGGAAATTTTCCCTGCCTAGGGAAAACAACTCTTGCCACTAATAAGAGATTTGAAAGCAGGCTTCAAAGAAAGGTTATTAGCATTACTAAGTGAAATGGCCATAGGATCCATCAGGAGATTGACCCCTGAGGTCTGACCAATGACCTCTAGAGTTTGTTCCTAGTGTTTCTGAATCATATTACAACTTCACCAAAGATACATAGAATCTGTGTTGACATTTTTCTCATATAATTTGATAAGAATATGGTGGTGGTGGTTGTTTTTATAAAAAAAAAAAAAACCTCTCAGATTATTAAATTCAGTGAGATTACTTCAACCCAGACCCCCCAAATCAAGTACTTTTCTTTGATTTCTGACCCTTTTGGAAATGCAAGAGACATCCTCTCATATTCTCCTATGCAGCCTAGGCTTGCTTTGGCATGTTTTGCTATTCCATGGGTCCAGAAACTTGACTGCGTTTGTGTAAATCAAGGTCAAGACACCACAGTTTAAAATTAATCTTGAAATGCCTTTGCGTTCATACCAATCTCCTGTGCGAGATCCGAGTTGGAATTGAGAGAATTGGCCGTCCAGGATCCCAGGGCTTTTAAGATTTCTACTCTTTCATAAAGGGGCTTGTGTTAGATTGCTCTGCTTCTTAGGCTTAAGTCTGCAGACATCTTATCTCATTCCAGTCTCAGTGGGACCGCCAAGAGGATTGAAGAAGACGTCTCTGACCCTCCCAACCAAGTGGCTCCAAGATGAAAAGGAGAGATGGTCGCCATGCCGGCCAACACAAATACTCGGAGATTTGACTCCCGATGTGAGAAAGGTCTGCCATGCTGCACAGCTGCAAAGATGAAGTGATTAATTATGAAGATTATTATTCCAAGCATTTTAGAAGCAGTCTTTGCTGTAATATCTGGGCAAACTTTACACGGTTTCAATTAAGGGCGGTCACGCCTGGGCAGAGTTACATGATGCCTTCTTCCTTCATCTTCTAGCTTTCAGAGACGGGAGGATATCTGAGTAAGCAGCTTAAACGCTGGAGCTGGGGAAATTATGCAGCTTTCTTTTTCTTCCCGTTGTTCTTAAATGGGAATATAATTTTTTAATTAAATAAGTCTTGCACTGCGCTAATTTTTACACTGCCATTTGGACTCTTCTCCTGCTTACGAAAACACTGGGAGCAGTGACTCAGGCCAAGGTTTAAATCAGCAACTGAGCTCTGGTTACAAAAAGTCTTATTAACATCACCCATATCTATATATCAGCCTCATCTGCAGTTTAAGGATCTTTTATCTTCGCTTTCCATGAATCAAGCATCCACTGTAAAGTTTAGTCGTGGGAAGTTTCTAATTTGACATACTGTGGTTTAGAAAAATTGATACTGCCTTTTGTGTGTGTGTGTGTCTAGAAATCTATCCTGAAAAGCTATATGGGTTCATTTCTATCTTCTGTAAAATTCACCTTTTAGCAAAATCTTAAATCACCTTCTCCCCACTTTTATTTTCCACTGCAACGACAGCCTTCTCTTCCCCTGGTTTCCCCACCATTCTCGGCCATTAAATTGCATCCCCCTTGCTGCAGAGACCTCTCTATTGTTTATGCTGTGAAGTGCCAAGTAGCATACACATTAGTGGCACAGTACGAAATAATAACACTGCTCCTAATCATAGTAGAGTTTTGGTTTTGGTTTTAACCAGCCTGGCAAAAAAAAAACCCCAACAACCCAAATTCTTAACACCACTCAAAGAATTATATACTATGGCATTCAAACAAATTGCAGGAAACAACTGAAGCTACTGGAACAATTTCTAGACTACTGATTCACTGCTTTTCAAACATGCAAAGATTTAGAATTCAGGTAAATAAGGCGTGTAAATGTTCGTAACAGAGTCATCTGTGAGCAGCCACTGAGTCACCAAAGTTTACTACATGCTCAGAAAACTACAGTGAGTAGCCCCACACCGCTCCCCAAGGCAGGATGATCATAAAAAAGTTTCATGGTAGCCCACGCAACTAATTAAAAATATGAAAATGCATCTTTTCAAATTAAATTCAACCCCAGGGGAAAGTGATAGCATTAAGCATGGATATAGTTTCCGTGGGTCTGGTTTCATACTGCTCCTGTAGAAAGTTTGTGGGAAGGATAGTTTACACAGAGTTAAATCTAGTGGCAGAAATTATTCCCCCTTTTCTAATCTCCTCTGCACAGAATGATCTTTCACATGATACAGAATTGCTCGTTTAAAAATGGTGCCTGAAGTCTAAGGATGCTTTCACAAGTTGATTTGGGATTTTTGCCTGGAAATGTAATTTCAGCAGCTTTTCTTTCTTTTTCTTTTCTTTTTCAAAAAAGGAATTTCATTTTTGCAATGATTCCCTTTCTCTCCGGGCTTTTCTATAGGAAAAAAAAAACTTGAGCCAAAACCGTAAAGGGGAAATCTTGCCTTCAGGTCTTTAATAAGTACCTATTTAATCCAAAATTCTTGGCTCGCTGCTTGTGAAAAAGGGAAAGTTCAGAGGAAATTGATATGAAAATTCGAATGACAAGATAATGCTGTACCCAGATAATCTCCAAGTAAGGGTTGCTCTGGAAAGTCGGGGGAGGGAGAGATTCGGCCTCTGGGCACTTTTCTAACGATTTAATTAATGACACAATCTGCTTATAGTATGCACTCTCTTACTCCAGACTGAGATATAAATACGTTCAAACATCTGGGCAAATGAAACTGGTTATTCCCAAATGGTGGGGATGTCATGGAAAGACAGTCTAACCCTAAACTCATTGTCTCAGAAGTCCATCTCACTGGGTTCAGCATGATTTAAGGCTGTGTACACATTACTGTCTTAAAGCACAGCTAGAGCCTTCTTTTTCTCAATTCAGACAGAAGCCGGTTTGTGGGGGGAAAGCATCAAAATGCAGTATTTCACAAGGAACAACGGGAGAGATGCTGGATGCTGAATACACAGTGGTTTATACACAGCCTAAGTCTTCTCTTTTTGTATCCCTAGGACCGAAGTCTAGGAGGCTGTCAGCACCGAACAGAGGGACACAGAGATGGATTTAAAGTAAAGCCAGAATAGACACCATCTCATAGTACCCCTGAAACAAAACAAAAGTTAATTCCACCGAACTAAATAACCCCCTTCTTTGCTTTCACAGACATGTGTTGTTGAAGTGATCCATGGTTTCTAATACAATTATTGTGCCATTTCTCTGCATTTATACCACTAATAACAGCTGTGGCACTACGGATGTGCATGACAGCTTATAGGGCACTTGTTTCTTATGTTATTGGATTTCAATGAGAATTTCTTAATTATTTCAGTTGTAAAAAGAAAAGAAAGCATAATATGACTATCAAATCTGAAACGGTGATATAGCTGCCCACTGACTTGCCTCCTTTTAACTGTTATAAAAATGATTTGTTGGACATCAAAAATCCAGTTGTTTTATCCCAAGCAGGGCAGGGGAAGTCTATGACCCTGGGAAGAAAATACACCAGCCTATTAAATTTCATCAAATGGAGCAGTGCCACAGGTGAAGCTAAGTGCCCAATACCTATGGGAGAATCCAATGAACAACAGCTTATCTCACATCACACGTTCATTGGGCAACTGTGCTTAACTTCAGCGGAAACCTAAGGTGAGTCGCAGAGGAATGGCTGTAGGTTGTGCGATAGGTATGTTTTGCTCCAAGTAAAATCTCTTCCTTCCTTCCTTTCTTTATCAAAAAATGACACAGGTGACTCAGCCAAGTTAAACTTCTCAATGCACATTTATATTTTGTGGCGAAAAAAGGGTCTGAAAGATTTTTGATCAACTCTTCTCCAGTTCCTTATGTCATATAATTCACAAATCCTGAGTGACTGAAGTATTTTCATATTCATGCATCACTAGCATGGATTTGGGTTCTGATGCCCATTGTCAACCCAGAACCGCCTGCAAGTGCAATTTTACCGTTCACTGCTTGCGCAGATAATTGATGAATTCCTATGGGGCAATCTTTAATCCAAGGAGTGCCCATTCTACTTACAAGATATTGCAAGTGGAAGCTTCCAAACCACAAGAACAGAACACGTACAGACACTTTGCAATGAACCTTCTCTACCGAAGGTCAGTGCCCAGGGGTCTCATCTGAGCCTGTTTCCTAACAAGGAAACAGACGGAAGCAATTGTCTTGTAATTAGATTACACCATGGAGGACAATGGGACTCCTCACCTCGTACATGCTTTCCCATCCTTCCTCCAAAGCTCCAGTTGAGCGTTACTTATTTTATCCTCACAACAAACAGGCAAGATAGATTTAGCATGAGAGAAAGCAACTTGCCCAAGGTTATCAGACGAGGTCCAGAATTTGAACTCAGGGCACCCTGATCTAACTCCACTCATTGCACCGTAACATATCTGCCAAGCAAGGAGAAGCAAGTGGAAAGAAATGCTTGAACTTCAATTGGAAGGCGAGGAGTATATGCAGTCCCACAGAACAGAAGTAAGCGCCTTTCTGGGCCAATACAACCCAGCAAGAGTCCTTTTCTCCAAATCACACACAAATAAAGAGTTTGGCAGGGAGAGAGATCCAGTTTCTACCAAAGAGTGTTTAAAAACCAGAAAAGAAACTGTTTAGTGGAGGGGGAGAAGCACATCTTGCCTACGCCAGAGCAAAGCCATTGGATTCTTCTGACAAACTCATCAGCTCCTCCTAGTTCAGAGTTTATCTACACCCTTATTCAGCTCCAACGGAAAGCTCCATCCGACATACACATACACAGGCATCCAGACCACTATCGTTTTATTCCCGATTAACCCAGAATCGCGGCCAGCATTCCATTTCCACACTCACAATCATCAGCATGGCTTAAAATCAACCTCATGTCACCTTTCAGCTTTAAATGAAGAAACTGGGGGGGGGGGAGGAATCCATCTCTCTCCTTCTTTTTTCTTTGCAATTTCAAAAAAACAACCAAACAACTAACTAATGCATTTTAACCAATCCTGACAATTACAAAGGACATTAATGCAAAAGTAGAACACCTGTTCCGGATGCAGAAGGTACTAGGCTCAAACACTGACATTTCCAGGAAGGACTTGGGGGGAGGGGTGTTAAAATTCCTGCCTGAAAAACCTGAGAGCCACTGCCTGTCAGTGTAGACAATACTGATCTAGATGGAGCAGTGATCTGGCTGGGTTTAAGGTAGCTCTCTGCATGTTCCTACGAGCACTGGAGCAGATTATCACTCTCTTTTTTCCTGCTTGCAATGTCCACCTGCTCCCCAAAATTAATACCATCATTTCTGACATTGCTAGACCAAGAGGATAGCTGTGTGCTAAGGGGAGGCAGAACGGGAGGTTTAGACCCTTACTGTTGGTGGTGACAGTGGCACCACCACACACACTGTAACGAAACCCTTTTTTTCAAGGGCACCACTGGAATGAGCAGGAGGTGTCAACAGAGCAGCTCTCTGCTTTGAGGACAGAAGCTCAAACTGGAATTGAATGTTTGCCCACTCAGAAATCGCCTTCTCCAAAATAATTGGATTGTCATATGGCCCTGCTCTGGAAAGAATTCTATGGGACTGCATGGCTCAGTTGGTTAGAGCGTGGCGCTGATAACACCAAGGTTGCAGGTTCGAACCCCGTATGGGACACCTGCGTATTCCTGCATTGCAGGGGGTTGGACTAGATGATCCTCAGGGTCCCTTCCAACTCTACAATTCTGTGATTCTATGAAACTTTGGAGATGGTGGTGGGGCCTCGATCCTCATCTTCCATCATGAACCGCCGGTAAATCTTATTGCCCACCAGCCACTGGGCCCTCCACACACCTGGGTCACCAACAGCTTGTTGGGTCAGGGAAGTGATTGGCACTTTTTTTATAGAGGGCCAGATTCAGCCTGGGGTCTCCAGTTGCCAGTCCCTAACCGGTGGAATTATCCTAACTGCAATCTGACTGATTGTGCTGATTTTTCAAGGGTGGGGGTTGCTCATGCTTGGAAAAGTTGTGGACACAACATGTTGTTTCTTCCTCACCAGCAGGACATATCCATAGCTGTCAACGTTTCCCATTTTTAAAGGGAAATTCCCTTATTCCGAATAGGATTCCTCGCAAGAAAAGGGAAAAGTTGACAGCTATGGACATATCAAAGCAGGTTTCACTGACTTTGAACATGAATTTAATTTAATTTATTCCAAGTGTTCTTTATTCCACCTTTCCAAGGGGTTTGCATTGCTCAAAGTAGCTTCCAATTATTTATTTTCTGGCACACAGTGCTGTCCTCACCAGCACAATCCTAGCTATTGAATGCAGCGAGGCTTACTCCCAGGTGAGGAGGGGGTAAGGTAAAGGTAAAGGTACCCCTGCCCGAACGGGCCAGTCTTGACAGACTGTGGGGTTTGTGCGCCCATCTCACATTTATTGGCCGAGGGCCAGCGCTGTCCGGGGACACTTCCGGGTCACGTGGCCAGCGTGACATCGCTGCTCTGGCGAGCCAGAGCCGCACACGGAACGCCGTTTACCTTCCCGCTGGTAAGCGGTACCTATTTATCTACTTGCACCCGGGGGTGCTTTCGAACTGCTAGGTGGGCAGGCGCTGGGACCGAACAGCGGGAGCGCACCCCGCCGCGGGGATTCGAACCGCCGACCTTTCGATCGGCAAGCCCTAGGCGTTGAGGCTTTAGCCCACAGCGCCACCCGCGTGAGGAGGGGGTAGGTCAACTTTAATTCTTAGTTATTGTTATTTATTAACTTTATATACCACTCGTTCATCCAGAGATCACGGGGCTGTTTGCAACATATATCTATCACTTCATGTCTTGATAAGTTTGCTTCTCCTTTTAAATACTTTTTTTTAAAAAAGAAAAATGTAATTTATATGTAGAAATACATATAAATATAATTTATAATATGCTAATTATATGTTGTAAAAATGGTGTAAACCCCAACGGCAACAGGAGTGATAAATGTGAGGCTCCCCAAAGAAGGCTTCCCTTTCCTCCTCAAACTTTTCTACCACTTCCTTCGCCTGGAGAGGGCAAAGCAGCAAAGGGTCCCCTTGGCGGGCGGCGAGGGCGAATCCCGGCAGCGGTTCTTACCGGAGCAGGAGTGGAGGGGTTTTGGCCGGACGATGAGCGACGCCGGGCAGACGGAGTAGAGCGAGAGCTTCTCGAAGTAATCACACGTCTCCTTGGACAGGATCTCGTCGATCATGAAAGTCTTGTAGCGCCGCCTGGCTGCTTTCAGCGGCCCCGGGGGAGTCAGCCGGGCTTCGGCTTGGCAGTGCATAGCTGGAGCGCCGAGCGAGGAGTCCCCGAGGAAAGCGCGGCGAGGAGGGCGGAGGAAAACGAAGCGCGCCGGGGAAGGGGAACGGAGTTTGGCCGGAACTGGGGGGGGGGGGTAGGCGGAGGCTGGCAGCTCTAGCCAAAAAGAGAGAGAGGAGGCTGTCCGGAGGAGATCGCCTGGCCAGGAGATCCAGCGATCCGCCTTCCTGCTGCGCCTGGCTCTGTGATTCCCTCTCACCCGCACCCAGCCAGCCTCCCTCCCGGCTTGTCTCAGTCTCTCTAGCTCTGCCTTCCCCACCTCCAGCCTCTATATAAGCCGCCGCGCCTTCGGAGGACAAGCCGGCTGTCAATCAAGTGCGCACCCCCACCCCCTTCGCAGCGCCCCATTGTTCGGGCCTGGGACGCCCGGGCAGGCAGAGCTTGCTATTTTAAGGACTGCTTCCCTCCCTTCTCCAGCTGGAAGGGCGCCAAGGCCTTGGGTTAGCTTAGGCTGGCTGGCTGGGGGGGACGGGACGGGACGGGACGGGACGGGACGGACGGACGTGAATGCCTTCCTCCTCCTCCTCCTCCTCCTCTTCCTCAAATCTGAACATCCCCAACCCTTTCAGGCGAGAAGGAGCGCTCCGTCTGCGAAGTTCGGGAAACTTTCGCAAAGCGCGTTTAGACGGGGCCAGCAGCGCGATCCGAAATGTCCTCGAGGTTATTCCGCACCGGTTCCTGCCTTGCGGGGGTTGGGTGGACTAGATGACCCTTGGTGTCCCTTCGAACTCTTATAATTTGTTTACACACGCACACACCACACAGGGTCCCAGCGATCCCCAAGGAAGCTCAGTCACCCGTCTGAAAATATCTGGGCTCTTCCCAGCTGCAAACCCTGGTCTTCCCTTCCGCGCGTTCGCTCCGATGTCAGCGGCGCTTGACTCGCTTTGCGCGGCCCCGGAGCGGGTGCTGGAGGCTGCAGACACTGATTTAAGGGGTGGGGGTGGGAACCTCTATTGCGCACACTGAGGTCTACTTTGGAGTAAGCGTGCCAGGGCTTGCTCTGTCCATCCCTCCCTCGTTAAGCCCCGGGACTTCCAACCACGGCTGCGATCCGATCGCTCCCTGCTTTGGAAAGTCGACGCAGTTTGCGTCCGGAGTTTGCGCGCGGGCTCGGGACAGGAAAACACTTCCTTGTGGCCTGGAGCGGGGTCGCTTGCAGGGTCTTCCGGAGCCCATCGAATTGTACTTGCGGTGCTGACATGATTTTGCCAAGATATAATATATCCTTTTGAGAACATTCTTAGTATATTCACGTCGGTTTTGTTAGATCTGAGTTGATACACCCAACGCTAAAAACATCACAAAGAGCCAGCAGCTGGATCTGAGATGAATCTGAGGTCCTGCTGCCCTCACCTTTGCCGTGGTGTCTGAGGGATTCAGTCTCTAAAAGAGATTTCCGCCCTCTAAGAGCAGGAAAGAACTAAGGAGCCAGTCAAGGGAGATCCAGCTTGCCGCAAGATCCGTTTCTCCCTGAAACTGCCCCCGGTCAATGAGGCTCGCTAAGGCGCAATTTATTTGGGATGGGGAGTAACCAATACCGGCAGCAAACCCGAGACGTGGCGACCCTTGCATTTTCTCCTCTCTTTCAGTTCTGCTCGCCGGTTGGCAAGAAAGAAAAAGGAAAAGAAAGGCTGTCGATTTTCATCTTCGGAATTATTGTTCTTCTTGTTATTTAAACTCCTTGGCCTCTTCTCTCCCCCCGCCCCCAGGGATTTTGTTCCTCCGGGCCTTTGACGCCTCAGTTTGATTTGTTTTAAATCCATCCACCCACCTCTGCAGATGCCACTAAAAGGAAGAAGAGTGTAGGAAAACAAAAAATAAAATTTTTATGCGCGCTGTAAAGGGTGCTGCTGTAAGTTATCTTTTGCACTTCCCGCTAATGAAAAATTATAAAAAATAAGATAAAATTGCAGACGTCGCTAGGCTTCCTTGCAACTATCGGCGGCGTAAAATAGAAAAGCAAAAAACCGCAGCCGCGGAGCCTCTGCCTTTTCCTTCTCTCTGGGTGTCCGCTTGATGTTTAGGACCTGTCATTTCTTCTTTGCCGGGGATCGCGGCCCTTGCTTTCACCATCGTGCCACGCCTCGTTCTGTGCCAAGGCGAACTGTCATTAATTACTGAACATATCATTATTATTAATTGTATTTCTTTGCGTAGTGTGACACTATTTCAAAGCGATATAACAATATAAAACACAACCAGATAAACTCAGTTCAAAATTAGAAGGGGGGAAAGCCATTAAAAAGCCAAAGATTATTAATGGCTGAAGGCCTGATTGCGGAGGAATGTTTTCTCCTGGCGCCTTATATATGTGTAGTTTTTGGTTTTTAAACACACACACACACACACACACACACACACACACACACACCCTTCTTGGGAAGAGCTATTTCTGTGAGCCGAGGTACTTTCCCGCAGGCTGCACGTTTTCAACGCAGATTTCTCCAATAGTAACGAAATAAAACCTTTCAAAAACTCGTATGCAAAGTGTCCCCCAAGAAGCGCGCATTACTCCAGCAACCTCGGCCCGGATCTGCCTTCCCCGCGGGGCTCGGACAGGGCCAGGGGCGCTTCGCCCGAGTTTTTCGCAGTCTTTCGGGCCCGCGAAGCTCTTCGTCTCTTGCGAACCTTTCTTTGGAGCTGCGGTCTGCGCTGCGTCAGGCCCTTCAGTGCTGGCGGGAGTGTGTGTGCTCGATCTCCGCCTGCAGCCGCAGACACACCTACTCGCGAGTAAACTGCGCTGAAAACAGCGAGGCCGGCTCCTCCCGAACGGGTACGCTCAGGATACCTGCCCTGTACAATTTAGGCATTTGACAATATTTGGATCCTGCCTTCCTGTGTAAAACTTTCCAAGGCAAGGAGCGAATAAAACGGCTTAAGCAAAGTGAACAAGCAAAGAAACAAATGGCACCCAAATAAAATATCGGGGATGTTATCGCTCGTCTCTGCTTTGTTGGTGGGGAAGGAATGGGATCGACTGAGCCCCCAGATCACTTTTCACTTGGATGCCTCAGAAAGGGACCTTTTGACTCGTTTGGTCTCCCCCCCCCCCCCAAGTCCTTTAGGCTGCAATCCCAGACGCAGTTCCCTGGGACACAGCTGTCAACGTTTCCCTTTTTTTAAAAGGGAAATTCCCTTATTCCGAACAGGATTCCTCGCAAGAAAGGGGAAAAGTTGACAGCTATGCCCTGGGAGGAAGCTCCACTGAACCCAGAGGGACTTACTTCGGAGTAGACACGTTTAGGATTGCAGCACTGCTTCTTAAGATATGTTAATGTGCAACTGGAAGTGAGCCCCCTTATATCCGGGGGGCGGGGGTTAGACCCAGGAAAGCGAGCAGAGTCTTCGGCTACGAATGTAATGGGAGTTGGGGGCATAGATATAGGTTTGGGGGGGCTGCTTTAAAGCTCTCTGAGCCCCCGGGAGACAGGAAGTTATTCATGTTCGCCTAAATGCAATGAATATATCCCAGAGGACTACGTTGCTAATTTTTAAATTTCCTTTCTCCTAAAGTTATGCTGACCGCACAATAGCAACCCAAACATTTCAGTGTCTGCAAAAGTGAGGAATAACGTGGTTCGTAATATATCCGTTGTAATATCACCATCGATCTATAGATCTATGCCTCCATCGCAATTTTTCTTTTGCAGGTGAATCAAACTCTCTTTGTCTTCCGTGGGTTTCCATGCGTAAAATAGTACTCAGAGACCTATAAATTCACAGCAACAATTTCGAGCTCTTCTCATAAATAGGTAGCTTTGGGTCCTCTACTATAATATAACAAATTTCCTAACGCTATGGATTATTTTTTCCTATAAATCAATAATGTCCTCTTCGACTGTGAAGTTTTGCGCTCATATATTTTTTTCTCTGTGAATTCCGCTCCCCTTTTCTGAATCTACCTTCATATTTTTTAATGGCCCCACTGGGCTCTCCAGGAGCGTCAAAACATCATGCTCCGCGACAAATGCAAAACTATCACATGGAAATCAGCAAAGTCCCGTTCTGTTGCATCGAAACAGCTCGGGACAGGGCTGGGATTCAGCGACATGGAACTGGAAAAGGAACCATAGTCACCACTGCTGGTTTATAATGGCTCCTTGCAATGAAAAAAATGGGGGGTTAATAATAATAATAATAATAATAATAATAATAATAATAGATGCATATGGATTTAAAATGCACCACATCCAAATTATTTTAAAAAGCAAAACAAAAGCTTCATAAAAAAATCAAACCCTGTCGTGTAATAAAGCGAGATCCCGTGATATGCTGATGATCCCTGTTGCGAGGACTGGCAAGGACCTGGGCGGGTTGGGGGTCACCCAGCAGAAGTCAACCACCACCTCCGGTAGGAAGGGAAGGGGACAGGTGAAACCCAACTCTTACTTCTGAGAAAAGTACCACTGTCTTCAGCGGGCTTACTCCCAGGGAGGTGTGTGCCATGCATAGCTGGCATCCCCAGGACACAGAACGCCCCACTGGATCCCAATGGGATCTGGTCCTGACTCCCTTGTCTCGCGCCCGCACAAACCAAAGCCAGCGGGTGACAGACAGCCAAGGAAGTTTTTACTCAGAGATCGGACCCGTTGAAATTGAGTGGAACCTTAATGTTAAATTACTGCCCAGTCATTTCCATGGGTCTCCTCTGAGTCGGACTGACGTTGGCTAGTAGCACCCGACGTGTCGCATCTAACATCACAGAGCACAACAACCACAAAAGGCCACCGAGATCACAGGGAAAGTACGTGAGGAGAGGCGAATTTACGCGCCCAGATCGTACTGGCCCGAAAAGTTCCTTCTTCTCATCCCAAGCGTGTTCCCTGAGAAGCTTTACTTAGGTGCAGACCCATTGAGAATTGCTTTGTTCTCTCCCCAAGCGTGCTTCCTTGGAGGGCTGCTTTCTGGACATCCGTGTCACTTTGTAAGTCGAGGATCGGGGCCCGGGGCTGAAAAGCATCCTCTCCTGCAACTCTCCCTCCCCAGAGTCCAGACTTGTTCGTTAGTCTTCTATTTTTTCCTTTGCTCACCAAAAACTTTCATTAAAGAAGAGGGAAAATAGCACTTCGGTTCCGCGCAGCCTCCCCGTCCCCCGCCGAATTAAGCCGGATGAGATCCTGACACGTAGCCTGCCTTTATATTAGTTAATCTATTCTTTATTTCTTTTGTTCTTTTAAATGAGGGTGACCTTCATAAAACCGGTTTTGGCGTTCAACCAAAGAGAACCGCGAAGGTAGGATTGCATCTAAGGGCAAGTTAGTCGTCCTAGATGGAAAACTTCTGCAAATATTAATTAGTGTTCGCGCAAAAAATGTTCATTGAAATACTTTGGAGCTCTGACCAGGTTTTTAAACATGAACAAACCCGGGCTGCAGTCCTCCCACAAGCTTGATTTCCAGGAATAAAAAATTGGGACCGGAAATGTCCTAGCATCCAGACAAAACCTGAAATTTGGACCAAGTAGGACAAATGAGGAATTCATTCCAGAGGTGTCTGCGCAAGAGAAGTTCCCTTTCCTGGGTCTGCTGCCCAAGGACACTCGCCTGTCTGGGCAATGCGAATCCAGCGTAGTGAAAACACAGGCGCGCGCATATTCCCATTTACACTGGCGTAGTCCTATTGACTCCCAGGACGCAAAGGGAGCCATCAGCAAATACAAGGAATTTTAGGGAAGTGGGGACCTAATAAAAGGCCAAGCGATACCTCCACGTGTCTCCCCAGATGTTTAGGAAGTCGATGCGAGTTTTAATCTATTGTTAACCTATTGTTCTTTTAACTTTCCGAAAGTTTTAAATTGTTGCTAATTTTTCCTTAGTGTTTATTTTATTGCTTTATATCTCTCTCGCTCTCTCTTTGTAAACCACTTGGAAGTTGTTGTTGTTGGTTTACAATCAAGCGGTGTGTAGAATGAATAATAATGAATAAAATAAACCGGTCAGTTTTCGAGAGATGATTTAGACTTTTGTTTTTAATTTCGCGACGGGGGGGGCGTTCGCACGCCCAGCGACAAGTTTATTTTTTAAAAAATGTTGTGGTTGTAGTAAAATATTAATAGCTGTTGTTGCTGCCCTGATTTTAAGAATGAAACAGAAACAGCTGAGCTGCGAGAAGACGAAGCGTCTTTGGCGCTTCTCAACGGAGACGGAATAACAAGAGTTGTGGAAACATTTCTGCGCGCGTTCCCGCTGTGCGCGGGGATCCCCCTCTGAGCTGAGGTCAGTTTCTTGCGCGTGAAATCGACAAGCCGCGACTCCGTTTGTCAGTTACAAGCGAAGGGCCAATTCAGAAGAGGATTTCAGCCCTGCCTGCACATCCGTTTTAGCAAAGGCGGCGGCAGCAGGCGAAGAGTCCGGTGGAGTCTTAAGGCTGGAGGATTTTAGGCTGTCGCGTCGAAGGAGCGGAGGTTGCTGCTCCCTCAGAGGCTTAAGGGGCGAAGCCCGGCTGGTCCTCAAGCTGATAGCTGGACTCTGGCTCAGCCCATGAGAGGCTGGGCACAGGGTTCCTCTTCAATTTTATTCTTAAGGGTCCTTTCGGGTCTTCAAAGTGCCTTTTGTTTCAAGGCAGGGATGGGGGGGTGACATGCGCTTGCAAAAGTATGACTGACCAGAATGCTCAGCGGCAATAGAAATGCCCCAATAACTGATGTCGAGGACCCGGGTTCAAATGTCGCCTCTAAGGTGAATAAAATAGAACTTAGGGAGTCTTAGGCAAGGCACCTCATTCGGCCTTTCTCAGCTGAAAGGAGCAGAGGGGGGCTGGGGTAGGGATTTGGCATGGAGTGGGGTTAAGAGGGTTTGGTGAGCCACAGAAGCAGGGGTGGCAGGCCCTAGTAGTAGTGCTAAACCCATTTACATTAATTAACCCAAGGGAATCATGGCCATTAATTTCAAATGGACTGCTCTGAGCTTTGGAGACAACCCTAAATGCTCATATGTGCAAGTTGGGTTGCCATATTTTGAAAAGCAAAATAGAGGACGCATTCACCAACTTCTACTTTTAACTATGGATGACGACTCTACCCAAGAGAAAGAGAACGCGTCCTGGAAAAAGAGGACATATGGCAAGCTTTCGACTTCACCTTTCACACTGGAGACTTCAGTTGGACTTTGAACAGAATGGCAAAACTTGCTCTGAATGAGAGATGTGCCTTTCAGTTGTCGTCCCCCCCCCATTCCCTCCAGTCTTAGCAGGGGTGCCAACTTGAATAAAATATTGGGGAGGGGCAGGTAAGCCCCGCCCCACATAATCGATCAAAATATGTGGCATACACGCACCATTTGAATGGCTATGCTCATCAACCTGGGGGGAGGCACCCCCTCAAATATTTTATTGGGGGCAAAGGGACCTTGGCCTCTAGGAATTGGCTCCTAGGAGCCTTGGCAACACCTAAACACCACACCAAAAGCAAGAGGGAATCTGAGGTGAGCAAGGGCTGGAATTACGGAGGAGGAGGAGGGTTACCTTCTGTGGTATCCCTGAGCTGCTGTTTTGAGAAGGATAAAGAGCAGGGCACAAATTTCCTAGAAATGAAAAGCCTTGGGGAATGAGGACTGTGAATTGCATTAAGTGCCTCACCCCCACCTCCCCACCCCCAATACTTTGAGCACTGAAACGTGCTTCTTAGTGGAGCATGGTCCTTAATCTCAAGATCATGGGTTCAAGTCTAACCTTGGGCAAATGATTCCTTCATCGCAAGGGGCTGGACTAAATGACCCTTGTGGTCCCTTCCAGCTCTGCAATTTGATGATGTCTTGTGGGGAAACGCTGGCATGAGCTAGGAGTCAGGTGATCCCTGGGTCATGGCTCACCTTGGCCACAAAATCCCTAGCTAGCAAGCCCTTTGGATGTTGTTAGACTGCAGCTGTTTTAGCACCAGCCGGCATGGTCAGTGGTCAAGGTGGTTGGGAGCTGAAATCCAACAACATCTGGAGGGCATCGCATTGGCAACTGCTGCACTATGCTCTCAGTTTCACATCTGCAGGAACTGCACTGCCTTATCTTACAGACCTTCTGCAATATTGTGTTTGTGAAGTGATTTGAACCCTTTGTGCCATTATTTACTTCTGGGGTTTAGGTCTGAACCCTGCCATTAATGCTGTTGCCAAGCCATGGGATCTGAGAAGGAACAATAAAGGAGAGAGGTGGTTGCCCGGCGTTACTGCAGCAGGCTCTTGCACATCTGGCATAAGGCTAACCAAGAGGAGACCTTGGCTTCAACAAATCATTGAGACATTCTTTGTGAAAGTGCCCTGGGTCCAGGTCTGGAGCAAACATTTATTTTAATATTCAGTCCCAGAGCTTCCTACCATCAGCTTGGAGTCTGCTTTGGCTGCCCAGAACTGGGAGAATAAACTGGTCAAGAACACGCCACAGCCTCATGCAAAACTCACAGACGTGATCAGAGTTCTCTGAAAGGGTCCAGGAAAATGTTTCAATAATGATATATATATATTTTTAAGAAGCCTGTGTAATAATATGGTTTATGTCGCATGAAACACACGCCGGCTGTCAGTCAAGAACAGCCAGGAAGAATTGGGGGGGAGGGGGGATGAAGCAGCTTGAATGGCAAACATCTGCCATGTGGGCTCAGTCCCCCTTACAGCTGTTGGAATCACCCAAAGGCCTCCTTGTCTGGCGAAAAGCAGCCCCAGCATTTCATCAGGAATATGTGGAGAGAGGGAAGGGGGTAGAGAAGTCTGCTCTGAAAGAAGGAAGGAAGGAAGGAAGGAAGGAAGGAAGGAGAGGTGAATATCCCAATGAGGTTGTTAGTCCTGGTTCAGTCACATGCTACCAATAAATCAATAATCCCTGCACTTAGTAAACTAGCAAGTCTGTTATCCTAGCCATTTCCCTGACCTGCTAGTTGCTATATATGCACATTTCATGTGTGTGTTTTGAAGCATTTGCTCATCCTGTCCTGCACACTAAAGTGGTACAGTCCTGGCATACGTTGACTCCTTCAAAGAATCATGGAGGACACTATGTTGTTATTTGAATGCCTCAGTAAACAGAGGTGCCTCAGCCAAAATGCAAACAGAATCACAGAATGGTAGAGTTGAAAGGGACCCTGAGGGCAGTGCCAGATTTAGGGCGGTTCAGGTGGTGCCCACACCCAGGGCACTAAGCCGAAAGGGTGCAGAATTAAGAAGATCCACCATTGAGAAGATTCATTTGGGGTGCCAAATTTTGGCCTCACTCAGGGTGCCATACCAGTGCTCCCCCCCCTAAAAATGTTTAGGGGCACTCTCATTTTCCTACTCATATTGAAATACTGCCCCTCAATGAGGCCAAACTTATATTCACAAAATGTTTAGGGGTATGTGCACCTCTGCATCCCCCCAGAAAAAAATCACTGCCAAAGATTATCCATCAAGGGTCATCTAGTTCAACCTCCCACAATGCTGGAATCTCAACCATCCAATTTGAAACTATACTCGACTCCGCTTAGCTTAGCATATGCTAGCAGTTTTATTGTTATATTCCAACTCATAGAATGTTTGTGAACTACTGGCCTGCTGGACTAGTTGATCTTATTGCATATGAACTTGCAAGGCCAATTCATGTGTCTGACCAAATGGATTCTGAGCCATGAAAGTCAGGGATGGTAGGGATGTTGTTGTCCAACAACGTCTGGAGGACCACAGTTTCCCTCCCCCAGCTATAAAGCAATGTCCATGAGGCTAAGCCTGTCCAGGTCAGGTTGCCAGGATGGAAAGCTGCAGGAGAACCCTACACACACTATCCATGATGGACACAAGATGGGGGAGAAACAAAGAAGTGGGTAGTGTGCATGAAACAGAGAAGAGCATGACCAATGGGTGATTCAGTAACCAGCTTAGCAAAATCTGCTCGTAAGTACGTTTCCGAGCACAATTCAAAGTGTTGGTGCTGACCATTAAAGCCCTAAACGGTCTCGGTCCTGTATACCTGAAGGAACATCTCCACCCCCATCGTTCTGCCCAGACACTGAGGTCCAGTGCCGAGGGCTTTCTGTCAGTTCCCTCGCGAGAAGTGAGGTTACAGGGAACCAGGCAGAGGGCCTTCTCGGTAGTGGCGCTTGCCCTGTGGAACGCCCTCCCAGCAGATGTCAAGGCAATAAACAACTATTTTACTTTTAAAAGACAATTGAAGGTGGCCCTGTTTAGGGAAGTTTTTAATGTCTGATGCTGTATTGTTTTTAATATTCAGTTGGAAGCTGCCCAGAGTGGCTGGGGTATAAATTATTATTATTATTATTATTATTATTATTATTATTATTATTATTAAATACAAGCAGCAAAGTCAGGTGAATACCTTTAGACCTATGGAGGTCTAAAGGTTGAAGGTAGCGATGGCTGACCTGCGGTCCTCCAGATTTTCTTGGGCTATAGCTCCCTTCATCCCTGCTGGCTGGGCTTGATGGAAGCTGGAGCTCAACAGCCCCACTCCTGGCCAAAGACTGTGGACATGGCTGGGCTTGGTAGCCTCCAGGGTTCTGATTGTTGCAGAATCAACAGCTCTATTTGCTCCACACCTTAAGCAAGATGTTGAGAGCCAGTGGGAAAGGGAAACAAAGAGCAATCTGTGCTATCTTACGTTAAGTTGTTCATGAAAATACCTTTCTTAGCCAATACTGTTCACACTTAGGACTGATGTGGCAGTCACGTTTATCCTTGACAACAGATCCTCTTTGTACAGCCTAATTTCCAAATCTCTATGAAAGCATTTGCGTTCTTGTTTGTTTTTCTTGCTGTAACTCCTTACCTCTTTCACAGTGCGAGGGGGAAAAAAAATCTAATTTGCACCTGCCAAAAAGGAAACTGCCCTTTCTTGGCGCCTAGTCAGGAATATGCAGCAGCTCCCCTGCAACACCCTTTGGAAAATGTGCACCACCCTGTAAACACCTCTCTAAATAGGTCCAGGTTTGTCAGTGTTTACAGTTCTAGCATGTCCAATTTCGTGCAGTTTTTTGGCACCCTAAGTAATATCTAGGCAGGATTCAGAGGTGGAAGCCCACAGTGGCCAACAAAATGCCTTTGGGAAGCCCACAAGCAGGATAGGAGTGCAGGATCTCTCTCCATCTGTTGTGTCCCAGCAACCCATGGTGGCTGGTGCTCATGAGGAATGGTGGGGTGTAATGCAGGAGGTCAGCAGTAGGTGGCAGAAGAGCCAATGGCAGGCAGAGCCAACTAATTCTAGGTTTGTCCCCATCCTGGTCCCTGCTGAGTTCTACAAGGGGCCGCACTGAAATTGCAAAGGAGAAAAAAGCTTGCAAAGGGGATTAGGTCACATTCACATCACACCTTCAAAGCATGAAAGAATCCTGGGAACTGTAGTTTGCTCAGGATGCTGGGAATCATACGTAGTTTTGACCAATGTGCACATTTTTGCAAGGATTTTCCCCTAATATAATGAATTCTTACATATTGTTTCCACCCATATATTCCTTTGAATGCATATTTCACACTAATATATGCATTTTCACAAACAGTGCTAAGCTGGAGAACTCCATTGCAAAGTTCAGGTAAGTGCAAATATTGAAGGGCGGCTCAGCTCTCATGCTGTTACTGAAAGTGTGAATTTGATGGATTCAGCTTTTAATGTGAATGGAATTGAATTCCTCCCCCATCCCTACCTCAGAGTAAGTCCTGCAGGGTTCAGATAGGATGAATTCTGAGTAGACACTGCGTTGCTCACACATTAATATTGAGCCACCCTGAGAGTGTGGCCAGCAAGTGGCATGCAAATGCCAAGCATTAATTGATTGACTAATTAAATATAATGACGTAGTGCTAATGATCTGGTAGGGCAGGGTGATGTCTTGGATTCTAGAAAGGCCTCGGTAGCAGAACACAGGTTGTTAATGCAGAAATTTCCAGGGAGAGTCACTGATATCCCCAGACATGCCTGGGAAAGTTTCATAGGTTTCCATACAGGCCATTATTTCAAGAGCAGGAGAGTTACCCTTTCAAAATGTATTTATGTTTATGTTTGCAGTAGGTTGTGGATGTTGGTAAAAGGTAAAGCGACCCCTGACTATTAGGTCCAGTCGCGGACAACTATGGGGTTGCGGCGCTCATCTCGCTTTATTGGCCGAGGGAGCCAGCGTTTGTCTGCAGACAGCTTCTGGGTCATGTGGCCAGCATGACTAAGCCACTTCTGGCGAACCAGAGCAGTGCACGGAAATGCCGTTTACCTTCCCGCCGGAGTGGTACCTATTTAGCTACTTGCACATTGATGTGCTTTTGAACTGCTAGGTTGGCAGGAGCAGGGACCGAGCAATGGGAGCTCACCCCGTCGCAGGGATTCAAACCGCCGACCTAGCCCTAGGCTCTGTGGTTCAACCCACAGCACCACCCGTGTCCCTCCTGTGGATGTTGGTAACAAACAAATTATTATTATTATTATTATTATTATTATTATTATTATTATTATTACTACTACGCATCTCAGGCAAGAGCAAAGCTTGATTCTACCAAACAAGAAATTTCCAGAGTCTCCCATAATGAACCTGATCTTGCACCAGAAACAGGACTCCCAACCCCACCTGTTCTGAAGACAGAGGATGAGGATCAGTTTATATGAGTAGCAGAATGAGTACACAGAGAGAAGAGCAATAGCTTTGCATGTAAAAGGTCTGTGGTTCAATCCCTTGCATCTTCAGGCTTGTTTATTGTTAGGTAGCAGATCTTGAAGGGACGTGGGTGGCACTGTGGGTTAAACCACAGAGCCTAGGGCTTGCTGATCAGAAGGTAGAGGAAGGATGGGAAACCATAGACTCACAGGGTTGAAAAGGACCCCAAGGACCCCAAGGATCATGAAGTATAACCCTCTACAATGCAGGAATCTCAGCTCAAGAACCGCTGACAGGTGGCCATCCAACGTCTGTTTAAAAACCTCCAACGAAGGAGAGTCCACCATCTTCCAAGAGTCCACCATCTTCACACTGCACCTTCCATGCATTGAATCAAAATGATTGAAAGGAGAGTGTGTGTGTTAACTTCAATAGGATGACTTCAGCTACTTCCTTAACTTTCTCCTTGCCATCAATGGATGGGCCTTGAAGGAGCTTCCACTGGGCTGGGCTCTGCAGTAGAAAACTGGCAACCCATTCTGAAAGCACCTCATTGACACTGCTTGGATTTTGCCCGCTCTGCCTGCGTAATAGGACTAAGTCTGACTTCTTGTGGTTTTTAAACTTGAGGTGAGTGAGATCCAAATCGAGCCACCTGCTTGCTATGCAGGTTTTTAGTCCTTATCGCATCAGAAAATGGAAAACTGAGCAGCACATCCCACAAATCAGCATTCATTAGGGAAATCTAATTACACTAATTGACACCTTGAAAAACTGCATGACTGACGGTGAGTCAGAAAGAACGTAACTCTTGCTCTGGAGTCAGGGAATTAATTAAGCCTTTCATTGGAAGACGTGGAGATTGGCGTTATCAGGCTCAGTTTGTGGCTCACTAAACGGAGTCATGAAACACACTGCCCCAAATTAATGGTGTAGAAGGGAAACCAAACTGGAGTTTGTTTCTCCAAACTGGAGACTGAGCTTGACTTATAGACTCAACACCCTGATGCAGAAGTGGGAAACTTCTTGCTTGGTGTCATCAAATGGGCAGTAGGCAGGCTTAAATCCTTTGCTGGTTGTGGGTTCTCTCTTTCCAAGGAATTCTGGGAATTGCAGCTCTGGGAAATGAATGGTGCCTCAAAACAACTCTCAGCACCCTTAAGAAACTACAGCTCCCAGAATTCTTTGGGAAAAGCTGTGACTGTTTAAAGTGGTATTGCAGTGCTTTAAATGTGTGGTGTCAATGTAGCCCTAGTCCAGGCATGGCCAAGCTTGGCTCTCCAGTTGTTTTGGGACTACAATTCCCATCATCCCTCACCACTGCTCCTGTTAGCTAGGGATGATGGGAGTTGTAGTCCCAAAACAGCTGGAAAGCCAAGTTTGGCCATGCCTGCGCCTGCCTAGTCAGTTTCTTTTTTACAATGGATTTGTTGTCCTGGGGTGGCAGGGCATTTTAATCCACTTGGGTTGTGCAAACCTATGTTTCCTGGTACGGGCTGGAGGCACCCTCGAAGGGAAAGGCAGACCCTTTTCTCCCCAAAAAGGCTGGGTTGCTCATAATGGTGAAGCTAGGGATGTGCGCAGTCACTAGAAGGTATGTGGGAACGTGTACTGCACCCAGCATTGCACCCAGCACAGGGCATCTAGATCTCCCAGAGCAAGACATGGGGGGCTGCTGTTCTCATTGCACTATCAGCCCAAAGACTTCATTTGCTTTGTAATGGCTCGTTCTGCAGGCTCCAGGGATCAGCGTCTAGGTCTCTAATATCCGCCGAGACACCTGCCCGGCACTAGCTTTCCACAAGGCGTCTATTCATAGAGTGTGAGCAGGTGTCATCCCAGGAGCTTAAGCAGCTTTGACAGTCTGCCACCACTTCTGTCGGTGAGAGGCTCACCAAAACCATCGGACATCAGTCTTCATAACTGGTTCCTAGACAGGCATCTTAATTTGCAAATCAATTTGTACCAGAGACAGGCTGGATGGGCTCTGCTGTTGCAAGAGGGAGTTGAAGCAAGAGAAACCCTCCAAGGCAACCTCTGAGCGCATGGGTGGACTCCCAGATCCCAACACCTGTGAGCGTCTCTTCTCTAGCTCTCGCACTCCCCACAAAGTCTCCCGCTTTCTTAAGAGGATCTGGTGTAGAGTTGAAACTATGGAATTGGCCGTTACAGAATGTGGTGATAGCCACCATTTTAGAAAGGGACATTAGGCATGGAGGATGAGACTATCAGTGGCTACCAGCTACAATGGCGATCTACCACCTCCTGGATGAGGCACCAGGCCTCTAAGCACCAGCCATTGGAGAACAGCAGCAGAACAGCAGCCGTGCTCATGTCCTTCTTCTGGGCTTTTCCTTGGGGGCATCTAGTGGGACACTGTGAGGAACAAGATGTGGGACGAGATGGACCTGACCCAGGAAGGCTCTTCTATGTTCCTACAGTAGTGATAGTGAACCTGTGGACCTTCAGATGGGTGGGGCTGGAGGCAAAGGTAGGAGGAGCAATGAATATTGATTTGGCCTTTAACAGTGGGCTAATCTCTACACGCGGGTGGCGCTGTGGGTTAAACCACAGAGCCTAGGACCTGCCGATCGAAAAGTCGGTGGTTCGAATCCCCACGGCGGGGTGAGCTCCCGTCGTCCAGTCCCAGCTCCTGCCTACCTAGCAGTTCGAAAGCACCCCTAAGTGCAAGTAGATAAATAGGGACCGTTTTCTAGCGAGAAGGTAAACGGCGTTTCCGTGTGTGGCACTGGTGCTGGCTCGCCAGATGCAGCTTAGTCATGCTGGCCACGTGACCCGGAAGTGTCTTCGGACAGCGCCAGCTCCCAGCCTCTTGAGCGAAATGAGCATGCAACCCTAGAGTCGGTCACGACTGGCCCTGATGGGCAGGGGTACCTTTTACCTTTAATCTCTACGCACAGGGACGCAGGTGGTGCTGTGGGTTAAACCACAGAGCCCAGGACTTGCTTATCAGAAGGTCGGCGGTTCGAATCCCCGCAACGGGGTGAGCTCCCGTTGCTCAATCCCTGCTCCTGCCAACCTAGCAGTTCGAAAGCACGTCAAAGTGCAAGTAGATAAATAGGTACCGCTCAGGCGGGAAGGTAAACGGCGTTTCCGTGCGCTGCTCTGGTTCGCCAGAAGCGGCTTAGTCATGCTGGCCACATAACCCAGAAGCTGTACGCCGGCTCCCTTGGCCAGTAAAGCGAGATGAGCACCGCAACCCCAGAGTCGTCCGTGACTGGACCTAATGGTCAGGGGTCCCTTTACCTTTTAATCTCTACACACACACACACCTCAATGCAAGCAAGAAGCATTATTGGAATTCAAGGCTGCATTCCAGCCAGGAGAAAGCACACAAGGGCCAGTAAGGGGTGGATAGCTCAGCCGGTAGAGCAGGAGATAGTGGGTTTGAGCCCCAAAATATTCCTGCATTCTAGGTGGGTGGACTCAATGGCCCTCGTGGTCCCTTCCAACTCTACAATTAAATTATTCTAAGTGTGGGGAAAGTGTATGCAGGAGAGATATTTTTTTTAGTGAGGAGAACAAGGATCTGTCCTCCGGCTCTGAGGTTCCCCATCCCTGAAGATTCAGGGCAGAGAAAAGAACACCCTTCTTCACACAGCCCATAGTTAAACTATGGAACTTGCTCCCAGAGGAGCCATTGATGGCCACCAACTTTAAAAGAGGATTGGCTATTCTTCATGGAGCAGGAGAGGGCTATCCATGGCCACAAGCCACCATGGTTATGCTCTGCCCCCACAGCTGGAGACAGCAGTGCAGAATTCTAGAAACCACAGCAGAGGAGAGGGCTCTTGGGCCTGGGTCTTGCTTAGGGGTTTCCCCAGCCATCTGGTTGGCCACTGTGAGAACAGGACGTTGGGCAAGATAGACCATTGGCCTGACCCAGCAGCCATGCTCCCCTTATGTTCTTATAAATTAGTATATCCCACGCTGATAATATCCTCAGGTTGTTTTTTTTAAAACCTTTCCATTCAAAATCAATCCTTCCCCATGAACCAGAGCATTGCCAGGTACCGTATTTTTCGCTCTATAACATGCACCAGACCATAACACGCACATAGTTTTTAGAGGAGGAAAACAAGAAAAAAATATTCTAAACGAAATAGTGGATATATGATTTTTGTGGTTCATGCTGTGGCCACAGACATGTGATCTGACAGTGAGTTTGGAGTAGCCCAATGCAAAAATCCTGAGGATCCATGTGGATCCATGCTTTGTAACCACGGAGGAGGGAAGGAAGGGGAACCATGGATCCTCTGCTCACGACTGCAGCAGATCCCCTCCCACCCGCAGGCATTCGCTCCATAACACACACAGACATTTCCCCTTACTTTCTAGGAGGAAAAAAGTGAGTGTTATGGTGCAAAAAATACGGTTCTTAAAGGACAAAGGATATAGGCGCATGACTAATGTAGAGAGAGAGATGCCTATGGGAAGATTAAGATGTCAGGTGACTGGCGATTTGCAATGCACTTATCACCCATCCTGTTAGCAAAACTACTGCTGCCTCCCAAGAAAAATTAAGGGAGGGCAAAGGGGGAGGAGATCCAGTGCCCCAGCAGAGCCTCCCACCAAGCCCTGGGTCTTGGGTTCCCTGTGCCACCCCCTAACACTGCCCCTGCCGTGACCCATTCTCTCCCTTCCATGCTCTTTCAGAGAAAGAATGTTCATTATCAGCGAGAAGACAAGTAATCCAATTGTCACTGAGAATAATTAGGAAATTAAAGCACATGTAGATGTAAAGTCTCTGATTTGAGCTCTGGTGCCATTGGTTAAGCCCCGAAGCTTTGGGGGCATTACGTTGAGCTAACCCTTGGAGAATTGCACTCAACAACTGCCTAAGCCCCCCTGCGTGGAAGGAGCAACCTCCAGCATTTCACGTTTGCACCCCCTTCCTTCTCCGTTCAACTCTGGTCTCTGTAACCTTGACATTCTCCTTGGCCCAAAGCTTTTTCTCCATAGAACAGCGCGAAAAATATACCAGTATAGCCATGTTTTCCGAGATGGTAAAAGGCGAGTTTCAAATAAATATATATATTTTTTTAAAAAAAAATATTTTTATTGATTTTTATCATATAAAATTATAAAGCATACCACACAGTTTATCACAAATACAATCTTATTGGACTTCCATCAGCACCTCTGATAATCCTCCGTCTTAATAACTTCTTATGCATTTCCTAACTTAATATTGCCTTTACATCTTCTAACATATCATCTCTCCTTCTACATTTTTACAATATTTCTTATCTTATTCCTCACAGAACTTCTTGTAAACCTACAAACGTCTTCTGGTTGTCACTAATACTTTTCAAATAATCCGTAAATTTACTCCAGTCTTTGGTGAATTTCTGGTCCCGCCGGTTTCAAATCCTTCCTGTTAGTTTGTCTCAAATAAATAAATAAATAAATAAATAAATAAATAAATAAATAAAGCAAGCAAGCAAGCAAGCAAGCAAGCCCCGGGTCGTTTTCAAGCTACCTGTCCTCATGAAACCCAAACCTTCTTTGTCATCCTTTTATGGCATACAAAGGGTGCTTCTGAACTGCCGCTATTTTCAGGGTGGGTGGGTGGGATTAAATTGCATACTGGCAAATTCGAGCAGCATGGTTATTTATTTTATTACAAATATTTATACGGTTTTCCTGGACCTATTGGAATACTGCAGTCTGAAGCAGTGTCCCAGCAGAAATCGCTTACAATGTCGCTTAAAATGTCTGGGAAAATCCAGACTTATGGCAACCCATGTCAACAGTGTCGTTTTTGATGAGTTGACTTAAAAATAACTCAAAAACTTCAATTTCTATTATTTGTATTGCATATTTGCAAAATAAAATAAAATAAAAGCTGAACAAATTTGGGCAATAAAAACTCAACAACTTTTCCATCCGGATTTTCACTGTTTGAAATATGGCATCCCTAATATCCTATTATTCATGAAACCATACAAGAAAAACCATATAAAAAACTAACAGTGGATCAGGAGATCTGGTGATAAGGAAAGTGGTGGAGTGCGCTGGGAAGTAGGCAAGATAACACTGTCTTGGATGCATCATCACCTAACCTCCCAGCAGGCAAGAGGAAATGAATGTTCATTAAATAATCAGTGTCATCTGCTCTCCCTGCAAATGGATCATGATGAATCCTTAATAAACATGTCATTTGGAAGCCTCCAAATCTGCTACCCAAAGTGGCAGCTCCTTGAGAAAAGACCATTTTATAAAAAATTCCCCATCCCCGTTTTGTAGAGTTGTAGAGTTGGAAGGGACTGCTAAGGTCATCTAGCAAAGCAGGAACCACAGCTAATCACACCTGAGTGTCCTCAGTGTTGTGGCTCCGGCTCTGTGGAACAGTCTGCCTCTTGAAATAAGTCAGGTGCCAACCACTGGGTGTTTTTGATGCCAGAGTGCTGATACCAACTACAGTTGCCACTGATCTCTGTGTACTGTATGCTGTTGGGCTGATGTTATCGTATCTGCCTTTTTCTTTTGTGTGTGGCGCATCCAAGGTTCCTTTCTGAACAGGAGTCTTCTTGTCAATAGCATCCTAAACAAATAAAACTGGTGTGCCCTTCAGCCTTAGCTGATCAAGAGTCACCTCCATTTTTACAAGTCCTGCATCTCCATGCCTGCTTCAGCCCCTGGCAGCATCTTCAGTCAAGGCCTGGGAGAGACTGCCTCTGCCAGTCAGAGCAGATGGATTTGAGCTAGATGGGCCAAAGGCCAGACTCAGACCATGGCAGCTCCCTGTGTTCGCACATTCACACATATGTGCACACACTTACTTGGGAATAACTCCCTCCTCCCAACATACACACACCTTGAGCTCAGCAGAACTTATTCCAGAGAACTTATTCCAGAGAAAAGTTCTGCAGGATTGGCCTGCACAGCTTTACTTACTGTATTTTTCACTCTATAAGACGCACCAGACCACAAGACGCACCTAGTTTTTGGAGGAGGAAAACAAGAAGAAAAAAATTCTGAATCTCAGAAGCCAGAACAGCAAGAGGGATCGCTGCGCAGTGAAAGCAGCAATCCCTCTTGCTGTTCTGGCTTCTGGGATAGCTGCGCAGCCTGCATTCGCTCCATAAGATGCACACACATTTCCCCTTACTTTTTAGGAGGGAAAAAGTGAGTCTTATAGAGCAAAAAATACGGTAATTGATCTCCCAAGCAAGCCAGTTATCACCCACGGTCCCAGAAAATAGGCAGCTATAATAGGAAAAGCAAAGGAAATGGCGGCAAACCATACTTAACTGCGGTTTGACAGTGAGCTGGAAAGTAAAAAGGATGCAAATGAATTGCAGTGGGTGATAACAACAGGAGAGAAAGAGGGAAGAGTGCTCAGCAACCTCCTGCTCTTGAAATATTATTTTCTTGGCTGCCCTTCAGAGCTCTGGGTTGCTATGCGACTAGATCACAACCTATTTTGCCTTGAGTTGGTGCAGCGAGGGCTACGTTTGAGATGTTCTATTCACAATACAATATAGTGCACAGTTGGAATGCTTGCTGCCAGTAGTTCCTGGTAATAGTTAGGGCTTCCAAGGATCATTCTCATAGATTTGGGGTGGCTGTCTTTTAAGTATGTGTGTTTGTTTGTTTGTGTGTGTGTGTGTGTGTCACTATACTTTTTTTTACGTGGTATGGTTTCTTGCTACATATTCAGCAGTGATGATAGTTCTGCAAAAAAGAAAAAAAGATAGCAGTGAGCAAGAGATCTGTGTACTTTTACACAGCACACCTTTGTCATGAACATAGGTGTGCAATTTTCTGGAATATGGAGCGTCAACATCTGATGAGCCTTTTTGTTAACAGGCAACAACACAACAAACTGCTTTGATCTTCAGGTGATGGATGCTGCTGGTGTCTGATTCATTAACCAAGCAAGAAAAGAATCACCATCTCATGCAAGTCGCCATCTATTACCATGCAGTAAACATGACATTGAACTAATATATTAAAACAAAAATCTCTCCCATTACATACCCAGCTCTGCTGATCCCATTTCGAAAGCACCAATAAAATAGAAGATACCTATAAGATATTAGAGACACCTGGGGGGGTGCCTCTTGACCAGGCTTCCTCATCCTCAGCCCTCCAGATGTTTTGGCCTACAACTCCCATGATCCCTAGCTAGCAGGACCAGTGGTCAGGGATGCTGGGAATTATAGTCTCAAAACTTCTGGAGGGCTGAGGTTGAGGAAGCTTGCTCTTGACTGTCCCTATTTTGCAGGAGGGATTCAAGCACATACCAGAACTTTGGGTTTACACAGTTAAAGTGGACTAAAGGGCTCTGTAGCTCTGAGTCAATAAATCCCCCTTTAAAGAGAAATGGACCAACTACAGTTAGGAAAGTGTCAGGGAAAGGCATCAAAAAGTGAGAGATGAATGAATGGTTAACAGGAACAGGTATAAACACGCTGCAAACAAACCAGAACAAATGCTCCATGAAAACTGGATATAACCTAACCTCTGAGCAAGCTTCGCGGAAGGAAATCAGGATGCATGCTTAATAAATAGGTCATCCGGATGAGCTTTTAGTAAAATTGCAGGGAATCTGACCTTCCCATGCCTAGAACCCATGCAGCCTAAATTCAAACATCCCAAAGGACATCCTGTGTTTTCGTAACCAATTACCCTCCTCTCTCCCCACCCCACATTTGCAAGTGATGGGACAGCGAGTAGCGCACTTTTTCATGTTTAAAAGCAGGCGGCCAAATTCTTCCACAGAAGACCAGCAGACAGTTGCATTAACTCCTGTAATCCCTTCCTGCGGTTTAGGAGACGCCACCCAGATTTATTAATTAAACCCAGTTATCTGGTGGCTACCGCGAATTAAGCATTTCCTCGTAATGGCTGCAATGAGGACTAATTCGTTAGTAAATGTTTCCATTACATTTAAGGCGAGGGGCGACTTGGTGGAGGCAGCGAGGCTTCTGAAAGCCAGTTGTTGGAAACCGCAGGAGGGGAGAGGGCTCTGGGGCTCAAATCCTGCTCTTGCGGGTTTCCCACAGGCATCTGGTTGGCCACTGCAGGAACAGGATGCTGGAATAAGTGGGCCATTGGCCTGATCCAGAAGGCTCTTCGGATGTTCTTATGGATCAGCTCTGTTGGCCAACTGATGCAGAGAGAGAGAGAAAATGAAGAAAAGAGGGAGGGAGAGGGGGAGGGAGAAAGACAGAAAGACAGAAAGACAGAAAGACAGAAAGACAGAAAGACAGAAAGACAGAAAGACAGAAAGAGGACCCTGTGTAGATAACAACAACAACAACAACAACAATATTTATTTATATCCCGCCCTCCCCAGCCGAAGCCGGGCTCAAAGATAAACTGGTTATAGAGTTGGTGGAGCATTGCTGGCCAAGTTCACAGAATAAACAATCCATGGGGACCACTCAGTTTGGGTGGTCCCTAGCCTTCAGGGGGACCCCATGACCTCCCGAGGGGCTTGTTGAGAGGCACTGGTGGTTGCAGATGGAGAGAGGGACAGGAACGCTCCCTTCCAAAACCGGACGCTTTTCATTTGGGAATTATAGGGACAGAACTACCTGAAATGTATAGAAACTTATTCATGTATGCTACTACAGCAGCAAGAATGCTACTTGCCCCAAAATGGAAAGAAGCAGAGGCAAAGGAAGAATGGATACAAAAACTTATGGAATATGCAGAAATGGCGAAAATTACCGGAAGAATAAGAAATCAAGATAACTTTTTTTAAAACAACAACAAAAGAATGGAAATGGTTTATTGAGTATTTACAGATAAATTATAAACAGATAAAAACACTGGCAAGATGATTGTAATAACCTGCAGTTTTATAAGAGTATATATTTAAAGAAGACGAATAAATGAGGAAATTAAGTTAATTTGGATATGCAGAAGATATTAAAAATAAATGTAAGGAACCTCAGAAAGGCAGGGAAGGAAGTCAAGTTTTGAAATGTCAAAATGATTGTAAAATTAGTGAAATGTATAAAATTAGTGAAATGTATAAACTTGAAAAGTATAATTAAATAAAAATTTAAAAAGGAAAGCTTCCTTCCATAAACGTCGTTGGTTCTATTGTTATGTCACTAGAGCCCTGCAAGACTGTTGAACGGCAAGATCCCTGTTTCTAAGCTTGAGTGAATGCCAACATCACTTTAAACGTCACTTTGCCACCCATCCCATGTTGACCCTTTCCACCCTCTCCCAGCTCACGACCCTATGACTGTCTGCTCACTGATACTAATAAAATGGGCAATATGTACTGCTACTTTTGGGGGGGACAGGTAGGTAGGCAGACAGATTCAACACTGCTGCATGCATTTTTGGATTCTCTCCCCTCTCCTTTACTATTATTATATGATGCATTTTGTGTTTTATGCTTATTAATAATAATAAGCTTCCTTGGGGTTATGGCTATGGTGGCTGCCGTGGGTTTCTGGGCTTCAGAATTTATTGTCACGCCACCACCTGTTAATGGAGAAAATTGGGCACTGGGGGAGTTTGTGGATCACTTGCTTTGTAAGCAGAAGGTCCTGGGCTCAATCCAGATTGGGAAAGACTCCCGTCCAAAGCCCTGGAAATCTGATGCCATTCAAGGTAAGCAATAGATAAAGCTAAAGGTAAAGGTAAAGGTCCTCTGGATGGTTAAGTCCAGCCAAAGGAGACTATGGGGCTGATTTCAGACTGAGGGAGCCGGCCTTTGTCCACAGACAGCTTTCTGGGTCATGTGGCCAGCAGGACTAAAATCACTTTTGGCACAACGGAATACCATGATGGAAACCAGAACGCAGGGAAACGCCGTTTACCTTCCCGCTGCAGCGGTACCTATTTATCTACTTGTACTGGTGTGCTTTCAAACTGCTAGGTTGGCAGGAGCTGGGACAGAGCAACGGGAGCTCACCCCGTCGTGGGGATACGAACCGCCGACCTTCCTATTGGCAAGCCCAAGAGGCTCAGTGGTTTAGACCACAGAGCCACCCACATCCCTAGGTAAATAAAACTGAGCTAGGGACTGCTGTGTATCCCTGTACTGCAGGGGGTTGGCCCTCAGGGTCCCTTCCAACTCTATGATTCTATTTTGTGAGATGGGCCTGTGGTCTGGCTTGGTACAAGGTAGCTTCCTTTGTTCCCAGGCATTTCTTCTTCTTCTTCTTCTTCTTCTTCTTCTTCTTCTTCTTCTTCTTCTTCTTCGCCTGGATTTCCAGAGCAGGGTGCCATTTCAGTGAGCCGTCAGCAGTGATTCCAGCGGTGCTTGCCAATTGCTTCTGCAGCGGAGGATAGAGCCACAGCTCCCTCTGCTGGTTTAAGGGTCAAACAGCAATGCAGTTTCTAATAAAAAATAAAAAAATGTTGCGTTCATAACAGCAGTCCGAAGAAAACAAAAAACAAAACAAGCAGCCATTTCCCCCCAAACCTCTTTAGCAAAGCAAGATCAGGCTGGATCACTACGTCCTCTTAGCTGCTAACACACTGCTGCAAGTTTGCCTCTAATTGACTGTTCCCTATAAATACTGTTTTCTATAAATACAGAAAGGATGATTCATCAGCATGCTATTATCCTTCTCCTGCAAGGATCTAAGGCCATTTGTTGGAGACATAACTCTTGCTGGTGTTGAAAGAGCTACGTCAGCTGCAGTCCACTTCTGAGCCCTAGGCATCTCCAAACTACCCTAAACACACCCTATGATCCTGAACACATCTGATCTCCGAAGCTAAGCAGGGTCAGACCTGGTTAGTACCTGGATCGGGGCCCACTTAGGAATACCAGGTGCCATAGGCTCTTTAGGGGCTGACGAGATGAGCTCCCTGGCCTGGAAAACAAAGGAAGTCATGTCTTAGAACTGGCATAGGCAAACTCGGCCCTCCAGATGTTTTGGGACTACAACTCCCATCATCCCTGACCACTGGTCCTGTTAGCTAAGTATGATGGAAGTTGTAGTCCCAAAACATCTGGAGGGCCGAGTTTTCCCACGACTGTCTTAGAAGCACATCACCCAAGAACACAAATAAATGGACTTTGCTTCTCAGGCTTAGAAAGGGCCACCAGGTGGCAGTGTATCAACAGAAGAGATTTGGGTGCTCGCAGATGTGTTTTTTGACCCTGTAATGTAACCGTAAAGGAATGAAGCATCAGAGACCAATGGTTCATCTTCGAAACCTGAATTGTGAAAACATTCTCCAGTTGTAATGCTGAGGACTAGGTACTCGATTTATATCAGATTCATTTCTAAGGCTTTATCATGAGAGTTAGTGAGAGATTGTGGTTTTAGAATAATAATAATAATAGCCTGCCTATCTAACTGGGTTACCCCAGCCTTTTCCTTTTTTTTACCAAAGTTTTTGAGATTTTTTGGGCGAATTCGCATGCCACACACACACAGAGAGAGAGAGAGAGAGAGAGAGAGAGAGAGAGAGAGAGAGTTATTGAGCTATTTTTAAGGAAAGTCGCCAAAAATGACACTGCCCACATGGGTTGCCATATGTCCAGATTTTCCTGGACATTTCAGCGATTTCTGCCCAGACACTGCTTCCAACAGCAGTATTCCGGATATGTACAGAAAATTCCAGACACATGACAACCCTACCTCAGCCACTCTGGGCAGCTTCCAATATATATAAACACATAATACAATGGTACCTCAAGTTACATAACACTTCAGATACATACTCTTCAGGTTACAGACTCCGCTAACCCAGAAATAGTACCTTGGGTTAAGAACTTTGCTTCAGGATGAGAACAGAAATCGTGCTCTGGCAGCTCGGCGGCAGCTGGAGGCCCCATTAGGTAAAGTGGTGCTTCAGGTTAAGAACAATTTCAGGTTAAGAACGGACCTCCGGAATGAATTAAGTACTTAACCCGAGGTACCACTGTAAAGCATTAAGCATTAAAAAAACTTCCCTTCAGATGTCTTCTAAAGGTTGACATATCAGCACAATAAATAAACACATGCTTTCTGATGTTCTGTTCATTTCCACCCCTTGCTGCCACTCCCCTAAACTAGTTTGCACGTTACTTTTGTGGCATAGTTATTATTGGAAAAACTGCATCCTTGTGGTCAGATCCAATGCCGCCCGGGTAATGTGTTCCAGTGCAGATCCCCTGGGCTGCACAGTCGTGTGTCTCTCACTCTGGTACATTACCCCCATGGAGAATGCTGATGCTGAAGCTAGATCATGGGTAGGCAAACTAAGGCCCGGGGGCCAGATCAGGCCCAATCTCCTTCTCAAACTGGCCCACAGACGGTCTGGGAATCAGTGTGTTTTTATATGAGTAGAATGTGTGCTTTTATTTAAAATGCATCTCTGGGTTATTGTGAGGCATAGGAATTCATTCATTTTCCTCCCCAAAACAAGGTCTGAGGGACAGTGGACCGACCCCCTGCTGAAAAAGTTTGCTGACCCCTGAGCTAGATGTACCCATGTAATGTGTGCAATCTATGATAAGAATTGGAGTTAGGCAGAATGTGCTGTTCTTATGCTCTGGTCCTCCTTGCGCGTTTCCCATAGGAACTCTGGTTGGCCCCTGTGAGAGCAGGATGCTAGACTGGATGGGTCCCCCTTGGCCTGATCCAGCAAAGGGTCTTCTTACTTTTCACTCGTGACTAATGTAGTTTGAGAGCTAACCACACACCGGAGCAGTTTTGCAGCTCCAATCACATTACAAAAAGGTGTTCTTATAAGGGGGCCTGCATTTAATCTTCAGCTTCATTATAGAAGCATTGGAAGGAAATTCCCTGGGATTCAATTGCATTTGAAACTTATGCTGTGCTCTGGAACCTCATCATCCAGTCACAGAGGTGTATGGGCCAGTTTATCAGTGATAGCGTGGGGCATTCTATAGTCTGACCTATATATCAGATATTAGGTAGGTAAAGGGACCCCTGACCATTAGGTCCATTCGTAGCTGACTCTGGGATTGTGGCACTCATCTCGCTTTATTGGCCGAGGGAGCTGGTGTACAGTTTCCGGGTCATGTGGCCAGCATGACTAAGCCACTTCTGGCAAACCAGAGCAGCGCACGGAAATGCCGTTTACCTTCCCGCCAGAGTGGTACCTATTTATCTACTTGCACTTTGACGTGCTTTCAAACTGCTAGGTTGGCAGGAGCAGATACCGAGCAACAGGAGCTCACCCCTTCACGGGGATTCGAACCGCCTACCTTCTGATCGGCAAGCCGTGGGCTCTGTTGTTTAACCCACAGCGCCACCCGCATCCCTTATATCAGATATTAAGGCTGCTTATATTAGGTTGCACAGCATTGCAGTAGAGAACAAACACTGCATAGAAAAGTTCCCGGGTTCAACCCCTGGTGTTTCCACTTTTTAAAAGTATCAGGTCCTTCCCCAACATGGTGCCCTCCAGATGTTTCGAATGCAATCCTCACCACCCTTTACAATCAGCCATGCTGGCAAGGGCTGGTGGGAATTGTAGTCCCAAAAAAATCTGATGAGTACCAGCTGAGCTCTACAAAGGTAACTGAGACTGAGGAGGAAGGTGGCAGCTAGGACTGGTTGTGGGCAAGTAGGCAGGCAGGTGGGGGCTGGCCAAAGGTAGACTGGGACTGGTGGGACACTGCCCCATTTGCCTGAACTCACCAGCCTCCACTGCCTGGAGGTGGAATTCAGTGTCGCAAATGAGCAGGATGTTTTCCTTTCCCCCATCCAATATACACGGATGTTCAGGTCAGGCTGCGGTGCCCAGGAGCACATCTGAGGCCCTTTATAGCAGCATCTGGAAGCTGTTAGAGTGTTAGAGGAAACCACAATTACTTAATCAGGCCGTGTCCATCTGCATTAGCCTTTGCCATGGGAAATTTGTCATCATTCCCATGCCCCGTGCAGAACAGAGCCCAGCGCCACCTCTGCACATTGACCAGTCAGGTGTGAGCAGTCATTTCTCCCCAGTGATCAGGTAGCGCAGGATAGGGGTGGGTGGAGCTGTCACTTTTGGTTTCTCTCTGTGTTTTTTTAAGTCCTCGTGCAACTTCTTCAGCTTTTTAGTGACCATTTCAAGTAATATACACATTTTCCTAGGGCAGGTTTTCCCAATATACATATTTATGTGCAATGTTCTCCTGAGGGAGGCTCTCCTGGTGCCTTCATTACATATTTTTAGGCACCAGGTGGAAACCTTTCTCTATAACCAGGCCTTTGGCTGATTAATACTCTATGGCCTTTTGCAGTCCTATTTTTCTAGAAAAAGAGGTGCAGGAACTCACCCTGAACACCTCCCTCGTTCTCTTAGAATGGCAACGGCGCCCACCTGAGAGGTGCCGGAACTGAGTTCTGGTAAGTTTGGTTGGGAAAAAAAGCCCCGCTTTTAAATGTGTTTGTGGGAGCAGGGTTACTGGTTTGTTCTTGTTTTATTATGTATTTTGTATTCTAGTTATGTGTTTTTGTGTTGTGAACTGCTCTGTGATCTTCAGACAGACAGACAGACAGACAGAGAGATCCCAAGTACAGCACAGTGGTACCTCAGGTTAAGTACTTAATTTGTTCCGGAGGTCCGTTCTTAACCTGAAGCACCACTTTAGCTAATGGGGCCTCCTGCTGCCACCGCGCCGCCAGAGCACGATTTCTGTTCTCATCCTGAAGCAAAGTTCTTAACCTGAAGCACTATTTCTGGGTTAGCGGAGTCTGTAACCTGAAGCGTATGTAACCTGAAGCGTATGTAGCCCGAGGTACCACTGTACGCTGCATTCCCATGGATGCTCCAACTACAACAAACAGACAGATGGCTGAGCATCCCGGAGAGACTCCGAACGGAAAGGAAGAGCCAAGAAGAGTCCTGGGGTCATTTCTACATGAGCAGCCATTCCCAGTGGAAGCACAAGAGGAAAGGCAGATGATGAGCAGCCTCCTCCATCGGCTCTGCACAACTTGTGCTGCCACAGCTGGAGCCTGAAGACCCAGCGGCCTCTTTCACTCTCTGGGGTGCTGCTGTGCAGATTTCCTTTAGCTCTTTCTTAGCCCATTTCCCACAGTTCATTTCCTTTGTTTATTGGCCTGTGAACTTTCCGTTTCTGCCGTTATCCATGCTTGCATTCTTCTCCCCCCCACCCCAACTGCCCTGCTTTCTTCTCTTCATGATTGGTTATTTAGGCTACCCTTCCCCAACCTGGTGGCCTCCAGCTGTTTGGATGACGAAGACCATCAGCCGAACCAGATAAGAGTTGTATTTCAAAACAGCTGGAGGGTGCCAGGCTATGGAAACCTGGTTGCAGTGTTACAAAAACCTCTGCAATATGACATAGCGTCCGTCTCCTAACAAAGATTCTAGTCCCTATGGTGTAAAAAAGAAAAGAAAAGAAAGTCCTCTTTGGATGCTGTGTTATCTTAAGGTTGCCCAATACCAGGCACAGTCCCATGCAGATAGTGTGGGGCAGGACTCTGGGGCAGATGCTCAGCGCCTCACTCAACACGATAGCCAGAAAGGCTCCCCAATGCAACAAGGCTGGCTTGCCATGTTTCCAGGTAGTGCACTTTGACATCAAAAGTGGTGGGCCAATAATAATAATAATAATAATAATAATAAATTATTTATACCCTGCCCATCTGGCTGGGCTTCCCCAGACACTCTGGGTGGCTTCCAACAAAGCACTAAAATACAATAACCTATTAAACATTAAAAGCTTCCCTAAACAGGGCTGCCTTCAGATGTCTCCTAAAAGCTTGGTAGTTATTTTTCTCTTTGACATCTGATGGGAGGGCATTCCACAGGGCGGGCGCCACTACCGAGAAGGCCCTCTGCCTGGTTCCCTGTAACTTGGCTTCTTGCAGTGAGGGAACTGCCAGAAGACCCTCAGCGCTGGACCTCAGTGTCTGGGCAGAACAATGGAGGTGGAACAACTTAAGGCTCTTATAGGGGCCCACCATTTTTGAGTCTGATGTTATCTAAGCGAACCTCTAGTACAGACAGGCAGCTCAGGTGTGCAACCACTTCCAGTCCACAGCTCCTGATGCAGCCAAGGACAGTGCTTGGAGATGCCCCTGTGATATTACACTGCATGGATCTTCTTAGTGGGAAACAAGAATGAAAGAAGAGCTTGCTGGACCAGGCCAACGGCCCATCTAGTCCAGCATCTTGTTCTCACAGTGGCCAACCAGATGCAAAAACACCCCCCCCCCCAGGGAAAACCCACAAGCAGGACCCAAGCGCGACAGCACCCTCCCTTCCTGCAGTTTCCAGCAACTGGGATTTAGAAGCATTGCTGCTTCCACATGCGGTGGCAAAGCACAGCCATCACAGCTAGCGGCCATCAATAGCTCTTTCCTCCTTGAATCTGCCGAATCCTCTTTTGAGGCCAGGGACGCGGGTGGCGCTGTGGGTTAAACCACAGAGCCTAGGACTTGCCGATCAGAAGGTCGGCGGTTTGAGTCCCCGCAACGGGGTGAGCTCCCGTTGCTCGGTCCCTGCTCCTGCCAACCTAGCAGTTCAAAAGCACGTCAAAGTGCAAGTGGATAGATAGGTACCGCTCCGGCGGGAAGGTAAACGGTGTTTCCGTGTGCTGCTCTGCTTCGCCAGAAGCGGCTTAGTCATGCTGGCCACATGACCCAGAAGCTGTACACCGGTTCCCTCAGCCAATAAAGCGAGATGAGCGCCGCAACCCCAGAGTCGGTCATGACTGGACCTTTACCTCAGGGGTCCCTTTACCTTTACGTTGCTGGCCACCACTGCCTCCTGTGGGAGGGAGTTCCACAGTTCCACAGCACTGCATGAAGAGGTCCTTCCTTTTCTCTCTCCTGAATCTTCCAACATTCAGCTTCGTGGGATGCCCATGAGTTCTAGTGCCGTGAAAGAGGGAGAAAAGTTTTTCTCCATGCACTTTCTCCATGCAGTGCCTAATTTTATAAATTCCTATCACGTTGCCTCTTTCTTGCCTTTCACTCTGATCTAAAACAGCATCGGATGCTGCAACCCTTCTTCATCCCTGTTGCTCCATCCCTGTGACCGTTTTGGCTGCCCTATTCTGAACCTTTTCCAGTGCAGCAACTTTTTGCATTGAGGCGACAGGAACTGCACACAGGGTCCATTCATGCGCTTGCCACGTCTCTGTTGGAGCTGCTGCTGAGTCACCGTGCAGCTGCTGACTCATTGTGCGGCTGTGGGAGAGTGACTCAGGGCTTCCCTCACTGCAATGTGGGAAAACAAATCCCTCCTCAGTGTGGTGGGCTGAGAAGGAAAGTGCACAAGGTTATCAGAGAGCCTAGCAAGGATGCAGCCTAATTAGCAGACCGCTCCTCCATGTCCTAGGATGAAATGCAAACAGGTCCTTGCTGGAGCAGAAAACTTTAAAGAATATCAAAGTAGGAGTGATTCTCTTTTGCCACCCGCCCCTGTTTGGAGGCTCCCTTTCTCTGCCTCTCATTTAAGCCTCTCCTTTTGTGTGCAGGGTCTGCAGGCCTTACATGGCGAATGCAGATTCTTTCACCCTATTCAAGGAGAATCTGAGGCAGACAGGTTCACACCCCAGCAGGAGAAACAAGCGAGTCCTTTTCATTAAGAAAGGGCTTTCATCCCACAAGCCTGACAGAGGCAGCAGTGCCAAACTCTGGTTCATCTGGTGCCTCGGCTCAACCAGTAATGAAATGAAATAAACTGCAGAGAGCCGCTTATTTTCCATTGATGTATTGCTCCACAGTATAATAATTATTTTTTATCTGCTCAAAGCCTAGTGTGTCCTTGATAAAACATTTAAGTAGGAGGCCAAACTAAATAGCAGTGAGAGATGGACGCTGCAGCCCTGAGGACACTTAATGAGGATTACGGCCCATTGAACAGTGGGGCTCGGTTCCAAATATTGACATCATCCATACATTGCCCAATTCAGAATGCAGTTAAAAGTGAAAGTGAAAACCCATCGAAATTATCAACAAGTGCTCTGAGGATTATTTATTTATTGCATTTATATCCCACCTTCCCGCCTCCCAGGAGCTCAATGTGGCGTCCATGGCTCTCCCTTTCCTCATTTAATCCACACAACAACCCTGTGAGGTGGGTTAAGCTGAGAAGCAGTGACTGCCTCAAGCTCACCCAGTGAGTTTCATGGCTGAGTGGGGATTCGAACCCTGGTCTCGCAAGGTCCTAGTCCAACACTCTTAACTGCTATACCACGTTGACTTAAGCAGGGAGCACAACCAACTGCAATACAAAATTCACAGTGCTATCGAAACCCCTGGAATCAGGGTCAGACGGAGTGGAGGTGTCCCTTTACCAGCCCCTACCAGGGAGCATTCAAAAGAACCCCACCACCACGCCAAATGCTTTGAGGAACTGCAGGGGGGAGGGGGTAGCTGACACAGGTCCCTGTGCAGACCCTGCCATTGACACATGACATCAGCAGGCTCAATCCAGGCCTTTTTGCACAGTAACAGGGCATTTCTTCCTGGCCCCCACCTCATACCTTGACCAGCACAAGCTCCAGGGCTGTGTATGTAGCCTGTAGCTCCATCGGGTTGGCCAGAGGTTCTGATTGAACCCTTAGTGAAGGAATAAAATTAGGCTAGCAAGAGCAAAATGTACTTTAACACAGCAAAGCTAAATAACAAACAAACACCCAACCCACTGAAGATCTTTAAAACCATCTTAAAACATTTGTGAAAATAAGAAGGGCTTTGCTGGAGCCCCAAAGGCCACCAATAACATAGGCATCAACCAGGCAACTTTGTGGAGCATCCCAGAACTGTGGGTGCTCCTGTCAAAACAGGCCTTTGTCTAGTAACTGCCCACCACACCACATTCGAGGAGGTATTATTCTTATTCTTATTATTTTTATTTATTTATTTATTTATTTATTTATTTATTTATTTATTTATTTGAATTTATATACCACCCTATATCCGGGGGTCTCAGGGCAGTTCACAGAATAAAATCAAGATAAAAAACTACAAAATACATAATAAATACAAAATCAACCCAATAACCACCACCACCCCCCAAAAAAAGAACCAGCATTTTAAAAAGGGTATAGGGTGTAGATCATGTCAGGCAAAGGCCTGGTTTAAAAGGAACATTTTTGCCTGGCGCCTAAAGGTGTCTAATGAAGGCACCAGGCACACTTCCCTGGGGAGAGCATTCCACAGACACGGAGCCACTACAGAGAAGGCCTGTTCTCATGTTGCCAGCCTCTGGACCTCTTGAGGAGGAGGCACACAATGAAGGGCCTCAGAAGATGATCTCAGGGTCCAGGTAGGTTTATATAGAAAGAGGCGGACCTTGAGGTATTGTGCTCCTGAGCAACAGGGTCTTATGGTATGGGAAGGTCAGAATCATAGAATCGTAGAATCATAGAGCTGGAGGAGACCCCAAGCGCCATCTCATCCAACCCCCTGCAATGAAGGAATCACAGCTAAAGCATCCACAGCAGATGGCCATCCAACATCTGTTTAAAAACCTCCAACAAAAGAGAGCCCAGCACCTTTTGAGGGAGTGCCATTCTGCTGGGAGGAAGTGATCTTTGGAGTCCCCTGGTCCCAAGCCTTTTAAGTCTCTAATGGTTTTAAACAACACTTTGAATTGGCTTGGAAATGGACTGGCAACCTGCACAGACAAAGGCCCTGATCATGTTTGAAAGCACAAAGGGTTGAGAAATCTGAAAGTGCTGCTTCTCACAGCGATGTTAACTGAACCCCCCCCCCCCCAGTATAAGAGTCCCAGGCTGAGCCAAAGCGTCAGAGGTTGTAAATATGGGAACATCTGCATTTCTTATGGGTTATGGTTTGTGTATGTCTATGTCTCTTTATAAAACCAGATGGCAGCTCCTTTACACTTTAAATACAGACTATCCAAATGCAAAACAGACCCTGGAAGGCGTGCATCGCTCTATGCACAGAACGGGTGGCTGTCAAAAATGACGTTCTCTTCTAGCAAGGTACATGTCGGGGAAAGACAGACGGTGGAGCTGAGTCAGTGTTTAATATATCTACACAGATTTAGGGAAATTCGATGCTCTTGAAATTGTTCTCAAAGTCAGCTGTCTCTTGCCTTAATTCAGATGCTTTGAAACAAACCAAGACATGGTCTCCGTTTCTTAATCTTTTCCTTCATGTGTAAACGGCACGGTATTCTTTTCGTTATTGCCTGGCCTTTCTCAACATGCTTCCCTCCAGTTGTTTTCTTCCACAGCTCCCATCATCCTCAGCTGGCAGAGCCACATTGGAAGGACCAATGGGAATTATAGTGGTACCTCGGAACTCGAAGGTACGAAGGTAATCCGTTCTGGAAGACTGTTTGACTTCTGAAACGTTCGATTTCTGAGGTGCGGTTTCCGAATGGTCAACAGCTAGGTTTTTGCACAGTGGAAGCCGTGTTGGACATTGGTGTTCCAAGGAACATTCGAAAATTGGAGCACTTCTGGGTTTTTGGCGTATGAGAACTGAAACGTTCAAGAATGGAGCCGTTTGAGTTCTGAGGTACCACTGTATAGTCCAAGGCAGCAGTGCTAGGTTGGGCAGTGCAGGGGGCAGCATTTCACACCAGGCCTCCCAAACACTGAGTGTTGCTGCCAGTAACCAAGAAGGGGGAAGGAGGAAAGGGCTTGGGGAGCTCCCTGCGGTGCAGGCACGGCAGCAGAGCATCAGATTGGCTCTGCTGCTGTTGCTGCACTGCACTGGGCTCCCTGCACTTTGCCCCTCTCTGTTGGTTCCCTCCGCCATTTTGTTTTGCTTTCCTGCCCTCAAAAGGGATCCCTTTGGTTTCCAAAGGTCTTGACGCCGCAGGAGGCCAGCTGTTCTGCATGAGGGCACTGCCACTTCATTAACAAACTTGATCAAACCTCTCAAAGCGAGCCTTCCATTTTAAAGCAGCGGAACCTGTCCAAAGATGGGATTATCCACCAATTTAGGAGTTTTACCCAGCACCTAGGATTTTCCCCCAGTGCTAGGCTGACATATACACACCTCTTTACCTAATAGGACCTGCAGACCTGTTCTTTATTATTTATTAATAATAAAGAGAGCCAGTGTGGTGTAGTGATTAAGAGTGGTGGACTCGTAATCTGGGGAACCAGGTTCGCGTCTCTGCTCCTCCACATGCAGCTGCTGGGTGACCTTGGGCTAGTCACACTTCTCTGAAGTCCCTCAGCCTCACTCACCTCACAGAGTGTTTGTTGTGGGGGAGGAAGGGAAAGGAGATTGTGAACCGCTTTGAGACTCCTTAGGGCAGTGATAAAGCAGTATATCAAATCCAAACTCTTTTTCTTCTCTACTATTATAACCCCTAGGTTAAATTATTATAACACATTATATGTGGGGCTGCCTTTGCATGTGATTCTGAAACTGCCATTAATTCAGAATGCAAATGCAAGACCTCCTAACTGGGACCTGGGATTGGAAAGTTATCTTTCCTTTGCTTAAAGAACAGCACTGGCTTCCAGGCCCATTTCAAGGCTCTTTCCAAGTATTGACGCTGTCCTTCACAGCAGGGCTGGGCCCCCGGGTGTTGCTAGACCATACCTTCATCATCTCTGATCATCAGCCAAGCTGGTTGGGGCCGATACCTCACTCCTTTTTCACAGCCTGGTGCCTGAAGAATTGCCTCTCTCCACATGAGTCCACAGAGATCACCTTCTCTGAGGTGTTTCTTCAGGTGCCCCAGACTGATGACTGGCAGGCAGAGATCTTGCCCTTTCAGTGACAGCCCCCCAATTATGGAATCTGCTGCCACCTTCTTCTTTTTTTGTAATTTCTGTGACAGTAAAGGCAAGGACTTTATTTCCTGGTGCCTTTATGTGTCAGTTTTATTTCCATTGTGGATTTTTATGCCCCTTTGCTCCTGCTCTTTGGGGATTATTTTTTTGTAAGCAGATTTAAATTTGTATTTTATTATTATAGAACTGTGTTTCAGTGTGTTGACTGAGGTGCTCTGGGAGTGTTTTCGAAGTGTGGGATATAAATCATTTAAATAATATTATTTTAAAAGGACCTGTAAAGTATATTCGATGATAAACAGCTAAGGGGAGATGACAGGGCCTGAAATACAGTGGTACCTTGGTTTCTGAAAGTAATCTGTTCTGGAAGACTGTTTGAGTTCTGAAACGTTCGAAAACTAAAAACTCAGTACAGAAGCCTCAAAATGGAAAACTCAATACGAAAGCCACGTTTATGGTTCAACTTCCGAGGCACGTTCAAAAACTGAAGCACTTACTTCTGGGTTTACAGCATTCAAAAATCGAAATGTTTGGCAACAGAGACATTCAAAAACCGAGGTACCACTGTATAAGGATTCTGGGAGGTGTAATGTGTGTGCAGTTATATAAGAGTTATATAAGATGCAACAAACAACATAAGGTGTTTTGGTTCCTCTCAGCAACCTCAGAGTGTGCATCTACTCCTTAGGAATGTTGAAGGACCCTGCTGGACCAGGCTAATGGCCCGCCTAGCCTAGCATCCTGTCCTCCTAGGGGCCAACCAGATGCCCCAGTCAGAAGTCCACAAGCAGGAGCCAAGCACAAGAGCCGTCTCCCCTCATGTGTCTTCCAGCAACTCATATTCAGAAGCATTGCTGCCTCCGACCATGGACAGCACCCACAACGAAACATTATGTGGCTTTTATCTGCAAAATCACCCCCTGGGGTCTGCATCCCTGGCCAGCCAAGGTCCATTTTCTCATTGCGTCTTTCTGGGAATGGGATGCTGAAGCAGCTATAAGCTCTGCCTGTCTCCATCAATCTACCAGATCGATACGGCCCAGAGCAGGCATCATTATCTGTACGAAGAACCCCCTTCCTTGCAACAGCCGTGGTTTGTTCTATTAGCAGCCCATTGATTCTGACATTTTGTTGGCTTCTTGTCAGACTCCGACAGAAAAGCATTCCTTCCCCATTATTATAAATACAGGACCCGTCGTTATTTCCTCTCGGCCAAAGCTGTGTTGCAAAGCCCAGATCCGCTGTAGATTATTACTGACAGGTGCTCATTTGCAGGACAGCACACAGCCTCCGAACTGGGCCATTTGAGGCCTTTTGCTCTCCTCTCCAAAGACTTATCAAAGGAAGAGTTGGGAGGTGTTGGGAGGCATCTGCCCTGAGCCCACAAAGTAACTTCTCAGTAATTGCTTCTTCTTCTTCTTCTGTTGCTGCTGTTGCTGCTAAAAGCATCAGAGGGAGGAAAGAGGAGAGACTGAAGAAGGCAGCCATAAAAGATTCAAGAAACAATCTCCACCATGGTTTAATAGTTCACGTCAGGACAGAGAGAGCAACTCTGTTTTGCGGTTTTCAGCTAGAAATCCCAGACCTTGTGGCTGGCAGTATCACAGCTGGGTTTCAGGGAATGGAGTGAGGGGGGATTTCAAAAATGGCATGAGCCCCTAGCCAGAAAAGCCATGACAAGCGGGGGGAGGGGTGTTGATGCATATGTGTGGGTGTGGTGAGGAGAGGAGAGGAGAGGAGAGGGGAGGAGAGGAGAGGAGAGGAGAGGAAATCAATGCAGTCTAAATGTTGGCCACAGGCTTCCAGGGTCAAAGGCATTTTGTTCTCTTCTTGTTTTTATTATGTACAGTGATACCTCTGGTTATGTACTTGTTCCAGAGGTCCGTTCTTAACCTGAAACTGTTCTTAACCTGAGGTACCACGTTAGCTAATGGGGCCTCCCACTGCTGCTGCGCCGCCACCGTGCGATTTCTGTTCTCATCCTGAAGCAAAGTTCTTAACCCGAGGTACTATTTCTGGGTTAGCGGCATCTGTAACCTGAAGCGTATGTAACCTGAAGTGTATGTAACCCGAGGTACCACTGTATTTTGTGGTTTTATCTTGTGAACCACCCCAAGATCTACAGATGAAGAGCAGTATACAAATTTTAACAACAACAAGCCAGACACCATTTTAATTTTCTTTAATTTTAAATAAGTATCTCATGCAGGGGTAGGGAACCTGTGAGGCCCCCCAGATGATTTTATGCTTGAGGTGAAGGTGCTTACCAGAAGGAGAGGAGGAGGGGAAAGGCACAGGGAGCTTGGCACCGTATCATAGAAAACATATCAAAGTGGTTTACAGCAATGAAAACATACAGTAAAAAACAGAAAAATTCAAAATGAACATCAATTAACCATTAACACTGCTGAATCTCCAAGGGCAGAGAGTTCCACCGGACTGGACCAACGATGACATGAAAGGCTCAGTTTCTCATTGCTGTCAGGTGAGCCTCGCCAATGCAGGGGACAACCCGCAACACTCCTGCAGATGATCTCCGTGAATGAGCTGGTACATAAGGGTTCAGGTGATGCCTGAGGAACCCGGGACTTAAATTGTTCAGGGCTTTACAAATTACTACAAGAACTTTGAACCTGGCTCGGTAGGAAGTACTTGGTGGCAGATAGGCTGTGTCTGTGTACTTTTTGTACAACCGCTTGAAAAATTGGGGGCGTTTTATCCAATATGCCTGAAATCTGCCAGATCTAAGGATATTTGTAGATTTCAAGCCACGTGCATGGAAAACAACAAAGTTAGAGGCAGCAGAAGGCTGGCTGAGTCTCCCACTGAAACAAGTGGGGGAAATGGGGGGAAATAAAATGAACCAAAAATGAGTGGGAAATAAACTTCAAAATTAACGAGAAAATCTCCGCACACACACACCGCTTTTTGCACACCCACACCAACCCCCAGTTTCAAATACCAGTCAATTCTGACAATATCTCCAGGACCCCACACAGAATGAGGAAGAACGGAGTCCAATATTCTGTGGTTTCTTTGGACTACAAATCCTGAAATATTCAATCCTGGAGGATAATAGCTTGAAGAAAATGTCCCAGAAGCACAAGATCAGCTGCCAGATTCACTGTTAGTCGGCTGTCGTGCGCACAGGGAGGTGAGCCAAGTGCTTAAGACAGAAACTGATGGGAGGGGGGTATTTTAAAAATTTGGATGAAACGATCACAGGCAGCCAATCCACTGGAAACTGGCAAGTTCTTGCTCAGACTGATCCAACACTCTCTTTTAAAATGTTTCTGAATGTATGGAAAATGCTTGATTTGGGCAAACATTTAAAGCCTGGTTCTTCTGCCCCCACCCTCCAAGGAAAACGTTGGAGACAGCTGCTTAGAATCAGGCTCTTGGCTTTAAGAAATAGGAGAAAGGGCATCTCCCCAACATCTAACTCAAGATTGATTTGTGCTGAAATTGGACTGTGAAAACGGTTGCAAGCGCGGCATGTGCAGCACAAGCCGTCTTGCACTTGGACTGACTTCGAGGGCCGTGATGCTGCTTGAACCAGGGAGCAGGATTCGGCACAGTTTTCTTCCGGTGAGGCCGTTGTCAGGAGGAAAAGGAACAAAGCCAATCTTGACAGTTCCCTCTGCCCTCATGCCTTGTCAGCTAAATCTGGAGGGCACCAGACTTGGGAACAACCACTATAGTTTGTTCACCAAGTCTTCACTATGTTCTTTGTTTAAATTGTGTTAATTTTGCTGCCTATGCATCTAAAACAGTGGTTCCCTAAGTGGATGGCAGCACCCCCAAGTGGGGGGGGACGGGCAGTGGGATTCCCTAGCTAGAGGGTTGTTAAGTGGTCATTGGGTGGCAGGCAAGAACTGGAGGTATAAATGACTCTCGGACTTTGACAAGCTGGTATCACTAGATCAACTTCATCGGTTTTGTTAAATTGACTAAACTGAATAGTTTTAACTGGATTTTCAATAAATGTGCAAATAACTGTTACTGTTTTGAATGTTATTATTCGGAAACTGCTGTTTCTGAAGAATGCTTATTACAGGGTATGGTAGGGGACACTGGGGATCGTGGAACCAAAGGGGCTGTGGCCTGAAAAAGATTCGGAACTACTGGTTGTATTGCAACCCCATTGAGAGCTCTGGTAGAAACAATAGCCAGGATATTTTGACTTTTGAAAAGTGACTAATAGAACCTCACTTTCCCAAGAGCGCCTCTGACAAACCACTTCTTCTCAGCAAGCACAATGCAAGAGCTCCTGGCAAAATGGGATCTAAATAACGCTCAGTATTTCTGCAGAGAGCTTTCGTAGCGCTCAAAGCACGTCTTCACAAAACGTAGTCTTACGACCTCACAGTTTTGATGATGCAGAACTGGAAAAAGAACCAGATGAACAAAGCAGCAAAAGTTTACGAGATAACACAGCAAGGCACTTGGTCCAATTCATAACAGTTTCCCAGCCGTCAGAAAACCAGATGCTTAGGCAAGCAAGCCCTCCGTCAAAATATTTGCTAATGTAACAACCATGCATAAAAATATCATTTCTTTGCAAACCCATCTTAGAGATGTGAAATTTTATGAATGGTTCAGTAAAGCTGGATGAGAAAACAAATAAATGGACTGAGAAGAGGCTGGAACATGTAATGATTCTACTGAGAGGAAGAGAATGAAAGAACACTATCGAACCACCAAGAATCAAAGCACAGAGAGAAAGGTCAGCAGAACATCATGACCTTTAATTCAGTCTACTCCTCCCCTGCCCAATTCCAGCGTGTGCATTTTATTTTAGCTGGACTGAATGCACAAAAGGTTGTGACTATAAGCATTACACACACACACACATACACACACACACACACACACACACACAGGCTTTGTACCTGTGGCTGATTTTAAGACAAGAGGACAAGGAGGCCAGTCTCTGGCCTGATCTTTGCAATCATATTGCCAGCTTGCTGCAGCATGCGGATTGCTCAGCTCATTGTATTTTACAGGCTGCTTTGAGCATCATGTTTACCCTGCAGGAAAGCGGCAGTGAGTCACCCTGTGATATTCTAGTGGCATTATCCATTCATTCGGCAAGATATTTGGGGATGATGAACCAGAGGAGGTGTGCTGGGGTGCTATTCAGCACAAGGACATAAAAGACAGAGAGAGAAGGAGAGAGATGGGTAACCTGTGGCTTTGAAGTCCTTCTTTGAACTGGCATTCCCATCAACTCCATCCAGAATTCTCAATAGTCCAGGATGACGGGAGTTACAGTTCAGAAAATCTGAATGGTTATGGGTTTCCCCATCTTTGGAAGAGGAATTTTTGAAGTTTGATGCCCAATTATTCATGAACCAAGCCCAATGGGCTTGGCTGGTGCCAAAGGAGCCTCTCTCTCGACTCTCCTCTTGTTTTAATGCTGCACTTAGTTGTTCCTCATCTCTCTCATACCACTTTCCCCTGCAATTATGACACTTTATTCCAAGTCCATGGGAAAGAAAGAAAGAATCTATCCCTTTAAAGATCTTTCATCAGCTCCCGGTGCCTAAGGCAGCAGCTGTGCTGATTAAAACACTTCCTGACACTGCAAAGGTGGAGAGGCGCAGTGATAGGTTTGCACGGTTGCCTTCATCATCCAAATATTGCACTTCATGCTCTCTCCATTGGCCCGATTCAGAACAAGGCAGCTCCTGGTATTTGTACCCCTGTTACAATAGCAGTGAATAGATTTGCAATTGACTCTTAAAAATTATTCCACATTGCTTTTGCAATTGCCAGGAAAAGACAGCAAGGGTGGTACTTAACACCTGCCAAACTAGCGAAAACGTTTAAAAAAGAAAAAGGCAAAAGTTGGAAATGCAATGAAGTAGAGGGATCTTTATTCCACATGTGGTGGTCCTGTACAGTAATCAGGGAATTCTGGGAAGTAATTTACAATGACACACACACACACACACACACACACACACCCTTCCCAATAAAGCCTGAGACATTCCTCTTGGGAATGGTAACAAAAGAAGTCCCAAAAAAACAAAAGAATTTATTATTCTATGCCACCACTGCAGCTAGAATATATATATATATATATATATATATATATATATATATATATATATACACACACCAGACCCAAACCCAGACCCTCTCCACAGACATATTACAGACTCCATCCAGTAGCCAAACTATAGTGGCACCTCCGGATGCTGCACCCCCCTGCAATCCCTACACAGATCTGGCTGGCACAAGGCACAAAACCACAGCTCGCCCCTATACACGAAGCCAAGCCAGAGCACAACTAAATGCAGCACAGCCATCTTCTCAGAAAAACTCTTCACAAGCTCAAGAGGTCAAGACACAAAAGCTTTAGCAACTAATCTACACTTAATGACCCACCCAGTGGTATTCAGAATATCACTCATGAAATCACTCAAGATATCCCTCAAGTAATTAAGGAACAAAAGAAGAAAAGGCACACTAATCTAGGAACTTCCTCTCTGCCCAGAACGTTGGAGGCTATACACCACACCCCTCAACAGTATTTATAGAAACTCAAACACCAGATTCTGCTCTGTTCCAGTAACAAGAAGCCGAAAGCACCAGCCTGAAGATGACGAGTGAGACCTCGTCGAAACGTCGCACAGACACCCCGACTCTTACACGGGAAGACACCCGAAGACACCAAAACCTGCATTCCTGTACCCGTGAAAATCTACGAAAGCATATATATATATATATATATATATATACACAATGCAAAATTACAACAAAAATTACAAACATTGAGTCCAAAATAAAACAGCACAAACAAGAAAAAAGAACACAAAAGAAAAAAGAACAAAATAAAACAAAACAAACAAAACAAAAACAAAAAACAAAAACACACATCTACAAATAAAACCATATCATCATTCTAATCTAGTCATTACATACATATACACATATTGACTTCCTTCCTTTGTTCTAAGATCTCAAATTTTTACTCTTTCTAAGTTGTTGTGTCTAATGTAGATTACTTCTATCTTTATACTTTTTACACCATTTTTCTCTTTAACCCTGCAAAGCATCATTCATTACATACCAATATGTTTACTCCAGAACAATGTTTTTTCATATACTCTTTAGCACATCCCCATTCTTTTAATAATTTTTGGTCCGATTGTCCCCTTATGAATGCTGTGAGTCTTGCCAGATTTATATATTCACAAAATTTAATTTGCCATTCTTTCATTGATGGAATTTTTCTCCCTTTCCAATTTTTTGCTATGAGCATCCTGGCAGCTGTTGTCGCATAGAGGAATACTTTCCTTTGATTGTCAGGAATATTGTTTGTGATTATACCTAAAAGGAATGCCTCTGGTTTTTTGCTAAAAGGTATTTTAAACATCTTTTTGATTTCTTCATATATTTCATTCCAAAATTGTTTAATAGGTCAGCATTCCCACCACATGTGAAACATTGTTCCTATTTCTTTCTTGTATCTCCAACAGGTATTCGATTTTAATTTGTAAATTTTAGCCAATTTTACTGGAGTTAAGTACCACTGGTACACCATTTTCATCAAATTTTCTCTGATTGTGTAACATGCCGTAAATTTAATATCACTTTCCCATAATTTCTCCCATTGGTCCAGCCGAAGTGCGCAACCTATATCGCATGCCCATTTAGTCATAACTTCTTTTACTTCTTTTACTTCTTCATCCTTTAACTCCCATTCTAATAATAAATTATACATTTTGGATATACTCTTTCTCAAGTATTGTAATAATACTTTTTGTAGTTTTGATTCTTCTTTTTCAAATCCTATTGCTTTGTCCTGATTAAATATTTGGGCAATTTGATGATATTGTAACCACGTGGTGCAGTATTGGGTCACCTCTTCATATAGTCTTAATTTTAATTGGCCCTCTTCCTCCTTTAGGAGCTGCTAGTATGTCGTCAATCTTCCTTTCATGTTTTTCTTTTTGACCGATATTACTTCTAACGGTGAAACCCACCATGGGGTTTTTGGTTCTAAGAACCCTCTATGTCTCACCCAGACCTTATATAACAAATTTCTAATTACATGACTTAGAAATTCTTTATGCACCACCACTTTGTTGTAAATTAGATAGGCATGCCAGCCGTATCTGTTGTTTCATCCCTCTAAGTCTAAAATGTTATTATTATCTAATGTAATCCAGTCTCTGATCCAACTAAAACATGCCGCATCATAGTATATTCTCAGGTCTGGGAGTCCAAAGCCACCCCATTATTTTATGTCCATTAATAATTTATGTTTGATCTGTGGCTTTTTGCCTTGCTATATAAATTTTGTTAGGTCTGTTTTCCATTTTTTTAAACATTCATCTTTATCTGTTATGAGGATCATTTGGAAAAGGAACAGGAATTTTGGTAAGATATTCATTTTAATAGCTGAAATTCTACCCCAGTGTGTTAAATTCAATCTTGTCCAAATTTCCATTTCTCTGCAGCTAGAATCTTACTGGCACAAAAGTGGAGAGCAAGTATGGTACCCACTAAGGAAGAGTGGCAGTTTAAAATGCTTGAATATGCTGAATTGGCAGGCATAACGAATAGGATAAGAGAAAAGGATGATAAAGAATATAAGGAGGATTGGGAAATGTTTGTTGAATATTTAAAGAACCAGGATAAACAAGTAAATAACCCAGCAGGTCTTGAGTAAATCCAGGAGAATAGGTGCTAATAGAAATTAACAGAGGAAGAAATTTGAAGATCAACAATTTGGGATACACGATTTAGTAGAAAAGTAAAAAAAATACAGGAAAAGGGTGGCAGGGGAGTCACTAGGTATTTAGTTGTAAGTCGTGATTAGCATGAAAGGTAAGGGAGGGAAGGGGATGTGGGATGCACATCTGTATTAAAAATGTGAATAAAAATTATATATAGTGGTACCTTGGTTCTCAAACGCCGTGGTTCCCAAACACCAAAAACCCAGAAGTGTTTTGGTTTTCGGATGTTTTTCGGAAGTCAAACGTCCGATGTGGTTGTCGCCTATTGTTTCCGGGGCGCCTGAACCAATCAGAAGCTGCACCTTGGTTTTCAAACATTTCGGAAGACAAATAGACTTCTGGAATGGATTAGGTCTGGCACTTTTGTTTTTGCTATTTATTTTGTTTTTCGGGCTTTTTCGGTTAAATTGTTTTTGTGACTGTGTGGAACCCAGTTCAGCAACTGATTGATTGAGTGACTGTGGAAATGGATAAAAGCCCCCCCCCCCATCCAAACAATGATTATCATCAGTGCATGTAAGATTATTATTTTTTTATCATCTACGATACTGTCTTATTTTATAGTACAATATATTGATTATTGCTTTCATTTTATGGATCAATGGTCTCGTTAGGTAGTAAAATTCATGTTAAATTGCTGTTTTATTAGGAGTTGTTTTTAAAAGTCTGGAACTGATTTGCTTTACTTTCTATGGGAAAGTGTGCCTTGGTTTTGGAACAAATTTCCAGAACGTACTAAGTTTGAGAACCAAGGCACCACTGTATATATTTTTCAAAGAGACAGCAAAGATCCTTTCCTTGGCCTTCACAAGAACATACAAGTGTAAGATTTGCTAGATCCTTGTGCTGATCCTTAGCACTACATTAACTGGAAGCCAGGCTCCAGATTTGGCCTAACCAGCACAAAATAGAGTAGAGCCGTCACTTATTGTGGATCTTCCTCTGTGCATGTACTAGATCCTCATGGGATCTACTACTGTAGCTATTGTGGTCAGCTGAGACTCATTTATTTTAGACTTCTCAAACTGCAGCAGCAAAATATGAGCCATATAAGCAAAATATATATTGCCTATTCTCATGCCTAGATTTGTCGTAATGACATGGAGTTTTGTGGGCTAGAGACTAATGAAGTGGACCCTGGGTCCATGAAAGCATCTTCTGCAATAAATCTCTTTGTCTTTAAGGTGCCATGAGATTCTTTCTCGTTTTTATTGTACCTTAAGGAACATCTGGAGCAGATAAAAGGTTGGGTTTTCCCCCCAGTCCTGAACTAAATAGCACTAAACAGATAGACACTCACACATGTTTAATTATGCATTGATCTCTGAGAAACCGAAATATAAAAGGTTGTGTATTCAAGGTTGTATAACAGTCGGTTGCAAAGGATGGGCATGTTTTTAAGCTTTATACAAACACAACCACCCACCTATCCCTTTTGAATGTTGACCATCACCTAGTGATGATAAAAACCCAAAGGGCTGCATCCAACCAAGTTCTACACAGAGTAAATCTACTGAAATCAACGGGCTTGAGATAGTTCTCTCCATTAATTTCAATGGATCTAATAACCAATAACCTTGGAGACAACCCATTAAATATGTTTTCAATCAAAGTTCTCCAGTGCGCTGAGCCTGCTCTATCCTTTGCCAACAGCCGCAGTCAGCAGTTCCATCTAGCTTGGCTTAGAACGGTTTTTCAAAAGTGGGCTGGCAGCTCCTGATTGTTCTGATCTTCCTTGTTCAGTTATTTAGAGGGACACTCAGCCAGCACTTAAAGCCACTGTTTAGAGTTGTCCACATCTTGTTTAAATTCATCAGACAACTCAGCAAGTGTGAAAGAACACTTGATGCGGCAAAGCAGAGCCCAGGGGCTCAGGGATCCTAGTCGCTGTCTGCAGATGGAGGGTGTCAAGCTGATGATAAAAATATGTCAGCATTGCTTGGCTGGGTAGGAAGTTACAGGAACCATTGCCTTACTGCTTTTGCTGTGGAGGACATGAACACTAGGATAATGGATTCAACTGTCAGGATAAACATTTGCAGGAAGGGACTGAAGCCAATTTGGTATTGTGAAAAGAGGTGGGGACCCCGTGAACGTCCATCCAGGACTACAACTGTCATCACTCCTGACCATTGGCCAGGTTATCTGGGGGCTGATGGGACCTGCAGTCCAATAACATCTGGAGGGACACAGGTCTCCCAGTTCTGGAGCAGAATGTTGGAACAGATCCTAGTGTATTTCGTTGGGTGGTCTTGGACCGGTTCTGATTCAGGGTTGGGGAGCCTGTGGGTCTCCAGACATTGCTGGACTCTCAACTCCCAGGAGCCCTGGCCAGCATTGCCAATGGTCAAGGAGGATGTGAGTTGCTGGCCACCAACATCTGGAGGGCCACAAGTTCGCCAACAGTGGAGGTAGAGCATGGCTGTTAGTATCCACTGATATCCTCCTCTGTGAATTTGTCTAATCCTCTCTTGAAGCCATCCAAGTCAGCTGCTAATCACTACGTCTTGTGGGAGTGAATTCCATAGTTCAACTATGCGCTGTGGATGACATACGACACGGCCTTGTCCTGAGTCAGAAACATGCCAGGCCACATAGCAAGCCTCTCTGGATTGTGAAGCATCTTTCAAAATTACTTTGTGAAATGGCAAGGAAGGAGGGAGGGAAGGAGCTGCTGTTCAAAGGGGGAAAGTGGGGCTGGGGAATCCTGTGAAACATGCCTAAGCCCTTGGGTGTGTCTAAAAAGCTCTTTGGATCTTAGCCTAATGCTAAAGAAAGTTCCTGCAGTAGCTCCGATCTTGTACTGCAGGGCTTTTGTGACAAGGATGCAGCCCCAAAGAGACAAGTGTGTGTGGGGAGGGAGTCTCTGTTCCACACATTTTGACATTTCCTTTGAAGGGAGGAGAGAGGAAAAGAAGGTCTCTCTCTGAGGGAGCATGAGAGCAGCTGCCCACACCATTTTGTGTTTCTTTCCCTGCTGTTTTAGATGTGGCAGACATTTTGTGTGATCCTCCCACATCCCTCCCCCCATGACTGCCATTTTGTGACTGGAGGCCACAGCACTTCCTCAAAATTACAAACGTGCCCATTGGCCCCCAAAGGTTTGGATACCCCATCACTTCATGTGCACAAAATCACACAGGGGCTTGATGTGAGCTGGGAACCCTGGCACAGAGGGTGTGAGGCATGTTGAAGTAAGAGTAGCAAAATCTCAGCGAAGAAGCTCAAATCATATATATGACTGACACCCTTCTTTGGAAATTAAGTCCATGTCCAAACTTTAACATTCAAAAACTTTACTTGTAGAAACTTATAGAGGAATTAAAACATATTTATGGCCACATGCTACTCCAAGTCTTACAGTCTCTTCTTCTAACTTCCAAACAACTGTATTTTCCTCTCTTTCCAGAGCTCATCACTCAGCCTTCTGTATCTCATTTAGGCCATGCCTTGCAGCTCCTATGAGAGATTTCCACTTTTACCTTCTCCTGCAGTTTTGCCGTCTTTCAAGCAGAAAAGAAACACTCCAACACTCTATTCAACTTAGCAGTGTTCACAGTGGATCTTAAAACACAGTCATCTTGCTTCACATAAAATGAAGTCTCTCCTTTGCTAGATACCTCCCCTGTGACCAATGTTAGCCAATCACATGAGAACTACTAGAGAACTCCCTGGAATTCAGTTACCAACTAATCAAATGTAAACACATAGTGGTGCATACAAGCATTTACAATTTCAGTGACTTAACATGGCAGGCACGACGTTTCTCTGTGTCGGAAAGTAAGTAGTTGGTGGTGCGGGGAGGGGGGCAAATTTTTGGCTGCTCTGAACAAAATACATTAGAGGCCTGGTCTGCTTTTCTGTGGCAGTACTCTCTCTTCAGTGTGGAAACAGAAAGTGTGACCACAGCGAACAAGGAGCTCATCAGAATGAAAGCAATCTGGGAGTATAAATCATTTGCCCAGTGCAAATAACTGTCCTCATGTGTTTACACAGCCAGATCACTGGGGCTGTCCAAACGTTGAGCATCTGGCTGCTGTTTCAAGGTGCCAGGTTGGCATAGAGCATACAGTATATGGCAGGGGTGGGGAACCTCTAGCACAAGGCCAAGCCATGCCCACCTGCCAATCACTTGGCATTGTATATGACACCATGCTTGGGTAAGTAAAAGGGGCTTCTGAAGCACCAATGGATCACCTGATGGTTAGGACTTCAAAGTGCAGCACAGGGGGCCCCAGGGCTCCACTTTGAAGCCCCAACCATCAACTTTCTGAATTTCTGGAGAGTTGTCATTGGGATTGACAGGTGGACCAATGCTCTAAACTCAGCATAGAACAGTTTCACATGCCATTTACCTGGAGAAGACCTTGGTGCAGATTAATTTCCACCCCGGTTTTTAAAATTGTAATTCCAATGGTGTGTTGGTAAATCATGAAGCTCAGGAACTCATCATGACAGCTCATCCATGTCCCCAAGGAGAGTGCAAAGATACAGGCAGCTGTGTTGATCCGTTACATATTAATACCAAAAACCAGAAGTACATAGCATAAGGCCCATTTTATTATTATTAGCTGTCAAGTGTAAGAACCAGACCATTGATCCATCTAGTTCGGTATGATGACTATCAGCAGCTCTCCAGGGTTTTAGGCAGAGAATGTTCTCAGCCCCACCTGGAGATATCTGTAGGAAACCCCTATTCCTATCCCAGAGTGCTTTAAAAATCACTCTGTCTTTAGGCTGGAAATTGTAGCTCTGAGGGGGAACAGGGGTGTCTCCTACCAACTCTCAGCACCTGTGACCAATTACACCTCCCATAATTCTTTGGGGGAAGCCGCAACTGTTTGAAGTGGCATCATAGTGCTTTAAATGTCTGGTGTGAATGTCACTATCACTGAGATCCAATTTGCACAGTGAGCACAAGGGGTATTGCATTCCCATTTACACATCTCTTCCCCCACCCGCCTGTGGCATTTGATACAAACTGTTGAAGACAGGAACTGTGATCCAACAGATAATGTACTAGGCTTGGACCCAGGAGTCTGGATTTACAATCGGGCTCCATCCAATAACCCAATGGATGGCTTTGGGCAAACCATTATCTCCTGGTTCCTTCACAACCCTCTTCCATGCCCTCTGGTAAGACGGGACGACTAATGCCTCTCTTCACAAGGCTTTGGGGATTTTAACGCTCTTTTGAGCACTAAAAATAAAATAGAAATTATTAATAATAAATAAGTGAAATGACAGCTACATTTGGCCTTCTTTTTCCTGGGAAGGAGGGGTTTTAAGAAGGCATACTTAATGCATCGTCAAACCACATTAAGGCCAGAACCATGCAAGGCCAGGAGTCTAGTATCCAACTTCCCAAACTAACTGAACCCCACAATATTGTGGTTTTGTTTTACAACGCTTTTAAATGGGTGACAAGAATGAGAGCTCAGTTTTAAAAATGGTGGTGGTTGGGAGCACTCTGGGCATGCTTCAAACTACCCCCATAGGCAGCGGCCAGAAGGGAGTTGTGATACAGCGGAGGAGGAGCATGGAGCATCATAGCCTAGCTGTATTTTCCAGCACAGCAGCACTGATGCCATCTGCTGGAGTGCCAGGACCATTGACGGATCCTACTTGCTCTGGCAGTGGAAAGCAGGGATAATGAGTCTTTCAAGTTTGCTTAGAACAGAACATGAAAGACTCATTATCCCTGCCTCTGAGAGATTAGCACAGAAGAAGTCAGAGAACTGAGAAAATATCCAAGCCCTACTTTTATTTGATGGAGTTCCTACTTCAGATAGCAGTTCAAGTTCTTTACAAGATGTTTTGCAGTTCTGCTTAAAAGATCAAGGTTGTGTTTCAGCTGATGGAAGGTATCTCATTGAAGTTTTACAGAAGGAACCTGGGCAATCAAAAGGGAGCACCGCTGAGTTCAAGGGAGCTCATTGCCAGGAAACAATGAATAGGATTGCAGCCATACTGGTCCCAACAGCCTATGTGTTATCCTATGTGCTGCTTCTGTTTGGTATGTGTGTAATGGTTTGACACAGCCCCTTGGTGACTCTCCTTGAGGGCATGGCAAAGGCTCTCAGGTTAAGCTCCTGTGCTTCAGAATCTATCTCTTCACCACTGGAGGGGAGCCAAGAGCTCTGCCCAGCAGCTAGAGCTAATCTATGCTCCCGCACAGTTATCTCAATTTTGTTTAATTCATGTTCGCATTGGGAAGAAAAAGCAGATTAAGAAATGAAGTGCGCACACACACACACACACACACACACATATCTTCAGGGGAAGCCAGAACATGCACTGCTCCAGCAAAACCAGCCTGGGTTACAGCAAAGTCTGTTCCTTGCTGGGAGGCTCAATCAGTGACCTTAAACCAGCCCGCAGCTTAAACTCATCCACCTGGAATGTGTCAAAGTGCTGTGTCAACCATTTCCCCCCTCAAATAAGGCCTTAGAGAAACAATTCCAGTTTGCACATACCAGTATATTGTGCACAGGAACAAAGAAACCTAAGAACATAAGAATAGCCTGCTGGATCAGGCCAACAGTCCATCCAGTCCAACCTCCTGTTCTCACAGTGGCCAACCAGATGCCTATGGAAACACGCAAGCAGGATTCAAGCACAAGAGCATCTCTCCCCTCCTGTGCTGTAAAGTGGAGGTCAGAGGCAGAAGCGTAGCGACGAAAACCAGACAGGAGTCAAGATCCAAGACAGCAACCAGCAAAAGAGAGCAGATGTGTAGGGAGGACTCATGCAGCGGAGACAAGTTACTCTGGCTGAAGGGCAAGCTCTGATGAGGCCTGGGCAACCAGGATGGGCCCGTGCCAACATGCAGGCAGGGCGATGCAGGAAGGTGCTTTCTGTTGAGCTCAGTACTGTCTGCGCTGAACGGCAGCAGCTCCTCAGGGGTCTTCCCCAGCCCTGCCTGGAGGGCCAGGGACTGGACCTGAGACCTCCTGCATGCAAAGCATGTGCTGTGCCCTCTGAGCCTTGCTAGATGCAGCCCTCAGGCCACAAAGCTGAGTCTCGCAGGCTTCCTATAGAAAGCAAGCTGGTGGCACAGGACCTAAGGAGCTGGAGCCTGCTTGCTGAGAGCCCCGGTTTGAAACATCTTCCCACTGGTGGAAGCATCCCCAACTCTGGCTGGCAGTTGCCCTCAGAGAGCAAGACCTCAGGGAAGCATCTGCTGTCCTTGTGCGATCGATCGATCAGTCGATAGATGATAGATAGATATTTGCATCAGATGCCAGTCAGTGCAGTTTGTGTACAAAAGTACAGTGGTACCTCAGGTTAAGTACTTAACTCGTTCCGGAGGTCCGTTCTTAACCTGAAACTGTTCTTAACCTGAAGCACCACTTTAGCTAATGGGGCCTCCTGCTGCCGCCACACCGCTGGAGCACGATTTCTGTTCTCATCCTGAAGCAAAGTTCTTAACCTGAAGCACTGTTTCTGGGTTAGCGGATTCTGTAACCTGAAGCGAATGTAACCTGAAGCGTACGTAACTTGAGGTACCACTGTACAAGCAAACAACTAAACAGATAAAATTGCCAAACTAAGTTAAAATATATACAATTTAAAACACAAAGACCACTGTGTGCTGTGTATGTATGAGCTTTGGGTGGTGTATGTGTGTGTGTGTGGTATGCCTATTATTTGTTAGATGCTTTGAGAATCATTTCATGAAAAGAAGGAATATAAACCTTCAAAGTTGTGTGTGTAAGCTGGCCCTCTGACCAACAAATACTTGCTTACCCTGTGGTAATTTATTTTGCTATAGATCTTGATTTATCTGAGGAGAAATGGTTTTGTTGTACCCCAGGGAGCTCAGGACAGAGGCGATTTCCTCTCACCGCATAAGAAAAGGAGAGTGGAAATAAAACAGTGTTTTATTACAAGAGCACCAAAGCAACTGTGGGGAGAGAGCCTCAGTGGGCACGTAGACATTTATTGGAGCAAATGGAGGCTATTGAGTTGAGAAAGAGCAGCATTCTTAGGTGCATTAAGTCAAATGATGTGGTATAAAGGAGAAAATATTTAAAAATAATGGTAGTTATTTTGTCTGTTTATGATTCTTTTAAACCCTTCCTATTTAGGCAACATGAATGCACAAGGAGATGATCTGCAAGTTAAAGCCTAGAGTGGCCAAAAAAAGGAAGAGGAAATGTGTCACCAAAAAGAGGACAAAAAGATGATACAGATTTGCATAATGTTTGCAGTTGCTAATTTAAAGGGACAGATGCCACTTTGGAGATACAGTGGTACCTCGGGTTAAGTACTTAATTCGTTCTGAAACTGTTCTTAACCTGAAGCACCACTTTAGCCTATGGGGCCTCCTGCTGCCACCGCACCGCCAGAGCACGATTTCTTCTCTCATCCTGAAGCAAAGTTCTTACCTGAGGTACTATTTCTGGGTTAGCGGAGTCTGTAAC